>NC_088995.1:6697276-7937284 GCF_963932015.1 Anas acuta | reverse complement strand
GCCGCAGCCATGGCGGAGCAGACCTACTCCTGGTGAGGCGCCGGGCCGCGCTGCGGGCCGCGGGGGGGGGGGGTGTTGGGGGGTGTGAGGGGATCTCTGAGGGGATCGGTGTGAGGGGGGGTCTGTGAGGGGAGATCTGTGAGGGGATCCGGTGTGAGGGGATCTGTGAGGGGAGATCTGATGTGAGGGGATCTGAGGGGGGGGGGATCCTGTATGTGTGAGGGGATCTGTGTGAGGAGAGATCTGTGAGGGGAGATCTGTGAGGGGGGAGGGATCTGTGTGTGTGAGGGGATCCGCTGTGAGGGGGGGAATCCTGTCTGTTTGAGGGGAGCTGTGTGTGAGGAGATCTGTGTGAGGGGGGGGGATCCCTGCGTGTGAAGGGATCCTGTGTGTGTGTGAGGGGATCTGTGCGTGAGGAGGGATCCTGTGTGGGGGGTGCTCTGTGTGTGTGTGGGGTGCTGTGTAGGGCTGGGGTGCTGTTAGGGGATTGGGTTGTGGTGCCCTATGTGTGGAGGGTGGCAGTGCTGTGCGTGGGGCTGGGGTGCGCTGGTTGTTTGGGGTGCTGTTAATGTGTGTGTGGGGTTGAGGTGTTTGTTTGTGTGGCATTGGGGTGCTCCGGGTGTGTGGGGGTGCTGTGTGTGGGGTTGGGGTGCTGTGTGCCCAGCTTCTCTCCTGGCCCTGGTGCCTCACGGCGGTGCTGGGGCTGCCCGGAGCAGAGGATCTCCTCCGGCCTCCCCGTCCTGGAGCTCCTCGGGGTTCCTCAGGTCCCCGGGGGCTGCCCGGAGCTCAGCACCTGCCCTCCCCGGCTGTGTAGGGCTGGCTGGGCCCTGTGTGTGTGCGCGGGGGGGCTCGCCCGGTGACAATGGGCTTGTTCTGTGTACAGGAAATAGAACGAGGAGGAAGAGACCAGTTCCTGTGGGAAGACATCAAGTATAGCAAATCAAAGCAGAGGGCATTTTTTTCGGCGTCCTGACACTGTGTTGGGCCTAGCCGGCGGTGGGTTGAGGAGCCGGGGGATGTTTTCTTCGTATAATGCTGGGTTTTTGGTATTGTTGAGGATTGCAGCCGAAATACGTCAAATGATTTTTGAGTGCATCCGCTCTCTTGACCTGGCCACTGCAGAGATTTGATTGTGATGCTCTCGCTGCATTTAAAATTCATTCTAGTGATAACATCCAGGGCTGTTTCTTGCAGATTTTTTTTTTTAATTGTTATGATATTCTTACTAAAACAGGAGTTAAATCTCAACTTTTGACCTTGGTGTGTGCTGGATGTGTAGATGGGATTTCTATTCTAAATAGTTCTGGAAATATTTCCTATTACTTTTAAAACTTGGGAGCCAGTGGGGATTTCTGTCCTGCCACATGTTGAGACTTTGACAGCCCCCAATCCTGTGTTCTGTCACTTCTCTCTCAAGAACCAGTCGATGTATGGGGCTTTTGCTCCTGGCTAGGAAGAGGATTAACTCTTCTTTAGGTCAGGTTCATTAGGGAAATGAAGCTGGGATTTAAGTTTTTCTGTGCTGCTTGTTAGATGGATCCCAAGAGCAGCAGCTCTTTGTTGCAGATCAGGTTTGTAGCAGAGCAAGGATGTGAGTCTAACATCTCAAAACACTGTAATTTTGTCGTGTCTGTATTCACTGACGTGTCCTCCTATTTTTGAGGTTTCTGTCACTTCCCATTTAGCCCTGTGATCAGTATTATCTGGAGGCTGCAGAAAGATCAAAATCCAGTTTCATCCTAAGGAATCCTGCCCTGTAACTTGCGCGCTCTTGTCTGCGTACGTGTTTAATTACTTACACTTCTAGCAACACTCTTGCATTTGCTTATTTTTAATTATGGCAATACAGCTCCGCATAAAATTGGCTGGTGCTTTAGTGCTTTTAGGAAAAGTGGGCATGTTAAGTTGTCGGCTAAGGAAACCGATAGCTCTATAAAGGAATTTGTGCAGAACTGTGTCCAGTAATTCGTGCTGCTGTACAGTTTGGAAGTTGGCAGGTTTCATCCTGTCCATTTGCTGGACCCAGTCCTTTTTGTGTGTTGCAAAGGCTGCTTTCTCAGAATGAGCACTTTTTGTGTTCCTCGGTGTCGTGGGTAGCTGCTGTCAAGATGAAGTGTTTTCAGAGATGTCAGATCAGGTATTTGACATCAAGAAAAATCCTTTCACGTACCTACCTTTGGACAGATGTAAATTGAGAGTGAGGAAATGGGTTCCTGGCCTCAGCAGTGCTTCCCTTTTGTCCAGAAGTCTGAAGCTTGATTGCCCCTTGCAGTGCAAAGCTATCAACATTCATCATCAAATCACTGCAGGTTCATAATAAAGTTGTTGCTCTCCTTTTCTGAATTGTCTCTGATGTGTTAGAAATACCTCATAAAATGTACTTTCATGCTATGATTGCTGGACATCAGCACTGCAAACATTTACACAAAATAGGCCTGCTGACATCTGCTAGCGATGGTATTTTGAAGAGATGAGAACTGATTCTGATTTTGCTATTGTTTTCTATGTAAAATTCTGAGATGTTAAGGTGGGTTTATATCGTTAAGTTAATTACTAGGTGAAATTGATTGCAAGTATTTTCTTATATTAAGTTTTTGTAAGAAAGAGGTACCTGTACTTTTCCCCCATGCCTCTCACAATTTCAAATAGATAAATTGTCTTCTGGCACTACTCTTGTGCATTGCTTTTTGCAACAACCTCTTTTGTTTCCTTTTTTTCCCCAGTAATGCCCACACCTATAACCATCCGTACTTGTACTTAGCTCCTTTTTAAATCTCTTGCCAGGATCTCAGATACAGATGTGTTCTCCCTGACAAGAGGAACTACTGAGAATTTTGCCACTGAGTGCTGTCACCCTGAAAAAAACTAATTTTAACATGAAATGCAGGATAAATGCCAGATGGAAATGCTCTCTCAAAGGATATGCACTCCTTTTTAAAGAGAAGGTGTTTGAATAGAATGCCTGTCAGTAGTGAATAGAGACTTTTTCTTTGGCAAGTACCTGCAATAATAGAAGGAAGTTAGGAGAGCTGTGTATGGTGCTGCTATTACTCAAATGTGTAAGCCACAGAGAAACATGACTGCTGCATCATGGGGTTGCTCATGATTTTCTATGTTAAATGAGAGCTGAAATGAGTTTCTTGCAAGTGGAATGGATTGGGAGAGGAAGGAGGTCGTGGAATACCCACCTGCCCTCTGCGTCCTGTGGGTTCCAGCAAGGAGACAGGGCTGGGTAGTGACAAAAGTTCCTGCTGCAACACGGGAGGGGGGAATAATGGGGGCAGAGTTATTTGCCCAGTACTGATGTGGATGTGTGTGGGTAAGAGGTTTGTAAATGGCAAGGATTTGATTTTCAGGCACCTGCTGTTGGAAATATTACAACAGATGAATCTGATCTAGATCATGACCCCATGCAAACCTTGTTGCTCCTTGATGTCCAGCGCCTCGTGGTGACATTTTTGCCGTCGGTGCCATTTAGAGAGCACAGCAGCACATGTATCTTGTTTGCCTTCAGTCAGTAGGTGTTCAGTGTTCTTCAAGGCCTGATGTAACACCCCGTCCCTTTTCACTGTTGCCCAGTCTGGCAATAGAGATTGCTTTGTGTTTTTTGTTCTGCCCTTTGAATGCACAAAAGATTTTCACAGCTTCTTTCATATGTGTGGAGTGGAGGAGAATGAGAATTCTCCAGAACCACATATATTTTTAATTTGTCCTTTCCCAGAGTGTTGCCTAACAGCAATACGGGTTGCAGCACGTGTGAGCCCATCGGGGTAACGATCGGGGAGAGACGGGGAGGCTCGGCTAAGAGAAAAGGGAGCTGCTGTGTTGAGTCAGTAATCTCAGAACCAACTGAACTCCCTCTTAAATGTTTTAACCAGTGGAATGATTCTTGTGTTAGCCATCAATTGTTTGATGACTGAAATGGTGATATATTTGGAAACTTCCCTACGTAATGCAAAGGGTGTGGGAAATTAAATGTAATGATGTGTCAGAGTAATCCATAAAGCTCCCGGGTGCTGGGCTAAGTGTAGATGCACAATGCCATCTTTGTTCCTGGGAGAACTCCTATCGGTTGTTGCTAAATGTCTTTCTAGGTTCAGAGCTCTGAGAATTCGCTTTCCTTGCGTTTAATGCACAACTGCCGTGAATTAAAATGTGATCTCCTCCAGAAGACTGGGAGTTAGTGCTTCGAAGGCTTCGCTGGCTGGCTCAGAGGTGTATGTGGGAGGGCAGGGAGTAAGGGGAGCTGCAGCTTGTTCACAAAACTTGTCAAGCACTAGTAAAATCATTTTATGCATTCAGGTTTTTTACTTGCCTTGCGCTGTTCGGGCTGAGAGGCCCTAACCGTCTAATTAAGGTGTTTTGAGGCAGGGAAGCAGCTTACATCACAAACAAACTGAACTGTTCCCCTGAATTTTCCAAGTGTTGCACTTCTTAGGAAAAGAACTGCAGAGCGCCCAGACGAAGTTCTGTTGGGCGTGCTGCGTAAGATCTTTTCTGAGAGCTTGGCATCCGACCCCAGAGGTTGGCCTTCAGTTTTACCTTTTTCAGGGGCTGGCCGTGTCCCATTGTAAGGCTTGTCAGAAGCCTCCTGAGGACAGGGATGTCCATTTAAGGCATCAGAGAAGTGACTTAACCGTGGTAAATTTGAGGATGTCGGATTTATGATGAGTGCATTTGTCTTTCAGTACCAGGCTCGCTTCACTTGTTTGTTCTCCTCCCTCCAGCTTTTGATAGCTCAGACGGTACGTCGTGTGGGCAGGGACTGTCTGCAACGCTGGACTGAAAGACAAACAAAGCAAAGAGCGTGAGATTAGCTGCAGTTTACAGTTACTCGAATGTCCGTGTATGTACAGTGAGCGATTAGCGAAGGAAGATTCTTGCTGCATCAATACAAAGGCTGCATTTGGTAATCTAGTAATCATTCTTCAAGAAACATCTAAAAGTGGAGACCATAAACTGATGTTTTCTTGGTGCTGGAGTGCATTCTGTGTTTTAGTTCAGAATTACATGGGTTCTGCCTTTTTGGAGCATTGTGGCAGTGGAAGTTACTGGTTCCTTGCTTTTCTCCAGTGATTCTGAACTTGGCCAGGATGCAGGAGATCAGTTCTGTCCCCAAGGGTTTTGGAGCTTGCATCCCTCACCTTGTGAGCGAGTGCTCATCACCAAACTGTGGCATTCAGAGGCTGAGCTTTGTGTGTCCTTTGTGGACATGTGCTGGGCTGGAAAGCAGGCATCTTAAGGGTTAAAAAATTGATTTGGGATTGCCAGGGATCTAGGCTCCCCTTCCTGCCTTGATAAAATTGTAGGCTGAAAGAGGGAAGGGGCTGTATTCCAGGGGGTAGCTAGGTTGCTGCTCTTGAGATTTGGATTTGCTTTGGATTCCCACTAGTAGAAGACAAGGCAGAGATGATTTCCTGAGTTATAGGTAAGTGAGCTGGTAGCTGTGTTAGGGGCCTACCGCAGTCACTGCTTCTCTTCTGGTTTTGTTTTTTTCAGGCTAGATGAAGTCTGGGAGCTTCTCTTTCTTTTACTGAAGGATGTGATCCGAAATAATTGCTTTTCTGTGAACTTTGGGATTTTGGTCTGAGTTAAGCAACCTGATGCTGTTGGAATTCGAGGGATTGTGGGGGGGATACTAGATAGGGCAAATTAATTGAGGATATTAATTTTGACAAAACACATCTAATCTCAGAAGAATGCCACTGTTTTAAATATTAGATTTAGGTCCTGAAATCTGTCATTAATCGTTTGTCACTGAAACGCAGTGCCAAACAAATGTATTTTGAACTATGTTTTGTAAAATACAGTGATGTAGACTTCCTGAAATTTGGAAGAAGAGCAGAACCAATTCTGTTCAGATACTTTATTTCATTGTTTTAGTGATGTGATGTATCATCATCTTCTGCATAAGTGCCACCTTTGTTATTATCTTTATTGCCCTTTGGCATTTTACGATGATGATAAACATTATAATATACTCCAAAGCAAATAATTGACACAAGCCATTTAGTCAGACAGTCTGATTTAATTCTGGTGACATCTGAGTAAAGTTTCCAGGAAGAACCAAGGCTGAAATTGGTTAAAAGAGAAATTGTTGTGCACATTTTCTTTTTGCAGCTACATTGCTTTAGTGTAACTGATGAGGATTAAAATTGGGAATGATTCAGTCAGTTACATGGGCTGAGCGAAGCAGAGTGAAACACAAGTTAGTGCGCCAGCTGAACTGGATCAAGGCAATCAAACTGACTTTGAAAGGTGATGATTTAATAAGATTAATGGGGCATATGTGTCATTACAGCCCTTCCTGATCCCCTTTCTCCCTCTCTAATTCTTCCAAGGATGCTAACATTGGTGATCTTTTCTCCTGCCCTTTTCACAAGTGGTGTCTATGCTTGAAATGCTTTGATCTGCCACGTCTCCTCTCTGCAGGAACGCTGCTCTCGTGACACAGCAAGTGTCCTTCTGTCCACCAGAAGCGCCACGATGAGATTATCCTGGAACTGATTAATTGTGTAGCTCTTGTGCTGTCATCTTCATTATCAGATTCTGTTGAGGGTTTCTTTTCAGGGCCAGCTCTGCACCTCAGGTCCTAACTTCACTTGGATAGCCTCTGTGGCTGTATGTGACATTAAATGGTATGGAACACACAGGAGTGTGAGAAAGTAAGGGTGGTCTGCTGCCTTTTTGGAAGGCTATTGGGTAACTGATAACTTACATGTTAGAACAGAAGATTTTTTAATAACCCACGACAATTATGCTAAAGTAATACATGTATTAAACGAGGCTAGCCGTGTACTGTGCTTGTGGAGATGGGGACTAAGGATGGAGTGACTTACTTTTTCAGGATGTCAGAACAGAGATTCCTTAAAATCATCACAGCCGGCCTCCTCAAGCTGAAAACACACTAAGAAATGATTTGCTATTGCACAGCCTTGTGCTCAACATGCCTCTCTTGTTCCTGAAGTTGCCCACGTAGAAGCTGGTGAGAGAGAATCATATCTTACAGTTTATGTATGTTAGCATTTTTCCCTAACCAGCGGAATCTGAAGGAAAATGATGGTTTTGGACTCACTTTTTCTCTCCTTCTGAAAATAGTATTTTTGTTTGTTTCTCTGCCTGCTCTGTATGTTCTTCCTTTCCTTTCCATAGCTAGTTCAAAGGTTTTTACCCAGGAAGGTATTTCCTAGTGCAGCACGGCTATGGAGATGAACTGTGGAATGACTCCTTTCCATTTTTATGCTGTAGCTGCCTTTCTGCAGAGGTGGCGTGGGGGAAGCGGGAGGGACCCACGGGGTTCCACCCTCTGTTCACACACAGTCTCTGACTTCAGGCATGAGCTGGCAAGCTTATCTGAAGGAATAGGCTTGAATCTAGGTTGGTCTTCAGTTCAGCTGCTAAAAGAAGAAACTGGGCTGTGCACTGGAAGCCACTGGTTTTTCCAGCCCCCAGTCCTCTACTGCTACCCGTTAGTTCTGCCCTGCCAGGCCTTTTCTGCTTGCTGTTTTTTGTCTTGAAAGCCCAGATTTACTCCTTCACTCCTATGGACTCTGCTGTATCGGGACAAAGGTATCTTTAAAAATCCTTTTGTTATCTGGTAACTAGTCATAAGATGACTTCTAGTAAGCTCGTACTGATTTTTCCTAACTCCATGCACCATTTTAAATAGCTTTAAAAATTTGGCAGAAGTTCACAGAGATGGTTGCTAGCGTTCCACTGAATCACAGAATTTGGCGACTCCTGGCATGTGCCATTTTCCCGTATCAATATATTCCCAAATACTGCCATAGACAGCAGCTTCAAACTATAAGAGCAGGAGCACTGCACAAATGGATTCCCAGCACAGCCTCGTTTTGGATGGTGCCAGAAAACTGAGTGGTCTCACCCGTGCGTTTGCTGCGCCCGTCTCCACAGTGCTGGTGCACAGGTAACGTTGCAGGGAGGTTTCGTGCAGCTCCAGCTGGCAGCAGGTGTCTTCATTTTCATTTCAGTAGATACTTGAATTAGTAAGTTCACTTGACTCCAGTTTAAAGCTTGAATTAAATCTTTGGTAACTTCTAGGGCAGTTAGAAATTCAACGTGAATTCTGAATTGTGGTTGGAATAAGCTGGTAGGACTTCCTACTCGTAAAAACTTCACCAGCTGGTGGTGCAGATGTGGTGGACATAGGAGAGCAGAGCTCGGTGGTAGTGGTTATACAAAGGCCCGTTTTTACTAGTCCAGTTTTCCTGCTTACAGGGCTACAGTGGTGGTTTATCTCAGCAGCATCTGTGTCAGACCCATTTGGCGAGATAAAATAGGTGTAACATGACTTCAGCCCAGTTAGTCATTGGGAAGTGCATTCTGCAGGTGACTGTTAGCTAAAGGTGAGGTTGGCGAAACAGCAGGAGGCAAACAGAGCTGGGCTGGATGGATTTCTGCGGCCAGTACTGCTGGCTGGTGAGGGGAGCGTGTCTTGCTTTCGAGGTTTGAAGGCACGAGGTCGTTCTGGTCCTTTTTGGACGTTCAGATTGGTGGTTGTTTGCTGGAGGGAAGATCGTCTGCTCTGTGAACCCTTTTCTTGAGATGGCTGATCCCGTGCCTTCACTTGAATTGCTGCTCCGAGAAGTTAATCACAAAGGGCTAAAAGCTCTCGTGGGGAATATTACGAGCTCTGTACGGTTTTGAAGATGAAGAGTAGAATCTAATTAAGCTTTTTGGTTGAACATAGTTTAAAGAGCTTTATTTTTTTCTTGAAAAAGGAAACTTTAAAGCTAAATAGCGAAGAGCTTTTTTTTTAAAAAAAATGCTATGAACTTGCCTACTTTTTAGGCAGATGCAGCTGTAAGCAGTTACAGATGGTACAGAACAGAAGGAACCTCTTTATCATACTTAAGTGCCTTACAAGACCCCCAGTGTTAGTTTTCCAACTAGTTATCTTTCTCTTTATTTTTTTATGGTTTTGCAGATGGAGCATGGAAAAAAAAAAAAAAGCTACCTTACAGCTAAATCAAAAGATGAAAAGTCTGCCATAAAAGAGAAATACTTCTCTGCAGGGTGCTTCTCTGCAAGAAGTTTCATAAGAATCCCAAAGCACCATCTCTAAAGAGTGCTCCTACTTGTTGTTGTTGCAAGCAAAGTTTTTTAGATATTGGGCTAGAATTTGTTGAAAGCCGTCTCCATCTGCTCTCCTGCTGCCTGTTCCTTGCACGTGCGACTGAAGCCTGACAGGCAGTGTGTTAGTGCACCATGCTGCTCTGGCGTTCGGGCTGTAGGGCAGGGATCAGGTCCGGGCCGGTCCTACCCTTGGACAACTCCTTTCATGCACGTGGTGTGTGTGTCTGTAAACTGGCCACATTTGCCCCTCACGAGACTTTTTAGTTTTTAAGTCAGCCTCTCTCCTCATTGGGAGCAGCAGGACTGGGGTGCCTGTTTTGGTGGGCTGGTGATTTGTATTCCCATGGCAGCCTTAGCCGCTCTCTCTGCCGATTGCGGGTGGTCTCGTTGGCTGCCCTCTCCCCGGCCGCTGTCTGATATTAGTTTTTCTTGGTGCAGGCCTGGTACCACGAAGGCTCCCGGCTTCACCTAGGCACACTTGGGCTACGCTGCAGCTCTGACTTGTGCAGGAACATGCCGTCAGCATTGTTGTTGAAGGTTCATGGCTTGGTGGTGGTGGTGTCAAGTCATTCTTTTATGGATTTCTTTATGAAAATAGTGTTTAATTCTACCCGTGCAAGTCATTATAATGTATATACCATAATCCTGTACTGTGTGGGTAAGTGAGCTCATCAGCAGTACACAGAGCTGCTCATGCTGTATGACAAGGTCGTATTGATCAATTTGACTTTGATTTTGGCTTGTTGATTCTAAGACCTAATTGGTAAACACTTAGATTGAATGGTTGGCTGGCTTTACTATTCCTTAGTACTCCTTAGTGCTCTTTAAATTTTATTTGATTTTGGTTACTGTTGTCTCCAATACTGTTTCAGTTTTCCTAGGTGACAGCAGACTGCTGCTGTTCCTTTCTGTTCTGCTGCATAATCTGAGTAGCGTTGAACCTGAAGACTCTTCGCCTAGCAATAAAACAGTGGTGGTAGGGACCATGGGGCTGTTCCTGGTGTCTAAGTGGGAGTAGCACAGCAGCTTGTCTTGGCTTTATGCTCCAATGTGCAGTTCTGCAACCATCAGGGATACAAACATGAAGAAAAACCAGAATCCTTTAGGCTATTTTAGTACCCTACGTCTCCTTCCCTTTGTTTCTCCGTGCCTCTGGGAAATTAGTTCCTCCCAGTGGTGCTGCAGATATATGTCACACGTTTCTGTAGCAGTCAATACCAAAATATCAGTGTTTCATGGAGAAACCAGATGTAAGGTTCTGGTACACATACTCCTGCATTTTCCCAGTCTCTGGACCGCTGTGAAGCGTTGGTTGTTGCACTTCCTTTCTGTGCACACAGTGACTTACATAGAGGTGGGACCTGCAGCTTGCTCTGTTGTCAGAGTTCAGCTCTGTTTGATTGGCTCTATCCCTTCCAGAAGGAAGCGTTATAAACATGCATGAACACCTATTGGATTGGGCTTTGGCTCCAAGGAGTGTTACGTGACCAAGGCTGGTGGCTGGGTACCTGCACTGCTGCCCCTGGGTGTGTTGGCAGTTACAGAGTCCACGACTGGGTACAGATTTACAGTGGCCCAGGACTGCTGACTCTCCTGGATTGAGGCAGGACCTCGGGCTGCCCGTGCAAGACAAGGAGCAGTGCTAGAATGGGAGCCCAGCGACACAGGGTGGAGCTCAGGAGGGAAGTCGGGCATATGGAAACAGGCACAGGACATTTTTAGGTGGGAACTCTGAGAGTGAGTTAGGCCGCTCAAGATGGACTCCCTTGTACCATGTAGGCCTTGGGCAAAGCTGTACAGGTAGAAGAGGACCAGCTTAATCTTTTGTCTCCTGATCAGATCAGATGTATCATTGGGTAGTGGTATTCCTTTGTACGTGTGTGATGAAACCTGCATTTTTTCAGTGTTCTTGTCTGTTGCTTCAGATGGGGATACTCCCTTCCTTAGGTCTGACCTTTGCTTTGGTCTGTTACCTGGCTCTCTGGGTCCCATAAGAAGTCAGATTAAAGGTGTATTAGGGAGTTTATTGTCTTAAATACTTAGATATTATTTTTGTTCAGTGTCTTGTTCCCTGTCCAAGCACAGCTGCCAAAATGAGTATCTATTTATCTTAAAATGCTTTTCAGTAAGATTTTCAAGGTGAGGTCATTTATTAGGTCCTCAGAAGCAGGACGGGCTGTCCCGTGTAGTGCTGGGTGATTTGTGCTTAGCAGCAGAGGAGTGCCTGCCTAGCTCTTGCTGTACCCAACCAAGACTCACCCCGATCAACGTAATTAAGCCACGGGGCAGGTGCCTGACTGCTGTGGCCACGCTAAATCCTCACGGTGTGGATGGGCTGAGGACAGGCTCAGCACAGAGGTTCTGGTGTGGAGCTCTGCTCTTTGCCTTGGGATTTCTTTTGCAGGCTAGCAGAGGTCCAGGAATTTCCTTGAATATCCTGAGTCCCCTCTTTTTGTCACATAATTAACCTGTTTTCTTTTGTCAGTGCCCTTTAACTGCTTGCTGGCACCATGACAGCCGTGGCCGTGTTGATAAACACGGCTGGGACGATGCGCAGTGCGTCAGCCATGTGGTCGGTGAACTTAGCCCTGGATCTTCGGAGGAAGTTGGGTGTTTGGGTCCTCACGGCGTAAGAGGAACAAGAGGAGGAAGGTGAAATGGAGCTAGCGGTTGTATAGGATATTTATCTTCAACAGCCTTCTTCGGAAGAATGCTGTTTCGGTACTTGGGTGACTGACAGCCTCTGAGACGAGGCTGAATTGCATTACTAGAAGACAGGCTGTGCTTTCTGATGTGGAAGACTCAATTTTCTGGAACCTTGTTCAAATAACTTACTGCTTCAATTTTGGAAAACATTAATACGGTTTCTTTTCATCATGGTAAAGCGTGAACATTTGTTATCCCTTGTTACTAATAGTAGCCATGAATTTGCTATTTATAGCTGAACTGTTGCGGGGCTGATTTTTTTATTTTTTGTAATGGAAGTTTTCAGTGCTATTAGGAGACCTGCTGTTGAATATCCTGTATCCTGGTAATGCAAAGGAAATGGATAGCTTTGGATGAAGAGGGTTCCAGAACTCCATGGCAATTTATTAATAGGCTCTAGATGAAGAATGTGAAAAGGCTGCAGTGCCACAGTCTTTCAAAATTGAGACTTGCTTGTTGAAGTGAGATACTGGAATCTTCTGACCCCTCTGGACATCAAATAAATTCTCCAGTCATCTGAAGGGGTCCAACATAGTCTCCTTTTCTCTGCCTTACTAATTCTTTTACTGGCAATCTGTGCAAGAGAAAGAAATAAAGGAAGTAATTTAAAAATAGTTGTAGGGAACTACCTGAATTTATGATTCTTAGGAAGTGTGGTGCCTTGTCATGGGAGTGGATGTCCCATAATTTTTCCGTGCAAGTTAGACTCTGCAAAATGCCCAACTAATAGAAAGCCATGGTGTTTGTTGGAAAAAAAAAAAAAAAGTTGCTTTGAGTAGTAGATGTTTTATAACTAAAAGTCTTGGGTCTTAATATGTTGACATATTTTTAGAAATCAATGCCAAATGGACTTTTTCTTGATGATACGATGAACTCTTCAGTTAAATGTTTAGCACATTGCTAACAAAACATTTTTATTAGTCTTGGGATACTAAATTGAAAGGCCTTCACCCATTTCTCATACAAGGCAAGTAGGGACCATAAGGCCAAGTAGTAATAAAAGGTCTGCATAGTTCTGTAATACCATTTGCAATTATTGTAACAAAGCTTCTCTTTGCAGATCTTTTTGTTGTGGTATAAAGACACCAGAGGTGTGTCCAGAAATTGCTTGTCACTTAGCAGTTAGGGCAGTGACCAGCTTTTGTCAGACTGGGGCCCTCTCTCCCCAGGAGGACAGGTCCTAGGAACATGAAGGCATGTGGGTGAGGTTCAAGAAGCGTGCTGTGTTTCTGCTGGCATGTGGTTAGCTGCAGTTCCTAGTTCTTCTTAGGGTGTTGCTCCATTTTCTATCAGCTACAAAACCTTGCTACCTATGCCTGCTGTGCCCTACCCACAGGGGAGTTGCAAAAACTCTATAAATTTCTCCAAGAAACCCTTTATGTAACTGTTTTGTTTGGATTTAAGGTCTGTGTTGTTTTTGTGAGATGGGAAGAGATGGGAAGTCTGTGATCTGAGCAGAATTTAATAGCAAGGTAATCAATCAGTTACCTGCTTTGCTAATTGACCAAGCCATTACGTTCTGCACCACGTGTAATTGTCATCTTCAGGCCTGTTCATTGCTAGGTAAAACTACGCTGTGTTTTGTAGAGGAATTGTTTCACTCAGCGCAGTAGTCTAGGCCTAGAAATGCTATGTTTTTTCTATGTCCTTTTGCTAATAAATTCTCAGGTGGTGTATTTCTAGCCAGTGCCTTCTGTTTGAACTTTCAGGGAAATCATCATTCTGTGCATTCATTCCCCTATTACCATGGCAAATAATTCATGCTGCTAATTATGACACTGTTACAATGGCACAGAAAAATGGGCAGGGAAAGAATACAGCCTAATTATACTCACAATTTATCTGTCTTATAAATTTGTAGAATTCATGCCAAGGTAGCTCCCAGCTTACAGATAAAATACAACCTTCTGACACGTGATATGTGCGTACTGAAGGTAGAAGAGAAGAGTCCCGTATTTTGAAGTGTCCCCTTTTGCCTGGTACACAAGGAGAGATGCGGTAAGGATATGTGTTGTGCCCTGAACCAGATTTGTGTTCCACCAGGGGGAAACAAGTTCAGAGAGACCCTTCTGTTTAGTGCTGAGGGCCTGAAACTGGGAAGGCCGTGAGTTCCCTAAATAGCTGCTTGCTGGCAGTTTAATGCTGGGCAGAGTTTACCATGCAGGGCTCAAAACCCACAAAGAACCGTTTTTGTAGTTGTAAGCTGAATGGCAAGGCATTGCAGTGTCTGGAAGTAGATAATAAATCCTATTTTTGTGTTGGTTGGAGTTCAGAGAGCTGAGGAGGCCTAATTAAGGTATGTGCTAAACACCTGGGAAGCAGCAACAATGAGGAAGACCGATGATAGTATCTTCACGGTCCACACCTAATACTGGAGACTCCAAAACTAATGGTAGCTCTGTTTTGTGTTGGGACTGCATATTGCAAAGCAGATAGCCTCTTTTCTTATCCTCCTGCTATAAGTGTTGTGGATTCAGTTCCATCTTGTCTGAATAGTGATGGATAATTTGTGTCCTCTTTCCCATCTTCATATAATGTTATTTGTAATGCATTTTTAATATAAAATTTGAAGATCATCAGCATTGCTAACGCCCCAGAGCCTAGGATGTCCTCAGTGTAGGAGTTCACACTGCCCAGGATCTTCTACTGGGTAGTGCTGCCCCGTGCAAACTGCCTGGTGCAGGAGAAAATACGATGCCTGATGTTAAAGGATGTGCTTTTCTAGTCTGTCTTCTTAATAAAAGATGCCTGTTTTCTTTTGTTGAGGACCTATGTGATTAGATACTTATCCTCTTTCATTTCCAGGAGAGTGGACACTGGTTCATACTTTTTTAGTCCCTGTGTGTGAAACTTGATTTCATACAGATGATTACATTTCTGGAATCTCTGCAGCTCTCTTCCTAAGAGGAATTGATAAGCAAATTGGCTTTCTGAAACATGAAAGAAGCCTAGAGCAAACACTTCATCATCACATTCCTGATCATGTCCAGCATTTGCCTTTTGCAGAGTTCCTGGTATTTAGTAATGTCTGTGGTTTCCCATGGGGCTGCTTAGCTGAACATAGGAATTGAGAGCTGATCAGTGGGAAGAGAATGGAGAATGACTTCACCATAAATTAAACTGAGTGAAAACTGTTTTGGATTGTGTGTATGTTTTGTATTTAGTCTTCCAAAATCGAACTATCGTTGACCCTTATGTTTCTTACTTTCACAGTAAGTTACTCAGCAGAGAAAGAAAATACCAACTATTATACAAAGTTTATGTAGATCAATTGAATTATTACTCATCTCTGCTTCAGAAATTATTCACATCATCTAATTTTAGACTCCAAATTTAAGACTGTATAAATACATGAACTGAATGGAGAGGCCAGAGGATAACACAAAACCCTTGGTAGCAGAATGCCTCTCTGCACTGACTTGGGGAACTGAAATGGTGAATGAAACGCTGAAGACGCCCTTTGTAGGAGGACTTGAGCATCCATTTTTCGCCTCTATCCATTTGCCACAACTCCATTTGAGTGAACATCTCAAATAAGTTCATAGAGAATATGACAGTTGGGGGAAAAAAAAAGGTCAAGTTTTCCCCTTTGTGCAGTGAGGTGTCAGCAGGTACTAATTAGTCTGGAAACCTTGCCCCGATTTGCACAAATGCAGTAATTTAGGCATCTCTTGTAGGGTCACAAATAAATGTGAGCCCTTGTCAGAAGAGAGATGAAAATGTGCTGAGTGTTGTCGTGCTGTAGTAATTCCTGGAGAGATTAGAGGAAAACAGTTGAACAAACCAGCGTTATGTCCTGGATAAAGAAAAGTTCTCTTCAGTTTTTCATCCAGAAATCCTATCTGCAGCCTTTTTGTCGCTATATCACATTAAGATGTCTCCCAACTTTATTCCTTTCACAGAAAGATTTGTTTTTTCTTGCATTTCAGATACCTTGATTTAGATCTGTTTTAAAATACGAGAAATGAAACAGGCAGGAAAAGTATCTTAAGCTTTGTGCTGGTGGATTTCAAACTGCTCGAGCCTGTGCTTTGCCTCATGTGAAGTGCCGGAGCAGCTCGTGCCTTGGTGGCAGCCTCTGCTGGGCTCCAGGGTGTTAGAGAAGCCTAAAGGGAAAGTCTTTGTGTGTGTGTGTGTGTGTGCTTTCCAGATACAGTGCCATGGGATTTCAGTTGTGGTTTGCTCCAGCACTTGGGGAAGCTTCTCCAGCCCCGCTTTAGTCCGCCCCTGGACTAGCATCACTTTAGTCTTCATTTACTGCTCCTGGCAAAAATCTGGCCTGAGCGATCTGGGATCTCTGGTCTAATTCTCAAGTGGTCACTTGGATCTGGGGAGAAATAATGCCCAGTGGAGATAAATGCCAAAGCACCTTCTGCTTCTCATGCAGAGGCTTCTGTGTTGTCATACAGCAGCTCAGCACTAGTGGCAGTTAAATGGTTGTCTAGTACCTATCAACTAGTAACTGAGTGGTTGTCTAGTACCTGTTAGTACTCGCAGGGAGACTGAATCACGCTTCCCATTGTTTTGGTTTGTTTTTTTTTTTCCCCAGCTTGAGATGAAGTTGTGCAGAGCTGCTTTTTATTTTTCTACCTTCTTGATAATTTAATTTAGCATGAGTTTGTTCTAGCTAGATACTACTTATAAATTTTAAATGTTAAAATTATTTTTGAAGGTCGAGAAGCATCAGCACATTTCTTCTACTGTGTTCTGCATCTTTGCTGCTGTAAACTTTTGGAATTGGTGTGTGTGGATGAGATGTATTTAATTTGCTTTTCTGTCTCTGATTGTAGTATTTGATTTATAACTTCAGGCATGGCTGATGAAAGTTAATCACTTACATATTGATGAAGGTCATTTTCTCTTCTTGTATTTCAAAAATAGCAAATTCTGTTGCTCGTGTGTAGACTCTTGTAACTTTTGTTGAGGTGAGGTTATCTTCCGGTAGTTCTGAGCTGAGCACTTTTGCCTGGGGGGCACACTTAGAGTAAAAGAGCGTTCCTGGGGTGAATTGTGTTATTTTTAGGAAGGTTAAATGTCTGGATGTTTACTACAAAGCCTTTCCAGGAAAGCATTTTGTTCCTGAGCAAGAAATATCAGCAGATATATAAACGTAGTACAACAGCGTGTAATCTCTGGCTTCCCAGGGGACCCCGGTGTTTTCAGAACAGACTGTTGCTTAAAGTAACTGAGGATTACTGAAGGATATCGGGAGGATTTACCTCTGTAGTATTTTTGTAGGTGGCTTTGAGACATGGCAGTCCAGACCAGCTATGAAACTGAGCTGAGGTGCCAAGTGGGATGGGAAGGGCTGGGTACAGGAGACACACAAAATCCGTTTGTAATGTTTCTGAGACTCCAGGTGTCTGCATTCTGGCTGACAAAGGTAGATTTTGATTGAGATAGGTTGAAAAATGTCCTTCATCTGTTTTCTGGATTCAGAAAATAGGTATGGTGTAGGACTGGGGAAGGAAGTCATAGAATGACAGGACCACAGAACGGCTCCGGTTGGCAGGACCTTAAAGCCCCCTGCCTTGGGCACAATGCCTTCCCCAGCCCAGGCTGCCCAAAGGCCCATCCAGCCTACCCTAAAAGCTTACTTGGCTCTCCAGTTGTGTGTTAGCTGGTCCACTGGGAGGTTGTTCCTCCCCACAGATATCTGCCTGCCTGCATTGTGATGGCACCAGACTGTTCCTGAGTTGTGTAGTTGTATTGTAGGTATTTTCTTTCACAAGTCAGTTATGTTTATTTGTCTTGTTCAAATCTGGTCACTTTTTTTTTTCCTTTTTACTACATATATTTAAAGAAAATGTAAATTTAAATTACTGCCGAAGGATCAGCATTTAGGCTTCCAGCAGGTAAATTTTCCTGGAAAGCTGAGTGCTCTATTACAGTGTCTGCAGCACGTCTTCCAAACCAGGCAGTATTTGTTCTACAGCAGCTCCGAGGTGCCAACCATACATTATATCCTTCCGAGCCTGCTGGTGCATGGACAGCCGTACCAAGCCCACTGTTTCTGTATTTTTCCTAATAGTATTGAGCTGTTATTTTCCTAATCTATAATTACTGTAAAAAGCAGAAACTGCATTGTTTCAGTGGGCTTCAGGATTCATGCAAAAGTGCCAGCTTGCACTTTTCAAAGCAATTCTGTTAAAGATGGGAAAAATAGAAGGTAACCCGACTTGTATTTGTAAATTTTCCTTGCCCTTGTGGTTGGGTGTGTCACAATTTTTAATAACACCTGAAAATCTGATATGTCTGCTCCTAGAACTGCTGGGTTAGCCTTCTGTCTGGTTAGGGTTCCGTTGGTGGAGATTTTATCTGACTGCTGGAACATTTAATGAATACATAAGCAAAAAATGGTTTTGGAAGTGGCGCACTGCTCTGATGTGTTCCAGTTTGTCTAGCACACAACACCCATTCAATTAGAATAATTTGAATAAATGAAGTAAAAGGAAAGTTACACTAACAGGCAGATGCGGAAAGAGGTTACCATCTCTGGTGCTTTTGCGTCTTTTCTGGTTTGGGATGACCACTGCAAGTTCAGAGATGACCTCTGAAGAGAAGAGAACTTGCTGCCCTGCGTAATGTTACCTGGGTGCCCTTTAATAGAAGTTTGCCTTTAAAAAGGTGAGTAACCATGTGAACCTGCTCTTGTTTGAAGTTTCTAAGAGATTTTGAGCCAATTACCCCTCAGCTTGCAGAAATATTATAGGCTCACCCTCTGTGTTGTCCGACTGGATTTGGTGTGGACATTTCAGTTGTGCTTGCAGAAGGCTGGAAGGTACTGAGATGATGCTATCACTGATAAAACTAGGTAAAATTGCAGGTGGCTGTACTAATGGTCACGTTCAAATTTCACTTGGTCCTGTACATGAAGATCCACGTACTTCGATCTGTCCAAAAAGGTGATGTGATGTAATATTGCAGACATCTGTTTTACGAAAGTTTGCTGTTGGTAAGCATTGCAGCTTCAGAGGGCCAGGTTAAAGCTGAACATGTGAGTTTCCCCTGATAATCCACCCAAACAGTATTGCTTCATTAGACCTCTATACTAGTTAGAAGAAGTGGGTGCAAAAGAGCAGTAGGGCATGTTCTCCTCCTCCTTGTTTCTCAGGATGGAAAAAACAAACTGGGTAATATGCTTGGAATGGGTCCAGGTGATTTTTTTTTTTCCTTTTTTTTCCTTCCCTCAGAAAGCACAATGCACAGAACTGGAAAAACTGCCGTCTCCTGTGTTGCCACTAGTGCTCATGGGACTACGGAGATGTTAATCTGAAAATTAACTCGAATTTGGTGGGGTGGGGGGAATTGTTCAACTGGATCAGCACATTGGTTGGTGTCAGGAAAGAGGGTGGGTTCCCCTATGGCTCGTAGCACAATTTGGGGTCATTCTAATCCAGTAGTTGCCACACTTAGTGTTCCTTTTAGCATGCGTGCCCACTTGTCCTCTTACTGTGTATTTTTCTAGGCTAAACAAACTCCGTGCTTATCTCTCCTAATCATCTTAGTAACTCTTTTCTGCACTTGGTCCAGTGGCAGGCTGATAATTCTGCTCTCAGGAAAGCCATACTCACGCTGAAGTACCACTGTCTGCCTTCCCCTCCCTAGCCCTCTTTCCTTCCTGTGCTGTCTTTATTGTTTGCTCTTATGAAACGAGATTAAAAAGAGAGATGGTGATGAGAGAACACCTCAGGAACAATGCGAGCGCAGAAGTGTCTATGCAAAAATTAGGTTCCGTGGTATGGAGAAATAGTAATGCTGCTAAGTTAAAACTGCATTGACTTCTGGACTGAATCATATGCAGTGTTAACGAGTTAATTGCATTAGAGTCTGTTCAGATGCATTTAGTGCCATACCAACAATTCAAGCCCACATTCTGTTTTCTAGCTTTATGCCACACCGAGTCACTGAGCCTTCGGTGCAGGTACCTTGGAGATGTGCTGCACTAATTGCTTGTGTTTCTTTGTGGTGTATTGTGCTGGTGCTTTATGCTCAGAAATGGTCTTCCTGTAATAAATATACATAGCCCTCTGATTCACCTGCTTCTGTGTTATTTCTGTACTAAGTAAAATAGTCATTTGTTCTCTTTGTGGCGTCTTGTGTGCTTGTGGGTGTGAGAATTTTATCTCCAGTTAGTTGAGAGTCAATGACTTGCATCAGAACAAGAGCAAAGTTCCAGCTTTAAGCTTAATTCCCCCTCCCCCCCCACCTCAGTTGTAACTGAACTAATCCTGGGAATCCGTGTGTGTTGAGGTGCAGCTTAGGAAGGGATCCATTCACTAGCAGAAGACCGCTCTTTGACGTACTGGTGATGTAGATCCTGATGGTATTTCATGCCTGATTTTTTTTTTCCATTTAAAATAATTTATTCTTTGTAAAGGGTTGCCTTACATTTGCTTTTTGAAATATGTATAGAAATAAGGAGTTATACTTCTGATTTTGTGGGCAGCAGAGCATTATTTCTGCACAACGTAGGGGGACCGTGTAATATTACCATTACAGAACAAGGGTGTTATTCTCAGCCAATGCTTTTGCTTCAGTGGATGAATTAAACATACCTTAAATTTTCCGTGTTCAATTGCTGGTTGTTTCTTGACTCACTTATGGCTCATTTTTTCTGTCTAGCACTTTCTTCTTGTATTATCAGGAGCAATGATGATACTTTCTGCTTATATCGATACAGCTTTTGATCATACTGGTATGTTTGGAGAAAAGATTGATTCATCTTCAGTGTTTGATATTTGCACGTGTGTGTGTCCCCATGTCTGCCGAAGTCCTTTGATGCTGTTGGAGAGCTTTCAGTCTCTTACAGACCCAGGGGGCTTCTTACTGTTCTTGAGCTGGACAAGCGTGGAGCTGTCTTACTATCACCTACTTTCCTAAATTTAGAAAAACGTAAAGCATGAATGGCACAGTTTTACAGTACTCAAAGGTAAAGCTAGTGCAGCATGATCAATTATGTGAGCTTATTTTTGATGCACGGGGAATTGTTGATTCTTTGAATGCGTGGGAGGCGAGGTTTGCTATTTATTGTTATAATTTTAGGCAGCCATGGCTTCCCTAATACCTTGTTTAAGCTTTATTTTTTTTCTTTCAATGAAGACACACATTAATTATTTTTTGTTCCAGGCACTTTTACAGTTCATATTATAGTTAGAGGCTGTATGCTAATTCTTTGGCAATAGCTTGAGAAATCAATGTGAATCTCTTATCTGGGAGACAAGCATGATATTTGCTCGCCACCCTCTTCCCAATCCAGATAGGGCAGTAGTGAAGATTTGGACAAATACTTGCCTTCCAATAACAAAAACTCCCGTTTTCTCAGCTGAGACAGCTTCTAGTTACGGTTTGGCTCCTCTGAGATGCTGGTGGCTGAAAGCTCCGACTCCTGCTGCAGCACTCATCGTGTCAGTGGTGCTGGGTCATGCCCCAGCCTAGCTGTCAGTGTTGTCGCTGCTGCGGAAGCTTTTGGCCTGCTCTGAGGTCTTCCTGCTCTGGTGGTGCAAAACTCCCCGCTGCTCTGCGTTGTGGCCATCTCGCTGTGCTGCTAAGGACCAGGCTTTGTGAACAGGTGGCAGTTCTTGCAGGAGAGACCTGGCCTTTGAGCAGCGAGTGGATTTTCCTCCAGACAAAGGAGGAATCATCCTGGTGTTTTAGGTGAGAGTTACTGTTAATGAGCTTCTCTATTAAGTGGAAAAAGACTTACAGAGGTCAAAACGTACAACGTGGGAGCCAATGCTGAAGATTTTGAGGAAGTTTTTATCTTCTCATTACTAGAATAAAATTAAATCTAACACTGCATGGTCTTATGGCTAATGCAGAGCTGTGCTACCAAGCGACTGAAAACTCCAGCTCGCATATGTGACAAGGATATAAATGGATACCTCTATAGCCTCCGAAAGTCTCAGCTGTCAAAATTCCAGAAGACTTTTCCTGCACCGGGGATCACCATTAACATCTCCAGCAGCAAATCCTGGAAGCGCAGTGTTGCTTGGATCATGGTGAGGCTGTCTAGCATAAAAGCGTAGGCAGTCTGCACAGTGGTTCTCTGTTGATTTAAATTACAGTAACCACACCCTTGATTTGCCTTTTTTTCTGATGTAAAAAAAGGCTATTTATGGAAAATTCATACAGTTGCAAGTGGTAATTTAGATAGAAGAGCTGTTTCAGCAAAGCTTTGGGGTAGGCTAAATATTGGACTGACCTTTGCAGAGTTCACTGCTCTGGTGGAATCTGAAAATTTACATAAAGAAATATGCTTGTGGCTGTGATGAGAAGGGATTGTGCGTAACAGATCCTGATTTGACCTCTTCCCCCTCCTTCCAGTCCTTATTTTGATTATTTGTGGAAAATGGAAACAGCTCCACGGGAGGAAAGTCTTCCTGTGCGGATTGTGCAACTTCACTTCATTCTTGTGGTCGAGCCATAACCATCTTGCTTTGTCAGACAGATCATGCATACGTGTATGTATGTTTTCATCTTTATATGTTTACTTCTTGTCCTGATACTTGCTGGTTTTCTCCTCTCCCCGAAAGCACTGTCTTCCTGGTTTGGTTTGGCTGTCTGTGTGAAGCGAGGGCAACACTGAATCTGTCCTGCAGCATGCTGAACTCTTCTATAAATCAATAGATGTGAAGACAATTACAGGCCGTACAAGTGCTCCACTTATTCAGAGATCAGCAAATGAGTCTAATTTCTTTCTCTCGTTCTCATAAACACTTTTTTTTTTTTTTAACATACTGATGGTTTGGCCTTTGCAATGCAGCGTGGTTACCTTTCATACCCACTGTATACTCTGTGTGCTGGTGATGCCCGGGTTGACCTGGCGGTCTCCTTGCTGGGTGGCTGGCACCTCAGGGTGCTGTGCTGTGGCAGGACCCTGCAGCTGCAGCAAATGGATCTGGAGAGCTGGGTGTTGGAAGCCTCTGCATGCTCAGAGGGCTTGTGTGGACAGATAATTTTATTAAGGTTTTCAAGAGAAAAATGGATGCTGCTGCACACTGCAGCTGTAGGGTTTACTAGTGAGAACAAATGGCAAAGGCTGCCGAACCCAGGCTGTTCCAAGGTGCCATAGGTTGCAGGAACCTCAGTACCTGAAGTCTTTTTTGAAATCTAACTTAATTGAAGCAGTGTTAGCTTCTGCGTAGGCAAATAGGAGTAGGCAGGTTAGTTTTGTTTAATTGACTTAGCTCCAGTACCGCTTGGGTTACAGATGTATGTGTTACAGTGTGCTTAATCACACCTAACTGCGAGCTGCTCCTGGAGGAGTTTCAGTCCCACCTCGTCCCTGGCCACGTTGACTCCTTTCGTCTTTGTTTCCTGTCGAGTAATTGTGCAGTTGCTGGCCAGAACGAAAACCTTCACAGGAGCAATAAGCTGTCAGGGCACCTTGATGTTCTGCTGGTGTCATTTTTCTACCTTTGTCATTTCCTTTCCATGAGCAAAGTAAGTTTTTCTAGAGAAAGGGCAAAGATAAGAAAAGGGGGTTTTGTTGGCAAAGCTCTCTTAATGTTCTGAAGTCAGAGGTGAGCTAACCTAAGGCGGCAGAAATCTACAGCGCAGGGCTGCCTCTGAGTCTCCTTTGCCTCAGACATCTGATTTTCAGGCCAACACAACCCAATCCTGTCCTGAGCAGGAGTCCTTTGCAGCAAGTGTCAAGAAGGGGAAGAAGTACTACTTGATCTCACTTGGAGCTGTCTGGGCTCGGCCGTGTGCTGGGGCTGCTCTGCAGTCGGGAGCCAGCAGCCTGGGACAAGTTAGGTGATCTGGGGCAGCTCAACTGGAATAAACCTGACACTGAAAATACAGAGTTGAGTAAAACACACACTGTTATCAGGCTGTGTGTTTTGTTATCAGATGTGTTTTTCTGTATGTTCTTGTTTGGCTTAACTCATTGAAATGCTGTCTGTTTTCTTTGATAGGAATCCATTATTGCAGACGTTGTACGGATGTTTTGCTTACTTTTTCCAAAAAATGTTTGCAGTCATTTATACCTGTGACACAACTGTAAAATCTTTTGTTGGAGAGGCTTCCCTGGCTTGTGGTGACATATATCTGGCAGTAGAAACATGCCCTGTTAATCAGGACATCTTTTCTCTTTCTTTGAGAAGGGAAGAAGGGAAGATTCCCTGGTCTGTTTTTATTAGTCCATTTTGCAGCAAAAATCAGATCAGCCAACCAACCAGCCCTCCTTAATAAAACAACCTCACAAAAGTGGATTTATCTTTATGTTTAGGGAAGGGGTGAAAGTCCCCCTGTTCAGTCTATAAATATATAGTATGAAACAACAAAAGCCTGTATTTTCTATTGCAGCAATGTGAAGGGCGTTCAGTGTCTCCTGGATGTTTATTTGGCTGCTGGATTCTCACACAAACACATACGCCCAGTACAAATTATTTGAAGATACAATTTTTCTCCCAAGTTTGGTGGGGCATCCCCGGGGAGGTCGGCAGCTGACGGTATTAGCATGCTTTTGGGGTGCAGGGCTGCCGCTCAGTGCTGCTTGGAAATAATGCTCTTTTTAATGAGTATTCTTAGGCGTTCGCACAGCGAGTGGAAGTTGTGCTCTCATTCCTGCCTGGAAGTGAGTGCTCCAAGCTGAATGTGAAATCTGGAAATCTTCCAGTTGCTGTGATTCTTAAACACTGTGAAACATATAATTCTTTGTTCTGTTGGCAAACAGTCTGCTGAACCAAAAGGGTTGCTCAGATAATGTTTTTAACAGAAAATGTGTTTTTGCAAGATCGCCTCTCCTGATGCCTTTCTGAATGTACACTTCAGTTTCGTGTCACAGTGAGCTCAGAGCAGTTTCCTCTTAGCAATTTAGTCGGGAGCTCGGCATTTGTTTGGAGGGGGAGAGTTTCAGGAAAGCAGCTTTCTGTAAAGGATAAAAGAGGGAATTAATTTTTTAATTGGATGTGTAAAGACGTAGGTTTGGTACATAATAATGTGAAAATGTTCTGAGATCTGTGTGATAACCAGCAGGATTATCTCGTCTGATAACTTAGAAATGCCTGCCTGCGACCTAGCTGGGCCCGCATAGGAAAATATGGCTTAGTGGGATGTCTCACGTTACTTGTTTTCACTTCAGACTCGCTTTAATTATTTTTTTTTTCCCCTGATAGGAGTTTCAGTAAATTACTCAGACTTAGCAGAGCTTATCTGTACATGACAATGAGATGAAATGGTAAGCTTACTTTAGAAAACAAGCTAGTCCTTTAACGTAAGTGAAGCCGTAGCAATTTGCTTATTTTTCCTATGAATCATCCTAAAGAATGGAATAGTGTTGAGATATGTTTACAGCTGTGGGTGCCATGACTTCACGCTTAAAATTATACTTTTAACTGTTACACTCAGATTTAACTTTGGTTTGGCGTCAGGCCTAATGGAGGCTCTTAAATATGTATATATCTTGCACATGTAAGGCGGTTGAAAGAGGCTTTTTAGTTATACCTTCGACCTGGAATCCAGCAAAGGAAAAAAGCCGTGTTGGCTTTGCCTACGGAGGGAGTCCACCCCCGAGCAAAGCGAATATTTGCACAATGAACTGTAAACGGGCTCGGTGCAGCGATGGAGCTCTTCTTGAAGGTGCCCCAGGGCTCTGCTCGGGAGCCCTTGAGTTTGCTGTGCTCCTCTTAATAAATTAAGGATTAATAATTATTAAAATAATTAAGTGTTGCAGGGACTGCTCACCAGTGACTTGTGCTATAGCTTGGAAAATGAATTGCTTTCAACAATGAGCTGTCCTGATCACTCTATTCTCTTGTCCTTCTTTTAAGGAATAAAATAGTAGAATGGTTGACAAATGTTGAGACAAAGAAACAGAAAAAACACCACGTTTCCTCTGTGAGTAGCATACTTCTGTATGGTCAAAGGTGCAGGATTGCTGCAGCCAGGTGAGGTACAGGTGCAGGCTGATTGCTGCCGGCAGCTGGTGGCTCCCAAACCAGGGGTGGGGCAGGGGAAGCGCGTTGTGAAATGTTCTGCTTCTTGCCTGGGATTTACCAACGAGTATTTCTTGACTTTCTGTTCACGTTTTCTCTGTTACAATAGCAATCACTGATGCAATAAGTGCATTAAATGGCTTTTGAAATAGATGAAACCCGTGGAGGAGGGGAGGGGGATGGGAACTTTTCCCATCCTTGATATTATCACTGGACACCAGCTTTCCAGCAAATCTTTGTTTCCTGGTTCTCTTTGAGAGAACTGACAGTCTGCTGAGACAGGACACCCAAACTGAATGCTGGCATTCAGCAGGTTTTGAAAATGAGTGATGAATGATAGGGCAGGGAAGGAGATGCTTCATGGCTGCCCTTTCCGTACTGGTACCCGCCTCCGAGGAGTTCCCTTTGGAAGAGAATGGAAATTGGAAAAGGAGGATAGATGTTTTGATGGGCATGGGTTATTACCACTTACCTGGCGAGGAGACAGTGGGCATTTGATGGAGAAGTCATATTTTAAGCCTGGATGAAAAGTACTGTGTTGATTGAATAAATAGTTGTGGCTTTTCATGTGGGCTGGAGAGCCTGTGAAGCTTTGTGTGGCCACTTCTCAGGCAGCCACATCTTTCAGAAGCCAAAGCATGCAGATGAACTCATGGCTGGATCCTGCTTATCCCAGTTGTGTCTGGTGTGGCACGGCCCCCAGGAGTGCTGAAGGACTTTTGTGGAGGATAAAAAGTTTGGACTGGAGCTGCAGTCAGAAGGACTTCCATTAGGTGTCAAGACAAGCCCTGTAATTTCACTGGTGGGTGGTTTCAAACAAGAGGTGAAATAAATCGTGACGGATCGATTGTCTTCCCCCAAAGTAAGATCAAATTATAACTTGATGAATTAAATGATCTGACATTCCTATCAGTGCCAGTTTTTGTGATTCTATCACAGATGCCACCAGGTTGTAGATTTGGACCCTTTAAACAACGCAAAAGCTCTGTCAGATTTTAATCCATCCTCACACCAGCCTGTTTAGTACATTTACCTTCCTTTTGTAGTTTTGTTTTCCTTAATCTTGAGAGTGCCTGAACATTATGATCACACAAAGGAAAGTACCTGATGCGATGCAATCTTCCGTCTCCATGCAGCCTGGGGTGAAGTTGGTCCATGTGCACTTCTCAAGTTGGTGTGAGTTATTTGCTGCTCTGGTGTATGTACAGCAAATGCAGAAGTTTATCTTGCTGCTGTTACAACAACTTTTGTGTGAGGATGATTCACGTCCAAGGCCTTCAGTGTGCATTGCTATGGAAACTTCTCCCTCCGCCTCAGCAGAATTTTTCACAATGATTTCTTGCACCTGGAACTCAGAGGAATGGCTTTTGCTCCTGAAACATTGTCTGAGGGACTGAATTTATTTGATTCTACATGTAATTGACGTCTTGTGCAAACAAAAAGAGGGCTTTGTTTCAATTACATAAAACTTTTCCTGATCTCTGAGGAGTTTTGGGGTACTTAAGTCAATGTTGCTGCTGAAAAATTTTTCCTCCTTGATTTGTATGTCCAGCAACATGCCAGATTAGGAATCTGAAGCATTTGAGAACTTTCCCATCCTTTCCATTACTATTCAAGCAGACAAGTCTCCAGTCTAGTTTTCCATATAGTTTTGCAAATGGCTGTGCTAGCACAGGTTGATGATGGAGCAGAGATGACTGGTGAAAGCTGAAAATAAGCTGCTTTTGCAACAGCAGTGCTGGCTTGTGGTCACATCAGACTGGCCCAGGACAGGTAGGTTATGTAGCAGGTAGTGCCCCGTGCTGTCATTGGGACACACGGGGTTCCTACTTCTGTCTTTTTCTGGCTCATGGCTAAACAAATGCTCAGTGCTCAGCACAGGGCAAAAAGGTCCCTGGCTTTGCCTTCAGAAAGGCTGGTGGGACTCTTGGGAGAGTCTCACCAACTCTTATCTTTTGCTGGTAAAGGAGATATGCAAAGTGAAACCCCAATATTTTAATATATTAAATTCCTCAGCAGCCAGCTGGCAGAGCCCCTGCAAGGTGAAGGCTCACAGGCAGAGAAAAGACAGGTGGTGTTGGATCTGGGGCTGGAGGGCAAAGAGAGCTCGTGAGTGTCTGTAAGCCACTGCTGCTGTCATTGCTGCTTGTACGAGCTGGTCACCGTCCTGCGGAGCTGGGAGTGAAGCGGGTCTCTGTTCCCCTGGGCATACAGAGGTTCTTCTCTGCGTCCCACAGAAGGGCGAGGGCTGCGTGGCACGCCAGCTGTGCCGGAGGCTGTTTTGCGCGGCCGCTGGGCAGCGGTGGCGTGGCTGGGTGTCCCTGGGAGCCTCAGTAGGTAAAGGCCCATGGAGCAGCCCGTGCCAGGCTGGGGGGCTCGCTGCTTGGATTGTTGTGGGGACAATGCTGGCACTGTGGAGCTGCGAGGCTGACCCGCGGAATATGTTGCAGAACAGTGCTTGCTGTGTCTCTGTCTTGGCACGCCTTAGCAGGCTCTGTGCTGGAAGCACTGCCTGCGGAGCTGCCAGGAAGAGTCCCCCCTGGCAGGGAAGTCACTACAATCACACTCGGCCTCAGCCTTGGAAAGGTGCGGGGTCAGTGTGGGGTCTGGAGCCGTGGAGCAGGTCTGCGGGAAGTTCCCTCTCTGCCCTTGGCCGGTGTAAGGAGCTTATGGAGAAAAGTTCACCACCAGTGTGCTTGGTTTTATAATGTCGTTGGCGTCACGGTTGGTTTCGTTACTAGTTGCTTCATTGGGGTAGCAAGAATTTGCCTGATAGCCCGATTAAATGACTTACTTCTAAACCAGCTTCCTCACAGGGATGTCGAATTGTGGGTGGGCTAGTCTGAGAACTGTGAAATGTTCTCAGCTGGGAAAGCCAGCGGTGTCTTCATATTCTGAGCAGTTCTGCATATGTAATAGAGCTTAGAAATGGGTTGGTGGTTCTCATATTATGGCACGCAGATGAACTGCACGAAAATAAGTCCTTCGGAAGACAGCAGCCCTTAGCATAGTCTTAGCCAGGATTAATTTTCAGAACAAGAATGAAGAATAACTGTCATTTCTTTGTATAGTAAGTACCAAGAATTGCTTTTAAAAGCACTATTTAAGTCAAAGGACAACTTCTATGCACAGGCATTTTCTGTGCATGCTTCCGTTAGTTCTGAAAACAAATTATTAATTTTATAAAAGTACTGTAAAGGAGGAAAATGGTTTCATTTTTATATGCACAGTGAAAGGTAGGTAAAATGTTAATGCATAAAGTACACTCCAGCTCCCAAAAAATTTCCAAAGTGTGGGGTTTTTGTTTTGGTTTTGGCTGATACCGTTTGCAAAGAACATGGCACTGGCGCCATGCTTGGTGGTGGAAGTATGCAACTTGCGTATTTAAAAGGTGTTTTAGGAGAATCCAGTTTTATGTGTATGGAATCCATTGGATGGTTGAGCTGTAGATAATCACTCAAATTTCAGTTAAAAATGCAAATGGGTGTGCAGATTACTGTCTGGCATTTTGCATTATATTCCGTATGTTGAAGTAATCTTCTTTCTCAAACTTCCACGTGATTCTGTCACCTGCTGATTGTCTCGAGTCCAGATTAATGCGTTAGAAAGTGTTTACTTGGAATCAAGGTGTTTAGGCTGCTTGTGAACTGTCCAGTGCCAGATTTGAGAAAGCAGTTCTATTTTATGCAATGCCTTTTATAGTTCAGGGAGGCAAAATATTAAAAACCCCAGGATTTTATTATGACGAGACCCACTTCAGCACTACGAACTTATTCCTGGAGTTTGCTTGAGGGCTGCCTGTGTGGGACACGTGGGATGGGAGCTGGATGTTCCTGAGTTGCTCGCTTCAGTCCCACATCGCAGGTACTCCTGGGCTTGCCGTGCTGGACGCTTTGCATTGCTCTTCTTCCAGCTGCATCCCGAGGAAGGGAAGTATGAATATTTGCTGCCTTGACAATGAGCAGGAGCTTTCCCAGGCTGTATCTGTGATACCAACAGTGAGATTTTAGGATATCCTGCTGCAGATATCTTGAGAAGTCAGGAAATATCACTGGGTCTGCAGTGGGTAGATCAGTACCCTATTGCACTTCTCTCGTGCAGAACGAGAGGACTTGAATTCTGGCTTCTCCCTTGCACAGAAGCAGCAGATAGCTGCCCTAGTCACTGCTGCAGCGTATCAGTAGGGTTATGTTGGGTCATGGTGTAGAATGGGTTTACATATATTTGATTTCTTTTGTTTTGTCTAAGGGCCTTCATTTTTTAATAAAAAAAGTCCATGGATTATTCCAGGGCTGATCCACATATCATCATTGTTTTATCTGTTTTACCATTCTTTCTAACACTTACAACCTTGTTTTGACTACTGTTTAGTAATTAGGATGAAATGTAATTGTAATTATCCTAGCTTCCAAAGTTGCCACTGAATGGTGACTTGTACAGAAAACGTTGTTCTTCTCAGAAGCATGTGCCGATTTATGGATATAGGATTTTATGAACATCAGTTCATAAGTGTAGTGCATAACCCTCGACGTGTTTACACCCAGCTGAAATTCCATTCCCTCATTTTGCTTTTCTTACACGTTTGGCGTTCCTGAGGATTCTGTTAAGGGCGAAGTTCCACTATTAATTCTCAAATCCAAACAGGACACAAAGTTTCCTTTGCCAGTAGCTCAGAGTTGGGTGAGGCGGTGTTTCGCCCTGAAACTGAAGCTAGTACCAGGACGTAGACCTAGTGCATTCATCCGTCAGTTGTTTCTTCTGTCTGCTTACGTGCAGTCATTAGCTAAAGCTAATGTGCTCTGATCTGTATTGTCTACCACCTGAAGGCCATTTATATAAACTAATTGTAAGTGCTTATTTACACGGCATATTTGCAATTAACTGTTTTCATCTTTCTGGATGCTTTTAAAGCTTCTGATGCACAGCCTTGAAACTAAAGGTCAAACAAGACTGAAATCAATATAAAGATGATTTTAAGCTTTATAGATATATGTGTTGGTCTACTATGAGCAAATAAGACTTCTGTTTTTCACTCTTACTGGGGGGTAACATTGAAGTTATTCATGGTAATTAACAAAAGCAGTTGGTTTCCCATTTCTTAAAAGCTGACTGCACAAGCATACAATTTCATCTAGAAGAGCAGTCTTTTTCAGTGATGTTTAATATTAAATTTCTTTAGTAGAAGATCATATTTGTGTTTATATATTAAAAAATATTTTTATGCGTCTGTCAAGTGGTACAATTTTCTCTAAATGGCTTCTAGATTGGCAGTGGAATTGTGTGATTCTCTAACTGTCTTGTGTTGTTAATTTTTATTTGCTGACATACATTTACTTTGGAACTATCACATCATTCAGCTGTCTTTGTTCCATATCAATAGTCTTGTTGAAATTAGGCCTTTTAATTGGCTTTCAGAAAAGCTTAGTGATCTTTTTTTGCAGTACAAGACTAATGCAGTTAACATTGCTCCTTATTCTTTTCCATTATTTCAGCACAAGTGGCTGTAAAACTGCTGGGGGTTGGGCTGTGGCTCCTGAGCCTCTCCTGTCACGTTGTACCCTGAGAGTCTTGGTGGTTCTCTGCTTGGCTTTCTCCAGTTATTGGGGCTTTCTCTTTTGAGGCCCCCAAAACTCTAGATACAGTTTCATGAGTGCTAAGTAGAGGGTGAGATCATTTCTCTTGACTTACAGGCTGAGTTCTTGTTGCTTTGCTCCTCAAGGTCCCCTCTTAATGATTTCTCTGTCCTCAAGTATGTCAGCCCTGCTTGTGCCAGCAGAGAACTTGCTGAGGTTGCTTCTCTCCCATTGTATGGGTCAAAGAAAGTTTTGGTGTAAGCTACGGAGTAAGGTTTGGTCTGTCAAGGGTAGGAAAAAAGGGGAAAACTAATATTTACATTTCTGTGCTTTAAACATGTAAGTACGTTATATTGGGAAATCCATCTAAATAAAGGTGGGTTTTAAATCTCCTGCTGAAATTTTTATCAGAAATCCTCTATCTAGTGGTTTGCAAGATGTAATAGAGAAGTAACTGCATGTGGTTTAATAAATGCAGATTGCAGCTTATTTTGTTTGTTTGTTTTTTTTTCCTGTACTGAGTGAACCTTGACTTCAACTGCCATATTGCAACTTAACTATTATCAGCTAAGGCATAGGAAAAACAGATATTAGTGTTATTAACATGCAAGACGGTATGCTGAAAGCAATTCCACATGTTTGTGGAAAAAGGAATCTCAATGCAGTGAGTTGAGAACAAATCTCTACAAGGCTTTTTGAGCTGTTCATTGACTGTTGTACAGATTTTGTATGCTGCAGTCTTGAATATAAAAAAGTTAACTTACAAGCTATGTATTTTATATTCCTAAATGGTATAACAGCTTTAGAAATAGCTGTCATAAAGATGTCATTCTGTTCTCTGTTTGTATAATGCTAAGAAAAAGAATTCATGAATGGTACTGGAGAAATGGACACTCAGGATAACACACCTGCCTTCTCTCTTCCCATTCCAGGGCATATTCCCTTGTGGACTCCAGTCAAGTGTCTACTTTCCTGATTTCTATTCTCCTCATAGTCTATGGCAGTTTCAGGTAAGATTTTTCTTTAAGGCTTTTATGGATCTTTTCTTTTTCAAATAAAAATGTGACTACAAGTGACAGTTTATAGTTTATGCCTTTTGTTTTTGTTGTATCTTTGTTAGAATGACAGCTGATGTAAATGCAATATTTCTTGGTTCTGAAAAGGAAATAGAGAAGGAAGAAAAAGAAGCCAGCTGAGGTTTCTGAAAGACATAATTGTATGACAAGTTGCAAGCACATATAAGATAGCTGTGAAGTCAATCCTTGAAGACAGTTCTGTAAAATTGTGTTTTGGAGGGTATAAAGGACCTGTTGAGAGATATATGGACGTAATGTTGTCAATAGCAGGCTTTTAGATACAGTGTTTCAGTGTTTGATTCGGAACATTCTTACTCCGATTGCAACCAAATCTCATAAAATAGATATTCCTGAGTGTAACAGCACAACAGAGAAGTGAGAAACACATCAGTGCTGAATTCTAGCAGTGCCTGAGACCAACTGCTGATTAGGTTTGAATCTTCAAAAAACAAATTTGCCCCACTTCAGGGGACTTGAGTATGTTTAGAGAAAACTTTGTTGTCCTGCTAAGCTTGCATCTTGTATCATACCCAGCTTTTAATATAATGGCATATAAGGAAAGAGGTTCATACTGACATATCAAAAACAATTTACAACTTGGAAATATTATTTCTTTGAAACTTAAGTTCAGGATGTTTTTCTTCTCCCCTCTTTTTTTTTTTTTTTGTTCCTTTGAATAACATTGCTTCATTCGAAAGGGTTGTTAGGCACTGGAACAGGCTGCCCAGGGAGGTGGTGGAGTCACCATCCCTGGAAGTCTTCAAAAGACATTTAGATGTAGAGCTTAGGGATATGGTTTAGTGGGGACTGTTAGTGTTAGGTTAGCGGTTGGACTCGATGATCTTGAGGTCTCTTCCAACCTAGAAATTCTGTGATTCTGTGATTCTGTTTAACAAGTCTATGATAAAAAGCCATCCATATAGTATGAATTCTCTGCACCACGCTGAATATTCCTGAAATAGATGATAACCATGGTCATAAGTATGATGTAAGCTGCAGCTATTAGGATAAGAGGCTTTAAATCCCAGTCATAAGTTAAGCAAATCATAAAATGAAAGAGCCAATTTTTGGTAAGAGCTGTCTGTTTTTGCTAGTGAGTATTAGGTAACAGCACTGCTGCTTAAATTAAAATAGAAAGCTTCAGGAAGACAAAATCTAGAGAAACTGCAAATAAATAAAAGGTTGCATTTAATACCAATTGGCAGTGGTTTTTTTCTTTTCTTAAAGTTCTGAGTCAGTCTAGCATATAGTTGAGGGGCTACTTCAGTCTTTAATTTAATTCATGCAGTTGAGTAAAAAGGAACTATGCATATGGCTACAAGACCTGTAGCTTTTATTAAAACCAAAATTAAATTGAGAAAACATAATGCAATATGAAACAGCAGGAGTGCTTGAACGTAAATTGCCTCTCCTCAGAGCTTCTAAGCTTTTAAGAATTTTCCCTTGCTCTTTCCTGTCCTGTTGCTATGTACACGTGTTCTTTTACCATCTTATCCTGTGATTACATTTAAAACCGCTCATTACAAGGACTGAGCTAGGACTGACTTAAATTCAAAAGAATCTAACCTATTGGATGACATGGTAGAATGACGATGGATACAAATCAGTTGAGAAAATGCCCTCTTCTAGCCTACTTCTGCATGTGTCCTAAGGACTCCAAGACATAAGCTATTGCAGACCAAAATAGGGCCCGATAGTTTTGAAACTGATTTCTAATGAACGGCCTACATTTAGCTTCTTTAGTAGATGCCTGAGCCGAAACCCACAGTTTCGATGATGACTTGGGTAAACTTCCAAGCTGTTTGGTCAACGAGTGAGGTCAAAAGCAGTTATTTACAGAAGATTGTGAAGTGCTGTTAACAACAGCGACCAAGATGCAATTCAAATTTGTAAGAAATTTAAGTGTGGTGCTAAGTTGCAAAATGATGCTTATCTGGAAATTCCCGAAGTAGTAAAATAAAAACTTCTGGCAGTGGGTGGATTTTCTTAGAATAGCAACTTGCCGGAAAGACAAAAGTTACTGCTTAGGGTGCTCGTTCTCAAATGAAAACAACATCTTCATCTAGATTTGAGTGCTTCATCTCAAATGGAGCCGTGGTAAGGCAAAAAGAAAATGGCACTCCTCACATAACCTTCTTGTTGTAGAAAGTGGGCATGGTTTCCAATTTCAGTCTGAAAAGAAACAAGTAGTTATTGTAGAGTTATTGTGATACTGCTGGCAAGTGACATAAACAGAAGTTCAATAATAGGATCAGAAAGAATTGGGTGGGTGAGTCATTAGGATAAAATCCTTGTGTGTGGTGGATCTAATCTAATGCAGGAGGTTTCGGGGGAACAAAGGAAAGCCTGGTCCAGTGTCCTTAGTCATACAAGTAGCATTTGTCCAATGACAAATAAATAAATAAAAACCATACCAAGCAACAAACAAAAAACACCAAAATACTCAGAAGAATGTCTAATAGATCCTGGGAAAAGTCTGCCTCCAGAATGAAGAACAGTATGCATTTGAGATCTCACTTCTCTTAATGTGGCTGGAAGAGCATTTCCTTCCTGCATTTGTGCAGGGTCAGGAATTTTATCTTCAAGCCCTTCTAAACATCTCCCATAAATGTTCTTACCATCTCTCAGCCCTTGTACTTGATACGCTTTGTTGTTGGCTGTCAGAGAGGCAAGTATAATCTTTCAAACAGTTACAAGATGTACACAGCAGCATGCAAATGTTTGTTCTAGTTATGGATTTTTAAAGAGGTGAGCTTAGCTGGAAATGGGTTGTTTCCTGGGGGTTCTTCCCATACAGTCACCTATTGTCCAGGTGCTTTGCTGGGACTGAAGTGCTGGAGTTACTTTGTAGGCATGTAGCAGCTAAATCTTTTTCTATCCTATCACATACTCAAACATGGTTATGTAAAGCCTGATTTAACCCATACTCTACCTGTTCCAGTTCCTGCTTTTAAGCTAAACTGTTACTGGATCCTCCTTGATCGGAATGAAGCCCAGTTTTGTTTTGAAAGTATTTGCAGAGGATTGTTTGTCCTGCTTTTAAATAGTTTTTGTTTGTTTGTTTTCAGTGCTGCAATATTTACTGTTTATAAGGTGGTTTGCTCTCCACTTCAGAAACAGGGACTGCAGGTCCTCACAGATCCTTGCTGTCTTCATTAGTTAATGCAGAACTCAGGTGCAAGCTTTATCTCCTGCCTGCAGATGAAGACTGACCTTCCCATACCAAAGAAACTCCGGTCTTCCCATATTAAGTATTGCATGCTTGAGAGCCCTCGAGACTATAGAATATATCGTGGTACTGAAGAACAATGCATATTGGTTTTATTTTCCTATTTTTTCCCACTCTGTCTTGCTTGTTTAAGTTGTAAGTTTGGTAGGAAAAGGTGGTCCTCTTTGGTGGTTCGTAAACAGTGCCAACAGCCACGATGAGTCCACCTTAGTTACTTAGCAGGGTGTCGTGCATGTGTGTTTGAGCTGAATGTGAAATTTCAAAGTAGGTGTAAGAACCCTAGATTTATCTCTATGGCAGTGGCTCGAAATGCTCAAATAAAACGTGTGACTAATTCTGGTAATAGTGTGTGGAGTAATAAAAATAGCTTCTAACTAAGAGAAAGGGTGTGCCTGGAGTTCACAAGCATCTGTAGCCACAGTGCTGGCAGGGCGGACAAGGGGTCTGGAGAGCCAGAAAGATACCTGCACGCGTGTGAAGCACCTGCTGGGGGTGAGATGCTCACATCAGGGCTCTGGGACTTTGGCATGTGTGGCTCTGCAGGCATAGTCAGGAGCCGGTACTCCATCTAGTCAGTGAGAATATTTTTCCATGGACTTTTTGCTACTATTTCCCCTGTTCTTATTCCTACTCCAGATCGTGCATTGCAACTCATCATTTAATCTCACAGGAACGCTTTATAAGCCACTGTGGCGATGTTAGATCGCGTAACGTGTTCTAGCCTCTCTCTCCATAATATGCACGGAGATTTGATTCATTTGAATTAAACTATCTGAGCTCAGTGTCTGACTGTAATTTTTTATGTAGAGCAGTTGAAATCTGGCAATTCTCACAGTCCCAGAGCTGTTCATAAGGGTGACTGTCTTCACTGAGCAAAGCGAGAAGGAACTTCTCAATATATTGCCTCTCCTGCTGACTCTTTAGAGATATGCTTGCTTTCAAATTTCTTCCTTTGTTTCATAAGAATATTTTCCTGCAGGGTTTCCCCGAAGCATTATTGCAATGGAAGTGATCCATAGCTGAATCTGAACTTTCATGATAATAATGTGCCAGCAGCTTACTCATTGCGTTGGCCTCAGCGTAACCCTACTGAGTGCTTCCCTGTGGGAGGCTTGCTTTGAACCACTGTGCTAGAAATCCTACCAGATTGAACTGCTGGGGCCCCCAGAAGAGACAACTGTAGTTTATTGCCTGACAGGAGATGCTGAGTGAATGCTGCTTTTGGAATCCAGGCGCAAACTTGAACAAAAGAGCAAATGCTTCTCGACTTGCTGTTTTCTTCCAGCACAGTAATTTTCAATATGTCTTGTTTTAAAAATACAGTTTTTAACTTTCATGGAAGATGTTTTAGTGATCACTTCTCAATTTTTATCATGTTAGTGATAATTTGCAGCAGAGGTAAGGGCCAAGTCATAAAATGGGTGCTGATGATTCAGAAGTTGGTTTGGCTCACCAACTGTGTTGCTAAGTGACCGAATTTCAAGGTTTATGCTTAATTTTGAAGTGAGGGTGTTTACAGGTGATAATGTAGTAATTGCTGATTCTATTGAAATGAAAGCAAATGGGCTGAAGTTGTTTGTGAGCAGTAGGAATAATAGCTTATTTTCAGTTTCCTTTGCTGATAGCTCCTTAAATTATGAGGAGTTCCCCATTGCCACAGTCAGGATGATGGTGTGATGCTCTTGCTAAGCAGAGCTAATTTACAGAAAAATGAAATGCTGCTCTGAGGAGAAAAAAAAAACAACACTTGTTTGGCTGAATCTTGGATCCAGCCCTGGAGGGTTTTCATCCCTCTCTTGAATTTTTATATCTCGAGGGGAAAATTTTATGGCTTAATGGGGATTAATGGGGAAAAAGGAAATGTGAATGAAAGATAAAAGATGACAGACATCTTTAGAACAGATCTGTTTGTTAGAAGCTGTGTTCTCTGTTGCTTCTTTGAATCTTAGATAACTTTTCAGCTGACACCCAGGTTCTGCGTAGCAATTCTGTAAGTCCAAGCTTAAAGCTTCCTCGTATTTTATCTGAGTCCAAAACCGGTTTTAACTTCATACTGGGAGCACGTGCATAATAGAAGCAGAACAACAACATAATTTTAAACTGGAAAGCCTTTTTTTCTTTTTAATTTTATACAGCAAAACTACTCAACCTCGCTTTCTTTAATATACCGTTATCTGCCTAGATACTGCAGACCCATATGTGCTTGATTTCAGGCTGTATGACTGTGACACAGAACTGCTTACCTCTACGTTGCATTGGACACACTAAAATGAAATAACTTTGATACAATCTTTTACACAATTCTGTAGGTGTTTTATTTTTTCCTTGTCTGTCAAATTAATAGAATTTGCTTACTTTTCATAGTGCAATCACTTGCAGCTCAACTTGGAAAACAACAAAAAAAAAGTCGAATGCCTGTTGACCTGGAAGTTGTATCAAAATACTTGATATTTGCTGCTGCTGCAGTCTGAAGGGAAGAGCCATACTATGCTTCTGATGGTTCTCTGTAGCTTATTTGAGCAAATAAATCTACAGAGAAGTCATGGACAACGTGCATGCATGTTATGATAATGAGAAACTATCATGGTAATCTTGATTGCTAATATTTTTATATAAAACAACATCGCATTTTTACTATGTTGTTTTATATAAAAACAGCATAGAATCACTTTTGCCACAGCTCATCACTTTGATGCAACTTCTAAATTACATTCTAGCAAATTTTGATTAACTTTCTGAATTTCATTTAGGATCTGTTTTGGACAGCAATTATTTTTATGATTAAATTCTGTGTTATTTTGGAGTCTTTTTGGTATATATATCAAAATGAAAAGACAAAGAGCTGGGTACACTGGGAAATGTCAGCTGCTATGGATGAATTAATTTGTACTATTTATTCAGAGCTTCCTCTAGATATCTGAAATGCCTATATGTTTATTTTCTAGACTTTGCTGAAGCTATTTCAATTAGATAAGAACTTGTATTCAGCAGGGAATTACTTACAGGCAAATTTTGGTCATCATTCATTACAAGAGTCAGAGGAAGGAAACAATGAGTATGGTTTTAAACATGAAACCAAATAGTTAAATTTGAATGAAAAGTGTCAAAATGATAACTTGGAAAGAGTTCAAATTCATCAGAGAATTGAAACTTTTACTGTATTTCCATCATGTTCTACACTTCCAAGCAACACAGATAAGTATCTTCGTTGTGGTTTGTTGTCAACACTTAGCAGTTCAGACACTACAGTGAGTAGTCTCAGTATTGGACCAGGTGTGATTCTGTACCTTGTCTCTAACGCACTTAAAAAACAAGACTTTTCCAGGGAGAGAGTGCTGAAACAGTAGAATGGTAATGAGACCGTAGCTGATAAACCTAAATAGGAGTTTGAAATTTGCCTATTAAGTTTGCTTTTTTTTTCCTGTAGGTCTCTTAACATGGACTTTGAGAATCAAGACAAAGAGAAAGACAATAGCAGCGCAGCTGGGTCTTTTAATGGCAACAGCACCAATAACAGTAAGGGTTAGCTTTGCTCCTTATCTTTCTTTCATCACTTCAGTGTGTTGCATCTTCTTTTGTTTCATCCGGTCATGTGTTTCATGCTTTGTAGATTCACCTGATATAATTGAACTGTTTAGTCTAGGCACTTGACATTTTGCTTTGCACTAATACTGCTATCTAGTTCATGCTCATGGAAGCTAAATTTAAAACATCAGTGTAGTGTTTCCATAATGCATAGAAATTGCATGCTGCGCAATTTGTCAGGTCTTCCTGGAAACAGAAACTGCCTTATTTTTAAAAATACAGTTATGGAAGGGAATGTAATTTCTCTTTGTCTGCTGGTTGTCACTATGACATGACGTATTAGCCTGCCTGTAGACAACTAAAGGTTTAATCTCATGGTATGCTAATGAGTCTATACGGATGATTCAGCTTTATCAACACAGAAATTGAAGTATAGATTTCATGTGGCTTTGGGTGACTCATTTAAAATGGACAACAAAGTATGTGTCTACACACAATCTATTCAGAGTGGGGATTAACTTGTCAGCTCTTATGCGGTGATTGTCCCCTCTCTTACTGTAAAAATAGATTCCAGACAGCTTGGCCATTTGAGATGCACTATTTTGCAAGCAAAAGCATGCATGTGAACAGTTGGAGTGGACTGTGTTGTACACAATGTGCTGTAAATTCATGCCTGAATTTAATTTACAATAATTTATGTGGCTATACTCTGAGACTAGGAGTCTAGAATGAAGTTTCAGCGTTTTCAGAAAACAAGACTGGGACATGCGGGCAGCCCTGCACACAAAACCTTGAATGCTAGGGTTGCTTTGTTTAAAATGAGAAATACAGCTTAAAAATTACTACATAATAACTTACAGGGTGTTGAATGTGTCATGCATTTTTTGCTTTTTGTTTTTAATTCACTATCTTGCAACTTACATTGTTATCAGATGACCGTTTCCGTTGACAGCACAGTTACAGAAAGAGGTGGTTAGTGATTCAGCAATGAACAGTTGAGGCTTTGGGAATCTGGGAAGTAAGAGAAGACAGTCTGGGGTTGGGGAACAAGCACATTAATGGGATTAGCTGTCAAAATGATCAGAAATAAAATGAGGAACTTTGACATTTTACATTGCATGCACTAATTCCCATATGCTAGGGTGGTTTGTAATATGTCATTTCTTGTTTTTCTCTTGGGAAATTGAAGGGCATGTGAATAAATTTTCTTTCTTAAAGCAGGAGGAACTAGATCTAAGACACAGATTAGAACATAGGAATTTCTGTTTTAACACTGTTATCTCTGGGCTGTCTATATTTTACCATTTTGTGTCACACCTCAGTAACAGAGATACACGTATGATGACTTGACCGTGACTTGCATTCTTCTGCTTCTTATTTTAAAAATTTATTGTGCTACTTATGTTTGAGAGTAAGTTCTTGATCAGAAATAGTAAATAACCATGCAGTGTAAGCAATGTGTCCATGCTCATTGTTCACGTTCTCTTGTTTATAAAAATGGTGGAAAACATATGGCAGAAATTAGTGAGTGTATTTCGCTTGCGTTTGAGGGTTTTTGACATCCTTAGATACCCTGATAACTGTGATTTGTAAGTAACCCATTACCTGGACAACTTGCCACTCTTCTACAGGAAAAGATAAACACACATTTTTATACACATACACACATGCTTACAACTTGTGTGTATGTGTATACTTGTGTATGTTTGTGTATATGTTCATACATACATATATAAATATTCTGCTTAATAACGTAAAAGCTTATTCTTAAAATCCTGTAACTGGTAAAACACTGCTTCATACAGCAAGGCCCAATTACTTTGGGGTAATACGGTGATCTTAGGCTGGATTTAGGTCTCACTTGGTTCTGAGTCTTGTACTAATTTTGTCATTAGAGGCACTATGGATACTAATCAACTACTGGTCCAGATGTTACCAGTCATTTTAATGCTGTACAGGTACAAGTCTGTCTTGTATGGTTCCTCCTGCCCTGTCACAATCAAATGTAAATACAGCTACAAATACTGGTTAAGTATCAGTATGATTTTGGAGGATAGATGGGCTTTCAAAGCCTGATCTTTAGTTAGTAATTCTAAAAACTTCTAGTGAATTATAGTAAAAAGTGGCCTGTCCCGTTGTCAATAAACCTGTGTAGTGACTCTGCGTGGTTGATTTGGGGGAAATAATCAGAATAAAATCCTTTAGTATCTCTGCACTCTTTAAAATTGCTTCTAGCTCTTAAATGTAGGCATGATTTTTTGTTGTTTTTTAGGATAAAAAGTGATTACAGTGCATGCTGATCTGAGTTAGCAGTTTCATAAACAGGTAGATGACTTCAGTGTTTTTCAAAAAGTGCCCTATGTTGGTAGGCTCGATGTAATCTGGTGATTGCAATCGGTGATACAATTTGAGTGCATCACCGAAGCAGAGTTTGGAGCTGTAGCACCCTTTGCATGAGCTAGGTCAGCCTAATGCTCTGCAGCTCTGCTGCTGATCAGGCTCTTGTCCTCATGCTGAGTGGTTAAACCAAACCTTTGGATGCTCTCTTCAACATGTACGTGTGGCTTAGGGTAGAACATGGCACATAGATCATGTGCTGCATGATTCACAGTCCCTAGCTAATGTTAATTTTAACTTCTTATCCACTCTGTCAATGGCACAATAAAAAAAATCTGAGATCTGTTTTCAACTTGCCGTTCTTGAATTGCCGCGAAGCCAGCGTGTTGGTGTACACACCCAGCTGCTGCCAAAGTGCTGCTTGGCTGTAGTAATTTCGTGCTGGCTGCAGTGCCGGGGTGTGGCAGTGCACGAGGCTCTCAGGGTCAATTTCTATTGCACCAGCACTGAAGTGAAGTCTATTGTTAAGAGCCTGAATTAACATTGGTGAGGACAGGCTTTCAGAATGTGTGTGGTAAGAAGTAGCCCAAATTAAATGTCACATTCTTTCCTCCACAGGTATTCAAACCATTGATTCTACCCAGGCATTGTTCCTGCCGATCGGAGCATCTGTGTCTCTCCTAGTTATGTTCTTCTTCTTCGACTCAGTTCAAGTTGTCTTTACAATATGCACAGCAGGTGATTAAGTTTTCTTCTCTTTGTAATAATTTGAATAGAACAGAAAGCACTGATGTGATTAATTGTTGGTGATAATTATAATGCGTGTCATAGTACGTATTAAGCAAATGAATTAGGTTTCATGATCGTTTTTTCATATCTCTTTAGCTATGAATAGAGTGACGAATACTATTCGAGAAGTATTTTCCACTTAAAAATTTGCTAAATATAAAGAACTATAAATTGCAGGAGTTTTGAAAGATGCTGGATGCGTTATTTTAAGTAAATAGTTCACTTGTTATAAGTCAGTACTCAAACCTGTTCATGCTATTTCATAATGCAGGTACTTTGTAGGATCATAGCATAATTCAGGTTGGAAGGAAGCTCTGGAGACCATATCCACACATCTTTTCCTAGTTTAATTTTGGATTTTGCACTTATACAGATTTTCTTAGTTTCAAGGATACTTCATGTCTCCCTATCATTTTCAGTATTATTCTCTTGCACTGCTTGAATTTAGAACAAAAATGAGATGATTGTCTGCAAATAAATTGCAAGTCCTCGGATTCAGTTTATTATTATTTACATTTTGTCATTTAAGTAAATATCACAACTTTGATTTTTGGAACATTTTAGCCTTTTGATCTTTCTGCAGTTTTTCAAGAGACCAGTGCTGTTCAGAGAAACAAGATTCTTTTTAACTGCTCCAAATGTGTAGGAGCTTTTAAAAGTTGTCCTCAGTCCACACGCTGAATCTGTGAAGACTTTTAAACCCTTAAATACTTCTCTTCTCCTATCTCATGTATACACAATGCATGCTTTTCCCTCGTTATTTATCTCCTGAACTCTACATCCTCTCCAGCCTCTGTAATAGGGCTGATGGCGAGGGGTGAAATCTAAATCTCTCCTCTGGAAATGAGTCTTGAGACTCCAGCTCTAATTGTAGTGGCACGCTCCTGCTGGTACTGCTCTTACTGCTTTGGCCTCTGTCACATGCATTCTTCCCTTCTGAAAGTAGATCATTACTTCAAATAAATTCCAATATACACTAGATACTGGTGATAAGGGAAACTTTATGATGAGAAAAAAAATTTTAATGTCAAGCTTATTGCTACCTGTATTTCCAGAATGACCCTGACATTTGTAACTTTCTTTGTGACGCTGGTGGCATGTGGTGCAACTGCGTTGTGTCAGCTGGGGCATGCTCCAGGTTTGAGAGGATTGTGCCTACTTGCACTAGTGCCCTGGGGTATCTTTGTTCTTCAGGCTGTGTTTATGATACTGTTTCTCTGGTCTTGCATATGAGGGTGTCATTAAGCACGGGGGACCTTGGCCCCAGGAGCTCTGAACTTTGTGACTTCGGAGGTTACAGAGCTGGGCTGGGGACCTGGGGCTGGGGGCTTGGCCCCTCTGAAGCTGCAGTGGTTCTATTTGGCATCCTCCTTTTGTAGATTTTAGAGGCTGATGTGGGTGTGTGCTTTTGAATTATAGCTGGTGTCTGGTTTCTTAAACCACTCGTAAATCTGCCTGCCTCAAAGGTTTGCCTTTGGGGAACAGTCGAGAGCAAGGGAGGACCCGCAGGCAGGCTGAGGTGCGAGGAGCAGGCAGAGCTGGAGAGCTGGTGGCTGCCTGCAGACGGGAATTAATCCAAAGGATTCCCAATTGAATGATGGGTGCTGAAGCTGAAGGAAAACAGAAACACCCAGCTGGAAGCCTGAACAGTAAGGAGGGAGATCGGGTACTCCCGGACAAATGTGTCCTGGTGTAATTACATCTGAATTCGTGTCCACTCTGGGAGAGCCTGGCTGCGGGCAGCAGTGGCTGTGGATGCTGGGACAGGAGATGCAGGGTCCCCTGATGAGCAAAGCTTGGGGGGAGAAGGGGGAAAAGACAGATTTCAAGGCCAAAGAGGGTCAGTTCAGCTGTAATGGAGGCTGAGCGGGGAGCAGGGCAGGCAGGCAATGGGGATGTGGGATGCGGGGCAGCAGGAGCACAGGTTTTACTCTTGGCCAAGCATTTCTGAGAAGGGTCCTAGGCAAACCCATGCAGAGTTCTACACTCTTCATTCTTTCTCTGCCCGTTCTGCTTTTTTTTTATATTTCCTTTCTGAAATACTGGTAGAACTGTGAGTTTCCATGGTGCTGTTTGCTGACACCTTTTTTTGGTGTGAATTTATTTGTTTATTTTATCTTCCTTGTACCAGAAGGGACAGAACCGAGAGGTGGAAAGATGTGGTTTGAACAAACCAAATTTTCTCCAGTTGACTCAGGCTGTGTAATAAAGAGACTCCCCATCATCTTAGCTTGAGAAAATAAAAAAAATAATAATTCCTTCTAAAAAGCAAAAACTAACACAACTTTATAAGGAACGAGTAGAGAACATCATCCAGAAAATGTCAAACGATCCTTGTGTTTTCATGTTGGTCTGTTCTTGCTACAGCAATTCTGGATGCTGTGTGAGTGCTGCTGACAAGTCTGTTTCTCCAAGTTCTCAATCTTTTAAACAGCCCTTAATACAAGTTCACTGCTATTATTAAAAAAAAAAAAAAAAAAAAAAAAAAAAAGGAAAGAATGATTATAAATACCAGCACTTACTAAACGCTTTTACAGATGTTTGGGTGGAATAAATATGCTTCTTGGAAAAAAAAAAAAGTATTTATGGAAATAGCTCTTTTGCTTATTTGTGTGATTTTATCATTTTCCCTGTTTTCAAAAACTTAAGAATTGGTAAAATATGCAGTGCTTTACGTTGTAATATATTTCAGTAGTCAATAAACAGTTATGAGTAAGAAGGGAGAAAAAAGTGATTGAGTTGAAAAGCCAGAGAACCCCTTTATTACGCTGCCTTAATCTGTCCTATGTTAAATAATTTTAGAAGAATCTCACAACCAGTTTGTAGCAAGTTCTGATGTTTTTGTTGACTCCTAGAATGTTTGGAAAACGTTTTTCTTGCAGACATGATCATGAACAGCTTTGAGACTGACTTTTTTTTTTTTTTTTTTTTTCTTTTTACACTTGGAGATAGGAGCATTTAATTCCTTTGAGAGCCTTATTTTGATTGCAGTTTGAAAGCAATAGAAGTTCTGCAGAAAACCTTGGAGTCTTTAACTGCTCTTGCTTCAATAATACTGCAGCATATGATAATAGGACATTGTTCCAAGAGCTTTTTCAAATTGGTGAAGCTTGTTTGTGTACTGTAGAAATCAGGTCTGAATGTACTAATATTACCTTTTCTTCCTTTTCTAGTCCTTGCAACAATAGCTTTTGCTTTCCTTCTGCTCCCGATGTGCCAGTACTTAACACGGCCTTGTTCGCCTCAAAACAAGTAAGGACTTGAGAAATGTTTTGTTCCTCTTCTCGTATGCTGTATTCATTTCTTTTAATGAGAATTCTTTAACAGAGTCTTTGGTTATGAGCATTAACCTCGGGGCTGAAGTTCATGCATATTTTTTGTGTGTGTGAACGCTGTGTTTCCACTTTGAAACTAGGAAGCACAATTTCTGCAAGTCACGCATGTTTGCCAGCCTGGGGAATACAATACAATTGCAGGAGACTAGATTTCCCAACAGCATTTAAGAAGTTTGGGTTATTTTGGCTGAGAATTCAGTTTCAGAATTAGTAGTGGGTTTTAATGTTTGTTAACATTAAACTCTGGATGATAATGCTGTTTTTTCAGGGATTGTAGTTATGCTAGTGAAAATGACGATTGTTCGAGCCGTGTTTTGAAACTAATTCTTTCCTTACCTTGTGACTGGAGTTCATGCTCCAAAAAGCACTATCATAGATGGTACTAGGAAATAGCATTCATACTAACGATTTTAAGAGAGGTGCCAGGATTTACAGGTTTTTGTTATTTTTTTTCCATCTTCGTAGTTCAGGCTTTATATATGTGATTTGAATGTGAGGAAAGCTTGTATTTTGTTACTGTTTTGGTACCTACTTGTAGCAAAGGAGCTTCCCCTCAGTTGTTCTTGGCGTCTTTCATCAGCAGTTGAGCTCTGTTCCGGTAGCATCCATTTTCTGTTCTTTAAATGGAAACATTGCAGCTTATGTTTACATGTTGTTCCTAGGATTTCCTTTGGCTGCTGCGGGCGTTTCACTGCTGCTGAGTTGCTCTCATTTTCTTTGTCTGTGATGCTTGTACTTATCTGGGTCCTCACTGGCCACTGGCTCCTTATGGACGGTGAGTATGTGAATCAAGGGATTTGACTACAAGTTTGTGCCTGTTCTGACACATCCAGTCACCTGGTGATGATCGGTGAAATTTGCTGTTATTAATGCCTTGCTGGATTGTAATGTTTGTGGTAGACTCCCTGAGAACAAGCCCTGTCACAAACATGCCAGGGTAATGTTCGGGACACCTGTTTTTCTGGTTTGGAAAAGCTTCCGAGGAATTGCCAGAACATCCATGAGAGATGATCTGCACTCGTGTGGTGTAGGGTGAATTGCCAGTTTTAGTTAAAGATGTGTGGAGACAGCAGTTACTTATGAATCATAACTTGGTCTCAACAATCTGGTTAATTTTTGCTGTGTGTCATGTTGGGTTTTGGTTCAGATGATCAAATAATTTGTTGTGAGACAGTTCACAGTAGCTAGCTGTCTTTGATCTCTTTGATGCATGCCAGTTAGGGTGGTGAGATGGGTGAAGCTGGCAGGCATCCAGTTGGCTTGAAGGGGTGATTTATTTATTTTTTTTCCTTCTGGTTGAACTGAATTTACAGCTTGCTGTTCCTACAAAGAGCTTTCCTCCTTCCCTCCTGCCTTACAAATCTCTTGGGCTAGCTCTGGCATTCGTTTAATCACAGGGCAACCTGATTCAGCTCACTAGAACGGCAGTGTACTCTTTTGCCAGGCTATTTTTCTGCTGCTTGCAGTGAGGTGAATTGGATTGTTGTGCAGTCAGGTATGTGCTAAATTTGGCAAAAGGTAAGTGGTGAGAGGACGGAGTGGATATGATAGCAAAGGGATGAAGGGGTAGCCAGGAGCAGGACCTCCGCTCCTCAGCAGTGTCAGGCAGCTAAATTGGCTGAAGACATGTTGTGAAGTGGCACCCTGAGGTGGTGATTGCTTGAGGAAAAATAGCTGGAACAGCGTTACCTACCCTTGAATTTGCTTCTTGTGATAAAAAAGCCTACGTCCCATCAGCTTTCTAGCTCCTCCTAAATGAGACAGCAGCAGCAAGTCCTTAGCACTGGAAGCTGCCATGGCACCTTGAGTGTTTCTCTTGTATATGGGGATTATGTTTCATTCATGTTTTTTGCTGCTGCAAAAGCTCCACCTATTATATACTAGGGCGTACCTTATAAAATACTCAAATAAAAATACTCAAATAAAGAAAAAAAGAATAAAAATGTGGGTGGTGTTTGGTTTGTTCAAAGCAGACTGGCCCACCATGAAATCAAGGGTGCTTGTCACTCTGCAGTAGCTACGCAGGTAAATGTAACTTCAAGCGTGGATTTTGACACAATCTGAAAAGACTTGTCTACCCTGAGAAGCTGACAGAAGCATTTACTTAAAATGGTTATTTTTGTGAGCACTTCACTCTGAAATAGCGGGCTGTGAGATAATTGCAGAGTACTGAACTGGCACAGAGTGGCTTCTGGGGTTTATTTCCCTGTGGTTGTTTATGATTTACGTGTAGCTTTGGAGTATTTTATGTATTTTATATTAAGTGAGATTGTACAATATAGGTAAGCCTCCTTTAGTTTGTTTAAATGCAATTACACCGACATCTGTCAGTGACATTGAGCAGAGAACGGCATTTATTGGCGTTCATCAGAGGACCGAGCCGGTTTACTCCTCACACTGTACTGCTGCAAGCGGGATCACGTCATCTCTGCCTTTACCCTTCTCCTCTCTGTAGCTGCATACTTGAGACCCCAATTCACCTTGTTTGGAGTGAAGCGTGGGCAGGAGGTGGTGCTGGGTAGCACAGGCAGGCGGAGAGCTCGCTAGCCTTTGAGGCTGCGTCTGCTCGCGGCGCTGCGATCCAGCTCCTCCCCTGCACGTTGATCTTTGGGTTCGCTGTCAGCAGAAATGAAGCAGATGTTGTGAATGTGCCTCGCATCGCCTGGGCTGCTGGCTGGAGGGAGAAGTGGGGCAGGGCTCGTTGTGTGGTTGGCTCTTTAGGAGAGAGTATCTCTACTTCAGGGCTAAGTAAAAAGGAAGAGAAATACTTACTGGCCTTTTCCATTTCCTGCAGAATCGAGGTAGAGTGCTTCCTGCCAGAGCAGCCTTCATTGTGCAAATACCACAGTTCCCTCATCTCTCCAGCAGCTGGTCAAACTGTTCCTAAAATCTAGGGATGTTATCAGATAGAATGAGGAGACGTTGTCTCCAGCAGGTTGCTGTGGCCTGTGATGATGTGCCTTCATGGGTCTTGAAATGCTGGTTCTCAGGGGGGACGGGCTGATGACAGAATCATCTAGAGTCGTCGCTGTCAGCTGGTAAAACTTGCTTAGAAGCTTTCCTAAATAGTAGGAATACCCAGAGATGAAAAATGGGAAAGCAGTAGATTTATGCATATCCACCCATAGCTATGGGGCGAACTGAAGAGGCTGGGATGCCCTGTGAACTGCTACAGGCATTAACAGCTGCAGCAGCTGGGCAGAAGCTGCTTCATGATGCGTGCTCGTATTTCTGCTTTTTAAAATACGCTCTGAGGGTTTTGTAGATACGCAATTAGATCAGAACTTCAGCACCTATTTGTTTCAAAGGTCAACTGGTGGCTTGTGGGGAAAGCTTAACCCCTGCCAGTTTGCATAATGCTTTGTAAGCGAGAAACCACAGCAGCAGAACCTCGGTAGTTTCGTCTGTTCTGGCCGCACTATCGCAATAAGACTGAACAATACTGCGGCTGAGAGTCTCATCACATACACAAGAGTATTGTTAATCTTCAGAATATCCTTGTTCCATATGAGTGTGCTTGCAAGGACTTAGAAGTCAATCCATTCACTTGATTAAAGGTTAACCATTTCAGTTAATGCTTTCACATTCAGCTCTGAGGAGCAGTGCAGCAGCACTTCCAGCTGAGCTGCTGTTTGCACAGTGTGCTCCCCTTCTTTCTGCCTCTTTAATTTAGAGTGCATTTCAGTGGAGATCGGCCTTACGTCTGTCAGCACCATGCACAAACTTGGGTATGGTTGACTTGGTTTCTCGTGTGATTTCTGAATTTTTTCATTGGAGAAGGAAGCTGGCTTCGTTTTACAGAAGCGCACTGGTGGCTTGGCTGCACTTCGGCCTCTGTTACTAGCACTTGCTCTTAGGCATTCTGGCTTCCTTTTTGTTTTTTAAACTTACCAATATTTCTTAAAGCAGTTGCAAAACTACATGATTATTAGTGTGTGTGTTTCACACACTGATGTAAAGGAGTTTTTTCCATTCCCTTTTAAATCCAGTACTTGCTTAGCATGATGGAAGTGTGTTACATATGTGTGCCTGTGTTCGTTTCAGTGGCACAGAAATTGAGTGTGTGAACAATAGCTAAAACTCCACGTTGGTTAAAATATTCCCTCTTCTAGTTAATTATAACCTGGAAATCCTCTCTTGAATATAGGCTAACTTGAGCTATTATTAGCATTGGCTTTAGAGAAATCTCTTTGATTTAAGACAGACTGTTCCCTTGTATTTGCTCCTCTGCCAGACGAAGCCTGTAACTGAAGGCTCTATTGAATTACTGAGAGCAGTTCTTTTTCTTGCTGCTTTGCTGTGTCAAATTCTTTAAACCTCAGTAATTTGCTTATGTTTTATATCGAGTTGCAATTATGCAGCGTGATTTAGGGTACATTTTTATCTGAATAATCCTATTACTTCATTAAAACTAGCAGCCGTGCCACTTGGAGTTACGTTAAGCTTGTCAATTCTCAAAAGGTAAGGTGGGTTTGGCCAAGTCCTGGCCAGGATGCAACCCCTGGGCATTGCAGGCGGCCACCTTGGCAATTGCTTTGTGTCAGCTTTTTCTCTCGAATCTGCACTGAAATGTTTCCGTAGTGTTTTGATGGAAGAACTCCACATCTTACAGATGAAATGCAAGCATAAAACATTTTTACAGTTCCATAATTATAGCGTTACGGTGTTAACTTGTGAGCTTGGCGGCTCAAGCTGTCAGGCTGGTGGGCTTGTACTTAATGACTCTATTTTCCCTAGGGTTTCACTTGGTCAAAATAGGACCTGATTTTTTTTTTGTTTGTTTTTTATGAATTCTGTGGCATGTTAAATGAGTGCATTTTTTTTAGAAATGTCTGCGTACTTAACTGAAATCTGGTCCCAACAGGGCTCTGTTATTCCTCGTAAACAGCAGAGATGAAAGATTTTGGTTTGGTTTGTTTTTTTCTCTAGGGATTTACTTGTAACCAGTTGAAATGTATTTATAGTCCGCTGAATGTCTTTGGCATCTAAGGTTAGACTCAAAGAAGCAGGAAATCACAAATATGAGAAAACTGGGATTTTTTTTTTAGTGTGACATCTTAGTTTTCTACTCTGACAACATATATAGGGAATTTGATTAAAACTGCAGAGAAAGGGCTCCCCCCCTCCCCTATCTGAACATGCAAGTTACATTTAAGGTTTAATTTTGCATTGCATGTGTCTGATCATGGAAGAGAACTGGCAACGCTGAGTGTGCAGCAGCACTCAGGTCAGCTTGTCAGTCTGACTGAAAGCTAGGCCTTGGGAGAGAATTTAGAAGACTTGCCTGCATTTTTTTTCCCATTGTTGGGTAGGCTTTCACATTTATTAATTGTTACTGGGAAATCCCTGTGTAGCTAAACAATTGTACCCCATAGTGTTTGGGCAGCCTTGCACAAGCTTGTTCAAGTAGCGGATTGGTTTGAGTGGTTTCTTTGGCCATATCATGTCATACTACCATGCTGATTTCTGAATTAAGAGCCCAGCATTTTATTTACTTATTTTACATGTTTACTGTATAACCTCCTGGCAGTGTAAAAGTAGAGTTCTCTGTTTGGTGTTTGTTGTTCTCAAGTGGCTTTCACAGGGGAGATCGTGTCTGGGATGCTTGTCATGAAAATGTTTCTTTGTAGTGGATGGTAGGAGTGGAGTGCAACGGGTAGTTGTGTCTGAAGAGGTATTTCTCTTTGTATGGGGACGTGTTCACAGATGGCTACATTCCTGAATGTATTTTGTCTTTTCTTAACTCTGCTAAGAATTTCACTTTCTGGAAATACTAGAAAATATACTGGAAAATAATCTGGTGAGTGCAGTGTTGCACAGTTGCAAACAGTTTTTTTTTTGGGGGGGGGAGGGAGTGTTGGTTTGGTTTTGTCATGGTTGCGTTTTGTTTTTTTTTTTTTCTCTTTCATGTACTAATTATGTACTTGCATTTGTAGCTCTGGCTATGGGCCTGTGTGTTGCAATGATAGCCTTTGTCCGGCTGCCCAGCCTGAAGGTTTCCTGCTTGCTACTCTCCGGGTTACTAATTTATGATGTCTTTTGGGTAAGTGTTTTGTTTTGTTTTGCTAAAACTGTTCTCATCGTTTGGATTTGTAGTTGGCTTTGGGCCATTTTTACACGAGATGTACTAGTATGAAATCGATGAGCTTCGTTGCTCCGTTCCGAGAAGTTAAAGTCTGCAGCAGAATACAAAATGATCTCCTCCCTAATTACTTAACAAAAGCGGGAACATGATCAGAATATTTCAACTTTGGCATATTGTAAGAAAAAGTTAGACCTCAAATTTTGAAACCTTGGCTGCAGATCAGAATAAGTGTTCCCAAGTAAATGGGAAGCCTTATCCACGCTCGTGCAGGACGTGCATGCCAACTTCTGATTAGCAGTGGAATCTGCAAAACAGAAATGCAAATTGATTTACAGCCAGTCAAGTTGGCATAAAATCTTACAGCAATTTTACAAGAAACCTGACAGAATGATGTCCTTTGTAATACTGAAAGGATTTGGTTTTACCTTTGCATAACAGCGAGCACTGATTCAGGAAGGCACTTGTTGACAGCTCTGGCATTGAGTCAGTTTCCCAGCACGATGAGCTGTAGTGTAAAGGTCTATTTGAAATAAGTGTTGCATCATGCATTTTATGAGTGAGCACTGTACTCTCTTCTCTCTTCCAGCTTTCTCATATTTTCAGTGCCCTATTACCTGCCTTTGCTGGTGCTTGTAATCCGTTGATCGGTATCTTGGCATCATACAGTATACTCCAGTTTTTCTTCAGGATTAATAGTGTAAAAAACTTCATCTGATTGTTTTTAAAATACATTTTGTTTTTTATTATCAAACGTAGAATGTTTGTGTCTGGAAAAGTAGATCCTTTCTTTTCTTGAATAAATGAAGCAAAAAGAAAAAAAAAAAAGCAAGCCACTTTGAATTGCTATCCAATTGCAGTTTGTCATTTTTAATGATTTCCTTCTGTAGGTCTTTTTTTCTGCCTACATCTTTAACAGCAATGTTATGGTGAAAGTGGCCACGCAACCAGCTGATAATCCCCTTGACGTTTTATCCCGGAAACTTCACCTGGGACCAAATGTGGGTAGAGATGTTCCCCGCCTGTCGCTGCCTGGTAAACTTGTGTTTCCAAGGTAAAATCAGTAGTTCTTTTACAGTACTATATAAGAAAAGTATTTCCTGACTATACTTTTTATTAGCACTAACTCTCTTGGAAAATACCAGCTCAGTTCCCTGTTTAGTCACTCCTCCTTCATGATGAAGATCTGTAAAATAATGAGTTGTAAGGATTGGACGCTTTGCATTTGCTGTCTCATAGCATGCAGATATGATGCTAATTGGGGTAAAAGAAGTGGCCCATTCGGACCAGGATATTTTTTTGACATGAATGTGAGTTCTACCATTTAGTGGTCACTGTTGTAGTATGACCTAATGCTTAAAAGCAAAAAGAACTTAAGTTTACTATAATGTTAGTCTTGATTAATGCATACTTGTAGGGTGGGAATTAGAAACTGATCTAAGCAACAAAGGTTACTGGGTTAAATGCTGTGTTGGAGGGAGATTATTCCACATCTGTCTACTGTGGGGGTTCCTTGATGTTTCAGATTTTGAGCTAGTTACACGTAGGCCTGATACAGCAATAAACTCAAGCACTTCAGAAGTCGTGCAGTAGGCTAAGTTGGCTAATTTACTCTGTTCTTGTTTCTTTAGAAGCTGGGGTTCTAAAATTGCAGGGATTAGGAAATCGTTCTCTGCAATGATAAAAACAAAACTGTTTGGTTCATTCTGTGACAAATTAATTTGATATCATTTCATGAAAAAGATCCTGGGTTTAAGATACTGGCTGGTTTTAGTTCTTAATCTGCTTAGCGGTTGGCTCTTTTCTGGGAATCTGATAAAGCTGTAGGTTTATGTGCATTTTGTCCGAATTAAGCCAAAGATCATAAATCCATAAACTGACTTACTGTCATGTGTTAGAAGTGATCTACGTACACTAGAGGTGCAGTGTCCATCAGCGATGGTCAAATAGTTTGGTGAAATTGTCGGCAGGTACCTACCTCCCAGTCACGTTTAGGAGAGAGATGACTGAAATACCAAGTTACATTGAGTGACTTAGAAGAAAGAAGTTTAAACACTGCTGGTAGAAATAAACAGATTTGGAGCAAAGTGTTATTAGTGTCAAAATAGGTAACGTTTAAAACTGAGCTGGAATGTGATGATGTCACGTGAGGAAAAATCGTTAGTAGCAGGTATTTATGTAGAAGCTTCTCCTACATAAAAGGTGGCCAGTTGGAAGTCCAGCCTGTGTAAAATGAAGCTCAAAAACAAAGTGGAGGAGTCTAGAGCTTGTCACCCTCTGTACTGGGCACAGACCCAATTTCAGTTGCTCTCCAGTTCCACAGGCAGCCACTTCTCCATGCTGGGGATCGGAGATATTGTGATGCCAGGTCTTCTGCTCTGCTTTGTCCTACGTTACGATAACTACAAAAAACAAGCCAACAGTGACTCCTGTGGTGCCCCAGGACCAGGGAACATCTCTGGACGTATGCAGAAGGTCTCTTACTTTCACTGCACACTTATTGGATATTTTGTAGGTGAGTAATTGGTTTAATATGGATAGCTGCTTAGTGAGCAGGAGTGGGATTATTGTAGTAGGTTTAAAAGATGATGAAACAAGGGGTAAAGAGGCTTTGGGAGACTGCTTGGTTATGTTCTTTTTTAATCTTCCTCTCTCCGTTTTCATTGGCATGGTCTAGGGAGAAGAACTCTTCTAGAGTTCTGTTTTAAATTATTTTTGGTGTATTTTATTTAGAGGATGAAAGAGATTATCAGTGTATTTCTGTGAGAACTTTTTATACCTTGCTTTACTAGTACCGAAGGTGTCCTAGCTCACAGATGGGTTACGCAGAAATATATGGGAGTTTCTAGATGGGTTGCGCTGTGCAATAGTACATCTTGAGAATTCATTTTACAGATTCCCACCATTTTTGTATTCTAATGTTAATTCTTATGATCCTGTGACATTTTAGCACATGCGGAAAATTGTAAATAGCCACAACTAGAATGCTGTTTATAATTTGATGCAGCCATCCCTTTCCTCACTAACACAAAATAGATTTTCCCTGAAGGTCAGGATATGTGTGTGCATATCCGGAACCTGTGTAGTCCTTTAGAGGATGAAAAGGAAAGATCGTCTCCTGCTTGCCTCTCCCCCCCCCCCCGTCGCCCCCTGCCTTTCCCCCATATGTTCCTTTTGGGCACGTATCCAGGAAAAGCATTCCTGGTGTGTACAATCCTTCCTTGCAGCCCCTCGTTTCTCAGGCGAGGGGCCTCTCAGACCAACAGTCTCGAGAGGTACCGGTACTGGAGGAGCACGTAAACCAATTTGGTGTGTGCTTTCAGCTTCCTCCCCTTTGCCTTTTATTATGTTTGTGTTGTGTTATTATTAGCTTAGTTTTTGAGATTCAAAACCAAAGCAAGTGGCTCAACAGAGCCTAATACTAAAATAGAGCAACTTCCCTTTTTGCTCGTTTTGTATCTCTTCAGGGAAAGCTAAGCACAAGCAGGTAATATTTCCATACACTGTCTTAAAATGGTGGGGAAGGAAACCACCTGTGGATGAAATGATAGAGAACATCCATGAGCTACTAAAGATATTTATAGGCACGTTTTTCTTTTACAGGTCTATTAACTGCAACAGTAGCTTCTCGTATTCACCGGGCAGCCCAGCCTGCCCTCCTGTATTTGGTACCTTTTACTTTATTGCCGCTCCTCACCATGGCCTATTTAAAGGTAAGATAGGATTATATATTCCTGTCAGGAAAGTGGGGATCAGCTGGAAGCGAGTTCAGTGCTCATGCACTGGGCACCGGTTCTCACAAGGATGCTGCATGCCCTTGCTCCTCCTTAACAGCTGCAGCCAAGAACTGAGGTACTGCTGCTGCTGGGGTGGATCCTCATTTTGGAGGACTAAGTAACAGACTTGTTCCTGAACTAGAAAATGATCTATGCATGTAATACTTCTGAACTTGTTTAGTGTACGTTTGCTGGTACTTAAGTGCTGTTTAAATTAAATAAATGAATTTCTCCTCACCCAGCTGGTTGTGAAAGAAAGCATTTGCGCAAAAGCTGGATAGAGAGAGGAGAGGCAGATCCTTATTTACCTATTTCCAGTCACCTGTTCTGAAGTCAAATTTCAAAATGTAACCTTTACTGTTTCAGGGCTATTGTTGAAACACACGTCTAGCACTCTAGATTGAAGCATAAAACAGGGCAAAATTTTCCGCCCACATAAAATGTTTTTCTGATGGGAAGGAAATACTTAGGTCAATCTGTCACAAAAATAAGGCATTTCGACATGTTGTGGGAAGGATGTATTTTATGGTCTTTATTGTAATCTGCAAAACAGGTGGAGAATAGATTTGCTTTAAGATATGCTTACGTGCATTTTACGTATATACGTGTATTTTTAAATCTGTATTCTAAATGGGCTTTATGGTTTCTGAGTGAATGGTCCTCTGCTGTTTCACTGCTGTTTAGGGCGATCTACGTCGCATGTGGTCTGAGCCTTTCCACTCCAAGTCCAGCAGCTCCCGTTTCCTGGAAGTATGATGGAACAGATAGAAAGTGACCTGAACTTCTGCCTTGGTCCTTTTCACTTTGACTTGTGGCTTTGTCATCGCCGAAAGCTGGACAGGCTGGTACTTGGGAAGGTACCAATTACAGGACTTGTATGAAAGGACTTTGCATTGAAAGGAGGAAAAAGAAAAAAAGCTAAGGTTCTGGAGCTCCATGCGACTCCGTATCTCCCTGCAGATGTGGAACTGGGGACCCTTTGTGCAACTGCAGCCACTTTCCTCTTTTCCTCGCTCTAACGGATTAGTACCAGACTATTACCTATGTGAGAGAGGAAGAGACAGACTAGAAACTGAAAACGGCTTGAAGTCGTTCAAAAACTTGTGAACACTAAAAGAAAAACGGTTAGGCAAACTGAAGCTTCTTCAGCAAACGCTCATATACATTGGGACCAGTTTCCTGTTGGACTTCGGTTTTGAAAAGAACTGAGACAGACGGTCTTCTGTCACAATATTGTTTTTTTTGTTGGTTTTTTTTTTTTTTTTGATTTATTAAATATTTCCTGTGGTGTGAGGTTACTTATTAAATCCACAGACATTGAGTGACTTCTTGCAGTAAACATATAAAAATTTGTTGTAACAAGTTACGTTTCCACCCAGATGTCATGTTGCAGTGAAAAAGGGCACGATTTTTATACATATATATATACACACATATAGATATATATATGAATAAATAAAAAGGAAAACCTGCTAAGATCATGCTATGTAGCAGACAGGGGCTTGCTGTAATTTTTAGCATGTAGAGCAGTTTACTCTGGCTTTCTTGTATATGAATCTACAATGAGCTGCTGTTTTTTCTCCCCCCTCCTGAAACTGAACCTGCAGTTTAAAAACAAGTGTAGTATTTGTATTGGTTGTACTCACGGACTTTAGGGGATATTTGATTTTGATCAATGTAGCAAACTAGGGAAGAAAAAAGTTGAAACCCACCCCTGTTGGTTTGAGGGGGGAGGGGATGGGAAGGGTGTCTTTTTTTTCTTTTTTTTTTTTTTCCGTTTTTTTACAAACAGCTCCCTTGCAGGTTTTTAGTAGATCCTTCTTGACCCAGTGCATGTATTATAGCAGCAATTGTCTTTGTGCTTTCTGATCATAGTAATGTATCACTTGTAAATACATTTTTTCTATTTTCTATTTTTTTGTATTTTTTTGCATTTTGTTTCATTAGTGTGCTGTATTTTTTCCATGCCCCTGCCCCTTAAAGAAAAAAAAAAAAAAAGAAAAAGAAAACTGTCCTTTACTGTTGTGACTGGTCAGAGTTTGTGTGTTGACTGCTTTGTACTTGACAGCCTGTTAAAATGTGTTGTGCTGTTTTCTTAAGCCAGCAGTTCCAGTTAGGTTAATTTATTAACTGAAAGGCCACCCTGAGATAACCAGAACTTTCGTCCATTAAAATATTTTACCAAATTGTGTTTGGGGGGGAGCTCTGCTAAACTTGTACCTCTTGTTAGTCTGATGCTGGTAAGTGCTAGCTGAGCAGAAGGAAAGCAGGATGAAACCTGACTGAGTAGCAAGCTCCCTCGGGGTACCGCTGCTTTGCAAACAGGTAAGGGAGCTTCGCTGGAACATCTGACCCTTTCTGCTCTGTCCGTTCTTACAAGAAGAGCAAATTCAGCCTGGTAGAAGATATCGTCTGGCCATGCTTTGCAATGCAACTGTCTGGCCTGTTTTTAATTAATGTGCTTCTCTCTCCTCCTCAGGCAGGTCTGTCACGGCTCACGGGCCGTGGGGCTGAAGTGGCCGAGTGGCCTCTGAACCAGCTGTGAGTGCTCTGACACAGGTAGGGCACGAAAAAACGTTGGAAAGCAGCACAGCAGTTTGGGGGGGGGGGGCTCTAAGGTTTTCAAGTGAGTGGGTGGCAGGGGGGATGTTGTGTTTTTATTTTTTCCCCCAATTCCTATCTTTAAGTCAGTTGAAAGCATTTCCTCTAGCACATGCCTGCAATGCTCATCATCAGCTCAGTTTTGATGAAGTAAATCTTTTTAAATTAAAAATTTGCATTTACAGTTAATAGCAGGTGTAAGAGCCCAGACTTGCAGTCAGCTTGGGCCAGAAGGACGGCGTTGGTTTTTCAGCTGCACACCTCAAACTTAAATTGAACAAAATATTGATAAGGGTGTTCAGAAAGAAAAAACAGGGTTGGTTTTTTAGTAGTAGCAAGCAGTGGGATAACATTTATAGATCCAATATCCAACTGGTAGCAATGCACATCTCAAGTGCTTGCTGTTTCTTGGGAGCATCTTCCTGCCTTTAGAATTAAAATAAACGGTCTTTCTCTGTTTTTGCGATGGCATTTTCTAGTCCGTTCCAGGAAGCATGCCTATGAGTGATTTTCTACACTTGAAAGGCATTCTGGAAAAAGTTCTAGAAGTGTCAAGTGACAAATGCTTAATGAGAATTAATCTAGCTTTCCAGAAGAGTCTTGGCCTTCCTCTTTTAAGCTGTATTGCCCTGTGACACCGTGTAAATCTGACTTGCACCAAGATTGCAAGCCACTTTCTCTTTACAACGCAGCCGTTTGTTTCTGAACCTACAGGTGGCACCTGCTGCTCTGAAATGAGCCCCTGGCTTCCCAGGTGGACACCTGCAGCTGCCAGGTGAGCAAAACTGAACTGACAGATGCTTGCTGCCCCTTCAGCGTGGAACAGCAGCCCACCGCTGGTAGGAAAAGGATTTGGTGCTTTGGAGGGGTTAACTGAGGCATGACTGTTCTAAATGCAAAGCTGTTATGTTTGCAGAGGTGCAAAAACATTCTCCTGTTATTTATTGGAGTAAGGTAAAGCTGTAGAACTTTGTCCTACAACTCTCCTGTCAACAACACCTCAGCTTTTGGGGCGGATTAGAACAGGTTCCTACCTCAGCACGCAGCTGCTGGCACCCTGAGCAGACACACGTACCTTCTGGCCTTGTTTCTTCAGCATGGCCAGCTGCACGTTTTCTCAGATCAAGGATGAAACTGTACAAACTGCTGGGTACTTTGGCTTTCTGAGGGCGCTCTAGGGCCTAGATTTCCTGTCCCTGTTGGGTCCTGTTCATGCCTTCTTCGTTTTACATTTTGTTACACTCCTTCATTAAATACTTGATACAAATTCGTGCATTGTAATCTCCAGCCATCTGCTCTTTCTTGTGAAAAGTTGTCAGAAGAAATATTTTAGAAAGTATTCGACTAATAAAAGCTTTTATGTAGGAGGTTAAAAGGATACTGGCAATAAAAAGTGATTGACGCGTGCGTGTTTATAGCAAAGTTAGGACAGGGACCAGAATTGTGAAATGCAAAGCTGTTAAAAGTTCTGGAGCTGGTTTTCTGCTGTGCGTTTAGGAACAGTCAGCTTAGAAATGTCACTGTTCATCTCTTGAAGTTTCCCCTAAGGTCACACCCTTAGTCTAGAAAAAGATTCTGAGTTCAGAAAAGACCTGGGACTGTTTTGCCAGCCAGTGCAGATGAAGTATTTTACAGCACTTAAATACTTTTACAATACAGGCTGCTAATTCTGTCTGTGTTGGCCCAGCAGGAACAACCTGTGAAGCCTCTAATCTGTGCCCGGACCTCTGCAATATTGCACGGCGCTGCCTGCACAGGCTGAGGAGCACATCAGGGTGCCAGCGCTGTGGTTTCCATCGCCTCACACAGAAGCTGTTTGTGGAGATGAATGTTTCCTGTCTTGAGCGTGGAGGTACGATGTGTTCTCAGAGAGAAGGGGAAGGAGTCACTGAAGCAATGAGGAAACACAAACTGACTGTTGGGTGGCTTCCCCAGCTTAGGGTTGACCCCCGTTGGAGGGGGAAGTGCATGCACAGCTCCCAGGTATTTTTCTTTTTGTACAAGTAGTGAACTTGTAGAATTTGATATTAATGTTTAGCTAAACAGCAGTAAGCTGCATTTTCATTCAAGTTGTAACAGTGCCAGATTTTCTTATCTTGGTTCCATTTATTCTTGTTATTCTTACAAGTATTTTGCCTTTTAACTTCAGCCTGTCTTTCACATTTGTTATTTTTTAAGCCATCCGTGATCACTAACAAAACCAGAATGTGTGACTATGTTGTCTGTGCTATTTTATGAAGGCTCTTCAGTTAGGCAGAACAAAATTTAATTTAAAAGCAAAATCATTTGTCCTATTTTTCTTAACAGTAAAGCTGTCAGAAAAGACCAGTAGAGGAGAAAGTGTTCTGGTGTGAAAGCAATACTGTGCTAACTTCAGCTGAGCCCCAGCAAAACCTTTCATACACTGCTTAAACACGGAAGACTGAGGGCATTGCTTGGGTTTGTGTCTAAGAGGTGTGAAGCTGACAGAGGTGAGCCCCATCGCTGTGCTGGTAGGAATGGAGAAGTCAGAGAGGGCTCCAGGCTCCGGCAGCTCCTCGGTGCCACACCGAGCAGCAAGGCTGGGCCAGGAAGGATGTGGCTAACGCCTGCGCTCCCCAGGAAGAGATCTGTGCTTCTCCCCTGTGTGTGCTCAGCTGTGACAGCCCAGAACAGCTCGTCTTCTCCTTTAGTCTGCTGAGAACTCATGAAGGGATTGTGAGCCACATATATATGGTATGAAGTGTGTCAGTTCTAACTGGTGGGTGAGGGGAATGCAGCTCCCCAGTCCTGGAACTGTGTTTCTTCTGCTGAAGGATTTCTTAGGGCTCCACAGGAACTGCTGGAGCAGGAAATGCCAAATAGACCTGCTGCCATCGTGTGATCAGTCCTCCTGCCCTGGAAACTGGTCTTGAACGGGTGAGTTTTTCGTCTCCAGATGGAAACGCTTCCAAGGTTTCTCCTGCTTCATTCCCTGCAGTCTGTTGTAACCAATCTACTGTACGTTTAGACCATTTGGGGGGCAAAAGTGTCCTTGAAAAGTGTAGCTGTGCCTTGCTATCCCACTCTAACTTTCATGTGACCTGATTTTCACATCTTGGTGCCTTAATTTTGCAACTTTAGCTCAGTTTGTAAACTGACAAAAACGTTCAGCTTCAACCTGAAATAGAACCTTTCCTGAAAGGAAGCCTGGCCCTGCCCACCCTTACCAGGGGAGCGCTCTGTCTGGGGGTGGCTCTTTGTAAGAGCTCTCTATTTAATGCTGCAAAACTTGTTTGTGTTTTGCTCTCTCAGCAGTTCTCTTCTGTAACAACCCCGAGGAACAGACGTTCATGTGTTAAAGCCAAAATTACCTGACAGCAGCAGAGAGGAGTCGGATCTCAGCATCTTGCTCAGGAAAAAGCCAGCTCTTTGCTCTGGGAGCTCTGTGGAGGTCTTTGTGTGTGACTGTGCTGTTTAACCCAAAACATTGCTGAGAACAGTGCTCTGAGACAGGTTACAGATCCCTGTCTGAATCTGGCAGCAAGGAATGTATTGGAAAAGCTTTTGTTTGAAAGACTTTGCACCCTTGCAGCATGGTGTTTTGTTGGTTTTTTTTTGTTGTTGTTTGTGTTAGTAATAGCAGAAGGGAACTCTGTAAGAGGCTCTGAGCACATTCCTAGGCTCATGAAGCTGATTGTCATGCTGTACCTAGACCAGTGATTTTTGACCAGCTGCACCCTTGCTGTAATTCAATGCTGTGCAATGTAATTTGATTACAGACTATGGCAGAGGTGCAGCACTCAGCAAATTGGCATCAACTCTGCAGCTGGTAGCCTCAGTTAATATGTTGGCTAGGTCAGCTGTCGCGCTGATGTCAGAGCCAGCAGGCAGCTTGTTAACAGGCACGCAGCACACTCTCAACAAGTTCCCAAAGGTGGGCTGTGGGCACAGGTGCAGCAGAGCTCCCCGGGAGCAGGCAATTACTTGATGCTGCCCCTGCGTTCTCTGCAGAAGGGCCACATGGGATGTTGGTGCATCAGTTTGTAGTTTTTAGCAGGGTGCTGTTGGCCGAGATGCTCACAGCTGGACTCCTGCTTCAGTCGGACACTGTGAGCATGTGGGGCAGCTCCGCTCTGCTCCTAAGAGAAGCAGCAGTCATTTAATGGGGGTAAGTGAGGGGGCGTGAGGGGGAAGAGGCACAGGCTGAAAGCAATGAAGGTGTGGGAAAGCAGATCTAAGAGAAGCAGTGAGATGAGAGGGAAAACAGCAGCAGGTGTGCCCTAAGAGTGACTGTTCTGGTTCGCTGCAGCTGCAGCTGGACCTCAGTGGCTGAGACCAGAGAAGTCCAGCACTGAACAGTCGTGGTGCGGTCCCAACGTCTTCCCTTTCTTGCAGCAGCCAGGCCTGCAGCACCTGCTGCAGCAGAAGAGAGAAAAAGTCTTGTGTAAATAATCTCACTTGCCCCTCCACGGCCATGCAAACAAGCCTTCCAGTGGTACAGGTAACAAGCAAGCCAGAGGAGTGTCTCATGGCTAGAAGCCTTCCATAATTTACAACACAGCTGAAATCACTGCTTGGCTGTTTCTGGTAATTGTTGGGTCTGCGAGACCAGCGAGGAGAAATGTGAAGCTTTGCCCCAACGTGCCATTGCCCTCTAGTGCCCAGCAGAGGTATTTGTGTTACGGGGCTCTCTGCACAAGCAGACACCCCCTGCAGCTCGAAGTGGTGTAACTGGTGTGGGCAGGCCAGGGTGGTTTATGCCTCGAGCTCGTGGGACTGGAAGAAACTACTCTACCTGAACTCACCTTTGAACTAAAAAAACAAAGTGTAGAGTAGAGGTGCTTTAAAAAAATCAGGTTTTATTTGTCTTCTGTGTTCTCTTTTATGTAATATAATTGTGCTGGTTTTTGGCCTTTTTTTTAATTTGCCATACAAATGACACCCCAGGAACATAACCATTTACATCTAGTGTACGCATTGGTTGGACAAGGGTGTGGGCCACACAGGTTTTAGTCTTAATCCTGGCCCTCTTTCCTGATTTTAGAGCTTCTTGTTTGACTGTTTCATTGTCTAAAAGTTGTTTTTTTTTTTTTTTTGGCCAAGGATAAGTGGTTGAGGATATGTGCTACTGCAAAAACTTCCTGGTAAGGTTTCCTGTATCACCTGCGCATTTCCTAGTTGTTGCCCAAAATACATTATAGACTAAAGGCTGTTACTGCCACTTCGTGCACTTTCTTTCCTGTTAGATGTAGTAAAAGCAGTTTGGGGGACATTTATTCTCAGTGTCTCAGCTACTGCAGCTTTTCTATCCTTTGCTTTTACAGCTACATCCATGATGTCCTGAGCAAACAGAGTGGGGGCTGCGTTGTGCAAGATGGGTTTTCATTTTCCTTACCTTTGTTTTTTCATCCACACGCAGCATCACAGCGTGTGTCAGAGCCCTTTGTGTGCAGGCAGTACCTGTGGCCTCCCCTCTAGCTCCGCTGCTGCTGGCAGTGGGGATCCGTGCGCTGCTGCTGCTGCTGCACTTCTTGGTATGGCCTGCGCTGCACAGGGAGCCCACCACAGAGCAGCCCACACCTGAAATTCCTGACTCCAGCAGCCAAGGCAGCATAACCTGCAGCTTGGGACAGCACAGGGGGCACATCCCCATGCCTCAAACCTTGGCACTGGGTATCACATAGTGCTCGTGACAAAGCCTCACAAAGGAAGCCGCAGGGACGTGCACAAGAAGGCAGCTGACTTTACTGCACAGCAGAGTCACTCGCTGTGCTACCACAGAAAAATGCTCTGCTAGTAAAAGGCCTGTGCTCACCTACACCCACAGGGTGCCTCCTCCCTCCTGCACTCAGGCCATTGCTTACAAACCTACATAGAGCCGTCCATGCACCATACTTTGTCCGAAGAAGAATCAGCACATTTCAAAAAGAAGGGCAGTTAATCACTGGTGAGGAAAACTTCCCGTCATTGTCCTCGTTCACAAGACTGGATCGCTGTTGTGCACCGCTAGGAGGCACTTTGGGGCACCGTGGTGCTCTGAGGTTCTTCAGCCACGGTAAGCCTTCAGCAGCTGACCTGCTATCACCAGTCTTTGGATCTCACTGGTCCCCTCGTAGATCTCAGTGATACGAGCATCGCGGTAGTGACGTTCTGCTGGCATCTCTGTCACATAACCCATCCCACCCAAGATCTGGATGGCCTGAAACGAAGGTAGCAGGTTACAAAGGCAGCAGGTCAGTCCCAGGACTTTGTTCTCCACAGCCGCCATAAAAAGAGTTAATCCTACCGCGTGCGTACCTGGAGGGGGCACACAGGGGAATTACAATTGCCGAGTAAACAGGATTAGAGCTGGTTGTAACAGCAATACCGACATCCCAGGCAGCAAACGAACTACTTCAGGGGTATTTGTTAGTTCTTCCATGGTCAACCCATTTTTTTTTTTAATATTTTTTTTAAGTTATATTCTATCAAAGATTGAATTCCACCCCCCCCACCCCCCTTGCCCTAAGAACTTTCCTCAGCTTGCTGTGTGAAACGGGGAAGTACCACAACCCAGCTTCCAGCATGCTGTGTAGTTACCTGATGAGCGATGCTTGTTGCAGCCTCTGATGCCGCCAGCTTGGCCATTGCCGCTTCCTTTGGGGAAGGAAAACATCACTGAGGATGCAGCGATTGCAAAGAAGGAACGCCTCATTTGCACATTGAACCCACTTGCTGGTGGTTAAACACCAGCAGCAGGGGCTGGACACAAGCTGAGCGCAGCACTGCTGTACGTCACAGGGGTTTCTTGCCTCCTGCCTGTGCCCAGAGCTGTCGCTGCTAGACAGACAGAAGCGTGTCAATACCTTCGTGAAGGGCTTCCCGTTGTCTTTCAGCATCGCAGCTCTCCAGGTCAGCAAGCGCGCCCCCTCCAAGGCCACAGCCATATCTGCTAGCTTAAACTGCAACGACAAACACTGCCTTTGGCCGAGGTGGCTGCCTCTGACTGCATGAGCACATACACCCGAGTGTCCCACCTCTGAGGCCAATACCGCTGGAAAAGGAGCGGCTCCACCCTAAGAGTCTAACTGTTTGAAAACATAAACAATTACCTCGCATGCCCCAGTCAGTGCTGAGTGCACGCTGTGCCCCTGGAGCCAAGTCCCAGTGCCCACGTGCACCTTTTTGCCAACCCCAGCAACGTGTGCACCTGACGGGGCAGGCGAGCGTGTACCTGGATGGCCTGCAGCTTGGTGATGGGCGACCCAAACGCCGTCCTCTTCTCAGCATAATCCACGGCACAGTCCAGGGCTGCCTGCGCTATTCCCAGCGCCTGGGAGGCGATGCCGATCCGGCCTGCGTCCAGAGTTTGCTGAGCAAGACAAAGTATGCGTTAAATCAGGTTGTAACTGATCAAATGGTACACACTGACACACGCACATATGCACAGAGACACACAGACAGACACACGCACACAGACATGCGCATGCGCCCTGTCTAATTTCATCCACCTTTAGAGATGATCCAGGGCATACCCTGTGTACTCAGGACAGCTCTCCTTGGCCAAAGTGTTTAGGGAAAATGCAAGGTTTTCCCTTAATCTACAGATACAAAATGGGAGGCTAGAACATTGGGAGATTGAAAAAAAATTAAAATAAATAAATAAATAAAACCATCCCTGCTCATACCATGCCTCAGCATCATCCCTCAATCAGAGAACTGCCACGCTGGGTCTATGAAAAAAGCGCTGTCAAAGCTCTGTGGTGAATTCACCAAGCTCTGTGACCGCAGTCTCATGTGCTGCCCAGAAGGGGCTCTGCATTAACACTACAGCTCACACTGGCAGCTCTCACCAACGTTATCCTAAGTCTGAAAATGGATTTGGAAATGGCCAAATGGGGAACTACTGCGTCACACGGCCACAGCTGCAGCGCTGAGCTGCCTCTTACCATGGCGATTTTGAAGCCCATTCCCAGCTGCCCCAGCAGGTTGGCTTTGGGTATCCGACAGTCCTCGAAGATCAGGTTGGCCGTGGAAGAGGCGCGGATGCCCAGCTTGTCTTCCTTCTTCCCCAGCGACAGCCCCGGGGTTGGCATGGGAACGAGGAACGCGCTAATGCCCTGCAACAGGAGTCAGACTCCTAGGAATGGTGACGACTTCCCACCCACCTGGGTGCCAGCAGGCTTCCTGCAGATGCTTTTCACAGGAGCCGTGTGACCAGAAAGAAGGGGAGGGCTGAGGTAGAACAATAAAGCCTGCACACATCAGCCCTGCTCTGCAACGCCTGCACAGCTTGAAATACCCTGCATGGTCCCCCCAGAACTCCTTCAGAGCGGTGCTCCTGTCACTTCCTTTACTCCCACTCCTTTTTCCAACTGACTCGCGGAACACACCTTGTGCTTCAGGGCTTTATCTGTAGTAGCAAACACCACAGCAGCCGAGGCGTCCCAGGCGTTGGTGATCCAGGCCTTGGTGCCGTTCAGGACCCACTCGTCACCATCCAGGCGTGCCACTGTGGTTGCCGCTCCCGCGTCGCTGCCATTTCCTGTGCAAGGCAGCACAAAAACCATTCAGGTGGTCAGCTCGTGGCGCCACCTGGAACTGCGTGGTGTCACCATTGTCACCACTGTCCCTCCCACAGTGTCTCCACACAGGAAGGGGAAAAGTCAGTGGCAGAGCTGCCATCTCCAGGGCTCTGCTGGCACAGGAGGGATGAAACTTTTCAGCACGGGCCACATGGTGCCACGCGTACCTTGGGCGCTGAGACTTCATTTAAATGAAGCGCTATAACCCAGCTGTCTGCAAACTGTTAGTTTGACAGACCTGAAGTCCATTCTAAACCCGACTAAGGAAAACAGGTTACCCTGTGCCCTTTGCAACTGAACGGGAACAGTCACATCACCTGGCTCACTGAGAGCAAAACATCCGATTTTCTCCCCGCTGGTGAAGGGAGCGATCCACTGGTGCTTCTGTTCCTCAGAACCAAACTTGAGAATTGGCCCTAAATACAGAGACTTTGAGAACGGAGAGCTGAGTTAGTGCCTGCTGAAGGCACAAGCAACCCACAAACCCCCAAATACCTCAGTGCTCCCCAGAACACCAGAACCCGCCCCGGGAACAGCTCCCATTTCTCCCGTACGCCCCTCTCCTACCACCACCCTGGTGCAGGGCTCGGTTCAGGCCTGTCCCCCCCGGCGCAGCCCCGAGGCACTTACGTTGTTGACGCTGACGATGACGCCCGTGGACGCGCAGCCCCTGCTGATCTCCTCCACCGCGATGGAATAGGCCAGGTAGTCCAGGCCTGCGCCTTTGTACTCCTCCGGCACATCCATAGCCAGCAGCCCCAACTCCCCCATCTTCTTCACCTGCACAGGAAATGGAGCAGTAGGGCACTCTGCTCCCCCAGCGTCCCAGCACACACATCGTGCAGACACACGGTGATACAGGACAGCTCATGGCAGTGCTGCACACAGGTGAGGATGTGCCTGACTCCTGGTGAAATGGGAATGTGGCTGAGCAAACTGGTGACCCCAGTAGCTTTGACGAGAGCTGTACATGGTCACTGCTGGCTGGGATGAGCTCCTGCTCAAAGGAGGGAGCCCTCTGAAGGAGAGACAGGCAGCTACACCCTCACCAGAACTTTCTCAGCCTCCCACCGTTTTCCCCTCACACTGCCCCTGCGGGTTGGAAGCCCTGCATGGGAAATCTAGCTGATAAAAATGTCAGAACTTTACCTTCCAGTCTGCTGTGCTTCAGCCTAGGACCGCACAAGGAAAGAATTTTACAGAATGAATGACCCACAGAACACCGCAAGGAAGCAATTTTTCATTCCCGTTAGAGCCAGGTTTTGCTTTCCTGAGAATTTAATGGCTGGTCACGTTCCAAATTATTCCAACCTTCAAATTATTCCCCACCTTCCTCAGCTGGACCCCAGCTTAACTCAGAGCACTGCCTTGCTCTACATCTCTTATTAATACCTGGCAATATACAAGGGAAAAAACAAGCTGTCCTCTACTTTTATATTTAAAATGCAATATAACAAATTTAGTCCAAGCTTTTGGTGTTGCAGGAGCAAGTGTATTACCAGGCTCTGCTTGCTTTAATACAACCTGTAAATTTTAACATTTTTCCGTCCTGTACAGACACCCAAAACACTCGCCCTTCTCTTCAAATCCAGAGGATGAATGAAGGACAGCAGCTAGTTCTACGCATATTGCTTTACATTAATAAATACTGTTTACAATTTGAGTTTTCCCCTACATATTCATGTGAAAATATTCAACAATCAAATGTAAAAATCTTGGGTAAGACCGGTGAAGTAAGATGGAAGTTGTTTCTTCCTTAGAACAGGTGTGCCTTTCCTGGCTATCTTCCTTACTCCTGAACAGGAAGGAGGAATGTAATAGAGGGAACAGAATAAAAGGAATATAACAAAACTTGCATGCCTCTGACACTGCTTGCTTGGAGCCTTTTGGCTAATGGTGGAACTGTTTATTTTTCTTGTGCTTAGTACTGCACCCCAATGACCCCGGGGCACCAGCCTGCTCCCCACGGCACAGACTCGCTGCAGTGATTTGCACGAGGCCTGAGCAGCAGCTCCGCTTCCTCACAGCCCTGGGGGTGACCAGCAGCTGCCTCCCGACCTTCACACAGCCAGAACCGCGCCCAGCTCTGCTGGGGCTCCTCGCTACAACCCACGTTCTGGTTATGCACGTGCAATAACAGCGTCTCAATGCCTTGAGAAGTCAGCGCTGTTACAGCCCCCGGGGCAGTCACTCAGGGAACTGCGAGAGCCCGGAGGGTCCCCGAGCGCCCAGCACGGACACGGGGGTGGCGCTGCCGATCCCGCCCGCGCTGCCCGGCACGCACCTGCTGCGCGGGGAAGCGGTGCTCCCTGTCCAGCTGGGCCGCCAGCGGCATCAGCTCCTTCTCGGCGAAGTCGCGGCAGGTCTGGCGCAGCATCAGGTGCGTCTGCGGCAGCTCCGCGCTCTGGTACACGGTGTGCAGCCGCGCTGCGGGCGGGGCGGGCGTCAGGACGGCGGCCCCGGGGTCACCCCGACACGGACCGGCCCCGGGCGGCGCCGCAGGGCCCGGGCCCGACCCCCCCCGAGTGCCGAAGGGCCCCGACCCCACCCCGCGGTCCCGGTGCCCTCCCCCCCACCCCCTCCCCGCCCCCGCCCTCACCCCGGGGGGCGCCGCGGGACAGCGCCAGGGCCAGGGGCAGGGCCCGGGACAGCGCCGCAGCCATGGCCGCCGCCGTGCCTCAGGGCAGCGCGCACCGCGCATGCGCCACGTGCCCGGGGCGGGGCCGGCTCCGAGAGAGGCCCCGCCCCCCCCCCCCGCAGGGCCCCGCCCCCCGCGGGCAGCACCGCGCACCCGCAGGGCCCCGAGCCGGGCGCTCAGCGCCCCCCGGGCAGCACCGCCGCGACACCGCCACCTCCCGCAGCCACCTCTAGCTCGAAACCACTTTATTCGTCCCCAGCCCCCAGGCAAGCAGGTAAACGGCCTCCAGCACGGAGGGCAGGCTGCTGCCGCTGCTCCCCAGCAGCGAGGAGCCTCGGAAATCCCCAGGAGAGCGCGCAGAGGAAGGGCGGGTCCCAGAGGAAGCAGGGACAGGGACAGCAGCGCCCAGCCCGGGACCAGGGACGCCTTCCTTCAGGAGCTGTGACATGTACATGTGTTCCTCAGTCAGTCCCCAAACAGCTGTCCAGGAAGTTTGCTGGCATGAGTCCAAAGCACTCGCCTCAGAAGTGTGAAAAAGAGGTAAAAGAGGTCCTGGTCCTAAGAGGACAAACACTGGCAAGGTTTAGGATGTGTGGGTTTGGTCCCTTTGTTAGAGCACAGCACGATCCCAGCCCTCTGCTTCCAGCTCGGCACAAGGGACCCGTGAAGCTGCCTGTGCAGGTCCCTGTCCCCGTGCTCAAGCTCCATCTGCCACTGAAGCATTTCCCCCGCCGTCAGTGCCCGGCTGGGGCCGTTCACCTGCCAAGGGGGAGATGCCCACAGAATCCCTTCCTGGCTCACTGGCGTGAGCAGCTTTGCTCCATCGTTACAGCATCAGAGCGCACGGAACCGAAGGAAGCTGCTGTTAGAGCTGTTAGATCACTTCACCAAGGACATCACCCCGCCTCAGGGATGAGCGCAGAAGTCCCTGACCTTTTGGGTTACAATCAACTTTTTCAGTGCTGGGTTGCCCTCTTGTAGGGCCTTATTTCTGCAGCATGCTTTTTGGGCAAAGACCTTCTGATCTGGCAAAGCAAGCACCCAGCTAGAAACTGAGGGATGCCAGCGCTGCCTGCAAGCCTCCTGGCTTACCTCCAGCTTTCCTTCCCTTATTGCTGAGTAGATGATACATTCACCAGTGGGAAAGCTGCTGCCTCGGTGCTTTTTTCTCATCACGGCTGAGGTAATGACTGCTTAAGACAGGAATCAGCTTTCCTCCAAGCACCCACGCTGTACCAGCAGGGTGCTCAGGCTGGCCCGTGGCACTTCGCAAGGCAGCGGCCAGATGGCAGCCGCGGCCCGAGCAACGCTCCCGGCCCCGCAGAGCCGCCCGCAGCCTCCCGCAGCTCGCACCGGTCGGCGTTTGCCTCTGCAGTGCCTGCTGCTGCTCGCTCCGGTCTGCCTTCCCCTAAGTATCTTTACTCGGGGACACGGAAAGCAGGCAGGAAACGTCACACCCATAAGAAAAGCAGTTTGCTTCATACAGAAAACGAGATAAAAGGAACGTTGAAAGGCACCTGGATTTATACTACATAAAAATTCAGCTCAATACGCTAAAACGCCCTGGGAACAGCTAACGGCCTCCTCTGACCCTACCTGAGCAGCTCTGAATGCTTCGGGGTGGAAAGCACACCTCTGGGCAGCTCTGCCTTGTCACAAACATTATTCCAGCAGAACAAAAATTTCCCATCTCAACAGCGTGACATGAGGCCGCCCAAACAGCTGCTGCAGGAGGCACCTCGAGCTCCACCTGTACTAACCCTGAAATAACTAACCAAGATCCCCTCGGTGCCTTTGGAGATGCTGGAGGGGAGCGATGGCAGCACAACTGTTCTTCGTCTTTCAGCCACGCAGACCTCGCCCCTCCACATTCCCAAGGCATTTGTTGTGGTTGCTCATGATTAATGCTCCACCCAGAACAGATCATTTGTTGTGGTTAATCGTAATTAAAAATCCTTCCCAAGAGCTGGAGATTCTTTCGTGACTGCCACCCCACATACTCTCACTGCTTACGCTGCTGCTCGCTGATCCTCTACGCCAAGGCTCCCATCATTAATCTGTGAGGGAAAGGCAGCGGCTTCCTAGTGCTGTCTACGCACGAACAGGCTGTGATGCCCGCCCCAATTAATCCTGCTCACACACAACCTATGCAAATCAGCCTTAACACAGCAGGTATCCGACTGCATCTGCCAAGGGGTTAGGTTTCAGCTATCCCAGGGAACGAGTGGGACTAACACCAGCAAGTGTCTCTAGCCCAGGCACAGTTTAACTCCCCCACACAGCAGGCAGGGCTGACCAGCCCAGCAGAACCGCCAGACTTGAACCAGAAAGCAAGCAGAGAAGGGTTCTGCTCACTGGGGTTCTGCTCGGTCAGGAGCTGGGCACCAGCGCAGCTGCTGGGAAGGCAGAGCTCTCTGCTACTTCCTATTGCCAGATCCCAAACGCTGCTGTGAAGACACCCTCTGGTCTGGCAGTCGCTAACTCAGCAGGAGACTTCCTCAAATATAAATAAGCAGCCAAGTAGGCAAAGCAGTGATGGGAACTCTGACAATTACAAAGAGAATGCCAGTTCTCACGTTTTGGTCATTAAGGATCCCCCTCTGTAACACTGAATAATTTGACCTGGGGTTTTTAGCTGCTGGTACCTCAGCTGAAACAAAGCAAACAGTAACAGCACCATCCCTCCTTCCAGCACCTCCGACATTCAGGTTTAAAAGGTTTTAAAGTATCCAGAGATTGAAGCCTAGGAAGCTTTGCTTCCTAAGTGATTTTCCCCATTCTCCCTTTCTCCTCTAAGCCCCACTAAACCGACACCTCCCCTGCACCCCATCTAGACTGACAATGTGCCATTGGTCCAAAACCAATACATTCTGTAGCAAGAGCTAAAAAACCTACACAAGGGGAATCAAGAGAAATGATAAATATACCGAGATTAAATTCAGCTCTAAGGTTGACCCTTGAGCTCCAAAATTCAGCAATTTGCTTGCAAAAGCTCAGACAGAAATGCGGTCAGACTGACTCAACGACCAAACTGGATAAAGCCTCTTTTTCCCCCCATTTCTTCTCCCTAGTGACATCTCTGGCAAAATACAGATCGAGCCATTCCCAGGGGGCTGCTCAGACCCCTGGAGATAGAAAGAAGATTCCTGCATCACTCAGAAGCTGAATTAGTCTCTTATTTTATCTTTCCCACTGGAGAATATCGGGATGCACCCTAAAAAGCAACCTCAGCCATGCTACAAACTAAACCACTATGCACGGAAGAGATGATCTATCCAAGTGAAGAAGAGATCTGCTCTTCAGGTGTCAGTGGTACCCGAAGGGGGCAAATTGTCCTGCTAAGAAATAGCTTACCCGAATAATCTGACCTCTTGAAAGAGGGTAGTCACCCAATAGGTGAAACATCAGAAGCACTAAAAGTGCAACCTAAGCTATAAAAACTGTAACAGCAATAGTTTTCTAACAGTGCCTCTGATCCATAACCTAACCAGGGTACCAGAAGGTATCCAGAAATGGAGAATGACAGAGGCTGGATATGTCAAGAATGGTGGATAGTGAAGCATTGCAGGGAGAGTTCCTTTACTTTTGGGAGCTGTCTTCGTTGCTTCGTGTGTTCACCCTCACGCAAGGAAAAAAGGTTTGACAAGAAGTCTTGTTGCATGAGACGACAACTCCAGTCTGGTCCTGGACATCTGGAATGGTAACGGCAGCACGGCATCCACGGACACACACGGTTACTGTCCTCCGTTGTACGCGTAATCGGCCTTGTTGTGCATTATCAACTTGTTGTCCACAAAGTAAAAGCTGTCTGAGCGGGTCTCGTATGGATTTTCAACCATCAGGCGGACTGTGAAAGAGAAAGCTCAATTACATTCCACAGCCTGCCACACTCCGGTGGGCAGCACGAAGTCAGAATAAAAAGGGCCCTGCTGCTCTGCTGGATTTACCAGGCTGATGCTCTGCCCTACCCAAGGAAGAGAAGCAAACCACTCTGCTGGGCACGCTTCAAAGGCTCCGGCCTGCCCTTCCTATTCACAGGACAAGCACTGCCAAAAGCAAACAAACAGGGGTGGAGTAATCTCTCACAAGGCATGGAAACTGTCAGAGCCTCCGCTAAGGCAAGCAGCAATCATCGTCTGTAGGCAGAGAGGCTGCAATCTGCAAATAAAAGCAAGGGGCTGCACTCCCCACATGTACACAGAGGAGGTGCAAACACTGCGCCTCCTTCCGCAGCCACAGAAGGGCCCACGCCACACGCCCCTGCTCTATCCACCCCCTGAGGTCAAACATACCCCGCACAATGTGTATTTGCAGAGATTTGGGCGGCTCAAAAACACACCTCTCAGAGAAAAGCCAGATCTGTTCCAAAGCTGGAGGCTCAAGCTGTAACAAGCAAGCGCTAAAAACAGCCGTGTGACTACTGGGAGAACCCTTCTTCAAGGCTTTCCTACCTTCTGGACTATTCTGTTAGGCATTAGGCACAGAAGCCCTGTAACTGACCAGTTCTTGCAGCCTGTGACTTGACAGTACAGGTTGTCTTGTGCTTTCATTCCAAATGTGGAGAATTCGCAGCACAAATGTGTGACTCAGGATTAAACACAGCCTAAATGAGGAACGTGTATCTACCTATCCCTGTCCCTTCATCCCAGTCACAACTCTTTGCACAAGCAGAGGGAAAACAAGAGGGAAAAAATGAGCATATATGCATACAAAAACAAAACAGCTCAGGACGGAGAGGGAGGTACTTACTAAGGTCTTCTGAGAGCTGAGGGAATTCATAGATGTGTTCGCATGTGTTCCTGCTACTGGGGATGCAGAAGCCAAAATCAAAGTCAAAGTTCTTCAGCAAGCGATCTCGGAAGTAATGTCTCTCAATCATTCGAAAGTTTGACACCGGCTTTTCTCCCACTGTAAATTCCACTCTGTAAGGCAAAAGTAGGAAAAAAAACAGCTAAGAGAACCTTCCTCTCTTCCTACTGAGAAGAACAGAGCCTTTGACCCAAGACTACACAAGAATCCAACAGATTGTTCCAGAAAGAGATGCTTAGATATTCTAAGTGCAAGAAGGGTTCTCTCTAGCCTTTGACTCTAGTTACAAACCGCCAGAGACACTGTATAAACATCTCATTCTTCCCTCTATGAACTCTTACTCACGTTGCACCGACAGTCCGAAGACGAAGAAACGCTGGGGTGAACTGGTAACGAACAAAGCGGCCTGCACTAGCGTCAAGTTCACTGTTGTCATCTTCATCCTCATCATCTTGCTCTAGAAAACGCACCAGCTCAGAGTTACTCCGCCAACAGCATGCATGTAAAGTAATACCGGCTAGCAGGAATATCAGGACAGCCTTGCTAGTACTTAGGCATTGAACGTGAAGGTATTTAAGAAACGGTTTGAGACTCACACTAGCATTAAGAACTACAGAGAAGATCTGATAAGACAGCTGGCTCAGCCTTGGTGGTTCCGGAGCTAAAACCGCCCTCAATCTCACAGGATATCCCCCCTAGTAATTGCCAAAACACATGTAAGAAACTCTGTGCCCTGCCCAGCCAACAAGGGAAGATTCGCAGCTGATAATATTTCCCCCATCACACTACTATCACATTTTTATGGTAAAACTAGGAAACTCCACAGCAGAGGAAAACTCAGTGTTGAGGTAAAGCAAAGGGATTTAGACACCAGGGATACTGAAAGCCCTTTCTGCTTAGCATGAGCCCTGCACTGCAGCTTCTCAGTTCCCTGAGTCCCTCTAGCCCCTTTGTGATGTTAGGATAACACACCTGAAGCAGAAGGCTTTGCAATTTCAAACAGCACTGTTCCAGTCTCGAGGTCCCGGATCTTGAACCTGGTGAAGTCGATGTTGTAAATGTTGTCCTCGGGTTTGCATAAATAATCTAGAAGAAAAAGAAAACACAGAATAGCCTTTCAAATGATCTCTGAGTAACTAGTAAAGGGATGTGTTTTCCTTTTTTTTTTTCTTTTTAACTAGCCTCTTAAGATACATACAGCAAATTGCTTTTCAGAAGCTTCAGGCAAGCAGGACAAAACTGAGGCTAGAAGAAACAAAAGCGCGCTAGGTGCCAGGGAGCAGAGCAAGAAAGGAATCCGGAGAGAAAGGCAGAGAGCGGCATCCCAGAACAAAACCAACAAAAAAACCCCACACAACTTTCTGAAAGTTGTAAGAGAGCCACGGGCAACGCAGCCCCGGCACCCCCGGTCCCCAGACAGCAGCGGCACCGAGCCTGAGGGGCACGGAGCAGCATGAGGGGGCCCAGAGCGCTGCCCCTCAGCCCCTCACAGCCTCTCAGAGCCCCTCAGCCCCCTCCGCCCTCACTCACTCTCCGTCACCCGGCACAGCCCCAGGACGTGCTCGGGCCGGACGGTTTCCAGCGCCAGCAGCTCGGATTCAGTCCACGGCGCCCCCGGCCGCGTCGCCGAGTCCCCCGAGCCTCGGCGGCCCCGCAGGCGGCTGAGGGCTCCCCCGGTGCCCGGCGGCGGCTTCTTCTCCGGCCCCGCCGCCGCCGCCGCCCTCGCTTTGGAGCCGCTCATCGCCCCGCCGCCGCCGCCAAGATGGCCGCCGCCGCCCGCGGTAGCTATGGGAGCGGCGGGCGGCGCTGCGCGGGTCAGAGGGCGCGGGCGCTGCCTGGCAACGCCGAGGGGGCGTGAAGCTAAGCAGGGCCCGCCGCGTGCGCGGCCCGGAGGGGAGACCGAGAGGGGCTGTGTGTAACCCCCGCCTCGCCGCCGTTTGGTACCGTGTACCCGCCCCAGGCAGTCCCGGCCCCGGCCCCGGTGCCCCGGTCCCGGTTCCCCACCTGCTGGGCGGCCTCGGCTCGGTACGGCCCGGCTCGGGGTGCCTGCCCCTGTGCTGGGAGCCCCTTCATCCCGGGGCTGCACACAGCAACTGAATGGCAGTGGGGCATGCCTCACGGAAAAGCCTGGAGTTACCTAGGGAAATAAAAATTATCTGGGGAAATAAAACCCAACCGAGTGGGAAAATAAAGCCACCGAGCAGGCAGCACGGCCCCGGTTCCCTGGCACAAGGCCAGCAGCACCACAAGCCGGCCCCCACAAAGCGGCTCCCAGGCCTCGCCGTGAGGGAAGCCACGGCTCGTTAATTGAATCAGGGCCCGAATCCCGCAGGGCTGCGGGTTAATTACAGGGAACAGGAGGCCTCTGTCCTCCGGGGAGCCCTGCTCCTTCTAGGAAGCGGCAGCACGCACTGTGCTGTGCCGAGGCTGCGGGGACACTGAGCCCACAGAGCCCAATGCTGAATGTGTGTGGGGTGACTGGAAACAGGCTTAGAGCAGCGGGTACTGACGGCTGCTGCTGCTGCCCATAAGCAGCTATTGCCAACAAAGTGCTCTTTCTGTGTCAGTGCTCCCAAATCCTCCTGGCTGAGGTGGGTTTGGTCCCTCCCAGCCACCAGCAGCGCCTCAGAAAAGGCACAGGATGGGAGAGCTGTGAGAGCATGGTGCCAACGTCCCTCGTGCCTCAGAGCAGCTGGGATCAGGCACCCAGGGCAGGAACGTGCCACGTTCCCTCTGCTCCACCCACAGCCCCTTCCGACTGCCATCACCTCAAGCCAAGGCAGCTCAGAGGCAGATGGCATCTCTGGCACTCCTGAGGCGAACAAGGGGCGAGGAGGGCAGCAGCAGTGCTGTCAGGAGGATGTTGTGCAGCGCAGGTCGTGCTCCATCGCCCCAGGCAGGCGGGGAGGTGGCAGCAGGGCGGTGTGGGACGAGGAGCAGCAGGGACAGGGGCTCAGCTGCAGGCTCAGGGCTGCAGCGGTGCTGGGGGGACAGGGAGGGCTCCCCCCCTTCCCCAGCGTGACAGAAAACCAACCACCTCGTCCAAGTGACAATATAATTCTGTTTATTTTCCTTTAGCACACTGCTGGTTAAAACTGCCAGACAGTAGATTTCAGAACGTTCCCTCAACCAAACATCCTGGGGAAATTAAAAAATAAAACAGCTACCGTGTACCAAAAATAAAATAACCCACCCCCACACCCATCTTTTCCCCAAAACAAGTCTCTGCAAAGCCAATGCAATCAGAAATAGACATCTGTGCTTTTCACCCAGGGCCCAAGCTTGCTGCAAAACAAACTAAAAAAAAAAAATGTCACTGCAAGTTGTTATAACACAAAGTAATGGACAGTAAAATAAAAAAAATCCTCCTCCAAAATCCTTTGTACTGGTGACAAGCGCAGGTGGGGATCCCTCCCCACGCTGCTTCAGCCTTTACAGACAGCTCAGACCTACAGCTTCGAGTAGTTTGCGACGTGCCCTCGATGCCATGGGCACAGGTCTCGGGGCCAGCTTCCAGCATTAAGGATGCAACACCCACGGCACCCCAACGTTACCGCTGAACCAGGCCGGCAGCTCACCGTCCTGACCACTGCTTCCCGGCACAAGGAGCAGATCCTGCCTCTGCTCTTCCTTTCTCCAGGGTTGCTTCACCGAGCAGGCTGGTTTCGGAGTGGGAAAGCCCTGAACGCCCGTGAAAGCCCCAAAACAGCAGTCCAAATTCAGCGAGTTTCCGGATAATGTTTTGCTCCAGCATGGGAGCCAAGAGCTGTTACCGTGTGACAAACGGCTGCGGTAGGACAGGCGAGCACATCCTCCCTGCATGCGACTACAAACAACTCCGGGGCAGGGATCTCGTGTTTCCAAGACGCACTCGCCCCAGTTAAACTGGTTCAAGCCGTACTTTGCCCCTTGCCTTGAAACCTCCATCGCACAAACTCTTTAGCAGAGACCTTTGATGTTTGCAAAAGATTATTCACATTTTCTAATCAGCCAGCACTGTTTCTAGGAGGGAGGAAAGCACTTCTGTTCATTTTTTTTCCTTTTTTTTTTTTTTTTTATTTTTAAATAAAGCACTTTTTGGGAAAAAAAAAATCAAAACCTATCAATAACCTGCAGTAGCGTCCCACTGATCAGCCTAGGGACAGCGCTGCCACATCCCTCCCCCTCCCGCACCTTCCCCCCAGTCTCCAAAAATAGTATTTAATATACAGCAATAAACTCTGAGCAAGCCAGAGTCCCGGAAGACATGGACCTGCTTTCACCTCTCCCACCCAGCCCAGCACCATTCCCACGTGCTTGCTACGACGCTCCTGGGACGAATCCCTTCAGATCCAGGGTGATGCACGTGCCCCAGCCCCGCTGGGCCAGCACGTGGAGCAGGGCTGCAGCACGGGAGGCCTCTTCCACACAACCTCATCTGAGCCTTCGCAGCCCCAGCCCAGCGTTGTTTGTGCCGCTGAGAACCCTCGGCCGAGCCTGCGTGGGACCAGCCAGTGAAGCCAGACTGGTGCAACCAGGCTGACGTTAAAAAAAGCATCCTTGAATTGTATTAGACTTTGGCATTTGTTGCGGAGATGCAGAAGCGCCAGTAGGTAAATTAGCTCAGCGCTGGCCCAGCTCCCATTTCCCTTGGACTCTCAGCAAGGATATTTCCTTCCCTACCACATAAGTGCATGAAGCAGACAGAGCTCTCCCACATTTAGGCACCAAACAGAGCCTGAAACACTCGGTACTTTGCAGCTGCTCAGAACCTGGCTCACATCAAGGGCTGAAGCTGCTCTGCTGCTCTTCTCCCCCCCTCCTGCATCAACAAAAGGCCTGTTCAGCCCCGGCTTCCAACACCAACACATCTCCCTGGCTGTTGCAATTTCAACTTAAAGGAAGACCAAGGGACAAAGTGCGGGTTCCTGCTCCCTGTTCAGACCCCAACGGTGCAGGGGAAGCCCTCGGCAGGTGATTTTGGGGAGCAGGACCCCCAGCCACGCTCAGCACGCAGCAGCCCTACACAGCCCACAACTACCAGGACCCAGCTGTGACTCACCCTGCTCCCAGCTGCACAGACACGCAGGCACCAGGCTGTCTGCAATTCTCCGTCCTGCCTTCAGGAGATGCCTGGGGGAGACCAGACCTGAAGGAGCCCTTCCAGTTCTTCTGTTCCCTGCAATGTTTTTTTTTTTTTTTTTTTTTTCTCCACTGGCCCCAAGGGCTGGCACCAAAGATACTCGCTTGCAGTTCTGTGCTTCAGCTGTGACCTCCAGAGCTGGCACCAAGGGACAGCGAGACAGTCCCCAGCTGATCACAGGGGCAGGGAACGCCTGTCCCTTGGGGGGATAAAACAAACAGAACAAAACAACAAAACAAAAACACAACACAAAAACTCAGAAGCTCCTTAAAAAGAGAAGCTTCTTCAAATGGACTTTTATTCAAAGCCCGACACAAAGGCACCAAAAAGACGGGAATTCATTTGGCTTTCTGCTCCCTGCCACCTGGGATACTCAGAAGGGTCAGAGCTGTTGTTTCAGCCTCGCACACAGACGTGGACAATGGCCTGGCCTAAAGACATGGAAGCTGAGAGCACAGTGAGACAACTGCCAGCTGCGCCCCTGCACGCCCGTGGGGGAACGCAGGGGCTGATGAAGGGGAAATTAAAGCAGCACTGCCCTGAGGCTGGATCCAGGCTCAGAACATGACCGACAGCGTTGCCTCCCCTTTATTAAGGGGAAGCTTTATTCACATTGCCCTACCTGCCCCTCTCTACACAAGTGCTCCAAGCACTGAGCCGGGCTCTGTCCTGACCCAGGGACTCGCGTTTCAGCCGCCTGCTGCTGGCTGGAGGCAACAGAGCACGGCCAGGCTCATTTCTAACTGGCTTCAGCTAAACACTGCCTCGGATATTCCCTCAAACACCCGCGCTGGAAGCTCACAGCCAACCCAAATGCCTACTTTAAGAGCCAGGTACTTCCTTCCACCCATCTGGCCGCCTTGCAGGTGCCAGGCAGACGACGAGGGCAGCCAGCCCGAGCACACCGCTCCCAGCAAGGTGCTGACGGGTTATCCTGCGCCCTCCTGGGTACCTACGGGCTTTGTTTGAAGGCTCCTCCCGAGTCAAACCTGGCAGAGGGGACAAAGAAAACTGCTTCCAGCACCATCACGGGGGCAGGAATGCCCCATTCACCCAGAGAGCTAGCATCAGCATTGCAGCAGTGACAAAAACGCAAAAATCAGAGCCAAAAGGACTAAACCGAAGCCAAGACTGAACTATTTCTCCTCCCTATTCTTATTCAAATGAGACAAATTCATCTGAACTGAGAAACTAGAAGGCTACAGACCAAACCCTGCACAGCTTCGCCTCAGGGTGCTGGTGGCACCAAAGAGGTGCCGCGGCTGCCAGGAGAGGCAGGCAGAAGCCACCCTAGAAGACTTGGACACCTCCACGCACACCCCTTCTCTCATGCTGTGCAAGCTGTGGAGATTACTGGGTAAGCCACAAGAAGCTGAGTGATTCCTTGCTTTGAGGATGCTCAAAAAAAAAAAAAAAAAGGCAACCTAAAAGGCCTGGAGGAGAACACCTCCTCACAGAGGAGCCTGCTTTCAAAGCCAGGTTCTTTGCTTAACAAAGTAGGGCAGTTTATGCTTCTCAAACTGATAAAGATCTACATGTCTCTGTGCTCCAGTTAGAGTAACCCAAAAAACACCGGGGAGATCTTTGCAGGCACCATCACTAAACAACACGGAGCTCGTGCTGAAGGCTTCTGTAAGCACCTGGATTTTAACAGCAGCTGGAAGATGAAGCAGACAACCTCAAGCCTTTTCATCCTAGGGTTTGTTCTTAAGATCTGCTCTCTAAAACTTGCCTTTTCCTCCAGTGTGGCAGGGACTCACTTCTCCCAAACCCTGGCTGTTAGCACTTGTGTAATTGGAGAGAAGCTAATTAAGGTTCAACAGCTTGCTTTTTAGCTCCCTCAGAATTATGGCCAGGCCCAGAGCAGCGATGAATGCTATCAGAAAGCTCAGTGCCACTGCTGCAGATACCAGCACGGTGACACCTCCCCCAGCTCCTGTTTCAGGACCCGTGAGCCCTGCTCGTATCGCAGCTCGAGGGTTAGGGAGAAACAAAGGCTTCAGCTGCTGGGCCCAGCAGAGCAGGAAGGCTCAGCTCAAATGCTGCCGACCACTCTCAGCTCAAAGAAAGGCTGAGCCGCTGCAGAACAAACCCAAGAACAACCCCTAGGAAAGTCAGGTGCAGGGAGGAGCAGCAGCACCAGGTGAAAAGAACACTTGTGAGATCCAGCCAGCACGAGGTGAAGCTCACCAGGACTGAAGCTGACCCTACCTGGGCCAAATCCTTCTCCCTGCCACCAGCCAGGAGCGCTCAGCACAGTGGCTGAGGGCACGGGAAGGCAGATCCTTGGAAGGTGCCGTGAGGGCTCTCAGGGCTCTGCTCAGCCTCTGCACGTGGAAACAGAAACCTCCTGCAGAAATCTCCCCTGGGGGACAGCGGGTGACCCGGCTGGCCAGCCTGTCACCAGGCAACCGGGGAAACCGAAGGGCCTCGTCTGCAGCGCTCTGCCTGCCTCCGGGTCTCCGGAGAGCCACAAAGCAGCTTGTGCTACAGCACTGAAATGTCAGACACCTGCCCCTCGATAATGCACAATCACACAGACACTGATGGCTCTGCACCTCTCCCCACCGCAGGCAGGCCTGGTGGGAGCAGCAGGGAGTGAGAGCTCGCAGGAGCACCCACCGAGCTGCCCCTCTCTGCATGGGGCAGGGAGGGGACCTGACGGGCAGGGAGCTCAAGGACCAAGAAGCTCCTCTTTAGGCCTTCTGCTGCTCAGCTTCTTCGGAAGGACAGGTCGCTTGCTAAAAAGGGCAAAACAAGGAACTGGGCTTAAAACGAACCTTTGAAAAGAAAAAGATACTAAAGGAAACAAAAGCCATAATCAATACAGAAAACAAGTGCATCTGATCAGACGCAGGCGCCAGCCTCCTGCAGGCTACATCGGAATCCCTCGGCCACGGCTCTAACATTACAAGTGTCAGGCTAGGAAAGTCTCTCCCAGCTGGTGCAGCACATCAGGCCAGATAAATCCCTCTGCTCCCGGCACAGCTTGCGCCCTCAGGAAGGGAAAGGTCCCCCCAGAGGCTGAGCAGCCAGCTGGAGTCTCGGTGTCTTTATGCAGGCGAGTACCATACATCGTGCTGCACGTTCAGGGAGATGCTGAAGAACCAGCCTCTGTCCTCCACGGTCGTCGGTCACCCAACGGCACCACAACACCTCCAGGCTCCCGGACAAGATGTGCACCCAGGCCTCGTTTCACGAACTGCGTCCCTGCTTAGAGAGCCGTGTTCCACCCAGCGACGCAGAGATCTTGCAGCACGTGGCTTTCTTTCAGCGTGGGACACGGCCCAGGACCGCTAGCATCAGCTTCCAGTAGCCCAGTACACAGCCAGGACTCAGTTTGCTCTTGGATGCCCCGGGGAGGATCAGAGGCTGCACATGGCGAAGGGGAAGGTGAGGGCCTCGCTGCTTGCTGGCAGGGGGAAGGTAAGCTTCCTCTTACCCGGACCTGCTATTCATTCCAAATGAATCACCTTTTTTTTTTTTGTTTTTTTCCTTAAATTATGAACAGTATGGAGAAATTGAAAGCAACCGTGTTTGGTCCAACTCCTTCCCTCCCAGCCCCTCGGCTGATGCTCTGTGGGGCTTTGCTCTCACAACCGGCAGAGGCAGAAGAGGGTAGGAATAAAGACACCAAAGGCCACCAATATAGGGAACATGAGGCTGCTGTTGTCCGAGGCATAGGGGTTTGGTGTGCGTGGGCCTGACTGAACCCGGTTCTTATTTGCCTGTTTTTTAACGCTGGAGCCATCGTCGTATTCATCCTCATCGTCGTCGTCCTCTTTTTTCTCCAGACCTGGGTGTGGCTGTAGCTTTGGAACATCTGGTGAACAAGACCAAAGGTTGCAGGATTAACCCAGGAAATCAGCCCCCTTCCCAACCACCACACACACACACCAGGTACAGAGCACTCAGCGATCCCTGAACACTGCTAAGGCAAACTGAAACACCAGTCACAGGGATCCTCAAACTGCCCCAGGAGCTAGAGGGGCTTCAACTCCAGCACAGACTTGCAGAGAGGTTGAAAGAGCGAGGACTGTGCTACCAGAGGAACTGAGATCTGAGAAAAAACCAACACTGCCTCGTCTTCAGAGCTGAGGAAGCAAAACAAAGCTCCAGGTAAGAAACACAACCACCAGCTAGAAGAGCTCCATAAATTACTTGTCTGCAGGGCCACTGCTGACATCTGAGGCCAGAGGGAATTCATCTGCAGCTATAACCCAAGACTGACCAGACATGTTCCCTTCTCTACCCCGTACTCAGGAAGCCCTGAACCAAATTCACACTACTCATTCTGCCAATGACGCAGCTTTGTGCGCTTACAGGGTAGGAAAACACTGACACCTATCTCATTCTGCAACTGCACCCTGTGGGAACTTGCTGAAAAAGAAACAGTTTTGGCAGAGGTGGGTCAGCAGGAACTATGATCTCATGGTCTGAGAAGCAACAGGCTGCTCTCCAAGGGGAAGGAGCCCTCTCCAAGGGGAAGGAGCCTTCTGGCTCAGGAACGCAGCTCACCTTCCACTGTTCCTTGCAGAATGTACAGGGCACAGATTTTCGGATTGTCATAGTAGCCCTAGAGAACGCGAAGAAGGGAATCAGTGAGCACACAAAATAATGACAGAAGAAATGATCTCCCCACCTCCCAGCACCCCTCCTCCCCCAGCACACAGCCACATCGCACGGCTGGGGATGAAGGGGAAAAGGAATCTCGGGGCTCTGACCAGCGAAGCCTTATTACCTTTACAAACTCGATGTGGAGCTTTCCTGTGAACGTGGAAACCTCTCCCTGGACACTCAGCTTCCCCTTCTTGATGCTCATGGGAATGATCTCATCGTGAGCTGTGCTGTGTCCAACTCTGTCAAAAATGTCCAAGTCCTTCACCACTACGTGGCCATTCAAGCGAACATCAAAAACCTTCGGGGCAGAAGGAATGACACTGTCAGAACGGATTCAGGCAGGCAGCAGTTGAAAGGGGAACAGAAAAGGAAAGGTCTCTGCTTGTTATGCACCCAGAACAAGAGAGCATTGCAACGCACACTGTACCACCACGCATGCTCCACTCCCCTGGGGAGGATTCAGAGGCCAGAAGCAGCCAGAAAAGGACACTGAAGCATTAAGGTTGCTTTCAAAGACCCTGAAATTTGCCTTGTACCTTCAACATAATTCCCACGCCCGCCGTTCAGCACTGAGGACAGACCAATTCTGCTGTTTTATTTGTGCTTTTCTTCCACAACTTTACACCTACTGGCTGAGGGCCTGCTCCTACCACCCCGGGGAGGATGCGGCACACCACAGCGAGGGAGCTGGGCCGTTTCTAACGAACTGCCTGAAGCAAAGCAGGGAACAGGAAGCACTCGGTGAAGCTATTGACAGGATGCAGGGGCTGAAGGAGGTAAAATGCTGAACTGCTAACCACATCTGAATTCAAAGTGAAAGTCCTCCTTGGGGCCATAATGACTCAAACTTCGCTCAGCACCTGGGGAATCCCAGCAGAACCACATGAAGAAGAACTCGGCCAAAGATGCCTCAGCTCTTCAGCCTAATCTGTGATTGTTTTTTGCATCCAATCTGTAAGCCAGCCCCACCAGTTCTGTTCCCAGAAGTACTTCTCTGGCAGGAAGGTGGCACCCTGTTTAAGAAGCAGGGCTCTAAAGCAGCTGACTGAGTGGGGGAAAGCCAGACCAAACCACACACCACTTCTCTCCCAATTTATCACAGGGCTTTGGGTTCTTTGTTCTGCTGCTTCCATGTCTGTACAGGAGGGATTTCAAAAGTAGGCAAGGATTATTTATCTCCAAAGAGCTATAACGAGGGTTGAATTTATCTCTGTGCTTCCACAGTCAGTTTGAACCATTATAAAGTTTTATTACATTTGTAAAGATTGTTTTGAGTAGTTTATTTTACCCAGACCACTTCCCTGACTCAGTGTGTGCAATACTTGTTCCGGCACAGGCATGCAGTTGCATCAGGAGCCGGTGGCCAGGAGAAAGGTAAAAACATTTCTCAAACACAGCGCAGCCTAAACAGATCCTAAGACTTTAATGCAAGTCATGCAGAGGTGCCTGTGTTTGTTTGTGTGAACACTCCTTTGTAATGCAGTTTTCCAAGCCAAATGTGTATTTGTAATGTGAAAGAGAGCTCCAGGTTCCAGACCTCCCCCTTCAGAGCTCTGTGATGAAGCTGACCACTGGTGCCTCACCTCACACCTCTCTATGCAAAGCAGCAGAGGCAGCCTGGGCACGCAGGCTCAGCCAGGAATTTGCATCAGAGTCAGTAAAACTCAGTGGCACGGAGCTGTTGCTTACCTTCTGCTGAGACTGTGCAAAATACACTTCTGCAAACTTCAAGACCAGCACGTAGTCACCCTCCTCCTTGATGGGAACTTCGTAGCCAAAGGTTTCCTCGTTGTAACGCTCCGTCTGATACAGAATCTGATCTTCCGCGTTGGACCGCAAGATCGGCAGCTTCATGCCATAGTCGGAAGCTGGATTTCAAGCACAAAACAGCAAGAGGAACGGTTAATTGGTGAGGCACATGGAAGGGACACTTGAGTTACTCTTACACACTTAACTCCCACTGTGGCCTTAGCACTTGCTGCCCCGGTAAGACCCCTCTGCCACCCTGGGTCTGACCAGGAGGAGGCACCACTGGAGGAGCAGAGGTAGCCAAAATCCCAGAACCTGGGTCTTGTAGAAAAGCAGGTCTGGGCCTGCTGCAGCCTAAGAGAGAGCAAACTCACTCGCACCATTTCAAAAAGAAGACTTGGTTTCACAAACAGGGCACGGAGCCAACGGACTTGGCCCTGGACTCCTGCTTCAAAGAGGAAAAACGCCTGGAATATTTTTACAACGTTTCCAAAGTACAAACTCTGAGTGCAAAACCAAAGCAGTCACTTCAGGACTGACTGGACTCATTCATTCAGCACATCTGAAGTCAGGAGGCAACGGCATCGGGTTTTGGAGACGTGCGCTCCTTCAGCGAAAACCTGGGGGGTGGCAGAAGGGAGAAAAGCATTGCACAGATCTTACGAAACCCCCCTCTTCTCACCACAGCCACGCAGTACGCATCGGCTGGAAGACAGGAGAAGAATGCAGGAGGGTACACGAGGGCTTCAGGAGCAGCAGCAGCTCCATCAGCCACCCAGCTGCAATGGGCACCATCTGCAGGTACCTGTAGAGCCCCCAAGAAGGGCCCAAGCAGTACAACCAAATAGGTTTTTCTTTTTTTGTGATTTCGGTTATTTTCTCAGGTGTTGCCCCTTCTTGCTCACTACATTGCCACCTCTCGAGCAGCCCTCAGAAGGTCTCACCCTGCCGTGGCATCCTGTTGTGTCAGGGTTACTGCCCCAGTGCAAACGGGTGCGTGCCCTGAGAGCTCAGGCTCCATCCCCCACCAAGCAGGGCGCAGCGAACACCCTCTGCCCACCGGCACTCCACTCAGAAGCTGATCCCGACCAAGTTCTCCACTGACACTTGCCATTTCCAGCCCTATTTCCATGGGAACAGACACGGCACCGGCCAAGACAAAGCAGGAACCACCAACCCGGCACACACTGCCGAAGATGGAGCCAAGGCAAACGAGCGAGAGGAAATTACCACCAGCTCTCAGTCTCCTGTTTCACACCACACTCAGGCGGTGCTGCACACAGCTGCTCCTTACCACTCAAACCAGGGCGCAGAGAGTGGAGGCCGTGAGCAGCAGGAACACAGCGGGCGAGGGGCTGAACCTGGCCTCCCCCCCGCACGTTTCAGGCCAGATCACAGCGATACCGAGCTCGAGGCTCCACCAGGGTCAGCTCCTGTCAGAGGGAAGCCTGAGCACGGAGAGAGCCCGTGAATAGCCGCGGGGGCACCTGGAGAGGAAGGGCCGGCGGCCACGTCGCAGGGCTGCTGGCGGAGCTGTGGCTGTGAGCTGGGCTCCACAGCACGGGGCGTGCTCGGGGCGGCTGAGCGGGGCCGAGCCGTGCCCAGGGCATGCACACAGCGCCCAGCACACAGCGCCCAGGCAGCAGCAGGATCAAGGTGCAACAAAACCCAGGGCAGGAGGCACGGGGGGGGCTGCACCCACAGGGGCACCGCAGCGTGCCGGGGGGGGCCCTGCTGCACCCCCTGCTCCCTCCCGTTCCCGGCCGAGCTCCGCAGCCGCACCGGGCAGGGACAAGCCCCGCGGGCAGCGCTCCCCCCCCCCCCCTCCCCCCGGTCCCTCCGCCCCGGTTCCCCCCCCTCCCGGTGCCCTCACCTCGGCCCACGCGGCCCTCGAGCGGGTCCTTGCGGAAGTGGATGCCGTTCACGTCCACATGGGCGTCCCCGCCGGCGTTCACGGCCCACACGACGCTGTCGGCCAGGCCGCCCGCCGCGCCCCGCACCCGCCCGGCCGCCAGCAGCAGCAGCAGCAGCAGCGGCAGCAGCGGCCCCGACAGCGGCAGCGGCGCCCCCGCGCCCCCCATCCCGGGCTCCCGGCGCCGCGCCCGCCGCCCGCCCGCCCCTTCCTGCCGCCGCCAGGGGGCGCCCGGCCGCGGTCCCGCCGCCACCGGGGAGGGCCGCGTCTTAGCCAATGGGAGCGCGCCGCCGTGAATATCTTAACGCCCCGCCCGCGCGGGATTGGGCGGAGGAGGGGTGGTTTTGCATATTCATGAGGCGGCAGCCAATGGGAGAGGGGGGGAGGCGGAGCGGCCGCGGGGACGGCGGGAAGGGGGCGAGGCTGCCCCGCAGAGCCGCGGCGCGGAGAGCCCCGCCCACACGGTGCGGGAGCCCCGCCCACCCGGGGCGCTCCGCCAATCGGGGAGCTCCAGCGCGGCCGGCGCGCGGAGCAGGGTGGGATGGCGGCGGGAAGCGGGGAGCCGGGCGGGTTGCCGGGGCAACGGGGGGGGGCGGGGCGGGATGAGGGGGGCGGGGGGAGGGGGGGGCCCGGCCGCTGCCTCAGGGGCGGCCCCGGGGCTGTGCCCGGGTCCCCGTCAGGGGCTGGGGGAGACCTCCCAGATCCAGCCTCTGAGCTGCCACCTGCCAGTCCTCCCCACAGCGCTGAGCCCTACATCTAAATGGCTTTTAAGCCCTCCAGGGCTGGGGACTCCACCACGTCCCTGGGCAGCCCGTCCCAGTGCCTCACAACCTCCCAGTAAAGTTCTTCCCAACACCCAACCCAAACCTCCCCTGGTGCAACTTCAGCCCCTTCCCCCTCATCCTGCCCCAGTGAGGGTTCCCCCGCAGTGCCCCAAGCACCCACGGGTTGGACACCCGCTCCCTGTCACCGACCCGCTGAGGCCACATCTGCACCAGTAACCAGCCCCAGTAACCAGTAACCCGCTGCTTACAGGAACCAGTAACCCACCGCTGGGAGGCTCGGGGCTGTCCTCCCACCCCCTGGGCCAGCTCCTGACCCCACAGGGCTATGGGGGCCGGTTCCTGGCCGCCCCGCTCTGCCTTGCTGCCTGGAGCTCTTTGGAAGCCTCCCTGGTAGGGGTTTGAAGAGGAGAGCAAAAGGATTATCTCTGGAATTAGATTATTTAGATTGGAGCTCTAATCTCTGACCCTGCCAGCACAAGAAAGTAGTAAAACTCCCTGGGATTACTCGGGTTTTCTTATGCAAATAAAGCCAGGCTTGCAGCAAGAGCTTCTGCTGGAGGAAAAAACAGAGCCGGGAGATCTGCCCTGTGTGACCTGCTCAGTGTCACCACAAAAACTGGCAGAAAGCAGCCAGGGCTCATTTGGCACAGGCTCAGCTTTCCTTGAAAGCAGCTGTGGCTCCAGGGCTGCCTCTGATATGGCACCAAGGTGCCCTGTGGCCGCCCGTCCCCTAACACCGGCGTCCCCGTTTCTTGGGAGGACAAACACGGCTCTGCCAGGCTGCAAACGCAGGGAGCACGGATGGGAAAGGGCAGCCCCTCGAGGGGCTCGGCTGTAGGCAGAGCAGTTGGTGTGCAAGCACTGCCCGGGGCAGGCACAGGCCCAGCAGGCCCTGCTCCCTCCCCGGGGTGAGCACAGGCAGCAGGACTCTGCCCAGTTTTATTGCCCTGCTCTCCTGAGCTGCTGTACCCGTAAATATGAGAGCTGTAAATACACATTTTCCAATTTCTTGGCTCTAAGAGTGGGCCAGCTACACAAGGAGAGGTGCAGAGCCCGCATACACCCAACTTGCAAATAAACCCTGCTGCTGCTGCACTCACAGGTACCTACCTGCACACACAGACCTTGCCCAGCGCACACGGCTGTGCAAACACAGCTACACACACACACAAAGAGAACCACAATTTTCCCACTGCTGGGATATCAGTCGCTGCTGCAGCTGCGCTGCCTGGCACAGCAACAGCAAAGCAGAAGAGAAAATCCTTGTTGGGGACACGGATTTGTGGGACCAGAGAATGTGAGAGGAACCTGGGAAGTGCGAGATCTGAGATGAAGGAAGCAGAAGGATATCGGTCCCTCATCTCCAAGTTGGAGGAAGAAGGCAACTGAGAGGAAAACAACTCCCATTTACACCGAGGAACCCACAGAAATGCTGAAGCCCTTTGAAGCTGAGCAGAAATTAGTCACGGTGACTTGTGACTGGGACTGCATAGGGAAAAGGGGCAACTGCAGGTCCGGCGGGGTAGGGGAAGGGAGTGGGAGGTTGTGAGCATCCTGGTGAAAGGGGGGACTGTGACTGGAACCAGCACGTAGGGCATGGACGCTGCTGCCCTGGTCGCTGCTGCAGGCAGGTGCAGCACTCTCCAGTGGGATGGAGCCACAGTGTTACAGCACAGAGCCCGCGGCATGGACCCGCTCTGTGCATACACTGACAGCGGTGTTTGAAATGGTCTGGAAAGGGAGGTTTGGCTGTTGCTGCTTGTCCCCCTCCCACCCAGCCCCACTCCACACCATTCCTCCCACTGCTCCTTACCCCAAGGCCACAGGGGTGGGGAGGAGGGATGGGAGCCCTCCATGCTGCCCTCGCCTCCAGGCTCCTCGGCATGGGGCCAGCAGAAGGCAGGGCAGAGCCCAGCTGCAGGCTTCATGGCCAGCTTTGTTTCCATGTCCTGCACCATGGACTCGTCCCTGGACCCTGATAGATGCCCTGGTATCCATCTGTCCCAGCCCCTCTCCCCCAGCCCCGCCGCCTCTCACACGGACACCCAGGCTCCACGTCGTTTCAGCGTGCAGATTTATCGCTTTCCCCCCGCAAGACATGTATTTGAATTTTCTCTTGGTAAACATAACCACAGGAGATGCGAATATGTGCCGAGGAAGCATAAATAACCCCACACAGATAGACACACACACAGACAGCAAACACAGACACGGTTCACCAAGGGAAACCAAGAAGTGCAGAGCACGCCCTGAGGCCGCCACCAGTCCCAATGGCTTTGTTCTCATCCACCCAGCCACCAGGATTTCTCCCGCTCTCGCTTTGCAGCAGCTGGTGGGAGAATAAAGCTGGGGAGGAGGAGTCTGAAGTTGCAAATATCCCATGAAAGCATCATGGCAAGTCCCGGCTCTGCGGTTTCCTGCAATCGTCTTGAAGGAATGGTTCCAGTTGTAGGAAGTTGCAAGTCTTTCACAGTGTGAAAGGGTGGAGGGGCATGGGGACCACCGTGAGGAAGGAGCAGCAGGTCATCTTGCAATGTCCCAGTTGCAGCCAGCCGATTAACCTTCATGTGGGAACATCGGGGCTAGATGCTCCATCTAGGTCCTCTTCTGCCCTCTCTAAGGTGCTGATTCGTTAGCTGAGAATAACCTTCAACGGGACATCATGCGAACAAACTCTGCAACCGACAAGAAAAGACAGCCCTGAAGCGAAAGACCTCCAGGTCCCCACCCCAGCTCTCACCCCCTGGAGACAGCATGCAGCCGGGGTGGAATTGGGGAAACCGAGTCCACACGGCAGGTCTGTGCTGCTCCGGGAGCAGCCCTGGAGAGCCCCCACACACGAGGGGCTCTGATCCTTGCGTTAGATCCAGCGACACGACCCCGCCAGCAGGGCAGTGCATTGCTCCGACTCCTTCCCAGCCAGCCTACACGCAGGCAGGCTTGTTTGTACAAGCAACCCCTTGCAACACATCGTGGCAAGTGTCGCCTCCCTTCGCCGTAATTTCAGGGAGCATTGATTTAAAGCCTTGGGAGCACGGCAGGTTCTTAGTGAGCTTGCCAGCTGAAGGAAACACCGGTGTTGGAAAGTGTTTTGGTAATACCGGTGCTCTGGCAGAGAAAAGTTTACTTTGATGGATTCCTTGCTTTGGAAGATACAGGTTAGCGGTAAGGACACCCTGGATCTATTTCTTCACCACCCTGCAGCTTGTGGAGTCAATTACACTTGTTAAAATTGAGTGTGGATGCCATCAAATAGAAATGCGTTTTCACTCTGCGCTTGAATTGCCCAGAAATTAATAACTCTGCGAAGAGGAGGGCAGTGGAAATTACCCCCTTGACTTCTCTTTTTCCATTGATGGAGCTGTCCTTTGACAACTAAAGCAGCAGTTCACAGAGAAAATGATACTGGGCTAGCATTTCATGTATTTTAGCTGTCTAACATAATTTAGCTGTGGGAAACAAGGAGAGCTACTGTCAGGTAATCAGCCAGTGCATTACAACTGCTGCAGCTACCCGATGCTTTCTAGGGAGGCATTTCCAGTTTTTAGCATTTCCAAAGCCCTCAGAAACTTCAGGACTGAGACTCCTTGCCATGTAGGAGATCCAGGAATGCCTCTGAGCCAAAAAATTACACGCATTTTATTTTAATTCTGTCGTTACTGTGCTTCACCCTGATTGCAGAGGGTTGCACCAGGAAAACAAGCAGCCTGCCACGCTCTCACACCTTCCAGCTCTATTATCCTCTTAGTTGTCTGATGATATCAACTGCTTCCCTTGCCAGGAATCCTGAGCTCTATCAACATCACTCCTGCCACGGCTAATGGCTAGGATAGTAGCCGAACTGCTCGTATTTTTTCCGACTCCTTCTGGCACGGAAAGTGAAAGAAGAAATGAATTATCTGTGGGATTTAACATGACACATCTAGATTAGATATATACAGTGCTACTGAGCACATCTGGCATGTGACCATCTCCTGGCATAACAGTGCAGAAACAAATTCTCTATAAACCCAGATAATAAGGTGAGACAGAGGAAATGGAAGGTGCAATGCTTTTCCAAACAAATACAGCCTTCTCACAGCTCTTGCAATAGATTTAATGGAAAGGAAAATGCCCTGTAAAAAGAAGTCTGGTGCTGCACGGGTACAGCAGAAGCTGTTTCTCTGTGGCAGGGCATCTCCCTTTCCATGTGAGAACTATGGAGACCTGACTGAAATTGAGGTGCAACAAGAGAAGATACACAAATGAACACTTCAGCTGAAGAACTGTATTTGTTTTTGTTTGTTAGTTTGTTTGTTTGTTTGTCCACATTTTGGATCCCTGGGCCCAGAGCATGCAAATCTTCCCTTCTGCTTCCGCCTCCGAGCTGAAACTCTGACTCACACTACAGCAGCTGCACAGGGAGCACTCATCCCCTCTCACCTTCAAAATCAACACGCCCATCGCCGTTCAGGTCCACGTCCCGGATGATCTCTTCGATATCCCGATGACCCACCTGCTGTCCTAGAAGCTTCTTCATGGCTTCTCGCAGCTCACTGGTGCTGATCTCCCCATCGCCGTTGGTGTCAAACTGCAAGCACATGAAAAATACCAGCCGGGGAAATACAGTTAATGGAAACGGATCTTGCTCTGGGTTGGACTTTGTACTGTCCTGCTCCTGAGTGCCCTATTTTTTCTGCATTCCTTTGCATCCCTCCTTTTTCTCTTTCGGGTTCCATTTGGTCTGGATCCAGCCTGTCTTTTGTCCTCAGAAACCCCTCATTACTGCTCTGACTGTATCAGTTTCCTCTTCCTTGCCTCAAGGGCTCCCTTATCTTAGTGACTTTCTCTGCTCCTCCCTCATTTCATGTCTGGCTTGACTCTTAGTCTTCCACTGTGCTGCTCTTTCCTCCTCTTCTCTTCCCCAGTGAGTCTTCTCTCTTTCCTGTCTCCTGTTGCTCACCTCTCTGAGGGGCACACGGTGGGGAGCACTCACCTCTCGGAAGGCATCACGGAGCTCTTTTACACCAATCATGTCTGCAGTTTCTGCCAGCAGCTTTGGTCCCATCAGCTCAACAAAATCTTCAAAATCCACATGGCCACCCACTTGGGATAAGATGAAAGATTGCGTGTAAGAACTCCATACATTAGCCAAGCCCAGTGCTCACTTTGCACTTCTGTGTGCCCCGGAGGGCTTGGTTCTCCAGGAAGCAAAGCACAGAAGGTGCAGGAGAGTGGAAGGAAAAGCAGAGGTAGTTTTACACTGCCTGTTGTATTTCCTGGATTGTGGGATATGCAGAATGAGCCCAAGCTACTCCAGCCTGTGTTGCCATGGACTGCTACATCCTTATGGCATCACGTACTGAGTGTTAGAGGCTTGGTCCCACTAGAGCTTATAGCAACCCTCTGCTGCACTTGTGCCAAAAGAAATGGCGAGGGCACTGCATGACGTTCCTGCATGCCCTGGCAGTGCCCTGCAGCAGTGGTGGAGTCTTGGTTCATTAGCAGTGGCTAATGTATGTCCAACTGTTTCATTTTCATATTTGTTCCTTTTCCTGTTTGTCCCCCATCTGACAGCTGGCAATAACACTCTCAAATTCCTAACTCCTTGTGTGCCATCAGCTGTTTTTGTGCGCGAGCGGTTGTGTATGTCACAACTCCTTCCATTTCCCTGTCCAGGTAACTCGTCTTTCCTACATCAGCCTATGTCAGGAACAACATGCACTGAGTTTCCCTTCTCCCACCTGGCTGAGGGCTAACATCCTGCACTGTCACGGACGAGTCGTGACAAAAATGATGGTGAAAGACAAGAGGCACAAGCACAGTGACTCCAGCAGCTGCCCCCCACCCGGCGCTGCCAGCACAGCTCGCTTGCATCCCACCCGCAGGGGCACAGCAGATCACAGACACCCACAGCAGTGAGCAGCCCCTCCACCTCCCACTCTGACCCAAATATCTCCATCTTCCAGTCGTCGCCTTCAGTCCGACATCATCTGACACCAGCCTCAGCACGATGACGTCCACGAGCTGAACACCGAGATCTAACTGCCCACATCGAGGGCAGTTTTACACCTGGCAGCATAAGCAGGGGGGACAACCCTTCCACATGCTGCTCCCATACAGCACGGTCCACACAACCCATTCATCTGATAAGCAATAAAAAGGGCATCGACTGCTAGGGGCTACGAATGAGCAGAGGGATGAGAGGGAGCTAAAATGACAACCAAAAATGAGAGGGAAAGGAACACCAAGTAACAGAGACAGCAGGAAACAAACAGCCCAAAGCAGCAGCGCAGGCACAGCAGCCAGAGAGGTTCAGCAGGGTGGGTGTTACTCACGGTTCATGTTGATCTGCTGGGAGAGTTCTATCAGCTCCATCTCAGTAGGCATGTAGCCCATGGTTCGCATGCAGTTCCCCAGGTCCCTGCAGTTAATAAACCCATCCTTGTCTTTATCAAACTCCTTAAAGGCTTCTCTTAATTCTGTGGGAGTGGATCCAAAAAGAACAATGTTGTCAGAGGCAGCTTGAAACACCTTTTCCAAGAAACCTCCCCAGCGCCAGCAGCACTTTATGAGGCCGGTCCCTGAGATACTGCGTGTGTTCCCAGCAGATCTCACTGTGAAGAAGCAACGACTGCAGCAGTGTCAAGCTCTTCTAGCAGCAGCACTGCTGACCCATCCCTTTCAGGAAAGCGTGCTGTGACTACAGAGGCTTTGAAGTACCACAAAGTGATTTTTCCTGAACTGCACTCCTTAAAGGCACTGGAAGCAGTGAGTTTTCCCAACTTTTACCCCTACACAATATTCCATAGCCATCACTGTAGGGGTTAGCAGGTAAAACAGCTTCCCTACAGCCATCCTTTACAATGCTTTCCATGGGAGCTGGGGTGTACAGCAGTTCTCTGGCAGCCCATATGCCGTTACCTCACTCATCCTCCCACCTTGAAGAAGCTGCATTAGATGCAAATTCCTCCACAGCCAGCACTCTTGCAGTTTTACATACTATTTCTTTTGCTTGGGCTGCCAGGAATTATTCCAGTAATCACCTCCCTTGATTTGCCACAGATTATTTTACCACCCCTTGGGGGCCAACCTGGAAATGACCAGCCTGGACAGGGAGAAAGGTGACACAGAAGGAGCGACAAGTTTTACCTTCGATTTCTTCTGGGCGCAGTTCTCTATCCTGCAAAAAGAGAACACACTGTGTTAAAGCCTTTGGCTTGCCGCAGCCGCAGTTTCAGAACAGCACTCGGTGGTGCAAACAGTTCTGGGACGAGCCAGAAAGTGAGAGAAGAAACAAGAAGGCGATGACATGTTTAATACCATCTACCTAGCAAGGCTTCCCAGCTCTCCTCCCCACCAGGGCGGGTTTCAGCCTGCACACTTCCCCGTGGAAGCCCCTCTCCTTGTCTGCTGGACAGGGGGTGACAGATGCTCCCCCAGGACAGAAGGAACCTGGGCCAGCACGGGCCCTGCGTGTGGGCTCCCCACCTGCTGGTGCTCTGAGCACCTCTCAGGGCTCCTGCATCGCTCCCCAGCACCGAGTCCTGGAGCAGAGACCGGCGCTGCAGCAGCTGCTCTATGGCTGGGACTGCATCCTCCTGAGCTCCTGCTGAAACGGCCAGATCAAACCAGCTGGAAGCTGCTCCTGTAGCCAGAAGCTCTGTACCATCATCTGCCTGCGTCCCTGCTTGATTCCTGTCCTGCTGGCAGGACAGGGACAGCCAGGAGCTCTCTTACAGCCCACGTCCCAGTGCCATCTCCTGCAGTCCCCCCAAGAAGGGAGGGACTTGCCCCTTCCCCCCAGCCTCGGCTCCCCATACAGGCATTCTGAAACCAGGCATGAAGGCAGACACACGACAGGTACATCGTCAAGGTCATCTACAAACGAAACAGGACGAGGATTCACCATGTTCAGGAAACACTGCAACTTCAAACATCCAATTTCAATTTCGTGGAAGGAGGGGGAGGATATAAAAGAGCATAGGAAAATTCCACCACTGCACCAAGAAGAAGAGATGAGCATGGAAATGCACTGCTTTCGGGTTTAAACACCCTTCCTAATTCCTCTCATCGCTCCCAGGCAAATCCAAAGCATCTGAGAATTTGGAAACACAGAAACGCCATCTCTTTTGTCGGCTGACTCTCGGCTTTTCCCCTCAACCGTGGGGAGTTTCTCCTTGCCTTCCAGGTGTCCTGCAGCCTCCCCACACGGCCCCGGAGCCGGTGTCCTTGCCGGGTTTGAGAAGGATGATTCTTTGCTATTTAACCACGGGCTCCTCTGGCAACTAATGGCGGCTGCTCGGAGCGCACAGCAAACTAGGACACCCGCTGCTTTACGTCTGTGCAGAGGGGGCTGTGCCAGAGAAGTGACCAGCTCGCCGCTCATAACCTTCCCAGAGGCATCTCTGTGCTGGATGGAGCTGCCGGAGCACGCTGGCTCCGCGGCTTCATCCCTCACAGACCTGGTATTTTCAAACATGTCATCCCATTTGTTCTGCTTCCATCAGCGCCAAGAAATAAAACGGCTCCCCCCCCAACACCTGGGGCCGGGTGCAGGAGGCCTTACCGCCCTCCCACCCCGTTGCAGCAGGTGACCGACGGTCCCGACACCTCCAGCGCAGCCGTCACGAGAGCGTCCTCCTCCCCGCTCACCGAAGGCCACGTTGCGACCGACACGCGTCGGGAACGGGGGCTCCAGCACCGGCTCGGGTGTCGCACCCCAGGGCATTGGCGCCGGCGGGGCTCTGCGCATATCCTCGCACGCGCGGCTTCGAGCGTCACGGAGCCGCGGGCTGCGAACGCAGAAGGAGGGGGAGGGTTTTCTGTCCCTCCAAAAATGTGACTCAAGCGGGAACTAACGTCACGGAGAGGTTTTCTGGTTTAAATTTGAAAAAAAAAAAAAAAGATCCCCCGAAATGATTAAGGAGGAAAAGCGCTCGGGAAGAAATGGGCTGAATCACTCTAAGGCTCTTGGAGAACATATGGAAAGAGGAACAAAACTGTTCAGAACCCAGATATGAGCAGAGGTGACCCTCAGAGAGTCATGGTACGTCATGGCCTTACTCTCACTTATTTCTGCTCTATGCACAGTCCTGCTGCACTACAGTCAGTAGAAGTAAAGCTGTTGATCAGGTACTTATGCTACACCAGGGTAGAGACATCACTGATCTCATTTTGGAAACTCCTTGGGGTACGGTGAGTTCCCAGGGCCTGAACGGGATGGATTCTGTCAGTGTAAGCCTTCCACTGGAAGCTGGGCCCGTGTCCTGTGGTGGGGAGCCAGCACCAGTAGGTGCACTGGTGTGAGAACACCATGCCCTGGGGGTCAGGGAAGTGGCTCAAGGCATGCGTGATCGCTTAGCGGCTGAAAGTTAACAAGAACAAAGGCCCTGTGATCAATAATGACTGACAGATCTTTTTTAGGTTGATGGCTGAAGATGAGGTTTCAGAAATCAAGCTCTAGGTGTCTCCTACGGCTGCAGATAACCGTGCCCATGCAGAGGGATATGAGACATTTCTTATAGGGGCGAGAAAGCCCTGACTGTCAGGAAACTGGGGTGAGCTTTGTTTCACCAGAGGATATGGAGTGCACTGGATTAATGTAAAACAACACATGTCCACTTACGCATATCCAGAAAACGTGTGTCAATGATTCCTTTGTGTATGTCTTTACATTCATGTTACTGTAGAAATATAATATATATGTGCAGAAAATACGTTCTACTGCTTACAAAGATACTGAATTCACATGAAAATACCTACTTTCTTTGCTTATATATAAACATTTACATCAGAAGCATATGAGCACAGTTACAAGGAGGTGTGACGGGGTGGACAGACGTGGTTCTCTGTTTATCCGTGTGTGCAGGGACAATAGCATTTGGTAGCCTGGCACTACTTGCAAATACGAGGCCAGACTGATGTTCTTTGATTTATTTGGCTAGGGTGGCTGCGGTGTCAGGCTGTGCATGAAAGCGTACAAGAGACTGCATTTGGGCTTCTGTGAGGAGGCAGATGCATGCTCATTTCTGCTTGTATTAGCATGCTCGCTGGGAGCTGACAGGAACAGTAACAAATACGGGCATCTCTGTGGGACAGCTTGTTCCCAATATGGATACTCTGATTTGCATCTAAGTGGCTACTTAGGCCCTAAATGCTAATTTGAGCCTCTGGGAATGAGATGTGAATGTCTTGTTGGAATAACAGCTTTGAACACTGGACTCCTCCAGAGTCCATCTGATTATACAAGTCCCGGGGTCTTAAGTCCTTCTCCTGAATCCATGTGACTACATCTACTCGAGTGTAGGCTTGGATCTATCTTCCATAGCTGCATTTTTTTTTGTTTAAATCATCCTTTCTTGCCGTTTAGGCACAGGGACCTCTCTGCACATGCTTCAGCTTTGACCTTTGCCTGTGACTGCGTTAGCTGGAGCCGGGATGCTCCAGGACCCAGGGCTGGGGGTTACGGAGCTCCACGCACAGGGAGCACGCGGGCAGCTCCGCGTCCCCGGCTCGCGTCCACACGGCTTTGTGCGTGTCTCGCCCGGCTGGGTGTAACTTACGTACAGGCTGCCTGTTTTCTGCGAAGCCCTTCCTCAGGAAGATGCATGCTGGCCCCAGCAGGTTGTGCATGACGGCGCAGTTCTGGGCCAGCACCATGAGCGGACCCTGGTACTCGCAGGCCGACGGCCCCTCTTCGCTCGTCTGGACAGCCTTATAGCACGTCTTCTCCTCATGGCGGATCTTCCCAGCCAACCAGCAGCAAGCAAACAACACAACAGAGGATGTTACCTCCCCGTCTCGCCCAGCCTCGCCTCTGAAGTTTTACTGAACCGCCTCGCAGAGCCATTATTGCTAAATTTCCTTCATCTGCTTCACGCCGCGTCCCCCCCGCCGACCTCTTACGCTTTGTGTGGAAGCCGTAAATCCGGGAGTTCACTTTCAAAAGCCGACAGAAGTACGGCCAGCCCGGGGAATTTCGCTTTGAACCGACATCAAACCCTCCACGAGCTGCTCACGTCTACCCAGAAACAGCCCAAAGGGCCGCGCTCCCGCTACCAGCCCCACAGTTCAGGATTCCTCGAGCGAGTGTGCCCCACGGCACCGTACGCGTGCCCGGGGCCACGCTGCCGATGGCCACAGCGGCCGGAGCCTCCCCGGGAGGCAAGACCGAGGCTGTGCAGAGGCAGCGCGTTGGGCTCCAGGCTGCATGGCAGCAGCACGGCTGGGTGACGCTACCACGAGGCCGCTGGCAGCATGGGGTGGCTCTGCCAGCTGCGGCACGCATTGTGCTCTGCTGGAATTAGCTGCATCCTCGGGGTCTCGGGCACTCAGCGCGCTGCCCTCTCCTAAATCGCTTGCGGTTCGGGGCAGAGGTCAGGCACGAGCACGGTTGGGTCTGTTTGCCTTTGCACGTTTCTGTGAGTGCACACGGCTTGCTAAGCTGGGGCTCCAGAACGCGCTCCAGCACTGGATTTTATAAGGAGGCACTGCTTTCCTTTTATAGAAATGCATTTCCCTGGCTCTGCAAGAAAAGTCTTATCCTGATATTCCCATGCAGCTATAAAAAGCCAGCACAACCCACAGGACCCTTGGTTTTATAGAATAAACATTAATCATGCATCAGATTCCTCTTCAGGAACGATTCTACTTTTACAGCCGGTGTTCCCAGGGGTGATCAGAGAAGCTCTGTCAATTGTCATCGGCTCCTTTATTAACTCTTTCCTTAAAGCCTGAGGTGCTTTTTCAGGCTAAAGCACCAGACGCGCAGGCACACCCCAGGCACACTTGTCCAAACCTATCGCATCTCCTCGCTGTGCCTGCCATGTGCTGTTACCTTGTGCACACAGTCTGCATTTCAGCCAGCCTTACCCCAATCTGCTCGTGTATAACGTCATGTGGATATCAAGCACCAAAACAAACACAACCCAAAAAGCAAGCCACGAAGAAAGAAAATGATGGAGCAGAAAAGCACTTTTGTCGCAGTCGTAGCTGAGGAGGAAATCTGTCTCTGATTAAGCGTGACACATCGGACACTTGTCCTTAAAAACCTGAGAGATGAGCATCCGTCCGCAAATGGCATATTACTAGCTCAGCTAAATGTCAGGGCATCTGTGTTGAACTGCATAGCTTCATGACATCAGTGCAAAGTATTTGCAAAAATTACCAGCTTTTTTTTGCTTGGCACATTTTTGAGTTTAATATACCAAATAATGTGACTCACTGAAAATAGCCCACATCAGTTCTGCATTGAATTCCAGCAAAGAGACACGAAAGCTTAAAGGTCCCATAGCCTCCACCTAATCCTTGCCTGCTGACCTTTCCAGGCAATTTCTTACCTAGCCACACGGCAGCACCAGAGCACGGTCATCCCGCTATTTTTCTGTGTGGATAAAGATCATCAGCTCGATCAAACAGCTGCCCAGAGCCACAGAAGGTGGCTGCCTTACTGAGAGCCCGACCGGGGCTCCCTGCCCTGCAGCTCCAGGCAGGATTTACACCAGGCGATGCTCCCTCTGCCCAGCAGCCTCCAGGTTTCTCCTGCAAGCACCCCCAAAAATGTCCTCCAGCACACTCCTCCTTTATCCAGACAGAGCCGGGAAGGGAGCTGCGATACGGGTACAGGGCAGAGCAATGCCAGGTGCCTGCTACAGGGGAAAGAGCGGCATGCACAGCGCAGAAACACAAGGAAAGGACAGGGGAGCTCAGGCTTTCTCTGTCTCTTGCAGGAGCAAAGGGGCACTACCATGCCTGGCTGGGTCAGGCCAGATCTTGGAGGGCCTCTTCGAGGGAAAGGCCACCAAGGCTGACCACCAGGGGCACTGGGGGAAAGCGAAGCTGCCAGCAGCCAACACTGGGGGAAAAGGACCGAGCGTTGTCACCTGGACAGGCAAGGAACCAGCCCCTGGCCAGGCCAGCCAGCGCCTGGAAGTGGTTCCCAACCTCCCGGTGGAAATCACGCATTGGAGGGATCACATCTCCCATCAGCCAGGTTCAGCTCCCACCCCCACATCGCCTACAGCCCCTCCTCACCACTTCAGCAAAACTCAAGGAAACCATAAGCAGGCAATGTCCATCCGCCAAGCTCCCTGGGGAATGGGCATCAGATGCAAAAGGCCTTCACATTGCCGAGCCGTGCCCCTCATCACCTCAACCCTGCTCCCACTCGCTGCGGCAGGGCCACACGGCGGAGATGAGAGCAGGAAGAGAGCTGTGCCTGCCCTTCTGGCTCAGCAGCGAGCAGCTCCTCAGCCCCAGGACATTCACGCTCAGAGGAGCTTTGGGGAGGCAGGGATGGGGTGAGGACAGGGACGAGCAGCAGGCAGAGAGCGAGCGCTTCCTCCCTGTGTAACTTGGTACCACCCAGGGCCCAGCTCCTCGTCCTCCTCACTGAGTTTCCTCTGAGCTTGCCCCAGGTAAAATCTGGGGAAAAAAAAAGACCAGGGTCACAAAGCAGCCACGTGAAGCTGTGTGGTGTAAGGCTGAAGTATCCCCATAGCCACACGTGTTGTGATCCAGAGGTCAGCACAGCCCCACAGGAGTGGTGCCCGAGGCTAGACCGGAGTTGGAGAAATCCTCTAGTTCAGCTCTGCAACTTCCTCTCTTTAGTCCTGCCAGCCCAGGCCTTCTAACGAGGCACAAAGTGCATCTTCTGAAGCAGTTTTTAGGAATGAAAGCATAAATTACCTAAAAAAGACTGACCACACAGAGTTTACAACTTCTTCAGTCCATTGCGATTCAAGCAGCCTGGCCACATTTCAGGCTTTAATTGCAATCTCCTTGATCGTGCTGAGCACAGCTGCAGCCAACTCCTTTTATTGCAAGTTGGAGGCGACCTAGGAATAGCCAAATTGTTTTTTGTTTTTTTTTTTTTAACCTGTGGTGTTTGGGTAAACCTCAGCTACTCCTGCCCCTTCCTGGGGGTCACCCTGACACAGGACTGGTCTCGGCACTGTCCAACTGCTCGATGATGAATTCTCTCCTCGGCTATCCCAGCACTCCTGCAGCAGCACTGAGCCTTGTTAATAGGAGCCAAAATAACAAGGAAACTGTTTACGAGGTAAATCTGAGGCCAGAAGAAACTCCCTGCTAGGACACCCTCTCCACAGCAGATTTTCCTGAGGGCAAGGCCTCCTGGTGGCTCAGCCCCATGGCAGCGCCTTCACTGCCAGCAGGGTCTCCCCAGAGCCAGCTCTCCATCGCTGTGCTGGGGATGCTCAGCGAAACTTCATCATTCCCCAGGAGTGAATCAAACAGCTTTCTGCTGAGTTATCAGATTTTCAGCAGTGCCAAGTGAGATCCGTGGGGCTGACAGGTACACGGTGCTGCTGCACCTCCCTCAGCCAGGCAGGAAACGGTACTGGGGCGAATCGTTCCCGCCTGTCCCTGGCAGCAGGACGGTTCCTGAATCTGATCAGTCCTGGGGTTGTTTTAAAAACCTCAGCAGTCTGGGGACTGCAGCCTCACAGACACGGAGCAGGGCCGGGCCCAGGCCCCCATGCACATGGGCCGTGCTGCTGGGCACGCGCTGGATGCACACACACACGCGAGGGATGCACACAGGGGGTAGGCCCAGCGTGTCCCCTCACAGGGCACGGCCAGACGGGTCACAGAACATGCTGCTGTGCCCGAGTGCATACATCCAGACAAGATGTGTGCGTACAGAAGGATGGGAGTACACAAAGCCACATGCAGACTGCTGCGAAGACGCACCCCAGCACCCGGACCACGCGCGTGCAAGCGGGGAGAAGTGTGTGAAGCACACGGTGAGCACCACGCGCCTGCTCACAGCCCTCCAGATGGGTGTGGAGAGGCACAGACAGCTGCGGACACCTAGCACAGCTCGGATCCTGAGGTGTGCGTGTTGTTACACCAGCAGGAACACACACACACACACACACACACACAGCCACTCGTGCACAGGAAAATGACCCTGCAGAAATGACACACGCGGCTGGGCTCGTGCAGACACCCTCGAGTGAAGCACATGCACACCCGTACACAAGCTCACGTGTATGCACATACCTGAAGCTGCCTGCACAGACGACGTGTGCCAGCGTATCGAGCACATCAACGAGCACAAGCGTGCATGGACGCAGTGGGCACGCACCCACGGAGCAGGACACACGCCTGCTGATATATACACGCGTTTATTTACACACACATGGTGGCGTTCAGCATCCCGGGCTCTAGTGGCTGCCCTTGCACGAGCAGCTCTTACAAAAAAGACTTGTGAAGAGAGCTGAGCCCCTCGCACGCACCGCTGCGGCTCTCCCACCTCCCTTGCCCGTCTGCCCACGACGTCGCCCGTCCCAAGAAGCAGGGCTGGAAAAGCACAATTCACTTTGATTTAGGGAACATACCTTTTTTGAGAGGTTTCTCAGTGGAGACTTCACACAGTTGCCCATAATATGTTGAGTCTGCCTTTCCGGTGAACTTGGTTATAAAGGAACTGAAGCAAATGATCCCATTAAAGGTATTCCTTGGGAGCAAAGCAAGAAAGGCAGCGCCAGGCAAATCCAAACAGCTACTGGCTGCTGGGGCTTCCCTCTTCGGGGAGCTTTTTCTCTCTCTGCCTCTCTCTCTCCGTGTTTTTACTTTATGTTCACTTTCTTGAAGAGATGAAGCAGGAAGGAGAGGGAGGGGAGAGAAACAGACAGAAAGAGGGAGAGAGAGGGAGTGAGAAGGGGAGAGAGAGGGAGGCGGATGTATAATCTACATCAGATTAATGTTCAAATCCCTCCCACCCCCCTCAATCTGCAGGCAAGATTGTTTCACTCATGGGAGAGAGCTGATTCAGGGAGAATTAAAACAGAGAGGCACCGCAAGAAGTGATTTTAGTGATGAGTTCAGTGAATCCAGCTAGTTTGGGTCCACACAGCCTCCGAACGCTGCAGCCCTGCCCACCCCCCTCCTACCTCCTCTCAGCTTTTCAATCACCAGAGAGCAAGGCTGGCCAGAAGGCAATCCACTTACGGGCTTGGGGCAGAGTCCAGAGCTCGTTTTGGAGCAGAAAGGGACCATTTAGCTGGGTGGGACCTGTTTCAGCTTATAAAGACTAGCAGACCTGCAAGTCCCTCATTCTTTTCCTGCCACAGTGGAAGCAAGCCCTGAGGCAGCAGTGCAGGGTCCCTGCAATGCTCTCAACCCCAGGACAGAAATTTTTAACCACAAGGGAGAGACCTTGAGCCAGTCTTAAAGTTTTTTTCCACCTTTCTGCAAGTAAAAACCAACCGGAGGTTTTCCTGTACAAGTCTGCCAAAGACGGGCTCGCCCCTGAATCCTAAATCCAAACAGCCCCAGGCTGGGTAATGTGAAAGCAAGAATTTGGGCATCAGACCCAACCACCTGAGTCCGGGGATAAATAAGGGGCTCCTAAGCCCAGCCCCAGCTCCGAATTCTGAGCTTCAGGCCTGCTGAATCATTTCTGAAAGAAAGGGGATGAGTCCCCAGTACTTCTTCCTCTGTTCTCATGCTGCGCGTAAGAGCATTTGGTCTGAAAGGAGATTTAAATCGTGTAAAAACTCACCATCAGCCCGGGCAACAGGACCTGACCAGGGCAGGGAATGCATCCCCAGCCACAAAGCCACCACCGTGGCAGCAGCTCAGGGAGGAAAGAAGCCACGGCATGAGGAGCTACCTCCTGCAAGGGATGCAAAGGCCAGGCTGGCACTGATCCTACACCTGTCCGTGTACAGAGATGAACTATCTGTACCACAACAAAGCAGGGCTTTCTCTGCTTCCACCCAGATGGTGCTGTGGCAAACTAAGCATGACTGTAAGGTGAACCAACAGCTGCTTTAGAGCCTGGAGGCTTCTTCCACCTGAGGAGATTAGTTTAGGAGGCCAACCATGACAAGAGTCAAGAGCTTCTCCAGTTCCAGACACAGCCAGAAGCGCACGGCGATGTGGGGTAGTGTTTCTTGCTCTTCCTCGTAGCAGCCACTTTCCAGGAGTGCAAGCAGTGGAACAGCCTCCTCTCCTCTCCTCTTCTCTTCTCTCAGATCTGCTCGGTGCCTTCCTCACCGCACAGGCTGGGAGGAGCTGCACGAAGTCCCACAGTTCCCCCAAAGTGAGAAGCTGTGGTAGCAGGCACTGGAAGATGCCCGTTCTACCCGGAGCAAACGGACCGGGGGACAGAGGGGATGGGGAAACTCTGGTCTGGAAGGTCTCCGTATCAGAGCACACCCATGGGGCTGGGAAGGAAACCTTTCCTAAGCTGGCCCTACCACCTCTTATCACGGTTGGAGGAGCCCTGACGGAGGGGAAATACATGGTCAGCCCTTGGGGCAGGCACAGCCCAGGGCCCCTGCAGCAGGAGGATGCCAAAACTCCCAGCTCCTCTCGAGGCTGCCATCTTTGGCTCTATTTCTCTTTCCCTTCTTAAAGCAGCTCATGGGAGGAGGCTGATCTACCCTTGGCCGAAGTGCTGGTCGTTAATAACGTCCTCTGTCAGCTGGAGCCATTCCCCAGGCTCCTTGTTTATTGACGAAGTGCTTGTCTCCCTTGAGCAGAAGCTGCCATACAGCGAGCGAGGCGCCTGGGCTCCCTCCCGAGACAAATGACTCCAATTCCGGAGCGGAGAGGAGAGAGAGCATCACCTCCCTGCCGAGCATAAATCTCCCCTTGGCAGGCAGCGCGGAGGCCAGGAACGCCCTGCAACTGAGAAGTGCCCGTCTCGAAAATCCATCGCAGCTCCAAAATGCCAGGGGGCTGTAAAGGACAGGCAGGGAGCACGTCTGGCAGGGCTCTCAGTGCCCCTCAGCAGGAGTTGAGGTGGTCACCCCTAACCAGGAGCTTGCACGGGGCGTCGGGAGCCAGCCAGCACGGCACACTGCCGCGTTTCCCTGCTCTCCTACTTCTCTTCCCTGCAGTTGCAGCAGTCGCAGAAAATGCGCAGGGCAGAGAGAGAGCGCTGGAATCGGCTGCCAGGTTCGGGAGGGAGTTCACAATCCGGGAAGGGAAGGAAGAGGCAATGGGTGGGAGCCCACTCGCACCAGGTTCGCAGCACAGTCAGCCCTCAGGCTCTGCAGGAGCGCTGGCAGAGCCGCAGCGGGCCTGAGAGATGTGGCCGTGAACAGTTTCTTTATCCCCTTATTTACCCTGAATCCCTTAAGAGCAATCGGGCAGCACATCGCAATCTAGCAGGCAGACCCTGCTGACCTTCCAGGAGGAAAATCACTTGGACATTGGGATCTTGTTCATCGCCACCAAGGGCAGCTTAGAGAGACGCAGGGGAGTGGGGTTGGTGGAGAGGTCATTCGAAGATTAGGTTAGAAGGAGCACATTTTCTCCCTTCCTCCAAACGAGGCTGCTGTAAGAGAACAGGATGCTGAGAATAAGTGTGTCAAAAGCATTTGTGTGTAGGTGCTGATCTGTGGGCATGCCTATATCTGGGGTAGTCAGGGTGCGTGTGGGAGGGCTGCACATGCATGTATACCGGCTTTCCCACACTGTTCTTTGTGGCAATCACACTGTTCTTTTAAGGCCTGGGGCTCTGTTGTAAACTTTCTAAAAATCAGGAGGAATTTTGCGAAATGCACGCCTTGCCGTTGTGCCTGCATCCCCCCCTTTTCCCTGAAACCCACAGAGGAGAGCAGAGACCTTCGCGGATGCAGTTTGGCACAGGGTGAGCTCAGCTCCCAGGCAAGGAGCTTGGCACATGGACTGACCTGGGCGAGGAGCAGGGAGGAGGCCGGATGGCTTGGCACTGCCAGGGAGTGATTTAGGTGGCTTCATGTGCTTGGATTCTTTAAAAAGCAGCAGTGCTTTGTTCAGGCTGGCACCACGGGTTCGAATATTTATTCCATAGGAAAGGGTTGGACCCCGGCACGGCTAATCACTTGGTAGCTGTAACAGACTTCATCCAGTGACAGCAAAATACCTGACCGCTCCAACAGAAAGGACAAAAATCAAGCCAAAATGTGGGACTGCAGGTTTGCTTGGCAAACATTTCCCGTGGAAGTACAGAGCTGTACAGGAAGACTGCTCGGATGCCAGGCCCGTTTCAGCACATGGACCTTCACTTGCTGGAACATCAGATCAGGTCATTGCTCGTAACACAGCGCTGCAAAGGGCACCCTCAGCACCTGGGGGTGGGGTAATGTCTGAGGAGAGCACATGGCACAGCATTCCTAGCATCTCTTCATTGAAATCCACAGTTTTCCCTAAGAACTCGCTGCATGCTTGGAAGATTTAGTATCCTAAAATACGCTGCCTTATTTAATTTCCCCTAGCAGGCTAAGAATTTTTCATCTATTTTTTCTATGCCGGAGCAGAGAGTGCACATACTGCTTATTAGCTTTCAAATCTGCTCCCAGCCAGCCTTCAGCTGATGCCTATAGATCTGTGTTTTACAAAAAACAGCCCTGTCTTGTTTACTGGATGACCTCAGATGAGCCTTAGCATTTGGATTTATTAACATCCTTCCTCTGCCAGTGCTGTCAAGGGCCTTGCTTCAGAGCTCCCAGCCACTGGAACAGGCACCGGCACTGCAAACCTCTGTGCCTGGCTTCCCCTTCGTCTGTGTCAGGCTCCCGAGTGCTTTCCCTGCATCCTGAGTTGTGTTATCTAACCTCGGGTGAACCTGGGATGGTTCCACGCTGCCATCAGGCAAGGACAGGTCCGTCTCAAGCGGAGGCACCAGCAAGCACTGGCAGATGCAGCCCATCCCCTCAGCTGGGAGGAGGAATATTTCTGCAGAGAGTTTGGGAACTTTCTTTGCTGTCAGCTGTTCCAGAAAGAAAGTGTTGCTGACTCATGCTGTGCATAATATTCTCCTCCATTAGAGCAATTGGATCATATTCAGTCCCAAACAACAGAAAGGTTATTAAAAAACCAAGGATGCTTTCCGTCCCTCTCAAGGTAACAAACCCTGAAGAGCCAGCTTCCGTTTCGCACAGCTTTGTCTGTAATTAGCTAGCTTTATTCCGTGTTTGATGAAAAGAGATGGGAACGTGCCACCTCCTGACACCTTCCACGCAGATCTGGTACTCGCATTTTGCACTGACCCAACAGGAGATGTGCAGAGGAGCACTACGTGCTGGGGGTATTTTCTGCTTTTAAATGGGCTACAAAAGGACAAGCAGCAGCTTGACAGCCCACAAGTTGCTAGAGCAGTTTGCCAGGTATATGCAGTATGAAGAGGGTTTAAAACCAACCTCAGAGGGTCCCTTCCCTTCGTTCAGACGTACAAGAACTGTGAATCGCTCTCTGTCAGGGCAGCTGGTGCTGCCCTGGGTCTCTCACCTCTTCCAAAGGAAAAAGGGGCAGGGGCTCAGCACCCGCTGGCACGCTGGGGTGCTGCAGGGGTGGCTGACTAGTGGGTGGGCAGAGCCCTAGGAACCATACCAACCCCATACTCCAATCCAGTCCTGCAGCAATAGACAAGATACAGCACCATAAAACTGAGGTCTGCCTCGTTTCTGTTCTGAGCAGGGACCTGACAGCACCTTCAGAAGGACCAAACTGCATATCCCAGATGAGCACTCTGGCTCGATCTCAGTGCAGCTGCTCACAAACTACCTATACTCTTTTTTTTTTTTTTTTTTCTGTTATTTCAGCAGAATACAGGGGGGTTGTTGGCCATTTTCTGCTTCCTGCCCTCAACTGTTGTGACACGATGCCTCACAGAGGTACATGGCTGCTTGTTTCCTTCCAAGACCAGGGAGCGTATTTCATCTGAGTGGGCTGAAGCAATGCTATGTGTTCTTTCCAAAGGTGGTTGCAAGGTGCAAAGTACTCTAAAGGAGGAACGGACAGAAGAGAGATTAGAAAACTGCAAATGACTTCATTTAGACATTGTATTGAGCTCGTGGTCTTATGCCAGTGCAGAGGGCTACTGAAAAACTCAGTGTGACTGTATGAGCCATGACAGCTGTTTGTCTTTATTTCGAAGAGGGGCATTTGACTGAAATTGAAGGATTGCTCGAGCTCATGGGCACTGCTGCTGCTCTCTAAGGTCACAGGAATGTCAGAGGATTATTGAAAGGGAGCCCAAAGTTAGCTAAGCGCCTTTTACTGGCTGCACACCACATAGCTGCTTGTTATTGGAGATCAATACCACTCATGGACTCATCAGGGAAAGCCATCTCCTGAAGCTGCAATGCTAGAAAGAACCACAACGAATTCAGCTGCCAAACCTGCAGCCCTTCCACTACATCTCCGGCGAAACTCCTCCCTGACACTTTGTTCAAAGCCAACATTGCATCAAACAAAACCCAAGGCAGTATAGGGTGGTGGAACACACAGAGGGCTAATTTAGACGATGGTTAATTCATTATTGAAAGATTTTATTCTCTCACAAGCTAAGCTGAACCCAACCAGAAGGGCTGTGCGTTTCAGTGCATCAGCTCATGTTGCTGTATATTTCATGAGCTGAATATTTAATGAATGTTCCTTTAGCTTGGTTTTATTTTGATGCCTTTCCATATCCTTTTAAAACAGATTTGTTTAAAAGTAAATCACTGACAAAGATTAATGTTTGCTGGCAGACCCGCTGCAGGCAGCAAGCTTATCCACTGCCCCTCAGTGATTCTGTGTGTCTGGCTGCCATCCCTCAAGCTTTTTAGAAGCAATAAATGTGATTTTTTTCTCCAAGCTGAGCAACGGGGAGGCTGGGTGGATGTGCTCGAGTGGAACACTGTTCCTCTGTACCCGTGCCCGTCACATACAGAAAACACATGAGCTGCACCTCATACAGCAGGGTCTCAGCAGGCAGGGACGTCCCTATGTGCCGAGTATTTAAGCACAGGACCGCGTGTGTGCACAGAGGTGCTTGCACAGCCACACCGAAGATCTAGCAGGGGCCGCACAGAACAGGCTGTATGTCTGCAGGCACGGCGTTTACGTGGAGGCTCTTTACATCAGGCTGCATGCATGGACGTGGGCTGTGCCAACACGCAGGGCAGGAAGCGCGGAGGCCGTATGAGACGCACACAGGTACCCGGACCACTGTGAGTAGGTGCCCGGCCATCAGCACGACGGGTGCTTCCCCACTCAGACCACGCTCCTGGCACCAGGACACCCGCAGGTTCCCCGGGCACAGCCAGACCCAGGGCCCCAATGGCCTGCGGGGTCCCTGCTGGGCCAGGGAAGGGGCTTTTGGGGGCAGGAGCCAGGCCCTTGGACAGGTTCCTCCTTGCCCTGCTGCAGCCGGCAGAGCAGGCTGGTCCCATGCAGGGCAATGCAGCAGAGAAGGAGGATTTGTGAGCGAAGCTGAAGCGCTGCAGCCCGTGCCTGCCTTCCCTTTACGGGCACCTTGAGGATGCTCCTGGGGGTCAGAGCAAGCTCTCAGAGATGTCCGAAAAAGAGGAAGCAAAGTAGGAAGAGGGAATGCAGAGTTTCTTTGGGTTTTGTCTCTTCTCACCTGTGTGCCTTCAGTAGCTGTAAGCTACGGCTACACAGCAAGGCCAGCATCCTTGTAACGCTGGATGTTTTGAGCTACAGGAAAAATCCGGTTACCCCAAGTCACTCTGCCGATTTCACACTGTAAAAGAACAGCTGAGAAACTGCCCTTGCTTCGCCGTGACCCTGACTCACCAGCGCTGCCTCTGCCTTACAGCATGGGGCAGCACAGCACACAAGACCCTGCAAGCCAAGACATTTCACCTTCACCTCCGCTACCCCGCAGCGCTGCATCCCACAGCTTCCACCAGCAGCTCAGCGCACAGCAGCCTCCTCGCTGGCACGCAGGGGCAGCAGAAAGCTTCCATCACGGGGCCATTAGCGGTGCCCCCCTGGGCTGTGCAGGGCTGCCAGGCTCTCTGCTGGCAGAGCTCCACGTGTGGTCCTGCCGCAGCATCTGCTCTTAGGCAAAATCCCATTAGAGTCGGCTGGAGTCGAAGCCACTCGAGGGAACAAGGTCGTCCTGCGGGTGAGGAGACCAGCCAGGCTGTGAGGCTGGGTGAGGCGCGTTGTCCTTACCCAAAAGGATGCCTTTTGCACCTGCTTCCCACACAGGCAGCCTGGGGACACGTCCTGCCCCAAAACAGGGCCGCTTCTGACATTCTGGTTTGCTCCAAGGTCCATTAAAACCTGTTAATATTAACTAAAACATCTGAGTAAAGGAAGATCAAGCAGAACCAGAAAAGGAAAATGGGAGATGCAGAAAGATTCCTTCCCTATTTTAATGGTAATTCGGATACTGACATTAAAATGGGACCGGGAGATGGTGCAGATAGGAGTGGCTTTTAACTGCCTGTACAAATAGAAATACAAAAGCCCCTTTGGCCACAGTGCTAACAGCAGCAGCCCGTAAATATTTAATGATTCCCTGTGGCATTATTTGACCCCCCTGATCCCCACGCTACCAGAAGCAATTGACAGAAAACTGTTGGGGAATCACTTCGCTGAAAAATTTAACAGGCAGGCAGGGTGTGAAAGCTAAACGGCTCTGAAAACGGTCAGGTCTCACATGGCAGGATCGCTTGCAAATTAATATTGCATAGCAAAGGCCACAAAAAGCTCTCCTCAAGGTGCCAGCCAGGCTGACCCCGGGGCACAGGAGTGAAGTGCAGAGAACCGGCGGGCTGCGTGCCGCAGGACCTGCGCTGCGAGCCCAGGGCCAAGCTGTAGTTGCTGCTGTAGGTGCTGCCACATCAGTGCTACCCCACAGCTTTGCATTGCGGTCCCCGTTGGTACCACGCTGCTGTCCCAGCCTCTGAGCTGCTCTTGCTGCTGCTGTCACATCAATAACTCACCTGCTGCTACTGCAGTGCTATCCCGGTGGCCGAGGTAGCGCTGCTCCTCTGCTGTTAGGGGCGTGCTCCTGCTTGGGACGGCACCGCTGCTCCCCTGCGTCCTGCAGCCACCCCACGGGACCCTCCAAGGGGTGACAGCACGCTCCTTCTTCCTACACCACACTCCTTCGCTTCTCGGCCACTCCAGCACTCCCCTGCTACGGGCCAGAACGACGCCACCGCCCTCCCCACGCTCCCTCTTTGCGCCACTTTCCCACGTTGCTGCACGATCGCACGTTATCCTTGCCAGCTCCACGGTGAGTCAGTGCCCAGCTCTCGCTGCTGGATGGAGCAGCCGCCACTGCAGCGCCGCCTGCAAACACGGCTGCCCGCTGCCCCTCGCGTGGGGCACCGCCGGCCGTGCTCCCGCAGTCACCGCCTCGCTCGGCGGCGCTGCCTTCGTGCCAAGTCCCGGCCGCGCGATCAAGACGGCAGCCCGGCGATAACACCTCGCTCGCTGCCTCCTGTGCAGCGGGGTGGTGCTGTCACGCCGGCACAACCCCTTGCTAACAGCATGCCCAAAGTAATCACTGCTGCATGCGACAGCTCCCACCTGGACCCGCTGTGGGGACGGGTCGTTACCCCAGGACGGCTCCTGGCTCCCACTAAGGCACCGTTACGCTCCCCTGCGTTCAGTAATTTGTGTAACGCTCAGTTACAGAACGGCCCAAGGTCCTAAGGAGAGTATTACTGTGTTTTTTATATCACGGCATCACTGCACCAATATAGCACGAGGCTAATTAATAAAATATCACTGCATCCTGCATCCCGGCGGTCTCTTAGCATTCTCCCGGAGTACACACGCAGAGCGCTCCACATCGCTGTGCCGGTTATGTAAAGGCGGCACTTCTGCCTTCGCTCTTTTTTTCCTGCACAGCTACAAATCTGCCTCCCTCAGACACAATCCTCCAGTCCTGGACTGCTCCTTTCGCTCTGACTGCAGTAACAACGTCCCCTGTGAAGTCAGCCCTGCAATGTTTTCGGCGGATCTGATCTGGTGTCTGCATCTGCGGCCACGCACCGCGCCGCGAGGGGAGCGGGATGGAGCCCTGCGGGTGCGCAGCCGGCACAGGACGTACCGGTGCTGCCGGACCTCGGGGCGCTGCCGCTGCAGATACGCATCACCAGGCTCCCCTCCTTGCACGCGCTGCAAAATGACTGTCTGAACTGTTTCACAGTGGGCCGTGTGGGCTGGAAAGAAGTTCTCGGATTAAATAAATTGTCTGCTGAGCTGTTGCTGGCTCCTAATTGCGAGGTGCAGACCGGTGGCACAGCACCTGCAGCTTTACACTGCAGTCCTGGACACTTCTGCGCCAGCGACCACGGCTCAGCCCAGGCTGCAACTTGTGCTCCCGCAGGTTTAAATCCTGCTCTGTCTCAAGATATTTTTACACAACGCTTAGCATCTATGTCTTCACTTGCAGAAACAAAATTTCCATCATTCCTTTCCGTTACAGAATTTCCTGGTTCTTATCCTAAGACCCGTATCCATCCCAGGATTTTGAGATCACTACAAGAAATCTCCACATCTCTCCTCCTGCATGCAGCCCTTCGCATAGCCCATATTGTAGTTCCCCTTTATACCCACGAATCCCTGTACTGCCCTGCTCCTAAAACCTCCCCTGGATGGTCGTTTTCTCATGGTTACTTCAGAGAAAGCAAGGCAGAGCTGAGTACAGAGAAACGGGAATAAATAATATTACGCTTCTAAAGAGAGACGCTGGTGGTTGCTGTTTCTCAGCCCTGGTGCTATGCACCGAGTGCAAGAAGGAAAAGCAGAGCTGTGTCTGTCCCTTGTCTGTAAGCAGCACGGTTCTGCACTGGAATTCAATTTTGCTAAGTTTGCGGCATTTGGGAGCGGGTCACAGCACTGGAACGCAGCACAGCGGGTGCAATGAAGGTGCCGCTCGGGTAAGGACAGAGCTCGAAACCAGAGAGGTCTCTGCGAGCAGGAGCCCTGACACAGGTTTGTTTGTACTTCGGCACTGGGAACGCAGCCCCACAGACTTAAAATCCGTTCTCAGATGCGTCTTCATCTTCCTCAGAACCACGGAGACAGCACCAGCCAGAGCTGAGCCCACGGATTTCAGTCTGCAGATTTTCAAAGAATACCGATTGTGTGACCCAGCTGAGCACCCAGCCACTCACTAGGCCCTTCCTTAGTGCTGCTACTAAATGTTAATCTAGGCTCCTGGTCCCTCATGGGCACAGGGAGGGTAATATCTGTCCTGAGTTCAACACAACGGTGACACTCATAAATAATGGACTGGTAGCAAGGATGCAAAATTGCTGAGGAAAGCAGAGGAGGTCTGATTTTTCTCATGAGAAGTGAGGATGAACAGAAGTAGACAACACTTCCTGAGAGCAGAGTGAGCAGGTACAGGTGTATCACATCCTTCCCCTCAAATCACAGAAATTCTTCTTGTTACCTCCATAACCTCAATTTCAGTGGGCATCCTGCAGAGCCTCCCAATCCCGCTTTAAAACGAGACATACACACAACAAAAAAATCATGCAACAACAAACAACAAAACCCCCAAGTCATAATTCTGGGTTAATCGATCACTCCCGGGCTGGAACTCAGCCACCCAGGCTGCTGGCTTATACCTATAATTGTGCTTCTGGGAGATTGCAGTTACATTAATCTTCCTGGAGATTACATCTCCCAGTAACATCCCTAAATGGCTCTAAAAGAAAATTTCAAGCCGGTCTTCCCTCTGCCTTTTCATTTTTAAAGGGTAGCCCTGTTGGGTAATTTCACTACCAGAGGCAGCTAAAAATGACAGTTTTGTACCCAAAGCGCTCGCAAACACCGAAAGCATCTGTTCCACCCTAACACAGTGACTGGGAAGGCTTCGGAATTGGGTCAGGATTTTTTTGTCGTCCTCCCCGCTACCTTCCCCTGACAGCTTCTGCCATCAGAAATGATTCATATGCTGATCGCACAGAAATGTACCATAAGGAGATGTAAACAAATACAGCGAAGCAAGGCGGGGAGCCAGAGAGATGGCACCTAATAAGTAAATATATAGAGAGATATTTAAAATAAATAAATAAATCGCTTCCCTGACACTCACCCTCACCAGGCAGAGCCACAACTTCCCCCGGCTCCAGGGTTTTTCCCCCGCCGGCGAGCCCTGGAGCGCCCTCCGCAGCGGCCCCGGGGGTCGCGGCCGTGCCCGAGGGGGGGCACCGAGCCCCCGGCCCCCGCTCGGAGCCGGCTCCGCAGCGCCCCGGCGGTGCCGCAGCGCTCGGGGAAGTTTGGCCCCGTTGGGCAGGAGGAAGCAGTGCATTTGCAGCCCCGGAGCAGCAGAAGGGGATGCAGGGGGCGGCGGAGGGGGGGGCGCCTGGCTCCTTACCTGGCCGAAGACCGAGCTGAGCATGGGGTGCAGCTGGTGGAAGAGGGGGTCGGCTTCCAGGGGCCGCTCGCCGCCGCTGGACTTGGCGGAGCACTTGCTGCCGGCTCTGGACGGAGGCGAAGCGTTTTCGGAGAGCTTTAGGGACTCTCTGCTGGCCCTCTGCCTGTGCCCGAAGAAAAAGTCCTCCTCCTCCTCCACCTCCTCCTCCTCCTCCTGCCCATCCCTGGCCGCGAGCTGCTGCTGCTGCTGCTCCGGGGGGTGCCCGTGGCTGCCGTGCGGCGGGAGGTGGCGGTGCCGGTGCCTGGCTCCCCTGCCTCCTCCTTCCGCGGGCTCCTGCTGCCCGTCCCCCCCGGCGGCCGGCAGCCTCCCCGCTCCCCTGGCCCCGTCCTCGCGGGCAGGGGGCTGGCACAGCGGCCTGCGGGCGCTGGGCTCCCCGGGGAGCGCCTCGGGGCTCGGCTCCCTCCCCGCCTGCCCTCTGCCAGCCCGGGCGCGGCCCCCGCGGGGTTGGGGTTGGGATTGGGGTTGGGGGGATCCCCCCGGAGCCCTCCTGCTCCCCGCCGCCCTGAGCAGCGAAGTGCGGGACTCGCTTTTCGCCATGGAGGAGCCGCTCATCGCGGGGCCGCTACCGCCGCATCCCCGGCCGGGCGGAGCGCTGCCGCTGCGGGCACGGAGGGCTGCGGCGCGCCGCTCCCGGCATGTCCTGCGGAGCCCCCGCTTAAATCCCGCACCCGGCCCATGTGACAGCGCCACAAAGGCCGCGGAAGGGGCTGGCGGGCACCGCTGTCCCCCCCCCCGGTCCCTGTCCCCGTCCCCGTCCCTCCCCAGGTGAGCCGGGCGGCGCTCCCGCAGCGCTGCGGGGAGGGGACGCGCGGTAGGGGAGGGGGCTCAGCTGCCGCCCCCCCCCCCCCGAGCATCGCCCCCGGTGGGTGGCACCCGGGGGTGGGAACCCCCCAAAAAAAGAAAAAGGGTTGCCCGTGGAAGGGGTGGCCCCGCAGAACGAGCTCTCCCCTCCCCGGGTCGCAGCCCCCCGGGGAGCGCTGCCCCGCGCCCAGCCCCGGTGACCCCGGGAGGGCTGGGACCCCCCCAGGGCTCTGCTTTGGGGCTGGGACCCCCCCCCGGGGCTCTGTCTGGGGACCTGCTGTAGGTCTGAACCCTGGGGCCTCATCCGTACCGCCCCGGGGGTGCAGAGCCCCCCTGCACACAGCCCGGGCTGCCCCAAGTTCAGGAGCTCAGTGCTCAGCCCCTGACCACCCCAAGGACAGAGCTCGGGAAGTTCTCATCCAGCCTCGGAAACAGGCACGGAGGTTTCCTTAGGGCACGGCAGAAAAGGATAGGAAACCGAAGGAGTTTGTACAAAAAAAAGCAGCTTATTTAACGTCTTTGTGTTCCGACGCAGGTAATTAAGCGGCAACAGGCGGTTCAATAATGACGCTCTGTTTAAAAACAGAACAGGATGGCGGTGGCAGCTCCGACGTGTTCCCACCGAGGAGAGGACCCCGCTCCTTCTCGCTCAGCTGCAGGCAGCGACTGTGCCTCGCCACCAGCCCTGGGCACCTCGGCAGTGCGTGCACCCAGCAGGACAGAGGTGTGATTTCTGCACCAGGAGCTCGCTCACGCTCGCTGGCACGTGCCCAGCAGTTACTACGCGATGGCACAGGCTCCGGTGCAACGACCAAAGGGCATCTCCCCTGCTACCCGGGGTGTAAATCTCCGCACCGGGGCCCCACGTCCATCCTCAGGATGGCAGAGAGGAAAGGCTGGGGGTCCTTCTGCCCCATCCCCACTCTGGATGCTTGGCAGCAGCTCTTGTGGTGCCTAAAAGGGTTGAGTTGCAATGTCCCGTTCATACATGCAGCACCAATTCAGCTCCTAATCACAAACAAGGTGCATTTACCGATTTATTTTTCAGAACAGGCTGCTCCTCTTTGGTATCACCAGCCCAGAACCACGGCTCGGGGGCAGCCCGGCTGGATGAGCACCAGCCCCAGCTTTCACTGCTGCGGTGCTGGAGCCAGGGCTGCCAAAGGGGTCCTTTGGCCGGGAAGCTCAGAGGGAGCAGGAGGCTGAAACAAAACTTTCTGACCCCCTCCCTGTGCTGGGGAGGCTCAACCTGTTGGGATGCAACATTGCTCCCAGAGAAGCTGCCATTTCTGGAGCCACGGCCGGTGCTGTAAGGCACAGCTGTAAGGATGCTCGTGCAGTAAGATTCCTGCCTAGCCCTGACTAACACTGCCCTCAGCCTCACTGGGGACTTTTGAGCTGTTCCTGAGGACTGTAGGGATATTGCTGTCCACAGGTGGGTTGTAGTTCCTTGCCTCAATCAACTGAGCCCTGCAGAATTTGGAGCAGATGCCTCATTAGTGAGCAGGGACTCACTAGCGCAGGTGTGATTCATCACTTTGGAGAGCACTTCAGGGATCAGGGCAAGAAACAGCTCGCCTAACAGAGGCAATAACAATGCAGGCAAGGGCTGTGTTACAGAACAGAGCAACGAAGAGACAGCAGCTGAAGCAACTGGGAAATAGGATGGCGAGAGCACAGACTGGAAGCCTACTCGTTCAGGACACCCACGTTTGGGTTTCGGCTGGGAAAACCCCGGCTATTCAGAGAATCCCCGAGTGTACCCTCCTCCCGAATCCATTTCTGAGGTTTTTCATGAATCTCCTTTTCTGACAAGTTAATCTTGGGATCGCAGTGCCTGTGTACCAACCACTGCAAGCTAAAAAGCCAGCGATCCTGGAGCCAGATGCCAGGGAACAGCAGCGCCCGGCTGTGGAGAGCAGCACGTAATTCCAGCCCGGCTGAGCAGGAGATGCGCAGGGACATCTCTCCAGAGGGAACGTGGCTTCTCTTCCAGCTGGCAGCACAGAACAGGACAGGCCCGAATCCTCAAGACACCAAGATTATACTATGTAGTGTGCGTGCTCACTGTTTCCAGAGATGGAGCTAAGTCAAAACCATCAGGGCGGTTGGGGCAGAGGGAGCCACGCTTCGTGCCCCAACCACGGCCGCTGGCAGTGAGTGAGTCCCCGGGGGCTCTGGTTCCAGCCTGGGATTACAAATACAGCACAGCCTGCAAGTGTGACGTCCTGTCTTTCCTTAAAAATAATAAAAAAATATGCATGGGAGCAAATGCATGAGCATTTTTGGGAGGAAGGATTTGTCCAGTTCTTTTTCAGCCCCAATTATATAGTGATTTTTTTTGGAAAAAAAAAAAATAAAATAAGAGCACAAGGGCTTCATTGCCTGTCCTGGACTCAGAAGGGTCTATTTCATTTCCAGTTAAAGCCAGCAACCCAGAAAAGGAGTTTGAGAGTGAAGTGAGTGAGAACTGCTCCAAGAAAAAAAACTCCAGCAAACTGCTGATGGGAAGGCACAAAGGGCCTGATGTTCTGGAGCAGTTCTCCTGGTAGCAGTTTTCCAGTCTCTATTATTTCTCTCACCTGCACTTGCAAGAACATCATCGTCGAGGGTAAAGATGATATCATACAGTCTGCCAAAGCGCAGTAATATACAAGCTGGACTGGGCTGAGAATCAGGATGCTAACCAGGAAGCTGTCCCCTGAGAGATGCTGAGCTGCCCAGCCCTCGTTTATGGCCTGCTTTTCCCTTCACTACCTTTCCATCGCTTTTAAAGGGCTTCAGACCCGTGGCGTGTTTCAATAAAAGATGCCAAGTATTGGTCTTCTGGCATATTGTGTTTGGACAGGCATGTGTCTGCCTCCAGAGGAAGCAAAAGCACCGACAGCTGGAGATTCTGTTTGCTTGAAGACTTGGGATTGCTCTTTAGGTTTTACTCCACGGGAGAGGAATAATCCCGACAGCATTACAAAGGCATTATTGTTCTGGCTGTAATCCCTGTGTTCAAATCCACCCCGGTTACTTGCTTCCTGATTGCAGACGGGGAACTTCTCTGCGTAACTGTCGGGATGAGGCTGGCGGATGCAGCGGAGGTCACTTTGCTACAGTCAGGTAGCTTCGACGGGGGAAAGGCTGCAGTGCGATCCCGTGATAAGCCCGTGGGCATGGGAAAGGAGGATGGGACAAAAAAGTCCAGAAGAAGAAAAGAAGAGCTGTTGGAAGGGAGTTGGAGGAAAGCAAGATGATGGAGATGCGGGGGGAGGGGGAAAGAAAACGTGCAGGGGACAAAGGTGAAGCTCAGTACACATGGTAATACAAAACCAAGAGGCAGGACCAGGCTGTGCCTTCCTGAGCTCTACACCAAGGCGACGCCCCAACCCTTTCCTTGCTTCCTACATGAAATAATGGGAAAGGAGATGCAACAGAAACTGCTGCCCAATGGGACAAACACATCTGACTCCCCGAGCTAGTGTGTGTGGCCAGGCTCCACTGAGACCCAGCCTTTGCTATTCCAGGCTTGTGAAAAAAATATATATTTTTTTTCCTGGAATTACGTCTCGCCTTACTTGCTCCCCTCATGCCATTTCTGGGTCTCATGGTCTTCCAGCTCACGCAGCTAGGGACGCAGTTAATTAAGCTGGTGAAGCTGGCTCAGTTTCACAGTTTTATGTGCCCACAGCTGGCAAATGTCACCTCTTTCATGTCAGACATCTCTGTGCCAGACTCAGACCAACCCTTCACAGCCACATGGATGTGGAAGGCACTGCTCTGCGAGTGGAGGAAGACCACAGGGCAGGCAGGAAGCCCACTAAGGTGGAGATTTGGGTACAAGATGAACATACTCGGAAAACCACTGAAGCAAGACCCGTGTGGTTTTAACAGTGACGGTGGTGCCTCTCGCTGACAGTGCCAAGGCATAAAATGTGTGCTGAAAAGTAAACAGCAAAGGAATGCTCAGTTCGTCGGCCTGTCTTTGGCTGAAATTGAGACCAGCAATTAACATCAGAAGGAAAAAATTAAATCACTTCATGATTTTCCACTTTCACATGACCTGAGCTTTTCCACTTTTCACATGACCATGGGAAGAGCCAACCTTTTCACGAGCTGATGCAGCTGTTTTACAGCCACAGTCAGCTAGGTACATGAGGCAGCGATCTCTTCTTGAAGCAGGATCTGGACCACAGGACTGTGGCTGCTTCTCAGAGGGACACGTGGACTCTTCAGCTGCATTACATGGATCCCTGGTTATCAGGGAAAGAGCCTGTATTTTTTTCTGACTAGGATCATTTAATCTTTGTCATTAAAAAAAAAAAAAAAAAAGATTATCAACAGCCTAGAGAATTAATTTGAGGGAACAGGAGGGAAAGAGAGTAGCACTGAAAGCCAGGTACTCGGGGTCTCTGTTGCAAGGAGAAATTAGTGTGGGAACAAGGCTGAATAAATTGCTAAACGTTGATAAATGTGTATTGCAATAAATTGCTATTGCTCCTCGCCTGGAAGCCTGATCTTTGACCAGGCTCCTCCTGGCAGGGAAAACCTCTTGCTGCTCCTGTGGGAGAGGGCTACTTTCAAATGCAAAGGTTATTAAAGTATATCAAGACTATGATAGATCAGGCCTCATATTTTATTCTGCCAGTTCTGTGGTACCCGAGGAACCGGAATAAAAGTAGCTGCTGCTTTTCATCTTTTGACCGACTAAAATACGAGCTACCAGCAGGAGACAGCTCACGTTATGCAACAGAAACTCAGTTATACAACAAAGAGGCACGAGCAGGAAAGAAATACAGGAGTCCCGAGCCACCAGTACTGCTGGGGGGAAGCGGGTTGGGAGGGATGGATGCCCTGTGTCAGTAGCAGAGCTGCCCAAAGCCATGAGAGCGTGCCCGCTGACCGCGCCGCCGAGCGTGAGGGCGCGACGTGCCGCTACGGCTGGCACTGGCACAAGAAACTTAACGTGCCCGCGGATTCATAGTCTCGGGGATCTAATTTTTTTTGCAAGAATTTAATAAAAGTCCTGACATCCTGAATAAATTACAGCGGAGGTAGCCATGTTCTGCCTAAATTAGCCTGCAGTTTCCGATTAAATCATTTGTCAGTTCTCCGAGTGAGTTAGTTGCAAAATGCCTTTCTTGTCTCGCTTCAGAGGGCTGCTACATTTTGCTGGTTGCTCTAATATCTCATTAGTACAATCATCAAGTGAATATATGTACAGAATGGATATACTGAATGATTTAGGTTTTTAATATTTTCCAACAAATCCTGTTAAACATCTAGAGAAGCATCTCCGCTTCATACTTATCAAGGATGACACTTCCTAAAGGATCACATTAACTCCTATGGAGCGAGTAATTTTCTGTAGGACATTACAAGCGGTTTAACTTTTAGACAGAAACACAACGAACAGATCGTCTTTCTTCTCCAAATTGTACAGAAGGGCCCAACCTAAGTCAGCACGGTGGCGACAACCAGCTGTCCAGGTTTTGGAGAAGCAGCTTGTACACTGGTGTATGGAGGCTAACACCCATTTCCAAAGGTCTTCTGAAGTCCTTGGATTTAAGAATTTCTTAGGAGATACACAGTAGGAAGTGTTGTGGGCTTCTAAAAAACCATTGAAAGCAGCATAAGCAGAAGGTGGAATAAACAGAGATCTGTTTCTGGATGTACCTTCTAATTGCAGACTGCAGACACGTGCTCATACATTCTTTATATTTCATGTGGGATTTAAGGAGAGGTTTGTATTTGCTCAAATTCACATCTCTCCTTTATCTGCTTATTAATAACATCTACCTCTATTAAAGCAGTTGGTTTCCTACATTGGTTTACAGAAAGGCTCTCTGTTTAGTCTCTGGGCTTCGCTCAGTCGGAGCTGAAGCACTCTCCTGAAGAAAATCCCCTTAAGACATGTAAACACGAAGGTTCCTCTAAACGTGCCAGTTAGTTTTACAGCTCACTTCCCTCCTTGCTAAAATACAAAAACATCGGGAAAAGCTTGCAATTGCCTGAAAAAAATGAAGCCGTTGTAGCAGGGAAAGGGATGATCATCTCCAATGAATGAAAATCTCAAGAACCATACTTCAAAAAGGCTTATTAGTGATTAGCAAAAGCGCCTCTCTCTTATTTCAGTGCCTGCCTGGGATATGCACAGGGAGGAAACAAGTAGTTCCCAAATCCAGGTGTTCTCATCTATTTACCTGGCTCGCAAAACCTAAGTCATAGTAGGATCTTACCAACACTGGCACTTTATGAAATACCTTAATTGTCTCCACATCCTATAGCTCAGTTCACTTTCCAGCTGATTTCGAGCTGCATACCAAGGCCCCTAGAAGACTTTACAGAGACTTTTCTGACTGCGTCACTTAAATCTCTCTATGACAGCAAGTCACACTCTTTCTAATAATAGCAAATATTTAAAAATATACACCGATTGAGCTTAAACATTTGAAAGGTATTGTTAATTTCCAATGGTTTTGTGCATTAAAGCCAGAGGACTAATGACAGACTAGGGAGATCAAACAGTTTTTTCCTGACACTCCGTCTCCAAAGGACTCGAGTATAGATAAGACTGTTACATAAGGCAGGTTTTTGGATATCACTGGAGTGCTTTACAATTAAGATGGAATATTAATAAAAGACTTAAACTGAAAACCTCCAGCTATTAGAGGGATTAGGACTTTGCAGTGGGCTGAGGGAACACATACAATGTCAAAGCCGTCTTCTTGGCTCTGATCAAACGCAGAGGAAAAGGATGGGGAAGAAACAGCATCTTGGAGGGAGGGGGGGAGATCATCACAAATAACGATAATAATAACAACAGCTGCAGAAACTGCAAGCCACAGCAGCAAAAGACAAGAAGCACGGGGTGGAGCCCGGAGCTGCTTCTCTTGCTCAGTAATGTGCGCTCTGACAGCAGGTGTCCCTGCAACCAGGGAAAAGATCTGCTCATTGGCACCCATGCGGCTGCACTGGCCCTCCTTGGAAAAGCACGGGAGAACTGAATTTGCAGTCGCTGTGTTTGCCATTCAGCTGCACCCGCAGCTCCTGCTACCTGCAAAATGGCCAAGGGGAATTAGCGCCACAGCTCCAAGGGCTCGGTGCTATTTAAACAAACTGGGTTTTATGAGATCCGTTTTCTGAGACTGATTGTGTTTCTGCAAACCAAGCTCCTCGATGCAGTGCCCTGAAGGGAATTTCCTTTGCGAGCCCAGGCCATTTCCCCGAGACTCTCATGGGAACAATTACTTGCTGGCTTTCATTCTGTTCTACAGAAATTTCATTGTGTAATATATGGCAATCAGGCACATAATATTGACTGCGGTTTCAATATTCTTCTTGCTTATGAGATAACCTCCTTGTGGAGACACCTGGGTGCTGGCCCCCCTGCAATCTGCCACTCCCACGCAGTGCCCTTATGGTGAGGGCCGTGCCTGGAGCGTGTTCCCTCCCAAGCCACGGCCCTGGCAGCTGTACCTTTACGTGATTTAGTTGCCCAGATTCAGGAGCAGAACCATGGCAAAAGCCTTCATTCTGGTAAGCAGAGATGGCTGGAAATGTGTCGTTAATAAGGAATACATTTTTAAGCAGTTTGGGTGCAGAGGGATTACCAAATGCCATATGGGATCAGAAGTAAAGAATGTGAGAGTGTAACCTGAATGGAAAGCAAGAAGCCACCAAGGTGCCCAGAAGAGCTGAAAGTCTGAAAATACAGAATGCAAGTGGGAAAATATTCAATTGCTGAAACCCATGTTTATCTAAAAGCCATCTATGGCAGTAAAAGGGAAGACAAATCAGAAGGAAGCTTTATTTTTTCATAATGCTCAATTTTCATCATTTTGAAACTTTTGAAATGCTTAAGAGGTTCCAGTCAACTCTGGCAGTGAAAACCCCTTAAAGATCTGTTTACATTCTGAGATATTGCACTCACAGAAAAATGAAGCGTAAAATGTTTTTTAGGCAAATATAAGAAAATGATGTGAAACCGAAGAAATGTGTGTGCCAGACTGATTTTATCTTTTCAGAGATTACTAAGTGGTCTCTCCTGGGGGATTTTTGCTGAAAATTCAAATTATGGTCTGGCCTCTTATTAGGCAATTGGTTTTCCCTCAAAATATTCAAGGCTGATACAAGGTCAAAGAACCAATCCACGGCAATCATCCAGTCCAGAACTAAGCACAGGGCAGATCTAAACACAATGAACACACAAAATACACCAAGAAAGAGATCCGAGGAAAGCATGTTAAGCTCAAAGATAAAATCACATAGAATCAAACACACGCTACGACAACCAGCATGGACCAAGAAGACACTTGGCATATGGGAGAGGATGCAAGAAACGTCATGGATCAGACAGTTTCACAAATGTGGCAAGCAGCAGCTGAGCTTGCACAATGCTGACGAGGTCGTTGCCTTCTACCTCAGGTAAACTGTGCATAGGAAAAAAGCTCAGTGTCGTAGTGCTAAATGAATATGCTACCAGCTTGGAAGGAAATGAAACATTTATTAGGTTGGACAATGACACGAGTGTGTATGATGCTAGCAGCAGTCCTATGAGCAATATAAATAAATAAATGAAAAACAGAGAGCGAGAGAGATCCAGGTAAAATTCCGAGATTACACCGATAAGCCTGTCACCATTAAAGGATTATAGAGACGAGATATTTGAGTAAATAGGAGACTGAAAAACATCTAAGTGGCTAAGACTACTGTTTACTGTGCCAAAGGCACAACAAATGGCAGACTTGAGCAACTGACAACACACATGGGAAAGTTAGTACATGAAAAAGGAAAAGCTCGATAACGATTTTCCAGCTGAAAGACGCCAGCCGTATCTCCGAGCCCCTCCAACGCAGGCAAGGTTTATTGCTCTCAGAGTCACCGACTAAGTAAAAGAGACAAGGGAAAGAAAATGACCCAATGCAATGCTCTCCCAGGGGTATTGACACGGCGTTCTGCCATTAGAGATAACGTCTCGTCTCCATTATCCTCACTCTGACAATGCAGTGGAAACCAGTATTAAAATAAAAGCTATGGGGTATTGATAAATGCTGCTGATAAACAGGTGTAGATGTGTGCTGATATGTATTTGATATTAGGTATCTTGATCTGCAGCTGGTCAATGCAATGGGTATCCCACTGCATTCACAACTCACACCTTTGTCAAATGAAACAATAGGGACTCGGGAAAACGTTCAACCAAAATATGAATAAGTGTTACTAATACAACACAAGAAATCCAGAACAATGCTGAAAGAAGAGAGTATTAAAAAAAAAAATAATTTTACACATACATGTATTTGTCTGCTTCCTTTCTGTGGTGACCAAGCACAACATTAACGAATCAGTTACTGCTGCAATAAAATCTCCACGTTTCCAGCAGAAAGACTAGACAGAAATTTTAAAACTCCCTTTTTATTCATATCTAAGTCAATTTCTTTTTAAGCCACCAGCAAATGCCAATTAGCTGTCCTTTTTTACGATCTGAAGATATGGAAGAAGAGACTTGCCTGTATCAAAGGTGCAATAATTAGCTGAGGCTTTCAGGCTAGGCAATATCTACTGGTCCATAAATTAGTGCTCTTTTCTACCCTACAGACTTAACATGATTTTATTAACACTTACATTTACTGCTCCTGGCTCAAAAGCTTAGGGATTATTGACAAGTTTGAAATAAAAATACTATTACAAGCAGGAATATGTTAACTAAATAAAGTAAATAATTTCCAATATGCTGGTAATGTATTTACAACTAAAAATTCAAAATATGTATAATTGCATTTATAAGCTAATAGTCCATTTTGCAAGAAATTTTAAAACCACACTAATAAAGTAGGGCTCTCACCTGAAGACCATGCATTTAACAAAACAAAAAAAAATGAAAATTAGAGTACCTATGGTGAAAAAAGCTGAAGTCAGAGGAACTGGGATTTTATAAAGATATACACAACAGAATAAACCCGCAAGCTGCATCTTGTACATCCCTGGATCCACTGACCTTATGAGACTGATGCAGCACACATCTATGATGAAAATCAATAGCTCTAACCAAGCATTCACACTGTGATACTTGTCACCTGTGGACACACGAGGTTGTCCTAGAAGTCAGCATACGCTGAAGACGAACACGCAACACATTTCCAGCTCCACGAACAAGACTTTTATTGACTGCGGAAGAGACAGCTTGGTAGCAGTTATAAGTTGAAACAACTTAATCTGGACATGGTATCACCAAGCAGGCTTCGCACCCCCTAACAGCAGTGGTTTTACACATTGTGAGACGTTGTCAAGTTCACACACCACTGTAAATCCTTCAGAAAACAATGAGGACCTTCAGCATGCTGGTTAGAAGTGTTTATTAGACCATATATCATGGAACCATTGCTTTGTTCATTTTTACCATGTTGATGATTTGGCTTGGATAGAAGGATGTGATATTGAGCATTTTAGGTTTACCTTCCCCAACCTGTGGTGGCCAAGCAGCTAAAATTCTGGCTACTGAATATTATGCAAGCAGAGCCCTTGCACAGCTCCCTACAGTGATTTCTGCTAGTAGGAGAGGCTCGAATTGTAATGAGAAGCAATACCTTGTGATTACAGCAGCAGCAGCTTGAACTGTACACGTGTTAAAGCCTGCTGACCACCTGGACAAACTTCAGTCACCAGCTCCCCTTCTCAGCCTTGGAGTTGCCTCACTCCCAGCTAGAGCTGGGGCAATGAAAGTTTTCCCACAGTGGTTCCCCCCACTACAGTGCTATTCCTAGGTGCACGGTTTGGTCATATTATTTGTATCCCTATTTGCAGCAAAACCACTGATCTGGAACATGGCATCAGGGCCCCTTGGAACAGCACATCTTTTACAGGTCGTCCTATGACCCAACAGCCAGAAGGACAGCATGGGAGGAATCATCAGCAAGGAAGCCCTAAATGAAGAAATGAAATACATTTCCCCTGGAGAGGAGGCTTATTGGAGTGTAACGAAAACAAGCCCCATCCCTCCTCCCCTGCGCGCACACACACACCCTAGAGGCTTTTGCAAAGCCACAGGAACGGAAATAATTTTGTTTGAATCCATCAAGCATTAAAATCCGTTCGCTGAGGGATTGAAGTGAAAAATGAGCCGGAGACAGGAATTAGAAGCTCACCGCCTGGGCTGTCAAAAGGGATTTTCCCCAGATAGAAAACAAGCAATTGGAAATGCAGGGAGGTAAATCCCTTCCAGCCTCTGACATGTATGCACACTCCTGGTTTCCCTTCCTGGCCCTCTCACTTCTGGGTTTGTGGAGCCAAACCTGGACACATCTCCTTGTGCTCTCCAGAAGTAGTGCCCGTCCTCGGGATCCCCTGCTGGGGTTGTTGACGGCAGTCACAAGCCTCGGGCAGAGGAGAGGTGGCGGTGACAGGCAGGGGGGCTGCCTGCACCTCACGCAGAGTATGTGAGCCTCACTGGTGCCTAAGGCTCCAAAGTGAAGACAAGGCAGTCGCTGAAAGGATAAGCCAAGAGCTCTGAGAACCATTTTATCTGCTGTGTAACATTTCTGAAGACAGAGACAAGGAACATAGTTGACATTACTCCTATAATCACTACACATCTTAGTTTACCACTCAGAAGAAATGAACATGACACTTTGTGTCCCTGAAACATGGTCTTGTTCTCTCAAGACTATTACAAACATCTCAGCACCAGATACATTTTGATGAGGTTTCAGAGGCTTCTTTGTAACCACAAGAGCCATAGGTCTACTTTTTCCAAAACGAAACTGAGATTCAGAAAAAGAAGGTGGCAGCTAGGGAGACCTGGGGCTATTCAGCAGAGGCCAGCTCCGGTCCAAATTTTTAGACGAAGCATACAAGGAACATCTCACAGCCACAGGTCTCTACAGTCTCATAACTGGGCTTTGAGAAAGAACTGGCTGTCACAGCACTGTTTCGTTTAATGCAGAGTAGACTTTCCCTTTAGATAGTTGCCAAAACCGAAGGCAAGAATTATTTATAGTACAGCTTCTGTATGAAGATAATAAATACAACCCACTGCAAAAAAAAAGGCCAGCATGCCTCTGGGTCTATAGCTCAGCGACGCAGGACAGCCAAAAGAGAAAATGCCAAAGAAAGCTACAGATCTACCAAATGGCCTTGATGAGACGCTGAGATGTTCTGCTCATCAAACTGTACACTGGTTGTGTACTGAGAAGCCAGTTATCTACGTGGCAAAAAAAAAGGAGTGGGAAGAAGGAGGTAGAAAGAAGAAAACGAGAAGCTGAGGAGCTAAATATGAAGCATTTAAGCTACGGGAAGAAGCCTACGGAATGACAGGAGCCAAGGAGCCCTCCAACCACCAGCCAGTTCCAGACAGAAACTGGTTTAAGAATGGGGCAGATGTAGACCAAGAACAAGGTAAGCGTGCATGCAACAGGGTCCCCTTTGAATTCAAAAACCAATTAAGAGAACGGGCAACATGAAGTTTAGTTTAACACAAAATTCCAGTCTTTATACTATATGCTAATGTGGTTCAAGAGAAAGGCCACAGTTACCTAGATACAAAGAGTTATGTGTTCGTAGTAAATATTTTCTTTTACACCTGCTGTCCTCTGCTGTTGTGTAGTATGCTTTCCTATTGTTCTGTGACTCTTTGGTAATAATATTACCACTTAGGTGGTGTTTCATAGCTGCAGATCACACTGTGCTTAACCCAGGGGGTATCATTATCTCTGTTTCACATATGGAGTCATGGAAGCACCTAAAGATGTAATGAGTCCGTGGCAAGATCAGAAAAACAGCTACAGTTTTATAAATTACAGTGTTAGCTTGTGTATATAAGAGAAACCTCAGGAGGTTTAAATGGGATTTGCTGGCAGCGTGAAGACTGTTTGAAAACACCCATGAAAAGAGCTTGTCTTGATGGTAAGGCAGGGACAAACGTGGACTGGGACAGAGAAAAGATAAGGTGAGAACGCTACGGCCACGGGTCAGACAGAATCAGCACCAGCTTGCCTAATAGCTTCAGCAGAAGGAGGTTGTGCTTCGTTCACGCTGATGATATTCGCAGTTGTCTCCCTGCTCTTTGAGGAGCTGAAGAGTTATCAGCAGAATCTTTGGCTGGTTCCAGAGCACCCAGCCAGCCGAGCAAAAGGCTTGGGGAAAAGGGCTGGCTGAAGCCAGGCGGTGGCTGGGTGGCTCTGGGGGCGATATTGGGGTGGAGATTCATTCGGATCGGAGAAGTCTTACGTGCCATCCCCGTTTCTGTCCCCCTCCTCCTGCTGAAGATGCTGCTGCACTGAACCTGAAAGGTCTGGTTATAAATAGCTTCTCCCTGCAGCTCCTCAATGAGCCACTGAGGCGGAATGAGTCATCTCTGCCGGCAACGTGGCCCCCCCAAACCGCCTGCGTCAGGTTGGGAGCGTGGCTGCCAAGAGCAGTGGTACACGCTGTTCTCTCTCAAAGGGCAGTGGCCTTGGGGGACAGGGACACTAAACAGACTAGCTCTACCCATTACTCATACGCACCCAAAAGCCACGTCGCTTTGTGAGTAAGAATAATGTAAAATCGATCAAGAGCACTCCGAAAGCCACATTGGCATTTCGGCCCCCTCTGTCCATCCTGTTATCCAGGCCACCCTGGTTCTCCACCAGAGCTTCTAGCCCGCTAGTTGGTTTGTTATGGAAATGGTTGGGCACCTCTCTGAGTCTCCCATTCTTCTCGTAATGAACTTCTTATCAAGATCTGTTGACGCCTGTTCGGTGAATGGGTGCAGCAGCTAGGTGATCTGACAAACCCACACCTGGCTATTAAGCACACCCAGGTATTTCCTATGAGGAAAGAAGATGAGAGTTTTACCAAGAGAAGTCACTGTGAAAGAAATCCAGGTGCTCAGATAAAGAGATTCTAGCAGTTATCTGCTTTGTTCACAGGCTTTCATCAGAGGTGAACAGAGCTCTACTGAAACTTTTCCTTTCTCAAGCCTAAGACAATAAGGATGGATGTTTCAGGAACTTTAGTATAAAAATCCATGTAAGCAAGTAATGCACAAGTCCTAGCCAAGATAAAAAGATACCTGTAATGTACCAAATTTGCTGTGATTGACAGAGATTAGAGGGCTTGGGAATGAATATCTATGGTAGAGGAAAGTCATTTAAACCAATACTGGGTTAAAAGGAAGAAAGATTATCAGGGAGGGAAGACAATGCAAAGTTGATGCCAAAGAAGAACAACGATGTGATCAAAGTGATTACGTCATCAAATCATCAGTTTATGTTTTCCATAAACTGCCTTTAATGGCTGTGACCTGTGGCTCACCCAGACATTGGGTGAGGAAGCAAACTCTGGACAGCAGTGAGAGAAGAAAAACATGTCAGGCAAGCAAGAATATCTTGCAGTTGAGCTGAAGCCAAACCTTTGCAAGTAGTACCTTGAGAAGCAAAACTCACGTATAGCTCTCATTAGAACTGAAAATTGGCAAGGTTGATTGAGGATCCACACAAACAGCACAAACAGAGCAGTACATTTCAGCTCCCGCAGCTTTTCACTGCTCAGTAGTAGTGACGAGCAATATTCCCCAGCTACGTGGTCACTGCGCTCCTGCAAGTGATCCCTGGTGCTGCACTTTGTGATAGCAGAGGGAATGTTACCTGCTTTCGGGTCATGCCATGGTGCAAAACGATGACAAAGGCTGGCAGATTTTTTGCTACCAGCAGAGGTGATACAGTGTTGTCTCAATGGAGACAGAGGATGACGCAGTTTTACATGAGCTGCTTTTCCATTTTCCCTCGGTTTTAATCCACCATCAAATCAACGAAGCACATTCTGTTAATGACTTCGTTCTGATAGAGTTTTAAAACTAACAAGTTCATCATGTGCAGCCTCATCATTCCTATATTTATGTTCTCTTGGAGTATTTTATCTTTGAATATATTTCTTCAAAGGCACTTACTCCACAGAAGAACCAAAACCTTGAAAAGTCCTCTCTTCTGCTTTCTACCTTTCTTCTCAGCAACCAGAAAGTTATTTATTAGTACTTGGCACCAAGAAAGGACAATTTTCTTTTCTGTTATCACCTCTACCCTCTTCTCCCTTTCCTCATTATTACCTCTTCTCTGTCTCCTAGCAAGGATACAAAGAAGAACACCTATTTTCTCTTGCCTTGTTCCCAAATAAGTGAATAAAAAGTGAAGATCCTCACCTCCTGGCTTCTCACTGTGCAGAAGTGACAGGCTCACTGCCTCTTCTCTCATCTCTCCATTTTCCAGTTAGAAAAGATCTAGCCACGTTGCTTTTGGTCACCGTATTTCTTAGCATTTATGTGAAATCCAAGCCTCACAAAGGTGGTACAGCTCCAGACCAATCATGTCTCAAGGGTGTATCTGGGCTATACCTGAGCGCTGTCCCCAGCTCCTGTGTTGTGTAGAGGCCAAGAAAGAAAATTACAAAGGTGAATGCCTTGGTAGTTATCCCAAATTCCTGTCTTCCTTTAATGATGGGAGGAAGATAGAGTAAATGAACTCGTGGAATTTCATGAGCTTCTTACCACTTTGAATTTTTTCATGTCTCACTAATAAATTGATCAGTTGATCAATTGATCCGTTGAGCTGCTGAACACCTTGCTCTTTTGTTGTGTTTGAATCTGAATACAGGTTATTTAGCCATAGTTACGGTCCTGTTACTTGCCACTTAAATGCAGATAGAGAGGCCAAGATACACGATTACAGAGATAACTCGATACATAAGAAAGCAAATTCTTTACTCATTTGCAAAGACACAATTCCAATTGCTTCCAGAGATATGGACAGTGTGCCCAGAGGGAGCATTTGACCTAACAGCGGTAAAGGCTACACTCTACTCCACAGAAAGAGGACAGCGGTTCTCATACCCTAAATAGTACACTATATATATATATTATTATTAATGAGCAAGAAAATAGGTTAGTAAGAAGATAGTGAGGTATATGGGAGGCAAGAGGATCATTGAGGGTTGAGATTTTGACAGGAGCAGGGGAAACGATGAAGAAATACAATCTCTTTCTTTAAATATTTGTAAAGGCCAACACATTCTAAAACACCTTTTCAGGACATGAAAAAAATAAAACTAAAAAAACCACCAACAGCTGTCCCAGTTGTATCAGGACTGCAAGGCATCCTTTTGTTATCACACACACTGAACTTGGAAATTACAGATACTGAAACCGATGTCGATAAAATAGCTACCTCCAGGAAAGGATGAGAACTTTGATGGGGCAGCTGAAACTATGTAGCTGCTACTAACTGGGAAGATCTGTGATTTTCAATCTTCAAACAAGAAATGAGAGATAGAAAGTCTCTCTGAAATCAGTTTCTTCTGTTAAACTGGCATTTGAGGGATCGTACACAGAATATAGAATTGCATCTCACCTGAGACCAGGTACCTCTCCAACATCCAACTCTGTTTCATCCTCTTTTGTCATTCCTGAGCTATTCTGAGCAAGGGAATTCCAGCTCCTAAAGAAACAGATTGAAGGAAGCAATTAGCCCAAACACACCCAGAGCATTAACTACAATTGCAGGTAGGTACTCTGGCTCTTAGACTGGGATTATACAAACTATTATACTCATTCTCTACAAAAGCAGGCCTTTTCAAGGCTGTAGAGGCTGCCTGCCAAGCTCTACAGAAATGCACACAGGCTTTCATTAACCATCCCGAGCAGGGAAGATTTCTGTGGGGCTCACACTTCTCTTTCAGGCTGTGAGGTTTCACAGGTCAGCCCACAAAGAGCACGGCGTACAGAAGTGCTGTACAGGAACGGCTGTGGTTGAGGTGCGCTGCCATCCTACCCGATTCCAAGCAGGATTTTAGATAATGACAGGAACACAAGCATTCATGCCTACCGTCAGCTTTGCTTAGCAGGAAAAAAATAGATATTCCTTTTGGGCTGTCCGTACATTTTAGTAGGACCCAGTTTATAAAAAAAAAGCGCAAGAAACTGATTACTTCACCGGGGATGGGAATATGGAGGAGGTCAGCATATGCGTAGGATAAATATCCTCCTGCTGCAAACTTCCATCAGTCAGTCACCATCAGCTGCTCTGCGGGATAAAAATGTCTCAGATACTGCGCATACAAACATCGTTAGTGCCCAGCTCATTTACTTGCTGCAGTCCAGCAGGATCAGCCATGAAGTATAAGGGGATTTCTTGTTCAGCCCATCGCCCTTCCCTTTTTTTTTCGTCCTACTGAACCTTCACCTTCTCCCCTTCCCAATGTTAAAAGTAAAACAAAATCTGAGCAGACAACAACAGTCATGAGAATTACAAAAGACCTGACCTTACTCTGTCTTCTCTCAGGGGATTTGTTGGTTGCTCTGCAGAACTTTGACCAGATCTGCTCCAAACTCTTCTTATACTGTCTTCCCCTCATTTGTCACACAGCATCAACGATGCAGTGCAGACCCACATCTCAACCCAGTGCCAGCAACAGAAAGTCACTCTGGCCCGAGGGAGGAAAAGGAGTGGCTGAAGAAGAGCAAGGAGACAAAGAGAGGGGCACAGGGAGGAGAAAAAGGCCAAGCAATAGCTGAAAACAAAAATCCCTTTCTTTTTTCTCTGCATAACTTCTTTCTCACACTTGGGTTCCCCCTGCCCCTTCCCAGGTAATGGGATAAAGTGGCCAGACTGTTGGGGCAGAGCTACAGCTTTACATTGCAACCGAGTCCAAAAATGACTTTTCAGTTTCTAAAGCTGGGGAAGGGAAGGGGCAGGAGGTAAGAGCATCCCTGAGGAAGCAAGGCTTCTCCGGCAGAGCTGCTGCAGCAGCAAAGCTATTAATAAATGTTTGCAATCTTTTAATCGTTCTGCTAAATTGCCATCTTGTTCTTGCAATCCCCATAGCGTGTCAGTGCAGCTGCCTCCTCCCGCCTGCCTCCCCGTGTTCGTGCATGTGAGTGAGGGGGAACATCAGGAACATGCTCATCTCCGAGGGCTGCTGCAGCATTAGAGGGAAAATGATTTTGACAAGTGACTTTTAAAATCGTCCCTGCTCCAGAGTAAGCGGCCCTATTAGTTATATCTATTACCCACACCTTCACTTGGTTTCCCTTTGTGGCATACCCTGCCTCCTCAGCCCAGACACTGAACTGCCCCGGGTGAAAACATCACGGCCGACCTACTGAGTCTTGGGACCCGCTGCCCGCGAGACCACGTCTCTTCCCGTGCCACTGCCCTGTGGCTGCAGCCAGCAGTCACTTGGCCTCGAGCAGAGACTCCCAGCAACACATTTTTGTCCTCTTTATCCAACCCACCTGAGCTGGAAAGCATCAGGATACAACACAGACATCCTCTGCTTTTCAGGCTCTTCCTGCAGGGTCAGTTAATCACAATATAAGTGGACTAGAAAGCTCTGATCCTATTTATGGCAATAGATAACGTTTCAGGATGAAAAGGATTAATACTTTTAAATAAATTGTCTGTTTTCCTCTTCACGTGGCTGAAGTGTACCCATTATTGTCCAAACTAGCACATAACAGACAAAGAAACCTTCCAACGTCATGGTGGAGATCAGCTTAATCCTTTGTCTGTTTCCTCCCCCGGCTCAAACTCTCATCTTTGTCCTAATTATAAGAGCATTGGAAATTATCATGGTTTAAAAAAAGACGCCAGCTTATATAATATTCTTCTTGCTTATTAATGATTGCAGGAGGGAGAGCCTTGCGCTGTGGGAGTTATGCAAAGCAAGGCTGAGCCATACCTTGCCGGGCTCCACCGACTGCCGGCGTGGAAGCACGAGGCTGGCCGCGTACCACCGGCTGTAGGGGCTTGCAGGGATGACAGGCCCGCTGCACGCACCTGAACGAGGAGACACGACAGGCGTCACATTCACTGCGATTAGCCTGGGGCACTTCTCAGAGGCAGAAGACTTGAGGCGAAGTGACTTTAACCGCGCCGCGATGTGCTAATCCCCGAGACGGCGCAGCCTGAAGGGTTTGATTGCTGCACGGAACGGCAGCTTATGAATAATAATAAAGAAAACATCAGGCGGGATATTGGTGACACAGTTACACAGCCCTGACAGCCAGAAAGACGGCCTGCCTGGATGTGAAGTCCTTAAGTCCATTACTTAGTCGAAAATTACTTCTCTCCTGTCCTCTGAACATCATCCCCTGTATAAAGCCGCAATGTGTGAGAGGCTTCCCAAAGAACGAGGCTGGAGATTCGGTACGTGCTTCACACGGAGAGTTTGCTGTGTTTGTCACTATGGTATCGTGCTGTCGGAGAATGTAGGGTAGAGTAGGAGGGAATGTGAATGGGAGCAGGAGCTCCGGATCCATGTTATAAACTCCTGCAATTTTATTGAAAAACGAGCTTCAACATACGGTGACACCATCAGTCGCTGCTGCTCAGACAAGCAAAAGACTAATTAGATTTCTTGCCCCCACGCTTGCCGAGGAACACCTGCACCCAGCAAGTCCCCAAAACAAAAAAAGCTCAGTACGTGTAATTTAAGTAAATTAATTAAATGATGTTAAAATGCTTTCGTTAACATCTGGGATGTGACTCAGGGGTGCCGATCACCTCACAACGCAGGTTACAGAACACAAAGCGTAGCTGAGAGAGGTCTGTGCATGGAGATATAAGACATAAAGCAATCCGTACATAAAGCAGTAGGGCTGTTGAGAGCTGCAGTTGGAAGTATGCTGTAGAGGAATCTAATAAGCACTTGAACCCGTCCCTGCATGGGTTTGGGTTGTTTATTTAAATCCTACATCTTCAAAAACACCTCACAATTATGACTTCACTGTCTGCCCCTCTGCTTGCCGTGCCCAATGCTGAGGGAGTTTTAGTCTGGCCACGGAGTTAGGGTGGGGACAGGGGCAGAGAAGGGACGAGTTAAAGGAATTGAATCCTGAAGACCCTTCACAACATGTACAGAATTTCTCACACGGGTGTATTTAGCAATAAATAGTGAGGCCACACAGAGAGTGGTGGACGTATAGAAGTTTTGCTGGGCGTACCACGTCCTGTGCCAGCCCTGCTGTCCCACCAGCAGTGCCCACCCTGTCACCTACCCTGGGAAGGCCCCGGGTACCCCTTGGGGTACGAGGGAAGAGGAGCCAGGTGGGGCCTCCTGTGACACTGCAGGATGCAAACTGCTGCCTCTGCACACCCTGCGTGGGGACACACACACATTTAACTGCCTGTGGCTTAGTTTCGTGACCTATAAGCACATATGGGGGTTAAGCTACACAGTCCACAACATCGCTCCTTGAAGCCTCTCATGTTCTGCCCCCCACAATCCTGAGCTTTGCTGGCTGGCAGAGCGCCGCTCGGCTCGGCTCGGAGGCAGCGGCAGCCCCGGGTGCTGCCACGCAGCAGGCACACGCTGAAATGGGGGGAAAAGTGAGCTCCCCTCGGAAAGATGGAAAATGAAACCAGATGCCACCAATACGGAGAGAAAGGAGAAACGAGATCTGATCCTTTAGATGACTTGATGGAAGCTGCTCATGTTCAGAGCAAATTCAGCCCTAATTAAGTCACTACTGTTACAGCAGGATGAACATGAGCTTCGAAGCACCACAGGTATGAAACAGGGACAGAGGAGGTCACGTAGCAACAACTGCTTGGGTTGCAGCACGTGCACGATGGAATTTTACTGAGGTGGCCTGAGGGACGTGCCCTCGGTCAGCCATCCCCAGCTCATCTCAGCGCATCAGGCGCTCCACGAAGGCTGCTGCGTGCACCACCAGGAGCCTGGGAGCAACCAGCAGCAGGCAGAAGTCATCTCGAGAGCCAGCTCAAACTCCCGTGCCCTCAGGGCAGCTGGTGGAGTCAGCCCAGCAAATGCAGCAAGGTATTTTTTTAGTTTGTTTCTGTCTTCACAGTGTGCATAGTTGGGGAAAGCGACAAATATTTACAGCCTCTAACTCAGGTGCAAACTCAAAAATAAAATAAAAACAAACCAGAAAGCCCCAGCAAGCTTCCCAAAATAGGTCAGATGCTTCTGGTGCTTTTTGTCTTCTGCAGTCTACAGCAGCCGTGGCCCCCAGAGATCTGCCCGCGCGCACTGGTCTCTGTGAGCAGCCCCGACCAGCACAGCAGAAATAAAAAGAGTCGCTGCTGATTCTCCCCCACCCAAAGCTGCGCCTCGCTCTGCTTCCGAGGGGCTTTGACTTGCTGTGCCGGGCAGGGGGGGGCTGCAGCTGAAGGTGGCTGGAGGCCAGAACAGGCGGGTGGGGAGGGCGCTGTCAGCCTGGGTCAGGCAAAGAGCTGAGATCCCCGTGCCCCAAGCAGGCAGTGACTGGCACGCTCCTTGCTCCGAGCTGACACCAGGACATGCCGAGACCCTGAAACTCCCCAGCCCTACCCCTCTGAGCAGCTCCCCGCAGCTCCTCTCCTCTGTCACACACTGCTGCTGCCCTGCCCGAGCTACGAAGCAGCCACGGGTTGTGCAGGGCTGCTCCTGGAGGCCTGTCCTCGCGCTCAGCTCCGCTGCTGCTGAGCGAGGGGTGTGCAGGGAAGTGTTTGCCTTCGTCTCCCTCATTACGGAGCTGAGTGCTCTGCGGCAGGCAGCCCTGCTCCTGTGCTGCTCGAGGCTGCTGGAGCTGAACATAAAGCCACGCAGAGAGGAGGGTTGTTCAGCACACGGCAACAGCAGCAGATGCATCTCACTGCAAAACAGGGCCACAGCTTCACCTGCAGAGGAATTGAGGGGCAAGAAAAAGCAGGGTGCACGGATCTGTTCTGCCCTCGGAAAAATCCTAATTCTGCTTTTCACCTTAATCCAAATATCTCAACATTCTCCACTTTTGGCAGGCGCCTCTGCCTTCTTGCTGACCCCCTGATGAAGTGCTGCTTCCTAAAGAGGTGAAGGCTTTTGTTTGCTTTTTTCCTCAAGCTTCCTTGGCAGACAGGTAAGCCGAGGGGTGTTTGTTCCTGGAAGCTTCCTGACGAAAAGCCTCGCGGCACCAAGGCTGACAGCCGGCCTTGCGGATTGCATCCTCTGCTGAAGCACCACTCAGCAGAACAAAACAACAAGCCCGACCTCGCTCGCACGCTCCAGGACCTGGGATATCTGAAAATACTGCTCTGAAGCGCAGGCTGGAAACGGAGGAAACCCTCTGAGGCCATCCTTGGGTTTAGAGCAGCCTTTGCTGTAACTTCGGGGCTGGCAGTCTCCTCCCTATAGGTGGCAAGAAGCTCAAATCCCACTAATGCTATTGGGCTCTCTGCGAAGGAGCAATTTTTCAATTACTCCTAATTAAGAGCAATTACCCTTTATCTTCAGAGACCAGAACAAAGAATAATTAATCCATCTGAACATCCCCGTGAAGGAGGCATTAAGGATGGGTTGGGTTTTTTTCCACACAGCAACTTACGTGGCTCACTCAGCGCTCCCAGATGCAGAAAGGGAAGGGAGAAGCAAATCCCAAACTATCAGAACAAATATTCTGGGTTTTGCCTTTGAGTTGGGAAGCAGCTGTTTGCTTCTTGCAGCAACCTGCTGCAGACGAGGAGTGTGCTGCCTGTGGATTTCACAGACAGGAGCAGTTTTACTAATTTGATAATTAACAATGTTCAAGGAAGCTTTTTACCGATCTTTAACATATATCTGCAAGCAAAGTACTTGCATTATTCCCATTGCAGAGCTTGAGAAAACCAAGCTCAGAAGTTCAGGGCCAGCTTCACAGCGCACACAGCCACTATCAACCTGAACAGAATTGTCCTGCTCTTGACCATTCAAAGAAAAAAAAGTGAATTTAATATTTTGACCTTCCTAAAGGAAGCAGTCTAAGATCATGCTGCAAGCTGCTGAAAGATGCAGAAATAGAATTTGTTTCAAGCTGCAGCCTTATGGGTTTGCAAGACCAGGGTACTGAGGGCCCAGCAATTCAGAGCTGCCCTCAGCTCTGCCCTGCGCACGAGGAAGCACAGGGGAAGCGCTCTCAGGACAGTTCTGGAAGAAGAAAAAACAGAAAAAAGGACCACAATAACACATCCTACTGCAGCTAAGGAAGGCTCTAATGCTTACCAAAGAAGAGAGTTTATGATTAGTGATTGTGTTAAGATGATAAAAAGGGATAGGCTTTATTCTTAAGTATATTGATCCCGGGGCTCCTGAGCTACGAAGGGGGCGTAGAGAGGAACAGAAAATAAGGGAGTGGGAAGGAAGGGACCAAAGGGAGGGGGAGGGCAGCCCCTGCCTTAACTGAAGGCATCTGCCTGAAAGGCTCCAGGCCAACGTGCTCGGAGAACGCACTCTTCTGTCTCGGTGACCTTGCGGAGACAAACTGAACGAACGGCTTCAGGCGACATCGGGCAGAGAATTTCAGAAGCAGTTTTAATTTTCGCCAGATTGTTGTGTATGTGCAGCTGCGGGGTTATCTGGGGACGCAGTGTGCATGCAGTGGAACAAACCATAGCTGTCACCCCGATGCCACACCTGATGGCAAATTTAGTTCAGTGCTTCCAGGGGGGAGCAAAACCATGGCTTGGGCTATTTGCGGAAGATCAAATTGTGCTATCACAAGGATGGAGAAGCAGCTCAGCCTAATTTTACCCCAGAATGTAATTACTTGGCTGAATCATGCGCAAGCAACATACAGGACTGATGCTCCAACACAATGTGCTCTAATATGTTCCCTCTACTCACACCATGCCCTTGCTCTGAGTCTCCAGTCTGACAGCTACTTACTCCGAACAATTTGTGTAATCCCTTTGTGCCTCAGTTTATTCGTTTACAAAATGCAAACCTCCTGCCTAAAAAGAGCGCAGAGATTCAGTAACGGATCTCTGTCTTCTCACTGAACACATTTGCTGGCAATTTTCATTATAGCAAATACTTAGAAATTGTAAGAGCTGGCTGCCTGCAACAGACGGTGTGCATTAATCACCGTGTTTATTGCAGCTTATTAGCACAATTAATTGTACACAATACAAATGTGATCCAACCCATAATCTGGAGATTACGAATGCTGCGTAAATCCAAGATGAAGGTCTAGGTCTTCAAGTAAAATGTCAAGTCATGAACAAAAACAGTAATAAGAACAACCAGGCCTGCTTGGGAATATCCCCTCCACGTGCATACTACTGCACGTAACAAAGGTGAGCTTGGAAAACGACCTCAGCATCCCTCCTGTACCCCACAGCATCCAGCCTAAAAGCGTAAGGATTTGTTTGAGAGCCTTCCTTGAGGCGGGGGCTGCTGGGCATGGAGCTGCAGGGCCAGGGCAGAGCTGCACAGCCCGGTACTCAAAGGGCAGTCCCACGGGAGTGGGCAGAGGAGGGCAGAACTCCCTTCCTGCAGTTGTTACCTCGGCCATTTCCCAGCCCCACTCTGCATCTCAGGTCAGCCAAGGAAGGGCTGGTGGGCTCAAAACCCACTCAACTCTTTCTGATGGGTTTTTAGGGCATTTGGCTGTTCAGCACAGCTCACAGCCCCAGCGAGGCACTCGGCCTCCTCACGCTACGCCGAGAGAGAATTCGGCTTCTGTTACCAAAACTCACCTTCCCAACACGCATCCGCTGCCTGAGCCCAGCTCTGTGACAGCCCATGCAACTGCTGCGATCTGGGTACTGGGGGTTCAGCCAGGATTTGCCTCAGCCCCGCAGGGTGGTCACTTATCTAAAGCAACGTTCACTGGAGGGGCAGCTGGATACAGAACACCCCAACCAGCGGGCTCACACGCCTGCTCTTGCTTGACCTAGTGCTGTAACTGTTCCATTAGTGTAGCGCTGTGTGGACAGGAACACAAAGTCAGTCCAGAGTCTCTTGCTCATCTGTTCATCTCTGCCCAGGGCCAGATTGAAGACAGGCAGTCTTAGAACAGCTACATGGACATGGAGGGAAGAAAGTCTCACTGGTGAATCTATGAGGCCTCTGAAGTAGCTGAACAGTGACAGCAATGCAGCACCACACAGCTCCAAAACACACTTTGTCCTGCTTGTCACAACACATCAATACCAGCCATTTACAGCATTTACTCTATTATTCTTGAAATAAAATCAATATGCAGACCAAGGCCAGAGAAATTCAGCCTGGGAGTTTATCAAATTCCCCACGTTGTTGGACAATCATTGATGAAACGATTATTCTTTATGCACTGATGAAGAATCTTCCATACAAAGCTCTCAAATTGCTTTACAAATTGTCTCTAATGCATACAGGGAGTGCAACGTTATTTCCCCCTGTCCTGGTATGCTCTGCCCTTCAGAGTTCCTGTTTCACAAGCTGTTCCAAGGCCACATTGCCTCTCCAGGTCTGCAGGAGAGACATCCATCCTCTCCCTTGGCAGGTATCTTGACCCACTCGTCAATTCAAATTGCATTTTCTGCATTTTTCTCTGTCAGATCTTTTCTTAGGAGACAGTTTTTTTCCACCTTGACTGTACAACTCACCATCACTTGTGACAGTCTCTTGAATCACTGACATGAATCAATACAGTGAATCTTGCAGAGGATGGGGTGAGGAGGTAAGAAAACAAATGCGAAGGTGTTGCAACCTTTTAAGTCCTGCACTGTCAGCTCAGCACACCACGAGGCCTGACCGGAGTCATACAGCCGGTGCTAACACAAGCGCTCCACAGGGAGCTGCGGAGGCTCAGGGCTGCTCTGTGCATCTTCCAAACCAACAACAGGGAACTAAAGGCAACGTGCTACATGAAACGAGGCAGGGCAGGGCTCTCTCACAACACTGCTCTCTCTTTGTGCTGTGTCTCTCCTAATCAGCTTTCTGGACCGAAAACTGAGGCTTTCGCCATCCATAGCGCTGAGCAGGAGCACACAGAATGCACATGTCCTATTGGATCACAGGGCAGAGTGCACTCACGTGGGCTGCCTGTCAGGGACCCAGCTGCACCTCTGCAAAACGAGGGAGGGCACGAACAAAGCCTGTCAGAGGGCAGGGAGGGGAACGCCACCAGACACTGAGGTAGCAGCCGCGCTGGGAGGCTCACCCGGGGCCTCGCTCCTTGTTCACAAACTCATGGTTTTGGTATCACTCAGAAGTGTGGGAATAGCTTATCACCAAGGAGCTCGCCGCACTGATGAGTGGAACTGATGGTTCGATCCAATCATGGGTATTAAAGCACAAAGCAACACGGCAAAAATCCATCCTGTGGGGTCTCTCCTCAAGGAAATGCTTCTACCCACATCAGCACCAGAAGCCAGCAGATTTCCCAGTCCCTTTCTTCACGGTCCCACCAGAAAGGTCTCTTTTTACTGGACTTGGTGCTCCTCTCTCTCGAGGCAGCTCTTGTTCCGCAGCTCTCAGAGAAGCCTGGCAGGAAGGGCGAGCACAGGCGGAGACGCGGCGCAGCGGGCATCCGTTTCAGAGGGCAGAAGTTTATCACTCGGGACAGGATTTCCACCGGCTTTATCGCCGTGCTCCTTGTCTGGAATTAAGGCCCCCAGAGGAGCTGTTTCCACTCTGAATTAGCAATGAGGCCGTGCTCACAGCCCTGCCCTGGCTTGCGGTGGGTGCAGGCAGCAGACACGGGGCGCACCCCAGCCTCATGGGTCTCCACACGCGGAGCCCGAGGGGCTCAGAGCCGTGAGGCACTCACGCTGCAGCCCAGTAAATTAAAGTAAATTAAAGTAAATTAAAGTAAATTCAGGCCGGAGCTTGTGCTGGCGCTGGAGACGATTCCGCGAGGCACCGAGGGGCAGGAGCCCTCCTGGGACGGCTGAGCTCACGGTAATGAGGCACAAAAGCACCAGCCCGGGGGGGCTGAAGGGACACAGACCTGGGAGCTGAGCCTGCTTTATAAAAATTAATTAGTTAATTAATTAATTAGCCCTCAGCAGGCTGCACGGCTCTGCCCGCCCTGCGCCCCCTCAGGGTCCCCTCAGGGTCCCCTCAGGGCACCGCGCGCCTCGCGCGCCCCCGCGCGGGGGCTGCCGGGAAGGCGGCGGGGTCGCCCCGGAGGGGCTGGGGGGGCGGCACACAAGGCGCATGCGCGCAGCCAGCACCTGGAGGAAAGGGCAGGGCCGCCGGGGAGGCGTCAGGACGGGAAGTCCTTCCTCTGACCCCGCCTCCGCGCGGCGCCGATTGGTTGCTGCGCGCCGAGGCGCTTCTCCCATTGGCTGGGCGCCACGTCGGTCCGGCGGCGGCATGGTTCGCTTCAAGAACAGGTGAGGCTGAGGGCGCGGGGCCGGGCTCGGGCCCGGCCGGGCCCCCCCCGGTAACCGGCGGCCCCCTCAGGTACGTGCTGTGCCAGGTGGTGGCCGAGGAGCCGCGGGGCCGGTCCTGCATCGAGGAGCGAGCCGTGGGCAGCGCCGTCAAGGACGCCATCGCGCGGGCCTACGGGGACTACGGGCTGGCCTGCTGCTCGCTGGCCTTCACAGGTGGCGGCCGGAGGGACCCCGGGGGGAGGGGAGGGGACCCCCGGGAAGAAAGGGGGAGCCCCAGGAGGGAAGGGAGTCCCTAGGGGAAAGACCCCCGGGAAAGGAAGGCCCCCCCCGGGAAAGGGGACCCCCTAGAGGGAGGGGGACCCCCGGGAAGAAAGACCCCTGGGAAAGGCAGGGATCCCCTCAGGAAGCCCCCCCGAGGGAGAAGGGGTGACCCCCTGGAGGGTGGAGCCCCCCCCAGGGAGAATGGGGAACCCCCCTGGGAATGGCCCCCCTGGAGGGAGGAGACCCCTGGGATGAAAGAGCCCCGGGAATGGAAAGGACCCCCCGGGAAGGGACCCCTCCCCAAGGAGAAAAGGGGACCCCCAAGAAGAAAGAGCGACCCCCGAGGATGAAGGGGACCCCCCCGAGGTGCCGGGGCTGGGTGTCGGTGCTGAGCGGTGCCGGTCCCGCAGTGAAGTACCTGAACGCCTACACGGGCACCGTGCTGCTGCGCTGCCGCAAGGACTTCTACCGCCTGCTGTGCTCGGCGCTGCCGCTCGTCAGGCAGCTGGAGAGCCGCGGGCTGCGCTGCCCCTGCTTCCTCAGCACCCTGCACGTTGGAGGTGAGCCCCGGAGGGAGCGTGGTGGGCACTCTGCTTCATTAGAGGTGGCTTTAATTAAGGGGCAGTAGCCCCCCATGCTCAGACCCTCAGTAACGCTGCAGGAGTCTTCATTACAACGAGCAACCAGAGCAGCAAATGCTGCATTACATTAAGTTTTAAAAAACATGTTTTTAAAGTATAGCATTGTCCCTGTCCTGAAAACTAACTGCTTGGGACAAGGACGTGGCACTACTTGTTAGAAATTAGCATCATCACATCACTGGGGAAGCGCAGTGTGGACACGCATCCTATCCTTTGCCTTAATAAAGGTGGTACCCAGGGTATTTATTGTGTGATACAAAGATCTTCCTGCTTTACATAGTAACACTTGGTTTCACGGTTTCAAAACTTGTTACATATCGTTCTTGTGACTCCGATAGGTACCATAAGGTCATGCCAGAAATTCCTAATCCAGTATAACAGAAGACAGCTGCTGACGTTGTTGCAGAACTGTACAAATGAGGGTGAGTTCCTCCAGCTGCTTTCCTGAAGAGCTGCCTGAAGTGCTGGAGCTTTTGTAGGATGTGCAGGGCTGCTTCCAGCTCCTGCAACCGAGAAATGGGCCTCTCTTTACAAGTTGAGGACATCCAACACGTGTGAAGAGCTCAAGGAATGACCCTGTGTTGCCCCCTTTCTTGCAGAGGAAAGACAGCGCATCCGGCAGTCGGTGTTGAGCTGTTCCCTTACAGAAGAGCAGTCTCACAGTGGAGAGGAGGAAGAGGAAGAGGATGAGGATGATGGCACAGAGACAGACTGAATGTTGTTACTATTCACCTCTCTTCTGTACAGGTGTAATCATGATGATACCAATGATTTTCTGTTGTAAGTAAAGCAAGGGCTGGGAAAAGCACCTGTCCCTATTTAGACTTCATTTCCCCATTCCAGGTGTTGAAAAATAAAATGTTTTTTGTTGATTTTTTTTTAAACTGTGTTACACTTCAGTGGGTTGTCTGTTTTACTCCAGGAATTAAAACTACTAAAGAGCACAGAAACTCGCTGTGATCTTCATGCTGAGGTAGAAGCGAGCTTTAGGCAGCTGGCACCGACAAGGAATGTAATTTTTCTCCTTCAGTACAGAGAGAGCATTAACATCTTTTAGTTTTGGACCTGATCTTCAGGTGCACCCATTGTTTAGAAGGATATCCATTGTTTTGAGGCACAGAAGCACCAGTTGTGTATACAGCAGTAGAAACTACAGGGAATCCATGGTAGAACTTTAAGGCTCACGTCTGTCCAACCCATTATAAAACTCAGGTACAAGTACTGCTTAAATATTTATTAAGATTACACCAATCAGTTACAGGAAAGGAGCACTGCTGGTAGCATCTCTTGAATCCATAGGAAAACGAGATACAACTTGATGCTGTCCTTCGGAGACTGCCCATGCAGAAGGGACAGTTCCTCGCCTGCATGATTTTCCCTTGTTCTAGTGCTAGCGAGAAGTGGAGGCAAGTTGTACCAGCTCCAACTACTCTCTCTTGCCACCGCAAAGAAAAGTTGACTATAAAGGTGTAGGGATAATAAACAACAGATAATGGTTAGACACTTAAGTAGTAACTCCTGCTCCATGACTTAAAAATACTGTTACAAGTAGGAAACAACAGCATTGTGAACACAGTTAACTGCATACTTGAATCTTTCTTGCTCAGTGGCTTCCTATTCCCTCACCAATCATTTTCCACTACATGTTTGAAGCATTAACAAGCTGTGCTACCACTTCTAGGCACTTGTCTTAGTTTCTTTGCACTCTTGACAAGCTGTGCTGTCTTTCCATCAAGTGTAGTTAATTGTGACCAAGTGTGAAATTAAGCTGCTTTCAAAGAAGGCTTTGCAAGCATTTCCTCTCTCCTATAGTAACAGAGACATTCTTTACCTCCTGTCACCCCCCTTCTTTCTAGTTTACAGCTGCATACAGTGTCTTGAAGTGTGTACTCCTTGGTACTAGCTTCCCTTGCACACATGCCTTAAGGAAGCACTTGTGTAACAGGCAGCCGACTGTTTTGAAATCAAGCATCAATACATTGACAAGCTTTTTAAAATAGGGACACACCCAGTGAATACACCAGCAGTGCCAGTGAGCACAGTCTGCCTCTTACTGGAAGCACATGAACAACTCAAAACCTCTGAGTGCAGGCAGCTCACTTCTTGGTGCAGGTGGGGCTGAACGTAACAGAAGACCCAACAACTGCCCCTGTAAATCAGGTGGTGCTTCATACCAACTCCCTGAAAGGAAATGCGGGATGCTAAGGTTTAAATGTGTTGCTGAAAGTGGTATTACGCTCCATGTTGATGTAAGAGGTCAAGTTACAGCTCAAGAAGTCTGCAGTATTTTAAGTGTGCGCATATGATTTATTGCAACTGTTGGCCTTGACTGGTACATTACACCTACAGTTCATTTTATTTAACAAAATCCACACCACTTAACTCATTAGCTTTAAATCAAACCACAAGCAGTGCAGAATGCGACCACCCAAAAAAAGAGGGGGCAGGGGTCCAGGAAAGGCATGTTTCTAACCCGAGGTGCTTAGTGCAGATCAACTCACAGCCCAGAACCAAGCAGATACAGGCCCTTAGCCCAGTGCAAAAAACCCATCTGTGTTCCTTGCCAGGGGATAAAACATCTATGGACTCTAGCTATCAGTTGGCTTTCCACTTCAAGAGGAGCCAGTGTTGTAACATCATTTGTGTAGTTACTACCAAGAGCCCCAGGGTGGAGTGTTCATCCTAGATGATCTGGCTACAAAGGATTTGTTGGCCATGGTTGGCAAAAAAAGAAAAAAAAACAAACTAGCAGCCTCACTCACCCACATTAAAACAGAGTTGAACAGCTGCAATAAGCCAGGAGTTCCTTCTACCACTAGTGCCAGTATGCATTTTGAAATACACAATTTCAGCAAGAGTCACTTCAAAACCAACTAGCCAAGTTCTGCTTTACGCTCACCTCAGCTTTAAGTCTTTGAAAGCCAGGAGAACAGGAGGAATTCTTGCTCTTTAGAAAAAGAACAGATAGCAGCTAACACTTTAAAGCCAGGAAGCTCTTCTGCCCATTCCCAGCTCAGAGGAAACCAGTTTCTGAAAAGAGCAGTTTAACAGCTTTACTGAAACAGTGCTGCTGTCACAATCAGATGGGCTTCTGTGCACGAATACTTCTGGGGAAGTAAAGGCTCTCTGCCCCTTCACTTAGGCAATACTGCAGCAGGCTGGCAGTGCCACGCAGATGTAAACACTTTCATACTGCTTATTAGGCCAAAAGAATTGACATGGCACAGACTAGAAGCCTTGGCTGAATGGTGTCTGGGTTGTTTCAAAACTTTGTTTCAGTATAAACCGATTTGGTAAGTTGGAATAAAGAAATCTTACTTCAACATAACGCTGTCATGGTTTCCTCCTGAACCCCTAGAAGCCCTGGAAACACAAGTTTAGTCTGTCCAAATTTAAATACTTAAACTATTAGCAGCAAAACAAAGCAAAAGGAAAAGAAAACCAGGAGAGGAAACTTCTCTTGAATAGCAGAATCACTTTGTGTGAACAACAGAGGTGCTGAACAGTAGCTTCTGCTTCTGTTTCTTTCTTTTCTTGCCTCCCTTTTCCTCTGTGAAGAATTAAAATGATATTGTCACTTTTCTCATGGAACAGGAACATCACGCAGGAAACAATAAATGGTCTTCCCTTCCTAAATGACTTTATCAGTTTGTGATACTTCCTGTCAACTCACTGACCACAAGTAGCTTATAAAAAAATACTGCAGACAAACTAAGAGATTACCACAGCTACGTGCACCTAGAAACATGCCAAACTGATTCTAAGGCTGCCATTGCAACGGCAGATTCTAGGACTGCAAGCATGCAGTGGTTTGCCTTTCGGATAGATACTGCTTTCATTCATGTCCAAAAAACATTACAACTGGAGCTTAAACTCACTGAAACTCCCTGCCTCTCACCTCCAGTTCTCCACCACTCTATGCAGACTCCAAAGAGAACCCAAAGCTGAACAGAACCAAGCATTATAAATGAGTTTTATCAGTTCTTCTCAATTTGTTTCCGACTCTCTAACCTGAAATTCCAGCTAGCAGTATCTTGACATTTTGGTCAAATTTCAGTGGCAGTCCAGCTGCTCAGCAGGCTAGGCATCTTTGAAGCATACAACCTAAACTTCCTTGAGGTAAAGCTTAAATTAAGTTCCAACAGAGATGGTAAACATGATGACCAGAAGACATCTTTGCCCTAACAGGATTCTTTGCTAGTGGGAGATCTCAGTGCCCACTAACAGAAGCCCAAATCAAGGTGCTCATAAAACACAACCTGATACTCTTCAGACCTGTTCTGCAGCCGATTTTTCGTCCCCCGAATCCCCTCTCTCACTTCTATCAGAAGGAGAAATACTAATTTTTTCCTACTTCAGAATTTCTTCACGCTCCTCCAGCTCCCCCCCTTACCTGACAAATGCTCAGCTGCAGACGGTTTGTCCAGCTTCAGGAGGGCTGCCTCGATAGCTTGACTGAAGGAATTCTGAAAGCTGGGCACAGGCGTGCGGTCAGAGCTGTCACTTTCCCCATCACTGTCTGCTGGCACAGGGAGTGCCAGAGTGTTCTCATCTGAAAGAAAGGAAAGGAGAGGGCTTTATAAAACTTTGGCAGTGCAGATGCTTCTCCACACTCCAGATGTTTCTTGTGAAGCTGTAAGATTTCTTAAGATTTAGATGCACAGAAAGGAAGCCAACACAGCAATACCAAGTTTTCTTACCTCTCGTCTTCGGAGCAGGTTTGGGCCACGTTTCTGGTTTTGCCTTTCCAACCCTCAACATCTGTCAAAAAAAAAAGTAGTTAAGATCCAATTAAAGATCCAATTAAACCCCAGGCACCAGGACAATCCTGCATATCCCAGAGTGGCAAGAATATCTAGGAGCCCCTTCCAGCACTCAAACTCCATGCTGTCTCTAAGTTTCATCTCACATCATTTTTGTGAGGAAGCAGTTGTACTCTTAGACCTAACCCCAACTACAACACCAGTAATTCCGACAAGATTTACTCTGTCACGTGGCTTACCTGGGCAAAGGATGGGAATGGAGAGTCTTCTTCTAAGCTCCCACAGAGCAACGGGCTGGCCTGGCTGGCAGCAGGTGATAGTGGAGTTGGAATAGACTCTACAGAGAAAAAAAAAGCAGTTAATTAAAGCCAACAGCATTTGGCAAAGGCATTTATTCTGCAGCTGCTAGTTATGAAACAAAACTAAAAGGTTTTCCTATTTTCTGTAATTAACCATATTTATCCTACCAGTTCCATCCATTAATCACACAGTGGAAACTCCTGAATTTCCTCACTATTTTTATTTAAGGAAGATTTGCAGGGTGATTTTTTTTTATTATTATTGTTATTTTTGGGTGCCTTTTGTTTGCTTGTTTTGAAAAACGCATTAAGAATGGCTTCTACTATTATTTTTTTTTTAAATGAACTGCAAGATAAAACGTGGTAAAGCGTAACTGGACAACAACCTGAGTGCTTACCACTTATGGTTGTAGTAAAATAAACATGAGGTGAAGATAGAGAAGGTAGAAAAAATGCTAGTGGTATTTTCCTGGCATACACACTCTTCTGCCTTTCCCCAGTCCCATCCCCTTTCCTCTCTTCTGCCTCAGCAACGATTGAAACAGTACGGTAACTACAACACAGATAGCACCGTCACTAAAATAGAAGCAGTAAAAAGCAAACAGAATCTCAACAGTCTCAGTCTTCTGTGTATGATCTTGCAGGCAATCTAGGAGAGTCGTTTTTGGTCAGTATTAAGGAAGTTTAGTCTGATGACCTGAGTAGTAGATCCCCAAAGAACAACCAAGAGTTTTTTGCAGATGCTCACCTGTCTGAAACACAGGGCTTCTGCCAAGAGGAGAAGGACAGAAGCTCTGATGATCAGTGCTGGTTTCTCCATGGCAAGATGTAAATGCAGGAAACTGCTGCAGATTCTCTAAAGCAATATGGACCTCTGGATCTAGAAAGAGGCTTTGAATTAAAGCACTACACAGTGTGGGGGAAGACTGTCAATATGCAACTTGTTTCAGGATTCAGGGAGATGCCAGCTCAAAAATTTTCTTTCCATCTGCTATTTTAGAGACCAGTACAAGCGCTGCTGTTGGATGGAAGCAGCTCCCAGGCAATTTTTTTTTTGCCTTCTTTACTTTCCACTCTATACAGTGATTACTATAAAAACAGAAATCAAGAATCCTGAGAGCTGTATATACCAAGGAAAAATAGTGTTGCCCTCAAGTGCTGTCTCTCTCCCATAATATCTGACTATGCAGGAATAGCATAACATCATTTAATGCCCTAAAACTGCATTTTTTTTTCTACTCTACAGAGATTGTCCCTAATACACTGTAATCTCACTCTAAACACACACTACAAACTAAAGGCCTTATAGCTAAAGACACCAGCTCAGCAACAGATGAGTGGGAACCAACCAGCAAGACTTACATTTGCCCTGTTTCTTGTTTTCTTCTATCTCAATTCTGCGTTCACGTCGTCGTTCATCACGAGCTTTCTTCTGCCGTAGGCGTTTCCTCTTTTCAATGTCATCTAGGAGCAACACACAACATCGGATATAAAAGAACCTCACCGATACTTTGGCAATGTTTTACTTTGTGATCGTGTTCAGTTATAACACATTAGCAACAAGACATGCTTACAAAACAACATATGCTCTTCCAAGCAGTCAGGTCTTTTTATTCTTTGAGTAATTGTTGTCATTACAGCAGTGAATAGGGGTTGTTCTGACTAAACAGTCATCACACAGTTGACGAAAGAGGAGTAAAGCTGCTCCTTACGTTCCTTTTTCTGCCATTAAGGGAGAAATGCTCCCACTTCATCCCCACAGATCCACTAACAGAGGCTAGTAAAGCAGTACCAACCTGAGAACAACTCTAAAGTCTCCTTAGAGATGATAGGTGGCTTCAGAGCCAGTTCACAAATGCTGAACTCACAGGTGAGGGGCAAATGACAGAGGTAGCGATGACGCTGTCTTATATCCTGATTTAAAACAAAACAACAAAAAAAAGAAAAAGAGCAGATACATCATTGCAACAAGGTCTAGAGGGTGCCATACTGATGAATAGTTGTGCAGACACAACACTCACCCTTCATGACATCAAATAGGAAAAAAAAACAAAAACAGAGCATAGTAACACAATAATCACTTTATAAACTAAAGAAGTGTGATCAATGCTTTGAATCAGAACCAAATGCTCCAAAACCTCCACCAACTACACCATAATCATACCCAGATAAAGTTACTCCAGTTCAGTTATTGATCTTCTTGTTATTCCTCTCTTCTCACATCACTGGAATAAAATTCTACAATACCAGTCCTCTGGTGCACCTGGGCTTGCACTAGACTAAATTTGCCCCTTGCACTTAAATTCTTTTGTCTGTCAACCTCCACTTCGCTTGATGGGAACAAAGTGAGTTCTGTATTTCTCCTTGCAGAGAAGAAAAACTTGAAGAGAATTCTCTCTCTCTGCATCCATTCTTACCCAAACACATGCTTTAATAAAAATTAATTAGGAATTACATGTAATTGTTACTGCATATGCCAGTTCTTACAATAGCTTATCCAAGGCAAAGGAATTCAAGATCCATTCTCTCTTCTAGAGCTTCAGTGTCTTAAGCACCTTCACTGCCTCAGAGATGCCTCTATCTCAAACACTGAAGTTACTTTCCACCCTCTTATTTTACCTAAGATCCCACCTCTATCCTTGATGCTCAGAAGCAGCTGTTTGCTGAAGAGATGCTGCAGAACACTCCTTTAGGTTCAGGAAGATGTACCTAGTTCAAGGTACTCTTAAAAACAAACCAACGTTAAGCTTACAGTTCTCTTACTCCTAAAACTTCCTACCTTCTAGTAGAAGAAAGCAAGTTAGACTACAGTCTACTTATCAAAACTAACTTCAAGTATTACACCTTACACAGATGTCCTTCACAGATAAGCACGCCTACCCATTCACAGTAATTATTTCTCATTATCAAAGAGAAACATCTCACCTGCCAGCTGCAAAGATCAAGTTACTAGAACGTGAAGATGAAATAATTACCTCTGTCATTGAGTAGCCAGCTATCTCCACTACAGCTGCAGTTATCTTCTCTGGACTCTTCTCCAAGCTGCCATATTCACGAACAAGACACCGAACATTCACAGGGTGAAGATACATGCACTGTCCATCCTCCGCTGTAGGACAAGACATCATTAGTTGTTCTGTGTCTGTTAATTGCTAATACTCTTTTCCCCACCTCACTAGTAATGAAACTAAGACTCCTTTCTAAAAGTCTAGAAGTTGTATTTCACAGAGTGTAGCTGAATCTATTGACCTGACAAGCGTCTTCCCCAAAAAAGGATCCCAAAGGATGCACCCTTGCCCCCATGACTCCAGGATTTCATTGCACTTACCTTGATAGAAATAGTAAAAGGGAGAGTTGTTATGATGTCCACTGCTAATTGTATCTTTACATTCTTGGTAGCTTGTTTCAGCTGGATTTAATTCTTCTGTAGTTTTCACATCAGGTTCCCCTATGGTATCCACCTCAGGTACTTCCTCTTCATCCAGCACTGCCTCTTCTGATTCCACAGGAGGCAAAAAGGAACTTGCCTGATCAGAGCAAGGCTCCACAAGCTCCTCATCGAATGCAGAGAGATACTCCATGCCACACTACAACAACGGAGGGCATACAGTTAGTACCACAATCACCTCTTTCAAAAATGATCATTTCTGCAGAAGTCTTTGGTACCAGTTCACCCTGCACTGCAGCGTAAAGTGGCAGCCCTAGGCATCAACGAGATCCGCCCAAACACAACTGTTACCCACCTTTTTCTCATGGAGAACTGCAGGCTCTGTAGTCTTGGAGCTGTCTAGGACCAATTCTTCCACAGCTGCACTAATTCCAGCAATGCCACTGCTTTTATCCTTGTCAGCAGAGAGTGCTGCTTCTCGCTCCTACAGGTCATACAAAGAGAACAAGTTTTAGTCTCCTATTTTAGCCAGGAGACTATCACCGTAATTATCTTTAGCCTTGTTCTATACATCAGGTTTTCATAAATCTACAATACATCTGTGACAAAGACAGACCATTGAAGGGCAGTCCTCTTCCACTGCAGGACACACAAAGGCTCCTTTTAAAAGAAATATTATCTACGTTTGCTCATGTTCGTTTGATAGAAGTTATCCCAGGAATTACTAGACCTGAAGGGGAAAACAATCTTCCTTTTAAATGAGAACTCCTTCACATTTCTGGGAGGAATACCATTTAATAAAATACATTCTGTTCTTTTATCTTGAATGTCACATCAGATACCAGGAGCCCAAGGGCTACAATCTCCTCCAAGGTTCACACTGCTATTCTGGCAGTAAATATCACCATCTTGCTAGTACATGCATCACAGAGACCAGAATAATCACACACAACCACTTAAGCAGCAAAAGATAAATGCTCAACATACTGTTAAAAATAACATCACTAAAAACATCCCAAGAGGTTCTCACCTTCAGTTCCTGGATAGCAGCCTCAATAAAGCATGCCTCCGGGGTGTGTTTTTCCTCCTCATACTGTTTTAGTAACGCTGCTTTCTCCTCCAGAATCACCAACTGCAGGACCTGCTCCCTGGATGCCAGAAGCAGTTTGGAATACTGGCTGTGCTGGTCATCTGAACAGAAGGAGCACCAAACCATTAATATCTTCGGGTAGAGGCACCAGTTTGAACTGGCATCAGGAACCACCATTTCTTCTGAAGTTCCATTACGGCTCAACTTTGAGTTAATCCACTGCCAAGTGGACAATATTTAGAAAGAGTTTGATACAAACTCTGCATATTTATACCATTGATGACACAAGCTCGTGCCACATACCTTCTCTGCTACACGGATCTCCCTGAAGTTGCAGTTTACCACAACTCAGTTGCTAAGCTTCAAAACTCAAGTCCAAGTTTCCCTTTTTTTTTTTTTTTTTGTGGAAGTATCACCCCCCCTTGAAGCTCTGGATGGTCAAAGCTTCCTGAAAACTTCTTCTTCTTCTCTCTATACTCAAAAATACTGCAACTGGAAAGTTTTGCCGAAGTGACCTACCTCTGTTTTGTCTCAAACTAATTCATAAACCCTTATATATTCAAAACCTCTATAGAACATTATTAGTCTTTTACAGGAAGCACAGCAGAAATAGTAGATAAACTAAAGAATTCCAAGGTCCAGCAAAATGTAGTCATCTTGTTACTAGAGCACTTGTCTTAACAATAAGCTTTACAGCATGTATAGAATCCCATTGCACACATACTCACTGGACCTATGGGTCCAACCTCTTTTAAGGACAGTGTCTACAGAACATCCCATTAACGGTGAGGTTTCTGAGTTTGGAATGATCTCAAATCCAGTACTGGATTGAAGGATAGAAGGGTTTGTTGTTTTATAATAGGATTTAGAGACCTTTATTTTAAAAGGCTGAGGGACATGTAAGCACACGCTCTGCGTGCTGGATGCCCATCGTGAGTTAGCAGACTTGACTTTTTACAGAGAGCTTGAACACATACAGCTTTTTGCAAATGCGGCTGCAAAATGAAGCGAGCCAAGACAGCCCACAAAACAGCAACGCTAAGTAAAATTATTTCTTTAGTCACAAAATTTTCATGATACCAACAGATAAGATGATGATGCATTAGTCACAGTACTTGACTGGAGAAAACTGTAGAAGTCAGGCAACAGATGTTTGGAATAGGTTTGCAATAATTTTGACTATTTCCCCAAATCGTTCACAGATCTTAGTTGATAAGTGAAGATGATGAAAACCTTGTTGAAGAATACATCCTTGAAATAGCTTAGACACAGTTATTTTTGTTAAGCTGTAGAATGAGGAGCCAGAAGGCAAAAGTTAAGGACACTGAAAAGCCAACAGAAGCAGCAAGAATGACACCAATGACTGTACAAGAAAAAATGCACATCAAGCTATAACAAAAATTGAGAAGGCAGGAGTCTGCAGTGCAGTAACTTGAAGGGAAACAGAACACAAGTTGAAGTCTTAGAAAAAACAAAGTATGGGTAGATTGCTTATTATTAAGATGTGGTCATTAAGGTTTTCAGCTACCCATGCTTTGTGGTCTGAACTATTTTAAGACAGCAGCATGGCACTGCCATGGGAAATCTTGAGTCAAGTCCAAGCCACAGTTAGGAGCAGGATGCCAAGCACCAGTACTCAGACACACTCACCTCCAACGTAAACAGGCTGCACCACATTCATCCACTGAGATTTGGGCAGTGCTATCAGAACACCTTTCTCTCTTCTCATAAGTTGCATCGTAATGACATCACCAATTGCATATTGGCGTGTTTCCATAGCAATAACACTGCAATGTAAAGAGGAGGTTATTATTTTTACAGGGTAAAAATAATATTTCAGTGACATATATCATTTAATAGATATCAAGCCTCACCTCTTAAGATCCTTCTTGTGAACAGAGCCGTAACAAATAGGGCACTTACTCCAGGTTTTCTCACTCAAGGAGAGATAGTGAAGGATACATGCCCAACAAAAGATATGCCCGCAGCGGGTGATCTTTGCTGCTGTAGGCGGGTACAGACAGATTGGGCAAGAGGGTACTTCATGGCTACAAATTCGCTGAAACAGCACACGAGAGGAATAGTACAAGTTATAGACTTGGAAATCATTCTGTGGCACAGAAACTAAACCTGTAAGATCTACTCTAATATATTAATCTTCCAGTTCTTCAGGTTCTGCTTATTTACCAGGAAATTAAGTACACCATGAACTAAATAACCATTTTGGTCAATATGTGGAATAGCCTTCAAAGCCAACCCATCTATTTTTACTCTAATGAACAACTATTCTCACGTTTTCCTCTTGTATTTGTCATCACTTAAGAGCTAGCAACATTATCATCATCTGAATTCAGACAAGAAGAAGTCAGCAAATGAACTGTCACCTCACACCAGCACATTTGTGCAGTCCTGTTTAACTGAGAGACTGAACTTACCTAATTTCATGAACATTCTAGTTTAGTCAGATGTTTTGTTAGCATCTGTATGTTGCAGAGACAAAACAGCCAACCAAGCACCTGATTTTTCAGTTCTCTCATAGGGTCAGGTAACAGTAAATGTACCTCCCCACCAGCTACACCAGCCACGACGACTAGTCTTCACAGACTAAGTTTCTACTTCAGGTAACCCAAAGTTCTGGCCACAATTATCAGGAGATTTTCCACTTTGTTGCTAGGCAAGATGGGCCACTTATGCACAAGATAATTCTTCAAAATTCTACACTCTAGTCCTCTTTCATGGACTCATGCCCAAGTTTTCTGTTAATATCTCAATCACAAGGACTGAGTCTACAGAATGTCAGATACTATTTTTGATGAGCTCCCATCTGCGAAAGCAAGAAGAAGCTGCTAATTTTCCTAATAGATTTTAACACTTCTCTTTTCCTGTCATCAAAGTACTTCATAATATATTCCATGACAGATCATTCCCAGTATTGTGGGAGTGACAGAAAAGGCCTGAAGCTCAGAAACAGCTGAGTTTTACGTAACATCACAAAGAAGCAGTTAAAGACAGACTGAGTTTCTTAATAAGACAAAAAAAAATCTAGCCCATCACAACTGACCACTTGCTCCACAAAGTCCCAGTTGACCAAGGTATCTGGATCAGCAAAGTGGACTGTGTAGTCCTGTTCTTCAGAGACAACAAACTGGCAGCTGGGGAAAGGCAAAGAGACAGATGATCCACTCAGTTGTTTCTAAAAACTCTTGGAGAACTATACCATAGGATTCTCAGAGCATCTTCTTTCTCCAGCAGAAAGCTACTGGACACAGTTTGGAAACTTCTACCAACATAACCCAACAGAGTTCAGTTCACAACCAGATTCCCAGAATACAGATACGTCTAATTTCAGTTAGACACAGCATCGCATACTACCTACAGAGTGAGCCAGGCAGAATGGTTTTCCAGAAAAAAAAAAATGGAACAAACAGAGCCAACTCCATCAGGGATCTCTTAAAAACAGGGAATCCACAAGTGGAAAGAGCATGCTTACAAGAATTAGAACTACTACAGTTCCTGTAAGCAGACTTTGTTACAATAAGTGAAAATCAAGTCACAAATCAATAGGGAAAAATCAGAAGCATTAACAATGAAAATGTTTTTTATTATATTTAACGTGATCAGATATGGGAAGTCCTTGACACACTTCAAATTCTAGTGAAAGTGACCGTTACTACCAGTCAAAAGAAATTCAGCTGCTGGATTACCATGCTGATCACTGTTTGGGTTACTATTACATATTTAGGGACCTGTGATGTGAAGCCAACCTGAAGCAGCAGTTTAAGAATTAAGAGACCCATATGAGTAATTGCTTCTGGCACTTAGATTAGCTTTAATCCAGCAACCACTGCCCCTACCATCTCAACATGCTGACTTTTTTGGAAGAAATGTTAACTTTCCATAAGGGAACTATATAGGTCTTCCCAAACGGAGTGTCATATTCCACAAACAATGCTGGAAAAGTAAGGCAGAAGACTAACTGGCTTACGTCCAAAAGACTCAGTCAACCAGATACCTTGTTAATAGGTAAAGAAGAGAACTTCATATGTTTTTTCTCTTCCAAGTACAGTAATGAGTATTAAAAACACTAGAAGTAACTTCACCCTGGAAGAGTATTCAAGATCAAACAATTCCCCAGCCGACTGTTCCTTACGGCTTACTGTCTCTGTAGAGGTCTGAGAACCCTGCTAGTCTTCCACTCACTTGGCCTGTAGGAAGAGTTCCTTGCTGAAAGGTTTATGTCCCCACTTGTTCCTTTTCCCCCAGTTGCCATGTCCATTCCCATCAAAATGGCCTGCTTGGCCACGGGGTTCAAAAGTGAAGTTCAGTAAGTGGTTCAGATTGATCTTCTTGGGACCAGAGAACTGGGCAGGGCTGAACTCTGCCCGTTGAGCCTCTGCTACCTAAGAGACAACAGCATTTATTAGAACTTGCTAGAATTTACTGCAAAAGCATCAGTACAAGTTGATACCCAGGCCCCAGCAGTGATCATGTGCAGAATATGCAGAACCCTCTGACTCACCTTCTCCTACTCCCATTCCGCAAATCAAGCACTGCAGCCAAAGTGCATGAGAACCTGGAAGTTAGAACTGAGTGGTCTTACCCCACACGGATGAAATGGAGGAGAGCAGAAAAACAACCCAAATAACGACAAGTAAAAGCCAACAATACCTAGTAGTCGAGGTTAATAACAGAAGAAAGCTGTTGAGATCCTGGCAGTATTCTTTTATATGGCCAGTAACACACATTTGGCTACTATTGCACAAGTAATACTTGTTTGTAGTTAGTTTCCATATAACAAAGCAGAGAATGAGGACTGAACAGAGACAGCAAGTGAGTTTTGACAGAGTTAGCATTTTAGGCAGGCAGCTTTGCTCATCCACTAAAACTGAAAAAAATCAATGACTTCTGTATCAATGCAAACCCACCAGTGATCTACAGTATTCATACCCACAGCAGTATAAGCAGCCCCGGTCTGGTTTTACTCCATCTTGATGTCACCAAGGCTAATTTGATTACTTTCCCAATGCCACTACCACGTGCAAATTTGTACACTCAAGTGCTTAGACACAATCATCCCGGACTTTTAAAACCTAGGAAGTGTATCACTATGGATTTTCATGAAGAACCTTTGTTTCCTGAGATATGCACGTGGCCTGCCTAGGTACCCATTCCTCAGGTGGCATTTCCACTAGTTTTACTGTTCCTTTTTATGGCAAGTCTCTCAGAGCAGAGAGCACTCTTCTTCTGTTGTTGCAAAGTTGTTCTGCTCACACTCAATGTGGCATCTCAACGATGTTAGCACCTCTTATCGCTCCTTCCCTTCCCAGCCCAGGAGCTGAATACAGAAGACCTATCTAGGCAGGTCAGAGCGATCCTCTCGTCCCAAGAAAGAAGGCCTTGGAGACACGGCATTACAATTCTCACCTCATCTCGTCTTCCACCATTACAAGAGCTAAAAAGTTTGCCACTTCCGCCGCTACCTCCCCTCTGAGGGGGCATCTTGTTAAAAGCTTTGCTTTTCTGTGAATTGGAGCGACGGGACTGACTGGAAAAGTTCTCATTTTTGGAATATGCAGTTTCTCTTTTACGGTTATAACGCTGCTTGGATCCATTCGCATTCTTTCCATCTGAAAGAGAAAACAAGGATCAGACGGGCAGCCCCAGCTTGCCGCACACGCAGCACCCCGCAGGCAGCGTGGCCTGTCGGCCCGGCACCTGGTGCCAGCGCTGCTCAAAGGGCTCGCGGCTATGCCAAGGTCTCCTGCAGCCCACAAGCCCTTTCACTCCTGTTACTGTCCAAACAGCTGGTCAAAGAGCACGGAAGGATTTATTTGCTGTGCTCTGTGTTTCTTAGAGCACCTCAGTCTGCTTCATCCAGGCCTGGAGTTGCCGTCACCGGAGAGCGGCCTGAGGTGTCACCTGTGTGACAAGTGACAAACCCCAGCGCTACAGCCTCACACCCAGCTGTTGTCAAGTTTTGGAACAGGGCCATTTGTCATTCCATTTCTGAATACCCTATATAAATATGCTGAATATCCTACATAAATATGCTGGATGTCCTTATATAAACACTGCGGCCTGCGTTTGTCTCAAAGCCTCCCACTTGGCAGGACCCCGCTGCCTGTTTTCACTCAGTCCCACCCCTACCTTTAGAAGTCCCCAACAGATCCAACTCCCTTCTAAAAACCCCCTCTTGCTTTCGTAAAACCAACAAACGCCGATCGATCCTGAGGGACGAGCCCAACACTTTGGCCTCGCGGGGCACAAACCCAGCTCCCGAGCACCAAGCCCGCCCACCCAGGCAGCGAGGAGCTGCGCACAGCTGTGGCCACCACATGGGGAACAGAGGGGAAGCACACAGCAAAACACCACAGGATCAAGGCTCACGAGAGCAGGAAGGTCCGTCAGGATCTTGAGAGGTGTTTCCTGCATGGAAACAACTGCCTGGTTAGGCTGCTAGAACAGTACATGAGGGCTACATGTATGAAGGCACTTCTCACAGCCTTACCCCAACATCAGAGGGGTCTCAGCTCCACAGGCTGCTCGCCCACCTGCTAACCTGGTGCTCCCACCAGCTGCTGCTTCAGCTCTAACAGAAGTCAGGCTGAGAAACCAGGCAGGTGAACGCCCCAGGCCCAGCCAGAGCTCTGTGCACCCCGGCCGTCCCCAGATACCCAGCGTTACGCACACCAACGCTTCACGCTGGTTACAACATCCTGATCCTGTCCCTAAAGGCCTGCTAGTTTCTCCCTTCCCGTGTCGTAGTCCTCCCCACCCCTTAAAGCAAGTCCTGTGTGGCAACAGGCACGTCCCGTAACTCCTGGCCGCGTTACTCACAGCCAGTTTTCATCACCAGTGCCTCCAGCTCGGCCCTTCCCCTGCACCGCCTCCTGAGCAGTCACAGCAGCTGGAACGGGACCCCTCACAGCCTCCCTTTTTTTGGTTACGTTTAGTTTTCTGTCCCACTGACACCCCCAAGACAAGGAGCAGAAGGTCTGTGCGATACTGAACATCACTGAGGATCCAACCACGTAGTAAGTTGCTCCATCAGAGCACCGTGGCTGGGCTCGGAGCGGGTCTGCTGCTTCCTGCTCATGGCAGACCCCAATCTACGCCTGCAACTGGAGCTACAAAAGTCAAAGGAGCCTCCTGCTGCTTTTGCGTGATGTGACAGTCATTTTGCAAGCAGATTTTGTCACCAGAGCCGACCACTTACTTCACTTTCCAAAGGCTGAGCCCATAATTCAGAACTAAACCAATCCCCAAGAACCACAGCCGTGCTGAGCTCCACAGCCTGCAGGGCTGCAGCACTCGGGCTTGGTGTTATCAGGAAAAAAACACACCACAAGCTGCCAAGCGCTCAGGGTGTAACCCGGTCTGGCTTGGTGATTATTCAGATAGACCTTTTTTTGAGAGTGTTTGTGGGAAAGAGGCTACAACACCTCCCCCGAGGCTCTGGTCACAAATTCAGGCATTTAGGAGGGGTTCGGAGCACTGCTGCTGATCACTGTGAGCAGAGCCTGGCACTCCAGGGCTCAGCCACCCTCTGATCCCCACAGTCAGTGCACACCCTAGAGAGGCACAAGCCTGCTGTGCCCATAGCGACTTGGCAGCTCCTCTGCAACCACGAACTGGGGGGAGGAAACAACTCCAGAGGACACGCTCAGCCTCAAGTGGGTTTGGATGATCCTTCACGAGGTCCAAGGGCAGCTTGTACCTGCAGCTAACAGGAGAATTTCTTAACCCTTGTTGTTTTCATCAAGTTAAGCATCATCAAAGGCACCAACTTGTCACCAGCTGGTTTACACATTCCTGGCATGCTGCACCACTTCAGATAGGCTCTGAGAGCCTCTGCGAGCCCCTGTGAGGACTCTTAATTTCACAGGGAAGTCCTCTCCACCTGTGCCCTCCTTAGGAAGGGCCTCACATGACAGTCTGAAAACACAAACCTGATTTTACTGATTGCAGTACTCCCAGAGTAATTATTTAGGACTGCTTTAGAGGATTCTGGGCCATCAGCATAGCAATGGAGTCAAGAGACGACCAGAAGTTTGAAACAAGCGTTTGTAAGCTGGACCACCTCTTTTCTTCCCCCCGTTTAGGCTTGGGGGGTTCTTTTCCAACTTCTTGACCAGTTAGAAATGAGCAGCACTGCTGAGGTACTCACTCTCGACTCAGGTCCTCAATTGGCCCTTCTGTACTTCACGAGGCCAAACCTCTAACATTTTTTACCCATTCACAACCAATAGAAAATTTACAAATTAGTGTCCATGTGATTTTATAACACCAGCAACAAAGCTGTCCTTGCCTTTCGGAGCCAGCCCCACAACCTGGGGGTTCTCCTGATGGACACCACCTCTGGTAGAGGACCTCCACCTCCAGGGGAGTTCAAGTTCCCGGGCCTACAACAGGCAGCCACAGGCACCCAGTTTGGTCCTGGAGCTGCAGTGCTGGTTGCTGCACTTCCCTTCCATCTTTGCTGAGCAGCGTTCAAGCAAATCATCCTGCACAAGGGGAGCTGGGTGAGGGATCATGCTGAACCCCCGTGGCATTTGCACGAAAGCACATCGAAGAGATTTGTGCTGCTAAGGAAAATATCCCGGTGAGCAAGGGGTGAATAAGCAGCCACGCGCCCCAGCAAAGCTTGTTTGCGCTGTAATAAGAAGGCCCAGGAATGCCTACAAGAATTCCTCTGTCCGTCAGGTCCCAAGGACTGCGCAGAAACCCAGCAAGGCAATTCTCCTTTTGCTACTCGATTTCATCCCCGTGGGATGGGACTCCTAGTGGCTCACTATTAGAACTAAAAAAATAATACTTTTTCTGTTGGAAAGTTCTGAGTACGATTTAGTTTCTAAGACCAAGCCCAACAGGTAGCTGGAGCACAATTTCCCCAGGACAGAGAGCCTTCAGAGTTTTCAGAGCACCTCCTGTACAGTTCCTGAAACAGGGGAGAAACCGGGCGGGCCACACCAGCTGCAGGCAGCCACGCCGCTTCCAGGTGGATAAGGAACAGGAGACAGAAATCCTGTGCGGTGACATGCCAGCGCCCTGAGCCCAACAGCCACCAAAACACACCCACCCGCTGGCACCGCCGCAGCCGGGATGCTCAGCCCATGGTTGCTGGCCCTCACCTGCCCAAGCGCCCCTTCTCATTTTAGTTTGCAGCACCCTGCAGTGAGAGGCTCCCAAACACACAGCTATGAGAACAGGTCCTGTTTTTAAAAGGACTCTTCGATGCACTGTAAGGGTAGCAACTCATCCCAGATCACTTCTCCCTCCGCTTCAGTTAAGAAACAAGTATCTCAGAGGCAGAACTGTGCCATGCCAAATCATTCTGTTGTGTTTAAAAAGAAGTCTTCAAAATAACTTTTTTTTTTTTAATTAAAAGTTAGCCTATTGTATTGGAGTAGAACAAGCACCATGATTTATACCCTCACTGCTCCTCCTCAACTTGTGACCTTGCTTCAAGCCTGTGAAATGTGGCAACCCACAGGAACCCTTTAATAACCTCCCATTTGGGGCTGGAATGACGGAGCCTGTACTTCCTTCCTCGCTCCAGGTATTGTTTCACCTACACGCAGGCCCCCCAGCACAGCACAGGCCCCTCACGTCCCCTGCTGAACAGCGCTCACGTCCTGTGAGCTGCCCTCCCTCCTCACACCGCTAAGGCAGCGCTGTCCTTCCGAGGTGCCCGGTGGTAAGGCAGGGACAGAAACCCTCGGGCCTGCCAGGCTTTCACACCGCCTGCCATAACATAAACAGAGCTGATACGCTTTGTTATCCCGGCTGAAGCCTGGTTCTAAGGACTCCCACTGCATGCCTAGCACCCGGCATCCCCTACTTCCAGTGACCTGGCCATGGAAAATGGAAATAAGAGACTGAAAAACATCAACATTGGCTACCAGTAATAAAAGCCCTGCATGAAATCCTGCTGCCGATGCCAAAAGATTTCAAATCCATTCCAGATTGCAACACCTCCCAGATACCAACACTGTTAACCCTCTGTGAACACCCTAAGTGTTACAGAAACAAAGCACTGAGGAAGGAATCAGTACAGCAATGGTGCTGTAGCAACCTGCAGGCAGTCTCCTCATGCTTCTGGGACTAAGCCCGCTCCTTACAAGCACTACTGCTCCATTTTTAGGTTTTGAAAAGAATCCAGGGGTGCCAGGAACTTTCTGCTCCCGATCAGCCTTAGGGAACTGGAGGCGGTTTAGCTCTTACCTTGAAAAAATTCATGACAGGGCCCACAATGGCTCATCACGACCCGCGCTGTCAGCAAAACTGGCTGTTTGCTCTGACAGCTGCAACACTTTGATTAAAGTACCAGATAAGCAAGTAACGTGCACTCTGAACCCTTCCAAAATAAGTTACCAAAATACAGCCTGCAATGGGAATGCCGGGTGTGCTGCGGGACCTCCTCAAGCAAGGACAGAGCACTGCACTCAGCTGGAGACCAAGATAAAGTTAAGGCTCCTCTTAACAGGGAGAGGCAAATACGTTTGAAATCAGAGCTTTGGCTCTCAAACTGATTACTCCAACGCTAGTGGCAATCAAACGTGCCCCTTCAGAAAGAAGAGGAACCGCAGCTCACCAAACAGGAAACAGGGCTGGAAGAGGAAGGAAGAGGAAAGCAAACCCCAGCGGTGACCCGAAGGGAAACCTACCAAGGGCCGGCTGAGAAACAAACACCGCAGCAGGGGGGAGGCAGCTCGGCTCCACCACCCACCCGGCAGAGGCACCGGGGTGCCCGGAGCCAGCTGCTGCTCCCTTCCCGTGGCTGCCCCGGGCCCCTTCCCTCCCCCTCCTGCCCCTTCCCCCCTTTCTCCCCCCGGCGCTCACCGCCTTTGGGCTTAGACTCCCCGGCGGCGGGCCCCGCCGATGCGGAGCGCGGCTGCTGCCCTTTGCCGCCGGCCGAGGAGCCGGGCGCACCGGAGCCGCAGGGGCTGCTCTTGTCCATGGCGGGGGCGGAGGCGGGGGAGGCGCCGGGCGGGCTCTGCAGCATCAACGGGCGCCCCGGCGGGCGAGGGGCGGCCCTGGGCGGGTGGGGGTGGGGGGCTCGGCGGGCGCTGGCGGAGCCGGCGGGGGCCCAGGCTCATGGCCCGCGGCGGGGAGCGGCGGGGGCGGCGCAGCGCGGCCTCGGCCTCCTTCATGGCGACATCTTCTCGGCGCTCCGCTCGAACCGGGGGAAGGCCGCGGGAGGCCGGGCCGGCTCGGAGGGGCTCCGGGCGAGCCGCGCGGGGGGAAAAAGCCACGGAGGGAGCCCCGCGGGGCCCTGCCCTGCCGCCCGGCGCCGCCCGCAGCCCCGCTGCTCCGCGCCGCCCCGGCCCCGGCCCCGGCTCGGCCGCCGCCGCTGCCCCGTAATGGCGACCAGGCGCCCGCAGCTCCGCCCGCACCCGGATGGAGCCGGGCCCCGCGGGGCGCGCCGGGACTGGGGGGCCGCGAGGGATGCCGGGAAATGGAGGCGCCGGGCTGCCGCGCGGGGCGTGCTGGGAAATGTAGGCGAAGGGTCATGGGGGGAAACGGGGGAAAAAGGGGGATAAAAGGGAAAAACGGGGGGGAAAAGGGGGAATAAAAGGGCTGCTATGTCTTAGGGAGGAGCGATGGGGCGGCACCAGGAGTCAGTGTGTGAACAGCAGAGTCTGAGAGGGCGCGAAGGATCACATTCCACCACTGCATCGTAACACTTGTTATCTGTAGACTTTATTAACTTTCAAACTTCCAAACTTCTCCTTCAAAGCAAAAAAAAGTTTAATATTTCAAAGGCAATAGAGATTCTAAATGTATTTTAATGAGCATCCATGTACCACCCACACCCATAGAGTATATCTGCTGATCCCTTTCCCATTATTTTGGGGGCAAGAAGTCCAAATTCACTGGGACAGCAGTTCTCAGGTTTCTTACCAAAAAAAAAAAAAAAAAGCAGGACACAAAGAGACAGAACTAACACATAACCCTCTAACAGAAGCCACATAAGAGGGCTTTTAGCTGCTGTTTGTCCCTAAGTGGGATTTATTATTCTGAGATACATTGATGAAGTTATGAGTGTGGATACCACGATGCTTATGTGTTTTGGATTTGAGAAAGGATGTTGTTAGAAATCAGTCATTCACACTCATGGGGAAATAAGTAGCACAAGCAACACTAGAGAAAGAGAGAAAACAGTCATAAAACTCTCAGAGTCAGAACAACATTTTTTACTGGCAAATAAGCTGGCTGTGGAAAGAAAGTTAACACAAGGAACGGTTATTTTTGCTATCTTCCCCTCAGATACAATAAGAAAACCCATCACCACAACAAAATCCCTGCTGTCACCCCTGCAGCCCAAGATCTGCTTCCTCGGTAAGGCCGCAGGCGCCGGGCTGTGGGTCAGCACGCAGCTGGGTCACGAGAGGACAGCCGGGGGAGCGGTCCGCGGCTCTAGCCGCACTTGAAGAGCAGCACAGCGAGGTGACCCAGGTAGACGAAGATGAAGTGATTGGTCTCGTGCGTGACACAGCTGGAAAAATCCCTGCCCACAACGCAGTGCCACGTGGGGTTGTATTTCCTGTCAAACTCCTGCGGGAGAGACCGCTGGGGAGCGCAGGGAAGGGCTGGAAGGGCTCGTGAAGGAAGAAAGGGGAGGGAGAACGCCGAGAGCACGCCCGCGGGGCACACGAGGGACTCGCGGCCCCCCCCGGGGGTCAGGCAGGGCGCCGGGGCCGGCCCTTTACCCTCTTGATGCGCGCCGCCACGTCGAACTCCACGCCCTGCTCCTCCAGGGAGCGCAGGGCGCACTGCACGGCCTGCTGCTGCATCTCCTCCGCCATGTCCGTGTCCTTGATCACCGCCTTCTGCTCGCCCATGGCCCCTGCTGCGCGCCCGACACCGACCCCGGTCACGGGAGGGCCCCCTCAGGGCCGGCCGCAGCCGCCTCCCCCCCGCGCTCCGCACCTCGCCCCCGCCGCCGCCCGTTTAACGGCCCCGCTCGCGCCGCTCCCGCCTCTTTACGGCTCTAGCCCCGCCCCCTCCCGTCACCGCCCGCCAGCGATTGCTCGCCGCCGCCGCCGCTCCGCGCGCTCATTGGCTGTGGCGGACACCCGGCAGGGGGGACGCTCCAGCCGGACACGCCCCCCACGCGTCGCCATGGCAACGGGGCCGGGCCGCGCCGCAGCGCCCCCTGCAGCACGGGCTGGGGGCGGCATTCAGGGGGCAAACTTCGCTAGGAAAGAAAAGAAAATAGCCCTAAAGCTCTTAAAATAGCCCTAAAGGTCTTGATATGGCCCTAAAGTTCTTAAAACAGCCCTAGAAGTCTTAAAACAGCCCTAAAGTTCTTCAAACAGCCCTAAAGCTCCTAAAACATAACATTTTTATTAGCTGAGAAGCTCACTCTGGAAAGAAAATAAATACAGAGGCCTTTGGGGCTGTTTTTCCCCTAAACGCAGCACAACCAGCAGGGATGGTCCCACATCACCTGTGCCCAGGTCTCTGCTCAGGGAGGTGCGGCTCCGCGAGCAGCCCGCGGCTCAGCCGGCTTTGAAGAGGAGCACGTTGAGGCCGCGCACGAGGAAGAAGATGAAGTGCTTGGTCTCGTGGGACACGTAGCTGCCGAACTTCCTCCCCACGACGCAGTGCCACGTGGGGCTGTACCTCTTCTCGAACTCCTGCAGGAAAGACCGCTAGGAATTGTCTGCACCTCACAAATCTCGCTTTTGGAAAGGCGACTCAGAAGCAGCAGGAGCTGTTGAGGTTGTTACTGGCCTCTCACAGCTCGCTGGCTGCTTGGACAAAAGAAACAAATAAAAAACACCTCAGCGCTTCCTAGCTGAGCAGGCGTAACCGCAGGGATTTCCCCAAAAATGTCAAACCACGACCTCACGCTACACCTGTTAAATTTCAGGTCATGCAGTTGTGTTCTGCCACCGTCCCATCACACTCCGGAGCCTGCCACACTTTATATACATGTATATATTCATACGGGTCTATTAAAGGCAGAACATTCCGGTCGGCAATCAGATGCTGTCATATCCAACAGCTCTCAAACAAGGAAACCCTGTGGGAGCACACAAGCATTTCTAGCAGGTATTGCAACCTTGGCTAAGCGCTCTCCTCAGGTTCCAACTAGGAGCCACGTGGAAAATCTGACAAACTGTGAACCAACCCCTCTGATCTGCACTAACAAAGATCGTATTTCTTGCAAATGGAAAAAAAAAACACTGGTAGCTCTGTTAGGATGGCAGAAAGGAAGACGTCCCCAACAGATGTGCCAGCACTATTTAGCTGAAAGAGCTTCCAACAGGTGTACTGCTCAGATCCAGCGAACCCTCAGATGTCTCCATTTGGTAAAACCAAAACCGTATCAGAAGTAGATCTGCACAGGGATTGTTCGCTTTCACACATTCCTAACAGTGCCCTCAGACTCAGGTTTTTAGCAGGAGTCAGCACATAGAAAGGGGGCACAAATACAAAAAGTTTTGCAGAAAAACACTTTTTAACTACAAATTTTGAAGCAGCTGGTCAGTCCTGCACAACTACTACAGAAACACGAGCAGAACATTAAGGCCCACTTGAACAAAATTTAAGTGGTAGGTGAAAACAGTGGAGAAAGCTCCAGCAGATTTAAATGCACAACCCACTGGTTTCTACCAAGCAGTTGTGGGACAGGTCAGATTCTCTCTGGTCTCCCCTGGGCATCAAGCTGGTGAGCCAACAGCTTAAAATGAAGGCATTGCAAAAGAGAAGGGGCAGAACCAGGAAGGGGAGGTGTAGGGCTGGGGGAACTGTGGGAAGTGAGCCCACAGCCCCACGTATCTCGTGTGAATCGAACTGGCTTTTCCAGACGGCGTGCCGACAGCCACCCGCTGGGCTCCTGCTGCCCACACAGCGCTGCACGGGCAGGCAGCAGCAGACATTTACCCTCTTGATCAGGGCGGCGATTTCTCTCTCCCGGCTGTACTTCTCTATGGCCAGCACGGCGCACTCCACGGCCTGCTGCTGCATCTCCTCGGGCATGTCCGTGTCCTTGATCACCGCCTTCTGCTCCCCCATGGCCCCCAACACCTCACGGAGCAGCCTGGCACCCCGAGCCGGGCCCCGCAGCACCCCCCGGCCCCTCAGTGCCCCGCAGCAGCCCGAGGCCCGCCCCCGCGGCCCGGCCCCGCCCGTTGAACGGCGCCGCCTCCCCGGCAGCACCAACGGCAGCGCCCCGTAATGGCGGCGCAGCAGCGGCCGGGACCCGGATGGAGCCGGGCGCGGGGCACGCCGGGAGTTGTAGTTCCCTCCCCTCCCCTCCCCTCCGGGGCCAGGCCGCCCCCAGCCCTCCCGGCGGGTCTCGAAATAAGGAGCTGGCAGCTGGGGTGGGGCTTGGCGTTTATTTTCCAAATCAAATCTCCAAGAGGCATCAGCAGAAAAAGAAACAGCTCAGGCTCTGTGACAGCATAGCCGTGGTTTTTAGTAAATCCAGCAACACAAGAAAATAAAAATAGGAGATGTTTGGAACAGGGAGAACAAAACACCGTCAGTACTCACAGCACGAGCAGAAATGAGGCGACACTGCAGATGGCCAGAGAACTCCTGAAGGCCAAACTCCTCCAACAGCCCTACTAGCAAAGATGAAGCCTTTTAGAAAAAAATAAATACAAGGAAGACTTTTTTTTTTGGTATTTTTCCTTTTTATATCCACAATGTAACACCTTCTGCTACAGCACAGTCCCTGCCATTGCCCTTGAAGACCAACGTCTGCTTCCTCGGGAAGGCCGCAGTAACCAGTCACAGGAGCCAGCGCAGTCCCATAACCAGACGCAAGTGTCAGGAGGAGTCCCCGGAGCTAACCAGACTTGAAAAGAAGAATAGCAACTTGGCCGAGGTAGAAGTAGATGAAGTGCTTGGTCTCATGAGTCACGTAGCTGCCGAAGTTCCTTCCCACGATGCAGTGCCAAGTGGGATTGTATTTCTTGTCGAATTCCTGCAAAATAGATCACTCGGAATTAAGAACGCTTCTGAACAGGTATTCACTTGGAGCAAGGCAATTAGAGGAAGAGCAGATGCTCTTAAATACTACTATCTTATTTACAACTTATTCACCTGCTGCTTAGTCAGATAAAACACCCCCCCCCCTTGCTCCCTATCAAATCAGGAATAAGCTCAAAATATTTCCTTCACTCAGGGAAAGTAGTATTTCTCCCCCCATAACACATACCATAATCTGGAACCGTAACCCCGAGTAAAAGCCTCGCCACTCGTTTTGTATCTGTGGGGATTAAGCCATTATCTCGGCTTCATTGTTCCTCTGCAACACGGGTGCTACAGGGACTGAGGGGCAGCTACAGAAAAACTCTGCTACAAGCTCTGTCATACCAGTGCTATGAACAAATCTCCATGACGTGTTCACACACATCAAGCAAACTTCTCCAGAAGCTTCCAGTAGCTGCCACAGAAAGTACCTGGCACACAGCAGGCTAAACTCCCTCTTTGCTATCTTAGATATTTCCTGCATCTGGGAAAAAAAAAAAAGTGCTTCTCTGTACTATGGGAACAGCAAAACAAGTTTTCTCTGATGAAAACAGCCATTCTGCTTAGCTGAGTTACTTTTAAGATTGCTTTTCCACAAAAATCAGTTTAGCTTCCACTGAGACTCCTCCATTTCTCCATTAATCTGAATTGATGAAGGAAATATAATCGGAACTAGATCTTTCCCCACCTTCTATTTTTTTAGTGTAGGATTAACAGACTTTTCCAACAGAAAAACACCTTAGTGGCTGATATATATACATTTTTTGCTTTGGTCACTATATAAAGAAAGATGCGAGCGCAATAGACTTGCCAAAAAGAATGTTTCCCTGCAATTTTTGTTTCCCAGGTACAGAACTAAACAGATCCTGAAGATTAAGTTCAATACAACTGAAATCAAGAACTATGTAAAACAGGCTTTCTCTCACAGAAAAGCTATAGGAGAGCTCAATAGGGCCAGTGTTTTGTCCTGGCAGATCAGTCACAGGGACAGGTCAGCTGCCACTTTTTTGTTAACCTGGACAGGGAGATAATGGAGGAAAATGCTTAAGTGGAAAGTTTTGCAAGGGGAGAGCAGAAGGACCACAAAAATCCATGCAAAGGGTGGGGAAAGGAACATAAGGACACCAGCCTACAGGGAAAGCCCAACTTGATTATCTAGTATCTCTGGAACTTGTTTCTCTAGAGCTACTTGCCTAACAACGTTCGCCTGCCTGACTTTTCATGCACACGAGCACGCCCCACAACCAGACCCTCACCTTCTTGATGTGAGCAGCAATATCCTTCTCGATGTTGTACTTCTCCAGGGCCTGAGTGGCACACTCCACGGCATCTTGCTGCATCTCCTCTGACATATCAGCATTCTTGATCACTGCCTTTCGGTCACTCATGATTGCCTGAATTACGGCGAAGACCAAAATTCAAAGTTACAGGCGCAGCCACCTGCCGAGCAATCTCCCGAGGTACCACCACGGCTCCCCAGGGCTTCCCGCAGCGCCCAGCTCAGCACCCGGCCATACCACGCCGCTTGCAGCGCAGCGGCCCCGCAGGGCGGCTCAGGGGCAGGGCACAGCCCCGCTCGCAGCCGCCTCAGCTCAGCGCCTGCTCCGAAGCGCCTCAGTCCCGAGCAAGGGGAGCGTAGCCGGGTCCTTCCCAGCCCTTCCCGACTCCCCCCCAGTCCCGCTCCGCCCCGCCTCAGGCCGGGAACCACCGGGAGGGGGCGCAGCCCCCTCAGCCGCTCCCCGCAACCCCCCGGGGACCACGGGAAGGGGCGAGCCGCGCCCCGCCCGCCTCCCCTCGGCCTTCCCGGTACCGGTCGAGCCCCAGCCCCTCAGGGCTCAGCTCCCCACGCCCTTCCCTCACCGTTCGCGGTCGAGGAGCAGGGGCAGCCCCGGTAGAGCGGCGCGCAGCGGGCGGGTGGGGATGTGGGGGGTGGACGCGCACCTCAGGGACTCCGCTCGCGCCGCCGCCGCTCCGGTTTAACCGACCCGCGCGCACCGCACCCGCCTCCCTCAGCCGCCAGCCCCGCCCTCTCCGCGCCGGCCGCCGGCTATTGGTTACCCCCGCCGCCGCTCCGCGCGCTCATTGGCCGGGAACGCGCTGTCTCGCAGCGTTTTCTCTCTGCGCTTTCTTTCAGCCCGGCGTGCTTTGCGGCCGTTGCCATAGCGATGAGCGGCGCCGTGCAGACGCCGGGTTCGGCGCTCACGGGGCTCCCGTGGGGCCGGCCCGGGGCACGGCGTGTCCGTGGGGCGGGAATGGGGGCGCTCAGGTGCCCCGCAGCCTCCGCTCGGCCTCCTCTTTCCCCCCCCGTCATGGCTGAGCCGCCCCAACCGGCGCGTCCGTGCGGGCGGTCCGTGAAGGCAGCGTGCGAGGGCCCCCCGGTAACTCCTCCGGTAGGCACCGCTCGTGGCTCCCCCTGCCTGAGGCACCGCAAGGATAACGTGCGGTGCTGTGCGGGTACCGTGCTGTGAAGAACACGGGGCGAAAACGGGGAGGTTTGGCCCAATTCCGCCCGCAGCACGCGAGGAGGCCCCGGGGGTGTGAGGGCGGAGGGAGGCGGCTGGAGCCCAGCCCGTGCTGGGGGAGCGCAGCTCCGGGCCCGCTCCTCGGAGCCGTGACCTCACCTCCCGGCGTGACGCATGGCTCAGGAACTCCGCATCCATTCAGTAATTCCGTACCTCTTCAGTTCAAAGGCTCCCGGGTGACTCCCATGTACAAGCAGGGCGTTCACTGCACAAAAAAAAAGAAAATCTCACCAGACGATTCCCCAAATCGTGCTAAATTCCCCACGGGGAACCAAGACCCCTCCCGCTAAAGTTCCTGAGGGGGAACCAAAACCCCTCCCGCCTCCCCTCGGCCCCGGGGACCGACAAACACCCGGCGTGCCTGGCCCCGGGGGGGTTCACGGGTGAAATTAAAAAACCTCCGGAGCTCGGCAGGGCCGCGGGACGCCGGGGGCACCGGGCCCGGTGGGGCTGGGCCGGGTCGCGCCCTTCAAAATGGCGGCGGCGGGGCTGGGCCCGGCCCGGCCGCTCCTCACTCGCCGCCCCGGGGCTCTGCGGGCGCTGCTCGGCCTCGCCCGGGGCTTCGCCGCCGGGCCCCAGACGCATTTCGGCTTCCAGAACGTGTCGGAGGAGGAGAGGAGGGAGAAAAGTGAGGGGGCCGGCGGCTCGCTGCGGCGGGGCCCGGGGGGAGCCGGCCGGGGCTCCCGGCGCGCATCGGTTGTGGGGGTGAAGGGGGTCCCGGAGGGGTGGTGGGGCCGGGAGCTTGCTTTGAGACGTTACCGGGAGCCTCGGTAAACACCATCTGCCTTGTCCCAGCTTGATCCTTCCCCCCAGAGTACCGGGAGGGTTACGGGAAGAGGCTGTGTTTCTCCAAAGACAGCTTTGTCAGGCAGCAAGGTCAATGGGATTTTGTCGTTTTTTTGGTGTAAGGAGTTTTCAGGTGATCTTCCTCAGTTCCACATGGTGGCAGACCTCCACCAGGCAAAAAAAAAGGACGCTTTCTTGCCACTGAAGCGTTTTTAATTAAACTGCATCTCCTTCTTATGTTCTTTCTTTACAGTTTATCAGGTCTTTGAAAACGTGGCCGAGAAATATGATGTAATGAATGATTCAATGACTCTGGGGATTCATCGGGTGTGGAAGGATATCCTCGTGCATAAAATGAATCCTTCCCCAGGAACGCTTCTTGTTGATGTTGCTGGAGGAACAGGTAAATAATTTGGGTGAGTTCCACATGACCACACCACGCTATCTTTGAACTGTTTGAGATTGCTCAGACTTGAGTTGCCTAACCTTTTTTTTTTTTTTTTTTGGTCTTAGTTTCCCTGTCTTTAAAACCAGTAAAACATCTATCTGATTTACTACAATACTATAGCAGATTTACAGTGAAGAGAGGTTGAGAGCTAACTTATTTGTGTTCTGAAATATCTTACTCCAAGGCTCTGAAATCATTACAATAATGCCATAATATGCTGTTAAAAACTACTTTATTTTGCAGAAAGTTTGCTTTTAATATATTTAATTTTTTTTCTGTTTGTTTCTAATATATTCCCTTTACTTATATACTTACTGTATAACATGTAAGTTTGATGTTCAGAGCTTTATGTTCCAATTTCCTGGAGTTTTAGTACTTTCATGTTCAGGAAACATTCTGAAACATTTATCTTTCTTTTAAAACAAATGCAGGTGACATTGCCTTTCGATTTATTAATTATGTTCGCTCTGTACGAGAACGTCAACTCCAACAGAAGCTTAAGCGCCATCAGAATTTGTCGTGGCAGGAAATCGCTAAGAGTTACGAGGAAGAAAAAGTTAAGCCACTAGGGGATTCCCAAGTTGTGGTCTGTGACATTAACAAAGAAATGTTAAAAGTTGGGAAGCAAAGAGCACAGCATCTTGGCTACTCTGAAGGTAAGTCGTGCATTGTACCATTTCAGTAATGTGCTAGATAGCAAGAATGTGACGCGTAATGGCCACAAGGCAATCACCACTTCAGGATTACAGCATGAAGTATATAGCCCTGGTATATGCCAAAGCTGTGCTTTCATATTTGTCAAGGCAAAATCACTTTTCCAGTGAGACACACGTAGTATGAAGTTCAAATATACAGCGATCCTCTTGAGCTTTTAGGAATAAAGGCATGGAAGTGTTCGTGAGTTCTGATATCCAGCCATTGGATATTCAAAACTGGCCAAATAGCCTAAGCCTGCTCTTTATATTTGTGCAAACTAATCAGATTTTATTAAGGCAGATAATGCAGCAAAGCTCAGCCCTAGAATAGTTGCACTAAAGTTCTGAGAATTAAGGCAGCAAATAAAAAATGCAAGAATGGTAGTATATTGTAAAGCTACAAAACTTTCCACAGTTAGAGAATGTGCTAATAATATTCAGAGAAACTGAATTATATTAAATGTTAGTTTGCAGATCAACAGATTAATTTACTGTTACCTAGAATTTGTTGTGGACCACACCAATGCTGACTAAGCCTGATTTTAAGATGTAAGATACATAAAAAGAAGTCCTGCTTTTGTGGTTCAGCATTTGTATGATAATAGTTCATCTTGTCAATTAGGGCTATTTACCAAATATATTAGCAAAGTAAAGTATACAGGACATTCTCAGACTTGTTTTCCTGGGTAGCCACCATGAGGAATGCCCTGGGCAGCCTCTGTGTATGTGCTGTGAGACGTCCCATGTGTCCTTTCACTGTGCTCTGCTCCCACACCCCCATCACCACTCCACTCACAGCTGCGGCCAGTGACCCACCTTGCACTTACCTCTTGTTGGCAGCTCCTGGTGCAAGGGGTGTATGTGCATGTGGAGCAGACAGGGCCTTGCAAGAAAGGTCTTCCAGGCAGATAGAAGTGAAGTTCTTGCCTGGAAATTACGTAGGCTGAAGGACATAAAACAAAGCTCAGCAGCGAAAGGGGCTGACAGAAAAGCTGCTGACACAGGTTCTCTCAGCTGCTCTGGTTCTCAGCTGGTGGGTTACTTCAGGCCATTGCCTGCCTGCCTCCCCCTCTTCTCTTGGCATAGTAAACTAATTGTAAAAGCATCGGTTCTTCCAACTCTGGCAGGCTGCATGCATCATGCTTCTCTGAGCAGCTTGCAAGCCTGTCCAGAGCTCTCTATGCAATATAGTTTGGGAACACCTGAACTGTACCAACACTGTAAGTATAAATGCTTTATGGCTATAGCTTAGGATCTGAAATAAAGCTTGATACTGCCTCCCAGCCACTATAAAAAAAAAAAAAGCATTTTGTTCAGTTGGCTTCAATTTTCAGGTATTTTTGTGACGTATCAAGTTCTCAAAATGCATATATCTAGTTTCTAATTTTTTTTCTCTGTACAATGTAGTTGTTGAGGCTCAATTGCCATCCTGTTGCCTGAGCTGCCTTCTTCCCGGCTGTGCTACAATTCTGACTTCTTACCTCTTCCTCTCCCTCGTTCAGCACATACCCATTGAGTATGTCCTTACTGCTGTTCTTCATGTGATTTCTCCCTGTCTTAGTAAATTCACTTCTGAGTTTGTTTACATGCTGATCGGCTGAGGTCTGAAATTTATTTTCCGTAAAGTTGCAAGGGGCTTGGTTTTCTCTTACTGTTTCCCAGTGCGTACATTTCTATGTATTTGTTAGCCAGCAATGGGGGCTGTGCACACTGAAAAGAAGCATGTGTGCTGCACAATTGCTGATCGTGCATTTTGGCCAGCAGGAGTGGTAGGGTGCGCTGCGTGTGCCTCGGCTCCTTGCTTAACACAGAGTCACAGAATCGTCTAGGCTGGAAGAGACCTCCAAAATCTGAGTCCAACCTCTGACCTACCACTAACCAGTCCTCCCCTAAACCACATCACTGAGCTCTACATCTAAATAGCTTTTAAAGCCCTCCAGGGATGGTGACTCCACCACTTCCCTGGACAGCCCATTCTAATGCCTCACAACCCTCTCAGGAAAGAAGTTCTTCCTAATATCCAACCTAAAACTCCCCCGGCGCAACTTAAGCCCATTCCCCCTTGTCCTGTCACCAGGCACGTGGGAGAACAGGCCAACCCCCACCTCACTACAGCCTTCTTTAAGGTACCTGTAGAGAGCAATAAGGTCGCCCCTGAGCCTCCTTTTCTCCAGGCTGAACAAGCCCAGTTCCTTCAGCCGCTCCTTGTAGGACTTGTTCTCCAGGCCCCTCACCAGCTTCGTCGCCCTTCTCTGGACTTGCTCAAGCACCTCCATGTCCTTGTAGTGAGGGGCCCAAAACTGAACACAGTACTCAAGGTGCGGCCTCACCAGAGCAGAGTACAGGGGGACGATCACCTCCCTGGCCCTGCTGGTCACACTGTTTCTGATACAAGCCAGGATGCCGTTGGCCTTCTTGGCCACCTGAGCACACTGCTGGCTCATATTCAGCTGACTGTCCACCATCACTCCCAGGTCCTTCTCTGCCTGGCAGCTCTCCAACCACTCATCTCCCAGCCTGTAGCTCTGCTTGGGGTTGTTGTGCCCCAGGTGCAGGACCAGGCACTCGGCCTTGTTAAACTTCATGCAGTTGACCTCAGCCCATCGGTGCAGCCTATCCAGATCCTCCTGCAGAGCCTTCCTACCCTCGAGCAGATCGACACACGCACCTAACTTGGTGTCATCTGCAAACTTACTGAGGGTGCACTCAATGCCCTCATCCAGATCATCAATAAAGATGTTAAAGAGCACTGGCCCCAGTACCAAGCCCTGGGGGACGCCACTAGTGACCGCCCTCCAACAAACCCATGGCTAGTCCAAGCCACGAGCAGCCAGTTTCTTGAGGAGAATGTTGTAGGGAACGGTGTCAAAGGCCTTACTGAAGTCAAGGTAGACCACAACACTGACAGCCCTTTCATCTATCCCCTTACAAACTTCTGGCCTGTGATTTCACAACAGTGTATTCTGAGGGGTAGTTTTCCTGTTGCTCAGAACCTTTTCTTGGTACTCAGTTCTTAGAGGTCTATTTAAACTGCTGAGGTTTAAATAAGACTAATAATTACTGCTTTAGTAATGTCGTGTGCATCTTTTTATACTACACTTTCTACAACTGTATCTACTTTGTAAAAATGAAATTTGAATGCCTTCTGGCAGCAGCTGAGGTTTTCTGCTGTTTTGTTCCCCATGCCTTTTTCTTGCATACTGTCCTTTGAACTGTTGCTTGCTGTTGCAGAAAACTCCTGTTTTTTTTCTGTTAGGATATTTTCTTCTGCATCAGAGTCACCAAAAAGTGACCTTAAGAACTATTTATTCTAAACTTAGTAGTTTTACTTTGGCACCAATAGCTTGGACAAGCCTAACACTGCACAGATAGACGTGGCCATGATCTGTTGGTGTTTGGGAAACAGCACAGCTGCAACAGGATCACGTGCTGATAGAGGAGGAGTGTGGCTTTTCATGTTCTTCAATCATGGAAACTTTCTACCTACATTTCTTCAGTGTTTTATATCTTTTTGCATGGCAAGATGTTAGTCACTGTCTGTAGTCGCTGTTTGAGCAGAGAGTCTCCTCTTGCAGCTTTGCAACAGCCAGCAGCCAGTTGGTGTGGCTTTCCACTACAACGAAAGATTGGGGTGAAATCTTGGTGGCAGACCAAGGCACTGTGCACGCAGCATGCACGTGTGCAGAAGGATGTTTTGGCAAATCTGTTGCAATACAGGGCACTGAAATATTTGTAAGTATAGACCAAAGTGTTTTTTCCTCCATCAAAAATGAATCACTGTGTTTAAATATCTATTTATTAATAAGTATTTCCTTCTGGAATAGAGAAGTTCTAGTCTTTTTGGACCAGCATTTATATAAGGCCTGTTCAATATTGTGTCCTTGGCTTTCATTACAGGCTTGTCCTGGGTGCTTGGCAATGCTGAAGAGCTGCCCTTTGATGACGATAAATTTGATGTTTACACAATTGCCTTTGGAATACGAAATGTAACTCGTATTGATTTGGTAAGTTGCTATAGTGTGTGCTGGCACAGGGTCTTTACAATCCATCTGATGCTTCTTCTAGCAGAGGAAGCCTAATCTTTGGGTAAAGAAACATCTTTGTCTACTCCCAAGACATTTAAAATAAGTGGCACATATTGTGCAGCATGTTTGAATGAAGAATGCGATTAAATGCTCCACCTTTGTCATAAAAGTTAGATTTATACTGGTTGCACCCAATCTTTCCAGCTTGGCAAGCCACACAATCTCTTCCTAAGGCAAAAAGGGCTGAATGCTGCATTCCCTGTCTTTTAACCTGTGATATTACAGGACCTACACATGTACAGTGCAGTCAGTCTGCCTGTCCCAAATCTTCCTGAAGCACTTGACCTACATCCCACCTGCAGTGGGTCGATGCTTTCTGCCTCATTCTATTTACCTGTCTGAGCCAGCAGAGCTTCCAGAGAACAAAGTGGGGAGCAGCTGGCTGCTGCCACCACTACTGTCGAATTAATCTGTTCAGCCCCGTTTAGTGTCTACACTGGCTGGTAGTACGGTTCCCCATAAAGAATGAATGCGATTTTAATTAGGGAGAGTTCTCTCTGTTCTAAACAGTGTCAGTCCTTTGGGAACAACTAGCTGTCTTGTGGGTGAAGAAAGGGTAGATCACCTGTGTCTGGTTGGCTACTCTGTGTTTTGGAGGAGTGTGTTACAACCTTGGCAATGCTCCTTCCACAGGAGGTGTAGCATTTGGGTCCAAACCACCTTGAAATGTGTGTCTTTGAACTTCTTTAATGCAGATGGTCTTCCACGGTGCTTTATCTGCACCCTTCTGAAGCACAGGCTCTTGCCTTATAGCTCTTCAAGGGAACTGGATACAGAAGTCTGGTAGCATGGCTCCCTGGAGACTTGATGCAAAACACATTGAAGGTCCAATTCTTTTTTAGAGCTCTCATCATGCATGTGTACTGTTTATATTTGATCCCTTAGGAACGTGACGCTTGAAGCCAAGCAGATGTAGAACCTGCAGAGGCTGTTGAACACAACTCTGTGTTCTTATATGGAAAAGCATAGTTGTCAACAGGACATTTCTAGTTGTTCTTGGCTGGTTTGTTTTGGATATAGGATGGAATTTTCTAAGCAGCTCTAAGTTTCTTTTCTTCCCTTTCCTTCCTCCCTGTTCTCACAAGCTGTTCTTCCAAAACTCAGGATCATTTCTTCTTTGATCCTTTGATGTGCCTCACAGTTGAATAAAGTCTTGTCTTTTGATTAAAAATATATTTATATCATGCCCTCTTTTCAGTTTCAGTTTCTTCTAGCTGAGTCACCTTTTCCTTTGGTCTGTAATTACAAGAACTGTGCTGGCAAACATTCATCAACTGAGAGCAGGGAAAAAGGGAATTAAAAATGCATCCCTAATATCATCGTTTCAACATAAAGCATGGCATAAATCTATTTACCTAACACCAGGAGCATTATGTGTTTCGGTATTGTTTTGGTTTTGATGGTCTTGGGATGCTTCTCTACAAGTAAACATTGGAGATCGCCAGTCAGGATTTTCTTTACTCCCCTCAGTTCATTACTGAGTTGTCATTTGGCATGACAGCACACAGGTGCTGTTCTACAGAAACAAACTCATCATATCTGCTTTGTCTCAGGCACTTCAGGAGGCCTATCGTGTGCTGAAACCAGGAGGGAGATTTCTCTGCCTCGAATTTAGTCAAGTCAGCAACCCTCTCCTTTCCAGGTAGGAACATGGTGACGCCTTACGCCACGTCACAAGATTTGCTTGCACTCAGCCGGGGCAAGAGACAGAGACACTTTGCAGCCTTCTCATTGTGCACTTTAAAACCAAATTTGGACATAGCATAGTGGTAAAGAGATCAACTTATATTGAAGATGCTTGGTTTAAAACTTGTTTGTATTAATCTGTGCATGATTTCTGTCTCTGCAGGCTCTATGATCTCTACAGCTTCCAGGTTATCCCTGTTCTGGGAGAAATAATCGCTGGTGACTGGAAGTCTTACCAGTATCTTGTGGAGAGCATCCGACGCTTCCCCCCTCAGGTAAGACATTTCTCTGGATGCACTGATACACAAGACACGGTCCCGCCAGAATCGTGGAGGCAGCTGGCTTATAGGCTTTCGGGTGGTTGTAATCATGGAACTATTATTTTTCAGGAGGAGCTGAAGGAAATGATAGAAGATGCAGGGTTTTTTAAAGTGGATTATCAGAATTTATCGTCTGGCATAGTTGCCATTCACTCAGGTTTCAAACTATGAGCCTACTGTGTAGCAAAACACAGGAAGTACAATTTTCCTGAGTAATCTGAAAGCTTGGAATTTTAACTCTATGAAGATAGAAGAGGAAAGCTTTAAGAGCTTGTGCAGCAGATACTTGCTCAGCAGACAGGCCCGGAAGAATGTCAGCAACCTTTTTCCCCTCGAGACCTGAGGATGAAGTGATTTCTATGACTGGTTTTGTACACTTGCATTTCTTCAAGTGCACAGGACTCAAAGGATGTGGCCAAAACTGAGCATTACTGATTAATGGAGAAACTTCAGTTACACCTGATGTGGGTACAGAAACGGACTAACTAGTCTTCAGCTGAGATACCTCCTTTCTTGTACTCGGCCTCAAGGGGGTTGTCATAGCAGTGAGAAGTAACTTGGATTTATTAAACCTGTATTAAACTGTCATTGTCTTTCAGTCATGTGGACTTTAAGGGGCTTTTCCATGATCCTTTTACTTCTTTCAAACAAATGGAAGGCTTACAAAATAAAACAGCTATGCATCAACTACTTCTAATTTAAGACAGTATTTTAATATTTTTAAAAGAAAGGAAACCCTTCTGGGGAATAGTAACTTAATAACTATTCTGGAATGCGATGATGTATGTTCACCTACGTATCAAATCAGGTGAATATATGTTTCTTCTGTCAATACTGCATGTAGAACATATCCATAAAAATACCACACACTTGCTTCTGATCTTTAAACTATTGAACACTTGATCCTTCTGTCACAGGATACATTAAAAAATAAGAAGAGTAAAAACATATATTTTCTAGCTTTGAGTAGTTTGAGTTGTATTCTAAAGCAACAGCTGTGTAATAAAAGAGTGAAAACCCCTCTGTTCTGAAGAGTGGGAAATAAAAGGACTGTTGCTTTTACTCACCAGTTTTCCCCAAATCAGAAAAGCAACTTCTTCCCAACACAACGTAGCTGAACTCCAGAATTTGCACTGGAGGTTATACATACCAAAATGCTTATTGAGACTCAAAAAGCATTTTTTCCCCATCTTCTCTCAGGAAAAAATCCTGTTGTTCTTCCTTACTGACTGACGGTGGATTCATAGATTAGCTCAGGATTCAGATGCTGTGGGTTTAGGGGAAAAATGGGGGTGGGGATGTTCCTTCCTTCACAGGGGAATAAAGAGATAATGCAAACACTAAGACAGCAGAAGGGTAGATAAGAGTCTTAAAGGACAAACTGTTCCAGTAGTTTTATTAGCAAAGAAGCTGTGTTTTGAAAGAAAATAAATACAAGGAAGACATTTTCATAGCCACAATGAAAATAACAGCTACTACAGCAAAATCCCTGACCATTAACAATACAACAAAGACCTGAAGATCGAGGTCTTTCCTTAGGAAGGCTGAAGGTAGCAGGCTGTTTGGGTTTAGTGTGCAGTCCTGTGACCAGACACAAGTGTCAGGAGGAGTCCCCGGAGCTAACCAGACTTGAAAAGAAGAATAGCAACTTGGCCGAGGTAGAAGTAGATGAAGTGCTTGGTCTCATGAGTCACGTAGCTGCCGAAGTTCCTTCCCACGATGCAGTGCCAAGTGGGATTGTATTTCTTGTCGAATTCCTGCAGAAAATAGAACATGGAATTTAGCATTGCTTGTACTAACATTTATTTTGGCACTGATATGTAACTTGTTAGCAAGTATCCCTCTCTGAAGAAAGCAATTAAGGAGCAGCATATGCTCTTAAGTGCAAGGATCATCTGTTGTCTTAGTACATTCTGTTGCTTACCAAGAAAAAAAAAAAAAGCTTCCTAACAAAGCAGGAATAACTTTAAAATGTATATGTTCAGGGAAAAAACTTTTCTGCAGAAGTCATACCATGATTTTAAATGGTAACTTTTAAGAACTTTGTTCTAAAGCTATAGAAATTAAGCCATTAATTTATCTTCACTAGCTAATTCTTAATGAGGATGCTGAAAGGACTCTTAATGGAAAATTCTCTGCTGCATCCTTAATCTCATGTCATGAGAATATTCCTTCTACCCATCATACTTGGAGACTGCTCTGAGTTTCAGATAAACTCGTAGCTACAAGGCTTGTATGAATAGAAGCTTACAGCCAGTGCCTGTGTATTGTGGAGTCCACCAGCCCCAAGACGAAGAGACTTTTTGTGAGAACATGCAAGAGTTTGCATTCTGCTCATCTCCATCTTGCAGCTCGAACCTACAGCTCAATCTGGCTCCAAGTAGGAACCGGAGAAGAACTGACAACCAGTAAGTGCCGAACCATCTGTTCTGCATTAGCACGAACAGTTTGTCTCAAATGTGGTGGGAAGGGGACAAAAAAAAAAAAAGTTAGGAGGTCAGCAAGGCAGCGCTGCTGTCCCAGATGGGTCCCGGGGCCAGGCCAGCCCCTCGCCCAGCTGCGCTCCCCCTGCCCTGCCCCTCCCGCCGGCGGGGCCGTGACCCGGGGCTCACCTTCTTGATGTGCGCGGCGATGTCCTTCTCGATGTTGTACTTCTCCAGCGCCTGCGTGGCACACTCCACCGAGTCCTGCTGCATCTCCTCCGACATGTCCGCGTTCTTGATCACCGCCTTTCGCTCGCCCATGGCTGCCTGCGGGGAGCGAAGCCCGGCCCGGCGTTGCGGCAGCAGCAGCCCCCACGCGCTCCCGGCCCGGCCCCCGCCGAGCTCTGCGGGTGCTCCCCGCGGGCCGCCCCTGGACCCGCCCCCGGGCCCGCCCCCTCCACGCCCCCCAGCCGATCATTGGGCGTCGCCACCGCTCTCCCGAGCGCTCATTGGCTGCCCCAGCAGGGTTTTGCCCTTGCGTTTTCTTTCGGCCCGGCATGCTCCGTGCCTGAGGCCGTTGCTATGGCGACGGGGAGCGGCGGGCCCGGCCCTGAGGGGTGGCAGGGGGGTCCTGGCTGTGTGCGCCAGAACTGCTGAGCCAGGGCAAAAAACACCTCTTCTGTAAAACAAGCTCAGCCTCCAGCACGTCTAAATATGTCCCAGTTTCCGTACAAAGTTTAAATATGTCCCAGTTTCTGTAAAACGCCGTCCTGCAGCTGATGCGTGGCCCCCAAAGCCATTTTGTTACTCGCCCCAGCCCAGGCCACCACAACGCAGAACTTTGCAGAATTTCCCCTCACACTCTGTGCAGCAGAGTGCTGCCTCCCCGTGAGCCGCCATCCCTCCCCTGAGATGCCTCTTGCTGAGGGGAAAGCCTGCCCACGTCACAGGGACACGCTCCATAGCTTATCAGTCACGTTTGATCAGTTTTCCTATCAATATATCTCTATTCAATTTGTCACCGTCTTTCAGACCAAGTGATCTCTGACAAAAATCTTTTACCCCTATTTACTGTGATCAAGTGAGCTCTAAACTTTGTTCCTTTATTGAACTGGATCCGTCAGACTTAAGTGCCATTCGAGGCACCTTTTGCAGACCTCAGAATTTCTGCAACTCTTGCCTTTTTTTTTTTTTTTTTTCCCTAATGAAGCAAGATGTTTGGGGAGATCCACAGTGCTCTGTTTTGTTAGTTTCACTCTCCCTGGGGCACTTTCTGCTTATACTCTCAGCAGCAGCTACAAAATTGCTGTTGAGTGTTGCACAGCTGGTGATCTGTTAATAACAGGACTCTGAGCTTTTGTCTATAGCAAACAGCACAGCAGGACTTACAAGAGGTTTTAAAAGGTTGGTTGGTGGGACTGCCATTTCCTTGTAGAAATAAACTCCAGAAAAGTCATCCACCTCACTGAAAATGAAAATACTTTTCACGTTACCGCAGTATAGTTACCTGCTCAGTGTCACTCATAGCAAAAGTAGCATAACTGCAAGAAACCTTTTGCATTTTCAAGCTCTGAGGCAACCTCGGAAGAATATACTCTCCCCCAAAGTATTAAAACTGGATAATGTAGTACTTTTGCCATTCTGTAGTATCTCAGAAATAGCTTTCGGTTTTAGCAGCCAGGTTTTAGCATTACAATTAGAAGAGATATAATTCACAGCTTTGTTTTCTATACCACCATCATCAGAGTGTGTTAGGAACAACTTTGAAAGTTATGAAATTAAAAGAACTTATCTGATTTAATGCAGCAGGTGAAAGGGTGTAAGAAACCTTGTGTGCTAACAACTTGAAGAAGCTTTGGGATAGTCTTGGGGCCACCATCCATGTAAACAATTAATTTACAGAACCATCTGTAGTCTCTGCAGCTCTAGCAATGGTTCTTTAAGTACTAGACAGTTTTGTGCTGACAGGAACGAACCATTTAACAATCTTCCCAGTGCTTACAATGAACTTTAGAAACACCCATGAATCTCTGAGGAGGTGGTTGTTTGGTAGCTGCAGGCACATTCTGTGCATTTATTAAGAAATGGTTAGCTGAAGGAACAGATGTGATGACGACTGCAAGAAATGTCAGTGTGGGTGAGATACATGGCTTTAAAGAGAAACATAAAAGCCTGAGATACATGGCTTTAAAGAGAAACATTAGAGCTTTACTTGTTGATCAAGAATGTAAAAGTGTAATTTCCCTCGGGATAGAGCTGCAGGGGAAGGCAGAACAAATACATACAGGAGATGATAGCTGGAGTAGAAGAGGTGCCAAAGAAAATTGGGTAATGGACAATGTATACCATGAGACTCCTGTTGCAGATGGAGCTTAGATTGCAAGCACTTTTCAGTTGAGGCTGCTTTTTTTTATTCCTGTGTTGAATACAGTATCACTACAGCTAACAGAGATTTTTTTCCTGGCGCTCCCAGTTACTACCAAAGCATAAAATAATCGTTATTATCAATAAACAAACTTCAGTTCTTGTATTTCCATACAACTAAAGAAACCTCCACCTTGAAATTTTATTTGAAAACCTGGCATCTATATGCTAGGGAATCTAATACATTATTATATCTTACAGATCTGCATAGTAATGGAAAAAAAACTTAGCAGATTATAAATCAAGCTATCTCCATAGTGTCCAGTGGAACTAGAGACATTTACAGCAGCTCAGTATTTGTCCTGACCCTTTTTTTTTTTTTTTTTTTAACTGAATTAACTATTTTTCTTTTTGCTCTAACTACTAACCACTGAGAAAACACAAGTTGTTTTACAAATACATATTATGCAGTATGGCAGAATTTACAGGTCACAATTTTGTGATACAGGTCCTCATTTTTAGCTACTTGTTTGCCTGGGTTTATAAATTGCAACATGGCAGAACACTGTAAGGATTTGAGCCAGCCCCAGAGCTGTCTGTGCTTCGAACCAGCACCATGAGGGGCATCTCGGCCCTGCCTCGGGGTGTCACCTGGGCCCAGAGGGGGTTCACGCCATCCCATGGGGTGCAGCACCCTCCACAGTACGCAGGCCATGGGACGCCAAGGTACTAACGTATGCTGCCCCGTAGGTAGCTCGTCTGGCCTTCGCAAGGGTTCCTCATTTGGTGGTTGTGGCTGTCTGAGTCAGGGCTGTAATTCCCTTATTAGTGGTGACGTTGTAACAAACCCCTTCATTAAGGAAATGTGTGTTTGCAACTTCTAAGGCAGTTCAGGCTGCAGGGAACAAGCATCAGGCAGTCTGTTCTCTCCCTCAGTGTGTGGGTAGGGGAGCAGCAGTGAACCGGCAGTTCTAAGGCTAGCCTCTGCTGCATGGGGAATGTGGGATCATCTCTGTCCAAATTGTTGGTTTGATTGTTGCTTTTAAATAGTTACTTGATGATACCTTGGGCTGGTAGCTCCTGCGGCCATGCAGTTCACTCTCAAATTCCTCTCCCTTTTTCTATGTAAATAATGTTGTCCCCATTCTCTCTGATAGTCAAAGGAGGAGGCCAAAAATGGGTAGAATGTGTGGGTATTTCTCAAAGTGGGAATTCTCTGCTAACATGCTTGTTGTATGGTACCCATTGAAGTCCCTCCTCGTGATTTATGTATGCATCATAAATGACTTTTAGGCTGAGCTTGTGCATTTGTGAAGGTTTATGATTTGCAGGCTCTGAATCTTGAAAAGCCTGACACTTTAGCACAGTGTTACAGCCTGGCAATTAATTGGATTAGTGGGATTAAATAGAAGCTTTAATTCAATACCCTTTAAAGAATTCAAGTATCAAAACAATTGTTTTATGTGAAGCTCAAACAAATAACGAAGTAACTGCAAAAAGGCACGATAAGAATGGAACAAGTGTTTGCTCTCGCTTCCTGCCAGACAAATATGAAAAAAAATCAGCTCCAGTCATTTCAAATCTTACTAAGCATGCAACCTTTCAGGGCAGCAAATGAAAACAGAACCTACTCAATGGCTGTGATTTCTTTTATCAGCAAAAGCAGCTGCGGTCCTTTTCACTCAGCCTAGGGTTTCCATGAAATACATGACAGACACACAATGGCCTGAGAGGGAGCTTGCCAAAGCAGTTTGTGGACGCAGCATTATGCACAAGCCACTAATGGCTGAACCCAATACCACCACTATTCAAACTCTCAAGCATTTTTCTCAGTGTTTTTCCAATTATGATACTCCTCATATGCTTCGTGGCCTTCTGAGATGTTGAGAAACAATGCACGTGTATTGTGAATCGCTAATTTTTTTATTACCTGTTGTTTGCAGGGATGTAGAATATGCAGTTCATAGGAGAAATAGTTATGGTAATGGCCATGCTCAGGACTTCGTCTATCAGGCAGGTGGCAGGGCCTGAAGGAGCACATGCATTGATCTGGTGGTGCTTATTACACAGAAGTACAGAGAGACAGAATGGGAGTAATGGCTTATCTCTGCAAACACATTCAGAACATGCACTCTCTTGAGGTGAGTTTGGCCCTCGGGGAAGCGTGTGCCAGCACAGTCATGGAGGACCCTTCTTTCCTTCTGGGATGCTCTCAGGAGCCCTAAGAGCAGACTCAAACTGGTGATTAGCAGTATCCTATTACAGTAATTGCAAGGGTCTTTTCTAGCACTTCATGGCTCAGCACATCATGATCTCTCCTAGTGCACGGCATTACAATTGGAGTACATAAATCTGGATTCTTGAACCTGTACTTGAAGGCAGCACCACCCAGGAAGAAAAGTTTGTTTTTCAGGCTTTTACAGTGCTTTTTATGCCTGGAAGTGAATGATCTGGACTATTTGGTTCTAGTTTGATGCAGAATTCTTCTTTCAGTGGGTCCCTAGTTTCCCTCAGCAAGCTTTGTCTTATCTTGCCTCTGACTAGTGGACGTTCAGCAAGGAAGCTCTCTGTGGCAGGATGAGTCAGTGGCAATGTATTTTATTTGCTATAGCAGTCCTCCCCATTTGGCCAGCACAGCACTTCTTCCTGTGATGGTCTCCTGCCCTCTGAGCCACTGAGGCAGAGCGTGGGTGCTCGTGTTTATCTTGGAGCTGTGCAGCTTCTTCATAACAACCCCCTTCCCATGGCTGACCTTCCTAGGACAAACATCCTGTCTGGGAACAAGATGTCTGCTCCAGAGATTTCCTTACAGAATTTCAAGTGTTGGCATGACTGTTACTTGAGGGTAACAGGCTAAGCCCTACAGTTAAATCCATTACTCTTCAGCACCATCTTACAAAGTACTTTTCATCCACATACATAGCTAATGCTCTAAAATTAAAAATCTCTCTCAAATTTTGTACAAATCTAGGTATTTAATTTGTGAGAATAAAAATACAAGGTGGGAACTAAAAGGTAACCCATACAGACATAGCGCACAGGGATACAAAAAAGGAAATACTCAGTGCAAGCAAAACATTGGAGTCAATCATCTCCTCAAAGTCCTCTTTCTTCTGTAATGAAAATCTGAGTTCTGTTTGTACTTCACAGAGATGCTGAACAATGTTATGGACTCCTCTGCCATACCAGGCTTTGTTACTTCTGACTCTACCAGAGCCAGAGATAAGCTAAAGGCGATACATATATTTATTTATTTATATATATATATATATATATCCCATTATATATATTCCAACTTCTTTTGTTTTACTGACAAACTAGTTCAAGAAAAAATAATGGTTGTGTTTTTTTTAATCATCGGCTTTTATTGTTCTCTCTAAAGACTTCAAGCCATTTGGTATCTTAAAGAACAACATCAAATACACTTTGCTAAACACAAGCACCATGACTGTCTCTCATGCTGCCTTCCAGCTTCACAAACAGTGAGTATTTCAACAACAAGACAATTTACAGCAGAAGGATGTTGTAAGAAGTTTAGCAGTGTGGTTGCTTTTCTTTATATCAAAATACGTGCGAGGGTATTTCATTTTTGACTGCACAAACCTTAGATTTCCCAATAAAATACAGAAATGACACGAGTTCTTTCACTGATAGCCCTGTAGAAAAGTCTCCTGTTCTTCTAGCTTTGGTAAAGGGATGTTACCTGATAGAAAACAAAGAGTTGTGTGAGACCAGCTGTATGTCACCTTCTGGGCAGCACAACTTAACATGAAAGTGCCTCTCCAGTTTATTCTGAGTACATACAGGCAGCTAAAATTTCCTGAGCAAGTGCAGAATGTAAGAAAGTTGTCTAACTAACTTCTCGTAAACAACTCAACGTGTGCAGTAGCTTTAAGGTACAACTGGCCTCTCTGCTGCTTTTAGACCAACAGACTGCATCTCTTTCTGGTTTGGTGGTGGTGTCGATGTGTTTTAAACAGGTGACTGCAGTTACTTATTTTAGTACTTCATTATTACTAGCTAATATTCTTGAAAGTAAAGTCAGCTATGGCAATTTACGTTTGTCAAATTAATTCAAGCAAGATTAAGTGTTTTTTTTTTATAAACAAGACAATACCTGGTGGGGCTACAAAATATTCCTCTACTTTCTCTCTGGCATTATTCAGCAGCTCTTTCGTGCAGTTGCCTTCTGTAACGTCATCTTCTCTGAGGTACAGAGACCTGGAGAACAAAGGTTGCTGGCTTGTCTTTACGTCATTCTGTGAGTATGAAGCGGGCATCTCTAAAGCTGGATTTTGGTGTTGGGTAAGCAGGGAGGTGTGTCGGGATGTTCTGAAGCAATAAACGCCACAGAACGGTATCTGGGGAGCAGTGTGTGTGGGTCACTCATGATAAGATATAGTCAGGAATGGGGGGGGATTGATCATTGCTGTGTTTACACGTTTGGATCATGGGTGCCAACGCCACACAAAACCACAATAAAACCTTTCTGTAAGAGGAGCCAAGCTCACACGGGGGGTGGCTCCCAGAGAGCAAGCCACGCAAACAAGCCAAGGCTGGGCATTGAGCAGCCCTGCGCCTCGTTACCTGTCCTCTAGCACCGAATCCATCGGCTCCACGCCCTCCGTGTTGACCTGGCGGAGCAGCTGGGCGAACTGCACGGCTCCCCGCAGCCTCTCCACGCCCTCCCTGTCGCGGAAATCCACCAGCGCCAGGCGCTCCAGGTGCCGCAGCACCTCCAGGCTCACCGGGCCCTGCGACAGCCCGGCTCCTCCGGCGGGGCCGAGGACGGCGGGAGCGGAGCCCCCGGCCCCCCGGTGGCCGCCCGCCCGCTCCTGGCGCTGTGCCGGTACCGGGGGGCCCCGCGGCCGCCCCCAGCCCAGCGCGGCGCTGAGGCAGCGGCACGGCCGCATCGAGCCCCGGGGCCTCGCGTCAGAGCCTGCGACGGAAGCGCTGAGGGAGGAGGAGGAGGAGGAGGAGAAGGAGGAGGAGGAGGAAGGGGAAGGAAGGGGGGGAGGCCGCCGCCGCCATGAACAGCGTGGGCGAGGCGTGCACCGAGCTGAAGCGCGAGTACGACCAGTGCTTCAACCGCTGGTTCGCGGAGAAGTTCCTCAAGGGAGAGAGCGGCGGGGACCCCTGCGGGCAGCTCTTCAAGCGCTACCAGCTCTGCGTGCAGGTGCGGCCATGGCACGGCAGCCCCCTGCCCCTGCCCCTTCCCATTCCCCTGCCCTGCTCCCCTGTGGCAGCAGCCCTCGGTGTCCCCTCGGTGTCCCCTCGGTGCCTTTCTCTGTTTTTCTGCCGGCTGCGTGCCAGGGTCGGGGCATTTCTGGTGTTAGGAGGGCATCCCAGCCAGTCTTAAGGCTGCTTCTTGCAGATCGTGTTTTGTACCAAACGTTACATTGCTTAGCACTGTAAAGTGCTGTATAAAGCGCTGAAAACATTTCAGATTTAACTTGTTTGTCTTCCTTCTTCCCAGAAAGCGATCAAGGAGAAGGACATACCCATAGAAGGCTTGGAGTTCATGGGCGCAAGCAAAGCGAAAACTGAAAACTCCTCTTGACTTCAGCTGTATGGATGGAGTCGCCTACGCGAGCCTTGGGACTGAAAGGTGACCAGACAGCAGACAGGACACCACCCGGATAAGACCTGTGTGTTTAGGAAGGAAGGAATGTGCTCAGCTTATAAAAGCAAACTACCACAGGAAAAAACTGGATCACGTGGTAACTTCTGCCTCCTTTCGAACGAATTTTGGTGGTGGTTCAGCATCTAACAGCGTGAACAGACGGTTTAACTAACTTCCCATTGAATGTACCCTGTGACGGGAGAATGCTTGTTGGGATGTTGAACTTAGCAGTTGGTTTATGACTCCTTTCTCTTGCTTATTTATATAACACTTGAAAGCGTCTAAAAAGAGTGTGAAGAAGGTTAATTTCCTTTGTCTCATCTCTGTGGTGCTGGATTTTGGTGGAAGAATTTTGATTTATATGATCCTGAATGCTTAGGGGCTAAAGCATTGTTTTGTGTCAGCAACAGAGATGGTAGAAAAGCACTTTTGCTGGACCTGCAATAACTTAGCTAAAATAAATATAACCTGGTTATACTTTGTTCAAGTGTGTAAGGGTCTGGTAGAATCTGGTTATGACCTGCAAGGGGGACAGAGGTGGCGTGCAACAGAAGCTGAAGAGAACACACTGAACCTGGAGGCTGCTTTCTTTGGCCTTTTCTGAGGTACAGAAACAAACCTGAACTTGAATTCTCTCCCCTCTAGTGTTACATACCCCTGCAGTGAAACTGCGCAGACCTGGCCATCTTTCTGCACACTAGCACTAAGCACCCAGTTGGCCACATTCCCTATTAGGTTTTTGCTCAATGCAGTTAAAATATGTCTTAAAAGAGAGCAACATTGATTGAAGCTTGACAAATGTTAAAAGCTCCAGCTGCCTGTACTGCCTCTTGGGGAACACCTCACCTGCTCATGAAACTGCCCTTGGACCATGTAACAAGGTGTGTACATACACCTAGCAAAGAGCTGGCTTGTAAACTACAGAAACTCTGAGCAAGTTACTCGTTAGGTAGCAGGAGTGACTTCTGACTGGTTGAAATGCTTGGCTGACTTGCCAGGTACCCCTCTGTGTAACCTGGCAGTGGGCATTGGGCACTTGTTTTTCCTAAATCAGGTATCTGAAATCCTCTTCCTTTCACTGCCAGTGGAGGAGTTAAGGAAGCTTCTCAGCAGAAGGTTGGTGGGTACTTCTTGTGTAGTTGTGAAGGAGTTATTAGAATTACCCTTTTCCTCTCCAAATCTGTTTCATACTCTGTCCATCCTGAGCTATTTCAGCAGCAGAGCTTTACTCCTGTGGATCTTGCAGCAGCTTGAGGAAGGGTGTTCGGAAGAGAAGCAAGGGATCAGGACCCACCGCTCCTCATCCAGTGGCTTGCGGAGCACCACTGGGGCAGGAATCAGCCAAACTGTCCCCTCTGCACCAACACAGCTAAGAGAGTACAAAATACTCTGGACTGGGGACAACAGGGAAGTGAACTTCCTAATTGTCCTAGAATAACAGTGAGGAAAAAAGTGAGTATCATGCTCTTAAGCACTATTAGAAGGGTCATTCAGTGGCTTTTTTTTTTTTTTTTTTATTAAAAAGATGGAGTTCTCAAGCCATAGCTGGCTTGTCTGCACCACAGCTTCTGAGTAACTACTGCAGCCACAGAGCAGCCCGGTACTTGTGCAGACCAGAAATGACAGCGCACGGGGGCTACACACATTGTGCCCCGTGTCTTCAGTGATGGCCTTAGCATCACTCACACAGCCCAGGTGAACCACGCTCGCTCACGGTGCATCAGACAGCTGGCAGAGCAATCTGTACGGGGCTGAACGGAGCACGTACCAAATAAGCTGTTACCGCTTGCTGCTGGGTCACTCAGGTGTAAATAAAACCAACTTTTGGTTGGTAAGGTAAGGGACGTCTCCAGGAGCAGTTTTATAATAGCGTTTTAGGGTCTGTCGAGTAGGTGGTGGTGTTTTTTTTAAGGAATAATACATCCAACCACTTTGCTTTTCTATAACCTTCATGTAGGAATAAATGTGGTGTTATCTTGCCAGCTAGCTCTGAAATAACTGTGCCCATTTGTGCCTTGTTCTTTATATTTTAATATATAAAAGCTTGTCTGAAGTCATCTTACTACAGTGTTCTGCTATGGGGATGAAATTTGCACTGCGGCATGGGGCAGGGAGTCCTACAGCACCCCCCGCTGGATTTCAACCCCCTGGCTCACCTGACACCCATCCCTTGCCAGCAGCGGGGTGCTGAGAGCTGCTGCCTTCTTCCTTTGGGGAAAAAACAGTACTAGCAGCAAAGACAGAGCTTCTTGTCTTCCTACTGTGTAAAAGAATGTAGAAGCTACGGGGGGAACTGGGAAACAGTTGAGTTGGAGAAGAAAAACTTAAAAATTAACATCGTATTGGAACAGACCTGGGGTCTTAGAATTGTTACCTATGGAAGATAATGATCTCCTAGGTTCCCTTTGAAAACTGGAACTAGCGAAGCTAAAAAGCTTCTGAGTGGCAATGGTCTGTAGTACAGACATGCAACGGAGCAAAAATCGTTTCGGTACGCAGCATCTGTATGAGAATGTTGTACAAGGAGCCTACAGCTGTATGAGAAGCAGGGGCATGAACAGCAGCTGTGCTGATACACCAGAGAATGTGAGAGCTAAAGATAAATGCTGTGCAGGCACACAGAGCTTAAGTTAAACACCTTTGCTGGAATTCCATCTCAGGAGGGGCTGGGTAAGACACAGTTGCCTTCGTGTCTCTTGAATACCCCAATAGTTGACTATGCAGGATGTGCCTCAGCACATGCTCAATTTCTATCTACAGATGAAGTTATTAGGCTAATACTGAGCGTGGGATGACAACGCTTATTTAAACCAAACAAAATACTCAATGTCATGTCTGATTATTCCATTTCGTGTGCTTCCTGATGAACGCATGACTGCTGTCAGTGTTACCAGATGCAGGAGCAGGTGTTAGCAGGAGGTCAGTCCAACCCCTTGCTCCTGCACTGTCCTGTGGGGAAGCCTCAACACTAAAATATGGAACTTCTGAGGAGTCGCAGGATAACAAAAGAGTCAGATCCTGAATTCAAGTTTGGAATCATTTATTTAAAGGACCTCTACACAAGTACAGGTGGAGCATGCACCACCATTCAACTTGACTGTAGAAGGAATGTGGTTTTTCTTAAGTGATGGTTCCCACAGAGCAGCCTGGTCCAGACACAGGGAGAGCCAGAGTCCTGGCTGTGGTCAGCATCTCAGTGTTCATCTTCATAACCGGTGGGGAGGGCATTAACGTGAGGGTTGTGGAATAGAGTTTTGTTCCCATCGCCCCAGGGGAAGGGCTGTTGGAAGAAGAAGAAAAACAAAGCCCTGACAGATAACCAAAGGATGTGCCACAGCACAGGAACTGTGAGCTCAACAGCAAACGTGGACTCAAACAAGGTGGCACTGCTAATAGCCTGGAGAAAGCAGGAGCTAGCAAATAATCTCCAGTAGCAGGAAGCCTTCAGATATCAAGGTCAAAGCTGTCACTTAAACACATAAATCCACTGTACCATACCACGAGGACCCCTGCTTTGAGAATTGGGGATCACCTCTGTTAGCCTACAGGCCTGCATCAGTAAGCAGAGCAGCTCCGTGACTTAACGTTTTTCAGCAGGATTACTTGGGGACGCAGCTCTGCGTTAGCCTGAGGCAAGCAGAGCAGCTCCACGACTTGATATTTATCAGCAAGGCCTTAGAGGGATTATCTAGGGCTGGGGAGAGACCTGTGGGTACAGCGGGTCCCTCACCTGAGCCGCAAGGAGCGTGCTGTGCCAGAGACAGCCACGAGCTCAGGCTGTGGCTATGCACACAGCACCTCCGGAGATGCAGGACAAAGAGCTGCGCTCAGCTCGGGCGGCACCGCGCTCTCGGCGAGGAGCAGGAGGAAGAGGAGGAGGGGCAGGGGGAAGGTGCGCCAGGGGCGGCCGTACCTTGGTCCTGATGCGGAGGTGCGTGTAGGGGACGAACTCGGGCCGCTCGCTCTCGTGCTGCGCCTTCAGGTAGCAGTTCAGCATGCACACGGCCACGCCGGGCAGGGCCACGACGAAGCTCAGCGTCCTCCACAGCCGGGCTGCGGGCACGGCGCGGCTCAGGCCCGGCCCCGGGGGCACCGCGACCCCTCCCAAGGGCAGCGACCCCCCGCCCGCGGGCCTCTCCCCGCCGCCCCCGTTCCCTCCCCGTTACCTCCCCCGGCCTCGTGTGCCCCCGCCGCCATGCCGCGTCCCGGCGCCGAGCTCAGGGCCTGGGCGGCGCGCAGCAGCCGTGACCCCCTCCCCAGCGCCGCCATCTTCCTTCTCCTCCGCTGACCGGAACCGGAAGCGGGCCCGGGGCCGGGCGCTGCGCTTCCGCCGCCTGCCTGACCTTGAGCTGCGGCGGGCTGCGGGCGGGATGCTGCGCATGCGCGGCCCGGGAAGGGAGGGGGAGAGTGAGAGTCACGTGATCGCGCTCGCGCAGCGCGGCTGAGGGGAGGGGAGGGGGCGGCGCCATCTTGGCGCTGAGGGGGGGACGAAGCGGGGCTGGCGCTGCCAGAGGGGAGGGAGATGAGGGGTGTGAAGGGGAAAAAGTGAGGGGAAAAAGGCAGCAGCCTGACCTGCTGAAAGCAGGATGGATCCTGTAACCTTAGAGCAAATCACAACGTTCTGTAGCAGGAACTGCGTGAAGAGAAATGCCCTTTGTTATAGCACCTGTGAGCAAGCAACAGACATTGATGCCTCCAAAGCTGTTGGCGTGGTCATTTAAGAGCCAAGCAGTCGGTAAACCAAGGTGTAGTGACACAAGTAGCAAGCTGCTGCCTCTGAAATAGTCATAAAGTGCAACACTAATATAAAGATTTAGAGCCGTGCTGCTGCAATAGCCTCAAAGGCAGCAGGAGGTGAGAGCAGCCAAGGTGTGCTTCTCCCTGATCCCCCAACACCTCTGCTCCTCTGGCAGCCCTGAACGTGCCCCTCAGGGAAGGGGATGCCCTGGGACAGCTCTCTCCGCACTGGCAGCTGACAGCAAGGCTGCCCCGCGCCACCAGCAGCTCCTGTGAGCGCTGCCTCCGCTCCTGGAACTCCAGGGGGCTCGTGGAGAGGGGGCTCAGGTCTGTCCTCAGCCTGTGCTGGCAGCTTCGTTACAGGCTTATTTAAAGCAGGATTTTCTCAGGCTTTATCACCCCAACCGCTGCAATTAATCTCTGTATTAGCTATGCCAGGAGACTAATGGGGCTGATTCACTCTTCTTTAAAAGCAGCGTAAGTTGGGAGGGACGGCTGAAATACACAAAAGAATCCATGTGAATATTTTCTTCTAGCTGACAGAAGCCAGACAAGTATTTGAAGGAAACGAGCTCTTCTAAGAATAGAATTGTGAGGAATGTTTTGATACCATTTATAAAATATTCTGAACTGTACAGCGTGCAATGATTATCATCACTGTGATGATTCTGTTCATCACAACAGCATAGATTTATGCAGAGGTTTGGGGAAAATACTGGTGAATGAACCCAGCTCTGCTGCTGCCTCAGTAGCTACCTTTGATTACTGACCTATGGTGTGAAAACCACCCTTTGCACTCACTGGTGGGCACTGGTGCCTTACAGAGCAGACTGAGGTTTTTTCCAAAGCAGATCTCTATCACTCCATTTAGAAACTAGCTGGTCGCCTTTAAAAATGTGATCCTAAATCCAATACTGGGAGCCCTCTGAGTGCAGAAATGCTACACAATTTACTTAAAATAGAGAGAGAATCAAAGTGGTGGGAGCCAGTCACTTTCAGAAAGTTTTTTTTCAGTGTGGTGGTGGGGTAGGTGGAGATCAGGCCAGGATCTTGAACAGCCTGCCTCGGATATCCGCTAAGCACCTCCTGCTGGACATGCAGCATCTGCCCGACTGGGACACTGCATTGTATCGCTGCCCACTTCAGCAAAACTCTGAATGATTGCAGTGAGCTGGTGTTCACAGAATCACACGATCATCTAGGTTGGAAGAGACTTCCAAGATCACTGAGTCCAACCTAGACAATCAGTAACGGAAGAGCTAAGTCCTGTTCCTCCAGTCTGACATCCCTACACCAGATCACCACTCCACACAGGGCACGAGGTCACCGTATGGCCCAGGCCAAACTTCTGTCCCATGCCAGCCTTCATGAGCCTGGCAGAAAGTGCCACATAAGGGCTGCTCCACAGTGGGTTTGACCCCCCCCCCACATCTGGTGGCTGTCTTGCTATAAAAAAAGAAAACTGCTTATGCAATGGTGTTTTGCTGCAGAAATAGTTTTATTACTTACGGCATTTTTTTTGTTTTGTTTTGTTTTGTTTTGTTTTGTTTTGTTTTGTTTTCAGGGAAATATATATTCAAGCTTGGGTATAACCTTAAAAGTAGGCTGAGAGTACATCAGGGAGTACGAATGAGTTGAGCTAATGACTTGCTCAGGCTCAGCCTCTGCTTTCTGCAGCCTTTACTGAGGGAGAGAGCTGGTGGAGTTGACTGACCAAGTTGAAAGAAAAAAAAAAAAAAAAGTTTGTAACACAAGGTTTAGGCTTGTTCTAAGCATGGAAATCCTTATGGAGGCAGGAAGCGTTAGCTTTCAGAGACCAGTCCTAAAAGTGAGTTCTGCAATAGCTTTCACTTTATTTCACAATCAGAGCCCATTCTCAAAAGTCTTTTGCCTTATTTATTTATTTATTTATTTATTTAATAGTTGCAAAGCTGGATAGCAGGCAGCAGAGAGCACGGATGAAGCGGTGCTGAGCTGTGATTTCCCGAAGCCTTCCATCCCAGCGGCAGGAGCAATGCCGGGCTGGCCCGCCTGGTGGCAAACTGCTTTCGCTGGAAGCACCTCTCTGCTTAGCAGGTTTGGGAACAAATGCGCTCGCTGGGACTGCGGGCTGTCACCTCATCACTCTGCGTTTGGAGATTTTCAGGGGCCCGCTCACCCCTCGGGAGCAGCACTTTGCCCTCCGTCAGGTACCGACCAGGGCAGCGTCGTAACAAACGCAGAGCTGGTGCTGCAGAGATCGTGCCCGTGTCTCAAAGTTCACAGAGTTTCTGGGGGGTTCTTCATCCTCCCCCTGTAGTCCTGGAACTGCGGAAATCAATATTCTGCCATCTGTAAATCCTTTGTTCCCCTTTTCACCAGGGCTTTATCAGCTTTGTAAGTGAAGGAGGGAGGGGGGGAAAAGGGCGTTGAGAGAGCCATTGTCCCTTCTCTCGGGAATGATCTGGAAGTGCTATGCAAATCTTCATTTGAAGACCCTGGGAACTGGGGGAGGGCTTTAGCTGCGAGCTCAGTAGGAGGGGAGCTCCGCATCCCTGCTCACACACTTCTGCCTCGCGCAAGTAGCGGGGAAGTTTTTTTGAACTGCCAGAAGAGACGTTCTGTGCTTTGTGCGCTTCTGGGAGGTTTTGCGCTGCTGTCTCCTGCTTTGTGCTTTTTTTTTTTTTTTTTTTTTTTTTTTTTTTTTTTTCTGCCTGCTTCTGCTAAATTTTTGCATAAGAATTGGGTAGGGGAGAGATCCAAGGGCTGCAAGTGGTAATTAGGAGATCAGCGCAGTGCAGGGCGCACAGACACAGGCTCCCTCCCCGCACACCGATCTGGGTCTCCTGCCAGGCAGCGGGTGCAGCTCCAGCAGTGCTGGCCTGGGTGCCCTGTGAGCACAGCCCAGCTGCTGGCCTCAGCACAGAGCACGGACACATCAGTAAGCAAATGATGTGGCTGTTAAGGACTAAGGAGTAAAATAGTTCGCACTTCTCAAATTATCACATTGTAGCCACGTCTTAAAAAGCCCCCTCTTACCGGGGCAAAGACTCGGAGCGCAATACCTGCTTTGTGAAACCCTGCAGCCTGCTCCGGCTTGGCCCGGAGATGTGTGTCACCTGTTTTGTATTAGGAGGGGTCACACTAACCGCCAGTTTCCTGGAAACTGTGTAGGGTCCTTCTCGGGCCTCCTGGAAAGGGAAATATCCTGGCTATGTGGACACGTGGGTGAACAGGATGGCGAGGAGAGAGTGAGGATTCAAATCTGGGCATTTTGGTGTTTATACTCTTCATTCATGTAAAGGCAGTCACAGCCTTTGATTTTGTGACCTTTTTCCTGGCAGCAGTCCCCTTGTTTATTTTTCAGTCTTTCAGGGAGGTTGTGTACCAACAAACTGTAAAAATAAAATAATAATTAAACAAACAAACAAACAAACAAAAACTTTTTTACTTTCTAGTAGTGACAGCTCTGGAGAATTATCCCGGGCTGCTGAGAAGATGCAGCTTTTCAAAAATCTCATGTTTAGTTAAAGAAACATAGAAGCACATGCTGCAAGGCTCGAGTCTCTGTTACCTTTTGCATTGTATCCAAAGCAACTTAGAAATTTCTGCAAGTACTCAGCTGCTCTACAGAGGGAAAGTGCATCACAGGCATACCCTCAAGCACAACTGGGTCTAAATCTGCTCTCGTTTTTTTCATGTGTAACCCTGGAGTGACTCAGCTGGCTCAGATGAAAGTCCTCTGGATCTGCCCTAGCTGGAATCCTGCCTGTACGTCCCCCCCACGCCCCTCAGTGCTCCTGCTACCTGTGCACACTCACACATCTGTGCAGATGCTCCTCCAAGTGCACTCGTCTGCATGTGGGCTGGGGTGCGAGTGCACGTTTCTCTCGCCCACTCTTCACATACGCATGCAAACACACGCATTCTCAAGTGCACACATCCAGTCCCTTTCTCCTACATACATTTACGCACATACACAGACCTTTCTGAAAGCTCCTGTTTTCAGCAAGGTTTTATTTATAGGTCCTGCCTGGTTGTGAATGTGAAAGGGAGAAAGCCCCTCAGAGGGTGCCTTTCATGTGTAAATCAGCCTCGGCTGAGAGCATTGGGGTCACTGAGAGGAGGATTTCTCTCTTAATTACTCAGAGAGAAAGCAGGCAGGGGACTTTCTCAAACTAATAGGGTTGTTCTCTGCTGGGGAAAGCAGCTTGAGACACCCAATTTCTCTCGCATCAGACTTCGGGCCCTGATTCACAGGCCTCTCCTGCCAGTAGCAGAGCCACTGTGTTTATGGCAATAGCAACAAACTGATCAGCTCCCAGTCCAGCTTCCTTATTGAAGATGTCTCAGTTCGTTCTGATAATTGGGTGTTCTTTGGAGGCCAGTGGAAGAGCTGAGCTAGTTTACTTCATTACTGTACCAGTGCTCTTAGTCTGTGCTGTGTACAGCTGGGACGCCATCCGAGTACCTCAGCATTCTTGCAGACATACTTGAAAGCTTCATGTGCTCTGCAAAGTAGAAAACTGTTGTTGTGTAAAGATTAATGCAGTGAACAGGGCTCTGTAGTTGGACTCAAAAACAACTCTGAGCTTGCGGTTCAGCCACAGAATGCCTTTGTGGCCTTTGACAAGCCCATGTATGTGCCCGCTTACCCTGTCCCAGCTGTGAGTGGCATCATCTTCTCTCCAGAATGGGAGAACAGAAGTCAGTGTGGATTGTGATGCTCTTGGTTTTAAAGCTGTGAATACAAACATAAACATGGGTGATGAGCAGTCTGAAGAGATTTTTTTTTTTTTTTCTTGGAATGCAATACAGGCATGTGGATTCCCCTGCTGAGGTATCCCTGTCACCATTCATCCTTCAACACAACACAAAATCGAGCCTGGAAATCTGCTCCAGAGGCAAGAATACCCCAGCCATGAGCCACTCAGTCCTCTGGAGGAGCCACAGGACCTGCCTGTAGAGAACACACCAGTACGAGGTGTACCAGCAGCTGCAGAGAAGAGATTCACTGTGTTGCCCAGTGCACAGGTGCCCACAAGCAGGTGTATGTTTTTTTAACTTCATTTTACTCAGTTGAAATGACATCCTCTCATCTGTATTTCTTTTTCACGGGGCTGTTTCTTTTCTGGATAGGAAATAAATGCTTTGAGGGCTCTTGGTTCCCAGCCTGTGCACGAGCAGCCCCTCCGGAGCCCTGGTGCAGGATTCTTGAAGCTGTATGAGTTCAGCTTGCCCAGGAAGGCTGAGGTTTTATTCCAGGAGCACCTGTTTGAGGAAGCTCGCAGCAGCGGTGGGGGCCATCAGCAGATGAGGTCAGCAGTCTGAAGTGTCTGCAGAGGTCAGAGAGAAATGAATGGGTCATTTCTTTTGCAAATGAAGAGCTGCAGCCTGGAGCAGCCTTAGCAGAGCCCAGCATGTGGGTCCAGGCTGTCCCTTTTATGAGCTGATGGAAATGGGGCCCAAAAGGACTTCCCTGATGGAGTTCTGTCATAGCCTTTGTTAGCTTTGCCTCCCGCAGCATGCGCTAGGCATAGAATATGGATTGGGGGTTATCCTGGCTACCAGCACAGCCAAGAGGATGCAGGCTTTATGGCTGCAGAGAAAACCTAAGGCTGCAGGGTATCCTTATTGCTGTTCCACTCGGAAAATCTTGTTTTAAGATGTAGAACGCACATTTCTCTCTGATTTAGTGCTCCTTCTTATCCAACCTGCAGTAAAATGACTAAAACCAAGAGCTGCCTGAAAATAATGCACATCAGTGAGTAATAGGGACTAAAAAGCCCCGATTCTATTCTTCTTTCTGATGGTCAGTTTTCACTTTGCCAAGTCCTGTGAATGCCTCATGCCTCGCTATTCCTGTAAAGCACTGAAGAACAGTTGTATGTTCTTTTTTTTTTCTAAGGCATTTTGAGGATTCAGGGTGCAGAGTGCTTTATATATGCAAAGCGTTGCTATTAAGTGGCAGAGTCTGTCAAATAACTGCTTTTGTCTACTTTCTTATGCAACAACGCTATTTTCTCCAAATTGTTGATTTAGAGTTAACTTTATGCAGGATAAACAATGTCAGTTCTGTCGTGCCATTTGCTCCTTTTGCTGCTTTGCAGACCACCGTGGGACTTGTTTTGCTGTGACATTGTGATGGGAGGTGGAGACACCTCGAGGAGAAGGTCGAAACAGACAACAGCAATTACAGCAGTGCCACCTTGGACTTGAGAAAATCCTGCCTCAGTTAAGGTGTATGTACAATCTCTGCCATCTTTTCTACATGCAGGTATTTAAAACAAGGCAGGACGCAGCAACAACTGTTTCCCTTGCAGGAGCTCTCGGCACAGCACTCTGTGATTGTAGGGTTGGGCAGGGTGGGGGTTTTAGGGGAAGGTGGCTGAAGTTGCAGTAGCTGTGCTCTGGGATTTTCCTCACTGCTGTAAGGCTACGGCCAGGGCCATGGCAGGCACCTAAGAGTCAGAAGAGTCACGGGACTTGCACTACAGAGAAAAATGAACTTAAGTTTAGATTTGATTTTTCAACCTCTGCTATGTGTGAAGGATTGTTTTTTATGGCTTTTATCTCCGTTTTCCTTTAGAAACCTCGGGAGGACCGTCCACCCTTCAAATCTGTTTTGATGTGTTTTAACTTCATGATACGGAGCACGGCCACTCTCAGTAGGTTGCAGAAAAAGGACATAAAACCGTAATAAGTCTTCGGAGGGGTAAGCGTGCTCTTTATTTCCTAGAAACATCAGCCAGGTTTACACTGCTTCGTAAGAAGAGCTGAAAGAGAAGATGAATGTTTCTGAGGGCGTGGGGACGGTTTTGTGTTTGGGGTAAGGCTGAGGTTAGCCATGGAGCCTGTGTCCAGGCAGTAATTTGACAGCAGACATGGGCACACAGTAATGCAGCCTCTGAAAATCACAGAAACCTGCTGAGTTATTGTGAGCTGGAGGAGCTCTTCTGTTTGTGGGCACATGGGTCTGCCTGCCTCGCATTGTGAGGGCCTAACTGAGACATAAAGGAGGCTGGCAAATTGCAGAACTCTGGTGGAAGGAGGGAGTGGGGGCAGAAGAAGGAAAGTTCACAGAGTTTGTAGCTCAGGGCTAGTTGTGAATTCCTGTCAGGTAGCTGGCCTTGGAATGTAAGCGTTTGTTAAGTAAGGTACCGATTTCATGTGGGATACATATCTGTAAAGGTTTTGGCATCCTATTTGCAGTGTGACTGCGGTAAATGTTTGTAGTGAAGGCAGTTTGACTTGGTATCAAGGTCTGTGTTTGTGTACCTGAACTATACAGGGCAGGCTGTATGTGTGCCATCACAGAAGGTAACACAGGTAATGCTGTGGGGTACGGGCATATAATGCCCCACAGATTATAACTGACCCTGAAGAAGGCACATCGCTGTCCTGCAGCTAACGCCCCGCCATGCTGTGAGCACCACCGGGCCTCGCATCAGCAGCACTTGGCTGTGCCTGGCTGAGGGTCTCGGTTCCCTGTTCCACAGCCCGCTCCCGTCCCACCCTGGGCAGCAGGTTACGGGTTTTGGCCTTCTTGGAGGCTGCCTTATCTCCTCTCCTTGCTCTGGGGCCTCAGTTACGTGATGTAGTTGCTTGGCTGCAGGCAGCAGTGGCTGTGATCAGGAGGCACATCCACACCGTGCCCACGGCTGAACCGACGCATTCCGCAGCACGCAGCCAGCAGCTCCTCTTGTCCGTGCAGATCCCCTTTTTGTTCTGTCAGGGCTCTGCCAGTGAACAGAACAGGCTCCATGAGGTGGGTTTTAGGCGACTCCACACACACACACACACACACCCTTCCCCCCAGTATCCTACCACAGCTCTAGCTGCTCCCCAGGACTGCAGAGTTTTGGGATTTCAGATTGTTTTAAACTTTCAAAAGTGTGTTCGTCAGCCTTAAACCATTCCCATGCTGCAACCTTGTGAACTAATTGCCAAAAACTCACAAGCTGCTGTTAGATGCGTGCAGAAACTAGCTGCATAGTTGGCCGTTCCTGTAAATCATTGTACTCTTCATAAATTTCATTCTGGGCTTTTCCTTAAAAGCGCTCTCCCAAACTGGACACAAGACAATGGACACCAGCAGGCGCAGCTCCCAGTGACTAGGATATTGTCACATATCCAAAAGCCTGGTGGGAGGAGCAGACATTAGGTCTGAATTCAGCCTAGCAGGGAGATTTGGCGGAGAGAGGAGGAAAAGAAGGTCAGAGGCAGCTCCAAGGAAACGGCTTTGGTTTAAAATGTTTCATTAGAGTTTTCACACTGGAAATATAAAGTACAGAAATACAATTGCTTGGCAGAGGAATCACGTTTATTAACAGTCCTGTATACATTCAGTACTCTATACAGAAGGAGACAAAATATATCCCCGGCCAGCTTAGCAGAATTACAGGTCCTTGTTGTGTATGTGACTTTTTTCCAAAATAGCTCTCATATTCTATAGATGCTTTTTATCAATATTGATAAAAAATGTTCTTTTTCCAGTAGACCATTGCTCTCTGCTTTAGCCACATGGTTTTTGCAGGGCTGGCTAGCTTTATCTAAGCAGTGTATCAGTGTCAGTCCAGCTGGGAACACTACTGGGATACTCACCCCACATTGTTTCCCTTCCCCTCTGTGTCTGCCTTTGATTTTTCCTGTTGTAACTCAATAAGATAATCACAGTCAACCTTTTCCAAAGGGTTATTCTTCCCCCTGTTGACTTGACAAGCTCATTTTTTGAAGATAGTTCTCACCTGCCACTTGAGCTTTGTAGCCTCAGGATGTTTTGCCTCCTCGTGCAGGCAGGGTTGGGAGTTTGGACTGACGCATGTACCTGTGAGATCTGTCTGGTCAGTGCAGGGTTATGGCATATGTCACCAGTGAGGAGGCAGGAAAAGGGGTGCCAGTGTGTCTCATCTGCCTTCTTTTGGTGCATAGATTGGCCAAAACGATGAACATTCATATGTCAAAGGGGAGTATTTGGTATTTGGTGTGGGTGGGTTTTTCACGGGAAGGCAGGATTAGTTTACATTTGTTTGTTTTTTAAGTTATAAGTGAAAAACTTGGAGGGACTTTGTCATTATACCCCAGTGGCAATTTTAAAATTATTCTGGCTTTGAAAGAAGTGTTTCCCAGTGGACTAGGAAAACAAAACCATACATACAGTGTCCTACAAATGTCAGTCCTGACCAGACCCTGATACATCTTAAGTATTGTCAGCCTCTCACACTGCCAACGCTTATGGCACGTTTGTACCCAGGTTCTTCTGTCAGCACTTCAGATAATTTTTGTGTTCTTTGCTGACTGTGCTGTGCTCTGCATTTGCCAACTAACTCTGCAACCTCTTCCCCCTGTCCTACAGGTCTGGCTGCCCGTGTTGGAGGGCTGCCCTGATCCGGTGCGGTGTAGCCTGGGACCCGAGTGCTGTGAGAAGCCTGCTGGGGCCTCCTCGCTTCCCCTGGGAGCTGCAGCACAGAGCTGTCCTTGTCTGGGGTAGGCTGTAGGTGTGTTTGTGTGTGGCCCTTGCTGCCCCTGACTTGACTTTCTGGCTTGGCCTCGGACCTCCAGGGGTGTTTGATGGGCACTGGGCTCCCAGCTAAGCTTGGTTACCGTGACCAGGCCTGCTCCATTCTTCCTGCTCAGGCACTGTGGCCCTGCGCCTGTGCTCACTGAGGTCCCTGTCCCTGCCTGCCCTGCTGTCACAGTCACCCAAGCTCATCTTTGCTCCTTGTGCTGCCCGAGCTCTCCGCAGCTGCTACGCTGCCCTGCTCCCCACGCTGACATCAGGCACAGCATCTCTGAAAAGCCAGGGCAAGTGGGCAGCAGTACAAGAGGCATGGTGGGATCATGCCGGTTTATTGCTATGACAAATAAGAGAGGCGTTGCATTAGTTTGCCTCCCTTGATTTCCAGCTTCCTAAAGACAAACCGAAAATCACTATTGCCAAGGGCTTCGACTACTAAGAAAACAGCCGGCAGGAGGAGCCCTCTAGACATTTCGCTTGATCCTGTTGCAGTCATCGTTGCGTGTTTTAAGGGCATCACTTCAGGGCTACTTTCTTGCAGAAGACCCAGAAAACTTCATGGTATTGTGACTGAGCAGCTCCAGTGATTTGTATTTCTCCAGAACTTCTCAGGTTCCTTCTTCCATCATGACGTCCTCTTCTATTGTTCTTTCTGAAACTTAGTGCTGATGAAAAAGTTAGGGATTCATTTTGGTCTCTGGAAGGGGGCAAATGTTTTGTATTCCAAGAAAAGCAATGTCAGATTTTATGGACAGCATCCTAACCAGAGAGAAAAGAATTCCAAAGCAATCATTGTCTTTGAGTAGGAAAATCTCCATCTGATTCCCTACAACCTAAAAGGGGTCCTCTAAGCAAAGGAGCTTTGAAATGTATAAGTACCACTGAATATTTGTCTGCCATTTAGTCCATATCCAAATAGTTCTGTCTCCTTGTCCACAGTTCATCTTTTCCTTCTGTAAGAAGCAGATCTGGAAGGCAGTAGCCATACTTCCCTGCACAGCACGGTGTTCTCATTGATTAGGTGCAAAGTATCAGCCTGCTTCTTCAGGCCAGGCCTGCAACCCAAGCGTGGCTGGGCGCTAGGGCCATGCCTCTGCACTGCCTTTAAACGAGAATTCTTCATTTATTTATTTATTTATTTTCTAAATGTGGTAGGCTCGATGCTTTTTTAAGTCTGTCCTTCATTTAGTTATTAAATGGGAACTAGGTACCTTCTGGTCTTGAATGTTGCTGTAATAATTATTTTGATTCTGAATGCACCAGAAACTATTCTAATGCATATCAGGGTAAATTAAGTCAATAGAGATTCTTCAAATTTATCCTGGTGTTTAGAGAATGGAATTCATGCACTTCAATTTACAGCTTATTAAGTGATCAGAATTAATGAACTCTCAGTGACCTTTTCTGTTCCTGTTTACACATTTTCTTCCTATTCACTCATAATGTACATGATTTAGAAAATGCAGAGAGTTGAAAAGGCAGCGTGTGGGTCAGATATGTCCCATGGAGCACAGCATTGTGCTTCAGGCTTCAATCACATTTGCAAAGCTGCTGTGAAGAAGTGGCACCTTCTGATTCAGCTGATGCATAGAAATCCAGCTCGATTTTCAGAATCCTCTTTGCCTTCTGGAAGCTAGAAAAATATTTGTACTGAGGGACAGAGGTGATGGTCTTCAGAGTCACTGGAATATAATAAAAACAAAACAATTTTTATTTTATTTTTAAGGTAAATTTTCAGTGTAGCACCTGGAATCCTGACAGAATTGGAGGAGAATAAAGATCCAAAATTAGGAGGAAAAGGAATGATGGACATACAACAATCCTAGTGTGAGGGAGTTGCAGGTACTCTGTTGCAGCAGTAGTGTAGGTCTGACTGATGTTTAGAGGACCCTTTTACTCAGCAAAAGGAGGTAGATGGGACATTGAGTTGCTGTTGTAGGAGAGAATGAGGAATTCCCCAAGAGGAGAGTGGGAAGAGGATTCCTGAGGGGAAAAATGTTGGCATCACAGCAACCCATGCACACGCATGCCCCGGGCATTAGAGAAGGAGGCTGAGAGAGGGATTTGGAAAGTGGCACATGAGGTGTTTGTGAGATGGGGGAGTGTAGCTTATGCCTCACACCAGTGTTAGGAGATGAGGGAGGCCCTTGGAGGAAATAGTGGGGTGATACTGGACTCATTCTGAGGATTTTTAAAAATGGGGAAGAGGATAACCCAAGGCTGCACTTGAGGAAGGTAGAGTGTGCTGGGTTCACAGGAGGGTTCACAGTACTCAGCTTTATGTACTGACTTCAAATGCTGATTTAAAAACAAACGAGCTTAATGTGCTTCAAGTACTGCTCTGTTTAATGCAGTTCTTAGTTTTCCTTCTTTCCTTCTTAGTTCTGGGTGTTCAAGCTCACAAAGCAATAACTTAACAACACTGCTGGTATTTCTGAGTTCTTTTTCTTTAAGAAGTTCATAAAACTTGTCACAATATCCCAGTAAAGCTCTTTCCACTGCACTATCTAATCCAAAGTACTTTATATCAGATTTATATTCTGGCAGCTCTGTGATAAACTTGGACTCTAACATATTACAAACACAAAAGATTACTTAAAGTTCTTGTTGTTGTTGTTATTGAATTTGAAGGGCTCCTTTGTTTCATGCAGTCCAGCACCCTCATACCAGGGGCATGATCTCCATGGCTCTGCACCGCATACGAGTACAAACTTGGGCAACCTGGGACAAAGACATTTCCACCGGTGGCAATGTAATATTTGGGTAGATTTAACATGTTCTTTGTGTTAAAACTGTGCATGTCTAAACCACAGTAGAAGACAGAAAGTAATCCAGAATTTAGTGATTTCTGGTATTTTGACCAAAGGATCCTTGATATGTAAATACTATGTAAATTAAACCTAGTATCTCCATTTAGAAGGCTTCCCTGAAACTCCAGATCAACCTTAAGAGGTTCCTACAGAAAGATAATTATACACAAAACTATCAGACTCTACGTTCTCCCAGTGTGAGGCCTTGCAAACTTCAACCTGAAAACAAAGAGGAATGAAACCGGGATGTCAGTCACACCCTCAACACAAAGATTATAGGTGTAACCAGCGGAGGAATTCACCACAAAATCTCTGATCTGAAATCAAGCAGCACTGTGGAAACAGCTGCCAAATACCCAAGGCCAGAGACCGCTTGTCCTGGGGTCAGTTCTCGTGTTACCGAGTGGTCTAAAGGTTGTTCTATCCCATGTTTATGGAAAGAGGAGAGATTGGTAATATCCTTTATAGCAATTGGAATATTTTGTTCAGTCTGTTGTTGTTAAAATTAATCTATTAGCTAATGAATGAATTAGTTTTTCGTACTAAGACTACAGGACAAAAAGGCATTGCCATCTCCCCGCTTCCAAGGGAGAAATTCACCTTACATCAGGTGTACCCTTGGGACTGCAACTAACAGTGACTACAGTCATTAATAGTACAATAGTCTGTACTGCCTGACTGGCCCTGGGGCAAGCGATCAGTGTGAAAAGATCATTAATGAATTCATCTTTAGATTACTTGTCTTGAAAATGCTATATATTACTTGTGACCATGCAAATCTATATTGTTTTTCTACTCATGACCATCACCATCTTTTGTGTGTTTATTGTCTGCCTCTGCTGACACTAACAAAGCAGTCACTGAATTTGGGAGTTTTCTTCTAATGTTATATCCCAAAACCATGTCTGTGATTCAGTGGGACTCTGCTGGATGATCACTCTGTGTTACTCCAGGACCTGTCAGATGTACGGGGGTGCAAATGCAGCAGCTGAACAGGGACAGAAAGAGGACACCGAGAACTTCTCAGCTGGCTTCTTATTTCCAGCCCCATGCCCTGTAATGGTGTGTTCTGCAGTGAGAATCCTTCAATTTTTCTTCCATTTGGGTCTTTAATGCTAGCAGATGGAAATCCAGCTCAACTTTCAAAAACTCTGAATAATTTATTAAGTACAAAATTGTTGGGTCTGAGAGCTGGTTCCTTCTCCTTTTCTCCTTTTTTTTTCTCTGCAAACTGCCTTTCAGAGGCAAAGTTTCTAATTACAGGTCAGAGAAGCAGGTTTAATCACACAGCAGAGCCCTTGATGCAGCATTACAGTGTTATTTATACACCTGAATTAATAGGGATGCAGCATTTCAGTTGAGAAGAATAAGGTGGTTTTCAATTTCACTCTTTGTATGTGAAACAAGCCACATCAGATTCATCAGGCTTTTTGACCTAAATTATTGGGATTTTAAGTAACTAACAAGTAACTGCTGTGCAGAGCTGGAGCAAAAAGGAGCAAGAATAGACAGAGAACTGCACACATAGCAAGGGAACAACAGAAGCAGGATGTATCAGAAAAAGCCAGAACAGGGTAAAAATACAAAAATGCTGCTGTCTGTCCCAGGGAAAATTTTTATGGAGTGGTAGCATCCAGAGAAACTGAAGGGCAGACTGTGGTGTGTTGGCACGCACCCAGATACTTCCAAATATTGTTGTTCTCTTAAAGCCAGGAATAGGAGAGGTGAAGATGAAACCTGAAGCGTACGAGGAGTCCCTTGTGCTGCAGGGAATGGGATCCCTGCACCATCAGCACTTAGAGCTGCTGTCAGCTTTTACTGGAGGGATTGGCTCCGTAGTACTGAAAAGAAGTGGGAAATCCTGGACAGGATTGTGCCTGCAGTGTCCTGAGCTCCAATGTGACTTATTTTTAGCAGTACAGAGAATTTTCTCTGCTGTTTTGGATATGAAGCTCACATTCCCTGCTGACTGTTCTCCGGTTTTATCTCTAAGCTGTGTAGTTTGGCTTCATGACTGTTTTTTGCTTGGCTGCTTGGAAAGTCTATAAGCATTTCTAGGACCTTCCTGGAATTCTTCAGGGTTAAATAACAGGAGGCTTGTGCTTATGCATCTGAGTCTCTGAGTTATGGAATAGGCTGAGCCGACTGAGATCCTGATGCCCAGAATCTTCATCTGGGTAATAGGTTGTGTTTGCTTCCCACCAGGTGGATGTGTTGATCAGTGTGATGAGAAAAGGCCCCCAGCACTAGGCTGGTGCCTTCTAGCAGCACTTTTCCTGGGTGTGGTTCACTGATAAGGCATCCGCAGCGTGCCCAGGATCCTGGCAGAGCTGTGGAGCTCACCGTGACCTGTATGATGTATGACCCATCATACATGTGAAAATTCCAAAGCAAGAGAGAGAGGCCATGCTTCAAAATGGCTAAAATGGGAGCTCTGTGGGTATGGAGTTCAGTGCAGCAGCCAGAATACTGAGACTTACGCTTGGCATGTGAGACTTGATGGGGATTTGGGCTCCTAGGAGCTGTATTTTGCTGTGAGGGGTAGATTTCTAGATGCCAAACACAGCAGTCGCTAAGCTAAGAGACAGATGAATGCAGCACAGTCAGAACCTACATGATGTATTTATTAAGGCAAAAAAGGTTATCTACTTCTGTAAATTTACTTTCAATCATAAGATATTTTTTTTTGTTTAGATTACATAGACTGTGGACCTTGTTCTCCTGTTTGTCTGCAAATCATTACCACGGTACTGGAGCAGTATGAGCAGGGAATAGAAGCTGATGCACCGGGTACAGAGCCTCACGGTGCTCCGGCCACTGGACGCTGCACTTCCCTCCATCCGGCTGGGTCTCAAGCTGGGATCCAAGCTGGATGGAAACTCAGCTGCGGAAACAGTCACGGGCATGAGAGAGCAAGCAGAAGAGAAGTCTTCAGCTGAGAAAGATGGAAAATACTGCTCCCCAGGACACAACGGGAGCCGCTCAGCTGTGCTTCGTAGGCCTTGCGTTACCGACAGGAGGCTTCCTACCAGGCTGCAAAGGAGGAGGACGCGAGGTCTGTGTGTGCTCTGCCTGTGACACCCCTGTTATTACTGTCACATGCAGACGGCTGATGCCTGCCCTGTCAGAGGCAGCCCAGGGTCAGGTGTGGTGCTGTGCAGACAACCTGTCGGGTGTGTGATAGCCAGGCTGCCCTTTGTGGGAGGAGGTTTAGAGCTGTTGCTTTTTGGCATGCATGTGGTTTTCTCCTCCAAAAATAGCCAGCTATCGAAGTGGGAGGATTTCAGAGGAGGAGGAGGCTTGTTAGGGAGAGGATTAACAGTGATAACATGGATGGTCATATTTCAGGGCAAACACCTGTAAATCAGCCTAAGCCTGTAAGTAGCAACCTATTAAACTGGGTTCACCTCAGCAGCGCTCGCCCTGTGCCTGTTCAGGAAGGCTGGAACCAGCTACCCTGCCCTGGGAGCATGGCTGGAGCTACAGACCCAGCCTTCTCCCATCTTATGCACCTGTGGGGAAACTACAGATGTTTGCAGCTGACAAGGCAAAACACTTGGTGACATGTAAAGGAGGTGAAGCCGTCTTTTTAATTCATCTTTCCACATTCCTGCTTTGCTCTTTCCCATTTCTGATTCTTCATAGAGCTCTGACTTGCTTTCCTTCTCGTTTGCTTTTGAGATATTTTTTTTTATTAGAGAAATTATTTTTAACACATATTAGATCAAGTCTCCCTGTGCTGCCCCTTCTGTTCAGCAGAAGAGCTGCTGGCAGGGGTGTGTTGCCACGTTTTCTGGAGGTGATGCATACGGCTCTTATACATCGTCTTGTGCCCCTTTACTCTAGACATGGAATGAGAAATCAGGGTATTAACTTGATTTCTCTGTCATTGCCACTGGCTTCTCATCTTTCAGAAAGGACTCTGCCATGGGCACTTGTTGAATGAATGCTGCAAACTCTCCTTTACTGAACTTCATATAAAAAAGTGTATGGAAAACGTTTACTATTGATCTATGACTTAACCACACTATAAATGATAAGTTACCTTGGAAGAAACAGTCTGTACCTGTGGCCCAGCAGTGAAAATGCTACAGGGACACAGCACAACCAATTTTCAGGCTGTTTTCCAACAATCCAGTATTTTGGTGACAGATTCTGCTATTCCATTATTCTGGGCTTCCAGAAAAATTTCATTGACCTCACCCAGGATAGTTCATACAATGGAGATTCAAAGCATCCTTATATTTACTGATATTTAATTCTGTTATCTGTTCTCCCTTTTATATAACTTTTATATTTTATATATATCATTTTATGGAATTTAGGTAACAACTTACAACTTTTGGTGAATATTGTTGTGAAAAAAAAAGATCCAGTCATTTAAAATGTTAGGTTTTCATAGTAGTTTTAAAGTTTTCTTCCCTTTTTAAAGGAAACTGGTAAAGTTCCATCCTTCTTATTAGCTTGTTACGGCTGGATTGAAGTGTAGGTTTACATAATGTTTTCTTTGTTACAGGAGCTAGTGGTAGATACTTCAGAGAAAGTGTCTGGTGTAAGAAGATGTATAAAGGGGAGTCATTTGGGTTTCTCACCTGTGAGGGAATTTCCTCCGGTAGGCGAGGCAGATGAATATCCAGCATGAAGCAAGGCTCCAGCTCTGACCTCAGCACACGAGCTGGTGCCACAGAGGCCAGTAAATCACCGATTTCAGTAGGACTACATTCTTGCTTCAGGTGTAATATGTTTAAGAGATCTTAAAACCTAGGACTGTGTCTCCTGTTTAACATAACCAGCTGTTAAAAATTGTTATAAATTCCTCTTTCTGTTATATAAATACTAAAATGAAGGTGCCTAACTGGCCCATATCTGAAATCGTTCAGAGCACAATGGTAGCTTTCAACCTGCTGGAGAGTAGCAAACTGTGTTTAATATCTATGTGATATGGGTCACACAGTGCAGCTCTGGATAATGCAGGACTAGACACATTTCTGAGTGCTCACGGCCCTTCCTCCCTCGTGTTTCTTTTTCTTGAAGAAACAAGCCCGGCTCACCTGATCATGGCAGTTGTGAAGTTCACCAAATTACGGAGCTATTTTCTTTTGTCAGATGTTCTCATGATCCTGCAGACGTTGCAGGTGATCTCTTTGCTCCAGGCTGGCTGCTGTCTCTGCCAGGTAAACACCAGGAGACCAGAACAGCCTGTTGTGAAGGATGCAGAGCTGGTGTTTCCTTCTGCCCCTTTCTGTATTCACAAATAGTAAGATGTAAAGGACTGAGAAATACACCCAAGTAGGTTCAGGAAACGATTGGAGTTCAGATAGGCGACACAGGTCTGTTTGCACGTCTTCACACCCATGCTATATCTGCCCTGCCTGTGAGTGTAGGGATTTTAGTGGCACCGAGGCTGAATTTTCCTGAAAGGACTGCACATGAAGAAATGGGACAGGTTCAACAAGGCGTGTGAGCCCTCTGCATTTCTCCTGTTTCCATATGAGCTCATGAAAATATCTGCTGCAGTTCTAAAAGGTCCTTAAGCATCACCACTTCTTCAGGTCGGTTAAATACAGCATTCTCACGGGAATGATTGGGCATTCACGACAATTTGTATCCAAGGAAATCAAGCTGAATGCCATCATTCCTGTTTTACAGATCAGAAACGGAGATTTCAGCAAGTGATTTCCTAAGAGAAAAATAAGAATCAAATCTTGAATAAGGATGCCCTTGCAAATACTTGTCCTATGTCTTCACTAATAAGTGTTTAGAGTTCCTTCTGGCTTTGGAGTTTGGGAATTGCTGTGAACAATTGGTGTGCCTCAGATGCTGCATTCGTCACTTCAGGCTTGTGCTGATAGGCACTTTTCTTGCTGAAATGTATTGCATTAGTTTCATTCCAGGAACTATGGCTGATAATTTCTAAATAAACTTTCATTAAGTGTAACATAAACAGCTTGGGAGGAGGAGAAGAATCAGCTGCAGCAGAAAAACAAAACAAAACAAAACAAAAAAGACCAAGTTTTGCATGTACAGAACAACAACAACAAAATCTGTTTGTTGTAAAACCATGCTCCCAGTTCTGTTGGGTGTCTTTGGGAAAGACTGCACCTCTGTGGGAAGCATGGTTGGCCTGGGTGAGTTGCTGGCATACAGCTGTCAGATAAAACATGCAGTCTATGCCATCGCCTGGGTAAAGAACATTTCATTTTCTGGTAGGCATAAAGAGTTGCCAGTGCCATTGAAATTTTGTAGCTCTGAATAGTTGCTGTAAATTTCATCTGGGCAATATCCCCAATTGTGTTAGATATAATTACATTCAAAGTTCTTTTTAATCATTTATTTGGAACGTGTCCCAAGATTCAGCAGTTTTGGATTGGGGTAGAAATTGAATTATTTATTATCAATTAGAGGTTGTCAGAGCCTTTGACACCACGTCGAGCTGGCATTGTTTGGTATCTGTATTAATGATCGTATAGATAAAAGCATGAAATTATTGGTTAGGAAGCTTTTATTCTAGGCTAAGAAGGCTAGTTTGCATACTTGGCTGGATGCTTCCCTACACTCACTGTCATTACGGCTCTGTTTAATCAAGTCAGCCTTGCCCGTGGAATTGCTTGCCCATAAATTGATGAATTGAGTGTAAGAATAATTCCCCCTAGATGGAACCCAGTTGTGACTTCCCTTGCCATCCCAGCCCAGCGCATTTAGACTCTTCTGCTTTGGCTGTGGTCTGCTATAGACCCTGGAACAATCTTTGTCACATCTGTTCTTTTCTTACGAGAGCCGTTTATTTGCGGCTATTGGTGCTATGGTAATGCGGGATGCTGAGCTTTTGTTCCCCCAGGTGAGGGGATGGAGAGGACAACCTCACAGGTGTTCCTGAGCTCTCTTCTGCACCCTTCCCTCATCAGTGTGGGTCTTAAAAATAATTTTTCGTATTGCGTTTTGGCATTTTGCAAGAAATCTCAGCTGAAAAGAAAGATCATGTGGCAGGAGACTGCAAAGGCTGATCCTGGACACGTTGTTGTGGATAAGGAAGATTTTGGGAAATTGGAAAAGGAGCCCAGAGAAGATGCCACTTCTCTCCTTGAGACAGAAAAGAGTGGCAGAGGAGAAAGGCTGCTCACACAATGTTATCTCAGCTCTGTGTCTTCTGGACTTGGCTGTTACCAGGGTTAGTACAGCCTTGGTGGAAGAGAAAGAAAAAAAAACCTTCTGAGGACATAGCTGCAGTCTTTTGTGGCAAGTATTTATTTTCTCTGCCTCTACTCGGAGCTGCTGGAAGCAATGTGCGTTGGCCCAGTGCAGACGCTGATCTAAGACACATGTTCCAAGATACGATTTGAGCAAGGCCACGAGGAGTTACACACTACATCCAGAGTGAGCAGGAACCTCTCATGTGATGGATACAATTCATGTAGGAACTCCCTCACCACTTCTACTCCCCATTGCTCTGGTTTCCTTCATCATAATCATCTATGAATTCCAGTACAAATTCTTGAAATTTATGTCATTTTCTCAGTGGGCTCACTGATTTGTTAGGGTTTTTCTTCTAATATTTTTATGCCTTGCATTCGTTTGTCAAAAGCAGGGCTGTCTTGCTGTCACCAGAAAATTAGCACATACTCTTCTTTTTAAAATATTTCATCAGAGCAAAGAAAACTGGAACTAGAGGACAGAGTTATCATTTTCCTAGAAAATACTGAGGTTTCAAGGTCTTTTCCATTCCAGAATGAATCACATTTTAAATTAAGCTTTCTTGCAAAATGAAACTCTGGATACATTGTTTTGTTTTGATCAGAGTAGTTCCCCTGATTTCAGTGTCTTTAAATTTATACAACTTCATATGACTTCTTACATAATTATGTATTTTTTTTTTTGTTTCAAAGCTTTTCTAGACAACCCCTAATACACAGAAAGTGCCAAAATAGGTCTTTGACATTATTGAAATACCTCATTTATTTCGTTGAACAAAAGTCATGTTTTCCAAAACAGTTGCATTTCAGCAACCATATTTTTTTAATTTCACATTCCTCCACACACAAACATTAATTATCTAGACAAATATTTTAATACTCCCATTTAATACATAACTCCCATTCCTTTAAAATTGGTGCTTGTATGGTAAGAAGTCCCTCTTCCAGTGAACTCACTTGGAAAAGCCGGAGCTGCGTACACCCAAATGCTCGGGCTCAGCACTGACTTCCACACAGGCATGTACGCAACTGGAATTCCTGGAACAGATTTCCCTCGAAGTATGTGTTATTCTGTACCAATGCTCATATTTCTTAAGAAAACAAACAAACAAACAAACAAAGCCAAGCAAAGCCCAGTCCATACCAACAAATGAACAAAAATAAAACCTGCTTTTGTTATAAATCAGCTTTTGCCTTGACTTGCAGGAGGTGCAATGGCCCCTTCATCCTCTCAACACCTACTTAGGGGGAAAAAAAAGAAAAAAAAAAGTGGAAATGGAGAATGTGGAATGTCAGCCCACAGCACAAACAAGCCTCAAACCCTGTGAGTAACTTTTCTTTCTCAATCTGGTAGTGATGTTTCTGATTCCCAACCTCCCTCTTTAGAAGCTGACAAGCAGCAGCAACTCTCAACCGAGGCAGACTTGGGAAATGACTAATTAAACAGTGATTGCAGGATTGCTTCCTGACCTGGGTATCAGACCACAAGGGTGAAGCTTCATAAAGATAGAGTGAATGCAGGAAGCAGTCCTGCATATTTCCACAATGGGGGCATTATGGAGACATGCCCCGGAGGCTGCTTGAGACCTCGCTGAATGGATTCTGATACCATCGGGGAATGGAGTACCTGCTAGTTCAAAGCAAGCCTGAATGCAGGTTTTAATCCCTTCTGACAATTGTTGAGAGGAAATGGCCTTTCCTCTGACCTTATCGTTGTAAACAACAACTAGTCATCAGGTTTGTCCTGCTAAGGGAATAGTCAAGGTCTATGCAAGGATTTTACTTCAGATTTTTTTTTTTTCTCTCTGATTACAATGGTTTAATTCTCTGGACCTGAAATGCCTTCTCACCCCTTAATATACTGGCTTCAGGTACATTCTTTGTTAATTATTGAGTCCGTACAGCTCGGTCTGGTTCAAATTAGCTTCTTGGAGCTGTGGGCAGATATCCTGTGGCCAGTTTCAGTGCTGGGCCTTGTGGCTGTTTTTGTGATGGGTGTTGTGAGATGTCTTTTGGATACACCGGTATTGCCAGAACGGGGTGTGAGACAAGCTGACAAACACTCCTAGCATGACAGAGAATAACTTACAGCTATTTTCAGATGGCCAGCAGGCAGGATGGAGGACTTGCTGCTGGGCACCATTAGCATGGCAGTTTGAATGCAATCGAGTGATGCATATACTTGTGGAATTACAGCAGTGGGTGGATATAACTTTGTGGATTGGCACGGCTTTCAGTGCTGAGAGAATACAGATGACAGAGGAAATGAGACAGTGGCTTTTGGTGCTCCTGGAGGTAGAACCAACTCTCTGTAACCAGTAGGACAGAGTGACAGTGCAGAAGGCTTACCTACTGCACTTTTGCTCTGTATAAGTACATTAAAGGAGGCTGTAGCGGGGTGGGGGTTGGCCTGTTCTCCCATGTGCCAGGTGACAGGACGAGGGGGAATGGGCTAAAGTTACGCCAGGGGAGTTTTAGGTTAGATGTTAGGAAGAATTTCTTTACTGAAAGGGTTGTGAGGCATTGGAACGGGCTGCCCAGGGAGGTGGTGGAGTCACCATCCCTGGAAGTCTTCAAAAGACGTTTAGATGTAGAGCTTAGGGATATGGTTTAGTGGGGACTGTTAGTTTTAGGTCAGAGGTTGGACTCGATGATCTTGGAGGTCTCTTCCAACCTAGAAAATTCTGTGATTCTGTGATTCTGTAATTTCAGGGTGATGAAATCCCCTTTCCCCCAGGAAAGGGGCTGCACATCACTGTGGCCACCTGTAAGCGTCCCCAGGCCCTGTTCTCCCTTCCCAGCTGCTGTTCAATGGGTGCTAAGTGGTATATCAGAGATCAGCTGTTACAGCCCCACCAGAAGGAAACTTGCAGAGCTATTAAGAGGGCTTGTCCGTGCCTAGTCATAGATTTTGGCAGAGTAGAGGAGGTTGCTGATGGCTTTATGTGAATGACTTTTTAATTCCAGTGGAGGTTACGGGTAGCATTCATGTATCTGCTGTTTAGTCTGCCACTGTAAGCCAGACAGGGAGTTAGGAGAGAGATGTTTCGTGCTGTCTGGGCTGGCTGATCACTACAGACATAAGGAAAGGCTGTACAAGTCGGTGTTCCTGAGTTCTCTAGAAGTTGCAACTTTAAAGGTAAAGGCATGTTGATCGCACTTAATTTCTGCTTTTCTAGCTTGTAAGTATTCTTATTACATGCTTTAACAAGAGAAATGTACAACTGTTTCCCAAGTGCATAACTTCCAGTCACTGCTCTAGGATCTTTTGGAGATCCACAGGCTCTTCTAGGAATAAAGGATAACACCAAAGCAAGTCTGTTTTTGATAGGCTGACGTTCATTATACATAGCTCTGTATCTCTCAGGAGAAGCCTGTAGGGATCTGCAGACTGGAAAAGTTAAACGCTTTCCATGGTTTTGGGATGTGGCGGACTAAGGAGGGTCTGGCAGGCTTCTGTAGCAAAGATGCCTGGTTTCAGTTGTGTGCCACCTGCGGTGAGCTTGGGCTGCTCTGTGTAACGTGTTTGTGAGCAGAGGGAAAGGCCTGAACGCTGGGGGGAGCAGCTTCTGAACGCCACACGCCCTCTGCCAAATGGATGGTCAAGGTCAGGTCTCAAGTGCTGAAGGAAATGGGGTCGGATGTGCCCTGAGCTTTGTCTCTGGGACCCAGGTGTGTGAATGTGCATTACCCAAGGGCAGGGATTTCTCTGAGTTTTATTGGGGAGCTGTGGCTGTGGGTGGAAAAGGGTGGTATAATGTATCTGTGGTCTGTCCTGCAACCACATTACACCGTTTTGTTTGATCCGTGCCCAACTGTGCTAGGATCGCTTTGCTTTCAGTTCGGCTTGGAACACAATTACAGAAGGCCATGGCCCATGTGTGAGAGCAGTGGGGCTGAGGCATGAGTAAAGGGGAAAGATCTCAAGAAGCTCTGACGTGCTGTGTCTGAAAGGATTTCCTTTCCTCCCGCCCAGGGGGTTGAACCTTGTGGTAAGGTCACGTAATTAGGCTGCTCTGGGATCTGGTGGCTGGGTGCAGTGTACTCTCTGTGCCTTGCAGGACACCAGCAGGCCGAGGGGAGCAGTCACATCGTCCCAGCCGCCTTGTGCCCTCTGCATCATCTGCACGTTGTCTGCATCACGGTCATGCTTTCAAAAGGCTGAAAGAAAGCATATTAGAGGAAGTATTCCTGTGTAAGATTAATGGGATTAATGCAATTGGGATTAATGCAGTCATTCCCAAAAGAAATGCTCTCTTTCCAGCCCACCCCTTCTCCCCCTCCAGGGCTTATTTATTTATTTACAGGCAGCTGCGAACTCTTTGCCTGGCTGTTGTGTTATTACCTGTGCTAAGGAGAATCATAAAAAGCTCAAGCACTTATTGATTTGGTGGTGGGAACCATTTCAACAGTGATAAAATGTTTCTTCTTTCTCAGTTATGGAATAGCTGTCACAATTTTTCCTTCTAACCCGCGGCTTCCCTTTAAGACTTCTTGAATTATTTCCTCCACTTTATAGAGCTGTAACAAAGGATGGGTGGCTCGATCGCTCTGCCAGCTTCACCTGAGTAAAAGGGGCCACAGAGAGGCTGAAAGGGCGCCTGTCAGCAGGCTACTAATTGCGTGTGTCCATCAGCAGGTTGTCCTTATGCCGAAGAATGTTATCTCGAGATGAATCCATGGGCAGCACAGAAGGGGCTTGTTGAGAGAGGCAGACTGAGGAGCTACAGAGCGCTGGTACTTAGCACGCTGCTCTGCCTCGCGGTGATCGTGTTAAAAGGGAGTGCACTTTGCTTTCCTTTGTCGTAAGGGACCGCTTGCGTTGTGTTTTGCGCTCATCTGCAAGGTTTCTGGGAGTCTGCAGTAACTGGTTAGCGTTCTGTGGTGCTTTGTGGTGAGTGAGTGCTGCTTTCCTGCTTGTTTTGTCCCGTGAATGCTGTGCTGTGACACTTCAAACACGCTGTTTGTGAAGAGGAGCAATATTTTTGTTCAGGAGCTTAGTGAATATCATCATGCACTGTCCTGACAGCTCTTCGTACCTGAGGACTTCCCTGCCCCCCTCCCCATACAGGAGCATGTTTTATTCTTACACACAACCTAAGCTCTGGAAATGCCTAAATATTCTTGTACAGTTCAAATGTTCTCTGTGGCCTGTCTGGGAAGCTTCTCACTGAGGGCACTTATTTAAAAATATTCACACGTGGTTAGACTTTTTTTTTCTGATCTACTGAGAAATAATCACAATCACTTCCAGATTGTTTCTTTGACTCAAAGAAAGCGTTGCCAGAGCTGACAAGGTCTCATTCTCAATATGGTATATATGGTAATTAGGATGTATATTGCCATCAGCACCATGGGACCCCAGGAGAACATGAGCTGAGTATTTTGCTTGTCTGCCCTTACTGAATGCATGTGAGAGTCTCATGAATATTTTTGAAGCAGGTTAAATACTTGCCATTGCAAATCTGTGGAGGCCCTAATGAAAGCAGTCCTTTGAGCAGGAGTGAAGGTGGATTTCTCCTTCCTTACAAGAAGACTCGAGGAGTTCTGGAATAATTTTTAAGCAGTAGGTAATGCCTGTGCAGTGAGTTTTCGCTCTGTAGTCGGCGAGGTGAGGTTCCTGATTTCCATCCAGCTGCAGGCTGGTGCTTGGCGCGTCTGGGGGCAGTGGGAGAGCAAGGCAGGACTGGGATGGCACTGATACACTCCCTTGTGGAAATTGGGATGCTTCCCAAGGGCAAGGTGGTGTTTGCTGCTATGTAATCAGCTTGGAATTGTGGAGACTTGGGGAAGGTAGAATCCCCTTCTTTAGTCATCTATACTTCCTATTATTACTGTTCTTCCTTAGAAGCACTTACAACACTGAAGGAGCAGCTGATAAGTATCACTGCCCAGCACATCAAATGGAACCCTGCTGGGGTGGGAAACAGTGCAAGTGGGGCAGGGTGTCACCCCTTGATTCCTCCAGACTGAGGCAGAGGAAGCCTGCGTGATGTCCATGCAGAACACCTCATGGGAGCCTCTTTAACCTGGCCGGGCAGCAGGGGTGTGCCTGAACCCCTGGGGAGAGGCTGGGTGGAGATGCTGGGAGTGCAGTGCTGGTCAGGTGGGCTGGCTTTGGAGCTGCTATGGCTCCTGGTCACCTCACAGCCTGCCTGCCAGAACATCTGGACTGATATTAGCCCTGCTGATTGAGAAACAGGGCTTCTGCGGAGCCAAGAGATCTATCCCAGGGCTCAGCAGAAATCCTACAAGTAGAAACAGGCACCAGCAGAGGAACTTGCTATCTGCCTGGAGAGCCTGGCAGTGAGCAAACCTATGCTTCTGAGGAGCCTGTATTTAGCCATTGGTGCCTTTAGTCCTTTGGGAATGGTGGCCAGGGATTTTCTGGTGTTGAGCCAGTGCTCCACCAGTTGTCAGGACCACGTTTTGGTCTGTCTGAAGCTCTTGCTGCCATTTCCAGCACTCATGTTGCTGAGTCTTCCTTTCACAGTCTGGTCACTTGAATCAGACTGAGCAGAAGATGTGCAGGTGGGATCACTCATCCTCCTGCACGCGTGGTGCCCAGGGGCTGGAGCTTGGCTTCTGCAGCCCTGGCTGTTTGGGGATGGAGACATTGCTGGAGTGGAAGCCTGCGTTTTGGTGGTGTCTCAGAACAAGCAGGTGTATTCAACAACCAGTCTTTTTCTATTCTTCAGGGTTATATCCGACAAAGCAGGCTTTTTTTAGATTTATTTTTAAGTGAATAATCTCTGGTCTGACCTCAGTGCTGGAAAGCTCACCCCCAAACTCCCTCTCCTGTTGGTTTGCTTGGCAGTGGCTTGCAGCCAGGGAGGGCCTTTTCTGTAAACTCCTGCACAGAGGAGGCCTGTTGCTGTGAACTCTTGCATAGTAATTAGAGGAAACAACTTTGGGCTCCCACCACTGGTTACGCAACGGGGCTGGATCTGGCCGCTGTTTGTCACTGTGCAGCCCAGCACCAGTGAGCGGGTGCCTCTCTGCAGAAACCCCTCCTTCGCCTCCCGGGGAGCCGCTTCGCTGCCTCTTGGAGCGGGCGGGAGCTTCTGTCCCACACTCAGCTCCCAGGTAAATCCCGTCTGGGACCTAGCGGGGAAAATCGTAACCCCTTGGCAGAAACGGTCCAAGTTTCCAAGGCAACTACCCTCTAACCCTATTTTGAACGCTGCCTCGTTCCCATAGAAAGTTGCCCGATAGTCTCGTCAGCAGCTGCTGCGGAGAGCACGCCACCTCCAGAGGAGCCGTCCTCAGCCAGGCTCTTTATTCCCGTAACGAGCAGCCGGGGGGGCGCGGGTGGCATGTGCTGCTCGGTGCTGCTGGCCCCCCAGGCCCTGCAGAGCTCAGGCAGGGCACCTCATACAGCCCAGGAGATGCTTTGGAGTAAGTGATGGGGTGGTTCTGCCCCTCTGCCTTCCCGGGCAGGGAGAGGTGCTCGGGGCTCCCCGGACGTGCACGGAGTCGGAGGCTGGAGCACAGATGGGGCTGCTCGTCCATTTTTTGGTGAGCTGGAAGGTGACAAGTGAAGAAAAAGGACGCAGCGTTTTATTTAATTAGAAAAACCAAACTCCCTAAAACTAGCCTCCAAAGGGCCTCCGTTGTCATCAGCTTCACAAAGAGCTGTGACAAATGAAAGGAACTGAGCAGAGAAAAGGCTGCTTTCTCTTTGTGTCTCTTTCCCAGCTTCTGTTTGCTTTGCTGTCTCCCTTGCTCCCATTGATCAGGCATGTGGAAACATTCCTCCTCCTGCGCTCCCATTGTGGCCGCCCGGTTGCCAGGCTGCCGTTGGCTTGAATAACTTCACTAAGCCAGGCCTCTCCAAAACCATGCCATCCGGCGCGCTGGACGCGGGGCCAGACGCTGCCCTCCCATCCTCCTCCTTCCCTCCCCCTCCCCGGCAGCGCAGGGGCGCAGTGAAAAAATGTGTGGAAGAACAAGGGAGGCAACGCGGAGCCCCAGCTGGCCCGGCCAGGGGGAGAGGCGAGAGCTCGCCCTACAAAAATAGGGCCTGCAAGGGGGGGACAATGGCCGGCCTGGGCTGCTGAGTGGGGAAGGAGGTGGGTGGTGGTGGTGGTGAGGGTTGCTAGCCCGAAGTTTGTGAGCAGAGGGGACAAAAGGGCATCCTTCCAGGCCGGTTCGCCTGTGGGGGCACAAACTAGCAAAGCGCAGTGAGGTAAACTTGTTCCCCTCGGAGGGGAGAGGCAGCGAGGACAAAACAGGAGGCAGCAGGCAGCCGGCTGTGACCGGGAGCGATTCGCCGCCAGCTCCCGCTGGCTCGCCACAGACGCAGCCCTTCAGCAGCCCAGGCACCTTGGGCCAAGCCACCCTTGGCTTGTGCAGTGCTGCTTTTTCAGCAGAGCTGCACCGGCTCGTGCTGGAGGTGGTCAGGGGGGCACGGTGCAGGTGGCAGCTCTGGTGCAGGGCTGTACCCCCAGGACTTACTCTGGGGTTGCCTTGAGTGAGCCCTGGCACTGAAGGTGCTGGACTTGGGCACGACAACTCGGGATCATGTCCCCCACTGAACCCCAGCTGCATCTCACACGGCTCCGCTGCCTACAGTTGTTATGCCGGGTACAAATCGGGCCTGTTTTTAATGCTGTTTCTCCACTGGTGAAGCAGTCTGTGCTTCCAGACGTGCCCATTGACTCAGCACGGCCAGGGCTGGATCCTCAGCTGGCATAAAGCAGCCCCGGCCTCCCAGCTCACAGCATCGCCCGTGACCCCCACTGAGTCTTCATCCCTCTGGCAGCTGGGCCCAGCAGTGCGCAGTGACCATGGGCTGCTGGCAGGGCAGGGGCACCCCGGTGGTGCTGGGTGGCCCCGGTCTGTCCGCAGGGCTGTCCCCAGTGTCCCCAAGGCCAGCAGTGGCAGGGCAGCTGGAGCCAGGTCGGGTTGGCTCTGCAGAGGGGTCCTGGGCTTGTGCTGGTTTGAAGGGCAGGGACTGCTGAGCTCAGGTGATTAACATAACAATCCTGGGGCTCTGCCTTCATCCCGAGGCTAAAGCCTGGTTTGCTCAATCCAATTTCCAGCCTCTGCCCTTTCTTTAGCAGGCTAATTACACCGGCAGGACAGTGGAAGTGACCTTCTTAAAGCCACAGTGCCCCTCGTCTCCTTACCTGTCAAAACACGGGGGACAGAGCAGCGATATCATTGAGAGCAGGAACATGTTTAGGTACAACAGGCAGAAGTACTGAAGTAGCAAAGCACCCCCCAGAAGCTCAGAGTGGTAACTCATTTGTCAATACTGGCGATGTGCCCTTCTAAACATGTGTCCAAGCAAGGTGCACGGCTGGTGGGGCCACAGAGATGTGGTTTAAGGAGCAATCAGTGGTATGTGATATGTGGTATGACACCGATAAATGCCCGAAGTGCTACCATCCTGCACAGAAACCTGTGAGGGCACTGGGCTGGAAAGCTGCAGCCGCGCTGGTTTCCCTCATTAGTCATCCTAGCCTCATTCTGTCGCGGTCAGATGTAGCGCCCTGCTCTAGCACAGCTCTCCCTGTCCTCCTCCTGGGCTCACTCGGACGTGGCCTTTGGGCCCGGAGCTATTGTGCGTGCCCTGATGGCCTGTCCTGCAGCAGCCACAGCCTTGGCGTGGGCTGGGGCAGCAGCCAGGGTTTGGAGCCTGCTGAAGGCAGCAGTCACAGCTGAAGAAGCTCAGAAAGTTTCAATCCCTATCCCTGTAGGCAAGTTGCAGAAAACCCTCGGGCTGTGCCCAAGGTGCTGGGGTGGCCATCTGTAGAGCAAAGCCCTTGCAAGGCTCGCTTGTGTGCTGGAGCAGGAATAGGTGATTGCCAGGGAAGGCAGAGCATGCACCAGGGTTCTGACCAGCCTTGTAAAGACTTGTGCTGGAGGTGCTCTTATAACTCTTGAAACTGAGCAGCCACATCCATCTGCCTCTTCACAAAGGATAAGGGAAAGTTAAACTTGGACCCGACCAGGGGCTTGGTGCAGGATGTGTCTGTTGTGGTCCTGCTGGAGCTGGCACTGATGTCTTGGGAAGGCTGAGATTTGCCCAGGGTGGCCTTCATTTGGGTGATGTTAGCACTTGCAAGCCAAGAGGCAATCTTCTGCTTCCAGGAAGGTCTGTGAGGTGCAGCCAGTCTCATTGGTGGCACAGCCATAGCTGAGCATCTTCTGGAGCTGAAAGGAGAGTTTTGCTATCTTCCCTGCTTGGGAAGAAGGAAATCTGGCGAGCATCTGGAGGTTTAGTGTAACAAAACCGGCTGGGAATAAAATTAACTGGATAGCTGATACAGATGTGTCAGTCACACTTTGCCCCAAAGCCACTGCTGATTGCTGAGATACCTGTTCCATCAGGCATCGAGGAGAGGTAGGAAAACAATTTTCAATTCATGGCAGCCTTAAAGAGACCTGCTGCATACAGCAAATTTGATGCTGTGATAAGTGACACTGTTTGTGACAGACAAATCTGGGGCTTGTGTAGTGGAGCAGCTCAGAAGTGCCTGCTGTCGCATACCAAAAGGCTGTGGCAGTGGTACCTGCTAGGATAGATGTTGTAAGAGGATGTCAACTATCGAAGGCATCTACAAAGAGCTGTAAGACAGCGGCAAGATTTCTGAGCATAATGAAAGATTTAAATGTATATTTTTTTCCCAAAAATTGGCATTTGATGGTCTGATTCCACTGGAAGCTACGAAATGGGGGGCTGCTGAGAAATGAGGAGGTATTGGGAAAGCCAATGCTCCTGCACTGAAGTATAAAGACAAACTGAACACGTCTGAAAGAGAAGGAAGCAATTACAGGAAAGGCTGTTACTAGAAAGCTGCTGGGAGGAGGGCAAATGCATCCAGTGCAACAAGTCTAGCATAAATACTGGGAGCAGTCTTGGAGGCGTGCCCTTGCCCATCCTCACCCTGACAGCCTTTTCCTTGGTTTTGTAACTGGGAAGGTAATCACAGGACTCGTTCAGTCTCTGGCACTGGATGCAGGACTGTAGGACACAGCCCGATTGCTCAGTCCTGCACGGAGCGATGCGGCTTTTTGGGGAGGCAGGGATCGTGTTTAGAATTGTGCACAAGAAGATGGACTTGCAAATATTGCCGTTGATGATGAAGAGCAGCTGGGCGCTCCAGGCGAGTCAGATATTGTTTGAAATGATGCCGGTGGATTAACAAAAGCTCATAAAATGGAAAAAAAAGAAATAAATCTGTCTGTAACATGTATGCTACCTGGAATGCAGGTGCACCTGTGAGAAGAGGCAAACTGAAGCACACAAGAAACATTGCTTAGAGAAAAATTCTATCTTTAATGTGACTTTTTTTTTTTTTTTACTTCATCTTTCCTGCATGAGCATTCCAGGGGAGACTCCCTTGCTGGGCTGCTCCTGTAGGGCAGGGCTCTCATGGTTTGTCACTGGTCAGGCAGTGACAATAGGCAGCTTGGTGGAGTCAGTGTAGACTTTGCACTGTTAAAAATCAAGGCAGAGCAGCGTTAGCTCTTCTCCCTGTGTGGTTAAGCACTTTCTGTGTGGCTGGTGCCAGGCACTGTCACATCCCACTGCTCACGAATGCCTTTGCCAGGTGGAGACCACGTCTGCTTTAAGCTGGAGCGAAGGACCAAATGAGACTTCAGCCTCTGTGTCACTTCTAAGTGATACTTAGGCTCATGTTTCAGGAAGGGAGCTTAGAAAATTGGATTCTGTGACTCTTTCAATAGAGGAATTCACTGATCTTGTTTCCCCATGCCCTGAAATGCGTGAATAACCCACGTGTATGTGAGAGGTACCCCGTCCCACGGCTGGGTCAGTGGACAATCTTGTGTTTCCTTCACATTCACACTGCACAAAGTGACTCCGAGCAGACAGTCTCCTAAAGAGCCAGCACCACAGGAATGCTGCTTTCAGCATCCGGCACTGTCCTCGAGCAGAAGTCTGAGACCTCCCGTTTAAGTCCGTACAGTAATTAGTTGCAGTGCCCTTGCCTCGGAGGAGATTAGTGCCAAGGCTAAGTCTGCAGCTGGAGACTGCAGTTTAATTTTGTGATCAAGAATTAGAGCGAGCCAGTAGGCAGTGCTTCCTGCACGGAATATCTGCTGCAGAAGTTGTCCGATTTAAATGTAGCTGAGACATTCTTCTGTCGGGAACTCTGAAAGAAAATGTGTTAGGGTTAGTGTTTGCTGGCTGTATTTTTGGTACGTCACTCACTTATATCTATAAATTCCAAATGTAACAGGTAAAATGGCTTTAACAAATTCTCCTGTGATGTACTGGACTGATGGAAATCATTACACGTTTGAGATGTGCCCCCCATCAGCCCGTGGCAGCCGGCTGGCTCGCAGGTACCCGGGGTCTCTCTCATGAAGCAGGCAGCGTGCCGTGCCTCCTGCAACGCTGCCTGTGAAATCTCCTTAGCTCCCGATTACTCCCTTTTTCTTTCACTCACAAGGACCTTGATTGAGCTACGTCTGCAGCAGGCTCCTAGTAACAAAACTTGTGTCTGAAACGTGCTGTCTGGCAAAACAAGCGGCTGCTCTCGCGAGGTCCTTCTCCAACCAGGTTTCTCCTGCTGCCGTCGTTCCTCGCATGCAGCCCTGTGCCCGTCCCAGGATTTTCTTCCTTCCTCGTGGGGAGTGACCGTGTTATTTCGGAGCACAGGCTGACAGAGCCAGGAGAGAGGATCTCCAAGGGAAGTTGTAAGTGTTCAATAAAAGAAGGAATGCGGCAAGAAAAGAAAGCCCTGACTCGAATGGCATCATTCTCTTTCCCTCGTCCCTTTGAGGTTCTCCTGCCGTCCCTGCCTGTGGGTGACCTCCCTCCTCTCCCAACCAGCCTCTTTCTTTTTGCAGCCTCCGTCCTGCCCCTCACCCTCCTCGTTCATTGATCTCCCGTTAGGCTTTATTAGCGACTCCCCCTCCCACCCTTTCTCTCCCTGGGTTTTTCTGATTCTCTAACGTAAGACAATTGAATGAGGCCAGACTCCTAAGCCGAGGCTGGGGGTGTGGGGTGAGAGGGAAGAGGCGTTAAGATTTAATGATATTGCCTCTTTAAGGAATCCCTAATTCCTAACACCCATCTCCTCCCCCACCTGAGAACCAATTAAAACTCAATGAATTCAAGTGGAGGCTTTTGTGCATCACATGTGCTTGACTAACAAAGCCTTCTCCATGCTGGAATAAAAGCTTCTATTCAGCAGCCAGTTTGTTCTAATTCAAATCACTTCCACTCCAGCATCCTCTCCCTCCTTGCTGCTCCCCAGTTCCCAGGCCGCAGCTCCCTGCTCCACCTCGCAGAGCCCTGCCGTGGTGGTGGTGGAGCAGAGCAGAGGGCAGGAGATGACCTCCCCGTGGCCAGCGGGGTGGGATGAGACAATTGTGGCCCCATCCCTGGGATCCCACTGGGAGAGACAGCGGTGTGCCCTGGTGCACAGGAGCTCCAGCCCTGGGACTCCTCTGTGCCCTTGGGGAACAGCTCCTGGTGTGTGCACAGTCCTCTGTGTGGGGATGGAAAACTGCCTTGTCTTTAGGCAGGGTTCGGCCTTTCTTGGCACCGGTGGAAACTCTCACCTTCCTTCTTCTGCTGTAGGGGTTATGGGGCTGTGATGGGGTGGCACCTGAAGGGAAAGGGCACTCTGAAAGCTCACTGAGGCTGAGTGAGGCCAAGTAGTTTCTCCTTCCACTTTCAGCAGCCTCTCTCTATAAATTGCACTACCTGGGAACCCAAGTGTAATTTCTATTTTCCATCATGCCTTAAAAAAATAAAAATAAAAAAAGGCTGGGGAGAGGCTTGAACAAGGTTTCCTGAGAGATGAAATATATTTCTTGCTATTCATCAGTTTAAAAACAAAACAAAAACCTTTGCCATCACAGACCTGGTGCTTGGGTGTTTTCATGCAGGGAGATGTTTCTCTGTCCTGCTGTTGGTGATCTTTCCAGTCTAAAACACCGCTCAGAGCTTCTACCTGTCCTCTGCTGCCGACGGTGTTACTGGGGCTGCTCACGAGGCCGTACAAATGCCATCAACTGGGCTCTCTGTTCTCTGTTCCTGCAGTCTCCTATTTGTGGAGACACTTGGATTTTTTCCTCCCTCTTGTGAGAAATCTCTGGTAGAAGCAGGTTGAGTGCTTTGCTCTGAAGGCAATGAGGTTTTTACTCCCCCTAATCTCTCCTGAGAGCGAGCTCCAGCACGGTGGGCCAGCTGCCAGGAAAGCTATCTGCTCTGCTCCAGAGCCCTGTTCTGGTGCACGGCGGTTGCATCGCTCCTGAAAATCGTGGCTTTGTCAGGGAGTCACGAAGAAGAGGTCTCTTGGGGAGCTGGGACCTGTCCCACAAAGAGCCCTGGCAATTTAGACGAGCTCTCGGAAGCTGTGTTGCTATTTACAGAGGAGCCAATGGTGAGAGCGGAGCTGGGGTTTATGTGTAGTTAGGGACCTGTGGTGTTCAGCGACTGGGGCACTGCGTTCTGAGCTCATCTCAAAGTCCGTAGGACTGGTAATTCTTTCTACTACAATGCTTTGCTGCTGCCCAGCATGGCAGTGAACAAGCATTAGCTCACATCAGGGTGTGCTGCAGGCTTGTAGTCAAGTTTTATCAAAGAAAAGCCTGAGCATCGCTGCCCGAGCACCCCCCAGCAGTCCCGTGCCTCTTTGTGGCTGCAGGCTCACGGCTCGTCACCGACCCCAGCTGCAGCCAGCACCTAGAACTGGGGATGTTTTGGTTCCCAAAGGGCGTGTTGTGTTCCCTGCTTGTGTCTCCTTCATGTTTTCATGATTTGGATGCTGAACATTCATTTATATTGTCAAAAAAAAACGTTACTTTTTAGTAAATTGGCACTTTTTTCATCCAGCTTTTCTCTTGTAAGTGCAAGTTGACTTCTTGTCACAGCGATGTGCATGGGTTTGTGCTCTGGGTAGGTTTCCTTTGGCAAACCCAGTTCTCTGTCCACGTAAATGCAAAAGAGTGGGGTGAAACTGAAAACAGGTGAAATGCGCTGGGCTCTCAGGCTCACAAATTGTAGGGAACAGTTCCTTAAGCGACACGTCGCTTTCAGGCGGTGTTCTGACAGCATAATCTCTGTCCGGGAATATGGTGAGGGGGAAGAAGATCAGATCCAAATCTGTTGATTTGAAAAAAAGTACTTCTTTCCCCGGGAGTTAGAGAGAGCTGATCATTCGGAGGAAGTTAAAAAGTATTTTCAGGTTATTTTCTGCAGCATGTTCCCTCTGAAAAGCTCGAAGCAGATCTTGAGGTAGGGACGAAAAATCCCAGTTTTCAAGCAGAGAAATGGAATTTCTTGCCCCAAATCACCTAGTTAATTTGCAAGAAGAGGTAGGAGCAGCACCAGCACCTCCTGAGCTGTACCAAGAGCAGTTTTCTTCCTCGATCCTCCTGCTACGTGCAGCCACTGTGTTGTGAACTCTCAGAGGTGGGGGGCTGACAACGCCGCGGTGCCTGCTCAGGGACTGGCACAGCCTAGTTGGTCCCTCGATGGTTTTGTAATAAACACGCTTAATTGAAGGGAACGGAAGAGCTCAGCTCAGGCTCGTGTGGCTGGGCGGCGGAACAGCCCCTTCCTTAGCGGTGCAGCTGAGCTCTCCTTGTGTTCGGCACTGACCCTCGTCTCGGGGGCTCTGCTGGGTTGCTGTTTCTCGTTAGTGAAATGAGTTTGATGGTCTCAGACCCTTCCTTGCTAGTAAATGGTTTCAACTTCAAAACAAAGTGCAGTTAGTTTGGCAGGAGAGTCCCTGGGCTGACCTAAAACTAAATTACAGCTGACCCTGAGACAGTGAGGCCCCTCCAGGTCAGGGACAAGGGCATTGTCAGGACACTGGGAGCTTGCACTGTAATTAGCAGCAAAGGTATCAAATACCTCTGTTTCCAGCATTCCTGCCCTTAAAGCAACACAAGCAAAAAATCCCCAAATTTCTCCTATTGCAGCCTCGCTTAAAGGAAAAAAAAAAAAAAAAAAGAGGTAAGGCTGAGCAAACTTTCATCGATTTGCCTTTTCTCTGTTCTGCAGTAAATCTCTCCCCATCTTGATTCTCCTCCCACAGCCCCTTGTTCCCCCAGCATCTGGGAATGAATTTACCAGACATTACACTGCTTGCAGGGCTCCAGAATGACCAACAAACTTGAGCACATTCTGTCTGCCTAGCAGGAGTGTGTAAGAGGAGCTTTCCCACTTCAAAAATCTGCTTGGCTCCGGAGCTGCTTTCCCAGCAAATGTCTCTTCTGTCCCCAGCTTTCTTCAAACACCAGAGAGGCTTTTTTTAGGTTCACCCTCCAAAATGTGACTGGTTTTAAGTGCGTTTTCTAAGTTGTAACAGGAATGCGACAATAGGAAAATATTTGTACTAGCTTCTTGGTGTCTAGCAGAGTGCTGCAGAGCGGAGGACAGGGGGCTGCTGCGGCTAAAATGCAGAAGGTAAGGATTATCTGAACGTCCCGCTCTCAACCTAGTCCCGTTTGCCAAGAATGTTTACTGCATCTCCAGCTCTTTGACTCAAATGCTCAAAAATGACGGGGACTTCTTGAAAAACTGGGCCTTTATTGCCTCACTGTTTCCATCCATCGCAAGTGGGCAGCTTCCAAATCCCCAGGGTGTCTGAAGCAGCAAACTTGGTGATCTCCAGAGGGGAAATGCTGGAGCAGGAGAGGACACACTGAACAGGGCTTCCAAAAACACCCGTGTAATCAGATTACAAGTCTGGTGAGTCAGGATTTCATAAGCCTGACTATGATCCTACTATTTCCAGTGGAACTCGTGAGATTCCCCTCTTCTGGACTCTCCAGAGCTGCCCCAGTTGTTCGTTCAGACGTGAGAGCAGAATCTGTTCGCTGATCAGTCTGCAACGTGGCGGGTAGATGGAGCTAAATATTAAATTTAGAACATGTAATTAGATTTATTTATTTTCCTAGGAGCTTTAAGAGTTGATACTGGTGTTCCCATTGTGAGATGTGTGTCTGACAGATCGGACTGGCGGATGTTACGTTTTCCTTCCTACTTCAGGTACAGGAAGGGTTCCCATACCTATTGAGCACCTCCACCGTGAGAGAGGTTTCCCACTGCTCCCCTCATCCCCTGGTTTTGGCAGCGTCTGCACATTGCCCACGTCCCAGCTTCGTGCTGAGGGACATCCTGGGCAGCTGCTTTGGAGGGAGCTGGTCCCGAGCATCTGTGGGGTCGGCCAGCAGCCGGCTGGGAGCTCCGAGGGGGGCAGTGGGTGGATCGCTGCCTGCTCCGGGTGGAAAAGGGTCGGTGCCTCGGGTTGCTTCAGCTCGTGAATCGCCTGGGTGTGAGGCGGGTGGGAGAGGGCTGTCTGGAGCAAAACCAAGAAAGTGGCATAAGGACCCGAATGTAGCAAAATCAGCCTTGAGGGAAATCCAGAGCAGGCAAAGGCGTGAAAAGATAAATGCTTAAAGGCTGTGAAAATTGAGCAGAAGATACAAGGGCAAGAGCAGACAAGTAGCGGCAGGAGCAAAATATTTCCCACTAGGTTATGAGCGGCGCGGAACCGGGGCTTGTCTTCGGTTAGAGGTCAGCTCGCTGGTCTGCGGGCGGGGGGAATCGCTGTGTCCTGAGACCGAGGGGCAGCTTTGGAGCCTCTTTCAGCTCTGAACATGTTTAAAAGCTGGTGCAGGTTGCTGTGACTGGAGTCTCTAGCAACAGTCCCCTCGTTTCACGTTCCCTCGCCTGAAAGGATCAGCAGCCCGTAAGCCTGAGTGAAGACCGTGTGCCCTGGGAGGCAGATAAAACCCAAGGATACCACTCCTGGCCCCGGAGCATCTGTTCTGGGTGTGCTGCTGCGGAAAGACAGGAGTTCCCCTCGGTACAGCACCCACTGGGGGAATTTGTGCCTCACTCAGTGAGGTGCTCGTTGAATTCTTCTATGGTAAGCAGGAGGATGACCAGAGAGGACAAGAGCACCCGGACCCTTGTGGTCTCCCTTGTGCCTCCCTGCCCGGTTGAGCAGGAAGGCAGCTCGGGCAGGAATTATGCGCACAAAGCAGCTAAGCTGCTCCTGCAGTCTGAAGATGGGAGCTTTGCCCGGGAAGACACTGGTGTCCGTCTTGATTAGGCTGCGATGCCTGATGCGAGTCATGTGGCAAGTGCAAACAAAATACCTTGGCAAAACCTTGAGGAACCAGGACAGGCTGAGCTGCTTAAGGAGATTTACAGGGTGTATTTCTGTCCCGTACACTTGCCTTGGTCTGAACCTCTCCTGCCTCGGGAGCTCCAGCACATACCTGGGATTTTAAAGAAGCTCCTTTCTGTTCATTCCCCAAATAATCTGTAAACCTTCTGAATTTTGCGCTGTTAAGTTTTAACAGCGTAGTTCCAGTTGCTTTACGCCACCGTAGTACCAGAATGCTATAAAGATGTCTTCTGGGAAGTGCTGTTGGGATTTGTGGAGCAAAGGTCCCGTCAGCTTAGATTAGAAAATAAGTCTTGAAGAAATGGGAGAGTTAAAAGCCAGTGCGAGTGTTGGAGCAGAAGCAGGAAATTGATTATGTCCTGAAAGAGCGGGGATGGAGAAACAGCTTCTGCTTGCTCAGCTCCTGCTCGTGTGGTGAGCCAGAAGTTCTCTGCTTGCTCCTGTAAATGCCTTTTTCTTCTGCTGCTGCTCTGGGGCAGTGCCAGCAGCCAGGTTTTCTGCCTCCTGTGAGCGGCTCGGCGGAGGATCCAGCCATCCTTCCCCTCAGTGCTGCCCCGCTCCCTTGGGCTCTGCTGTCGTTAAGGCAGATTTTGGAGGTCTGTGCCATGGTGCTGACTTCAGCCCCAGATAAATAATTCACACGTGTGGCAGACCTGTGCAGGATGCATGGACAGACTGGTGGTGCTGGGCCCTGCCCGAGGAACTGCTTTGCAGGCTGGGCTGCAGGGTGCCAGCTGTGCTGCTGGGGAGGCACTGGAGAAGCTCTCCGGGGTGGTTTTTCACTGGGACACGGGATTTTGCTTTAGTACACAACTTCAACGCTTTCTTTATGTTAATGCAGAACCCTGTTTTGTCGAAGATGCCTGGCAGCCCTTGCTCTGGCTGGTGCTCTTAAACCTGACCCAGACCTTTTTCTGTTAATGCCGTTTTATCCAGCCTGATCCCAGACCTTCCCCGCAGCCCCGGTGGTGTTCGATGCAGCCCAGCCCCATGCTGTACTGTGCCTTGCCCGACACGTGCCTGGAGACCACATCCTTTGACTTTCTCCTTGTTCTTCCTCTGAAACTGGGGATTAAAAGCAATGCCAAAATGTCACCTCTCTGCAATAAGCAAGTTATTATAACAAAATAATAAAATATACACAGAATATAACCGCATCACCAAACTGATGTTTGCTTAATTTGTCTTTAAAAATGTTCATGGATGGGACTCTGCTCCTGGGTGGGAAAGAGCCTGGTAGGAGCGGGCTGGTGCTCTGGGAAGGTCAACTTTGCTCGGGCTGCTGGAGGTTGGGCCAGGCGGGGGTCAGGTAGGAACAAGGACGGAGCAGAAAGCAGAGACCGATGAAACTCAGGGACAACTGGAAACTGAGGGATGGGAGGGAATGAAGGTGATGCTCAGGGCATGTTTGAGGAGAAAAGCCCCATTTTCCAAACTTGCCGTTGTCTTCTATCACTTTCCATGTAACTTTTGGAGCGCTGCACTGAGAGATTGATGGGGAGTGGAGATGTTTGCAGCCCACGTTCAGGGAGGGGAGCCCTCCGTGCAGCAGGGAGCTGGCACCTTCGCTTGGTCAGCGGGGCAGCTCCACGGCTGGTGGCTGAACTCCGGTGCTCCCTCCCTCGCTCGCTGCCTCGCTGCAGACAGGGTTGTGTAGAGCAGTCACCACGGAGTTGTTGGGGCTTGTGGAGAGGGAAGCAGCAGGAAGGGCTCTGATTTTTCCTGTGCCCATCGTTTCCAGGACAGCAAGTGGAAGCCTGCGGTCTCCTGCTGTCCTTCAGAGACCTCTCCTCTTTTGCTGTTTTGTGCTGGATCCCTATTCACTGTGCTACAAGCTCTCGTTTCCTTTCTTCTTCTCTCTCTGAGAGAGACAAATTATGTTTTACTTTTATTTTCCCTTCTGTGCAGATGAAGTTCAAGTCTCTGAAGTTCCAGTCCTTCTTGCTGTTTTGTGGTAGTTGGGGTGGTCTCCTCTTCTCTTCTCCCTCACTCCTTTCTTCCAGTTATCCCTGTTTTTATTTGCTCTCCGTACTTCCCTTTATTCTGCTCTTTATTCACCCACACATATCCTTCCCCTCCCTTTTGTCTTGCATGCAGCCCCGTTCCTCTCCTCTCCTCTTTCCCACCTTGCTGTTTGATGTTCTGCACCACATATCTTATCTTCTTGCTCAGTGAGGTTTCTTAGACAGCAAAGAAATCCTTGGTGCCTTTACAGCCGTTCCTCTCCGCCTCTTGCTGCTCGTGTCCTTCCCCCAATGTGAGTGGAGCCAAAATACTGAGTTCTCTAGGTAGTTCTCCACGAAGGTGCCTGATTCTTGCCCCAAGCAGGTTCCCTTTGAGATAGCCACGGTGGCTGCCCGTGCATGGGGCAGGTTTGCCATCAGCCTCTCCAGAGGGCCAGCATCACCCCGCAGCACGGGAGCACTCCAGGAAGGCGCTCCCAGACTGGCATCGCCCCCAGGCCGCCGGCGGGGCCGCAGCTAATGTCTTCCAGGTTTGCTTGTTCAGCATCGTAACGCAAATATTACAAAAATGATTTGGATTCCGATTGAAGTTTGTTTATTAACTGCCCAAACGAAATGAAAAACAAAACTTCTCAGAGGACCTGACTGCCAAAAGCTCCTGGCTCCTGGACAGAGACAGGTCTCCAGGACTTGGTCTCTCCGTAAGCCGCGTGTGATGGAGTAAAAGAGGCCGCCGCTGCCCTGCCCCTCCCCTAACCTCCACGTTTTGGAGCCTCCCTCTCCCCATGAATAACTCCAGTGTCTGCCACTGGTGCTGGGCAGAGCTTTGCCAATCATCGTCCTCAGCAGGAAGTGGACATGATTTTGATAGTGTCACTCTACCACACACGAGACACTGAATAGCAGCAAGGAAACTGAGCAGTTTTGTTAATCTCGCTGGTGTTTGGCAACCTCTCAGCAGCAGCCACAGAGGCACTACAGCTGTCTGTCTGCAGCCCCAGGAACACAATGCTGCATTATTTTATATTTGGAGATCATCTTTCCAATCATAAGGTCTGGAATGTTTTATATATTTACTTCTCCGGGAGGAAAGCTTCCTACTGTCACTAATCAACAGATTTTTTCAGGACTTCCTCTCTCGTGTGTTAGAGAGAGAAATGCAATGATGCCACCAAAGCGCTTTGGGGTCCTAAGGTGGAAATACAGAGCATTACACCTATGTTTTGGAAAGGGCCTTGGAATAAGTTCCGTGGTGCAGTGTACCTTCTTTCCTGGTGATGCAAGTCCAACCACAGCCTCCATCCAAACCCTCCTGAAGACTCATGCTTTTTCCCCTTGTGTGCACAGATGTTAACTCACATTGATCCCGTTCTCCCTTCTCCAATATTATTTTGGTGGAGAAGAGACCAAAAGAAGAAGCATAATGCAACAAAGATACATGATGAAGTGTTTAATGCTGTGCCTCTCAGACTGCTTTACTTTATCTGTCTTGTAGACAATAAGCATTTAAAAATTAAAAACAATGCACTGGTAGTAAACAAAGGGGTCTTGTCCTTTTGCATGCCCAACACTCATCTCCTGTTTCTTAGCATGCTGAACACTGATCTCATTTATTTTATTTTTTTTCCCTTTCTTGTATTTAATTAGCCTTACTTCTCTGCCTAAGTTGGGCGATCAATGGAGCATGAAAGCTGTGCTAGGTGACTTGCAAAACATTAGCCCCCCAGTTGGAGTATTTGCCATCCAAATCAGAGCAGGTGCCAGGAGGCAGCACAGCAGCAGTGGGTTTGGGCAGCACGGCAGGCAGCACTGGTGGCTCTCTGGTGGCCCAGGTATAGCCCATTTTTTTGGGGATGTACAAGGGGAGATGGCAGAGATGCTGCCTCAGCCCTGCTGCTGCCAGCCGTGGTGCCACCTCGGTGTGTGGTTTCTGTTTCTCTTCCTCAGCAGCCCAGCTGCCTCTGGAGGCACCTCCACCCAGCACGGTGATTTCAGCCCTGTGGAATGAGTGGGTTAGTGCGGAAGCAGCTCAGCCTGGGCTGGGGGAGCCAGGGCTGCTCTGCGGGCACAACCGGGACGCTGCACAGCTCAGTCCTCAGGGGTGGCTGCCAAGCCTGGTTATGAATGTGTAGCTGCACCCAGGTACGGGGCCAGGAGATGGGATGGTGTCACTGACCTAGCATGGGAAATAGAGTGGGTGAATGGGGGTTTGGAGAGCTAACAAACAGAAGGGATGTATTCAACTCGTGGTTGCACCAGGGGCTTTGGGATGAGCCTAGGTTATGAAAGATGCTGGCTGCTACAAGGTGTTGTTAAAGCAAGGTGTCCTGGCTCCTGGCCAGGAGGGAGATGAGGTGTGTTGGCACATGAAGTGATCGTGGAAGAAAGGGAAGAAAGGGAAGAAAGGTCAGCTGAGGCTGCTGCTGATCTGAGAGCCCTTTGGTGCCTTGTGTTGGGCAGTAATAGAAGGTACAGGGAAGGCACGTGGTAGATGGGAGAGGAGCTGGAGACATGCATGGAGAATATTTGGCAGGATGGTGGCCTTGCTAGAAGCCCACAGCCTGGGACCCTGTGCTAGCCCTGTCCTGAGACAGGCTCACAGCTCCAACCAGCAGAGGTTTTGTGCCCTGCTGGGCTCCCCTGTGCCACGGCTGCCAGCACGTGCCCTGCCTCAGGGTGACGCACTGTGCAACCAGCTGAGAGGCTCCGGCTCACCTCGCTGTAGCCTTGCAGGTGACAACCAGCATTTCAGTTGCTCCTCACCAAGCTCCTCCAGGTTGCAGGAGCTGAGCAGGGAGCCCACAGACCCCCTCCCAAAGCCACCAGCATGTGAATGAACCCCAGAGCCAGCATCGAGCGGCTCGGCAGGAGCTTGGTCGTTCACAGGACCGAGGGATCTGCTGGGTGACCCGGGGGCCACCTGCACCCCCCCACAGAGAGCCGGGGAGGGCACAGACCGGGCTCTGCGTGCTGGGGCTTCGGAGCTGGCAGCGGGTCCCGTGCAGGCAGCATTTGGGGGCACAGCGGGGCCGGGCTCTGCCCCCACCCAGCCGCTCGGGGAGCCCGGGGAGGAGCCGTGGGGGCCGCCCGGTGCCCGGTGCCCCACGGGGGGACCCGAGGCCCCTCGGGGGGATCCCACCGGGGGGGTCCCAGGCCCGGTTTTCTCCCTCGGGGGGGGCTCCGAGCGGCCCTGCCCGGCCCCGTCCTTCCCCCGGGGGCAGCGCCGCGGCCTCTTTGTCCGCAGGTGGCGGGGACAAAGCGGGGCCGGGGCGGCTCGGGGCCGGCTCCGCTCCCCCCGGTGCTGCTCCGGGCGCGGCTCCCGGCGCTCGGCCCCGGCGCTGCCGGCGGGTTTTATGCGTGAGGAGCCCGGCGGGGGTGGGAGGAGCCGGGCAGGTTGTGCCCGCCGGGCCCTCCTCCCTCGCTCCCTCCCCGCCCGGCGGAGAGGGGTCGGGGGAGGGGGCAGCATGGCCTGGCCGGCCGGCCCCTTTTCCAGCGCTCATCTGCCCCGGGAGTGCGGCGCCGCTCCTCGCAGGGAGAAGAGGTCCGAATGGAGACAGACGGCAGCCAGCCCGGCCTCGCCTCCCCGGACTCCCCGCACGACCCCTGGTACCGGCTCGCCGCCCCCCCCCACCTCCCTTTTCCTTTAACCCTCCCCACCCCGTTCACCCCCCCCACCCCCCCACCCACCCCCCCACCCACCCCCCTCTCCCCGGGCTCCCGGTGCACGATCGCGGCCGCCTCCTCCTCCTCCTCTTCCCCCCCGGGCCGGGCAGGCGGCGGCGGCGGCGGCGGTGCCAACATGGCCGATCCGCGCCCTCCCCTCCCCGCCCGGCCCCGCGGGGCTCGGCGGCCCCCCCCCGGCTCACGGCTGTCCCCGTTCCTCCCGCAGCAAAATGTTCATCGGGGGCCTGAGCTGGCAAACCACGCAAGGTGAGCGCCGGGCGGCCCCGCACCTGCCGGCGGTGCCCCGGGGAGAGGGGGGGGGGGTTTGGGGATAAAGGGTGGGGGGGCGGTGGGAGCGGGTTTTGGGGTTTTGGGGGGGTTTTGGGGGGTTATGGGGGGGTGGTGGTGGCTGTGGGGCCGTGCCGGGACACCCACGGCGGGCGCTGTGCTTGCAGAGGGTTTGCGGGAGTACTTCAGCCAGTTCGGCGAGGTGAAGGAGTGCCTGGTGATGCGGGACCCGCTGACAAAGAGATCCAGGTGAGGAGGCCGGGGCCCGCTCCTCCCTTCGCCCCCGCCGCGGCCCGGCCGCCACTTTAACCAACTTTCTCTCTTCTCTCCGCATCCCCTCTCCTGCCCGGGCTGCGGGGCTCAGGGGCTTCGGGTTCGTCACGTTCATGGACCAGGCTGGCGTGGACAAGGTTCTGGCCCAATCCAGACATGAACTGGACTCCAAGACGGTGAGATGACTTCTCTCATCTCAGGGGTGCATTCGCCGGCGGAGCTCGGCCGCGCTCGGAGCAGCCATCGATTGCGGTGTTTGATTTCCAGTTAGAGGTTGTAAACTATCGATTACTGATAGCGATCGATCGGCCCCTTCTCCACCTCACTTAGCAGCTGGTAGCGTGGCTGCCTCCCCGGCTCCGGGCTCGCTATTGACCGCTGCCCCAGCGGCCGGGCATCGATCCGCGGGGCCCTCGTCCTCCCTCCCGCCGACCGTGAGGCCCCTCCGAGGCCGCCACGAGCCCCCTGCTGAGCCAGGACACCTGAGAGCAGCGGGGGCGAGGGTTGGGGAGAGGGGGAGCCGCCCCCCATGCTCCCCGGGGGTGCCGTGCCCCCGGCGCTGCTCCCTGCTCGAGGCCCCGCTGCCGCCCGTGCTCGCCCCTCGGTCAGTCCTCGCGCCCCGCAGCGATCCCCGGGCGAAGTTTTGGTAACGCTGGTGGAGGTGCAGGACTTTATTGTCTCCGAGCCTGGCCAGCGCCCGCCCATGTGGGCCACCGGCGGCCTGTGGGAGCAGCAGCCGCGGCTCCGGCTCTCGCTCTGCAAACCCAGGCAGCTCCAGAGCCCCCCGGGAGGGCTCGTGGGGGAGATTTCGGCGGCTCCCGGGGCCGGGGGTGGCTGGTACCCGGTCCTGCCTTGCGAATCTGTGGCGCTCGGGAGATGTGCGGGCTCGGTTTTGGGGGGGTGGGGGTGAGGTGTCTGAGTGGGAGGTCCCTGCTCTGCAGTTTTGGTGACTTCCCTTCCCCTGGATTCCTTTTCCGCGTTGCTGCCCCGGGGGTGAAGGTGAGGGTAGGGCTGGGGAGCGGCAGGGGCTGCGAGGGGCTGAGATGGCAAAAGGGCGACGACGTTCCTGTCCTGGGCACGGGCAGGCAAGGAGCCCAAACGAGCAACTTTATTTCCAGCGCGTGGCTCGGGCATCCTCGCCTTTATCTCGGCACAACGGAGGGGGCGGGAGAGCGAGACCCCCTTTCTGCGGGTTTACGGCGCGAGTCGCAGCGAGATCTGTGTCTGTTCCTGTTTAACCGCCTGGGTCGCTCCCTTTGATGTGCACAGGTCCTTCCTCCCCCCGGGAGCTCGGGGTTAAACCTCTCCCAGCCCTCCTGGCCAGGCCTGGGTCCCCAGGACCCCAAACCTCCTCCTTTGGGAGGGATGGAAAGGGAGCTTTGCTCTGGGGCAGGGTTACAATGAAGTATTTTGAGGAGGACCCAGCTTTTTCTTTTTTTTTTCCCCTCTTTCTGTTTTGCTAGCCTGTGTAAACACGGTGTCTGATCAGCCAGTCCCGTCAGCACCCCGCGGGCTGGTGTGGACCCCTCTTGGAAGGGCAAGGGCCGGGTGGCCGTCGGGGCAGCGATCCTGGCGGGGTTTGGGGCCAGCAGCGAGGTGAAATCCCGGGTCTCCATTCTTCTCTGAGCTGCCACTGCCTCCGCGACACTGCTCCACGGCCCACGAGGGCAGGGAAGGGAAAAGAAGGGAAGGAAAAAGAAGGGAAGGAAAAAGAAGGGAATGGAAGGGGTGGGTGGGTGCTGCAGGAACAGACGGCCTCGTGGCAGAGGGCGCGTGGGGACCGGCCGGCCATTGAAATTCCCGGCTGCATCTGCTCCGCTCGCCCTGCCGGCGCGGCAGAGAGCGTGGGGGCTGTTCCGCCAGGGTCCTTCCTTTGTTAGCAACTTTGATCCCCTTCCCTGTCCTTTTTGGTTTTTAACGCTGGTTGGTTTTCAGCCGGGTCAGGTGTTTTGGGGTGTTTTGCCCTGGTAATTGCCAGGTGAGAGGTTGGCCCTGCATGGAGCCTCCACGCACCTTTTGCCTGCTGAGCTGAAACTGCTGTGAGTCACGGGTTAAATGACACAAACTCATCTGAATCCTAATTTAGGGTTTTAAGAAACTTTGCAGGAAAAGGCCCGGTGTCCTGAAAGGGCAGCCTGCTCTCGAGGCTCGGTGTCTCCTGGTAAACAGCACTTGGTCGACGGTGTCTGCCCAACTTGTTGCTTCATTGTTTTCCAATTCTTCCTACCCTAACGAGCGCTGTTGGCCTGATTCTCCGGGGGAAGCTTGTGCTTTGCAGACTCCTCTTTGTTTGTAAGCTAGATAGCAGCAGCCCACGGGGTTATTTATGGAAATGCTTGATACGAGAATTGGCTTGGCAGTCTCAAGGTAAAAGATTTGCGTGACTTTGTAAAGCTGCAGCTGGCCGCTGCCTTGAGCTTCTTCCTTCTGTCTGGGGGAAGAGCAGGCTCCCTGGTGCTGGGTCACCCGCTCGTTTCTTTGTTGCCGTCCCTGACTTTTTGCTGGGTTTGTCTTTTGTGGTGGAGAGCCTGGCTCTGGGGGCAGTGCTGGCTGATGGAGAGAGGCTGGCTGTAGGGGTGCGATGAAGGAAGGAGCCCAGCCGTCAGGTTTCGTGGCTCCTGCCCTGCCCTGGCCCTGCTTTGGGGCACCGATGCCAGCCAGGTTCATGCAGGAGGTGCTGATGGTGGCTGGTGGCATGGAGAGCGTTACTGAGAAGCCCCCGGTACACCTGCACCATCAGGTGTCCCTACAGCCTTGTGGGGTGAAGCGAAAGCGGCTTGTGCTCGGGTGACTTCCACTTGCCGTAGCCTGATACAGGGATTTTTTTGTTTCTCTTTTTTTTTTGGATACAATCGGAGCAGCTCTGAATGCTCCCACTCTTCGCAGATTTCTATCTGGGTTTGTAAAAAGGATCCGTGACGTCAGTGGGTGACACTGAAACACAACTCCTCTGGGGCTGGTTGTTTTAACACCAGAAACGAGGGGGGAACGAGGTACCGGTGCTTTTGCTTTAATTAGAAAGCCTCCTGCCACCGAGGAGCAGTCCAGTTTTAGTAACTTGAGGCCGGCGCTGAACTCGCTCTCCTCCGCGTGTTCCCAGGGCTGCCCCTTGAGCCGCTCGCCCGGGCCTCCCTCTACCTGCAACAATAGCTGCTTGTGCAGAAGAATTCGGGCAGCGACTGCCCGCTCCCTGCAGCCAGGAGGACGCGTTATCTCTGCCCAGTTGATCACACTCAGGGTAATGAGAAAATGAGGCCGAGCTTAGCATTGCTGAGTATGAAAGCATCTTCTTGGCAGGGGCTGAATGACACTGGCTGAGAAGTAAAAGACAGTGGATTATTGTTGTTGCTTATTATCTGCCATCAACCTCCTGGGCTCCTGCCGTCCCCCTGTCCTCAAAATTCGCCGTGGGTGCCCGCGCTGGCCAGGCAGGGCGTGCGTGTGTGTGGGGAGGGAGAGGGGGAAGGCTCGCATGCCCCAGGGAGGCACCCAGAGGGTCCTCTGATCCTCCTGCTCGCAGCCTGGGGACGGAGGTTTTATTTCTGAGTTTATTTGTGCACTTCACTTTTGCCTCTGTTTACTTAGGTGCCGGGTTTATTTATGTTGCAGGCCGTGAGTCAGGCCGGAGGTGGGGAAGGCAGGGAGAGGAGCTGGTGGAAGGGCCCGGGGAGGCCGAGCTGCAGGGCTGTGACAAGTGAAAGGGCGCGGGACGGGAGGGCGGCCGGGCTGAACAAAGCAGCGGGAGGCGGGCGAGAGACACAGCTTCCCTCCGGGCTGCTGGGACGATGCTCTGGGCTGCCCTCCCAGCCGCAAGCCCAGCCAAGCGCGGGGCCGAGCCAGCCCTGCCTGTGCCGTGGGTCTCCTTCAGCTGATTTGTAGGTCTGGCTCGTCCCCGACGTGATGTAACTTCGCCGGAGTTGCCGTAAAAAATAGGCTGTAAAGAAAGAGGTGGAGGCAGAGGAGGAGCGCGGGCTCCATGGGCGCCGGGCGTGCGGCTGCGTTCGCGTCCTTCCGGCTTTGTGGCGGCGCTGGGAGCCCGGCGGGACGCGCGGCACCTGGGTGGCGGCTGAGCAGGCACAATGGAGGGCTCAGCGTGCCGAGGGGAGGCTTCGGCTTCATTGTGTGGAGAGGGGCGGCACGCTGCCCCGCGGCCACAGCCCCTGCGTGCCTTCCACGGGAGGCTTCGGGCTCCTGGGTTTATTCTGCACCCTCCTGGCGGCTCTTTTGCTGCTTCACCCAGTGTCACGGGGTGGAAGGCGTTTGGTTTCTCGCCTGCCGCCTCTCATCCGTCCTGCCGCTAGCCAGGTGAGCTCCGTGCTTGGAGGGCGAGTGAAAGGGAGAGCAAAGAGGCAAAAGGCAGCGCTCTCAGCGCGACGCCGGTGATGCGGGGCAGCCGGGGGCAGGCCGGGAGGGAGGGCGCAGCCGAGCCCGTTAATCCCGGCGTGTGCTGGGCTCTGGGTGCCGCCTGCCCAGCGCTCAGCCCGAGCTGCTGCATGCTGGGACTTGTAGTCTCCGTGAAGCGCACTGTGCCGAGCGGGGGATGATGCCTGCGCCCTGCTTCCTTTGGTGCTCCTCAGGGAGATGCTGCGGGCTTTTAGCGAGGTGAGCCACGTGGGCAGAGCCGGCCGTGCGCCCGGAGGCAATCCTGCGTGTGTAAAGAGGCAGCAAAAGGGTGCTCAGCTCTGCTTTCTAACATCTCTTTCAGATTGACCCGAAGGTAGCGTTCCCCCGCCGAGCACAGCCCAAGGTAGGTACCGCGGCCCTCGGAAGGGGCGAGTCATGGCGGGGAAGCTCTGTCCCCTGCGCGGGGCTGCCGGTGCGGGTAGCGGGGTCACTCCCTGGGGTTTGCTCAGGACTGGTGCTGGGCATGGTCTGACCCGGCCATCAGGCTGCGGTGCTGGGGGTTGTGGTGCTGGAGGAGCCAGCAGGCCCCTTGGTTACAGGTTAGAAGTGCTGCGATGCGCTCTGTGCCACCTCCTGAGGCTGCAGGCAGAGCCCTGAAGCTGCAGGAGACACGGGACAGCTCCGTGCTGCGGTGCACGAGGAGAGAGGGCTGCATGTGCACAGCTGCCTGTGGATAAGTGCGTGGCAGGGGCGGGCTGAAGGATTTCACTGCACGAAATGCCCTCGTGTGCCTCAGCTCTGGCAAAGGCTGGAGGAGTTCGGTGTTGGACCTTAGGGGCCAGTGGCTCTGAAGTCGCAGTGAGCAGTTGCTGCTTTTAGGCTTTGGGTGTCCCGTCAGGTTTGCTCTCGGCTGGGAGTTTTCAAGTTCGTTGTCTTGATTCCTGGTGCTGTCACGGGAGGAAGAGCTGGAGGGAAGCACGGAGGGAAGGGGAGGCTGGTGCTGGGAGGGGAGGGAGGAGGTCAGGCCCCACGAACAATCGGTGAGCAGGTATCCCGAGTAACTGGAGCCAGGAAGCACATGGTAGGAATTGGGTTAATTCCATTAAGCAGTTTGGTGACAGAAGGTGCTTTAGTGTTAGAACGGGCTGCTCTCCAAGGCAGGGAATTGCTGCGGATTAGCCCCATGCTCCTTGGGGTAATTAGGACCATGTGTTCCTCTGAGAGCAGGGGTGTAGCCAAGCAGCGAAGGGGAGGATGCAGCTGGAGAGCCAGTTCAAAGGATGTCAGTGTGCCTCCGCCTGGCAGCAGTGGCCCCTCTCAGGGCAGCTCGCTTCTCCCCTTGTCCCAGAGGCACGAGTGAGAAGTGGCACAGGGGTCTTTGCCTCCTTGCAAAGGCAAAACGGGATCTAGCTGGGATTTGTCCGGGCTCCTTTTCGGGGGAAGCAGAACAGACTTCTCCGGGGGAAGGCTGGGGATGTAACACCCTGCTTCTCGGGGTTTTGGGGGCACCGAAGGGAGCAGCAGCAGCTCCACAAAGGCTGGAGCCTGCTGTCCGAGGAGGAGGTGTTGGTGAGCTGCTGTGTGCCTGCAGGGAAGTGCTTTCGGAGCGCGCCGAGGGCTGGAGCTTGGCTGCCAGGAAGGGGCAGCCGCTGGCTGGCAGCAGAGGGTGAGCTCGTGGCCTTTGGAGCCCCGTTCTCTCCTTTGCTCTCAGTTTATTTGGTGAATTCCTGTCCTTCCCTTTTCCAGATGGTGACCCGAACGAAGAAGATATTTGTGGGTGGTCTGTCAGTGAACACTACTGTGGAGGATGTGAAACAGTACTTCGAGCAGTTCGGGAAGGTAAGGCTCTCGAGTGGCGTCGGATCAAAGCTGTTGCTGCTGGGGCAAACGGGAGTTTTCTGAACTTTTTTGGCGGCGGGATTAGGAGCCTGCGAGGCTTTTGCATGGGGTTAAGTAAATCGAAGGTCGGTTACAGAGGTTGGGTAGCTGTAATGTCTTTGTAGGGGACTTAGTCTTGTGTTGGTTTGAAACAAAGAGCTTGTGCTTGTTTCTGGAGTCTCTGGGACCTGGGCTATGGGAAATGGTTTTCCATTTTTCCTTATCCCGAGGCCTGTTGGGCGTTTTGGTCCTGCAGATTTGCAGTTTGTTTGGACACTGAAGGAAGGAGTGTAGACATTCTCAACAGGGCTGCTGCAGCATCAAACCTGTGGGGTTTGGCCCGTTTCTGCTTCCAAGCCTTGTGATTGATATTTCTGTAATCCTTTATTAAAAATAAGCCTTTTGGGTCCTGAAAGTTCTCCCGCTGAGTCTTGGGCAGGTGCTGATGTTGTTTTGGGATGTTTGGAGAAAATCTGGCATGTTGGCTGTCCCTTGTGTTGGCCTGGGTCTTCTGTGCCAGCTGGTGGCTCGGGGCAGAGTAGGCTCCTGTGGATTGAAGTTGTTTGTGCCCCTGCTCCGTGACAGCCAGGTGTGCAAATCACTGGTCACAACGGGGCTGGAGGATGGAAGAGGCTCAGTCTTGGCCTTTTGGCTGCATCAGGAAGCTGTGACCCTCCTCAGGAGCAAAGCAGTGGTGTTAGACTGAAAGATCCCAAGATTTTTAGTGAAATAAGGAACTGACGGGGATCGTTGCAGCCAAATGCCGAATGTGGTCACTTCTGAGGCAGGGCACTGGGTCTGGTTCACTGTTGCTCAGTGGTGTTGTGTGCTTCTTAGCTGTTTTGGGGCAGGAAGAGTTGGAAACAGTAGCTGTTGGGGTCTTCCCCCCTGGCCAGGGTGGCAGAGCGTGGTTTGCTGGGTGATAACTGGCCAGGATGTTGCTGATAGCATCCTGGATGTGGAACAGTGCCACGGGAGCTGTGGAGAGTGTGAGGGATGAAGGCTTCAGTATTCGTTGTTTTCTGAAAGATCATGCAAAGGGGTGATGCTACGTTAAGGCACGTTAGCTGGTGAAAAGGGGGGGAGTTTTGAAATCAGTTTTGCCAGATCGTTGGAACATCTGGGCAGACAATTTGGAACGAGTGCTTGTTCAGTACCTTCGCTCAGTTTCAAAAGTCAACTGTGTGTGTGCCTGGAGTGCTGTTGTGACTGCAAAGAGAGACTTGTTTCTGTTTCTGCGTAGCCCTAAGAGAGTGATAATGGCAAAAGTCATCACAAATCCTCGTGTCTGAGAGTCATAAGCTCTGTGTGGTTTTTATTTTCTGTTAGAAATAAGCGAACTGTTTGTCCCTGGGAGCTTTTACATGCTGTCACTGAAGGGCTTCACTGAAGGTGGTGGTGTCCATGTGTCTGTGTCATCTGAAGGTTGTCAGCTGCATGTTTCTGTGCTTCTAATGCTGGCTGTGTTCGATAGGAAGCTGAAATGTCTTGGGTGTAATCCCCTTTTAACCTGAACTGTACCCTTGTTAATGTGAAGCAGAAGCATGTCATGTAGCACTCAGTTTGCAAGCAGTCACAGTCCAGTTTGAGAACTCCTTTCCAGTTCTTTTGGAGTGTTACCCTGTTACATTCCTCTCATTTAATGGTCGCGTGTTGAACGGGGTCCTTACACCAGGAGACTGGCAAGGAGTGGTGGTGTCAGATTGTTTTCTTAGGACCGGGCAGAAGGGAGGGTTCTGCACAGCTCAGTGCATTCATTGCCCAAGACGCAGCATCCCGGCCGACATCCGCTGCTCCGTCTGCATTAGGTCGATGCAGCTGGCCTCTCAGCTCCCGGGAGTTTCCATGGGGAGAGGTCAGGGCTGGTCGCATTGATTCTCTGGTTTTGGGGCTGTTTCCTGACTCATCTGGTCGTTTCAGCCGAGCAGAGACTCCTCAGAGCTCTGACGCGAAGCATACTCCCTGGTCTCTAGCCATCTTCCAGGCCAAGCCTCAAATAATTCATCGGAGGCCAGGAAAGCTGTTCCCCGAGAAACTCTCTGCAGGTGGTGTTTCCGTACGGCTGGCTGGGGGATCGGCGGGGGCACACATGGCTGAGGAAAGCCTCTGTGGCCATCAGCGCTGGGGTTCAGAGCTCTGAATGTGCCTCTGTGGTTTCCAGGGCTAAGAACAGCCCGTTGCCCACATTTCAGACGTGAGTCATTCTTATGGAGAGCATGACTTTGGTACGCAGGCTCTTTATGATGCTCGGGGCCTCCTGGGTTTCAGAGGTTTCCTGGGATCCCTTCTCCAGAGGGACACTTGGCACCCGACTTTGTGGTCTTCCACCTCCTAAATTTATGGCACCTTTAAGTGAGAGGTGAAGCTTCAGGCAGGTGAGCCGCATGGTGGAAAGCCTCTGTTGTGTAACCAGCAACGTTGTCTAAGTCACCTGGGACAGTACATCTTCTGGAGTCAGATTGGGATTGGCTGTAAAAGAATTGTTAAGGGTGCCCTTCTTGGGGGACTCACCCTCCAGGGAAATGGCTTTGTCTCTGTTTCCTCTTCCGCTGAGAGACTCCCTGTTTTTCCAGGATCTGGCAGGGGGAAATATCATTCTTCTTTCCTCCTGCCTGCTCAGGAAGCCGTGGGAGCAGCCACGGTTAGATCCTAGAGAGGAAGGAGAGGGGAGCACAAGTCACGCTGTCCTGATTCCTCAGGATCAAGCTATCAGGCTCCTGGCTGTGCTCTTCAGTCAACCTTTGTGAATCCAAAGGCAGGCTCGGTTTGGCTCTCAGCTTCAGTGAGAGGCCATCCTCTGCTTCTGAGGACAAGGGAGCACGGAGTGCTGCTGGCTTTGCATGGAGGTTATCTTCTAGGAGGCCCTGGGGCTGCAAGCTTAAGCGTGGGGTAGGTGTGCCACCACTTGGAGCCTTTAAATTGGGAGAGATGCTGTTTGAAAAATACCCTCTAGTCCAGCCAGAAAGCACGTATGGGCTGTAGGGGTTAGGAGAGGAAGTGCTATGGCCTGCAGTACAGACAGGGCCAAATACGGTTATTGTAACGTTCTGTCATCCACATTTGTGCACTGCAGCTCACGAGTCTACCAAGGTAGCTGGTGTTGGTGTGTCTCAGATCAGAGCAACACTTGGAGCTTTGTGTGTTCATTAGCTGGGGAAGAAAATATGGAAGTTTGGTTGGGCTCGGAATGAAACGGTTTCCCATTTCAGAAAACAAGATCACTGAGTCTGACTTTCCATTTTGTCATTTCTGCTTATTGTCCTATTTTTGTTTTGTTTTCTTTCCTTGCTGAGTGCAAAACCTTCTCTGAGCCTCGTAAAATGGAAGTGACAAAAGAAAAATGAAAATGTGTGAGAAGGAAATCCCAGAGCTTTACTTAGGGTTAAGGGAAGAAATGGAGAGGCTGGCACCCCCATTCTTCATATCGAAATGCTTGGTTTTGACAGGGGAAAGAAAGGTGACGCTTCAAAGAGGATCCCAAATAGTGTGAGAGTTTCCCTGGTTCAAAGAAGGACAGCTTTCTTTTTTTTTTTTTTTTCCTTCCAAAACTGTGAATGAAAAATATGGGCTGATGTTTTCATGAGGAAAAATACAAAGTGGTTTTCTGTTTGTTTGTTTGTTTTAGTGCAGTATGAGAGACTGAGAAGTGCTCTCAAGCCAGCTTTGGTTTGTCAGGTGCAGCTGCTAGGGCTTTGAACGTGGTGGGATCTCTAGGAAATACTTCTGGCTCCAAAACTCGAGTATCTCTGAGATGCAAGATGGGAACATGCACATGGTTTGTAAAGAGAAGATTTTTTCAACTGTAGGATTGAAGTCCAGGAAAAGAATTACATTCAGAGTATGGGTAGCCAAGTGTCTTGGCTTAAGGTGGGGAGTGTTGGAGATCTTGAGACTTCACAAGGAAGTATTTCAATATCGTCTCTAGACTCAGGCTACCACCCTCGCTGAAACCTGAAACAGAAGGAGAGGAGGAAGGTACCTCATACCCAGCACCTCAGGCATAGCTAGTTCTCTGTCTTGCTCAACACGTATGAGGATGCCTCGGGAGCTTGAGTCCCAGCTTCCTCCTTTCCTGCTTCAACCTGTGGGAACGTGTTGCTCTGTATTACTTTTTGGGGACAAAGGGGTTGACCATCAGAGAAATTTCTTTGGGCTGTTGGGTCTCTGAGCTTATAGGCAAAGTTATATACTTAAAGTAATAAGTGAAGAATAATTTTGGATCCTCTTTCTTTTCCAAGGGTTGGTCTGACAAGGTTTTGGGGTAGAGAGGGTCAAATAAATTACAAGGTAAGAGGCTCAAAGCAGATAAGGTCTCTTTTTGTCATAGAGCTCATCTAAGCTGTGAAATCTTTGCCCCAGGGTGTTGTTGCTAAAATTTACATAGGCTCCAAGATGATAGGACAAATTCATGGTAAAGATACAGACACCCCTTCAGGTTTGGGAAATCCCTGAATCACAACTGGCTGGGAGCTGAGGGAGGATCCTGGAATCTGTCGCAATATCTTTCCCTTGTCCTTCTGTTCTTTCAAAGGGACTCGCTGTTTGTCTGTGTCCTGGGGGTTGTTGGGCGGTGTGGGCCTCTGCTCTAACTCGGTGCAGCCAGTCTCGTTTGTCATTAGGAGGGAACGTGGGCCTTTCAGAAGCTAGGGGTGCAGAGGTGCTGGAAGAAATGGGGGCCTGGGCCCAAATCTGGTGTTTCTTGTGCGCTTTTGCATTTAGTGAAGCAGAAGTGCAAAGAATATATTCACAATGATGCCTCTGCGTGACTCACTAATCAGTCGGGGCTCCAAGAGTGCTTGAAAAGTGCTTAAAAACAGGCTGCATCTGTCCCTGGGCTTGCAGGTGATCTGCATATTTGGATGAGTCGGTCACGAAACCTCCGTCTCTCAGTGCGGTAGATCGTGCCCAGAGAGAGACCTGATCTCTAAAAATATCCTGGAAGCAAACAAGAAGGAAAAATCTGCTGAGGTCTGAGTGCGATTCTGACCTTTAGGTTGCCATCTAATACTCAGTCCAAATTCTGGACCGTTTGCTTAAGACAGATTCTGAGATCTCAGTCAGGCGATGACTCCAGCGCTGTCCCGACCGAGGGAACAAGCCCCGTATCTCGCGCGCGGGATTTAATGGCAGGTTGCATGGCTGTCACGAATGCATATTCATGTACACCTGCCAGAAAAATGGTGTGGTTGACTCGGGTATATTAAATGAGTTTTCCCTGCTGACTAATTGGAGAACCTTTAGATACTGATAGGGAGTTTCTTTAAGGGAATACTTGTTCCTGCGCTATGGCTAGGCACGATTTCCCTCACTTTGCTTTGGGAGAATGTTAATTAATTAATCTTTAATCTGCTGTTCTCTGGAAATTTCGGGGATCAAAGCGACTTGTCAACCTGCGATGGATTTCCAAACTGGATTTTGGATTTTCTTCCGCTGATCAGAGGGCAACTTATGCAAATTCTCACACGTAACACGGTTGCGAGGAACAGATGGGGAGGGGAGGAGAAGGGGAATCTGATCACCTCTCTTGTGGCAGTAGGCAGTTCGGCTGGTGGTAACAAAGCCTCTGGAACAAAGGGTGCTCTGTGCTCCGCATCTGGTAGGCAGATAGCCAAAAATGGGCTAGCACTAATGGTCATTCAGATCTTCGGTGGTTCATCTGATATTTGCCAGGTGCCCACGGTGCAGCGTGAGAGCAGGCAGGAACACCTGGGCAAGCTGACCCACTCACCTGTGGCACAGAGCGGGCTCGGTCTCTCCGTTTAGTTTTGTTGCCATTGAGAACAGTTCTGCAGAATGGGGTAAGGAGGCTCAGAAACCTGGTGCCATGTGGTCACAGCATGCCTGCTCCATGGGCTCTGGGTCGGTGCTTTCTCCTCCCCAAAATTAGCCTGCCCTGTCTGAGCAGCCAGGAGATCTTCTCGGGGTGGCTAATGCCCTCCCTTTGACGGGATGGCCAAGCGGTTTCTAGATCATTTGGTTTATGTTTCCCGTGCTGAAGCTGTCTCACCAGCCTGGTGTTTTGTTTTTTTCCCCTACAAATATGTTGCCATGGTTCCTTCCAGGACCAGCCAAGCAGTCTTTAGCTGCTGTTCAGGTGGAAGACACCTGTCTCTGCAAAGCCTTTGCCTGAATATTTACAACTTTCTCCAAGATCTGCCTGTGTGCAAGTGCATCCAATGTTTCTCATCAAACTTGTGTTGGAAATTTTTATTTATTTATTTAAAATCTGCAAGAGGCTGCCATTGGCTTCTGTTTTGTAGAGAGACCCATGGCTGTCCCAGGAAGATTGAGAGGTGGTAGGGTGGGACTAAGCTACTGAAAAAAGTCAGGCTTTTTGGCTGAGCCTAGTGGATCGTACTGCATTCTGGTTTGGTATAAAATGTCTCCTGTTTGGGAGGCACCTGAATGCTTTGGCTGGGCTGAGGGGTGCTTTGGTGGAGAGTCTCTTTGTGAACCTGTCACTTTTCCTCCCTGTCACCCCAACCTTGCTAATATCATGTGCTGGTTCCAGAAGGGCCTCTCAGGAGGGTGCTGCTTGTCGCCCACCTGCATCAGGGGCAACTCCATGAAGGATGAGGAGTTCCTCCTCAGGGGGAGTTTTTTCCCCCCACTTCATGGATGTGTTACTTCCACTGAGCCAAAGCCTTTTTATCTCCCAATCCCATTTGGCTTCCAAAGCTAGAGAGAGCCTCTGGAGGCAGAATGGAGAGGTGATGTTACCTTGGGTTTAAGGCTCGGGGACGTGGTACCAACTCCCTCACTGCCAGAAACCTGTCAGAAAGTGATCCTTTATGGTAGGGTTCCTTGGGAAGGACACATCGAAAGAGCAAGGGGTACTGCTCCTGTCACCCCTCTCTTCTTGACGGTTCTGACCCTCGTGGCCAAGCACGGGGAGAGGCAGCATCTCTCCGAATTAACAAACCTTGAACTTGTAACCTCAGTGCTGGATAACTGCTGCCTGGACCAGCAAGCTAAATAGCTCCCTGGGAGAGAGCCTTGACCACTAAGCTAAACAGTCCTCCAGTAAAGCGATCTGCTTCTTTGACTGTGTTTAAAGAATTGAAACAAATATTTATTTAAGGGGAGGGGGAGAGCGGGAGAAAGACAATTCACCCAGCGAGAAAGCCTTTGTTCACGTCCAGTTATGATCACAGATTACTTCCACACCCTGTTAAAATGAACTTTGGGGTGCTGCTGAGCCTGCGTGCCGTTTGCCGTGCGCTTCTCCCACCTGCATTTCTGGCTGCTTTTAGCCGAGGTGTCTCCGCCACCCTTCAGGGAGGTGTGGGGCCGGGATCTGTGTGAACCACAAAGAGTCCTTCATGCGCCCTTCATCCTCACCACCCCTCCGCCCGCATCCCACAAAACACCCCGCTCAGGCCCCCCATGGTCAGGGGCTGAGGCGAGATGGCGGCGTCTGGGTCGGTGCAGGAGGGAGGCGAAGCCCTGGTGCTTTTTCACCTTCTTCCATCGGGAGAGACCCGCTGGACCCTCTCTCCCTCCTCCGCCCCAAGCCCCCCCAGGCTGAGGAGAGCGGGCGCCGCGGGGCGGCTTTGTGCGGGCCCCGCCGCTCGCTCTAATCCGGGCGGCAGCTGCCAATGGCGGCCGCGTTGCCGCGGAGACGGCTCCCGTTGCGGCCGCCTTTGTTGGGGCCCACCGCGGCCCCCGGCGGGCGGCCATTGTGGCGGCGAGGCCGCCGGGAGACCCCCGCCGCGACGGGCCCGTCGCGGCGGGGGTCTCCCGGCGGCCTCGCCGCCACAATGGTCGCCCACCGGGGCGCTTGCCCCCTCAGCACCGCCTTCCCCTCCCGGCCAGCACCGGCTCTCTTTGTCCTCGGCTCCCGAGCGGAGGTGCTGGGGCTCGGCCTTCTCTCCGACCCGGAGGGCTATGAGGCATGAGCGGCCTCCATGGGGCCAAGGGGAGGCCGCTGGGCTTGGCTTTGCCTCAGGGAGCTGAGCGGAGCCATGCCGAGCTGAGACCACCAAACGCATCTCACCTGTTGCCTTGGGCAGGGTGAGAAGGGGTGGTCGTACGTAGGCTTTTTTGGCAATAAAATGCAGTGGTTGTAGCTCTGCGTAAAGTTTGGGCCCCAGAGTTGGGTGGGTTAAGACTACTTCACATACATAGTATTCATATTTACATATATATACACTACATGTCCATATAAATGTGTCCATTTCAGTTTAGCTCATGACAGGAGCCAGCTTCCAACAAGGCACGTGTTACCACAAATAGGTTCTCACAACACCAGCACGTTTCAGGGTGCTGAGCAGACACCTGATTTCAAAGCACTGGCAGAAACTTGATAAAAGGACCAGGCTGAGGCAGGCTGCGACTCTCCTCTCAGCGTGCAAAGCGTGTTTTGGGATGAAGCTGTTACCCTTCTCCCCACTCCAAGTGCTGGAGCGCTGTGGGAGTGCAGCGGCCGCTGCCCAGGCTGGTGCCCTGAGCTGGGTTTGTGCTCGTACACGTGGGGCTCCGCCATGTGCAGCTGCTCCTGTGGAGGCTGCTGGGGCTGATCAGATGCAGGAGGTCAGCTGTGTGCCCAACCTTTCTGTGAGCTGGGTTAAAAAACGCATAAAAACAGCCAGTAAAAATTTAAGCCACATCAGGTTCCCCGCCATCACAGGCATGAAGGGAAGTGGTGCAGGGACAGGAGCGAGGGGCGGTGGGGAACAGCAGCACACGGAGGTGTTTTCAGCCCCCAGCTCCACGGCTGCACCTTGGGAAGCTGCTGAGGCATCGCTTCAGATCTGTGCGAAGTTGTACGTGTCCCATGGCTCCGGCTGGGTTGCTCACGTTTTGCAGGTGGTGACTTTGCAGAGGGAGGCAGAGCCAGGACAGGACGAGCGCAAGATGAGCGGGAGCCAGGTTGTCTGTTGTCACCTCGCTCCTGCAGGGCAGACGTGTCGGACAACCCCAAGGGCATTGGCGATGACGTCTGTCTGCTCACAGTGGCACTGGAAACGTTAGCAATGGCTCCTTCCATCCTTGGGGCACCGAGGTGGAGCCAGGTGCCCTGTTTTGTCTGTGGGGAGCTGAAGTTAAGAGCAGTGCCCATGCTGGCGAGCTGTCCCCTCCCTGCCGTGGAGTTTGGGTGCTCGCTGCTCGGGGAGCAGGCGCCTCGCACATGGCAGCAACGCCGGGCAGCTGCTGGCCGAAGACTGCCGCCACCTCCCCCGAGCACTTGCACGTCCAGTTTCATAATCGGATTAAGGCAGTGGTATTAGAGAGGAGGGATGGGTCAGTGGGACAGGTTTACACTGGGGCTTACACGGAGGGGATTGAAGTGTATTTTTTAACCCTGCTCCGCCTGACCTGCGGCGCGGTGCAGATGTGTCTCTGCAAGGAAACGCCCAGTGGGAAGGTGGAGGGGGGGGGAAAGAGGCACCAGGCGATGAGGATGCACCGGGTGATGGGATGTGCTGGGCAATGGGATGCACTGTGTGATGTACTGGGAGATGTGCTGGGCAATGGGATGTGCTGGGCGATGCACTGGGAGATGTGCTGGGCAATGGGATGCACTGGGCGATGCACTGGGAGATGTGCTGGGCAATGGGATGTGCTGGGCGATGGGATGTGCTGGGCGATGCGCTGGCCTCACCATGGAGGCGAGCAGCCCCCGGCCGGCTGGGGGATGGGAGCCGGCCGCCCCTCCCCCCGGGGAGGCAGCCCTCGCTCAGGCCTTGCAGTAAATTTGCTCTAATTACAGCCTCCAGCAGTGGGAAACCTCACTTAGAGGAAAGGCTCCTCCGGGGTGGGGGCGGGGGCCGCTTCCCAGCTTTCCCAGGCGGGCTCTGTTGTCTGAGGCCTCCGCTTCCCCCCGTCGCTGGGAGGCCCCTTATTCCTCTCCCCTCTCCAGCTTTGCTTCTCTCCCCCCCTTTAATTCTCCTCTCCTTTGAGGCTGGGATTTGGGAACAATGCCTTCCCTGCTCTTTGCCCCCCGGCTGGAGCCGCAGGCAAACAATTGGGGTCGCTGGCTGCAGCGTGGGGAGGGGGGAGCTGGCAGGGACTGGGGCCGGGTGAGGGGCTCAGCCCGGCAGCACCTGCCCCAGGCCGGGTGGCTTCAGTTTGGGCAAGGGGCACGGTGGCCCACGCTGTGGGGATGAGCCTGGTGCGTGCACCCTGTTTCCTTCTTGGGGATGGGAGGTCTTGATCCCTGCTGGTTTGGGGAGGCCGGGTTTGTGCAAATATGTCGGCGATGCTTGCAGTAACCTGATGGGAGCCCTTCTCTTTGCAGGTGGACGATGCGATGCTGATGTTTGACAAGACAACCAACCGACACCGAGGTGAGAGCAGTCTCCTGGCTGTAGGAGCAGGGAGCAGGGAGGGTCCCCCTCCTGCCCTGAGCAGGGAGGCGCTGGTATCCCAGCAGCAGGGCATGCGGGTCGCAGCTGCTCTTTATCTTGCCTCCAGTCGCCCCATCCTTCTGCATCTGCATCCTTTACCAGCGTCCCTTGCAGCACAGAGAGCTTTTGTCCAGTGCGTTTCCTGTGCTGTAAACTCGCTGAGTTGCAGATATGTGAGAGGAGGCGGCCCCCTCCCCTCCCCTCCCCGCGTACCTCGGTGGCTCCAGCCCGCAGTGTGTGTCTTACCTTGTCCTGTGTAACCCGAGCCCCGGGAGCGCTGACAGAGAGGCTGAGGAGTGCCTGCCTCTCACCCCTTCCTCGGCTGGGAGCCCGCTTGTGCTCCCAGGTCACCTTTTTCTTACACGAGCCCTGCTGGGGTCTGGTTACAGGATGGGAACAAGGCTGTAATGTGTGTGAGCTCCAGAGCCAGCCCACCCATGGGTGTCCTTGCCTCCCGCTCCCTGCGTGTGTCTGCAGCCTGCCTGCCTCAGTGCCTGGCACGGCTTGACACCGGTACTGCACCGACTCAGATTGATTGGAAACAGCTTAACCTACGAACCTGGCTTCAGCATCTTCCAAGTCTGGTCCAGAAGCAGCCCTGTGAGCTGTCTGAAGCCCCTCCGAGCACCTCTGCCCCCACATCAGGGAGGGGACACTTCCTTCTGCTCATGCTGCACTGCGTGCCCTTTGGTTCTTTTTGCTTTTTTTCAAAAAAAACACATTACATCTGTTCTGTTTGCATGCCTTGGGATGTGTTCCAGCTTCATCTTAAAAGGGAAGAAATGCTCCAACCCCTGTTCCTCCATGGGTACCCTTCAGTCACTAGTTAATGAGAGTTGTTGGGTATTTAAGGAGGGAGCAGGGAGAGCTGCGTGCCGCTGTGTCAGCAGCGTGGGCCTGGCAGAGGTCTCAGGACAGGTTTTGGCATCAGGGTTTCGCTCATGAGTTCCTGAGCCCCTCCACACATGGGTGTTGAGAGGAATGCTGTGTAACTACCTGGGCACGGGCAGACGGGAAGGGTTTGTGGAGATATTCTTTTGTAGTACAGAGAAAAAGTGGATCCCCGTCCTTGAAAGTTATTGTAAAGCACCATGAAACCGGCTGTTCTGGAAAGCAGAAAGCTCTGCTTAATCCCTGCGTGGCTGTGATGCTAGCCTAGAGAGATCCTTCAACCTGCCTCAGTTCTCCAGAAACAGCTTAGTCAGCTGAATTTAGTCTGCCCACCCTCGCTGGTGTTTGCCAAAACTGTCTGCAGAGGGTTTGGTGGGAGAAAGGAGGTGTGAGCGTGGGCCAGGGCTGTGCTGTGTCTTACCCCCAGGACTAAACTTTGGTGAAGCTTTGCGGATCGCTTTGCCTATGCGTTATCTGTGCAGCTCCCTCTCTTTCCCTGTAACCATGTCGCTGATACTTGCCCGCTTATGCAAGGTTTTATGAGCAGTGGCCGAAGAGGAAATGAGCAGGGTGTTACTGCGGGTGTGCTGCCTCCAGCACGGATGGGGATGTCCTGGCAAGCAGCTGGTCGTTGCTCTACCAGCTCCTTTTGTGTGAGCGTCTGCTGGGATCCTCCCCAGAGTTATCAGGCGTGTGCTTTGCCTTGCAAATAGCAAAATTAAAAAACAAAGCAAAACAAAAACACTTGGTTTTGAGAACAGTTGGGTCGAGAGCAGGGGGTGGGATGCACAGAAAGAGAAGGAAAGGGCAGTCCGTAAGGGATGGTCTTGTCTTCTGCACAAAGGCAGCAGTTGCTGGAGAGGGAAGATGGGGCACAGCCATTTCCAAAGGCTGATTGCACTGTCCCTGAAGCTTGTGGCTCCTTCTCTTCTCCTGCCAATAAGAGAATGCAGGGGATGGGTGCGAACTCTGCAGAGCTCTCGCCTGACCAAGGGGTTTTGCTTTTTCTTCAGGGTTTGGCTTTGTTACATTTGAAAGTGAAGACATTGTGGAAAAAGTCTGTGAAATCCACTTCCATGAGATCAACAACAAAATGGTGAGTGTCTGGGCAGGGAGGTGCCTGATGGAGAGCAGAGCAGTGGCACAGGGGCACAGTGGCACAGGTGAAGCAGCACGATGCTGGCATTTCAGGAAGAGTGCCTTAACTGTACCTGAAACCGCGCAGTGCTGCAGGTTTTTAAGTTACAGTGAAACCTCACGGTGGCCTGGGAGGGGACAGAGCACTACCTTTATTCAGAAAGGAGGAAAATGAGTCTTTGAGGCCCCATTGCAGGGCCAGGTGGAACATGAAGGGCTGGATAAGAGCAGCGTTTGAGCTCCTCCATGCCCATTGTGTCTGCAGAGCGAGGGGAGGCTGGCAGTGTGCAGGACGGGAAGGACAGCGGGACGGGCTGGTGGGACTGGAGGTGGCGGCTGGGGACAGCCATCCTGGTGGGCAACCTGCCTGGCCCCCAGCCCAGGGGCTGTGTGCTCTGTGCTGGCCACAGCCAGGTCTGACCTTGTCTTCCTTGCAGGTGGAGTGCAAAAAAGCCCAGCCGAAGGAGGTGATGTCCCCGACGGGCTCAGCACGAGGGCGGTCCCGAGTCATGCCTTACGGGATGGATGCCTTCATGCTGGGGATCGGCATGCTGGGTAAGCCCCGGACAAATCTCATCCCAGTCGTGCCCAGCAGCAGCTCCGAGGTTTTATTGCCAGGAGCCTGCAGCGGGCAGGGCGGCCAAGGGCAGCTCTCCCTGGTGCAGGGCTGGGGACAGCCGGGGAGTGCCGGGACCTGTTTGCGATCACAACTTGCCCTCTGGTGGCACCTGGAAAAACTGCAAACTTGTCGCTGCTGTCCTGTGACAGCCGGAGGAGCTGCCCGGAGGGAGCCAAGTGCTGGGAAGCTCTGTTCCTCTGCAGCTCAGCGCATGGTAGCGTATAACCAGTAACTCCTAATGGCTCTTGTGGAACAGGGCACAGCTCAGAGCTGAGCCAAATGCGGAATAATCCATGCCCAAGCATTTCCCCCCTGTGCTTCTACAGGCTTTCTGATGGATTAGTTCCTAGAAGAGCCCCAAAGTTTCCACTTGAAATAGTCACCCTTATAAAGGTTCTTACTGTTGCTTGAAGACTATGAAAATGCCCTTAACATTTTAGTTAAGCTTTGTCTCACTTCATTCCCTCCCTCACACGGACAGCAAGTATCTGGTAGTGCAAGGAAAACCATACCCCTATTGTGGGACTGTTATAAAGAGCCATCAGTGACAGCCAGCTGGGTTTCGTGTCCCTCAGTGATTCTGAGGTGGATGCACTCAGATGCAAGATTTTAGCAGCCTCCACTTCCAGGTCTACAAAAGCCTCGTGCCTGGATCTGAATGGAGCACGAACCTTCCAGCATGGTCTCTGTTCCCAGCCCTCCTCCCTCCCCCTGCTCTGGCCAGCCTCGAGCCGAACCAGGAGCACTCTGTTTGCTCAGGATCATCGCTGGTGCTGCTGGACAGGCTGTACTCAGCCTGGCTTTCCTTGCTAAGCCTGCTGATAACAGGCAGTCACTGAACAAAACCCCCAAAAGGGCATTTTTTTCCCCCAGTGTTTTCACTGGACTTATTGAAGGAAAACAAATCTTCAGCCTGCGGTTTGGGCTTCTGCCTTTTCTAAGCCATCTGAATTTTAAAGTAGCGAGGCTCGAGCTGAGTCATTGCAGAATCCACGTATTCATTTCTTGGGAGATCTCAAATCAAATATTCGTCTCTGAGTCAACGTCCGGCGTTCTCACAGGCCTGTGCTGTAGAGGTGGACGGCTTCCCGGGAGTGGCAGGCACTGTCCTCCTGCCCGGCTCCGGGAAGAAGTGCTCTGCCTGCATTTGCCAGCATCTCTGGTGCAAAAGTGACTCAGAGCTTTCAGCCTTTCAGATGCCACCACCTCCCCGATCTGTCCCTAAGTCCAGCTGACGCATCAGACTAAGGCTTTCTGCAGAGCTGTGAGCTGCCGAGAAGGAAACCTTCGTGTCCCTACATGTTGGGAGCGAGGGAAAAAGTCAATGGGGCTGTTAAAGCGCCAGCTCACATGCATCCCGTTCCCTGCCTCAGCGATTCCCTGGGTTTTGTGCTGTGTGTGTGTGTTCTTTCTGAGGGCAGTGGTCACGCTGCTCGTGAGCAGCTGGGCACCGAGGAGAGGGACACGGTGAGGCTGCAGTAACAGCGCCCTGTTCTGTTCCCCAGGTTATCCAGGCTTCCAGGCTGCCACCTACGCGAGTCGAAGTTACACTGGCATCGCGCCCGGCTACACTTACCAGTTCCCTGGTGAGTGCTCCCCGCTCCTTTTCTCCGCCTGCCTTCAGGTGACGGGAGTCCTTGGCATGATCCGTGACCCAGGCTCTGCCCCTTTTCCCCTTTCCCCCCCCCCCTTTTTGGTCTTTCTTTAAATTGGAGACGGATGTGGAAGGGGGAGGGGAGAAGCCCTGGAATAGGTGGGAGCAGCCTGTCCTTCATTAGGATTATCCTCACACCCCGGTGACAGGAAAAGCCCCAGGCTGCTCTGCTGCCCTTTATGTTAGCCTCCTCCGTAGGGCTGCTGCTGTTACCCAGGAGGGCCCCCGCAGCTCTGCCTGTCTCGCTGCCTTTGTGTGTGTGTCTGTCTCTCTTCACCAGAGTTGCCACCGCTCTGAAAGTAGCAGGGGAGTTTGAATTGCAGCTTGCTGTGGGCTGGGGAACCCCTCGGCACCCAAAACACAGGCGCCTGCATGCTGTGGTTGCCTTGTGAGCCCTGCCTGGACCTCTCGCAGCTCCTGCTGTGCTGTGGGCTGCCCGTCCCTCCTGTCTGAGGGGTTTGAAGCTCCCAGCCCTGCCGTGTGCCCAGGACACGGCCGCTGCCATCAATGGCTGGAGCCTGCTGTGCCGCAGCTGCCAGAGCTGCCCGGGGCCTCTTCTCCTTCCCCTTCCCCAGCAGCCCAGGGATGGAGGTTGAGCACACGCAGAGAAAAAAGCCCTCCTCACTGTTTTCTAGAGAAGTGGCAACTCTGAGCATCCCCTCCTTACCTTCCCCCTCAGTCTCAGGGTTGTTACACGAAGCCTTGCTGGCAGGGGCTGGGAGTGGGCAGTTGGCTCTTCCCCCCGGCAAGCCCGGGCTGGCTGTGGCTGAAAGCTGCTGTTGCTTCCTGGCTGCCTGGAAGCTCCCTGCGAATGCAGCTCGTGGCTCTCAGTCCCCGTGGCTTCGAGTGCCTCACTGTAAAACCTGGCTGGGCTGCAGGTGAAGCTTCTGCTTGCCCTCCCTTCCAGATTCATGCTAAGGACAAACAGATTCTTTCAGTCTCTGGGGCCCAGCACCTTTCAGCACCAGTTAGAAATTAGTTTAAAGAAGGCACTGGCCCGGTCGCAGCCTGCTCCCACAGCAGCCCTGGCTGCTGCCTGTCTGCGGGGTCTCCCTGGGGGCGGTTGATGGGTTCCTAAGCTGTCTTGCATTTCGTTTTTAGAGTTCCGTGTAGAGCGGACCCCTCTCCCGAGTGCCCCCGTCCTCCCTGAGCTCACAGGTCAGTCCCGCTCATTTCCTAAACTCACAAGCTGGGCAAAGGGGGCTTTGGGCTGTTCCAGTGGTGTTGCTGCTCCACAGCCTGCTGCAGTTAGGCTGGGAGAGCTCCTTGTTCCCTCCGTGCGAGCTCCATCCACAGCTGGGGCTGGCAGGGTGGAGAGGGAAGCAGGGCCCTGTGAGCTGCCTCTGAGAAGGGCAGTGCAGGTCACACCAGGTGAAGGCATTGTAATTCCGAAATGGCATTTCCTGCTGCTGGCCTCTTTTTTAGCTCCTCGCCCTGGGCTGGGTCTAAGTCAGGTACGGAAAACTCCAGAGAGCAGGGTGACTTCTCAAAGGTCCACGAGTGACCTGAACCTGAGCTGCTGCAGGGACAAGTTCTGGAGTGCTGGGAGGAGGGAGAGGGCGTGGGGCGCTCCCACATCCCTGAGCAGGAGGTGTAGGGTCCCTCAGTCCCTGTGGGATGAAACGAGGCCAGAGGGGGCTGTGCTCCAGGGCTAGTCCTGGCTCAGAGTGTAAACACCCTCTGGATCCTCAGCCCCTGCACCATGTGTGGTGCCTTCTCTAGGCGGTGCTCCTTCTGTCCACTCTCCCTCCCACGGCCATGCTTCCCCCAGCTCTGTCGTGTCCGTGGTATCTGTTGTAGAAGAGCAGCTTTGTGTAGCACCCCACTCCCCGTGTGCCATCTCATGTCCATGGTGTTCCTCCTCTCCAGCGCTTCCTTGCCCCCACCTGTCTCAGGGTGCGAATCTCTGCAGTGGGGGTGTGGAAAAGCTTCCTGAGAAGCTCCCCCGAAATTATCGGTACGAACAGGGCTGAAAGGGGGTTTTGTGGCACAGAGCCCTGTCGGTCCTCAGGGAGTCTCCGCTTTCCGGGATGCTGAGGTTGGCAGCCAGCAATGAGCAAATTGCCCTGAGGGAGGTAGGAAGAGATGAAATCCCAGCTCCCTCTTAACAATATCCCTCCCTGACATCAGGGATGCAACTGCATAAGCATCTGACCCCATCTCTAAGCCTTTTGGTTGCCAAACAAAGGAGATTTGGGTTCGGTATGTATTTGCACGTGTCATTTTCCCAGCAAAACATAAAATTTGTAGGGGACCTGACAAAAAAAAGTACTTTTCCCTCTGAGGTCCGCCCCGGGCTGCACCGTGCCCCTCCTCATGGAGGTGAATGGCCGGGGGCCCGCTGGCAGCTGGGGTGCAGCAGGGCCCTGCACAACAGCAAGTTCTCAATGCTGCTTTGCCTGGCTGGGTGCCACGCCAGCTTCCAGTCCTGAGTGTCTGGCTGAAGCACCAGCTGGGGATCGTGGCGTTCTTCCCTCCCCGTTCCGCTTACCTACTGCTAAGCAGTCGCTGAGCAGCCTCTTGGCGAAGCCGCGAGGTTCCCATGTGTAGGCTGGAGCCGGTCCCGCGCAGCGCGGGGCCCCCTCGGATCCTACAAAGGCCCTGCAGCTCAAGGGCCCTCGTGCCTCGAGTGGCTGAGCGCCTGCAAATGGGCTTGGCACGGGGAGCTGAGCTGAGGGGATGGCACAAGCGGGGCTGATTGCTCCAGCGAGCCGAGGGAGAACACGCAGGTGCCTTGTGGTCGCTGCACCAACCTGGTCCCTCCATACACAGCCTGCAAAAGCCAGAAGGGATTTTCCTGGAAAAAAAAGAATTGGAGTCCTTGAGAAGGCCTGGCCCTTGTTCTCATTAAAAGCACATTCATTCATCTGTTTTAGGGCCTTGAAGCAGTGGTGGGGCGGGCGGGCGGCTGCCAGCAGCGTTTCCTCCCCAGAGCGGTGTCTTTGGGGGCGATGCGGAGCTGCAGCATGCTCGCCTTGGCCCAGGGCCTGCAGCGAGAGGCAAACCCAGATCTAAGCCCTGTGTGACGTTTGCCTGAAACAGGCTGGTGCCTGCTACTAAATATTCCCTTATAAGCTAGTCTGGATTTCAGCCTTAACGTGATTGATTTGTTCTGACCTCTTTTTATGGTGCTCTAAACAGAATCACGGCGAATTTCACATTCAAGCATGAAATGCTGACCCAGTCATTTTAAGGGCAAAGAGAAACACGCTGGCTGCATGCCTCCTGCCCCGAGGGCTGGTTGCCTATGGCAGTCGAGTTGGGAATTAAAACTGCTACGTATAAATTAAGACTTACTGTTTTAATTAAGCCATTTTTAGTTCCTGCTCCCTTGGTATATGTTTCCTGCTCGTCTGCAACGAGCAGCGAGGGGCTGAGCAGTTCAGGTGTGAAAGCGGGGAGGATGGCGTGCCTTGAGCAGAGAAATAGGTAGAAAGAGGCTGTTAAAAAAAGAGTGTCGAAACAGAGGGGAGGGACTGAGCCTCACATCACTGAGGATCGCTCCGAGCTGCTGGATTTCTCCACGTTTATAGCCAAAATTTGTACCTATAATACCCTGGGATTTATCTGTCTCTCTGGTTCAGCTGTTCCACATCCCTCAGCTGCTCCGGGATGTGGGGTTAGCAGAGCATGGCTCGTGTCCCCCCGTGCAAGGGTAGCAGCAGAGGCAGGGCTGGGCACTCCCCTGCTCTCCTCTGTGGCCATCCTGCACGCTGCATGAGGCCGATGTGCCTGCATGGCCCTGGAATTTCGCAGCGGGGACAGGAAGGGCCCCGTTGAGGAATTCCCCGTGGAGCCACGTGGTCCCTGAGGTGCCCGTGCCTTCCTTTGCAGCAATCCCCCTCACTGCGTATGGACCAATGGCGGCAGCAGCGGCGGCGGCGGCCGTGGTGCGAGGGACAGGTAAGTGCCACCTTCCTCCCCGGGGCGTGAGGCAGGACGGGCCTGCGTTTTGGGGATCTTCACTCCAGTTTTGTCACCTCTCCCAGGTTCCACCCCCAGTCGCACCGGCGGATTTCTGGGCACCACCAGCCCCGGGCCGATGGCGGAGCTTTACGGAGCCGCCAACCAGGACTCAGGGGTCAGCAGCTACATCAGCGCTGCCAGCCCGGCCCCGAGCACCGGCTTCGGCCACAGCCTAGGGGTGAGTGTTCCCTGGTGGGCTCTGCGCAGGGGGAGGGTGGTGGCAGGGGCATGGGAGGGGGCTGCATCTCCACGCGGTGATGGAGGTGAGCAGGGGGGGGGGCAGACAACTTTCTGGTCGGGAAATGCCACCGCTGGGAGCCTGCTGCTTCCCTGGGCTCCGCTGGTTCTCCCCAGCCACAACTCAAGGTCCTGATCTCCAGACCTTCCCCCTACCTGGCCCAGATGTTCCCAAAGCTCATCTTGGCCCTGACGCAGTGTCCTGCGGGTTGCTGGGCTCCTTTAGTCCTGGCACCTGCAACTGGAACTGCGCTCCCAGCATCTGAACCGCGACTGAATATGTTTTGGTAGTAATTTTCTTCACTTCTCTTTTGTTTGCTTAACAGGGGGTTTTAACTCTTTCCTCGCAGGGTCCCTTGATTGCAACAGCTTTTACCAATGGGTATCACTGAAGCTGGGGACCAAGGAGGCAGGAGGTAAGAGAGCTTCAAACAGGCCCGGGTAGTTAGAGAAGTGTGAAATTCTGAGCTTGGGCTCCCAGCAGGGGCTGTGGAGGCTGCGGGGAGGCTTGCTGGCCTGACCCAGCCCACGCAGGGAGTCCTGTGGCCAGCCCAGGGCTCTATTGCACACAGGGGTTGGTTTCCTGCTCCTCAGGCTGGGAGCATTGTGGAGGGATTGCTTGGTGTCTGGGCACAGAGGGGGGGAGATGAGAGCACTGACAGGAAGAGGAGAGGTCTGCATGCTTGGCCAGAATCATGACCCCGTGGTGATCCTGAGACAAGCCTGGCTCACCTGGCTGGCAGGGGGAGCCTGCCCATGTGGCTGGTTGTTCTCACTGCTGCTGAGACCGCGTCTCTGCAGGGCAGGGCTTTCCTCTCCTGTCTGGGAGAAGAGCAGAGGGGAATCTGGGTGTGATCAGTTCTGTTTCTGGTCCTCAGCAGGGCCTGGGAGGGAGCTGGTGGATGGCGTCTGGTCTGTAAACACGGCTGAAGTTTGTTGGCTTAAAAAGTTAAAAAAAAAAAGTTATTTTTTTTAAAGGAGGGAACAGCTGGCAGGGAAGGGTGTCCGGACAAGGCCCCCGGAGCCTGGCCGGGCGCTGAGCTGGGTGCTGGAGCTGTGGCTGGACCCTGCCTGGCTGCAGCCTCCCCGCAGCCAGGAGCTCCGCAGGTCGGGGCAGGCCGGCTGCATGGCATGTGGAGCCTTGTTGGTGCTGTTACAGAGGGAAGCAGCTCTGCTGGGCCCCGTTGCCGTGCCAGCGAGGTGCGGGGCAAGCCCGTGTCGGGGCAGGTCTGGCTGCTGAGTTATTCCTGCCGGGTAACCCCGGGAGAAAGCCCCGAGAGGAAAGCCGTTGGTTGTTCTAGATCCTGTCCCTTCCTCCCCCTGCTGTGTCCCGCAGATTCCCCAGTGACCTAACCGAGGACAGCGGCTGGAGGATCTGGTGAGCCTCGGGGGATGAGCCACGGTTACCTTTTTCTCGAGTCAAACTGCACACTGCCGGCCGGCTGCCAGGCTCCTGCCGCCCTGCCCTGATCTCTCCCTTTGAGCAGACCACACTGGACTGAACCCGAGGAGATCATCTCGCTTTCTTACTAACCACCGACGGTTTACGCTTCCCCCTCCCCTGCCCCCAGCCCACCGGTTCTTCTTTTATTTATTTTATTAGCTGTTAGTTTTATTTTTTTATTTTATTTTTTTATCTTTTTTGGGGCTCCCCCTTCTTTTTGTTGTTTGCTCTTTCCCGAGCTAGTAGACATATTTTATGAATTGGCTTTGTGATTGTGTTAGGTAGTTTTTATTGAGGAGTATTTTTATTTGGCTTTGAAACTGTTTTGAATATTTTCAACTCTGTTGTTGTTGTCGTCAGTGTTTTTAAAGCACGGTATGTAACAAGAATGCAGTTCTGAAGGAAAGAACGAGACGCAGAGAGAGCAGAGGATGAGAGGAACTGATGTATTTCTATTTTTTTTAAAGAAACTGTTTTTAATTGTTTCTGTTTTGTAAATGTGAGGCTTTGAAAAGTGTGAAACTCCAAGGATCCGAAAACGTTGGACATCGCTATGGAACAAAACAAATGTATATTTTGCTAAGTGAAAAACACTATCTTACAGCTGAAAGATTTTTTTTTTGTTTTCCTAGGTTTAGTTTTACGTGGGATTTTCTTTTTCCTCCTGTATAATATGTAAATATCGCGAGCTGAACCTGGCTGCCACGTGCAGCCTGGCTCCGAGGAGCAGCTCCAGGTCCTGGACTTGGTGCCGCAGTGTGAGCAATACTCTCCAGCAGAATCCTGACAGGACTCCGTTCTTTTTTTGTACACCTTTTACTGTAAGATTTTAAGACCTCTGATGAGACGAAAGGGGGGGTGGGGGCGGGGGTGAAACGTACCGGCCACCGGCTGTTTTGCTGAGCGGGTCAAAGCTGCTTCCAATCGCTCGATGTACAGACTCCATCGCTGGGCTCCGCAGTGCCAGCCTCTGGTTTGGCTTTAGGTAAAGGGCTTTGCCGCCACTGTTTGTCTGGGTTACTTTGGAAGGAATCCACTCTCCAAACACTTATCGCTTGCGTCAAGATTTCCTGGGAAAGGGATCCTCCTCCTCCGGAGGCGAGGGTATCGGAAAGGGGAGGCAGGCAGGTTGGGGGGAGATGCGGGTGGTCGTTCTCTGAAGGGCAGGGCGCTGGGTTGGGGAGGCGTTAACGGGGAGAAAAGCATTAGGGTGGTGATTTGGGGGCGGGTTAAGGGCTTCTCAGGGATTATATGAATTATAGAATCGCAGCTTCCCATTTGCTTTACTCTTGTGTTCTGAAGACTGTGGGAATTTGTCCGTTGTCCCGTGCGGAGGTGGTCTGGTCCCTTCTCCACAACCTGCCGGGGCTTCCCTTGGCACCAGGTGCCCGGGGAAGCCTCCTGCAGGAGCATACGGGGCAGGTTTGGGTCTGGATTTCAGTGAACCAAAGACCTTGTTAAGGGGGGTGATTAAGCCTTTTATTAAGATGCAGCCAAACTCTTTTCCCAGGGAAATAACAGCTTCATCTTAAGTTTTAAAAATCATTCCCTCTCTTCCCCCAAACTGAGCCCCCGTAAGGGAGAGGGGCTTTGAGGACAGGACCGGGAGGGCCGCCGTGCCCACAGGGCTCTTCTCTCCCATCCCTCCCTTCCCCGTGTGCTGGAGCTTGTCCTGACCTGGGCGATGTGTTTGGAGAGTTCTGTTTAGGTAAGAGGGTACTTAACAGATCAGTACTGAAAACACAAAGCAATAATTTTTGTTACTGAGACAAGAGTCTGTATGTCTGTTTTTTTAAATATTTCCTAAGTAAAGAAGAGCTGCATTTTATTGGGTTTATTTTTATTCTATATACTTCAAATTTGGGTCTGCGGCCAGCGCTTTCCTCCCTCTTGGTATACGCGCTGAACTGCTTCCGTGCCCCCTCCAGACATCCCAGGCCAGCTGTGCTGCTGCTGGGCTGCGATTCACTCTCTGGCCAGTGCTGCCACTGCCTGGAGGCTGGGGCTCCGGTTTCAGGGTGGGCATTTTTTTAAAAAAATAATAAAGCTGTGTTTTTAAGCCAGTAAGTTATTACACTCCAATGTTTGTTCTCTCCACACCTGTAACCCTTTTTCCAGATTTCAGTTTTAAATTCCTAATAAATTATTTGAAAACTGTCCTCTCTCGTTATTTGGGCGTGGGAGATTTTTCCAGTGGAGAAGACTGCAGGTGAACTGGGAGCTGGCAGGAGGCGCATCCTGCCATTAGGATAAAAGCCCCAGGGCTCTGACTGTGTGTTCTGCTCCCAGCCTTTGGCAGCAGCCCAGTTTATAATGTGAGGTGGATCCGGGTTTAGCAGAGATTGTGCCTCTTCTTTACATTACAGAGGTTTTGTGCAGATATTTATAGGCTCGAGAAGGGAGGAGACACTGGTGCTTGGAAGGTTGGCTCAGATACTCTTTGGATTCATTGACTATGGTGAGCCAAGGAGGCTAGATCTAAGAAAATAAAATGAAGACATAGGAAGAGAATTCCTTAGTAGGTAACACTACAAGAGATGGTAAATTCCAGCAGTGTAACAGACCTGTTCTAGCAGGTCTTAATCACAGAGAATTCTGAGAAATGACGTAAGGCTCAAGCCTAAGAATGAGTTGCAAATTGAGGTGTCCTCAGAATTGAACTGAGCACCAGCAGCTTTGTATATTGTACAGGTTGGGGAAGCCAAAAATAGCTTTGGTGGAAAAATCTGTACCCTTCTGGGAGTTTTCTCATAACACACTCTTGTGCTGCTCACATGCTCGCTTTCCCACTCTGGGTGGTCCTTTTGTTGAAATCAGATTATAAAATCCAAAATATGACAGCATTTTTGTGACTTAAAAGGCCGGTCTAGTAGAGGTTTTCTTGGCAACATCAATAATAAATGAGAGACTGAGAAATGGGGAAGAAGGAACCACAGAAGGAACCTAAGGTTCATTGGTAGAAGAGAAATAAAACATTAAAAAAGGGAAAGGTAGCCAAGGGAGAATGAGAATGTCACTTAAATGGATATTGAAGGGAAAGTCAGCAGATTGATCTGTGGGTAAAAGATTAAATCCTTTTTCCTAAATAAACGGGGGCACCGGTTTTTTCTACATCAGTCTTTAATGTTTCTTTGATGTTCTCACCATTAGGACACAGGAATCCTGAGTCTGTATCCCAGCACCTGTTTGGCCTTAGCTAACCTGTGAGTGGGGAATCTTGGGGCATCAGAGAGCTTGTGAGAGATCAAAAAAGTCAGAATGGTTCTGGTCACTCACCAGCAGGCCTAGCTTCAGCTAGATGGCCTAGGGATGTGTCAGCACCCTGGGTGCTGTGGGCACCCTGATGTAGTTTCAGCAACTGAAGGGGAAGATGTCCTTGCCATCGCTTACAGAAACATGCATTTGATCCTACTGAAGGGTGCTGAACCCTACATTTCCTGAATAAGCACTCTGGATTTTAGGCTGTTTTCTCTTTCCTTACTCTTAAAACTTGATTCATGCTTTAGAAATAAATGCAGACTCCTACTATCAAGGGAATAGCCTACAATTAATATCTCGAGTGTGTAAAAATGCCAAACCTGTAGCCTTGGCAGCATTACAGGCTCCGGGGTCTGAATACGAGTGCAGTATTTTGGACTCCTGGCTGACTGCAAAAACTTTTCTTACCCTTTTTTGGATCCAACTCACCTCATGCCTTGGTGCAGAGAACCAAAGGGCCTAGATGGGCTCTGCTTTGGCGAGAAACTGCTGTCTCTGAGCTACAGAACACTGTGTGCCTTGAAACTTCTAAGCACAGGTCATTTCTGGCGTAACTCCTCTGAAGTCACGTAAGCCACAAGTCCTTGTTTAAGCCAGGTAACGTTGGCTTTGCCAGGAGAATGTGTACTGTGCCACCTGCTTGTATCTGAAATCAGCGGGCTATCACCAGCTAATCACTAGTTATTTCCATTTGCAATGCTCCCATTCACCTCGCGATGGGTGTGAAATGGAGTAAGGCTGGCCAAAGGCACACAACCTGGAGGGAAACTATTTTATCCCCATATACTTAGTTAAATCTACAGACTAGCTAGTATAAAAATTAATTTTGCTTAACTTGAGGAACAGAGGTTCTATCTCAGAGGAAGAATGGGTAGTTTCTTCTGGACAAGCAATGTACATGTATTAAAAGGAAGACTACATTTATTGGGCAGATTTTGATGGATGGAAAGCAGAATAGATAACGGGAAGAAACTGCACAGCCAGCATGCTCATTGTTTCCAAAAGGCTGCAGTGTAGCTGCTCTGAAGATGGTGAGTCTAAACACACAAAACATGATGGTGATTTCAGGAGCCTGATGGCAGCGTATGCCATCAAAACATGATTGCCTGGAGCATTCTCCTGTTTCACCCAGCTCTGCTAGGTTTTGCCGTGTACCTGGTGATGTGGTAACACACACCTTGACCAGATAACACCATGTCTGCCCCTGCACTCCAACACTCCTTCTTCTTCTTGGTGCTCTGCATCTCTGAAGCCTCAGGGAAAATCCTGCTGAATATTTCAGTTAATATTTCCTACAGTCATCCCACCACCGATGTGTTACCATCTCCTTGTGTTCACACTTTCCTTTGTTGTAGTTGTTTGCTATGCTGCTTCTCCTAAGAAATTTCAGAGGATTTCCACGTTGCTTGGCTCCTGGTTCTTGCCTAGCAGTACTTCTTTTTCCTATATGGAGAAAGTTAAAACTAGACTTTTTAAAATTAATTAATTTTTTTTTTTTTCTGCTCATGCCAAGGGTCAATGGGGATAAGTGAACAACGTGTTATCTCGTTCCCTGAATTAGGCCAGGTGAATCAACGCAGAGATATAGGAATAATGATAAGTGGGATAGCATAGAAAGAGTATACAAGTATTAGTAACTGTCTGTTAGTGCCAGTATTTTCCAGCATAACTTCCACATTGCTATATTTTTTTAGTAGAGAGCCCTTAAAAATGTCCAGCTCTTTCAGGTAGTCTTCTAATATGACCATTAAAATAATTTAATTGCAGAAATCCTAGAAAGCAAATATTTACCCTCCTGGCTTCCAGAGTTTGAACTCCACTGGCCTTCACCCGGTCATGTCACAAGCTGCCGTCTGCAGCCCCTGATGGAAGAAATCTGCATTCAGTAACACAAATACTGGCTTGCTGACATCAGTTCTCAAGGTGAGTTTGTAGTATAAAGACCTGCATTTTCTTTAGGACCAGTCCCATTGTCAAGATCTGCAAGAATGAAGTCCCTTGCCCTGCTTTTCCTGCTGTCGGGTGCGTAGGTGGCACTCATCCCTCTCGGCGTGCCCGTGACTGGTAATACCATGCCTAACTCTAACCGTTGTGCTTCTCCTCAGTGGGTGCTGCCAGCGCTGATGTCTCGCCTCGCGCAGTGTGGCAGCTGCGCAGCATGATCCAATGCACCATCCCGGGCAGCCACCCCCTGCTTCAGTATGATGGCTACGGCTGCTACTGTGGCTTGGGAGGCAGTGGAACACCAGTGGATGAACTCGACAAGTTTGTACAACTCTGCTTTTACAAATATCTTTCCTAGCTTGCACTTTCTCATTTATGCATGCCTGCTTCTCCTTATCTTGCCCTGTATATAAAAAAATGCTCACAAAACTCTCTGGCTGCTATGGATAAAGTGTTCCCCCAAAGACTGGTTCAGGGAAAAAAGGTTGTGTAGTATCATACCTGAATGTCTTATTACTAGGATAAAATATAATCCAAGCAATGCATTCTACTTTCTCCTTCTGTGGCAGCTATGTTCCATTCATTCCAGCACCTTTGTGTTTTGTTTTGTTTTGTTTTGTTTTGTTTTGTTTTGTTTTGTTTTCCCAGCAGTGCTGTGCTGGCAGCCCAGACAGCAGTTCTGAGCCCACTACCCAGTGCCTGACCATTGACCTCTCAGGGCTAAGCAGCAAAATGCTAAGAAGTAGCTTGCCAGTTTGGAGCTCACATTAGACCGATAGCCAAGGTGCAGAGGATTGTGCCAGCTGTTAGCTTCTCAGCTGCCAGGCTGCTGTAAACACACGTGTACTTGAACAGTAGCTGGCAGAGGAGGAGCTGAACTCAATGATCCTTGTGGGTCCCTTCCAGCACAGGATATTCTGTGATTCTGTGTCCCTTTGAGGTCCTTTGTGTCCTCTCCCTCTTATCACTGAGTATCTTGAGGTTTTTTTTGTTCAGCGCCTTGTCAAAGCGTATTTGTAAACACTAGCATATTTACATGTCTCACAGGTCAGCTGAGCTTGCATTTCTGGTGTTTTCTGACCTCTTCCTCCTTGTCTTCCAGGTGCTGTCAAGCACACGATAACTGCTACTCTCAGGCAAAGAAGCTGTCAGCATGCGCCTTCTTAGTGGACAACCCCTACACAGAGACGTACAAGTTCAGCTGCTCCAGCGAGGAGATCACGTGCAGCAGTACGTCCTCCTCCGTCTCACTCTGCTTTGCTCGGCACTTCGGCTGCAGCTGGGGTCGGGGCTGTGTGAACCGAGTGTTTCTGTGGCAGGGAGGCCAGCACAAGGCCCTTGCTGTGGATGCCTCTGAGGTGGCCCAAGAAGGGTCAGAGCGTGAGGTGGTGCACGTGGGGACCCGCCCTCTCCTCAGGGGGATGAGGCCCTGAGCTCCCACACGAGGCCGTGGGGGCAGTGGGATGACTGGGGAGCGCTGTGCAGCTCTGTTATGTGTCTCTAAAGTCATGGCCGAGCTTTTATGGCTCCTGCATGGTGAGAAGCAGCCAGCAGGCCACCAGGCAGAGCTGAGGGAGGGCAGGAGGGACACGGAGGAGCCCCCACAGCCCCTGTGGGAGCGCCTCACGCCCGACATGGCAGCGGTGACACGGGGGGGGGGCTGAGGGGAGGCGGGCGGCGGCTCTGAGGTTCTGACCGTCCCCGCTCCCTCCCTCAGGCACCAACGACGAGTGCGAGATGTTCATCTGCAACTGCGACCGCACGGCCGCCATGTGCTTCGCCAAGGCGCCCTACAACCCGGGCCACTACCGGCTGGACAAGGACAAGTACTGCAAGTCCTCCTGAGGGCTGGCAGCGAGCGAGCGGGCGCCGTGTACATATAATAAAGCCGGGCTGACACAAAGCAACGCCGCCCCCGCGCCTCTGCCGCGCCTCAGCGCCTCAGCGCCGCGCGCGCCCCCGGCGGCCGTTAACGGCCGCGCGCGCGACCGGGTTCGGGGTGGGGGGAGGGGGGAGGAGGAGGAGGAGGGAGGGGGAAGGAGAGGCCCCGCCCCCTCCGCGAGCCGTTCATTGTGGCGCGCGCGGTGTTCCCGCCTCCCCCGTCACCGCGTTCTTTGATTGGCTCCGAGCAGCGGCGGGGGCGGGGCCTGGAGGAGGTGGGGAGGGAGCGGGCGGGAGGCTGCGAGCAGGTGCGCCCCGCCCCGGCCCCGCCCCGCCCCTCGGGGAGCACCTCAGGGACCCGGGTTCGAGTCCCGGTGCCGCCCCGTCCCCTCACGGCGCCCCCCCAGCCCCCGGGCGAGCGGGGAACGGCGGCGGCGCGGCTCCCCCCGGCGCCCCCAGCCCCGCCGCTGCTCCTCCGGGCTCCCGTCCCTCGGGGCACGGCCCGAGGCGTTTGGCCGTTCCATGCCCGCGGGGCTGTAGCTGTGGGGAGGGGGCGGCCCTGAGGGACGGTGCCGGGACGGAGCCCCGGTGGGGGCGGCCGGAGGGGGCGGGTGGGCTCCCGGGGCTGCCCCAGGTTGTGTGAAGGAGCCCTGGCTCCTCAGCCAAAAACAGCTCAGCCGCGTCCCTCAGCATGAGGAGAGCGTGCAGCCCGCCTGTCCTCCCTGCCCAGGTAGAGGATGGAGACCCTGGACGAGTTTGACAACGAGTACCCCCTCAGCATCACCTTCTGCAGGCAGATTTCCCCAGAGGACTTTGAGGAGCAGTCCGTGTCCTACACGCGGCAGTGCCTGCAGGAGCTGTACGCGGCCATGGAGCAGAACCCGTGGGTCTGTGAGAGGGCTTTGAGGAAGCAGAAACAGGTGGAGAAGGAAGAAGCTGGCTTGTTCTCCTACATAAAGGTACTTGCGGCCTCCTCGAAGGAGGCTATCAGGATGATAATGAGATAGGAGGGTGAATCACTTCTTTTCTTAATAAAATAAAAACTGAGTGTGCAAGTCTCACAGCCAGATAGGCCGTATTGTGCCAATACTCGTATCCTGGTTTTCTTCAGGTGTTCAGGTTCATGGGTTTTCTGGAAACATTGAGCTCTCTGGGTTCTTCTGTGGAAATCTGGAGGCTGGTGGATGTGTTTCCATCGTACTGCTAGGATGAATCATTTCTAGGGCTGGAAGTGCAAGATGAGGTCTGTTGTCCTCACACGCTAGCTTTGATTCTGAGCTCATTGTTTGTAAAGGTCCTAAGCATTACTGAAATCCCTTTGTAGGGATAAATAAAACCCATTGTAGAGGCAAAAGTAAAATACTATCGCTATGTAAAGAAACACTGTGCTTTTGAGCTGTACCATCCCGAGCTGGGAAGAGAGCTGGGCTGCAGTCATAAGCGTTTCAGAAACTTAGTATAAGTCTTTCCCTGTAGTAGTAACTAGGTTTGAGGTGGGTAGTACATCTGCTGTGGGGCCATTCTAGCGTTCCCTAGATACTTTCAGCGGATAGATGGGAGTGCCAACTCATTCTATGTCTCTCTTACCCCATACACATTTCTGTAAGCCTACACTTAAGTTTGGACCCTTGGTCATGTTTCTTATTTACGCACGTTTGGTGGTGCAGAAGGTCTAACGGCAGATTTAACAGCCCCCCAGGCAAACCCTTGTATAGGGGATCTTGTCATATCATGTGAAGTGCCAGGCCTTAGGCAATGGCAGAAGTGGTGGCGGGGCTTGGAGAGGGCTGTGCAAAGTTACTCTTTAGGGCTCGGAGGAACACTGTGGAAAGCAGAGTAACAGCAGGCCAGGGGTTGCTCAGACTGACTTATTGCCAGTTGACGGGGAAAACAAAGAATATATGAACATCTTTTGCCATGCCAGTCTGTGCTTCTGTTCCAGGAGCACAAGCAGAAACTGAAATAAAATATTGCTGTGCTTGCTGTGCATGGAAGCTCTGAAGCTCTACAGAGCTGGCATGTGATATGCTGGAGGCATGGTGCCTGTGTGGGTTTATGGTGCAGAAGTGAACTCTCAGTGTCTTATCTTTGTCTTCTCTATTGTTGTTTTCTAGGCCAAGATTTTTTGGACTCTGCAGGGAGAATTGAATTACTCTAACTACATGGACATTGCAGAGATGAGAGAGAAAGTATGCCAGCTGAGACGAGACATGAAGAGAGTAAACAACTATGCTCAGGGTAATGACTGCTTCAGTTTCCATTTGTGTCTGGAGACCAATACTAGACACTTGTACTGTTACTCTTCCTCTCAGGCTCAGCTTTTCTTCTTACCTGCCACTGTATACTTAGTGATGCAGAAGGAAAAGCACAGATGTGGTAATTAGGTATCTTTCCATAGTGGGAAGGGAGAGAACTGGGGTCTGCACACAGACTTGCAGGTATCATCTGTGTCTGGAGCACTGGTTTTAAACCCTGGCTAGCTTGACTCTGCTTTTCACCTTTCTGTCGCAGTTTTGTTTCTGGTCATTCAGGAAAGATCTCAGAGAATAGTGATACTAATCTACTATCTCATTCATTCATGAATTTTCTTATGAATTCATGAAAAGTTCTCATGAATTATTCAGAGACACCAGAAAGGTGTCTCTGTGGTCTTTCTACTACCCCAGATCTGCTGTTTTGCAGCTGGATACAGTATCGATGGATGCCCCTTTTCTATCAGCACCCAAACTGAAGTCATTTGCTGCAAGTTTCTGTAGGAGAGGCATATATTCACTTGCTTGTCAAGACACCTGATTTATCTTCCATTTTGCAGGGCATAACTGAAACTTATTTCCTGTTTTTTTTTTTTTTTTTTTTTTTTTTTTTTTTTTTTTTTGGGTGGTTCTTATGAGCTGCAAGCTCCATGTTTCATCACCCCCTTTAAAACAAGCTTTCCTCTTTGATCAGCTATTCACAGCTCCAAGTTTCCCTCTGACTGAAAGGTCCAATCAACATAAATCTGGCAGAGCTTTAGGAACTGTCTTCAACCCATTTGGCTGTGTGCAGCTCAGTAAATGGAGGTTATTATTCCCCTTCATGCTAAGCTGTGAAAACACATCAAAAAGCATTTGCTTCTTGTCTCAGCTCCAGTGCTGTTTTCCCCAAACAACAAAGGGACTCATCTTAGTGAGAAGGCAGCCGTAATCTCTGGCTTTCCTTACCTGCAGGTACAGCTGCTTTATTGCAGAAGCAGTAATTGCACAGGCAGCCGAGGAGCCTTGCTGCAGCCACAGCCAGTTCTGTGCACAGACACAGGAGTCCCTCATTACACCCAGCAAGCTCTGTCTTGCCAAGTGCTAAACGGGAGGGTTGTAATCTGATTTTTGTCAGATGCCACCTGCTTGATTAAGGAACCAAGCATCGCTTCCCACCAGCAGTGGTTTGTGTCAGACTGTGAACTCTGAGTTGTTGTAGGTTTTTACAATTACAAAGTCCAGTTGGATTTCTTCTCCTTAGCCCTTGCCAAGGACCACGCTGGACATTTGGATGCAGCATGTGTCTGTCTTTTGATACCTTTTTTTTTTTTTTTCTTGGAAGATTCTTCTGATAAAGGAGCAGCAGAATGTCCCAGAAGAGCTCTCATATTAGCAAAAATGCACTGTTTCTGATTTGCATGTGCTGAAGCTGCATATGTTGTCAGGGTCTTGGCAAGGGCTAGCAGCTCGCTTGGGTCATTCATTCAAAGCTGCTTGCCTCTAGTTTGCAGGAGCCGTGCTGTACACTGTGAGACCTTTTAACACAAAATGCTTTTTATAATCCTCCTCTTTTATTTTTAGCCTTATTGTTACCTGCCTGGCCAATTGTCAGTGTGAGCAGGTATGAATTTCTTATTGTTCATCTGCGTCCTGTATCTACCAGGACTTGGGTGCACAGGTGACAGACCGCTCAGCTGTGCAGCTCCCACTGGGGACTCTTCCACTTAAAATCTCACAGAAGCAATACGATAGGAGGAAAAGGACTAATGGGCTTCTTTGTGTTATTATGCCCAAAACATCATCCAGATTTTTTTTTTTTTTAACTTTAACCAGAAAGATTAAAGCTATTTAACAGCCCACATATCAGAAATTCCAGACCTTTTCAGAAAGAAAGCATCAGCCAGGAGAAATCTGGCATCTGAAAGGCTTTTTCACATGTATTATATGTGAATATATATCAGTGATGAAAATGGCCAGACCAGTAGGACTGGAGAAGCAAAGTCCTCTATTGTAAATTTATTCTCTTGCTACAATTATATTTTCTGTAATCTAAAACCACAGCTGTTAAGGCTAAGTTAATTTAGATCTCAAAACCCCTGCACTGTGCAGGGTGTCATGACAAGAAACACTAACCTCAGGTGTTTTCCTTTCCCATAGGCACCAGAAAGCCTCCCAGGATGGTTGCTTTCAGTTGCTATTTACCTGGGGCTGCCCTAGGACAGGTTATGTGAGAGGAAAACTCCATCTGTCCTGCCCAAGCACTGGGTTTTGAATGAATAGACTGAGGAAACCAGTAACTTGGTACTGATTTGAAATATTTTTTTTCTCCACACAGGTGCAAAGACTAGGAAAGGACGACATACAAGGCACTCGTGGGGAAAGATGCACACTCTAGGTGGTGGATTTAGCCCCTTGCGCTCCAAGGCTCCTGAACCTCCCAAGATCACAATGCCCAGGGTCTTTGGTCCTTTTCCAAAACTCACGAATCAGCAGGTTTGTCAGTAGGAGCACTCTGACTGTAGGAGGTGGGAGGCTGTGCTTACACCATTCCCATCAGGCACACTCCTCCAGGCTGTCTCCTGGGTGCTGCTCCTTCACCAGAGTGCAGTTTGTGAGACAACTCTCATCCTGCAGAACTCTATTACAAAGTTTGCTCTGAGGGTTTGCCCAGAACTGAAGGCAAGGCTTGCCAAATATGAAGTAGCTTTTGTTTGCTCTGGGTAACTCCAGCCCCCCTTTCATAGGAAGGGCAGAAGCATCCATTGTAAGGCACTCACAGCTCCTGTAGCCAAACCTCAGGAACCTGTTGTGTTAGGAACAGCTGTAAGAAAGAGTACGAGTTGTTGATTCTGCTAAGTTCATTGGAAAAAACAAAAAAAAAAAACAAAAAAAAAACAACAACAAACAAAAAAAACTGTCCTTGTGCTGTTGTCTAATGTGTGCTTTTACCAACCACAGGTGGACAGAACTACAGTTTCAAGCCCTGATCTGAAATTCTGGTGGAATGGCACAGCAACACTGAACCAGAAAAGGTAGGAGAGCACTGAATCACGCAGGGGATGATCAAGGCTGGCTTAAAGCAGACAAGGTAGCTAGGAAGGATCTGTGTTTCCCCATGGTAATAGGGAAAGAGATCATTCCTCAGGCTCTGTAACACTTATTCTGTTAGTTTCAGCTGGTGGTTGATTTGTGTCCTATACTGCTCAACCCTGGGGATTTCTATAACTATATCCAGGCTGGAAACTTGAGAAGCTGAGAGCTTTCTCAAGACAGGTCTTTGCTAGCTACCTGAAATGGCATAGTCAGCTTCTGATAGCCGTTATCTCTCTGCCTTGCTTCTTCCTACACACAGAGTGCCAAAGGAGTGACAGGGGAAGGTGTCAATCAGCGTTAGAGTGGTGCAGAATTGGCTTTTGGTTTGGAACTTTAGGCTTGCTGTGGCATTTCTCAGTTGAGCAATCTTATTTCCCAGTGGTGGTGGGGGAACACATTAGGAGATTAAGTGTTCTGATCCTGCTGTAGAAGTAGTCAATTTTAGTAGTGCTGGATCAGCTGGGTAGAAAAAAAGGAACAACTTTGTCTCAGCCTCATATGCTTGTTATATATATGTGCTCACTACTATATAGTAATAAACCATGCACGGGAAATTTACTGTAAATGTTTATCATTTACTGTAAGTCACTGTCCCTAGTGACTTAAAAGCATATAGTGCAATATACAGGGTAATTCGTGTAGGGTCAGGGTAGCGATGCCTTTATCAGTGATGCTGAAGAGACGCCCTGACTCCCATGTGCTCAGCTGCTGAATTGGAGGCAGGAATGGGCGTAGCAGGTTTAGTCACCTGTCACATTGGTAATGCCCAGTCTTCACTGCAGATGTTTTCTTCTTTCAGACTTCCTGGCAGTGATCCCACGCCTCCTCCTCAAAATGCTGGCTCTAATAGCACCAAACCGGCAGCCTCCGTTTTTAACACAACTATGACTTCCACATTTCAAGGTGGTGCTGAAGATGACATGGATGATGAAAAACCTGGCCCCAGTTCCTCTGCTAAAGAGACATAAATGTCTCTTCTAGTATGAAAAACCTAAACGAGTAAACGCTGTGCAAGTGTCCTGGTTGTGTGTGGAGGCTCTGCTATGCCTTAGCTATGGTTTCTGCAAAAGCTTTGATTAGCAGAACAGCTGTACTATGTAAAAGATGACTGACATCTATGAGCTTTCTTCACTACCAAACAGCAGATTTCTAACTCACCGGCAAGTAGGATCACCATTAAAAGGGAGCAGAATGCAGGTAGGGGTCCTGAACTTACCTCACATGGCATTGAAGTGAAGCAGCGTCTCCTAAGACCCATTACAGCTAAGTCTTGAACCATGTTAAGTATCTAATTTCCTCCACCTTCTGCAGAATTGGGTCCTCGAGTATCCCTTTGATTCTGTATTTTACTTGCTCCTGAAAATGGCAACAACAAAACCAAGAATTTTTCATCCTGTGGCCAGATCTCCTTGCTTTGGTATTGCCCCTTTAGTAGATGACTCTGGCACTCTTTCTTCCAAAAAAGTTCTTGTCAAAATCGTTAGTATAGGACATGTGATGTGAGGAGTAGGTTTGGGGTGTTTGGAACAGCAATTACACTCCCTCATTGCCATGAGGGGAGTGGTATATTCATATGGAAGGTTGGGTGAAAAATGTGATGTTCCAGTCTGGGCAAGATTCCCCAAATATGTTATAATATATGTTAAGCTACCACCCTAAGGATTACCAAAACATGGCTACCCAGTAGTGACAGATCTGTTAGGAGTGTGCAAAATCACATCTGTGAATAGCTTGAGCTCAGTCCTGAGGGAAACCTATTGTGCAGATTTAATTGCATCTCTCTCTCTCAATTCATCAACTGTTAGTAATTACATCCTGCATTTTTGCAATGGAAAAAATGAATCTAAACTGGCTATTGAGACTGTACTTAAATAAATCACAGGAGGGGGAGGAAATTGCAATGCAAATAGTATCAGTCATGTAAACAATTTTAATTCACTACTTAGTTATTCATTAATTAAATAACATCTTTAAAAATTGCATTCTAGAAAAGGTAGCAGCCACACTGAAAGCAGCTCTGGTCAGATATTAGCTTAAAGTAAATCCTCTGGCATCTCAACAATATTCCATTTTTAAAGCATTCGGACAGTAAGTAGTTCAGCTGGTCAGCTGGCAGTCGAGAGAAGTGCTGACTTCCCCTTTTTGCTCAAAGATGTCAACCTTGTAGTCTGTGCTTTCAAATCATTTCTTACAAGAGCAGTATTCTTGTTCAGCTTCTCTTTTTAGCCACTTTTTTTAAAATGCAACAGCAAATCCCCTTGTGTCCTTACCCTCTTTAGCACGCCCCACATTTGCCCACTAATAGCAACGGATCCTCCAGCTGATACTGTGGTGTTCCACATTGCTCTCCTCTACTATTCTACCTCAAGTTACTTGGTCAAACTCCCTGCCCCTCACTCTTCTCCTGAGACAACTATTCAAAAAAAAAAAAAGTGTTTTGTTCTCATATGTCTGATTACCCTGTCCCAGTGAGTGCAAAGAGAAGGCACTGTTTACAACGACAAAGTAAGGCAGAAAAGACATTTTTTCATCATCATTCTCCTTCCTGGTTAAGTGGAGCGGGTGTCAATGCAGAAACAAACTGGTCAGGTCGACATGCGCGAGGCTTGCTGCCCTCTCCTGGTGTCATCAGGGGCCACACGTAAGGATCTCACAGATGCCCCTGACATTGAAGTTTCTCCACTTTTGAGATGGTAAGTCCTGTAGGAGGGGAGGTAAGAAGTTGCTTTATCGATGGAATTGACCATTTTCGTTATTCTCATTTCAAAAGAGCAGTGTTTTGGTCAGCTGGATCAATTCAACCAGACATAGCTTTCAAATTGTCAGTAGGAGTATGGTGACTTGAGAAACTTTCATGAATTGTTTTGTTACAAAGAAAACTGTGTGCAAAGGCAGCAGCACTGATCACATTCTCTGAATCCGCAGATGCCCCCGATCCCCTGTAGTTTTCTGTTTGTGACAACTGGATTGGAGGTTAACATTGCTAGGTTTTCTGGTCTCCTTTGCCTAATTTTCTGGGAGCATTTGCACTGAGTATGCTTTCTGTTTATCATCACGGGAAGCAGTATAATGGCCCATCAGAGCATACCAGGTACAGATGAAAATTTGCAGCCAGGCTTTGATGGGGACATATTTTTGATGGGAGCATTGTGGGAACATCTTCTTAGTCAGCACATCTCAGTCACAGATTTTAATGGATACATAAACCCATCTTCTTACCCTTTAAGGCGACTGACCAGGGAAGGCACTCACCTTGGAGAAATATTTTTACTCCTGATAGCTGCTGATGTTCAGTTTGCTGGGTCAGTGTGCAACAATCAGAGGCAGCAGCTCTCCACAGCGGGAATTCAGTTTTAAGGATGCAAAGTGGTCTAACCTTGTGGGCCCGATGTTAAGGATTGCAATGGGCAGCTGCTTTTCCCGGGCAGCAAGAGCAAACCTGTAACCAGAGTATACCTGCAGGAATACCAGCAGAGAGAATTATTGGCAGCACAGGCAAAGGAGGGCTACAGAAAGGTCTAAAGAAAGTAAAGTAGTTGCTGTTGGCAGGAAAACGGGGCTGTATGTACACTCTGTGTTATGCAACTGCACTTAATTCAAGTAGGAGGTTTCTCCACTCATGAGTGCACAGAAGAGAACAGCTTTTGACTTTTTATCAGTGAAGGGTTTCCACTTTTGTAGAAAATATATACATTGAAGGGGAAAGCCCTTTTCTTTTAGTAAATCTCTGCAGCAGTTTTTATTAGTTATCATAGGTACTTAAATGCTTCTGCTTTAATGGTTTTCACATGGCCCAGTTTAGGTACTACAAGAATGAGCGTAAGGCATTTCAATCATTCCTGTGCAAAGGATTATGTGCTTAAGAAGTGCAAGCTCAAGGAATTTGTCTCCAGTATCCTGAAGTGAAGTGAATTGCAATCAGACAAGCCTTCATTTTCTGCCTTTCTGGAAAGCTTTAATTTTTCTTAATGTAATAGAACCTGTTCCTGGAAAATCTCTTACACGAACTCTATTCCAAAAGCTTTCACAGGTTAAGCACCAGGGTTTTCTAGACCACTTTATCTTACAGATAAAATATGGTTCACAGAGAAAATGTGGTGTGATATAAAGGACAGTCCTAAGCAGCAAGCAGAGAGTTCTGGTCTCTTCTTCAGAAGCTTGATTAGGACTTAGAAGTCCTAAAATCTGGTATTGCACACAGCTTTCCATGAGGCCTCGACAGCTGGCATAGGCTAAAAAATTCAAGGGAAAAAAAAAAGATGGGGTGGTGATGTTTGCAGAACTGAATTGTGTCAGGTATCCTGGCTTTATGGGCAACCGCGAGCCTACAAGGCAGTGATGGAGGAGGCAGCAGAGTGAGGTCTGAAGTGTGAATGGGGTTATTTACAGCAGCATGGCTGAGACTGGCAGCGGAGTTATAGGCTCAAACAGGATAACTGTAGAACTAAATCCCAACAACAGTAAAAATAAATTACCAAGAAGCTCTGAAGTGGCTGTGGTGACTGCAAACAGCAGCCCTAATTTGGGGGACCAAGGACTTGTTGCCAGCAGAGTAGCACAGAAACAGGAACGCGGTGTGGGAGGAAGAGCTCCTTACCTGCATAGAGGATCCTGCCACCAGCATGGAGTCTGACTCTGCCAGGCGTTGGTGCACAAAATCCACCTTTTCCCGGCTCACCGTATCTCCAAAGAAGGTCACGTCGGGCTTCAGGATGCCACCGCATTTACTGCAAGCTGGGACTTGGAAATTGCGCACCTGCTCATCCGTCAGGAAGACGTCCCCATCCGGAGCCACACCGAGTGCTTCAGCTTTCCAGGTAGGATTCAGAGCTTCAAAATGCTCCTGAAGCTCAGAGCGCAAGGTTTGATCTCCACAGCCCAGGCAGAAAACCCTGAAATGCAGAGCAAAGTCATAATGGAGAGAGAGAAGCTTCTAAGGAATTCATTCCTTAGAACAAGGAACAAACTCTAAAGAACTTGTTCCTTAGAAGGCCTGGAAAGTCTGTTGTCATCGCCCCCATTTATGTAACAGATAGTGCAGGTCACTGAGCTGTCTTTCTGCCTCCAGCTGTTGCTTTGCAGGGATGCTCCAGGGTAAGCACTTTGAACCCTGTGCATCCCGTCTCACAGTCAGGGCTTGGCTTTTTCATCAGGAAGTTCTGGGTGACCACAGGCAGGCTGTGATGGCTCCTCTCCAGATGACCAGCCTGTGCATTTCTGGCACCACCCTCTCTACTTAGCCCTGGACACTCTTTGCATCCTCAGGATCCCCCTGCCTTCACTAAGAGGACATTTACTGCAGCAAGGAAACAGGAGGTTCGGACTGATATAAGTTCTAAGCACAACCCAAACAGCACTCCAAAAATGGGGAGTTGTTTGTTTCTTAAACACTGCTCTGTGAGCAGCGCTGGTGCACAATCCTCATCACCCCAGCACAAAACCACCCTTGAGCATGCCATCTCCACTAACATAGAGCTTTTACATTTTGCCTCCTTTTGCAGCAGCTACCACTGCACTGACACGTTGGTCACCCTGACTGAGACACGAGAGCATCAGCCATCCTCCTGTCCCCACGGGGTACCTGTGTGTGCAGCCGTGCAGTTCTGTCAGGCGCTGGCTCCCAGCTTTGGTGTGAAGGGCATCCACGTTCTGGGTCACCAGCCAGTGGAGCTTTCCCAGTTTCTCCCAGTCTCTCAGCACCAGGTGCGCCGTGTTGGGCTGGTGGGAGGAGAACAGGGGCCAGCCCACGAAGTTCCTTGCCCAGTACCGCTGCCGGGCGCTGGCGCTACGAACAAACTCGGCGTGCTGGATGGGCCGCCTGTCGGTCCTGGCGTAGAGCCCGACTCCTTCAGAGCGGTAATCTGGGATCCCCGATTCAGTCGAGATTCCAGCCCCGGTCATTACAAAGAGCTTCTTGGAGTTAGAAACAAAACGCTGCAGCTCCTCTACTTCCACAGGATCCGGGGGAAGACAGGCTGGCACGAAAGCCAAGTTTGGAGAGGGCCTGGACACGGAGTGGTGTCTGAGGTGATGGAGTCGGGTGGCTCTGCAGCCCCCTGGCAACCTCCTGGCAGAGAACATGCTGAGCTAAAGGCCAAGAACAGAACACAGGGCAGGTAAAAGAAAGCAGAGAGCAAATCCCTGATTGTATGTTCTTGGGAATCTCTGGAAAACATTGCTGATAAGTTTTCTTTGCTCTTTTTTTTTTCCTAACAAAATCAGAATGACTTTGGAGCTGTTAAGTAAACCCTGCTGTGCGAGGACAGCATTTGCACGTCCCATTCACAGAGGGTAGCAGAGGGGTGCTGAAGGTGTGAGGGTGTTAAAGGCAGTTTGAGGAGGGCACCAAGCACCTCACAGCTGAGCTGTTGCAGCATGGGGACAGTTCCTTAAAGGCTGTCTGCTGGAAACATGCCTGTGAGACCTGTGGCAGCTCTGAGAAAGCTCTTCAAGTAGCGAGCTTGTTTGTCTGCTAGGCAGGCAGCTCGCTCCTTCTTGAGCTTCGGAGCCTGGCTGGTTTTTAGACTCCTGCTGTGTCTGAGTTGCTTTGCCTCAAGTCCCTGGTCTCCCTCAAATACCAATTCTTACAGTGAGTAGAGCAATATCTGAATACACTGGAAGTCTGCATGTTCAGCTGTATTTTGATACTAAATAGATGCTAGTGGCAAAGAGTAGTAATTGAGTTGTCTCAATTAACCTCCAGCACTTCATTATCAGTTGAATTACAGGGAGAGCTACCTGGATTCAGGGCCATGGCACCATACCCTAGTAAATTAGACTGAAATCACCAATGTACAGACACAGTGGCTATGCCAGTGTTTTTCAGGGCTGACTGATATCAGGGCTGAATCGTGCAGGCTTATTCTGGAAAGCCTTCCACTATAGTCCCAAATTGTTTTTTATATCGAAGCAGAGGATTATGTTCATGATGATTTTTGCCTTGTTTTGTTGTTTATTAAGAGTAGTGTTGCGCCTTCCTTCGGTGCAGGTTTAATTTTCCATATTAATTAATTAGGAGGGACAAAGTTTCCCAATAAACTGTAACTTGCTTTGAGAATAAGTCCTGTCGTGATGCTCCCAGGAGGCTGCTAAGCCAGCTTGATGGTGATTAAATTGCTTTAACTGATGAAAATTCTCCATTTCCCCCCATTATCATCAAAAGATCTCTCAGAAGGAAGTGTTCTGAGGGGGAATGAAATGGAGATGTAAAACAGGGTGACCCCCAGGAGAGAGAAGGCAGCGGTGGGCACAGCAGCAAGAACAGCAGCGCGTACGTTTGAGGGAGACTCTGAAGCGTGACAGTGAGTGACAGAGAAACTTGCAAAGGGCTGAACGCTTCCTGTGAAACGTAAGGCTGCTGTCAATATCAAAGCGCTCAGATTTAAAAAACAAAACAAAACAAACAATGCAAGCCAAAACCCAGCCACGCTTACGCAAAGCTCCGTAAAGCTACCTACCAGGGCCCACGGCTGGGGTTTGTTTCCTAACACACATCCGAAAGCTCCGCAGGAAGAGAGCGGCCAGTGTAGGCAGAGGACAGACAGCTTGCTACAGGGCAGAAATCCAGAGCCGCGTCACCCGAGCCTGTTCTGTAACAATGACACGGGTGGGAGGAGAGGGGTGGTGGGCACGGTGCGCACAGCCAGGGCCAGAAGCACCTTATGGTGAGTAATGCCCCAAAACCTACCTGTCATAGCGCTGCCCGACCGACCTCTGCAGGCCTGCAGACAAGGAGTTTGCTGGGAAATGTAGTTTGCACCGAGCCCGAGCAAACACTACAACTCCCAGGCTTCAAGGAAAAAAAAAATCGCCCCCCTTCCTGAAAGGTGTGCCTTGGCAAACACTGCGTGCTGCCCTCAGGAAGCACAGAATAAAATCAGGTTTGGGACGGATGTAAGTAGTAAATAAGGTTTTGTAGCTCCATGTCCTTATGGAAGCCTGTGTTTTCCTTTCACTGGTGCTAATGTGGCAGGTTTTAGCCTCAGAATGTGGCTGAGCAAATAATGGAAGGAAGATCCACTGGGGGTGGTTAAGGACACCTCGCTGGGGACATGTGCCTGGTTGGAGTGCGAGGGGACACAGGGGCAGTACGTCGGCCCCATCCTCGTGCCCTTGGTGCCTCCACTCGGTGCTGGCTGAGGTTGAGCCAGGCTGGGGGTCCTGGTGGGTGTAGTTGGAACAACAGGAAAAAGGGTGGGTGAAAGATACGGAGACAAACCACGGCACCAAGGGTGGGCAGATAACAGCAGTTGGGTCCGGTGTGTTGGATTAATGCGGCCAGACCAAACCCCAGAGGTCAGCACGCAACAACCACTCTCCGAATGGCTCCTGAAGGAGGCGTGGATGAGACATGAGGGGTGGTTGGAGTTCTTCAGCCACTTGCACCTCTCCCAGGGCACAGCCCGAGCCCCGAACCCTTTCACCAGTCAACTCTCCACCACCGAGGGGCTTGCTCCGTGTGCTGGTCACGCAGCTTTTCGTTGGCGTTAGGTTCGGCCAGCCCCTGTGCCATGCCTGGGCAGGCTGCTGATGGCCCACGGAGCTGAGGTGACACCGGGAGCGGTGGCACGAGGGGCATGGAGCCCCCTGGGTCCTCAGCGCTGCACTGGGCACTGAACGCGTTGGGTAACAGCACACTCGGTCTCATGTGTTGTCCTCTGCGAGGCGCCTCCCCTTGAGAGGAAACTGGTGGTTTTGGGCAAAACCCGGCCGATTTTCTCCCTTTTTGCCCAGGAAAGGGGTGAGTCCCCCCTCATTACCATACCGCCCTCCCAGCACCCTCCGCGGGCCTCCCTTGCCCCGCAGGCTCCCCCCTGCCCCATGCCCCTCCCGTTCCCCAAAGCGGGGGCTGGGGGCGCGGGCACGGCGGGGCAGGGGGCGCGCAGGGCGGGGGCGCGCGGGGGGGCGGCGGGGGCGCGCTCTGAGCTTGGCGGGGGGGCGGCGGCGGGGTGGAGGCTGCGGGGGGTGGTGTCGGTAGCTTTGCGCAGTGGCAGTATCGTAGCCGATGAGGTTAATCCGAGGCGCGATTATTGCTGATTGAAAACTTTTCCCAATACCCCGCCATGACGACTTGAAATATAGTCGGCATTGGCAATTTTTGAGAGCCTCTCCGGAGGCTGCCATCAGCTGGTTAAAAAATAGAAGGGAAAAAACTAGGGGGAGGCTGTAACCTCCATCCCTATTTAGCTTCTATCAGCACTCAGCCTCTATATTCGTGCAGCTTCTATGCTCATTCAGCCTCCACCCTCTCTCTGCCTCCATCGCCGTTCAGCCTCCGTCCCCGCTCAGCCTCCGTCCCATTCAGCCTCCATCCCATTCCCCCCCCGTTCCCTGCCTCCACCCGCGAGGGGCGTGGGAATCCCGCGCCAAGGCGGGGCGCGCCAAGTGATGTCACACAATTTGCATACCGCTTCCCATCACCCCCCGCGGCCGCCCCGCCGCTCGGTACGGGGGTGATAACGGGGCGCCCCCCACCCGGAACGAGACCGAGGGGGCACCAGGGGGCTTGGGGAAAGCGGGGGGCACCGGGACGGGCAGGAGGGGCGGGGGCACGGAGCTCGCCGTGAGCTCGGAGGCGGCCCCGGGGCGAGGGGTGGCGGCGGAGGGTTCATCCCGTCAGCTTTGCGCAGTGGCAGTATCGTAGCCAATGAGGTTAATCCGAGGCGCGATTATTGCTAATTGAAAACTTTTCCCAATACCCCGCCATGACGACTTGAAATATAGTCGGCATTGGCAATTTTTGACAGTCTCTACGGAGACTGAATTTCACTGTGAAAGAACAGAAAAATTATCGTAGTTTCTTACCGGTACTACTACACGAGTCCCTTTGGCAGTAGCCATAGCTTCAGAAAATGGCTTCTCCTTGCTGAAGAGCTCCAGCTCCTCTGCTCTGCACAAAGCGGGTGCTCGCCTTGGTGTAAAACTCTCTGGGTGACCCCATGCACATCTGCCCTCTCTCATCAGTTAAATAAGCCCCTGCCCCGCGGAGGAGACCCGTGACCACCACACGCCAGCATCCTGGGCCGTATCTCCTGCGCAGTGGGAAGCAGCCTCCCTGTCTCTTTGTGCACATCCCATATGGTTTACGCTCTGTTAGCTCTGAGGCTCTCTGTATGGCCACGCGTTCCATCTGGGTGAGCGTACCCTGCCTGGCTGGCCCCGGGTTAGGTGGCTGTTTATAACGAGGTGGAGTAGGGAAATTAGTAGCAGACATTGATATTCCCTCTTTATCAGATTTGTAATGTCAGCTGGGCTGGGGTGTTATACACAACGGTGACCGAAGAATGACAGCGAAACCTCCTCGATGGCGTTTGTCCCCTGTTTGCACTCCAGTACTGGCAATATCTATTTGAAATCAAAACCCGAGGCGGCGGGATGCCGTCACCCTTTCTCAGAATGAGGCACAGGGATAAGCACTGAAGTCATGTGTAGTAGACAATGAGTAATGCAGTTCATGTACTTGTTTGGTTCATTGAAGCAAGGTCAGTTGATAAGTGTCATATCTGTTCCTTGACTGATTCTCTTTCCTTCTAACAGAACCATCTGCAACAATCCCCCTGAGTGGTTCCTTCACCCAGTATCACAAAGCTATGGCCCCCACCCTGTGCTAGAAGTCACCTTTGCTCCATTTGCTGTACTAGGTCCTTCCACCAAGCGTGATGTTGAAGTGTGCTGCCATCTCCCTAAGCTAATGGAAACCTTCAGGCTTGAAGCTTTGCCCAAATTTTCTTTCTGTGTCCACCCGAAGAAAGAGCCATGTCCCCTTGCAGGATGTCCCTGTGGCACAGTGCAGAGGACGCGCTGCAGTTCAGTTATTCTCTTCACTCTGCAGTTTCAAGTCACTCTCCAAAGTGCACAGGTAGGCTCTAAATGTGCCTTACAAGTCTTGTAGCTTCGTATCTGTTCTTTGACACAGATTTAGCCTGGTGCTTTTCATAACACCTCCTAGGAAACGAGCTTGGATTTCTCCAGTCTGAGATTACTGACCCCAAGTGGGCAGGCGGAGATTTAATCCCTCCAGTTTCTGAGTGCCAAGTGTGTCGAGGCCAGTGGGTTAAGCCCCCCGAAGAGTTGTGGGGCCGGTCCATAGCTGGTTAGCTACGCTTTGACGAGGAGAAAGATTCCTTCAGCAAGCACCCTGGGCTGTGTGGAGGCAGGAAGTTGTAAAGTCCGGCCTTAAATTCACGTTGACTCATTGTCTGACTTTATTTCCAGCTGCCAGCCCTGTTTCCCATCTGCGAATGAGAACAACAACTTCTTGTCACAACTTCTGTGAAAGATAAGGGTTGAGTCACACCGTGTTGTAGTCGCGGGGCAGCATGCAAGAGGAAGCACCGCATACTCTGATGCATGACGTGCCTTCGTTCCCCAGCAGCAGCAGCTCTGAGGGCTGCAGCTGTTCCCACATCGCTTTCCCCTCGGTCCCACCAGCTGCCTTTGGGCAAGCCTCGGCTGCTGCTCTGCTGGGGAAGAGCTCGCTGGGGCAGCTGTCCCCAGGGAACTGCAGCCGTGCGTGCACGGGGCTTGAGCATCAAGCAGGTGTTCACAAGTCCAGGAGTGTTTCAGAGGCAGAGAGCAGGTAGATGGGGAGCAAACAGGAGTTACGTGGCACTAGGAAGGATGGAGAATGGTGAACATTGGGTGGGTTTTGTTTGAGCCCACCCCTCTGAGCAGCTGTTGTAGCAGCTTGGCTTTTAACCTGCCCTTCTCACTGGGAAACCACAGGAGGGTTGGGAGGTGCCAATTTTAGGTGGGAAATGTTAGGGTGTGAAAAAGAATTCAGTTGTAAACAGCACTTGGTTATGACTAGTGCAATGAGAATAGGCTTGGTTTAAAAGCTGTACAAGTGGAGGATCGCGTCCCTTGCACGACAGCTCTGCCATCCACCTCAGTCACCCTTCCATAGCAGTGCTCAAGCCACAGGGTGAAGCTTTAGGGGCAGACTCCTCATCTTTATATTCAGCAGCTTGGACATCAACCTGTTTCTTCTGCGTGCATCCCGATGAGAAGTTCATTTGTGCCCTGAGACAGAAAAAAAGCTGGTTTTGTTGTTGCTGTTGTTTTGATTTGCACTCACTGCCACACTCACAAAGAATCCGGTAGGAAGCTGGTGACGAACATCGCGTACTGGGCTGCAATGCAAACAGGGCACAGCGGAAACTTTATTCATGCAGAGGTAGAGGTACAACCCGAGACAAGACCTGCCTGCTACTTGCTGCTGGAAGAAGCATGGATCGCGGGAGAGGGCCTGATCCTGACCGCCCCTGTTCTGTACCAGCAAATAATGCTGGTGGTGCACATCACTCCACCTGAGGGGACACATCCTGCAGCTATTGCTGCTCAGACGTGGAAAAGCAGCGACAGATGCTGAGCACAACCCCTCTCACGTAGTGCAGGAGGCACATTTATGTACACAAAACACACAAATCCCTCCACATTGCGCCTTAAACCTTGCCCAGAGCCCCACGACGAGGTGTCAGGCAAGGTCCTGGCGTTGGGGTGACACACAGGGTGCCAGCCTCCACTCCTGCTCATGGAGTCTGTGGAGCTGAGCAGGGCCATGGCTTCCTGAGGGGTGCTGGGTGCAGGGTGAGGCTTGGCATGAGTCCCTGGGGGCTGCTGTCACCTATGGGCAGCAGGGCTGCAGCCAGACCCCTCACCACAGCTCCCACTGTGGTAACGAGAACTGGGGGGCTGAGGGGGACTGAGGGGGTTGAGGGAAGCTGAGGGGGATGAGGGGGCTGAGGGGGACTGAGAGGGGCTGAGGGGGACTGAGAGGGGCTGAGGGGGGCTGAGGGGGACTGAGGGGGGCTGAAGGGGACTGAGGGGACTGAGAGGGAGCTGAGGGGGGCTGAGGGGGCTGAGGGGACTGAGGGAGACTGAGGCGACTGAAGGGGGCTGAGGGGGACCAAGGGGACTGAGAGGGGCTGAGGGGACTGAAGGGGGCTGAGGGGACTTAGGGGGGACTGAGGCGACTGAAGGGGACTGAGGGGACTGAAGGGGGCTGAGGGGGGCCGGGGCCGCGCCCGCTCCTGCCGGCAGGGGGCGGCGGCGGGCGCGCGCGCTGAGGCAGCGTCGGGGGCGCGCAGGGGCGGGGCGGGAAAGTTGCGAGGCGCTGAGGAGAGCGGGCGGCGGCGGCGGGGCGGGAGCGGCGGCGGCACCATGGACGACCTGGGTGAGTCCCTGCGCGGCGCCCGGTGCTGTTTGAGCCCGGGGGGAGCCCCCTCAGAGCCCCCCGAGACCCCTCAGGGTCCCTTCAGACCCCCTCGGGGCTCCCGGTCCCGCTCGAGGCTCGGCTTCGCCCCGCTGCCCCCCGGCTCCCCCCCGTGGGATCCCCTCCGAGCTGTGGGGGGCGTGAGGGCGGCCGGGGGTAGCGGTGGAGCGCGGCCGGGCCCCGTTACCTGCAGCCCCCTCAGGGGGAGGCAGCCCCCCTGGGATGTGCCGCAGGAGGATCGCTGCCCTGCAGCAGCCGCAGCCTCGCGGGGAGCTGGCGGCGTACAGCCGGGGCTCACACCCCCATAAAAAGGGCCCTGAAGGGGGCTGGTGAGGAGAGCAGGGCGGCCAGGAGGCCCTCAGCTGCTGAGCAAGGGATTCCTGCTGGTGGGGCAAAACCTCAGCCTCAGCACCGGGCTGGTGGCACTGGCGTTGAGTCCCCGCTCCTGCCAGCAGCCACCGTGTGCTTCAGCCCGGGTGGGTCCGTTTGCCATTTCTCCCACCCTCAGCACGGTTATCTCACGGTTATCTCATGGTTATCTCCTGCTGCTGCTCCTCCATCGCATTCATAGGGTGCCGAGCAATGTGTGGCTGGTCAGGGCAGGACCCGTGCAGCCAGGGCAGCCTCACCGAGCGGCCCCTGAGGTGAGCCCGTGTGGGGCGTCGTGTGGGCACGGCTGTGGTCCCGCCAACGTGCTCCCAGCGCTGTGCCCTGCCAGCTGCAAGTGTTGCATTCCTGCCATTCACGGAGCCGGGTGGCTTTCCAGTTGGCCAGATAGGCTGCTGCAGCTTCAGCACGTTTCTTTCTTTCCTCCGGGTGAGGATTAGAAGGGAGCTGCAAAGAATGCATTGAAAAAGGTCCGAATTTGTGCGTTCTTCTGTGGTGTTGAGCGTTAGTGCCATCAAAAGTGGAAGTTTTAATCTGATTTTTGAAATAGAACTTCTCGTCTCATCAAGCCGTGGTCACACCAGGTCTTTCTCAATTCTTGTGCAGTCTTTCACATTGGACCAGATCTGACTATCTTAACAGTAATCAGTTGGGCAAGAAAAGTGGAACATTAATTTCTAAGATAATTTCTTTGGTCTGCAGAAGTCACCATAAAAGATCACGTCACCTGTTTTCCCTCTGCCAGTCGTTGTTAGTCCCCAAGTTGCTCCCTTGTTTTCCTAAAGGCGCTCACCTTGGGATGCATAAGTAAGGCAGCAAGGCTGTGCTGATACAGCTCCTCTGAAACAAGTCTCATTTTGAACTGAAGCAAGCGTTGTTTGTTTTTCTTCCCTTGTTATCTCTGTGTGGATTATCCAAGTTGTGGATTAACCATGCTGTGGATCCAGACGGCTGTGCTGGCTCCAGCCGTAGCCAGGCTGGTCCGGCAGGGCTCGGAGGTTTGGGCACGGTGCCACACACACGTAGCTGCGCTGCTGCCAGGGCTGCTTTTGGCCCCGGAGTAGTTTAGCATTGAACCTGAGCGAACGTGCCTCGTGGGTTCAGAGCTGATGCTGTGTAAAATGAGCCGAGATAAATACTCCTGCGCCGTGCTTCTGACCCTGTGTGGTGCGGACACAACCGGGGGCTGACGGACGTGCTGGGCACAAGGGAACGCCTCACGGGGCCTGTTATGCCCCTGTCCCTAACTCCCCAAACTTACAAACATTTTTTAGCTGTCCCTCTCCCCTCCAGAAGCTGGGAGCTTCTGCAGTGTGTGTGCTTTTGTGCTGCAAAATGGAGATGCAGAAGTATCTTGGTTTCATGCTGCTTGGACTGGGTAGGGTGGGTTTTCTCACCCCTGCGAGAAAGGGTTGCTTTGGGGATTTTGTTGGAGCTTAAAAAACTTTGTGTTTTTTTTGTTCCCCACCCCCAGCACTGGAGAAATGGCGTTACGGTGCGTGGCTCATGCAGGGAGCTGCTCCAGAGCTCTGCCCCAGGAGAGCAGCTGGGGCACAGGGCGCCCTGTGCTGGCTCCCGATGGAGCTGGTGTGCTGTGGGGCTGGGGGCAGGAAGCCCTGCATCCAGGCAGCCCCCCAGACCCGTCCAGATTGCCTTCCGTCCGTGTTGGAGGAAGCGCGCTGTGCGGATGTGCTTGGAGTTTGACAGGAAGCTCGCGGCGTGAGTTGGGCGTTCTGCCGCGCTGGGAATTGGCGCCGAGCGTGGAGCCGAGTCCTACAGAGCACACATCCTGCCTCGGGGGGCATTGCCCCTTCCTGGGCTTTCCCAGGGGGAGTTGTGTGCTCAGGGGCTGTAATTCCAGCAAGCCAGCGATCCAGCCTGTCCGTTTGCCTCAGGCAGTTTTAACTAACTGTTGAATTCTTGGTTCTGTGGAGCTGCCTTGTGTGCGCAGCGAGCAAGAGGGGTCTGCTGGCCGTGGGGGAAGACACCACCATCCTGCAAAGCGTCGGCCTGGGGAGGGAGGGAGGAGGGAGGCTCTGCAGTTGCTGTAGTCAGATACCACTCAATTTTTGACTTTGAGTGTTTTCTTACAGCTTCAAGGAGTTCTCTTTCAATAAAAACAAAAGACCTTCAGTGTTTTTCTTTCAGGCTAATCTTCCCTACTTGTTTTTAACTTTGTATATTTACTGTGGGGCCAGCGTGGTTACTGTTTAGTTTTGTAGGGGCCAAAAGATTAATTTCACTTTTTGTACATTGTCTTGGTTTTCAAGAGCTAGCAAAAAGCTGTAGTGCTTTGGTTTTGAGGATGAGAAAAGATTTCACAGCTTCAGGAACTTTCGTCTTTTATTTTTTTAGGAAGAGGTTGTTTGCAAACACTACTGTGGAGTCTTTGTTTAGCGTTGTTTTATTTTCGTAATTTATTTATTGAGAGCTTTGGTAACTCCAGGCAGAAGTGGTGTTGCTTTTAGCAGCTTTCTTTTGGTGGCTTTGAAATTCTTGCCTGTCTACTGCTTGTTTTTTTATTTTTTTTGAAGAGTTCAGACTTCTTTTTTTTTTTGACTGGAGTTTGCAATCAAGAACAAAACAGCCTTCACTAGAGAATTCACCAGAGTGAGAGGTGTTTTACAAAGCAGTTGGTTCTGCTGCTCAGCAGGAACGTATTTATGGCCGTGTTCTGGCCGTGCATGCAAAGCGGTCTGTGAGCTTATTTTAGGTGTGTTTGCTCACTTGTAGGAGGTTCGCCTGTCGGAGGATGTTTGTCTAGCGACGTGGCTTTAGGCGCTCTGGGCACAAAGACTGAGCTCCACGGGAGCTTTCGCTTCAGGAGGTGTTCCCTCTGCTCCAGGAGCTGTCACCCTCCCTCTCTTCAGGGCTGAATCTCTCAGACTGACCTGCCGCTGAGTTGTGGTGGCAGCGTTTGGGGGGGGGGGTTCCTGCCTTTCCTGCTGCCGTCTGCCAGCTCTCGGGGGTGGCTGCGCCCCGTGGGGCTGTGCTCTCGGTGCCTCTTCTGGGGAGGAAACACGGGCAAAGCTGCCAGGTCCCTCGGCTTTCTCCTGGCTCAGGTTCCCGAGCCGTTCCCGCTGCTGGGCGAGAAGCCTGTAAACAGGACTAATGCTCTGCACAATGGGGTTCTGACTTGTTTCAGCTTCTTAGCTGCTCTGACCCCTCGTGAGACAGGGGCTTCATTGTCCCGAGCAACCCAGACAGGGAGTCCTCTGCCTCGAGCGGCGTGCGATGCAGAGAGAGGCTTCTTTTCTTGTTGCTCTATTTCCATGGAAAGTCTGGACTCCGCGCTGTCTTTAGCTCCTTTGTCTCTCGCTGGGAGAGGTCAACTTATCCCAAGTGTTCAGCTGCCCTCCTGGTTCAAATTGATCCTCTGACACCATCTCCACTAGCAGAGGAAGGAATGGGTAACCTCTTAGAAAACTCAGTTCTGTGTCTCTTCTTTCCTGGGGTATCTGAGCACCTCAATTTCTCTGGACCCTTTTTTCCTCACCCCTTTTAGCTCAACCTGTACTGACTGCATGGAACATGTTGTGAAACTCCGCAGTGACAGAGAGAACTGAAGCCTGGCTGCAGAACAAGCAGGGACAGCGCGCTGCTGGTTGCACGAGAGCAGTTTTTCTGATCTCCTGCACCAGATATGTATAAATTCCACATATCGAATCTGTGCAGCAGCTGTGGGGGAGCAGTAAACAGCCCGTGGCCACAAAACGAGTCTCTTAGAACCGGCCTGCTGCCTTAGCTGCGATACTCGGTGTCTGCTGCAGCTTTGGAGGAGGCCAGGCCGGGTTCTGGATCCAATGGTGGTGGGAAATGGCCACGAGTGACTGGGATCTCGGGTCCCAGCTTCTTGCTCTGTGTCCCAGACTGTGCCTCCCCGCCCTTGTCTGTGTCCCTCGTTGTCCGCTGCGGAAGCTGGTAATGAAGACGTTCTTCTGTCTCTGCTGCCTGAAAGTGAGACATTGTCTGTGGGAAGCTCCCACAGCGTATGATGAGAAGATGGGGCTTAAGGAGTGAGATTCTTGCTTGTTCCAGCCCGTCCTAGCTAACTCGGGTTTAGTAGCACCCCTAGGAGTACACCATGCCATGTCTGTGGGGCTGTTAAATATAAAAACGCTAAGCAGGGAACCGTGGGGACCTTTGGGCCCTGCTCTTGTTTTTCAGCGTTTGCAGAGTCTCGCTGCACATCTCCTTCGGTTTAGTTTCAGATGCAGGAGTCAGCCAAAAATGGTGATTCCTGCTTCCCCATCTCGTGTCCCTGCTGCTTACCCAGTGAGTAATCGGGCTGCAGAGCGAATGGGTTCAGGTCACGGCTGTGCTGGAAAAGCAGCCCCTTCGCCTGCCCGCTCACCCAAGTGGAGGAGATGATTTGCTGTGGGGTCAGTAAGCTGTGCTATCGTGTCCCGTGGCAAGATAAGCAGATCCAGCTCCACGTAGAAGCAAGGAGGGGCCCCGCTCCTTCCCTTTTGGGCTGAAACTAACCGGACTGGGGACAGCGTGGGAGTTGTGATTTCAGACAGGGTTACCCTGACCTAACTGCTGGCTGCAGCACTGCTTTTCCCCATCTCCCTTCGTTGTGTCAGTGTAACCACTGCACGCGTGGCTGGATCAGCAGGCTGGTTCCCCTGAAAATCCTTATTTTAATTGGTTTCTTTTCAGCCAGATCCGCTCCTTGCCCTTTTTGGCCACGTGTTTGTACAAATCCTAGTCCTGACACAGGGCGTGGGCAGGGGGCTGGGGACTGGGTGAGGCCGCCTCCTGGAGCTGGACTTCGTGTTTAATCCGCATAAAGTAACGATCGATTTACAGCTCCAGAAGCTTGCCCCGACCATGGGCATGTCACTCCTCTGTCCGTGCAGGGGGGTAACAGCTCCCTACCTGCAAAGTGTGCTTAATGTTTGTTAAGATCGCCGTGTTTCTAAAATAGCTTCTGGCTGAGTGTCTCAGAATAGTAACTCTTTGAAGCTTCTCCTGTTTCCCTTGCTGGAAAAGCATACAATGGCAAGTTTGGATTAGATTTATAAGTTTTTCTTCCCTTCTCAGCTCTGTTTATGTTCCCTCTCTGCCTTGCTGATAGCTCATCCTTTCTTCAGCCTCTGTTATGACAGGCAATGAGCAGGGAGAAGAGATTTCCTTTCCCTTCCAAGTTCCCCACAGCAGTTCTGCTCGAGTCTTTCCCTTTACCACAAAACGTCGTGAAGTCATTCAAAGAATGTCGTGTGCTAAAGATATACCATAAAAATAGGAGGTGGGTAATGACTGTGTCACATCACTTGTGCTTTTTTTTCCCCATTTATGTTCATTCTCACTGCAAATGGAACCAGAGCCACGCAAACCGGATGGCTGGGGACAGCCTCCCTTGATTGGCTCGTGCTAAAATCTCTGCTCTCTCCTGCGTGCTGGGGTTCTGGAGCACTTGGACATTTTGAAGTATGTTTTTAAGTCTTCCTAGAGCAAACAAAGTAGAAACAGCAACTGCAGTGAGAACAGCTTCGGTGGTTTTGATGTTTCAGTTAGAGGAGCTCAAGTCCCAGAGGTTACATGCTTGTCCTGTTTAGGAATCTGGTAAGCTTTTTTTTCTGCTCATAGACATGCAGCTCTTTCTTGGAGAAGCCAGTAATTATTCTGAATTTACATGGGAAATTTATCTAAGGATAAACTACAAGCTGAAGATCCCAGGGAACTTGTGGGAGGCCCCAGGAGGAGGCAGCCTGCAGCGTTAGTTCCCGACTCCCTTTCCCTGCGGCGGAGTGCCTCTGCGCTGTGAACGGCTTTAGTCTGAGTTATTTAAATGAGGCTGGGGCAGTTGGAAGACTTCAAAAGCAGTTTGGCATGGCACCTCTCACCGTGCTCCTGGTGCGTGTGAGTTCAGTGCAGCAGGCTTTGCGGGGCACTGCTGAGTGTGTCTGGCAGCAGGCACCGGAGTGTAGCTGGAGCTCTTGTTCTTTTTACTGCTCATTGCAATTGTTTAAACCTCTAACGTTTTGCAAATGATGTAAAGAACGTTGAAAAAAAGTAAATGCCGCTCCAGGGAATGAACTTTCTGAATGACACTTTGCATGGGGAATTGTGCTTTAAACGGCTTAGCTATAAATCAAACTGTATGGGGTCTCCTGGCATAAAGCAATGCCATGTTTTTGTTGCAAAACTGAGCTGGCAGACAGAATTAGCCTGTGTCTGACTAGATCCCCGAGGGACCTTGTTTTATTTCCATCCTTCAAGAGCAAGGTGAGCAGAGAAATTCACCCCCTGCTGTAGGGAACTTTGTGGTGGCTCGGGGACTGTGCTGAGGTTAGGTTTTTCTAATAGCGGGAGAGGGCAAAGAAAATTAGAGGTAGAAAAGGTCACGCTGTAGGTGTGGACCTTTACCTCCTGTAAAGAAGGGGTGCTGTAAGTGATTTGCTGCTTTAGGGGGGTTAGTACTCCCATGTTCTGCCCTCTTTCATGGGTCTAAACAAGCTCGAGGCTTCTCTTGGAAAAGCTTTCCTTTAGGTCGGAACCACTAACTTGAACTTGATCATCAGACAAGAGGGCCTGAGGCTAACTGCACGTCCTGCAGGTAATGGGTTCGTGGTTGTTTCCAGCAAACAAACCCTTTGGGGCAGAGGGAGTGAGAGGCCTGGGGAGAGCTGTGCCGGGCTGTAGCTCTGCCTCCTGCTCCTTTCGTGTGGGAGACGTTTCTTGGGCTGCGTAGGACTGGCTAAGGCAGCGTGAGACACAGCTGGAACCATTCTGCCTGGCTGCGAGCAGCTCCGGCAGTGAGACAGGATCCCTGCAGAGAGCTGGAGCACGGGGGGAGGGAGCGAAATGCCATTTCAGCCACGTCATGAAATCTCTTATCAGCGGCCAGCTCGGGGCTGCGGGTGGGTGAGCGGTGCTGGCCACGAGAAGCTGCCTCCGACTTGTGCTGTGAAATGTGAGGAGCTTGGAGCTGTCAGGCAGGCCGGGCTGCGTGGGGCTCGGGATGAATTTGTCAGTCATGTTCTCAGAACCCAAAACTTGCGGTGTTCAGGCTGCCCTGCTGGTGCTTACTCTGAGCTTTGCCGCTTGGCTGTCCTCAGCGGGTCCCTTGGGCAGTGCCTCACAAGCACAGCTGCTCTGGCATGCTGCTCCTGTGCTGCTTAATTGCTTAAATCTGGCGCCTCCAGCACCTTCTGCCTCAGGATCGTGCTTGGAAGCCGTGACCACATGAGTCAGAGACAAAAGCTGTTAGGTTACCCTTCGCTTTCCTCTAGGAGTTGGGTACGGCTCAACTTGCTGGATGCCAACTTGCCATCGAACACGAGGGAGCACACTGCACGAGCAGCTCACCGTGGCACTGTGTGAAATGCAGCCCTGCTAGGGCTGGCTGGGGTTCCCCGGTGGCATTGCCTGGCTCAGGGAAATGTATTTTTGGGGTGGCACAGCCAGCACGGCACGAGGAGCGGGGCGGTGGCTGCTGCCCACTGCTGTCGCTCACCGCGACCCCGTCCTCGCGCCATGGGCTGGGGAGTAGGGTTGGAGAGAAGGGGCTGGGGAGGAAGCTTTATGTAATTCTTGGCTGGCTTCTGAGTAATTGTTTTAATGAAATGGAATGCGGTGTATTCAGCGCTGCTTGGCAGAAACAGCCTTTTTTTGTATTTGCTATTTTGGGGGGGAAGCAGTCGAAGTTAGTCTGTTTTCCAGCTGCTATAAGCAGTTCAGCTTGGATTTGCCACAGAGGTGGGAGCAGAATATTGCTCTCAGCGAGGGGACGGTTGTCCTGGTGTGTGTGTGTGTGTGTGTGTGTGTGTGTGTGTCCTTGTGCGTGTGTAATTCCGTGTGTAAGTGACTGAGCCTGGTCCCTCTGTGCAGTGTGAACACCGCTGTGGTTCTGAAGTGGGATCAGCTCAGTTTCAAAGTGCCCAATAGTGACCTGTAGGTACCTGTGCTTACAAAATCTGTATGTGTCTAGGAACTTGGTAGAGAAATGAATCAAATTTCTACTGTGCCCTAGCTCAGGGTATGGCAGGAAGAGTATGATGAGTTAAGACAAGGAAGTCAACTGAATTTTCAGCGAGGCAGAAATGCAGGATCAGGGAATCCTGACTCCTGTAAATGAGTGCAAAATACTTTCTCCTGTTCTCAGAACGGTTGGGTGACTTGTGTCTTAGGATTAGTGGAGGGCCAGTTAGGGATCACGCTGAAAACCCTTTTTCAGAAAGTGATTTGAAGAGGGATTAATTTCACGTACCTATGAAGGGAAGTTTATTCTCATGCTGCTTCTATTTCAGTATTGCTGGCATTTCCATTTTTGGTCAGCGCTGGAGATTGGGCTCTTTTACTCATCTTCTACCTCTCAAACTCTACTTTCTACTCTGTCTTTATCAGTTTTTATTGCGGTTTTCTGTAGTCACGAGCTCTCTTGCGAGTAAAACAGCCTTCTGTTGGTAGGATGGAGTGTTTCTTTGGCTAATAAATTCTGGGCAGGACACTGAGATGGAGAAGCCATCGGGCATTTGTTTGCTTCGTTAATACCGCTTCTGGTAAAAATAAATCCTTGTTATTTCTCTTGCAGGTGGTGAAACAAGCAAGATACTAGTAACTGTTACTGATGTTGTGGTGGCAGAGGATAGGTGGAAGGCTGGGTTGCCTGCCTTCTCACAGCAGGAAGAGAGAGGGAACCTCAGACAGATTCTCTGTCTCTTCTCCGTACACTGGTTAAAATTTGTGGTTCTAAAAATGTTAGTTTTCTGTCTGGCTTTAACAATTTCTTTTATTTCTGTGTGTCTTGGTCATGGCATTGTGAAACTCCTGAGCCACATTCCTTTGCCCAAGCTGAAAAATTGCAGAGCTGTGGAGCTGTCGAGCCATCAGCGAGCTCCATCACGTTGCCACCCACATCTTCTCCCAAAGTAACTGGGGGGCAGTTCCCACATTCATTTCTGCAACGCTGTCCTCCTTCCGTTCGTTCCCGGAGGCTGCTGTTAAAATAAAAAGAAGCTGTTTTAATTAGATTGTCAGCCATGCGCTCATGGCACCCTTGTACTCTGTGGTCTTTCCTAGGGGTTCTTTCAAAGACGTTGCTTGCCCACTCCGTAATTACTTGGATTATCTTGAGGTTTTAGGAGAATGCTCATTAGACTGGAAGCTTCATTTTAAAACTTTCTACCTATTATAGTTATAAGTAGTACTAAGATCAACATGACTGAAAAATGTTAAATATTTTGTTGTCATTTCCCCCTGCCCTGCTCTGAGAGTTTACATTGGGCTTTTGGCAGTGCTTTGTGTAAAGTCAGTTCCTGATGATGACTTACACTTTTGGCTCTCAAAGAGGTCGGCATTGCTTCCAAGTCTGCTCCCACTCTGTTGCAGAGAACCCTTAGAGAAACGAAAACTTGTTTTAAAAAGAGAGGTCCACCATTTTGAGAGCAATTTCTTGGTAATTGCTTTTTTTTTTTTTTTTTTAAGCCAGTTAAACTAGATGCCATATTTGACAAGAAACACTCGTTTCTTAAGAAAAGGGGAGCATCTTCCCTCAGAATAGTTGGCAGGTCAAACCAACAACTCATCTTAGTTTATATCTCAACATACTAACATTTTATTTGACATCCTCAGTATCTGAGCGAGGTTTGCAGGGACTTCATTTCTCCTTATAGGCTTTTCCAACTTGACGCAGCTTGTTTTTTAAGGGCAGATCTGCATCTGTTGGACTTTCTTTGCATTTATGTTCATGGGAGATATGCTTGTTACCTACTAAGGGAAAGTTGTTGGAGTGGATGCAAAAATATTTTCTGGGAGGACTAAAATCCCTGAAGCCTGCATTATGGTCTCCCATTTCAGAGCCTTCAGGTGTGTCTCAATAAGGCTGTAATAAATGGGGGTAAGATCACAGTGTCTCTTTAGTGTCCTTATTCCCAACTGCTGGCCTCCTCCTTTTGGTAGCCGGGGGTTCTGTATCTCGCAGGCAGAATTTGTGCTTCTCGTGCTTGTAATTAATTCAGAATTCGTTCTTATATTTCTTTCCTTCATTTCATCATCTTTATGTGTGGCTCAAATTTTCTAATTGGCACTTTGCCTGGAAGAGTCTATATTCAGATCTGTTTATGCTGCTTGGATAGGGTTTCCGCAGTTTAAAAGATGCTGTTTTTTTTTCCTCCGTTAAGTTTCATGCCTGTTCTTGCATGACCATGCAAATCTTATCCTTCCCTTTATTGGTTATGGGGTCCACATGCTTTCCTGTTTCAGTTACTTAAAAAAAAAAAAAAAAAAAAAAAGGATAATTAAGTTAGAACGTGCAAGCTCTGACAGTATTTTGTCTCTGGCAGCTCCAACACCATTACATACGCTGATGGATCTGGTCACAGTGATCTTTAGCTGAATGAGATGCTGGCGCTGAAGCGGGTCCTGCAGGCGCTTGAGCCTGGCTCAGTGTAGTGGCCCTACTGCCCCTGGGAGGGGGTGGCCCTACCTCCCTCATCTCATGTCCTCCATCTGCTGCCTCCCCTGGCTCTTTGGATGTACCCCTTCCTTTTTGCTGACCCCTGTGCTTATCTCACTTTCTTAACTCAGAAGAAAGTCTTCATTTTTTTTTGTATATTCTGTTCAGTTGGTTCATGGAGGGGTCTTGTAAAAGCCAGAGCCAAGAGAGGTAAGTGGCAGCAGCACATGTCTGGAAGAGGGAGCAAAACCTCTCCATTTTTGGCAGTGGTGAGCTGTTAATTTGCCGTTCTGCATCCTGTGAAACTGTATCCTCAGCTCTGGTGCTCACTGTCGAGTGGAACTATTGTACTCTGTTCCCATGTAAGCCCTGATGTAACATGTTTTTCTTCCCCAGTTGAGTAGAATCAGCAGTTCCCAGATTATGATCTGCGAGCGGTAAGTGCTCCACAGCTGTTGTAAGGTGTCCTTTTAGATGGTCAAATCTGCAAACTTGCCATTTCCACCCGAGGGCCCTGAAGTGCAAGCAAAAGAGGGTTGCCATTGCCTGCAGATTTGGAAGCTGCTGCCTTTTTCAAGCTCTTCTGATGTGCCAAGGCGTATGGCACGGGGATAATGCTTAGAACCTGCTGAGAAGAGTTACCCGCTACCAGATTAGCGTACATGTATGTTGTAATTTCAGTGCTGCTTGTAACAACGCTGAGTTCATGTCGGATCCGACTGCTTACAGGTATGCAAATCTCAACCAGACACAGTCCACCTGGGGCTTTAAAAAATGCAGTTAAAAATGTCCACCCTCATGTGAGTGGGCGTGTGGAGAGCTGCTGGGAAGTGGCTGGGTGCCACACACCTCTGCACTCGGTGGTTTCCTCCAGGTCCTGCAGTCTGGGGCTGAGCAGTGTGCAGCACACGACTGAAGGGAGTTTGTTTCCCTCTTGCCTACTGTATTTGTACAGTTCTCCAGGAAGACCTGAGAACAGTTTGCCCAGCCTGGTTACTTCCTTTCCGAAAGAGGAAGGGATTTCTGCTGGCGGAGACATACACGTGCTGCCAGAGAAGAAAAAGGATAGGTAGAGGGAACCTTTCCCTGCACAGGGAGGGCAAAATGACTTTTGCCAAGATGTTCGTTGTATGGCATCCACCTGGTGTGTCTGGCTGGAAGAGAGCAGCTTGGCTGGGGGTGGCAGCACTGTAGGCTACGATAAATTTCCCAGTGCTGTGGTGCTCTTACTGCCCACTGGCACCCGTTCCTGTTGTCTGACTGAACAGCTGCAGCACTAGGAGTGTCCCTGAGCTTCTCCTTTCCTTTGCCAGAGCTGTGCTTTAAAATCTAGTTTCCTGAGGTTTCTGTACCCATCCTTGGACTCCCTGCTCTCTTTAATGGAGGCCTCCTTCCTACTGGGCTTGGTCGATGTTTGTGAAATGGCTGCGTGCTGCATTTGACCTAATGATGCTTGTGGAGTTACTGCCTGCTGATGGAGCAGGAAGGGTCTGGTTCCTCAGATAGCTGGCTTGGCTGAGCCCCTCTTCCTGTAGGAGTACAAGGGACTTGGTATTTTGATCAGAGGCTTGGCCCTGGGAAATTGTCCCTGAGGGGTCAGCTCAGTGGCTGCTTGTTTGGTTTTCATGAATATTTTTTTGTTTTGGCAGAGGAGAGCAGATCTTGTTGGATTTTTTTTAACATTGCTCCGTTTCTAGAAACTTTCTGAAGGAAACCAGCCGCAAATAAAAATTCTTAGGACATGTATGGGGAGGCTTTACTTGCCCTTTTTTGCATGCATAAGGGTAGATAGAGGGCTAAAGGTTAGCGCATTGGCAGTTCATTTCTCTTACATTTTTTTTTTCCCACCCGAGATGTTGGCTGCAACCCAGGCCGGGTCAGAACTGAACTGGTAGTGCCTACTTAGTCACTCGTGTCAGACACGTACACTCATTCCAGTCCTTTCCCACTGCAGGCGGGCAGGGTGCCACTTCGCTCGTGTTCAGCCCCAGCGGGGCCGTGTTGTAGCAGAGCTCGTGTCCTTCAGCTCTGCCCGAGCCAGCTTGCCTCCCTCGCAGGGACAGCCGGGGCAGCGCTGGCCGTGTGCTAATGCCTCTGTCTGGGACTTGCCGGGAATGCCTGAGGATCTGTTTGCTCCCAGGCAGAGAGCAGAAATAGATCTTGCACAAGAAGGGCCACGCTAGGAGAGGGCTGTCAGGCTGTACTTACCCTGCTTGGAGACCAAAGCTGTTTCCAATTTGGTGCTGGGGAGATGGAGACTCTCTAATTTGTGCAGTTCGTTGCTTCTTTTAATCGTTCTCAGGGCCAACTGCACCAACCTGTAGGACCACGGGTTTATTTGCTGCCGAAAGGAGAGGATTCTGACAAAAGACTCGGTAGCAGGTGGGGCTCATCGCAGGCTGCGGAATCAGGCTGAGAAATTCCAACTTAAGTATTTTTAGTTGGGGCCTGAAGGGCAGCCTTCAGCTTTCTATTCTGATATAACACGGCCAGTCCGTGTTATATTGGGCTGCCGCGTATCACTGCTCTGATTCTGCGAGGCAGATGACTTCCCTGCTGCCCGGGGGATTTGGACCTTATGGTAAGGATCCTGCTATGCTGAGCCCCGTTGGAATTCGGGTGCTGCGGCTGCAGGCTTTGTTGCTGCAGGTCACAGCCTGTTCTGTCGGATGGAGGCACTCGGAGGTTTAGGTTTAAGGTGTGGAGCTCTCAACTGCTGCGTCTGAGAAATGGGGCTGAAAATGGCCTCCAGGGCTGCCTTGGGCGCCTTAACTGTGGGTAGGGCGATGGGCTGAGGGCTGCAGTGCCTCAGTCAGGAGCAGCTGAATCACTGGAGGTCACAAGCTCAAACGCTGAGTAAAATCTGGCTAAATCTCTGAAGTGGTTCACGTACTGCAGAAATCTCTTGTGCAATCTCCAGCTTCTCTGCCCAGTAAGCCAGAGCCTGGCTTTGTGCTCCGAGGCCGCGCGCGAGCGGCGAGCTGAGCTCTGCCTGCTGCTTGTGTGCGCCGGTCACAGGACGTGCCGGGGCTGTGACTCGCAAACTTTCCGAACTTTTCCTGAAGATTGCTCGTAGAGCAGTGGAAGAATTTTTTGCCCGAGCTTATCCATGTTTGGTAATCATTTCCTGTTGCTCGGGGCTCGGTTTGAGAGCGCAGGGAGAAGCGGGGAGGAACCACGCGAGGGATTATTTTCCCTTTTAGCTTCACCCAACTGGGGTCCTCTGCGAGCTGCTGTGCAGAGGCATCCAAGGCTTGTGTAGCTGGGGGTCTGGCGTGCCCCACAGCCTTTGGTGGCTGTGAAACTGAAAACATTCATCTGCCTAGGGAGTCGGAGCGTGAACTCAGTCCGAGGCACCAGGCCTTAACAAAGGGTGTTTTTTCCCGGGACGAGCTCGGTTTGCTGCTCGGGACTATAAATTCGAACAGAGGGAAGTAAATATAAGATGGCTCCTTTCACTTCAAGTGTGGGGAAAACCACGCTATTAAAAAGAGGATGCTGTATATGACAGGAAATAGCTCTTCCCTCCCACCCTCCCCAGAAAGTTCTGGAAATGAGCAATAAATAGGAGGACACACCTTTGGGCGGGAGCAGCTCTGAAACCGGAGATGTCGCGGTGTTGCTGCTAGGCTTGGGCGCTCCTCTCTGGAGGCAGGACATGAGGAACACAGTGGGCAGCTCAGGTCCTCTATGGTCCTGTGTAGCTGCAGCTGTCCTTAAATCCTCCGAGCCACTAAGAGCTTGTTGTTCCTGGTGTTTCTGCTGAGAGCTTCCTACTGAGGTAGCCCTAGCCGTGGAGTTGCCAAATTTGAAAGAATTTGGAAAGGCTTCCCTTTGGTGGCATTTGACTGGAATAAGGTCTGTTCCAGTGACATCCAGGATTCACAAAGCCATGTTTGCTTTTGGATGTTGGTCTGGTAACCTTCCTGAGCCTTCTTTTTCAGGAGCATTGACTACATCCCTTCTGAAAGGAGTTGCTTAAATCTCAAACCACTTCCAGCGGGAGGATGCTCAACAAACACATACTGAGGAACATTCCCCTCCGTTTGTTATGTGCCTTGTGAGACTCGACTAGTGTCAGCACACGCGTGAGCTGCCTGGTTCCTTTGAAGTACAGACTTAGCATTTTCAGGGGGTTAAAAAGTTTTAAGGGTGAGTCTCATTTGTGTCAGTTTGTGTGAAGGGAAAACCTCTACAAAGTGTTCGCTAATGACAGGGATGATGCGAGGCGCCCTCGTGAGCTGTTCTGAGATAGCAGACAGGGTGTGGAGGTTTTTCTAGGCAAGCTGGAGGGAGGCAGAATGACTGTGCATTCCTCTGCTAGGTGGTGGTTCGCTTCCCTCAGCCCGAGCTGGGGTCTAATTGAGCGTTTTGAGAGCTAAATGGAAAAATTCTGATCCTACAGGAAAATCTTTTGTGGTTCCTTTACACAGCTTGGACTTCAGGCGTTGTTTTGTCCAGGAAGCCCTGCTGACTCAGAGCTTCGAGGCAGTTGCAGCATCGGCCTGGCAGCCTGCACGCTGCGATGATGATCCCGTGCCCTGTGGGCCTGGGTAAGGGCAGGTCACCTTCCTGCCATCACCGTCCTGCCAGCTTGGGGAGCGAGCGGAGCCAACTCTGGGAGGATTTCCCAGCCTGTCACATCAGGGATGGCGAGATGTGGATGGGAGCTGCTCCTTCAAGGAGAAGGGGCTCTGGTTCCCCTGGATTTGCGGTGTCAGCTGCTCCCTGCAGCCTCTGCCCGTGCCCTTGGTCACACAGGAATTAGCTGCCCCTCGTGATGCTGGCAGCATCACGCCACCAGCCTGCTGACCAGTGCCCCGTGGCTGAGGTTACGGGGCAGTTGGGCGTCTCAGTGACATTTTCCTGTTAATGTGAAAGGAAGTGGCGTGGCGTGGCCGGTTCCAGGAAGGATCTTGCAGCGACCTTTCTGTTTTCCCAGCACACACACAGACAGTCTTCTTGCCTGCGCCCCTCGGAGGGATGCTGTGGGTGGTTGAATCGTACGGCCCTGGGGCTGCAAGGCTGGAATAAAGTGTCGGGGAAGTGGCTGGTAGTGGTGAGGGATGGCTCCGGAATTTAAGTGTGTTGGGGTTTGCCTGATTGTTCCCTTTTCAGGCTGCGGATTTTGTGGTCAGCATCGGAGGCGCAGAACAATCGTGGGATTTGGACAGAAGGGTGGGTGACTTCCTTCAGCTGGTGGCAGAACGGGGCTGGATGTCACTTGGTGGCCTGGCCTGAGCTTCGGAGGTGGAGGTCCAGGGTTTCCTGTCCCAGGCAGAAGTTTTAGTCTGTCAGTCTAGAGAAGGGCTGAATTCTGGCATCGCTCTCTTTACACAGCTCTTAGGAAATGTTTTAAGCTGTAGAGTGGCCGGGGCTGTGCTTCCAAGAAACGTAGTGAGTCTATCTGAAAAGAATAACTTTCTCAGAGTTTCTAGGCTGGAATAGTTTCGGAAGTGTCTGGCTGTGAGCACAGTGAGCTCGGTGATGGCTGGGCCCTTCCCTCCGCCGGCAGCGTGTGCAGGTGGCAGCTCTGCAGGAACTGTGGCCGGAGCACTCGCAGGGTTCAAACCTCATCTCTAAACGTGTGGCGAGCAGTGACAGACACACAGGTACCAAAATCCCCTCGAACTGGCCGTGTTGTGTGCTCCTTCCGCCCCGTGCTGGGGCGGTGAGGAGCAGTTAGCTGGCCACAAGCCCTGGAATAAAGTTTTCTGTTTGGGTCTCAGTGGTCGGGGCAGGAAGCCACGGTCATTGCTGCAGCTGATAGCACAGACCACAGCCCAGGGTAGTGTCTGGTCTGGCCTTAAACTGCTGCTGGTGGTCGGAGCTGCCTGCATGGGCTGCTGGGCTGGGGCAAGCCGCCTGCTTTTGGCATGGGGGCTTCGGGGTGGCTGTGCCACCAGGTGATGCTGAAAGCAGGGTGTCTGTCACGAGGTGTAGGCTGTCTCTGCAGCCTGGCGGAGCTGGGCACAGCAGGTGGATGCCTTGTTTTGCCCACAGTTCGGGAAGTCAGGGCTCCAAGCACACAGCCTTGCTTGTTCTAGGAGGGTGGTGTTAGTTCCAGAGGACAGAGAAGCTTCGGGGGTTTTGGGCCTTGATGAGGACAGTGCAAGGCTTTGAGTGAGCTTCTGTCCCTGGCATGCACTCAGGCATGGCTGAGCGGGTTTTTTTGCCTGTTGCTGTAACTGCCTCTGGGCAGGTCCACACAGTGTGAAGGAAAAATGCCGGTGGCTGCTCTGCGCTGGCAAATGGTCTGGCAAATGACTTGGCTTTGTCTTGAATTGCTTGGTCATGGTTTTCCTATTTCTGTGAATTTTGTTTCGTTGCTTTCTGGGGCTCCCCCAGCTTCCAGACTCGAGCTCGAAGGCGGTGAGAAGTCCTGCAGCAAGGCTCCAGCAAGTCTTCAGGATGCAGCTCTTTGAGCACTGCAAATGTTTCTTCTGAAAGGCTGCTTAATAGGATAAATATACCCAAGCTCCCCATTCCTCTGCAGTTACTCACAATGTAAAACTGGCTTGCCAAGGGTTGGGTTACTGCCCTGAGCTGTCTCCCTGCATGCGAGCTGGGGGAGAGGAGACTCATTTGAGCCTAATGAGACTTTAAAAGCTTGCATTCAAGGATTTTGTGAGGAGCCTGCTGAGTGAGCTCAAGAGCTCCGGGCTCGGTTCTGAGCGTGCAGCTCCCCCCATCCTTCTAGGGCAGCAGCAATCAGAGACCTGGAGGCAGCATCTTAGAGCTGTTAAGAAAAAGTGGCTGGAGGATGGCATGTCCTTCTGCAAACGAGGGGTCTGCAATGTGTCCTGCACCCAGTGAGACTCGGTTATCACCTCATCTAGACCAGTCCTTGCAGCTCTTCTGCTTTATATTTACCAACTCACTGGCAAATTGCTGCTGCCTAAGGCAGCAGAGCCTGGAGCGGCTCTGGTTATTCGGATACGCAGGGGTGTGGAGAAGAGCAGGAGGGGTGCAGCCACCTGTCCCTGCAGCTGCACAGAGGAAGTCCTGCACTTTGTGCTCAGACATCTCGCCCTGTGCCCGTGCCCGGGCTGTCGGGGTGCCCCCCAGCGTGGGGGAGCCCTGAGGGAAGGCAGCATGCTGCGGCTGGGCGCTGGAGGCATGAGCTCTGTGCCGTGCCTGCTGGGACCAGGATCCTGCAGCCACCACTCGCTTTCCAGATGTCCTGTGCGAGAATTAGAGCCCCAGGCAGCGTGCGGTTGGGGTGTGCAGATGTGGCTTTCAGCTGCTGAGAGCAAAGGGCTGATATCTGTGGCATTTGAGGTATCCTGCCTCGGCCATGCTTCCATTTCCTTCCCAGCACAAGAGGAAATGTGACCACCACCCTTTTGATCTGCTTGCTGCATTGACAGTGCTCTGCCCTGCTCTGTCAGCGTGGCTTAACAGATCAGCTTTGGCTCTCGGGAGAGAGGAGCTCCGCGTGGAAACGGGAGGCAGTTTGCTCTCTCCTGGCACTAACACCCTCATCTCTGTGCTGAGTTATGCCGGACACTCGGTAGCAGAAGGCTTTTTAATAGGCCAAAGCAAATTGATGGTGATAATTCTCTCTCGTGTGTAATTTTTAGCTTGAGGAAGGTTAGCAAGTAGCTGGCACATCAGCTGCGAGTGAAGTGCTTGCAGTGGTGTGCGCCTCTGACTGCCAACGCCTTTCAGCTGGTGGTTTGGTTTTTTACACGTAGTGCTCTGCAGGTTGGTGTGAGTGTCACTGGGTGGTGAGAACAAGTAGGATGGATGGCCTCGCTTTCAAAAATAAAAATCCTACGCTGCTGATGAACGCAGTGGAAAACAATTTACTGCTCGTGGTAAAATTAGCGTTAGAGGCTGCTCATTGCTGCTTGGCAAATGTGAGTGGTCGATGCCTTGTCACGGAGGTTTTTCCAGAACTAGCTGGTGGTGTGTTCTGCTCCACTGCTCCCTTAATCTGGGAGCGTTTGTGGCAAGCACAGGGACAGGGGAGAGAACAAAGAGCACGCTCTGATGTGCATGGAAGATGCATGTAAATATCTTTTTTAATAACTTCACTCAATTGAAGGGGGCCAAGTACAGCTCAGACTTACACAAAAGGGAGCTGCCGTGAGCATCAGCACACAGGGTCCCCACGTTATCTGTCCCTGTGCCCTACCTCCGAACGGCGTTGTGCTCCTGCTCTGGCCTCGCTGCTGTGCATCAGACAGAGCCGGGATGTGGGAAGCCAGGAATGCACGCCCACGGCTGCACACCAGGCTGCTCCTGGGGACGGCGAGTGCTGGCACGCAGCAGAGGAGCCCCGGGAATGCCGAGGAGCTGCGCCTCTGGCCGAGGAGATAGCACAGGAATGCACGCTGTGTGCTCAGGGGGTGATGTCTCCTTTCGGTGCAGCTTGTCCTGCTGAGTGGGACTTCCCCACAGCGCTGGCCTGCGCTTGCATCTTGCTGATCCCCTTGGTAAGAAGGGATTCCTCAGAGCGGTTCAGTGCGTGGACGGCAGCTCCCTTTTCCCCCGTCCTCTAACCCTACAGACAGCTGCGCTGTGCTGAGCACCGAGAGCTGAAAGCTGAATGTCCCAGGCGAAACGACTGGCAGGGCTTTGGCAGGCGCTGGAAGCGAAGCGATGCATTAAGTGCCCCTTGTCAGTTCCTAATGCACACACAGAGCTGTGCGGGGGAGTTGGAGGCCAGAATCCCGAGAAGCCTGTACTTAATAATGATTTTTTGCAAAAGTGGTTGGGGGGGCTGAGCTAATGCGCCCAGGCTTCAGATACCTTGGAGTGCTGTGGAGTAGGAAAGGCACCAAGCGGGGTGGCTGGCACTGTCCCTCCTCCGCAGAAAAACCAGTACAGAAGAGCCCCTTGAGCACGAAGGCAGTGTCCTGCCCTGCTGGGGAGGGTGTGGGTTGAGCAGCCCTCGGCCCCAGTGTGCTGTCACCTGAGCACGGTGCTTGGATTGCTCCGTGGAGGGAGGAGGAGGAGGAGGAAGAGGACTGATTCTGTGCTACGACATCTCCTGCAGCACGTGGATGACACCGAGCGGGAGTGTTGGGGCTGGTGGTATTTCAGCAAATACCCCGAGGTGCCACAGTGCGTGCTGGGGAGCTGCAGCACACGGGGCGTTGTGCCCCTGCTGTAGGGCTGACCAAGCCAGGTGGGGTCAGTGCCAAGCTGGCCGGTGCTGCCCGGTTTCCTTGCTCCATCCCGGTGAGGATGTGGTGGTGCCCTCTGACGGCTGCCTCCTTCCCTGGGCTGGGGGCTGAGCGGGGCTCAGGCTGCTTTTACACCTCCTGCAGCGCTGTGCCGCAGGGGCTGCCCTGAGTAGGACCGGTTCATTCCCCAGGAAATCGATCGAGCCTTTGCTATTTCTGCTGAGGGACCGAGTACTTCTATTTACGGAGCAGGCACCGCAGTGACAGCGCTGTGTGAGGCACGGCTCCTTTGTTACAGTTCGTTGAGTTAGGGCTGTCTGGTCCCCGTGGTCCTTTTCTGAAAGACAGAAGGGAGCAGTGGGCCTTTATTCCATTAATAATAATAAAAAAAAAATCCCTTCTTTACCCCTTCCCTTGTCTCCCATTATGTTCTGATAGCCTTATAAAGGTGTGTGGATCCCAAACGAGCACACGGTGCTGCGTGGGCATCAAAACGTCGAGCCCCTGGGTGTTAATCCCCTCAATATTAATCCCCTCGGCTGTTTGCAGCGTGGCTGGGGACGAGCTTCCCGGCATGGTGAGGTGGCTCTGGGCAGGCTGGTGTGGGGCAAGGCCCTGTGCTATGGGGAAACTGGTGTCTGCTGGGGCCGTGCACTCCTGCCTTGGGCCCAGCTGGGAAGTTGAGGCATCTGGAGGACGGCAGCGATTCCTTCCCCAGCCTTTTCTCCTCCCTCCGCTTCCTGTTCCTCGCTCTGCCTTGTTTGCTCAAGTCTGGAAGGGGGAGGGCATGGGGGAAGTTAATCATTAACTGCCGTGTCCTCTCCTTAACTCCTTCGCAGCCTGGGGCTCCTGGCAGCTCCAGACCCCTCTGCTGCGGGCTTGGCGGGGTGAAAAGCTCCATTTAGCTGAACTCCTGTGTGCCGTCAGGAAAAAGCAGCGGGTTTCTTGGATTTCTGTCCAGTGGCTCACTCAGCAGAGCTGCTGGCCTGAGGAGGTGAATTTTGTGGTGAGATGGTTACATCCGTCTGCCCCGCAGCGAGGGCAGGGGCTGGAGGGTGGAAAAGAGATTTGGGGTGCCCCTTGCAGGGCTGGAGGAGCCGGCCGCCCTCCCGGGGATTTTTACTTCCTGGTGGAGTTTGATTTGCCTCTGCCATTGGCGGGGAGCAGCACAAACCCCTCCTTCTGGGTAGCCCTGCTCTGGAGCTGTGTGCACCAAACCTCCCGTCACAGGACCTGCCCGCGCCAAGGAATCGCGGCTCCTCGGTCCCCGCGAGGTACGTGCCTTCCCCTGTGGAGTCCGCCAGCCCTTCTTTTGCTTAAAAAGAAGCCTAAACTCCTTTTTCCCCAGCTGCAGCAAGCTTGTATCCCGACAGAGAATCCAATTCTGGGGTATTTTGGTCCCCCTAGGAGGATGCCCCTGGCTTAAATGCTTTGGGGAATTTTCCTGGCTAAACAAGTGGTGCACAGAGTTAATTTACCGCAGGATTTAATTTGCTGCTGGCTGTATTATGTTCTCTGAGGGCAGGACTGCTGCTTTTTTCTCTTTTCCCTTTTACAATGCTTTAGTTGGTGGAAGAGAGTGGGCATAGAAGCAGCACCCTTCTCGTCTCGCAGTGCGATAACGCCGTCCTCCATCTGACCCTCGAGCGTGGTTTCTGAAGGGCTGCCCAGTGCCGTGGCTGCTGTGGGCTGCTCAGCTCGGGAAAGGGCTTGGAGCTGGCAGGTGCCTGCTGTTAGGGCCAGCGTGCCCCACAGCTTGTTGGGTGCCTCCTGGTCCCTGCAGCTCCTTGAGACCCTGGCTGGGTCCCCAACTGTGGTCCTCAGCCCCAAAAACTCAAAGGCAGTGGGGTCTGGCACTGAGCAGAGGGAGGGTTGGTGCCAGTAAGGGGGCTTCCGAGGGCTTCTCCTCCCAAAAGTTTCCCAAAGTTTTCTTCCTGGTGTCTGGCTGAACCGCACATCCCACACAGAAGCTTCCAGGTGCGTCCTGATGCCCTTGTACCGGAGGGCACCCACGTCCTAGCGGGCTGGCTCCTCTCTGAGCAGCCCTGCAGAGGTGTGCCCCTGCCTGCAGGCACCCGGCCAGCCGGGCTTTCTGCCGAAAACATGCATGGTGCAGACCTGCAGTCACTGGAGTTTCCCTGCAGGGTGGCTCACGGACACCCCACGAGCTGGGATTTGCCGTGAGTCACAGCAGAGGAGCGTGGGGAGCGGGCTGGGCGAAGGAGAGGGTGCGGGGAGAACCCCAGAGGGGTGGGTTGCCTTGTCCCGTTGGTGAGGGGGGAGCATTTTCCCTGCTCTGAGGTTTCCGAGAGGTGCTAACCTTGTGACGTGGGTTCCTCTGCCTGGCACCAGTGCCGGTGTTTCTAGCGGATGGAAGTTTTTTTTTTTTCTTCTCTTCAGGAATTTGTGAGCAGGCTCCACCCAGCGAGCTGAGAATTGTTTCCAGGAGAAGAAACTGTGTTTACCTGGCAGGCTCTGGAAACCAGTTAACTGTTTGTGTGATGTACCGAGGGGGATTTTTGTTAGGAAAGCCGAAGAACATAGTCCCGCTGCCACGCCGATGGGCTAATTTGAAAGTTGCATGCTTCTTGCAGCGCCTGAAACTCTGGAGAAAGCCCCTCCCGAGATCTTGTTTCCTGCAGAAAGCAGTGCCTGCGGCCACGTGAAATGACTCGGTGATGATGTGGGGCCTGTAATTAGCCTGTGTCAATATCCTGTTGCGGGTCAATCTCTAGGCAGGTTCCTCCTTGGCTGCTCTTCTGCAGGGCGCAGCGAGGCTGCGGGTCCTTCGTGCTGGGTGGCTTCCCAGTTAAGACAAAAATCTGAGGCTGACCGAGTTTTTTCTGGCTGCTCTGTTTCCCCTTGATGTTTTTCTTTGTACTGGAAGCCCTGAGCTGCAGCGGTGTTTCACAGTGCATTTAGCAGATCACCCTAGATGAAGACTCTTCCCAAATACCTTCTGATGCAGACATTCTGAATAACGAGACGAAAGAGAAAACGCTGTTGTCCAGGATTTCACCGTTTTTGTTTTTTTCTTCCTTTCTGCAGACGCCTTACTGGCAGACCTGGAATCCACCACCTCGCATATCTCCAAGCGCCCGGTGTTTCTAACGGAGGAAACGCCGTACTCCTATCCAACTGGAAACCACACGTACCAGGAGATCGCTGTGCCACCTCCAGTGCCCCCGCCGCCCTCCAGCGAGGCCCTAAATGGCACTGTGATCGACCCCTTGGACCAGTGGCAGCCCAACGTGTCCAGATACGTCCACCAGCAAGTGAGTGAGCGCGTGGCGATGGAGATGGGGAAGGTGCCTGCTTGTTTGCGTGCTGCAGTCCTCTCAAGGATGCAGATGAGGGGAAGGAATAGTGAGATGTGAGGATAAGGTTGGATAAGCACAGAGAGGGGAAATGGGGGGATGTGGAGGTTTTTAATAGAGCTAACCAGTCGGAAAAAATGCTGAAGAAGAACTTGAAACCCACTGTCGTTGTTTCAGCAGTGGTAGCATGATGACATTAGTGTTAGTCACCCGTCCTGCAGGCTGGGGGTTTCCAGCGCAGATCTGCAACTCGGAGGCATGTCCGAGGCAAGTGGGGGGCTCCTGGTGTAGCTCCTCTCCTGGAGGCTGGCTTGGCTGCCTAACAGACAATTGTTGTGCTGCTGGGCTTTCTCCTGCGGTGTGTGGGGTTGCAGCACGGTGTGTGTGCTTGTGTGGTGTTTTCTGTTCCTAACACAAGTCTCATTCCCACAGCCTCAGTCCCAGTCGCCTATATACAGCTCTAGTGCCAAAAGCTCCAGTGCCTCCGTTCCTAGGGACGGGCTCAGCTCTCCTTCTCCTCGTGCCAGTGAAGAGGAACACGTCTACAGGTATCTTGTCCCCATTGATGGAGAAGCCTGACTCACAGCTCGAGCTGCCTTCTGTAATTGGAAACAAACACTCTGCTCCTTGTATATGTTCTGCTGCCTGGTGTTGGGTTTTGTTAGCTTGTTTGTAAGGGGCTACAGTACCTTTTGTACCTGCTTCAAGTGTTAATGTGGGCCTTTAGTTTGCTCAGCTGTAGGAGAGGTTTAGGATCCATCAGACAGGACTGGATCTGGATTGGGTTGAGGGTTACAATCCAGGGACAAGGGACAAATCCATCCCCAAAGTTCTCGAGGAGGTGGGTGGCCTTTGAGTCAGTTGTCTCAGGGAGCTCAGTTACCCGTCACCTGGCAGGGTGCACGATGATTGGAATTTTTATGTAAATTGACATTTTTTTTTTTAACAAAGGCTTCAGAACCTCCCTGTCACTGCTACTGACTACTTTTTGCTTTATACTCACAAAGACAGCTCGGAGGTTGGTGGGGCAGCCTGTATGGGTAGTCCTGTTTGTTGTGCTGACACGGGGCTGAGAGAGGGAGGAAGAGGTGGTCAGGACTTCATCTCTGCCGGCCCCATGCAATGCACTCTGTTCCCAGTGCCTTTTTACAGTGGTGTTTTGCTGGTGTCGTGCTCTAACCACGCCTAGCTCTTCCTGCTGAGCAGAAAGTTGCTCGCAACCAGAACTACTTCTGGGTAGAACCAGGCGTAACCAGAGATGGCCCAATGGAGGCAGTAATTGCAGTTTTTTCAGAGGGCTGCGTGCAATTAGTACAAAATGAAGATAATTAGGGCCCTGAATCCTCCTGTAAAAGGGCCTGGCATGGCCTGGTTCTGGTCTGAATTGCAGCTTGTGTGCTTGGGCCAGGATGAAGTACACCTTCCTCAGGCTGCATTTGTGGACTTTGTTTTCAGTCTGAAAAGAAAGATAAGAACTGCCTTTATGGAATTTAATAGTTGTCGCTGGTGCAATAGGTGTCAGAGTGCTAAAGCCTGTCTTGGATTAACTTTCTGAGCAGGATCTGGGAATTTGCAGGAAACAGAAAATCCCTTTTTGCATTTGGAAAGCATCTTTTTGATGCAATAAGAACCTCTAGAGCATTACGAGTTATTTGTCTACTTGGAGAAAAGTACTTCCTTGCCATTGATGATGGGAAGACTGTTATTACAGTGTAGTTACTGTAGAAATCACTGGACGAGTCCTCAGTTGTCCTCAGTTTTGCTTTGAAACAGCTTGCAATTGTGTGTAGCTAAGTGGGATCACCCTGACAGGGTAAGCAGTAATTGCAGCTAGTGCTTTATATGTGCTCCTGTGTAGGTAAACTTTAAAGGCCTGTGTTTAACGTGGTGGAAAATGCTTTCAAATTACTTCCTTATAAATTGGTTACAATTCCCCCAATTAAAGGTTTGAGGACTTGAAAAGAGACCTTGTGTGCTGCAAAAGGTTGCCACGTAACCTGCCACTTTTGGCTTTTTGTTGCTAGCTTGAGATTTGTACTTTGCCTCCTCTCCAGTCTGTGCTGGCCCTGCATCCCCTTGTTTCAGAGGAGTTATTTGCTGCTCGCTGTGATGTCAGCAGAAACAAGTAATTTTCCCGTATGCCAGCTAATGGTTCTGCTGCTGTTCTGTGCATCTTGGATCTGCAGACAGTTAACTCTTTGCTACAGGGCTGTGCAGCACGCGGTCCTGAAAATCCAAGCCCCTGTCTATCAGTGCTGTTTCTTTGTAACTGACAAATGAAGAGGTGGCTGAGCAAACTGAAGCTGTGGCTAAGCAGCAGCTCTGTTGATGGTCACTTCACAAAGCATGCGTCATCTTTCACCACTGGTCTAGAAGCCCCAGTTTGAAAATCACACAATACATGTGTAAACTCTACCAACCTAACACAGATTTCCCTCCATTCTTCTGCTGTATCTTGAATTAGAAGTTTTGTGCTTCTCTGTTATTTTTAGTTTCCCAAACAAGCAGAAGTCTGCAGAACCATCTCCCACCATGACCAGCACCTCTCTGGGCAGCAACCTCTCAGAACTGGACAGGCTTCTCCTGGAACTGAATGCTGTTCAACATAATCCCCCAAGTGGCTTCCCAGCAGGTAAGGAGTAGGAAGACGTTTGGTATTAGCAGATAGTTTGCTTCCCAAAGTAATAGCCTACTTTCTCCTTCCAACATCCCTTCTGAGGGAGATGCCTCCAAGCCCCAGTCGAAGACTCATTTAGCATGGGTGGGATCTCTTGAGGTCCAGCACCATACTCAAACTTGGTTCAATTTTAAAATTGGCTCTAACTGCACACTTTCAAAGTTAGATTATGCTGCTCAAGTCCTTGTGCATTTAAGTGTTGAATATCCTCAGAGATGGAAATTCCACAAGGTTTCTGGGCAGCACATTGCTCTTCCCTCTGATCTGCGTGTACATCTGGACCTATGTGTCTGAGCTACTCTTTTCTGCTCCCCCTTTCTAAAGACGAGGCCAGCAGAAGCCCATCACTGCCCGGCGTGACTGGACCCCACTATGTCATCCCAGAGAGCAGCAGCTCTGTGGGAGGGAAGGCTGCACCCCCTACAAAAGAAAAACCAAAGCGGAATGGCGGGCGTGGGATCGAGGACGTGCGTCCCAGTGTGGAGAGCCTGCTGGATGAGCTGGAGAGCTCAGTGCCAAGTCCAGTGTAAGTGGTGCTTTGGGGGCTGCTGGCTTCTCTGGGACTGGACGGGCTCTTGTGGGAGTAGTGAGGTAGGGGAGGGACAGATGCTGCAGGGCAGTAATGGACAAGATGGGATTTGTCTGAAGGGTGGGAAATTCAACAGGCATGTGAGGATGCTGGTGCTCTTCTATCTACTGCATCTCTTCCTGGATGGAAAAAATAACACATTATGTCACTAGCAGCATGCTGAACTTGGGTTTATAATTGATCACAGATACCCGCTGTCTGGTGAAAGAAATGTTTGGTCACAGTCCCTGCCTTCATGGCTGAGGTGTATGTGCATGTACGCTCGTTAGATGTGGCAGAGAGAGGAGACGTCTGTGTGGTGTGGAGGTTGGATCTGGGAGAAGGGCTGGCCGGGGGGGGCTGTGCTGGTGAAAGTTGCTGTGCTGTGCTTGTTTTGGGGGAACAGTGGGACTTTCAGTCTAGGAGGGCTCCCCTGTACCTACATGCACTCTTTTTCTTTTTTTTCTTGTCAGCCCTGCAATCACTGTGAGCCAAGGAGAAGTGAGCAGCCCCCAGCGCGTCACTGCCAGCCAACAGCAGACCCGTATATCTGCTTCTTCAGCTACACGAGAACTGGATGAGCTGATGGCCTCCCTCTCCGACTTTAAGGTGCCCCATCTTCACAACTTATGCTTCATCTTGTCCCTCCCCATGTCCAGAGTCTCTTGCCAGTTGGCCGCGTCTGCTGACCTTATTTGGTCTCCCAAATGGCCTCTTTACCTCTCATCCTTACTCGGAAAAAGTTCCTCTGGGGTTATTTGCACTTTGTGTGCTGCTGTAGGTTCTTGACTTCTATAAATTCTCATCACTGGCATGGGTAAGGCAGTTCTGGGGTCTGTTTTTCCTTCCATCCTGCAGTTTGTCTGTGTTTGGCAAAGATAATGAGCTCAGTTACTGCTCAGTGCAGGGTGAATTATTTTGCTGTACTGCAACTTAACAAGAAGTAGGGGAGCATGGGACACCATCTGCTTATTGACAGAGACCAGGCTCTCCTGTTCTATGGGATGGCCCCCTCTGGAATGCATTTTTACCCTGATGTGCTTTCCCTGAGGAGGGTGTGTTAGGGGCTTGAAGGCATGTGGTACGAACACCAAAGCCTTTGCATCAAACAGCTGGAGGCTTCAAAGGTTTCCACCTGAAAACAGTATTACTTGTTCAGCTCAAAAAAGAGTTAAAGGCTGAGCTTCTTGGGGAGTGGAGGATAGCAAACAGTGTTCAGAATTGTGTTTACAAGTCAACCTATTGCACTGGAAAGGAACTGCTACCGGTGCTTCAGTTGTGAGTGGCACATAGAAAATCCCATAATAGGATGAGCAGGGGAGTAACTTGTCTGTGGTCATCTTGATGAAATTTTTGGCATACGTCTTTGGATGATTTATAAACGCAGACATTTCTTATTCATAGAAGTATGCTATCATTCTGACACTAAGTGATTAACTGGAGTTTATTTTCATGCTATTTCATTTACCCACAATCATAGCAAAAAATGATCTTGCTTTCTACTTTCAGCTGGTTCACTTAAAGCCTTGCTGAATTATTCACTTGAATTTATTCTGAGAGAGGTGGAGAAGCAAATACCTAACACATTCTGTATGTTGTCATTATTGGGTGTGCCTTTCTTACAAGCACGTGTAAGTTTGCTTTGTAATCCTAAGCAAGTCCCTTACTCACATGGTGCTGGTGCTTGGTGTTTCTTGCCTGTGCTGCACTCCATCTCCTCCTACCAGGAGTTTAGGTGTGAGGCAGACAGAGCTGAGCAACACTTTGTGAGAAGTAAACAGGACATTCAGACACAGCTTTGTTGTTATTTGTGGTGGTCGTTCCCTCTGTGCCACATTCATGTGAGTACTTCCAAAGTATGCTGTGGATTTCATGGAGATCCCTACAATACCCGGAGTTTTGACCAAGCGTGTGAGCTCAGAACCCAGCAGCGAGCAGCGTGTATGCTCCACGGGACTTTACTGGCCCTGTACTTGCTGGGATTTAATTCAGGCTATGGTCTGTGACTCATGTACACAATTTAGTGAGAATCAACGAGTTACTCACTGTTTGCTCTGGACATAGTGTAGTTTGTATTTAGTCAACTGCAAACGTTGACACCTTCCTGTTGCTTTTTTTTCTCCATATTAGGTCCTGAGGTAGAGTGCAGGATAACCACGGCTATCTGTTCAATCTGTTTGCAAAATGGCACAGTTCAGAGGCTGGAGAGCTCCCACCTGTGCTGCTGGCAGCATACCTTGCCTTGCTCCTTCTACATACTGTGGGAGTGCCAGGGCCTGGTACCCCTGCTGTTTTTATCAGGGCTCAGAAACAAGCTCTGGGCGTGGTTGTTGTCACAAGCCTTTTGCTCCTTGGTGAGCTCTTGACAACTGGGAATACCCATGCCCAGTATTGACTTTTTTTTTTTTTTTGCAAGATACAAAGAGGGGATGTTTCTAAGTGTGGGTGTTCAAATGCTTTGCAGTCTTGGGAAAAAGGCCTGAGATTCTTTCTGTAACTCCATTAAAATTGCATGACAGCCTAGCTGCTTTCTGTATGCTGCCCTCCTCCCTGGCTTAGTTTCTGGTTGGACTTTAACAAGCTGAAATGCAGCAAAATTTTAAGATTTGAGCTCTATAAACACAGTGTTAGGATTTTTGTAAGTCTCATCTGTATATAATGGCTGTTTTTAACAGCTGCTCTCCTTCTTCCTGTTCTCCTTGTTGCTTCATTTTCCCTTCAGTCCTTTTTGTTTGTTTTTACCTCCCGTACTTGTGCCAGCTAGTGGTGTTAGCTTGTCTGTAAAAATGGACTTGTGGTCTGTTCCAGTGGCAGGATGGAAGGGAGAGAAGTGGAGTCTTTCCTAAAAGTGCAAGATGAAAGGCTGTTGTTCGAGTGCCAGACCTGTGTGGGGCTGCAAGAAATAGGACAGAAAAAACGAGTCCAGTATGCAATTAGCTGGAGCTGGTTCAACTGCAAGTTCCAGCAGATGGGGGTGGGAGAAGTGGCAACACTGATGTTTAATTTCCCTCATACCCCAGGGTAAAAGCTGCTGTAACAGACTGATACGTTTTATCATCATTTTTCTCACTTTAATGAGTTGCTCATTCTCTTTGCTTACAGAATCCATTTGATTTTTGGTTATCTAGCTCATCAGCGGCCATGGAGATTACTTAATGCACTTGGTTTTTCAGCCTCTGCCACTCCTGTGTAATACGATGCCTGCTTGCTGCGTGGTGAGGTGCCTTTAGCCGTGAACTGCTGTGTGTGCAACCTTGCTCTGAATTTAGAGCTTGTGTGTTTTTAACAGGCTGGAAATACTTGCTTCTGAGCAAAATGACAGTCTTGCTGTCAAAATGACCGGCTTTAATTTTAGAAAGTCTAGAAATGAGTAAATATGAACCGTAGCATAAAAAATGGTTGCTTTTATGGGTATATCTGGGGGGTATAAATACAGAGGAGGGCAATATTGGCTAACTTGTTATTTTAACTGAGGAGTGTACTTGCTAGTTTTTCTCATCTTGCTGTGCTCCCTGAAAGGAGGAGCAACCTGTGATGAATTGTGGTTCCCTACCATGTTTCAAGCGGTCTCCCTGTAGCGCTACTGCTGTGACTTCACAGATTTGTGTGCTTGCCAGCTCCTGACCCCTTGGGATGGTAGCTGCATAGGCCAGCTGAAGGTATATGTCTTTTCCACCTTCTGGCAAATTTTGTGTATGTTCTGGTTAATTTTAGCCGTCAATTCATGGCAAGTGTCCCAGAAAGGTAAGTAAAGGCTGAGATACTGTGCACAGGCTTAGAAAGGTTAGAAAGCCCTGCTACGTTAGAATGTGAGCATCGAACTTCTTAAAGCTTCTTTGGAAAGTGTGGTGAAGAATCAGAGCAGCTCTTGATAGCTGTTGGATGTGGGAATCCTTAGGCAAGGTTTTTAAAACTGGCAGGACAGCATTGGCCTGAAGTTGGCCTGGCTAACCTGCTGTTCTGATTGCCTTTTTGTAAGGAAAAGGAGAAATACCAACTTGTCTCCTAGAGCTCAGCCAGGAGCCACTGGAAACAGGGAAAGGAGCATCCACAATCTTTTGTTTTTAAAACACCCTCTAGTCAAGGAGAACCAAAAACTTGGTATCAGTCACTCTTGTTAGAGTGTATTTTGGATTAAAATTAATACTGATTTTGTTACCATGTAAATGTGGAGATGGCTAGATTAGCCTGTTCCCCTTAGGCCACAATCAAAGCAGAGTTTGCAAGGGCATGGAGCGACTGCCAGGCTTGTTGAGATTCAGCGTGTGTCACGTCCAAGGTGAGATTAATGATGTGGGTAGAACAAAGCCCATGTCATCTGTTCTTGCTGTGCTTGCCCTGGAGCTTTGTTTTCATTGCATGAACATAACCAACTGCAGCACACTGTTAGTGTATCAAGAAGAAGAATGTCAGGGTTTGTTCTATTCATTGATTGCTTTTTTTCAGCTTCGAAATGTAAAATCTACATGGCTGGCTATGAGTAAATTGCTAATCTGACCTTTACTCAGAGTCCAGGCATTCCTGGGTTTGTTGCTGGCTTCCTGGCAGCTGTCGCGTGCCCCCATCACAGCTGTAGGTGAGCACGAGGTGTTGCTTAGGAGGACAGCATAGAAAAAGGACCTTGATGGCTGTAGAGCTTCATATCCTGTGATCTCATGCAAAGATCAACACGCTGTCACGTTAGTTCTGCTCTTTGATATCTCGTTCTCATTCCTCGTTCTCTGATGTAAGACTCTGGACTGACATGGCTCTTTGATTTGGAGGTCACAGTTGTTACAATGCTGTATACCGTGCTTATTTTTTCCCTTTCTTCTGTCTGTTTTTTTCTCCTTGTTCCTTCTGTCTCCTTTCTTGCAGACTAGTTCCACTATCTCTCTGATTTCTGAGCCCTCCCCAGAACCAGTTCCCAGCTCAGCAGACGCAGACTCCAGCGACTCTCATCACAGCTTAGCAGTGCTTTGCTCTTCCAAACGCCCTTCTGCGAGTCACAGCGGGGACTTGGCAGCACCAACATCTGCCCCCTCAGCTGGGGAAGGCAGTCACGTTGTAGTTCTGCCTGCTTCAGGGCATTCTGCTGCTCCTACACGCGTGCCTTCTTTGCCACAAACGGTCCCTGTGCCCCCTCCGCGTGTCTCTTCTGCTGCTCGTGGGGAGCAGTTGACCTCTGCAGGCTTGGTTAGGCTGAGCAGAAAGCCTGACTCATCTAGAAAGGCTTCCCAGGCCGTGCCAGCTTCCAGCGTGGAGTTTCTGTGTAGGTCTGCTGAGGTGGAGGCACAAGGCCTGGAGTTGGCAAAAGAGAGTGAGAAAAAGGAGCAGAGAACAGACCCCAAAATTTCAAGTGTCCCGATCTCAAATACTGGTCAAGGGAACGGGCAGATAGCAAAAGACCCGGGCCAGCAGGGAGCATTCAGGGATAATTCAGCCCTTCCTTCTCAGGGCAGAAGTGTGGAAACAGCTTTAGATGAGCTCTGGGCCCTGGAGCTGGCCGAGCATCTGCCAGAAGTACATGCAAAGCATGAGAGGGTTTTGAGTCCTGTGTGTGAACCTTCTGTCACGGCCCTGGATCGGCGGGACATCTTCCCAGACACTAAAAAACAGTTGGGATTTGTTGTGGAGCAAGGACAGGAGCTAAAAGCTCCACGTGAAATCCAAGTAGATGGCTGTCCTGATCTGGGCCAGAAGAGGCAGAGCAGAGGGAGAACTCGGAAGGCAGGAGCTGCTCCCATGACCAAAGCCAGAGGAGAGCAGGAAAACGAGCAGTTCACAAGCTCTGCGGTTGCTCCCCAACCTCCTGAAAACCCTTGGAAAGCCGACTGGGATCAGCTGCACGTCTCCAAACCACCCATTGAGAGGATCTCTGCATCGGGCCAGGCAGGCACCGCACAAATGCAGGAGCAGGATGAGTCCAGGCCTGAGCTGACAGCTCACTAACGTTTGTGTGTGCTGTGAGAGCGCCCGGGCTCACCCACACTAACAGCATGCAGTGCCCAGCTGCGTGTCATGGATGTGTCAGGTCCCCTGCTCTGTCCTGTGGCCTCCTCTGCATGCCGGTGAGCAGGACAGAGCACGGCAGGCTGCAGGGACTGCCCTGTGAAAGGGAGTTTTATTCCCTGACTGGAACAAGGCAAATGGCCTCTGAAAAGTTGAAGGGCTGCTTCATGCCTCTGGAGGTTGTTCCTGACTTGGGATGGCAGCTCCTCTGCTCTGTTGAGCCTTTTTAGGTCTTGTTGCCAGACCAGTCAGTGTTCCTTCCAACCCTGCAAGTGTGCTCTGTGCACCAGCCATCTCTGACCCAGAGCCTTCTCCCTGCAAAGGGCAGACACAGAGAGGCTGCTGCGTGTCCCTGCGATGCTGAGGGTTCTTTAATGCTCTGCGGAGCGGTCGTGCTGCACCTCCTATCTTGGCTTCCTGCTGGGTAATCTTTCCCTTCCTTTTCTAGATAGTTATTTTTGGCTGCAGTGATTATCCTTACGGGGTTTTTCCTTGCACTGAGTCACTGTTCTGGGCTGTGCCAAAAGGAGTTTTGGCATTGTGGAAGAAATGTCATCACTCTTCCTGCTCTGCTCACAGCTGTCACTAATAGCCTGAGTTTGTGCTGTTGCATCTTGAGGCTTGCCCCTACCTTGCTCTTCTCTGCTGACACTGTTACCTTTGTCATTTAGATTAAGTCTTTAATCAAGAGGACAAAAGAGACCTCGAATGTGCATCCCATGAATCGGGACCTCTCTCCAAGGCGTAAGCTAGGTCCTGCGATCTTTCACAAGTCAGAGTCCCAAGATCGCTTGATTGAGGAGCTGCAGGACAGACTGGGCATCGCCAAGCAGGAGGAACAGGAGGAGTGGAAAAGCCAGGATGACTGGCTGACAGAGGGGGTCGTAATCACTGCCACACCCCAGGGAGAGGAGCAGAATGGTGGACAGCAAGTAGAGAAGGTAGAAAGGAGGGGCATGTCTTGGGAAATGCCAGCATGCCCCTCTGTCCAGCATGACGTGGAGGTGCAGGTTCACTCTGAGTGTCCTAAGCAAGACAAAATGAAGAACGAGCTCTTTCTGCTCCCCCTTGCCTGACCTGAAAAGGGAATTGGCTCTTGGGTCCTAGTTCTCCTTGTTTAGGAATTGGAGTAGTACCTGAGGGCCCTGGTAGTGGTATCTGTTTAGGTCTGCTGCCGTTGCATATCAAATATCCATGCGGGGATTATTTGGGAGCCATGCTGGGAGGCCTGGCATAGAGGCAAGCTTTGTTTCCTGCCTCTGCAGGAAGTTCTGGGTGGAAGATGCTGCTCCTCCTCAGAGCGACGCAGAGAAACAAGTTTTCTAGTTCCTTGCCCCTTGCTTTTTTGCTGCTTTTTCCCCTTAGACAAAGAAGGTAAAAACCAGCAGCCTCTGTTCTTACCCACTTGTGCTTGGCCATGGTTATGAGGCTGACGTCCTGTTCGTGCTTGGGTGCAAACCCCAGGAGGTTCAGAAGAGGAAGGGGGAGAGCACCGGGCAGTAAGGACTGGGTTATCGCCTGCTCCGTGCTCCCAGCCTTCCTGGAGCAGGAGGTGCTTGTTGGTTCCTCTTCGGCTTTATTCACTTCTCTTCTTCCTCCGTGTCTTTCTAGGTGGTTTTCCCTCCAGAATCCCCGCACCCCCCGAGGAGGACAGTCTCTGTTTCAGCCTCTCCCCCGCTCCAGCCTTCCACAGAAGCTGCAAAGACAGCCCCTGCTCACGCTGCTGCCCCTCGTGTCCCTGGCCCCACACCTCTCCTCCCTCTCCCACCTCAGCCTTCCCACCCACCATCTACCTCAGCTCCTCCTCCGGCCTCCTCCTCCTCCTTCAGCTTGGCTCCTCAGCCTCTCTTCCAGTGGGAGACTTCTGCTGATGATTATCATGAGCTTTCTGGTGGGGGCACCCCTCCTTCTGAAGACCCTGGGCACTCCTCTCCCCAGCCTTGGACCCCTAGCACCAAGACAGTTGTTTCTGTTGGCTGTCAGACTGAAGATGAAGCTTTCTTCCCACAGATGCAGGCAGGCTTCTCTTTTCTGTTTATTTTCTTTTTCTTTTTAGCAGAATCTTGTCCAGTCCAACCACTGCTCCCAGCTTGGTGGCTCAGTAGATGTTGAGGCAAAGGCTGGTGCTGAGGTGTGGTAGGAGAGCAGAGCCGTTGGTAACAAATCAATCCCAGCTCTGCCTGTCTGGCACAGTGCACGTCTGCAATAATCACTGGGGTGCGTGTGCTTCCTGCCTGCCCTTTGTGCAGCAGGGATCATGTTGGCTTTATTTCCGCTGAGATAAAAAAGGCGGCTCTGAAGCTAGGGCTCAGCTCTCCCTGCTGTGATTCTCCTTGAAGTAGGGAGAGGGATGAAAAAAGACACCAAAAATCTCAAGTCTTACTATATTAGTCTGTGTGGCTGGCTGGCCCCAGTGCCAGTGGGTTTGGGGAGGAGATGGTGGGATCAAGCCTCTGCATCGTGACCTGTTGTGCTTTGCAGGTGACCTCCGCTCCTCCCCTCGTCGGCAGTGCCAGTCTGCTGGCTGCTCCAGCACCCCTGGGTGCCCCCAGCCCCGAGAAGGCAGGACCTGCTTTCTGTCCGCATGGCGTGCCCTTCTGGGGGTGCACGTGCAGCTCCCGGCGTGGGGAGCGGAGCTGATGCTTTTTGTGGAGTGTGGTGTGCTGCTCCCTGAGCTTGTAGCTGAATAGGGGGGGACAGGTTGTGCACTGGGCTCCACCGGGGAGCTAAACTTGTGTGTGGCCTGAGAAATTTTGTGCAAACAAGTGGAAACTGGGGTTTGCCACTATGTAAACTGGCTGGCTACAAGTGTGAGCAGGATGAGGAGCAGAGCTCCTCCTGGGGCTGGGAGGGGGGTTTCTGCCAGGCTCTGAGGTGCTTCAGTGTGTCCTGCTCCCCGGCTGCAATGGCAGCAGGCTGGGGGGGTGTTTGCAGGCATGGATTTGATGTCTGTGTGCTTAATCTGTGCTCTTAGTAGGAGAAAACCTGCTCCAGGCTGACATCTCAGGGAGGGACAACTTCTGAGTCTCTAAACCTGGCAGTAGGCATCGCAGCGCAGTCAGAGCAGTCAGCTGAGATAATGCCTACCTCCTTATTGCTGTTTGCCTGCAAAGGGGGCTTTGGTGCCCCAAGAGCACCCATACTTTGTTCCCAAGTTACAAACCTAAGTAAAACTTCTCCCCCTGGCCTTCTTTGGGAAGGTGTGAGCTGCTTTCGCTGTGAGCTCCAGAACCTGCCTCTGAGACCAGTCTGGCGATCCCCTTCCCCGATCCCCTTCCCCAGCACCCCGCGTGCATTTCCAACAGACGTGGCAGTGTTCGCTGCACGCTGCTGCCGTGGAGGCACTGCCCTCTCTGTAGGTAAACACCAACTCCGACCGTTTCCTTCCTGCTTCCACTTGCTCGGCTTCGGCGTGGGCTGAGAGCCACCTGATGGGGCGAGGGAGACTCAGCACGGAGCGGGGCCGCGGGGGAGGGAGGAGCAGAGGTGCTTTGGCTGAGGGGGAGATGGAGCCTGGGGAGGAGAGGGGTCTCTGTCACAGATACAACTTCACAGAATTTTCTAGGTTGGAAGAGACCTCAAGATCATCGAGTCCAACCTCTGACCTAAAACTAACAGTCCCCACTAAACCATATCCCTAAGCTCTACATCTAAAAATGTCGGAGAGGACGACAGCGAGCAGCAGCGCAGGAGCAGAGAGAGGTCAAGGGGAAGAGGCCCTCGGCTGGCGTCTCTGCTTTGTCAGCTGGCCAGGAGCTGATGAGGTGAAGGGAGATTTTTGGCAGAGGCTTAGAGAGCACAGTACCGACTGCTTGGGGTCTGCGAGTAACTTCTGCTCTGTGTGCAGCAAAGGAAAGGCAGATCCTTAGTTCTCAGCTCTGTTCTTACACATCCCAGGGCCTCTGCATGGGCAGAGTTTGTGTGTGTACTCGATCCTGGCTCTCACTGGCTTCTGCAGCGAGCGTAGCTGTCTCCTAGCAATCTCCTGTCTGCAGAAGAGCCGCTGGCAGCGACAGCAGCCCTTTTCCAGGCTAGGGCAGCACCGCTTGCCTTACAGCTGTTGTTTTCTCTTCCCTGCAGTTCATGGCGCAGGGGAAAGCCGGCAGCAGCTCCCCACCGTCCACAACCCCCAAACCTGGCAGCCAGCTGGACACCATGCTGGGAAGTCTCCAGTCCGACCTGAACAAGCTGGGAGTAGCGACCGTTGCCAAGGGCGTCTGCGGAGCCTGCAAGAAGCCGATCGCTGGGCAGGTGGGTCGAAGGTGCCACCCCTCTGCTGAAGCTTGGGCTGCAGCCGGGCGTAACGGGGAGGGCTTTTTCGTGAGGCTGAAGGGACTGGAGATGCTGGAGAAACTGAAGTACTCTATTTATCCACTGGCTAGGTACGCTGTAAGCTCCTCCAGTGACCTCTACCCTGCCCTTGAGGGACTGCCCTCTCCTGAGATGATAGGTAATTCAGTTTTCATGCTACCCCAGTCCAGGGCTCACTTGAGTAGTAGATCTTGTCATTCTTGCTGACCTCCAGCTGGTAACTTGTCATGTGGCCGAGGGGAGAGCGAGGTAGAGGTGTCCTTCATAAGTTGTCTTCCCAACAGGTGGTTACAGCCATGGGGAAGACCTGGCACCCCGAGCACTTCGTCTGCACCCACTGCCAGGAGGAGATCGGGTCACGGAACTTCTTTGAGCGGGATGGGCAGCCCTACTGCGAGAAGGACTATCACAACCTCTTCTCCCCTCGCTGCTACTACTGCAACGGGCCCATCCTCGATGTGAGTTCTGGGGGGGTACAAGCCGTGACACGAGGTGCTGCAGGCCTCAGTGTTTAAAAACTCCATCCATGTGTCCGGGGTGAAAGATTTTGTTTGGTGACTTCTATTTTTCCTTTGCACTGGCTCTGAAAGGGAAACAACTTGACCCTGTCCAGTTCTTAATGAACTTAATTAATGAGACGGGTTAGTCCCTCTTACCTTCACTGAGCTGTAATCCCTCAGAGCGTGGCTCTGTCATTGTGGTAACAATTCCCCAGCTCCTGCCTGTTGGTAGCCTGTAGTAAGAGGCACCAGTGCGCTAGCCCTGAGAGCTGGACGGGGCCCTGTGTAAGGGAGGAAGCCGTGTGTAAGATCCTTTTAGGGTAAAAGTGTGCTGTGGGGAAAGCCTGAATGAGCCAGAGGCAGGAGAAGTGACTCAGCTCTCTGAAGGCCGGTCTATTTTAATGCACGCAGTTGTCAGCACCAACATTAAAGTGTTCTTCCACCCAGTGCCCCCTTGTTCACCTCCAAGCTGAACTCATGATTAACATGATCGTGCTTTGCTTCTTCTGAACAGAAAGTGGTGACGGCTTTGGACAGAACATGGCACCCTGAACACTTCTTCTGTGCCCAGTGTGGAGCTTTCTTTGGACCTGAAGGTATTACTGGTTCATACAAGGGGAAAACAATCTCCTCCCTGAACTGCAGATAAGTGTGTAAGGCAGAGCTGCTGGTGGGGGCCAGCCGGAGAGATGACGGGAACTGCTGAAGGCAGAAGTTCCAAGGGAAATAGCTGTTTATGCAGAAAGGATACCACCAGGATTTTTTTTTTTCTCTCAGTCTCTGGAGAGGAAAAATATGCATGTGCATGTGTGCGCATGGGACAGGAAGGGCAGCAGAATGAGGAACAGCTGCCTGCTGTGTGTGAGGGGACGGGAAGGATGATCCTACCCGCACTGGTTTCTCCAGAGCTTGGCTGGCTATAGGTGAAGGTCAGGAGCTGATGCTCTTTGTTCTTCTTTGGCAGGATTTCATGAGAAGGACGGCAAAGCCTACTGCCGCAAGGACTACTTCGACATGTTTGCTCCCAAGTGTGGAGGCTGTGCCCGGGCCATCCTGGAAAACTACATTTCTGCCTTGAACACCCTGTGGCACCCTGAATGTTTTGTCTGTCGGGTAAGAAACCCAAGGTCCTTCAGGGGTGCTGTACGACCCCTGTCCTTTCCACCCTGCAGGCCTCTGGTCCCTTATCAAGACAAAGGCGTCCGTGGGGTCTTGAAGTACAGACAGATAAAAACACGTCAGCACCAAGCACCTTCTTGTTCCTCTCCTGGTTTACGTGAAACTTTCTGGCTGCTTTGCTCTTTCTGTTCCCAGCTGCAGTTACAGGATTCTGCAGCAGCTCACAGATAAACAGAGACATTTGCTGTGGCCTTTAAACAATTATAAGCTAAGCTTCTCTCTAAGCACTTGCCTCAGCAATCAGATTTTGAGGCTCTTCCTCCCATGCTCCATCTGACAACGTAAACTAATGAGACTGACCTTGTTCAGGCAAAGCAGTGAAGTAGTGGCAGGCTCCATGCAGCAGGCATAATAAGCAGGAATACTGCAGATTAAATGCTTGGCGCTCTTTCAAAGTGCCTCGCGAGTATTAACTCTTACAGGCCCCAAGAGATGAGCAAACATAAGCCAGGCTTTCCTAGAGTGGGGAAGAAAGGGACAGAAACCAGATTCAGCAGCAGAATCGCAGGTGTGATTGTGACCCAGCGTGGAGCGTTGAGCCACCGGTGGCCCTGCATGCTGGATGCTGTGTGCACACAGGTCTGGCTGCGTGTGACCCTGTGCTCTCCCAGGGGAAGAGGAAGGTGCCTGGGCTGAGCAGCACCAGGGTTATGGAGATCTGGCTTCTGTGGGCCTTCCTGCTGCCGTGGATGGGATCCTCAGCTCACCCCCAGGCCATCGCTTCAGCTCACTGCTTGCACAAGGGGGGAATCTCCCCAGCCTGGCAGGGAGGACGGGGGCTTCTGCTGCAGGTTGTGCTGTCACATTCTCAGCTGCCTGGTACTGAAGGCGATGACAAGTGCTGGGCTCCAGCAGGCACAGGGCTGGCATGTCCTCGTCTGTGCAAAATCATTAGCACTAAAAGAGCCAGGGGTTTCTCCCAGTAGGGATGCACCAATGCCTGGTGGAGGTATTTCAGGTGGAATCCCCATCCTACACAAAGCATACCTCTGTAACACCAGCCATTCCAGAGAGCACTTGTAAATAGGAACTGTGCCTCATTTTCCCAGCTGGACCTAGTGCCAGGTTCATTAGGTTTTGCTGTATTAAAGCCTTTGTTGGTCTCTGCCTTCCGCCTCCTATTGTGGGGAAGCTGCAGTGAGATTAGGAGAAAAAGGGGAAGGTGCTCTGCAGCGTTTCCTGCCTTGAGAGAAGGAGCAGTGCTCTCCTCCGTCCTGGCTGAATGCATCTGGTAACTCCTATTTTCTTTGTGTGAGACAAGCCAGCTGGAAAGGACCGTGGTTGTTTCCCTTGCTTCTGGCTCTGTCTATCCTTGGAAACTCTTCTTGATGGGCAGACTTCGGCTCTGTGGACAGCAGGATGATGTTGAAAGCTCGTGCCATGGAGTGGAGGAGATTTGTGGAGCCTCCCACATCCCTGGCTTGTTACTGAGTCTGTCCCCTTGTGCTTTCTCCCCCTGCAGGAATGTTTCACCCCATTCATCAACGGCAGCTTCTTCGAGCATGACGGGCAGCCCTACTGCGAGGTGCATTACCACGAGCGTCGCGGCTCGCTGTGCTCTGGGTGCCAGAAGCCCATCACAGGACGCTGCATCACTGCTATGGGCAAGAAATTTCACCCCGAACACTTTGTCTGTGCCTTCTGCCTCAAGCAGCTCAACAAAGGAACCTTCAAAGAACAGAACGACAAGCCCTACTGTCAGAACTGCTTTCTCAAACTCTTCTGTTAGAGGCGTCCTAGCTGGGAGCTAAGCATCTTTCTGCCTCCCCCCGGGCAGTTCTGTCTCTCTGAACATTACTGTGATTTCGAAACCTTCCCAGGCAGGGGAGAGGGCGGGTGAGGGGTGGGGGGTAGTGCTTGCTGCTGCTGCCTCGAGGCAGCAGCTCCAGACACGGACCATTAAACTGGAAATGCCCTTGCTGCGTCTCAGCAGAGAGAGGCGAGTCCCCTGGCTCCTGTGTGCAGCTGGGTGTGACCGACAGCTGAGCTTAGCCCGAGGGCTCCACCAGGGAGCTTCTCAGCCCCCTCCCGGCAGCAGGAGCCTTAGCCAGTACATTTCAGCCCGTTTCAGCCCGTGTCAGCGCTCTGAGCACACCCTGACGCTGGCAGACATCACAGCCCTCTGTCCTGACACCTGTCTGAGGCTCCTGAGCGGTGGCACAGTGAGGCCACCCCACGAGCTCAGCACCACCCTGCCTCCGCTCCCTGGGGCCGCGGGCACCCCTGGCTTACCGGGAGCCTCAGCACAGGCAGCCAGGACCCTGCAAGGGTCTCTCCAGTTCCATTACACTGTAAGGAGTTGATACCACTTTTTTTTTGTTGTTTGTTTGAAGAGGAATCAAGGTATTACTGTGTTTTTTTTTCTTTTCCCCTAGTTTGTTATTCCCTGCCCTCTCCAAGCCTCGGCCATCCCTCCGTGTGCTGCTGCATGTCCCTAGGGGGACGTGCGGGGCCAGGCACCTCCCTCAGCACCCAGTCCCCTCGCCTGCTGCTCCCAGGAGAGGCGGCAGGGCAGCATTGGCCCTTCTGTAGGAGCAGGGAGGTCAGGGCCAGCCTTCACCACGAGTGCCTGTGGTGTGCCTGCGTTATCCAGCCCGAAGCTCTCCCACCCACCCTCCTCACAAGGTCGGGGAGAAGCGGAGGGGTTTAAGAAGCCAGGGAAAAAAAAAAATACCCACCCTTTATATGCTTTCTCCTTCCTCTCTTTGCTAACGAGACCTGTCAGCCCTCGGTATTTCCTTTCTGCGCTCCTGTTAAATGTGTTCCACGGAGAGATGCTAGAGCAATAACCTTTTGTACTGACTGTTACCGGCATAACCAGTCCCCGGGGGCGGGGGTGTGAGGCACACTTGGTTTTACTATTGAAATGAATACTGTATCCTGCCTTTGATAAGATTTCTACACTGATTTTGAATTCATATCTAATTTGCTTTTAATCCTCTTATACCGAAATTGGTTTTGAAGTGATTTTAAGAAAGCGCCTTTTATATCTCGAGCTGTGCTGTGCCGGGCAGCGTGCCCGCGGGGCTGCCCCTGCCTTTGTAACCTCGACGCTGTGTTAAACCCACCGGCCCTCGCCTGCTTCTTTCTGCGGGGGGCGCGAGGGGCTGCGGCCGGGGGCAGGGACCACCACCTCCATTTTATTTTTTATTTTTATTTTTTATTTATTTTTTATTTATTTTTTATTTATTTTTTATTTATTTTTTTTTTTTTGTTCTTTCTTTCCCTTTCTTTTTTTTTTTTTTTATTTTCCTTTTTTCTTTTTTTTTCTTTCCCTTTTCCCTTTTCTTTTTCTTTCCTTTTTTTTTTTTTTAATTTCCCTTTTCCTTTTTTCTTTTTTTATTCTTTATTTAATTCACACCGGCGGGTGGGCTGCAAGTGGCCGCGTGGTTTGGGTGTCCCTATCCGCTGTGCCCTGCTGCCTGGGGGTCACCTCCCCTCTGGGAGCTCGGAGGGAGCTGCTGCGGGGTGGGGGCGCCGGGAGCCCCGGCTTCTCTTCCCCAGCCTCCTGCCCGCACCCTGGGGGGAGGAAGGGAAGGGACGGGGCTGGGGCTGGGGCTGGGGCTGGGGCTGGGGCTGGGGGGTGCAGGCGCTGCCCTCGGCCCGGCCGGGCACTGGGGCGCTGGGGGCAGCCGCAGGAGGGGGCGTGGTCTCGGCTGGGGGCGTGGCTTCAGACAGAGGGGCGTGGCTTCAAGACGGGGGCGTGGCCTCAACAGGGGGTGGGGCCACCCGAGGTCTTCCCGCGCTGCGCGGTCACGGTGTGGGCGTGGCTTGCTCTCAGGGGGCGTGGCTTCCCCGCCGGCTTCTCCTCCGGCCACCAGGGTGCGCCCGCTCGCCCCGCCGGTCCTGTGAGTGACAGGCGCGCCGCCCAACCGGAGCGGCCGCTCCGCCGTGACTGGCTGCCGACCAATGGCGTGAGGCGGAGTCTGCCCGTGGCTCGCCGCGATTGGGCGCGAGCCGCGGTATAAAAGGAGGCGGGCCCGCCCTCCGGCCTTTCTTTCCCGGAGCCCTCGTGGAGGTAGGAGCGGGGAGAGGGGGGCGGGGGGGATCCGGGGAGCCCTGAGGGGGTCCGGGGAGGGCCTAGAGGGGCCTGAGGGGGTCGTGAGGGCCCCTGAGGGCCGCGGGGATGGGGATCGGGGATCCGGGATCGGGATCTGGTGGCGGGGGGGGCGCTGAGCGGAGCCGCCTCACCCACGCCCGTCTCCCGCAGGCCTCAGCTCGTCTTTAAACCCGCCGGGCGATCCTTGGAGCACCGCCGCGATGCCCAGGGAAGACAGGGCTACGTGGAAGTCCAACTACTTCATGAAAATCATCGTGAGTGCCGCTGCGGCCCGGCCCGGCCTTCGGGAGGCGCCGCCTGGGGTCGGGGAGCGGGGCCGGGCCGGGCCGGGTGGGTTTTGGGGCGCTGCGGGGCCTCGGGGCTGCTCCGCCCTGGGCTGGCCCCGCAGACACGGGGCTGTTGTCACCGCAGCAACTGCTGGATGATTACCCGAAATGCTTCGTTGTGGGAGCGGACAACGTGGGATCCAAGCAGATGCAGCAAATCCGGATGTCGCTGCGCGGGAAGGCCGTGGTGCTGATGGGGAAGAACACCATGATGCGCAAAGCTATCCGCGGGCACCTGGAGAACAACCCTGCCTTGGAAAAGTGGGTGACGGGTCTCTGAGCGGCTTCCTGGGTGTTATCCCTTTGGGAGGGGATGTGTGAGGAGTGGAACTGATGGTTGTTATCTTTCCTTCAGGCTGCTGCCTCACATCCGTGGGAACGTGGGCTTTGTTTTCACCAAGGAGGATCTGGCTGAGATCAGGGACATGCTGCTGGCCAACAAGGTAGGGGAGTGAGCCGTCACTGCGTCTCTGGGCTGGGAAATACTGAGGGAAAAGCGAAACTGAACCTTTAAGGGGGGGGTACCTGATTATCCGGAGTCCTTGGGGATTGGGAACTAGGCCCCTGCAGCTGTAGCTGAGTAGCTCTTCCACTGCTGTCTTGTTGGTGTGTGCCTGGGTGATGTCTGTCATGCAGGGTCATTTTGGGAAGGAGTTGATGCTATTACAGGGGATCTGAGAGAGAAGGGTTCTTTTGACTTACCTTGTTTCTTCTTTCTCCAGGTGCCAGCAGCTGCCCGTGCTGGTGCGATTGCTCCTTGTGATGTGACTGTGCCAGCCCAGAACACCGGTCTCGGACCTGAGAAGACCTCCTTCTTCCAGGCCTTGGGCATCACCACGAAGATTTCCAGAGGAACCATTGAAATTCTGGTTAGTGAGCAGTGTGGTGGTGGTGTTGAAGCCCTTCCCTGATTGAAGGGCCCTTGCTGCGATACTGCGTGGAGTTGTCCTTTCATCCAGTGTTCATGTGGAAGAACAGGAGGTGTAACCATCATCTAAAATCCCATTCACACTGAAGCACTGTATGAACAGTCTGATTGCTTCACTTTGGGAACTTCTGAGGGCTTGGTTTGGGCATGCAGTGGGGTGAGGAGAGGGATTTACATTCCTCTGTCAGATCTGAGCTCTTCTAGAGGAATTCACGAGCTACCCATACCGAAGGGAATCGAGGCGCTGCTCATCTCGTGGTTCAGCAGCCTCAGAACTCTGAGGCTATTTTACCTTTGCTCACTTGTTCCTTCATCTCTTGCCATGAGAAATGTGCCTTTGTGTCCCTGCTGTGTTGGTTGGCCTGAATTTCTTTGTGCACATTCACTGATTTTCCTCCTCTTCCTTTAGAGCGACGTGCAGCTCATCAAGACTGGAGACAAAGTGGGTGCCAGCGAAGCCACCCTGCTGAACATGCTGAACATCTCCCCGTTCTCCTTCGGGTTGGTGATCCAGCAGGTCTTTGACAATGGCAGCATTTACAATCCTGAAGTGCTGGACATCACCGAGGATACCTTGCACAAGCGTTTCCTGGAGGTCAGTGCCTCAGCCTTGTGTTTGTTAGGTTCAGCTCTTCACCTACCTGCTAGAGGGAAAACGTGCAGCAGGCGCTGTCCCAGAACGAAGCGTATGCTCTGGTGTTTTCTGCAGGCTGTAGAGTCTGAGTGCCCAGTCACAGAGCACCTTGTGTAGGCTTTTCTGACTAAAAGAAAGGAAAACATACTGGGCATTTCATTAAGTGAGGCGTGTGGGATCAGTGAATGTGTAAAGGCAGTGAAGTGTTTGTGCAATCTGGAAGCTATTTCAGCGAGTGTTTGAAATCATTTAAATCCTGATTTATAATTCAGTGGGGTTGGGTTCCTTGTGCACGCTACGTACTGTCCTGCCTTGTGTTGGCAGCACAGAGGTGGCTGTCACAGTTTCTCATCCCGGTTATGTCTCAGCGCAAAACACGAGTCTCTTTTTGCAGGGTGTTCGTAACGTTGCCAGCGTCTGCCTGCAAATTGGGTACCCGACCATTGCTTCTGTGCCCCACTCCATCATCAACGGGTACAAGCGGGTCCTGGCAGTGGCAGTGGAGACCGACTACACCTTCCCACTGGCTGAAAAGGTAACGGCAGCGTCCCAGAGCCTTGTTCAAAGTGCAGCGAGCGCTGCACAGAAACACCGAGCCCATTACCAACCCTGAAAGGACTCAGGGCTGCCTCTGAGCATGAACTGGACAGAGCCGAGTGTCCTGAGGAGGGCGCTTGGCTCTGTGGGATGAGCATGGAGGCAGGAGCCTGCCCCTTATAATCCTGCCCACCCAGGGCTGCGAGAGGTGCAGGGGGCAGCCGGGTGCTGGCACCTCGGGCATGGGAGGAGCGAGCTGGGCCCTGCCTCCCTCCACCCCTAGGACATGGGACATGGGACGTTTCCCCTATAACTTCCCCCTCTCTCCCCGCAGGTGAAGGCCTTCCTGGCAGACCCCTCAGCTTTCGTGGTGGCCGCCCCGGTGGCAGCCGAATCGGCCGCACCCGCCGCAGCCAGCGCCGCCGCGCCGGCCAAGGAGGCGGCCAAGGAGGAGTCGGAGGAGTCGGACGAGGACATGGGCTTCGGGCTCTTCGACTAGCGGCGTGGCGGGGCTCAATAAAGGCTCTTGGACCCTGCCTGCGCCTCTGCTGCTGCCTGCGGGGGGGGGGGGGGGGGGGGCAGGGGGGGGGGTTCGGAGCCCTTCGGGTGGGCTCGGGGAGGTTCGGAGCCGTTCGGCGGCGGGGTTCGGATGGGTTCGGTTCGATTCGGCGGCGTTCGGCTGCGTTCGGATCGGTTCGGATCCTTTCGGTTGAGTTCGGCTCCCTTCGGCCCGACCCGACGGCGTTCGGCTCCACTCGGCCGCATTCGGCTCTCCTCGCAGCGCCGTTCCCATGGCAATGCTCCCCCCCCCCCCCGCCGCGCAGCGCGTGCGCCGGCCGCCCCGGAAGTGCCGTCTCCTTCCGGGGCACAGCGGCGCCATGGCGGCCGACACGCAGGTGAGTGCGGGCCGCGCCCGCCCCGCTGCCACCGGCCCGGCCCCGGGCGGCTCCGCGCCGCTCCCCCGGGCCCTTCCCGCTGGGGGACGCCGGGGCTGAGCCCCGAGCCCACGCCGGGCCTCGGAGCGAGGCCGGGCGGTGAGGCCCGGGGGCTGTGGTGCTGGGGGCCGGGCCCCCCTGACACTGAGGAGCCGGCCCGGGGCCCGCGGGAGGCCCGGGACAGCCCGGGGGGGGGGGGCAGGGGGGGGCTCGGGGAGCCGCGCTCCGTGCCCAGCAGCCCGGGAGCTCCGTCGGGGTTGTGGGTCCGGGCGATGCAGGGGTGGCTCCAGCAGGTTTGTCCTGTCCGCGTCTCCTCGCCGGGGGCTCAGTGGCGTGGGGGAGTGCGGCTCGCCCTGAGCCTGCGTGCGGTGGAGGCAGGGGTGGGGAGGTGTTAACGAGGCGTCTCCGGTGCTGCAGTGACCGGCAGCCGCGGGCTGGAGGCACGGAGAGCCCAGGGGAGGAGGTGCTTGGGTCACGGGCACCATCTCCACATCCCAGGCAGCTCTTCCCCGAGGGATTCCCTGCCTCTGCCAGCAAAGAAACTTCCCTGAAAGCAGCTCTTCAGAAGAACGGAGGCAGCTTCCACTTCCCAAACTCTTGGGTTTCTGTCCTTCCAAAAAGACCTGTTGTGGAAAAACTGGTAGAGTTTTTCCTTAAGAGGGAAGGAGTGGTTTTAATCAGTTTCTGAAGACACGTTTATTTGCCACCCTTCCTAAAGATATCCTTGTTATAAACTTACAAAGGTGCTTGGTGCAAGAAGTGAATTTCAAAGGCCTTTGTAGCCTTGTTCTTTTGGTTTATGTAAATACAGACACCTGGGTGTAATCCTGCCTGAGCCCTGTTGAGGCTACACAGAGCCTTTTGTACACTTTTGAAACTGGGAAGTTCACTGGAGTGGTTTCTAAAGGAGCAGGTCACTGAGAACACACGCTGCTGAAAAAAATAAAGTTTATCTCACCATCTCTGTACCCCTTGAAAACCGACACAAACTATTTGCAGGAAGTAAACTTGGTGGTTTTCAGGCCCTTACAGCCTGTGGGTTCAGGCACATAACAGACACAGCAGCACAGGCGTGACAAACACACGTTTTGTTGCGTGAGCTGGGGTTTTTGTTTACCTTGGGTGCGAATGAGAGCACACGGAGGGAGTTTTACGGCGAGGCATACCCTTTGTGACCTGCTGAGTCCAATGTACAGCACCCCCGAGCTGTGTGTGCCAGTTCTGGATGAGAACAAAGGCAAGCTGATCGTTCTTTTCCCCTACCCATGCAAGTAATTTCTAGCAGCAGTGATAACCTGTGACAGCCTGAAACCAGGGCTCGGTGTTCAGGAAGTGAGAGTAGGCTCTGTGCTAGGCTGTCTGCAGTTGGCGGGTGGCTTTAGGAGATAACACCCCCCGAAAAGTTCCTCTGCGTTCCTGAAGTGCTGGGTTTCTGGCTTGTAAAGGCCCCGTGCTCTATGGCGTTGATTTTACCTTTCAGTCTGTGCTCCTTTTGGAAGGGTAAATGTATCTCAGAGAGTGCCACAGTCACAGAACAGAAACTGGTCATCCTGCAGCTGAAGGGAGCCTTTTGAGTCTCATCTTGTAAGACTTAGTGATCCTTTTCTACTCAGTAAGACCACAGATGACCGCATTTGGCCAATAAGTTTGCGCAGCTGCACAGGACGTGCTTGCCCTGGTTTTATGTCCTGTTGACATCGAATCCAGCCTGATGTTTTCTCCTCTGCCCGTGCCTTTAGATTTCTGATACGCTGAAGCGGTTTGCAGTAAAAGTAACTACAGCCAGCGTGAAGGAGCGGAGAGAGATCCTCAGCGAGCTGGGAAAGTGCATTTCTGGGAAAGGTAAAAACGGTTTCGATCACCAGGGTGGAGAACGTTGAAGTGCTTGGTTTAAAAGGCTACATGAAACTTGTGGGGTAGTTTTTAGATGTAGTGGGGTGGCTGCGTTTGCAGTATGTGCTCTCCTACAGCACTAGTTCCAAGCGTGGCTCTTGTGGTTACTCCAGTTACTTACATGTGTGCTTTTTCCAGTAAATTATTAGTTTTTCATTAATGTATCAGTCACCTGTTTCTCTTTATGACTCTTTTCTTGGTTTTGTAATGATTCATGGAGTATTTGTATACACACATGTATAAATAAATATATATATATATAAAGAGAGAGAGAGTACAACCAGAAGACTTTACACAGTCTTAATAAAATGAAATGAATTTTTAAAAGTCTTTTTGATGCTTCTCATTCTCTGAAGGTGGCTGGAATAGCATGCGTTCCAATTTTGCTGTTATTTAAAAAAATACATAAAATGTACACATAAAAGAGAGAATTCTGAATGTGGTCCTTGCAAACACTTCTGTATGTATGTATGGGCTGTGATCAGGTCACTGATTTTAGTTTCAGGGTGCTTGGGTGCATTAAAGACCCCAGTGACTTACAAAGAAATATGCTGAAATCCAATCTGTTACAGATCTTCCAGAGGGTGCAGTGAAAGGCCTTTGCAAACTCTTCTGCCTTACTCTGCACCGATACCGGTGAGTAAATTGATGTAGAAAGGCTGTATTGTTTAATCTATTAGTAAACTGAGGTAATTTATCAATTAAACAGGCATGGAGCATTTGGGAATCTTCCTGTGCAGTGTCCCATAGATGTATGTGACATGGAAAGATGACATCTAGTGATTAGGCTCTCAAGTTAGGTTTGACATTAAAAAGTTTCACAGCGTTTACCTTGTGCTTCACTTTTATTTGAACTTAAAACTTGCATCCTGCAGTTCAGTTCGTCAGTGTGAAGCCAGAGCAAGATGCCTTTTAGACCCTTTCAGATGGGATTAAACTGTGCCCTGTTGCAGAGGAGCTGCTCAGGACTTGTGTTTTCTTTTGCAACCTGCTGGAGGGCCTCAGCATAATTTCAGCCAGCTGAGGAAGTGAACAGAGCTTTCTGCCAGAAACCTCCACTTCTCAGAGCGGCAAGGATAAAGCAGCTATTAGCTGAAATGAGGAAGCAGAGCCCTTTGCGTGACGCAAGGTAGTAATACGTGCAATGTTGGCAGGGTTTATAACTTCACAGAGATCCATTTTTCCTTCCCGCCAGTGATGCGGCATCCCGCAGAGCCCTGCAGCTGGCGCTTCAGCAGCTCGCAGAGTCCCAGCCAGACGCAACAGCAAAGAACCTCCTGCAGTCTCTTCAGTCCTCGGGGATCAGCGGCAGGGCCGGAGCTCCCAGGTGCGGGATGAGTTGTTTTGTGTGGAATCACTTTGGGATTGCTGGTGGTTATTCTTGTCTTCGGTATGGGTGCTTTGCTGCTGCTTGCCAGAGCTGTTAAAAGCATTCAGGGATAACGTAATGACTGCTCAAATTTTACTTCTTTTAACCTCTTTCATGTCTTCTGTGAAATCAGAATCTTCTTGATCCACTGCTGGTGGATCGGGTCTAAGTTACAGTTTTATTATGTTAAATTTAAGTCTGGAACGATGAGGAATAAACTCTTAGGAAGAAACAGTCTCCAAAATGATTAGGAAAGGGGAGTTCCTACCCATCCCGTGTTCAGCTGCTGGAATTCAAGATTTATTATTGACAGGAAGATAATGAAGTTTGATGTTCAGATGAGAAATGAGCTGCTATTGTATAGTGGTAGCAGCTGCAAACACCAACTAGGGCTTGTTTCTCCCTAGGGTTCTTTTCTGTAGGGTTTTTTTTAGGCTGATGGAGGCCCCAGAGTGCCATCCTGCACCTCCTTCGCCCACCTCTTGCCTCCTGGCTGAACAGAGGTGTACCTCTAAAAACTACCAGGTCTTGGTTTAAATGTTCGTAGTGATGCAGTATTTGCTTCTCAGGTGACTGTGTCAGTACATCGGGTGATTTGTTACCTTATTTCACTTTTTGAGAGAAGAGGAAAATGGGGTGGGGATCCTCAGGGAGCTGAGAGGTGGGCTCTGCCACTTGAAGGAGAGGGAGAAGGGAGAGTTGGCATAAATCAGAGCTGAGTGGTGTGCCGGGGGGAATGTAAGCTGTGAAATGCTTTGGCAATCCAAGGCTGTGAAGCTCTGACAGTCAAGATGATCAGCAGATGAGAAATCTTGAGTCACTTTTTGGGCAGTCTCAGTCGGCGAAGTATTTAACTCATTACTATAATACTGCTGGAAAGATCAAAAACTGGTCTTTCTCACGCTAAGTTTTCTCATTCCCAGCAGGTGAGATTTAGCCTCCCTTTGCCATTCAAGTTCTGAGTTTAAACAGGAGCTGAAACACATCAAGCAAAAGCCATTGGAGCTTACAAACACCAGTTATTTCCTTTAAAAGTTGAGAGTTTAGCTGTTTTTTTTTTTTTTTCTGCTATAAGATAGCTTCAGTAATGAGGTGGTGTTTTGGAGTGGTGTAGATGAGCCAGTTCTGATTTAGTAGAAGTTATAGAGTGTTACGTGGAGGGCTGTGGATTTACCTGCCTTCTGTTTCCACTACAGTAAGAGCAGTGGGTCTGCAGCTCTGCTGGCGCTCTCCTGGACGTGCCTGCTGGTTCGCACAGTCTTTCCGACGCCTGACAAGAGACAGGGGGAAACGTGGAAAAAACTGGTAGGTTCTTCTTGGTTTGCAGAAATACCCCTTGGAGTTGAGGACTTGAATATTTCTAATTTCTTGAGTTTGCTGAAACATTGCACGTAAATCTGAATGTGACTGATAAAGTCATGTTAAAGCCTGGGTTTATAAGATGATCTTATTTGCTTTCTGGTGTTTTTACCTTTCCTGTTCTGCTGGGAAAGGCAGGAGATGTATGAAGCATGAGACTGGGGCAGTCTTACACCTGAGCAGACTTGCTCTGCACACTGGTGTATACCTGTATTTCTAGCCTAAATTGTGCCTCCAAGGTGCTCTCTGAAGCATGCTGTGAACTCCTTCTGCTTCCCTGCCTTGCCTGTGATACTCTGTCATGTGGTTTTAAGTAGCCTTTTACCTGTGTTAACAATCTGTCCCTAGGACCATGCTCACAGCACCTTGGAATATAGTTGGAATACACTTCAAGAAGAAGTGTAACTTGATACAAATTACTGTTTTCAAAGTCAGAGTTTCCAAAACTATTATACATGTATATAGTTCTGCAAAGTATATATGGGATGAAAACAGTGCAGCTCTGTAATTCTGCGTGTTGGAAGAACTTACACAGCCTAAGCACTTCTTCGTAAGCAGATGGAGTTAATCATAGGCATCTGACAGTTCTTGTTTGATACAAACTCTCTGAGAAGCAGGTTCATGCAGGCTGTCTTGGCTGTTTCCCTTGGCAGGTGGAGGTTCAGTGCTTACTCCTCTTGGAAGTCTTGGGAGGTTCTCATAAGCAGGCAGTGGTTGGGGCGGTGAAGAAACTGAACAGGCTGTGGAAAGAGGTGAGCTATACTTCATGTAGCTTTATTCAGCAGCAGTTCTAGCTTCTCTTGTATTAATGTGCTGTTTTTGTTTTTTTTTTTTTCTTCTCATTAGAACCAGGATCTGGTGGATCAGTACCTTTCTGTCATTCTCGGTCTTGAACCAAACCAGAGCTATGCTGCGATGCTGGGACTGGTGGTGCAGTTCTGCACAGCCCAGAAAGAGATTGACATCATCAAACGCCACAAGGTAAATCTGCCATGCTGCTTTTTTTTTTTTTTTTTTTTTAAATAAGTAGCATTGCTTTTCATCATGGAGAAGGTGGGGGACAGATGTGTCAGCGAAGCTGGTACTTTCCGTCTGCCCCTGGTTTCATGATCCATCATTTCAGTAGTAATACAATTCTGGTTAAAACAATAGGATGCATTTATAGAGGGAGCTGCCAGGTATGTGGGTCTTTGCTCTGGCCTGTGCTTTTACACAGACAGCCAGCCCTGCAGCTTTCTGCCTTCTCCTTTGTTGTAGGAAGGGAAGGCAGCAGCCAGTCTTAGTGGGTTTGAGTGTTGGGCTGGCGGGTAAGCAGAGAGCCCTGATCTCTGCTCGACCATCACACAAAGCTTCTGCTTGGTGGTTAGGGCTGCCTTCCAGAGGAAGGTGAGGCAGGGCGTCAAGCCTGGCTTGTCAGTGGCATGCAGGGAGCTGTATGGGTTGCAGCGTGGCTGTAATTGGTGTTTCTGCTTGTTCAGAGTGCTCTTCTGGATTTCTACATGAAGACCATCCTTATGAGCAAGACAAAGCCTCAGAAGCACGTGCTGGTGAGAAGAACTCTTCCAGGGCTGTTGATGCTTTTGTCCTGTGTGTGGTGCCCGCTGCTGTGCTGAGTGGTTTGTTCCCTTTGCAGGACAGCTGTTCTCCAATTCTTCGATACGTCTCTCACGCTGAGTTCAAGGACTTAGTTTTGCCAACACTGCAGAAATCCCTGCTGCGAAGTCCTGAGAATGTAATTGAAAGTGAGTCTGTCATCTCTGTACAGTGCTCTGCCAAAGAGCCTGAACAGTTGTTCCACAGTCCTGGAGTTGTGGGGGGTGTGCATCCCTCTGGACTATGCTTATAGGCCTGTGGGCATAGGCAGGGGGATTGTCTGGCGTCTAAGGGCTGGATGTGGAGAAGCAACATTTGTGGTGTGATTCCAAGCGTCTGGGTATGTGGTAGCTATGATTTACACTGAGGACAGAATTTCACAGCTGAGTGCTAAGAATAAGCCTGAATTAATCTATTGATTGGGCATCAGTTTCAGTGCTTTTCCTCCCTAGTCCTTCTATTGATTGGGCATCAGTTTCAGTGCTTTTCCTCCCTAGTCCTTACATCAAGAGCATACAGGGGCAGTGTTCTGTGGGGAAGGAAGTATTAAAATGCTAAAATTAGCTTCTTAACAAATTTAATATGACATAATCTCTTCTGTCTTCAGCAATCTCTTGCTTGCTCCTGTCTGTGAACCTGGATCTTAGCCAGTACGCTCTGGACATTGTGAAAGGACTGGCCAGTAAGTACTTAATTCTGGAGGGAATGATGAATTCAGAGTAAGTCTTGCTTCACCTTTATGGCTGTATGTATAACAATTCGATCGCTGGTGTCGAGGTTGATTTATTTGGGTGGGAGGATGATACTGTAACTTGGCACTGGAATAGTTCACGTGACGTTCCAGAAGCTGAGTCAGGCCACATACAAAGATACATCCTTGTCTCGCTGATTTTATGCAGTTTGTGATAGAGAGCTCTTAGCTCGTGCATCATTTTCTAGGTCATCTGAAATCCAACAGTGTGCAGCTGATGGATGAAGCAGTTGTTGCATTAAAGAATTTGGCTCGACAGTGCAGTGATCCTTCGGCTGTGGAGTCGCTGAGCAGACACCTTTTTGCCATCTTAGGGGGTGAGTAAATTGTACGATAAGCAGCAGAGGTGAATAAAGATTTGTTGGCTTCAAGGTGTGTTTTGTGTATTTTTTTCTGTTGATTTTGACTGTCTGTATGGTAGGGGCTGCTCGGCCTGGGTCAGGGGCATTTTAGAGAAGATAGCTGATGTAGCACATTGTGATTGCCTGTCTGTGCATCAGCAGTCAAACATTTGTTTCTTGTTGGCAGGCTCGGAAGGGAAGCTGACAGTTGTTGCTCAGAAGATGAGTGTCCTTTCAGGTGAGGATCCTAAAAGAAAGCTGCTTCTCTAGTGGAGCAAATCCAGCAGATGGCTGAATGAGAGGAATCCGTATTTGAGCCTTTAGGAATGAATCCCTGCCTGGTTATTCTCTGTTGGCTGCGGTTAATGTCGTACAGGGTGCTGGATACTGCATGCAAATTCTTGACTTTCTCTTCAATGGAAATAGTTGGCTAGTAGGCTAAAATGTTTTCTGCAAGGAAGGAGGTGACTATCTTGGGTAAAAATGAAGACAGCGTCCTGTAACGTTGGTTCATGGTGGATGTGACATCCAGATGTAGTCATGAGAAAGAGATGTCTGAGCAAGGACTCAAATGCAATTGTTTTGAGATTTTACAGCAAGCGCTGGTACTTCAGGAACTAATGAGAGATGTTTTTCTTTTCAGGGATCGGTAGCCTTAGTCACCATGTGGTTTCTGGGACATCTAGCCAAGCTCTGGCTGGAACCGTGGCTGAGCTTTTCATCCCTTTTCTGCAACAAGAAGGTGAGGTCTCTTGCTTTTGTTCTGGATTTGTTAAACTGCTTTTATCTTGAGCAGGCTTTTCATATGGCCTATTACTTAGGACAAATCCTGATTTTTTCATGTTGTGCTATAAAATACATTGCACCATTTTGAAGAGCAGCCCTGTGGAGACAACTCTATGCCTGTTAGAAGCACGTGCATTCTTTTCCTTCCTCACCCCAACATTATCTGCTTTCTGTTTTATGTGCTCCTGTGTTCTGTGCAACTGCTGTACTGATGTGAGCCCTGTGTTACTTCCTAGTCCATGAAGGCACGTTGGTTCATGCGGTCTCTGTCCTGGCTCTTTGGTGTGTTCGGTTCACCACAGAAGTCCCTAAGAAGCTGGTGGAATGGCTAAAGAAAGCCTTCAGCCTTAAAACCTCCACTTCAGCTGTGAGGCATGCCTACCTGCAGTGCATGCTAGCCTCTTTCAAAGGTAAAACTGCGCAGCTAATAATAACTCTCTTGACTGTGTGGCTTAAGAAATGAGTAATCAACTTCTGTTCTTGTTGATATAGTAGATAACTGTGTGGGTTAAGAGAGATTTTGTAAGGTGATACCTGTTCATTAACCTTCATTTTTCTCCTTGAAGTCTCTTTTGCTTTCAAGCCTTTAAAGATATCGTATCTCCTTGTATAACTAAGTATCACCATCCGTTGTGCTGTCTTTTCATATACCCCAAAGTAATTTTGGATTGATTTGTTTTATAGATTGCAGTATTTCTAGCTAAGGGACCATGCTTTTGCTTCATACATCATCCATAACACTGGGATTGTGGGCTGTGGTTTTGATGCTCAGGAGCTTAAATTTTTTTTTTGAAGGAACATGTTTTTGAAATCTTCACAACCGTTGGTGATCCTTTTCAGATTTGCCTCGGTTGTATTCCCTGTGCTGACTTCAGCACTTCATCTGCAGGTCAATAGGTGATAGGTCTGGTCTCTGTATGGGAGATCTCTCTTGTTGAGGCAGTATGAATTGAAAAGATGGTACATGTTTTCCCGAGAGATGAATAACTTAGTCTATTTTATTAGGTATAATGAACTTGCCATTTGTTTTTTCTCAACATGGATATGAGTAGAATTAAAATTCCATGTTTTTCTATTATAGCTGCTGGGAAATTCTGTGTTATTCTAGGGCTGAAAAAAACCACCATCCACTTTAAAAACTAGTTAGGTTTCACAGGAGGCTGGTCCCTTCAGAGAGATACATGTAAAGTATGGGAAACCTAAAGTTGCTCATGCTTTGCAGGGGCAGGGGGGATTACATGTGTGGGGTGTGCAGCTGTTCGAGGGATCACGGCCTAAGACATTCATATTCCAAAACAATTTACTCAGCACTGGCATGCTGGCTGCCATTACTTTGGCCCAGCAGGTGAAGTATCCAACTTAAAAAATAAAGATTCTAACTCTTACAGGTTTATGGTTAAAACACTACCTGCAAATACTCAGTGTACAAAATCTCAGTGTCTTCTGTTTCTTTTCTTTTTTTTTTTGGCATCGTCTGAGGTGTTGCTTCTGGAAATAGCTGGAACGTCTAGCTCAGTTCCCTTAGGCGCGAGGGTCACAGATCAGCGGGATTCCTTGGCTTCTGAACGTTTGAGATGGAACAGATGGTTGTGGCTTGCCAGGAATTTACTTTTGCGCTCTCAGAGAAACATAGTTTTAACGTCAGACTTCCTGTGATTTGAACTGGTTCCTTTTATGTAACCAGCTTAGCATTTTCTTTTGCGTCCCGTGAACAGAAACTTGTAGTGGGATGGGACCCTTTTATCTGTGAGGAAAGGACTAAAGTGGTTATCATCCTCATAGCTAAAGTTTGATCACAGGAGTGATTGGCAGTGCTTTGGGAGTCTTCCCCGTCTGTGTCTGGTTTGCTTCTTGTGTTGTAACAACAGAAGAACCATTGATACCTTTGGTTTAACGTGTGAAGGATCTTGTTTTGCAGTTTGTCTCTGTCTCCTCAGGTGACACATTATTACAGGCAATGGACCTGCTGCCAATGCTGATCCAGACAGTAGAAAAAGCAGCATCCCAAAGTACTCAGGTTCCCATGGTAACCGAAGGAGTTGCGGCAGCTTTGTTGATCTGCAGGATGTCTGTAATTGAGGGACAAACTGGTAAGATCACAAAACATCTAGGCAGAATCCAATATGACCAGGCTCTAAGGAATAACACTTTTTCTTGACAGTGTGCCTCAGGTTCTATTCCTTAATCCATATATTGCTTCTGAGCAGAGAATCACTGCCCTTTGATAAAACAGGGAAAGATTTATTCTGATCTCTCCTGGTTCTGTCAATAAGAAATTCTTGCTCTTCTGTGGCTTTGCAAATTCCAGCTTCCATTCACTTGGGGCAGTATTTCTCTTTGCTCTGACAAAAAATTAATTGAGACCTTACATGCTAGGATATGACTGAAGTGTTAAGTGTTGAAGCATTCAAAGTGTAACTTGTTTGCCATGTATGTAGTATTTTTACAAACTATCTTTGGAAAACTGCAGGACTGGAATTCTGTTTTCCATTAGAGCATATTGCAAGAACTGTCTGAATTCATACATCTGCCAGGATATAAGATCCAGATGTGTTCTGTCTGTCAAAAGCAACACATCAGCTTTCTCCTTTTCTTCATTTTTAGGGAGTCTTGCCCTATGAAAATTAAGGTGAAACAGATTTTACATTTCACAAGTGTAAGTCAGAGAAATATATTTTTTTCAACAGGTGGTTTTTAGACATGCTTATAGTTCTAAATGAGAGATGAGAGGCTTTGTAAGTGAAGACAAGCAAAAGCTAGAAATAGCTTCAAAAATTTCAGGAGACAGAATTTTACTGTATTCTCTGTAACCTGGTAAGTTCTTACTCATTTTGATAAGTCCTTGATAGACATTTGTGCTTTTCTTCTCAGAGTCTAAGTTGAGCAGCTTCTGGCAGCTGATTCTGGATGAGAAAAAACAAATTTTTACATCTGAGAAGTTCTTGCAGTCCGCTTCAGAGGAAGGTAAATTATCAGTTATTGCGTATCCTGTTACTGTTTAATTCTATTACTTAAGCAAGCTACTTTGCTGTTAGCCCTGTTCTATGGTCCTTGGGGATCTATTTTCAGATTGAAATGAGCAATGCTCTCTTCTAGAAGTATATCTAAATTAATTGTAACCTGGCAGTGAATTAATTAACGTCTAATGTTTCTATCCTATGTTATCAAACATTTACAATTCCCAATCTTTATATTCAATGAAGGTCTTTCCAATTCAAAAAAGTGTGTGGTGTTCCAGCTTGTAAGTAGATAGTTGCGGCCAATCTAAGGGACATGGATAAGCATAAAATTAGGAGTAAGATGGGGAAAAGTAAAATAAGGTTGGAGAAGAATACATGCAGAGGAAGCTTGTAAGATAATGTGGAGGAAGAGTAGTAACAGATAAGAAATCAATTTGGTTATACATTAGTCTATCCATGCTCTATTTTGTTCTCTTGTGTTTAAAGATTAATTGGAAAAAAGAAAGTGCCCCACAGAAACATCACCGACTATCTTTTAAACTGAAAGCCTTGCAAATGAGTTCATGAATCGTTTCTCTGAAATGAGTTCATTTATCTTTTGTACAAAGCTCTGAAGAGGTAAATGGGAACTAGCATAATTTCTTTGCTTGCTGTGATCATTATTTGCCGAAGGCAATGGGCAATGTGTATATCCAGTCATTTTCCTTCCCAAGTCTGCAGGTATCCTGAAACAATATGATCTGGAAAATTGTTTATCAGTCCATTAGGATGTTAATCCCCAAAACTAATGCTGGTAATTTTGAGAGTAAGCATTGTCGTGATTTGTTATTGGTTATTAATGAACAAAAACATCCAGCCGATGTGTTTAACATCCCCAAGCTATCTGATGCGTTGAATCTCCAAAGCAACCTGTTATCGTATTTAATATGGGTTATAACCTACCCTACATTTCAGGGCTTTCTGCTACTGTTTTTATGATGTGGTTGGACATTGATATGCAAACCAAAGGGTCTAGTGACAGTAGAAGCTCGGATGATAGTATGTGGTAAAATACAAAAGCTATCGCTCCCACAGCATTATGTGCTTTTTAATGAATTTATTAAGCATTTTATTGTCACTTAAGACATTTCAGCAATGCTCAGGAATTAACAGTATTGATGCAGTGAGTATGGTGCTTCTTATTTGATTTACTCTGTTTACTCACACAAAAATAGGCCTCTCATACTGGTTAAGGAAATTCTGCTGGAGTGAAGCTAACCACGATTCTCTTAGCTCATGATTCTGTTTCCAGGCTTGTTAGATGTTAATTGGACTTGTTTCTAGCCTTACGGAGAAGCTTATGTAGAGGCTCAATTTTGGCAGTTATTTTATTGTGTGCTGATTGCTGTTTATTCATTCTTAAGTAAAAAAAATCTCCTTCCGTATTAAATCACATGCTATTTTAAATATTTGTCTTTTCCCACAGCAATGTGTACTGTACTGCAGCTGACAGAGCGTCTCCTCTTGGATCATGCACAGCGGCTCCCTGAAAGTAAAGTTCAGTACGTAGAGTGCTGTTACTGATCTGGGTCTGACCCTGAATGTTTATGCAGGAGAGGGTGGGCCTGGGACTTTGCACAAGATGCTGAATGCTTTGTGCTTTTGTGGCCAGGTGGTTTGCAGAGCTACCTCTGTTGCTCAATCTGCTTATTTCTCCATTTTCAGGCAGTATCACCGTGCCCTTATTGCAGTACTGCTGAGTCGGACCTGGCATGTTCGAAGACAGGCCCATCAAACAGTCAGGAAGCTTTTGTCCTCTCTGGGAGGGTACAAACTGGCCTATGGGCTCTTGGAGGAGCTGAAGGTGGTTCTCAGTTCTCATAAGGTGAGCAGTCAAAAGGCCTCATCCCTGCTTTGTTGTTTGTGTGCTGCCCACCAGCTCCATACCCTAGGTTTGCTGTTAACATTGACATACAGTGTGCTGGGAAAAGGATTCAGTTCCAGCTTTGTGATCTTCTAGAAATGCCACTTGTTCCTAGATTACTGCTATTATTTTGTTAGTGTCCCTGGTGTGTGAGGCTGCCTAGTCTTCCCTATATGCACAAGAGCTACATTATTCCAAATTACCTGGGGAGGAAGCTGCAGTTTTCCATGTTCTTGTATCATTTAAAAAGCAAATTTAATCCCCACTAGAAGACAAGGTATGTAGATCCTTTCTCAGTATCCTAGTTCTTTGGCCCTGGCTAACAGTTCAGACTGTCTGTTTAAAACAAATGCAGTATAAATACTTCAGTAACAACTAGTATCAAAAAAAAAAAAAAGTTAAAACCTGTATTATTGGGCATGCTGCTAAGCCAGCACCATGTGAAGTTGCTAAATAGGTTAAGTTGCGTTATTTAGGTACCAAGGGTGAGACTTCATAAACAGTATCTCCATGTCATAGACGAAGCCTGAATAAGGTTTTTTTGAAAGATACTGGGTAAAATTAGACAGCAGAAGCTGGGCGTACTGTTCCTAGCCAACTGGTGAAACCTTTTCCGAAGTCCTCTTTGCTAAAAATGATAGTTTGAGTTTTATTTTACCCTGGCTTGCCAAATCTAGTATGGTCTTCTGTTCTTAGTCTTTCCACCACTGTCAGCACTCTGTGCTTTGGCTCCATTATCGCCCTTTATTTTCTTGGAAAACTCGAGGTTGCTAGCACTTTCAGAGGGAGCTGATTTCTGGTGTTCAGTATGGTGTTCCTGTAGGAAAGTGTGCTCACGAAAGCTTGCTGTGATGTTAATGACAAATTGTCCCCTAGGTTATGCCTCAGGAGGTCCTGGTGATGGAGTCAGGAGAGTTGTCAGAGCTAGGAAAGACATATATTCCTCCCCGTGTACTTCACGAGGCACTGTGTGTCATCTCAAGTGTGGCAGGGCTGGATGTGGATTCCTTTGAGACAGAAAAGCTGGCTCTGGAGATGCTGCTGGTGAGCCATCATCCGTCTCTAGGTAAGTGAAGGGATAAAACCACTCTCACGAACAACAGATGTTTTTTTGTTTGTTTTTTTTTTGTTTGTTTGTTTGTTTTTTGTTTTTAATTTTACCTTTTTGTTTCATTGTATTAGTAATCTGCTTCATATTTATTATGTTTATTTATTCTTCATGCTAGTGGCAGTACAGCCAGGTCTTTGGCCAGCCCTCCTCATCAAGATGAAGATAGATCCCAAAGACTTTATTACCAAACACCTGAATGACATACTACCCAGACTCACTGCCTACACTCCAGAGAACCAGGTGATAAACTTCTGCTTTTCTGTTGTTCGTATAAGGAGATACTTCAGAACAAAAATGTTTTTGGAGGATTTAAGTGCTAACTGGTCTGTCAGAAAGGAGATATGTCTATAAGGAGGGGAAAAAGCACGTTCAAAGAGAAATCCAGTGGAGAAAAAAAAAAGAGCTGGGATTTAAGGCTTGGGGGGTGTATATCAGCAGCTCAGTAGAATTCTAGATAAGGTTTTGGTACCCAGTGGATGATGAAATAGAACTTGAAGGGCGTTGCTCTCAAAGAATGTAACGTGGCCTACTTCAGCAGGGCATACTCTTTTGAAACAGTATCAAGGAATACTGATCATAGTGGATTTTCCTTTGTTTTCTTGATAGTCATCCATGAATGCAGTGGGATCTCTCTCCCTGCTTTCACCTGGCAGAGTGCTCCCACAGCTCATCAGCACCATCTCAGCATCAATGGAGAATCCAGCTCTGTGCCAGGTTACTCGAGAGGAATTTGCCATCATGAAGACACCAGAAGGAGAACTGTATGACAAGTCTATAATACAGAGGTAAGACTATAATTTCTTTTTTCTGTGAACATGGGGATTGATTCCTGCTGGCATCTCGTCAGTGAGTGAGTGGGTTTGGGTTTGTCAGATACTCTTTTCTGCACAGAAGTTCCTAGATTTGTGTGCCTGAACCTTTCTTCAGAGTAGTGCTGATTCTTTGCTTCCTTTCTCAGTGCTCAACAGGACAGTATGAAAAAGGCTAACATGAAGAGGGAGAATAAAGCTTACTCTTTCAAGGAACAAATCATTGAGCTGGAGCTGAAGGAGGTGAGGTGATGGGAACAGGAAAGCCATTAGTGATGGCTGAGACACAAAGCTGTCTCATCTGTTTTGTGCATGGCTTTTGGCATACCTGTGTGTACACTTTTGGGAAAGATTAACTGTATTTCTTTCAATACCTCAGTATTTTATTTTCTTGTTTCTGTGTGTATCAGTTTCTCTTATGCCTATATTTGTATAAATTTCTGCTGTATTCTACTGATTTGTGAATACACTTGTTAGTTGGTAATGCCTGTTTTACTTTTCATCTCTTGTTCAGTGCATCTTGTGCGAGTTTCCCAGCAAGGGTTGTTAAACAGGTGCTTCCATACTGTTTTAAAAGTAAATTCTGAAAAACAAGGTGTCCAACTTGCTCCTCCACCTAATTGAAGGGTTAGAGTTAATAGTTCCAGTTATTGATGTCCATGGTGCTCTCTATTTGCAGGAGATAAAGAAGAAGAAAGGAATAAAGGATGAGGTGCAACTGACTAGCAAGCAGAAAGAACTAATGCATGCACAGCTGGAAAAGGAGTCTCAAATAAGAAAACGACTGAAGGAGGCAAGTTTTGATCTTTTTTTGCCAGCCCTGCAGCTACCAGAGTAATTTATGGTAATCTTTCAAATTGTTTCTCTTACAGCTTGATAATGAACTGGAAACAGCCTTGGGACTCCTGGACACTGTTATCAAGAGAAAACCTCCTGGTCTAACTCAGTACATTCCTGGTCTCATCAGCTCCTTCTTGCCACTTTTTAGATCGCCTTTGGCTGCTCCAAGAATTAAGGATCCTTTTCTTTCCTTAGCTTCCTGTGTTATGCCTGCTCGACTTAAAACCTTTGGTTAGTATTTGCAGTTGCTGTTTAATGGCAGGGTGCATTATTTTTATGGCAGGGTGGTCAAAATCCTCCCTCTTACAAGCTGTGAATCGTGACCATATAACACAGCTAAGAAGAAAAAACACTATGGAACAGTGTTTAAGGAGATGACTGTGCTGTCCTAGTGATCGCGCTGCTGGACAGGTCTTGGTTTGGGCTGACGTCTTAAGAAAAGCTTGGGATTACTGAAATTTCATGACAGATGTTGCAAAACAAGAAGAGTTTGCTCCTTGTTGGAGGGAACACACAATAGTGTTCATACAGCAGAAAGTGACTCTTCTGAAGGAAAATATCCCCTATAGCCTTTGGGGCATCTCTGCACGTCTTTTGCAGCCTGGGATGTTTCCTAGAGCTTTGTTAGAATTCTTTGATCTGTGTTCTGGGAGTTTGTTCTCAAGAAATGCCTGGTTTTAGTCTTTTTGTATATTTTTTTATTCTTTCACACCAGGTGTTTTACTGAGCCATGTGACCTTGCGCCTGATGAAACCCGAATGTGAACTAGATGATTCCTGGTGTCAAGAAGAGCTGCCTACTGCTCTCAACAGAGTTGTTAGCTTGCTGCATGCCCACACTATTCCTAGCCGAACAGGCAAGGGAGAAACAGGTAAAAAGCACTGTAGATCTTAACCTTCTTCCCCCCCTGCCCCAATAACTTAGTTCTTTTATTTTTTTTTTTTTGGTTTGTATAATGTTTTATAGGTGAGACTTCACTTTTTATTTTTAAATCCAGGAAGTCTTTTCATAGATATGAAAAAACTTAACTTCCTCATTAAGTTTTTTTCTCTTTGTGTGGTGGCAGTAGTAGAAAAGATATTACAAGTATAGTTAAGTGTAGAAATGAAACAGCAATAACTTTTTCTTAAAATGGTTCAGGCAGAAATAATAGTTGTGAAATTAAGACTCATCTTTGCTAAGGACAGTTCTTGCATTTCACCACCACTTAGCGTAAGTGATTCAGTGAGACTAAGTGGAAAGACAAAATAATTGCTTGTTATCTGAGATCTCAGCAGAGAAGTGCCTGTGGCGGCTTCTTGTTTTCTACGTAGTACTGCAATTCATGAATATTTTATTCTGGCATGGTTACAGAAGAAGCAGTTCCTTTCTACTTCGTAGCATAAGGGCAAGCACCAATTTTTTTATAGTTCAAGAATATGATCTGGGCTAAAATGAACCCAGGGGTTAGTTTTAAAATAGATCAATTCCAGAATCTGCTTTATGATGGGGTATGCAAGTACTTGTATCACTACATGCTAATAGGTAAATTCTTAAAATGTTGGAGAAGTCTGCTTCTCCTGGAGGCAGGGATGACTTAAGCTGTCTTTACAGATGCAGTGTTCTGTAGTGATAGAGGTGGTTCATCCAGGCTTTGGAGCTGATCATCATCTAGCTCAGTCAGAAAATGCTGTGGTAGACAGTTTATAAGTTTTAGAAGAAATCTAGGATTCCACTTGGTCCCTTACCCCAGTCATTCAGTTCTGACTGTACAGTTCTGTTGCTGGTCAGATCTGCAGTTTTGTAACTCTGACATAAATAATCTTTAGTGTTAAGCAGGAGCAGTTGACCATGTTGAGCACTGCTTTAGTGCTCAATGTCTCTGTGATAATTCAGTGTCTCTGTTATGTCATGCATTTCCATATTAATTGCAGGATCATTACCATTTGAATGCTTATTTCCAGAAAGTAGTGGAAGTATTTTGAATGTTCTGCCTTCAATATTTCTTACAGTGCTTATTTAAATGAATATCTGATTTTTTTTTTCTTCTCCAGCAAGAGAAAGGCAGTAGGTTCTATAACACTTTCTTGGACAAGTTGAGTTGTATTCCCAAATAATTTTTCCTAAAAGTTCTTAAAATGCTTTTGAGTGCTGTCTTACACAATACTGTTTAGTGGAAGTTAGTTTCTTCAGTTACCACGATACTTAGGAAAGACTACACGTGTTTATACTGTGGATGGTAAAATTTATCATTCATTGCTGAAATGCCAAGATACATTTTCAAATACCAGCTACTCTTTTAACAGAACATTTATCTTCTCAGATAAAGCCTTCTCCTTCCTGCTGCACATAGAGGGACAGTTGCTTAAGCCTAAAAATATCTGGCCAATAATTAAAAAAAAAAAAAAGCGTAAAATCAGATAGTGAGAAAAATCTCACATCTGAGATAGCGGGTTTTTTACCTAAACTATTCATGTTAAATAGTTAGGAGCTCTGTGTGTTTGGTATTTAATATTTCTCTCTTGAACTACTTCTGCAGTATCTATGCCCTACATAAGCTGACTAATACTGCAGTATTGTATCTGCAGTGCTCTTCATCTGCATCTTAGAAATCTAAATTGTGGCATTCTCTGACAGCACAGATAGGATGTTGAAAGCAAGCGTTTTCCCTAGATATCCAGTACTTTAGTTTTAACAATATATAAAAGCGTGACTCCAACTAGAGGCCCACAGGCATATGTTCAAGAATACATTATACACTTAACCGTATATATCCTCAGCAAGTAAGTGGTGCTGACAGTTTAGCTTGAAACCAGAAAGAATCATTCTTTATTTTTCTTACTTGTAGTGTTCAGATTTTCTTTAAACATTTTGCTTTGGACTAACAGAAAGACTGAAACAAGCACTTGTTATGTCCCATAGCAAAGCCCCTGTGAGAAGGAAGAATCGAAGTCTCTAACAACAGGAATCCAAAAGCTCTAATTTTTTCAAGGGGGAAGAGGGTTTGAGCCTTGTGCCGGAATTAGAGAAACCTCATTCTCAAGAATCCAAATGAAGGCTGGAGTGACAGGTTTGTTAGGTTGGTAGGAAGTGTTTAAAAGGAATACAGCTGGCAAATAAGCTGCTACTTTGGGACAAAGCAACTTTAAAAATGAGTTAGTTAAATAACATCAGATCCCTGTGTGGATCCTGTCGCTTTGAATAAAATTAACCTTTTTTTTTTTTTTAGTTTAATTCAAGTGAATTCTCAGAGAGTGTAGATGCAAACTTAATACAATTTAAATATTAGATTTTTAATTTCAACGCTGATTGTGTAATGATTTAATTTTGTCATGTCTCCTCCATCCACTGAGTATGGTCTGTATAGACAAAACCATGGTTTTGCATGTCCATGTACTGTAATCCACTGAATTGTTTCAATGGACTTTGCTCAGCAAATTGCATTTGCTGTGTGCGTTGAAATATTATAGTATTGGAAGTAATTTGTAATTCTAATATGACTTTAATTAAAGCCAGCTCATCAGTGTAGCAAGCAAGAACATTAGGTAGATCTGAGTGCCAAAAGTCAGTGTTGGAGCCCTAATGTTGCTGCCACTAAGTGGCAAAGTGATAGGGACTAAACAGGTGGCAGGCTGTGCAAGCTGCCTTCAACAGGCTAAGTGCTGTGTCTGTATGGGCTAAGTCCAGGTACACAAGACATCATCCCGTAGACCCTGTGTTTTTAGGGGCACAGAAATACTTGGAGTCACTTGACAAGCTTGTACATAAGATTGAAGCTGGCAATATCTGTTACAACCTACAAAGTGTACGTTTTGCATTAGTCAGTATTGTAAAATGGTGAGCAGTTCTGCTCACAGGATTCTTTTTCCTTTTCACAGGTGCTGCCCCATTATCAGCTCCAGCATTTTCCTTAGTTTTTCCTCTCCTAAAGACTGTTATGATCGAGACACCCCATACCAGTGAAGACAAGGAGGAGTTCGTGGTCAAGATCCTGCAGATCCTTACGGTTCACGCTCAGCTGAGATCATCAGCAAATGGTCAGGCTTTGCTGGTAGATGAGGTAAGTGAGAGCTGTGGGGATGAGGTGACCTTCCTCAACAGCTGTACAGCTGAGGGAGGGGATGAAACAGCTAATGTGTAAACTGGATAAAGCAGATTAATTCTACTAGTTAACAACACACGACTATTTTCTGTCACAGGTTTGGGTCCTGTGCTTAGACCTTGTTTTTTATTGTGGCTCTTAAATAAGGATGGCCATACACAGGCAAAGTTCTTTGGAGTCACAAGACGTAAGGGTTTCTCTTCCCTCCTCCTCTTTCAGAATGGCCCAGAGTTGCTGCCCCGAAAGGACATGTTGATTCTGCTGACCCGGGTGATAGGAACAGGTTCTCCACGGTTACAGGTGAGTCCTCAGCTTCATAACCACTGTCAGGATTCTGCCTCAGTTTCATCAGCATCTAACTGAGGGAAATACATCAATCTGCGCCCTGAGGCTGGTGGTTGATACATCTTCATTTGTCTCCTCTGTTTATGGTATTGGAGGGGGGGGGGATAAAATACCTGTGTCTTTTTTTTCCTGTGAGTTTTATGCATCAAACAGTCTTCGGTTTTCCCCAGGTGTTATTTTATTCTTTCTCTAAGGCCTTGTTCAGTTGAAGAAAATCAGTGACCAGCAGTAAAGTTTGATCAAAAGGGTGAGGTGGCAGAAAGACAAATAGTAACAAAATGGCATGGGATTGGACTGAACTCAGTTCTTGTTTTCATCCTGAAGCCTTCTCTGTTCTTTCAGAATTTCTTTGCTTGTGATAGCACTCAACGCCCACCTGCACTCCCTTTGATCAAATGCAGAGAAGAAGAGGGCAGTGGTGGAATCTCTAATGCTTCCTCTCGGCATTTCAGGTTCTAGCTTCCAACGCACTGACCTCCCTGTGCACGAGTAGCAGCGGGGAGGACGGCTGTGCCTATGCGGAACAGGAGGAGATTGATGTGCTACTGCAGGCCCTGCAGTCTCCGTGCATGAATGTTCGAGATGCAGCTCTCCGGGTAGGTGGGAACAACTCATGATTGCACTGACTTCTTTCATTTTTGGGGAGGTGAATCTTCTCCAACACTGTTGAAGAGAGGCTTCAGCTGTGATCCTAGTCCTTGGGCAATATGTCTGCAGGAGGAGGCTTTAGCTACTGAATGTTAATGCTATGAGTAATGCTCTTTGTGCAACATTTACCTGGTGGAAAAGAGTACACTCTGGGTCTGTCCACACTTTTGTTTTGTTAAAACAAGTGTAATTACAACAGCTTAACATTTTCTATTTAAAATTGCATAGAGCTTAGTCTCAAAGGGAGAAGCTGTCAAAAAATTGCTTTGTCTATATTGGGCCTGGTGTTTTTGGAAAGCTTCAGGCTTAGTCACTTCAAAGGAGATAAAACCAAAAAAACTGAGGGTGCTTTTTTTTTTCTTTGCTATCAAACAAATTTCTGCTAAGTTCTCCTGAGCTAGTTTCTCTGTTCTTAGGAACAGAAAAGACTGTAGTCACCGGAGCACAACCTAGTGCTGCACAAGTGTGCATGAATTTTGACATTTCCAATTACTGAGAGCTTGACTTTGCAAAAGTTTCAAGTGTTTTAAAGTATCTGTTTCTAAAATCAGATCTTTGCACTGATTCTCCTGTAAATTAATTCAGGGACTGATGGAGCTACAAATGGTTCTACCAACCCCAGACAGTGATGAAAAGAATGGACTGAATCTGTTGCGTCGCCTTTGGGTAGTAAAGTTTGATGTGGAAGATGAAATACAGAAGTTGGCAGAGAGGTGAGAGTTCTTCCTAGCTGAATGGATTGTAAGGGGGTCTTTCGATTGCTCACCTTGTGAAGCTTTATAGGCAGGGGCTTTGTCTCCTGCAGGCAGAGGGCAGGTTTTGGTCAGCCTTATATTGCATGTAGCTGTGGCTTCTCTACCTGAAAGGTGATCTGTTGCTTCTGTGTGTGCTGCAGGTTGTGGGAGTCCATGGGTCTGGAGCTGCAGCCTGACCTCTGTTCTCTGCTGATTAAAGATGTCATCTATCATGAAGAGGCAGTGCGACAAGCAGGTGCTGAAGCTCTTTCCAGAGCTGTAGCTCAGTATCAAAACCAGGCAGCAGATGTTATGAATAAACTTACAGAGATTTACCAGGAGAAGCTCTATGTAAGTACTTTTGCCCCAAAGGATTGACAGGCCCAAGCTTCTGCTGTATTTTCTATTTTTTAAAAGACCGTTTTTCCTTTTGTTGGCTCTGAGGATATGCATGAAGTTTACTGTTGCTGTTTGAGCTTATCACAAACTTTAATGTATTGGTCCTCAAGTTAACAGCGAGTAATGGCACCATTCATTGCAAAGGTGAATGATATGGCTTAGGTGATACAGGAAGACTGTGGCAGAGTAGGGACTAGAATTAATTTTTTTTGGTCCTAAACTAGCACTCTGCTTGTTTTTTATTATGCTCTTCTGCTAATGGTATCATACCTCTCTGCAGTGTTTTAAAAATGGCATTGCAGGTATGCCTGACAGTGTTCTCTGTGCTTGTGTCCTTGGAAAAGGCATTCTGATGAAATTTCCTTCCTTGCAGAGGCCACCTCCAGTTTTGGATGCTTTGGGACGAGTGATATCTGAATCACCACCTGACCAATGGGAAGCAAGGTACTGTTATCTTCACTTTTATCTCCTCACTTCCTGTGCATCCAAATGCAGTGTTCCAGGTTTTTATTTATACATCCAGGCAGTTTTCTATGCTTACATTTCTATAAGGGAATGTTCAAGGACAAAATGCACGTTATATCGACTTGCTGATTTCATGGTTCCTTCTTGTTAAGAATATTTGTGCCCCTCAAGCAGGCTGGGCACTCCAAATTGGGATGCTCTCACTTCCATCCAAATACTTGGTGCTATCTTCTCTATGCCCTTCTGTTAAGAACAGAATCTTTCCTTATCAGTCTCTGAATCTTATCTTACTGGATTCCCACCTCTGTATGGGCAAGTGATTATTGCAAGAGAAGCAGGCAGCAGTGCTAGCCCTAATGAACTGAAAAAATTCCCGTTTGCAGACTTACTTTTTGTCTACTTGCATGCCCTATGCAGGTCTAATTGGAGATCTTGTTTGCTCTCTTAAGCTAATTTGTTTAGTACTGATGTACACTGTGGTACAGCTGCTGTATTTCAGCAGTAGATGAAGTGATCCTGATGTCTGTGTGTTGGCCCAAGTATCTGTAACGCTTAATCAGCATAAAAGGCATTATTTGGCTGAAGGATTGTTGTCCTTTTGGGAACCTGCAGCATGGGGTTATGTAATGAAATGCACTTAGCTTGGACACTCTGAAGCTCTCTGATTTCATAGTCTTTCTTTGTCTCTTAATTTCTTTAATGTACTGTTGATAGCAGATATGTTTGAGACCTCAAGCAAATGCTGTCAAAAGTCACTAAGCTCACTCAGCTCACTGTCTTTACAGGTGTGGCATAGCGTTGGCCCTTAACAAGCTCTCACAGCATCTGGATAGTTCTCAGGTGAAGCCACTCTTTCAGTTTTTCGTACCGGATGCCCTGAATGATCGCAGTCCTGAAGTCAGGAAGTGCATGCTAGATGCAGCTCTTTCAACACTCAACACTCATGGCAAAGTAAGTCTGAATGCTTCTCTCTCTAGCACTGGGAACAGGTGGGATGAAAATGTAGACACTGTGTTGAAGCCCACTGATTTGTTTATTTTTATTAGATGGTGGTGTTGCTTGTAACAGCTTATATTTTAATATAGTCTTTTTTTTTTTTTTATCAGTGATGTTCTGTTAGTGACTAGTGTTGGCTATGACCATGACTCTATCATTGCTATAAAAAAAAGAAATAGCCCCGAATTAAGTGGAGTTAAAATGGTATACAACTAGAGCAATAAAAGTAAAGTCATACCACCAATCTTCTAATTCTGGGAAGATGATATCTGTTTTAGTCCTGATGGGAAGCAAAACTTGAGAACTTTCTGATTGTTGGCTTAATTAAACTTTATAACAACTGAAATTATCCTGAACTAAGGATCATCACCTTCCTGACAAAGTTATGTTAGATGAGAGCGGTTTAGGGGATGTAAATTGCTCATCTCCTTTTTTCCTTGTGTGTCAGTCACCTCCTCTGGACAGTCCTCTATATTCCTGTTAAGCTCGGTGTTCCTGCTCTGTTATCGCTCTTATGTCTTGCAACTGCCTTTATAGTTTCTCTTGACAGGTGATGACAGTCAGAGTATTTTCATTATATTGTCTTCCCTTCTGTTTCTTAGAAAAGCAGTGTGAAGTTTGCTTTATCTTCCTGTTCTTTCTTTGCGAATGGAGCAAGCAAAAGGGCAGGCACTTAATGTTTAAGCTAGCAGCCTTGCCTGGTAACTCGCACTGCTTCTGGCAGAACATTGTGCTGACAGCTTTGGAGATCTAATTTTTAAGGACTAACTTCTCTCTAGCAGGAAATATTTGTTGCCTGTCAGGATGGCACAAGGTTTTATGTGATGTGGCATATTAAATGAACTGTAAATACTGTCTGATTGTTCGGTTTGTTGGCTCAGAGAAGAACAAACAAGTCCACTGAGCATAGCAAATCTCATTCTGAGTGGACTCTAGTGGCAAGTTCTGTGGTTTTGTTTTTCAGGACAATGTTAACTCTCTCTTGCCAGTGTTTGAAGAATTCCTGAAAAATGCTCCTAATGATGCCAGTTATGATGCTGTCAGGCAGAGTGTGGTCATTCTGATGGGTTCACTGGCGAAACATCTGGACAAGAGTGATCCTAAAGTTAAACCAATTGTTGGCAAACTGATAGCAGCCTTGTCCACACCATCTCAGCAGGTGGGTGCCTTCCAGGAGGAGTCCCCATGCAGAGGCAGTTTAACACTGATGTCAGAGAGATGAAAAATGGCTTTGGTGACAGACAGCTCTCATCGTGGGTGCAATCTAGGGGAAAGTTATGTCAGAGATCAGTATTTTGTGATCTGACAGCTGGTGGATTGTTTTTACAGGTTCAGGAGTCAGTGGCGAGCTGTTTGCCACCACTGGTGCCTGCAATTAAGGAGGATGCAGGAGGAATGATACAGAAGCTGATGCAGTTGCTTTTAGAATCGGATAAGTATGCTGAGCGCAAAGGTGCAGCTTATGGGCTGGCAGGCCTGGTGAAGGGCCTTGGCATCCTTTCTCTCAAGCAGCAGGAGATGATGACCACGCTGACCGATGCTATCCAGGACAAGAAGAACTTCCGTCGGCGTGAGGGTGAGGAACTTTTCCTTCTAAATACTTCCTTTATTTTCTGTCTACTACTGCTGTGGTCATATTGAATGATACCTTGTGCTTTTCTTTACATTTATTTTACAAAAGTTTGCAGCGTAGGAAATGAGGGCTGTCTGTTATGAAGGCACTAATTGTGTACAGTGTCCTAAAACTGCTCTGTTTGCATTGTGGTGGGAGAAGGTTATCTGGTCTTAGTATGTTTGTACTCCTGCCTCCTGTTTTCAAAGGCAGGTGTTGTTGCTAGGTGGGCTTCTGCCTCTTGAGGCAGTACATACTCAGCTGGTCTAGAGCAGCTTTCAGAACCTAGTTTTTCCTTGTGATGCTGGATGTTTCCTGTCCTTATTTCTGTTTACTGAAACTAGGAGTCTGGACTGTTACATGGGTTTAATGCTACTGAGCCTCTTGCTGTCCTTTCTGAGACCACAGATCTCCACCACAGTGCTTGCCAGAAGCGCAAGAAAGCAAGAGATTTTCAGGCTGAGATTTGGGGGCTTTTGAAGGAGTTCTACAGATATCTGGCAAATTATATTTGCTCTTTCCATTCCCTTTAAATTAAGTTATATTTTCCCCTTTGTGTTTATTTTTCCCCTTTATGTTTATTTTCCTCTGACTATCCTTTATGTTTATTTAGGGGCTCTGTTTGCCTTTGAGATGCTCTGCAGCATGCTTGGAAAGCTCTTTGAGCCATACGTGGTTCATGTGCTACCTCACTTGCTGCTTTGTTTTGGAGACGGGAACCAGTATGTGCGAGAGGTAAGAGGCCTCAAATTTCTCACAACATGCAGTGTTAGGAGAAAACAGAAACGGAATGGGTATGAATACTGTTTATAGTTAGGCAGACTGAGAAGGTGACACATGCCTGGAGATGCCACTAATATAACTTGATCTTCTTAACAACTGAAAGCATCTTATTTCAATGGCCATTAACCGGGAGCTACTTGGCTAGCTGCGTTGTTGAACTTAGACACAATTTTACTTGAAGGCTTTGTTCCCATTGAGTCGTTGAGTGAAGAAGGAAAAAACATGTGACACCTTGTAAATGTTCTCTTCTCCTTGGAGGCTGCAGATGACTGTGCCAAAGCAGTGATGAGCAACTTGAGTACTCATGGGGTGAAGCTGGTTTTGCCATCGCTTCTTGCAGCCCTAGAAGAGGAATCTTGGAGAACCAAAGCTGGTATGGACCAATATCTGACTGACACGAGTGAGAGTAACTCATACTTTTGCTGTTGTTCCCCTTGCTTATTCCTGCGTCCTTACATCCCTAAGGATATAGGAATAAGCACCTAATAATAAGTACCTAAATAAGTACCAATAAATAACTAAAGGGGGCTACAGGAAGGCTGGGGCGGAACTGTCAGAGAGTAGTGACAAGGCAAGGGGAAATGGCTTTATACTAAAAGAGTATAGATTTAGATCAGATATTAGGAAGAAATTCTCTACTGAGGGGGTGGCGAAGCACTGGAACAGGTTGCCCAAAGAAGCTGTGGATGTCCCATCCATGAAAGTGTTTGAGGCCAGGTTGTTAAATGGGACTTTGAGCAATTTGGTCTAGTGGGAGGTGTCCCTGCCCATGGTTGGAGTTAGATAATCTTCAAGGTCCCTTCCAATCCAAACCATTTTATGATACCTGAGCAAGTTCTCCTGGAAGATGCAAGGGACGCTTTTTATTCCTCATCTCTCCAGTAGTAGTCCAGAAGCTAGATGTTTCCTTTCCCACCCCCCCCGTCATGCCCTTCTTTTCCCTGGTACTAAACAAAACAAAAATAGTTTTTGTTTTTTAAAGTGCATAGAGTGGCTTAGTGCATTTCAGCCATTCTGTGCGTTCTCTGCTAAGACCACTTGTAGATTTGAGTTTGAGGTGAATCTTCTCTTATTTCTTCTTAATGCTGTGTATTATTTTGCATTTTTTTTCTTTCTTTCTTTTTGTGTTCTTCATGCACAGGGTCAGTGGAACTGCTGGGAGCCATGGCATACTGTGCTCCCAAACAGCTCTCTTCCTGCTTGCCCAATATCGTGCCAAAACTTACTGAAGTGCTCACAGACTCTCATGTGAAGGTGCAGAATGCGGGTCAGCAAGCTCTCAGGCAGATTGGGTCTGTCATCAGGAATCCAGAGATCCTTGGTAAGAACTGTCTGCATCTCTAGTGCTGAACAATGACCTCGGTTTATAATAGCAATGTTTGTGTTCACTGCATTTAGGATTAAATGTGAACTTCTATAGAAATGAAGCTACTTCTGTAGCTGTATAACATGAAAGCTTCACAACAGCTGTCTGCTTCAGTGCTTTTTGTGAATACTCCTTTCTGTTTTGTCAGCTAATGTTGTTAGGATTTTCTCTGTTCTATGCTTCTGAATGCTTTAAGAGGATGTAAAGCATCCTATGAGAGAACACCAGCTCATCCTGGCATGTGCTTTTGTTTTATGTACAAATAAAGTCTTTTCTCTCCTTTTTAAAAATATTCAGCAATTGCTCCAGTTCTGTTGGATGCTCTCACTGACCCTTCCAGGAAGACTCAGAAGTGTCTGCAGACTCTGCTGGATACCAAATTTGTCCATTTCATTGACGCTCCGTCTTTAGCTCTTATTATGCCAATTGTTCAGAGAGCTTTTCAAGATCGTTCCACAGACACGAGGAAAATGGCTGCGCAGATTATTGGGAACATGTACTCCCTGACTGATCAGAAGGTATGGTACTGAAGAAGCTTTCTAACTGTATGCTGTATTTACTGTGTAGAAGCTAAGGGAGAAAGCACTGGGGATGATTTATTTGGTTTGGGGATTTTGTTATTAAGGTAAACAGTATTAGAACCCAGGCAGCTGTAATTAAATGTATGTAAATGAACAGGCAGTGGCTATAAAGACAGTGAAAATTCTCAGGAGCTTGAGACTGTTAGCTCTGCACTTGCCTCATCTAGGTATTACCAGATTTATCTCTGCAAGAGAAGTCTTTTAATTTTTACCATATATAAAATGCCTTAACAAATAAACAAGCAAAACTACTACCAGTGAAACACAGATCAGTCGCTTACAGATGGATCCTGGGGTTGTTTGAAAAGTATTTTGTACAACCTCGCTGTAGGCTAAAGAGCTGTGTTTAATTTTTGTGCTGATAATCTCTATATTTAAACCTTGTGTAAATGTTAAGAGTGTTGGATTTTCCTTAGATACAAAGTGCTAAGTTATGAGTGAGCATCAAAAAGGTTTTGAGTGGTTTGCACGGAACTGGTGGTCTGTGTTCTGCTTAGAGAACAATCCAGTGTGCTCATTTGCAGGGTTTTAAAAGGAACTGATTGAACTCTTGAGATGTTAAGGATGATTGCTAATAATAAGGGGCTGAACTGCCCTTTGCATAAAGATGATTTAAGTTTTTCTCATTTTGAATCTAGTACTTAATCTTTGGGCTCTTTGTTTCAGGATCTGGCTCCTTACCTACCCAGTGTGACTCCTGGACTGAAGGCATCTCTGCTGGACCCTGTACCTGAGGTAAGTCTTTTTGTACAAATACTGTTTCAGTGCATTATGTTAAATGTTATCGTCATCTTCTGTAGATCTGTAATCAGGCTGACACATCTCTGTCTTAGTAACTTTGACAGGGTATCTTACAAATCTCTTTTTTCTGTTGTCTGTTAGGTGCGTACAGTGTCTGCAAAAGCACTGGGAGCCATGGTGAAGGGCATGGGAGAATCATGCTTTGAGGATTTGTTGCCATGGCTGATGGAGACACTGACATACGAGCAGAGCTCAGTGGACCGATCTGGTGCTGCTCAAGGTGAGGACAGCTGTGTATGAATACTGAGCTCAGGCTTTCTCCTACTGAATCTGATGAGCTTTGTTGTTTCTGACATTTATCAGCTCTGTTACTTGCTTTTTTTCTCCAGGTCTGGCTGAAGTTATGGCTGGTTTGGGGGTGGAGAAGCTGGAGAAACTTATGCCAGAGATTGTAGCTACTGCCAGTAAAGTGGATATTGCTCCACACGTGCGCGACGGTTATATCATGATGTTCAACTACCTGCCAATTACCTTTGGAGACAAGTTCATTCCCTATGTTGGTCCCATCATCCCTTGTATCCTTAAGGTATGTAGCAGAGACCTAAAGAGTTTTATTTGTTAGCAGTTTAAAAAATAAAAAAGCCTCCAGAGTATTTTAAGCATCATTTCCAGTAATTGTGAGACAGGTAGATATTTGTTCAGCATTGCTGGACTATAAAAATACATAAATGAATTTAATTTATAAATGATTTATTCTTCCAAGTTATTTGCTTGCTGTCTTTTGTAGTCACTAGTAATTTCTTGAAATCACCTTTGACCATTCACAACTCTATGGTCCATTTACTTTTCATGGCTGAGAGAAAACATTTTTTTGTTTTCCTTCTTGGTCTTGTATATTGCGGTGGAAAAGGAAAACAAAAACCAGCTTTCACAGACACTTCTCTCTCTGTTCAGGCACTAGCAGATGAGAATGAGTTTGTGAGAGACACTGCCCTGCGCGCTGGCCAAAGAATCATTAGTATGTATGCTGAGACTGCCATCGCACTTCTCCTGCCACAGCTTGAGGATGGCCTGTTTGATGATTTGTGGAGGATAAGGTAGGTTATATCTTACACAGCCTTTCCATGCTTAGAAAACTGGTGTGATTAAGACTTTGTTGCTTCTCAGGCAAATTCAGAGACCTCCTGTGAAGCAAAAGCAAATGTCTCTTGTTGCTTGTTGATTATGATGCCTTATAGCACCGAGCCTGAGAAGCCCTGCCAGTCAGGTTTCCTGGTACCTGCAAAGCATTCCTACTAGATTATTAATTCTGATAGTGACTCTGAAAAGCACTTCCAAGGTAGCTGATGTGGCAATATTTAGTCGCAAACATATTGTTTCTCATTTTTCAAAGTGCTGAGTAAGGTATTGTTCACTTGTGTATGGAAATGTGCAGTGGAGCACTCACAGCTAATAGCAGTTGCTCAAAAATTAGTTGTACTAAGAGGTTTGTGTCAGCTGAGTGCTGATGGTTGCCTTTATCACCGGAGAATGTCTTTTGGATTGGCACAGATACTGGCAACATCTTATTCCTTTTCAGAAGCCACACAATTCCCTGATACATTGCTTTGATACAGGAACTTTCTTGTCCAGTCTGGCTTGAAATTCATTCCTTCCCCTTCTTTCTAGCATGCTTGTTCACAGGCATGTAGGCAGAACGATCTTATGTATCAGCCCATACAGCATTTCATTGCTGACCTAACTCTTTGCCTTGCATTTTGTTCATGTCTCTATTTGATATATTTGGACAGGGACTGCCTGATTACCCTGTTTTGTAACACTTGACTTGCTTTCTGTTGCCAGGTTTAGCTCAGTTCAGCTCCTTGGAGATCTTTTATTCCATATCTCGGGAGTCACTGGAAAAATGACCACAGAAACTGCCTCAGAGGATGACAATTTTGGAACAGCCCAATCAAATAAGGTAAAGCTTTTCCTGTCTGTTGTGCTTTTTTTTAAAATCAGCTTGGAAAGCCTGCTGGAAAGACATATCGAATAAGCATGTATCTTGTTCTTTTTGTAAGCTTCAGGAATGGATAATACAATTTTATGCTGTTTCTTTTCAGGCTATCATTAATGCTCTTGGTGTGGAGAGGAGGAACAGGGTGCTGGCAGGGCTGTACATGGGCCGCTCTGACACCCAGCTGGTAGTGCGTCAAGCCTCCTTACATGTCTGGAAGATTGTAGTCTCAAACACTCCTCGCACACTGCGTGAAATTTTGCCAACCCTCTTTGGGCTGCTGCTGAAATTCTTAGCCAGTACTTGCGCAGATAAGCGAACGGTGAGAAACTGAGTAATGCATTCCTGTTACTGCAGACCTTATAAACTAATCCATGAAGAACACGGGAGAATTTTTTTATAAATCACTCTAAAACTATAATGAATTTAATTGGGCTGAGAGTGAGTATGAGTTCTCTCTTTACTGAAGGCAACTGTGATGACAGCAAAACTGTTTTTCTAGGACTACTTGTTACAATGTTGTTGCCATTGCTACTACTCTTTCTATACTGTGAATGGTAATTTATAGTCAAATGCTAACTTTCGCTTAAAATTCAGCTTCTTAAGTTTTATAAAACAAGAAAACTAATTAAATAATTTTTGGGGGATAGGTTGCAGCACGGACATTGGGAGACCTTGTCCGGAAGTTAGGAGAGAAGATCCTTCCTGAAATCATTCCTATTCTGGAAGATGGACTGAGGTCAGACAAAAATGATGAAAGACAAGGAGTCTGCATTGGGCTGAGTGAGATAATGAAATCTACCAGCAGAGATGCGGTAAGTTAAGTAAGGAAGGTGAAATTTGCCATTTCCTAGGTATTTGTTACAATGCCGGGGTTGCAGTTGAGACAAAAAAATACAATGACAGTATTGGACATCTTTTATGGACTAGATTCAGGACTTATAATTGATGAGTTGCTATTGAGGCAAATGTACACATTTGCATCTGTTGATATATTTAAGCCATTGCACAGTTCTGACTTTTATGAGCTATCATAATAAAAAAAAATCACAAGGTATCCTTAGAGCATTGCAAATCTTTGATTAATCCTTATTTTCTTCTGGTATATTTCAAGCAAACAGAAAGTTAGTGTTCACTGTGTAAATTCTTGTTCTTAGCTATCCTACTGAGTTGCACATGTCCATTGTGCTTTAGATATTCTGTAATTTTATCTTTGTTTTCAGGTACTTGTTTTCTCCGAGTCCCTAGTTCCTACAGTGAGAAAAGCTCTGTGTGACCCTCTGGAAGAAGTCAGAGAGGCCGCGGCTAAAACATTTGAACAGTTGCACTCAACAATTGGACATCAAGCTCTTGAGGATATCCTGCCATTTTTGTTGAAGCAGCTGGTAAGCATTACTCAGCGTTAGTCAACAACTTAATGATGTTGTGGGACAAGTTTTGAATGACTAGCTTAAAGGAGAGGGAAGCTTGCATTGGCAGACCCTTCCAGGGAGTGGCATCTCTACACTGTCTCCTCCTAGTCATGCCTAGCCATCAGCAGGGCAAGTCTTGTGGCTAAAGCACAAGCCTGAGAATTGCTGCATCTGGCTCTGCTAGGGAATTGCCATTGTCACCTCCATAAATTGGCCACCGTGCCTGATATGTCACATCAGAAAAATGTGACATAAGAGCATTTTTAGGTTTTAGCTATATAAGAACATTTTTAGACAGAAGGACCTGTGTAAGTACTGCTTATATGATCACGTGGTGAATTGTCACTTGAAACAAGGTTTAGCTTGGTGTGTCACAAATCATGTCTCAGGTTTGTAATGTTCTCTCTCCCTGTAGGATAATGAAGAGACATCTGACTTTGCTGTGGATGGTCTTAAACAAGTCATGGCTGTCAAGAGCCGGGTGGTGTTGCCTTATTTGGTGCCAAAGGTACAACTGGAAACAAACTTCAGAGCTATGTTTTTATTCTATTTGCTGCCAGATTTCTTTGGACTGATGACAAAATATTTTGAAGTTTTCTTCCAATTTTATGCTCAAAACATTGTCACTGCAGTTGTGATGCAGTCATACTTAAAACTTTCTCCTGTTATAGATGACTTAAAATTCATTCCTTCTGAAGAAACTTCTTACTCGTTTTTTATTTTTTATTTATTTATTTTTCTAGCTGACTACTCCCCCCGTGAATACCCGTGTGCTAGCTTTCCTCTCATCAGTAGCAGGGGATGCTCTGACAAGGCACTTGAGTGTCATCCTGCCTGCTATGATGTCTGCACTGAAAGAGAAGCTGGGGACTAGTGAAGAGCAACTGGCAAGTACCACGGTTCAGTTCTGTGTTATGACTGGTTGCCTGAAGATAGTGCTTTTGGTTTATTTCTCAGCACAGAACCTGTGTTCTCTAGATTCACAGATTGCATATTCCATCCACTAGCTTCTTCAGGCTGAATTTTCTTGCCTGGTGGCATATTGAAAGTTGAAAAACATATGCTTTCCAAATCCATTTGTATCCGTATGAAAGTCTCTTTGGCCTGCAACAAGATGCAATTCTCAGTTTACTTATTCTTGGAGAGCTGCCAGAGTGTCTAGTTAGCTTTATTTATTATCGGTATAGAAGACTGAGAGATTAAAGGGCTGGAAGGAGAAAATCTCCTATTTTGCACGCAGCACTCCTTCTTAACTGCTTTCAGAAACATCTGTTATTTGGACTCCAGAGAACATCCTGGAGCTGTGACTGAATATAGACATGTACACAAGTTGGTGAATTGGGAATGTTGGTGATAAAGTCCTCTTTTCTGTCTGCTGAAGATGCCCTTTCACTCAGCTTCTAGACGTGCTTGTAATTAGTATTATGATGCAAAGCCTCAACTTTTTTTTATTTAGGTAGTTTATCTGACAAGACCCATGGTGTCTGGGGGTAAATAAGACCAGGCAGACTGAGCTACTCTAATTTTTGGAAGTTAGCCCTTCTGCAGCTGCAGAGCTGTCTGTGTAAGAGTTCAGGTCACTAGTTAAATGCTGAGAGTTGGTTATATACCTGTCTTTGCTCCAGGATTGGTGACCCATTTATAGCTTTTTTTAACCCTAAAATTTGTCACTAAATATAAGGACTGAAATATGAGTGGGAAATTGGTTTTGAATTGAGCTTTTAATGGCAGTGTGACCAGCTATTCCATAAGAAAAGATCAGCAAGTGGGATATATTGTAGTATTTATCTAAGAGATAATGCTTTGGATAACACAGGCAAACCTGGTGCTAAATCTGGCTTTATTCTATTTGAGAGTTAATGTAAAGTTAATTTGGACTCTTTAGGAGATGGCAAACTGCCAGTCTGTAATCCTGTCCGTGGAAGATGATGTTGGACAGAGAATTATAACTGAAGATTTGCTAGAAGCTACCCGCAGCCCTGAGGTGGGAATGAGACAAGCAGCAGCTGTCATTCTGAATATCTACTGCTCCAAGACAAAAGCAGACTATACTGGGCATCTCAAGAACCTGGTTTCAGGCTTGATACGACTATTTAATGATACCAATCCTGTAGTTTTGAATGAAAGCTGGGATGCGCTTAATTCCATCACGAAGGTAAGATGCAGCTTAAAAAGGTTACGGTAGTAATGGCTGGCAAGGAGAAAGCAGGGATAGAGCTGCTAATATACTGCCTGAATTGAACCTTTTGTTTTGTCTGTAAACTGCATTTACATTTGCAAATACTACAAAGATTTGAGAGTTACAGGCTGAGCCTGACATCAGCATTATGAGTGAAGGAACAGGCCTTTGGAAGAGGCAGGAAACAGCTGCCTTCTCTTGACACACCTGAGAATTCAGAAAGAAAAGCTGGTCGTGATGTTACCTCATCTTTGTCTTACCCCTTTCTCCTGCAGAAATTAGATGCTGGGAACCAGCTTGCCCTCATTGAGGACTTACACAGGGACATCCGGGCTGTAGGGAACGAGGCCAAAGGAGAGCATGTGCCAGGATTCTGCATTCCTAAGAAGGTAAAGGATCAGAATGAGCATGTGATGCAAAGGTGGTGTCATCACAGCCATCATGTCCCACCCTTTGGGGGTTTTGATTGATATGATGTTACAGCTATTAGAAATACTGAAAAAAAATCCAAATCCACGTGTTGGTGACTTTTTGTAGGCTATTCCTGCTCTTGAATTACCTTGCAGGCAACTCCTTTTGTAACAAGATTTTTGACAATTCTGTTATGCATGTAAGTCATGACTGCTGGCTGCTTCTTGTGGAGGTGTAATGCTGGACTTGTGTGCCAAATTTCTCTGGTTTAAAAATTCTCTCATCCACCAGCACTTTCCTCATAGCAACTGGCTTAGCAAGGCGTAGATGCATGAAATCAAGCTGAATAAAAGTAGCTCTGTAAATGTGGAAGCAGGCAGCTGAAGGTCAACAGGAAATTGAGAGAAACTCTCCAAGCTTGTTCATCTGGTGTATAACAGAAGCAAAAATAAGACATTTTTTGCATCGTAGCTTCTAAGCTTTTTTATCTAATTGTCATGACAGGGAGTGACTTCTATACTCCTGGTGCTGCGGGAAGGTGTTCTAACTGGCAATCCAGAGCAAAAGGAGGAAGCAGCAAAGGCCCTAGGGCTAGTTATTAAGCTGACTTCTGCTGAAGCTCTTAAACCATCTGTGGTAAGCATTACTGGACCACTCATTCGGATCTTGGGAGATCGGTTCAGCTGGAATGTCAAGGTGGCTCTGCTTGAAACATTAAGCCTTCTTTTAGCCAAGGTAAGATTCAAAGTAATTGACTGGTTTGTGAACATATACTGTGATAACCTTCCTAAAATCTGTTGCTCTTCATTTAAATATAGTTAGGATACCTGATGGTGTAGATCTGATATTTAGGAATGGCACTGCAACTGGCCTACCGAAAAAAAGTGCCCTATTTTTGAATCACTGGGCCCCTTAGACATATTGCTAAATGCTGTTCCCACTTTCACTTGATTAAAAACTACCGTGTAATTAATTTTTCTCATGCATTCTCCCCATTTTGTGAAATGTTAAGTTCAAAGATGATAATCTCATGCATTTGAACTGAGCTGAGCTTTTATTCAGTGCTTTCCACAGAAAAGAATGTTCATGATTGTGTGGAAATCTTTTAATATTTCCCTTGTATTTCAGTCTACAGAAAAGAAGGTTAGGTTTGAAATGAATAAACATTTCATGGTAAAGCATTGTTTGTGTTCTTCCTGTTTTAGTGGCGTGGTAGCTCTGAGTAAGGGCTATTTGCTACTGCGATAATCGACTGCTATACAAGTCGTGCTGTTTACAGGTCTCAATTTATAGCCACTGTTTCAGACTTGTCTGCATCACTTTTCCTTCTTTCATCTCTGGTGTAGGTTGAGATTGCCCTGAAACCATTTTTGCCTCAGTTGCAAACAACCTTCACCAAAGCTCTGCAAGACTCCAACCGTGCTGTTCGGCTCAAAGCTGCCGATGCTCTTGGCAAACTCATTGTTATCCACGTAAAAGTGGATCCTCTCTTTACTGAGCTATTGAATGGAATTCGTTCCAGTGATGACTCTGCCATCAGGTAAGGTGGAGGTGGTACCTCAAACTTCGCTGGGCTAGAATGGCAGAGCTACTGTAGCTATTTGAGTAGAATTTCTTCCCTTCCTTAGTTCTGAGAGTAAGATTTATTTACTATTAATCAAGAGTTGTAAAACCAAGGACGTGGATGATAGGGACTTTCTGGGTCAAAAGCTAAGCCCTGGTGTGTGACTTCAGGGAGGTGTTACTTGGCATCTGCTCAGTTCTTCTCCCTCTTGAATCACAGAATGTTAGGGATTGGAAGGGACCTACACATACAGATCCCTAACAAAATGATTTCCTGATTTATTTCTTTAAAATCTTTGAATAGTCAGAAGTTATTTATGTTGTAAGAGATAGACACAAACATGGAAATATTCTCTAGCATGCAGCTCTTATCAGTGGAAGGAACATCAGTCTCCTAAACGGCAAGGCGTGTTAATCTAATTTCTGTGTGAGAAATTCTTAGGGCTGTCCAGAGCTCAGTTTATTCTTTAGGGTGAGGGAAGAGGCAATCTCTGACTGTACGTTGTTATCACTTCTAGGGACACGATGCTGCAAGCTCTGCGGTTTGTGACACGAGGAGCTGGTGCAAAAGTAGATGCTGCAATTAGGAAGAATATCAGCATGCTGCTTCTGGGGATGCTGGGACATGATGAGGTATTGCTTCAGACAGCTGCAAAGGATCCCTGTTATGGACAGTCTTACTTTTAAACTTGCCATCTGAACTTCCTAACGAAATTATTTTCTAAAATACCTTCTGGGGAAAGAAACTTACATAAAGAAGCATTTTAGTTGGGCATTGCTCACTAAACTGAATGCGATCTGTAAAATCAGTCTTGTTGGAACCTTAACTGAGAGCCAGGTGCTAGAATTGGAGATCTCTAGCCAGTTACTTTTAACTCTGAAAACCTGTGAGTTTAATGTTTCCTTAGCAACCGTCTATGTGGGTTTGACCTGCAGTTCCTCACCGACGTGCTTGAGAAAGATCTGAAGTCAGGATTTGCTTTTTATCGCAGAAAAAACCTGCAGTACCTTCGGTGCATGCACACACGTGTCTGTAGGCTCTGAGGTGGGGGTTGTCATTTACTGTGAGGAATTTCTTTGCTAATGACACATTTTTCTCCAATAGATAAGAAATACTAAGTTTAATAAAGGGTTTTCTATATATGACAGCAACAGTATCATATGTGAGAGTAAAATAAATAATCTTAGTTATTTTTTTGTTTGTTTTAATGCAGACATACAACTGTTGTCATGCTAGAAACAAAACCAGAAAAAATCCCACTGGATTTGAAGTTTGAGGGTGGAGAATAGCAGTGATATTATAGTTGCATAAGCAAGCCAAACCTACAAAAGTCTGGAAGCTTTAAATTCAAAGTAGTATGAGTTTATTACAGAGATAAGCTTATCTAGAGATGACTAGAAGTAATGCTTATTTTCTAGACTATGAATCAAAATGTAAGTGTTAACATATCTTTTGAAGCACTCACTTTCATCTTTATGACTTGTTAACAAGTCAGAATTTATATGAGACCTCTAATTATTCAATCTTTGCTGGCTTTTCTTTGACTGTGGAAGAGGCTTTAAATTCCATTCTGTACAAGAAACCTCATGAAGTGACACACAGGTAGTACTAGGAGTGAAAGGGTGCCTACTAGTACATTTTCCCCCTTCTTCTTTTATTTCATGTCATCTTCTGTCACTTGCTCTTCTTGCTCCTGATCGGTGATGTGCGTTGTGTCCCACCAGCATTACTCTTTCTCTCCTTCCCTCATTAGGATGCCACCCGCATGGCCTCAGCTGGCTGCTTGGCAGAACTGTGTGCATTTCTGTCGGAAGAGGAGCTCAGTACTGTTCTCCAGCAACACTTACTGGGTAGGTGAAGTTACCGTGACCACCAGAACCAAACCTGAAAAGCAGGGGAAGATACTTTCTTAGCCAGTGGTTTGGGAAAGCTTTATGACTAAGTGATTTAGGTTCCTCCTTCTTATCTTAAACATGAATCTTCAGATTTCCTTGTACTTTTTTTTTTTGCTCTTGGCTGTTCATGTGTACACTCTGGTACACTGCTGTAATTTAGGTTTACCTGTATTTTTTCTGGATTTGTTTTCAGGTGAGTTGATGAAAGTACCAGCATGGCCAAGTAATTGCTTAGTGCTGACGCAGAGGATGGGAGGTGACAGGATGTTGAGGAAGGGTGGAGGGAGGGCTGTCCCACCTTAGTTGATGACACTGTGATCTTAGATTGGCTTATGCTTATTGTAGACCAAATCTGGTGGCTTCAGATGCTTTTGGAAAATTAACCTTTCACTTAGACAAATGCATGAATTTTGTGAGAAACTGTAGGTTGGGAGTGCAATGGTACTCTATGGAATTATAAAAAAGGAAATATGTTACCTGGTCTCAAATTACAGATTACTTTTGACACCAATAAAATTGTAAAGCTTATGTAATTCCAAAGGCAAGTTGCTTCATGCACTAAGTGATGTGGACCCGACTACATGTGACTTGGAAGACCATCAGAAATAGCCAGGTTCAACAATGCAGAGTCATTTCTTTGTGTCAGGTTTCCATATCTGCCCAGAGGGTGTTCCCATCTGATAGTGGTGCTGTGGTTTAGCACAGTGTATATGGCTCTTTGGGAGGAGTGGAGAAAGGAAGATGCTGCTTTAGATGTTGTTAATTATTTCATTTTATCTAAGGGAGTTGACAAACTGACAAATACTTTCTCAAATGTAGCATTTTTAGAGGTATTTTTTTTTCTGTCATTTCTAGCAGATGTCTCTGGAATTGACTGGATGGTGAGACATGGACGAAGCCTGGCCCTCTCAGTGGCTGTAAATGTTGCTCCTTACAGGCTGTGTTCCCCCAAATACTACAACAGTGTTCAGGAGATGATCCTCAGCAATGCCACCGCTGACAGGGTAAGCACTACCTGAGGGTGGGCAAGTTCTGTTCAAGTGCTTGTGGGAGTAGTTTTAAAAGGTGCACAAGTCCACTGTAATACCAAAAAAAATGGAACAAAAAATTCCCAAGTGCAGTCTGAATGTTCTCCCTTGACTAGATGCAGTTTTAGAGTGAAATGACGTGACTGTTCTGATTCTTTGAGTTCTGGTCTCTGTGGAGATGAAGATTAAATAATCTTCAGCCGTGGAGCAACTTTCACTGGGGGTAAATTACACTTCTGCTGTCCTATTATAGTTCTCATTCACAGGCCAGGTTTACAAGTGCAAATATTTAAATTTAGGAGGAAGATTTTAAAAATAAGGTTGCACGAATAACTTAGCGTTGAGAACTTGTGGGCCATGTGCAGTCTGCCACCACATTCCATGTAGCTCACAGCCACATCGTGATTTTTATTATACTTATCCAATAACATTACGTTGTTTTTGTGAGTTGCATGCTACCGTTCTTTTAAAGATCCGTTTAGCCTTTTGCAAAAGCTCACCAGTCTGTGGGCCTGCAACTAGTACAGGCTCTGTAGAGTCTGTAACTATGGGCCTAGTTATGGGGGCTGTTGAACTCTACACATCAGTTTCTGTTTTTATGTTGAAGATACCCATTGCAGTTAGTGGCATCAGAGGGATGGGCTTTCTTATGAAGTACCACATGGAAGAAGGGGGGAACCTGCCTCCAAAACTTTCCAACCTCTTTATTAAGGTAAGACTGTTTATGCTACCTGGTATTGTTTTCCTGGGATCTTAACTAGTGTCATATGATCTTTCTTTCAGCTAATTCATAGGTGGTTTTCTTTACAAAATATCTGTATTGTAATATAGCATTAAAGCTGAAACCTCAGCTCCCTTATTTTGGGAAGCAATAAATCCCTTGATGCTTGGAAATCTAGGTAAGTCGTTTTTTGTAGCAAAGCACAGACAGAATACCTTTACTAGCCTACTTTGTAGCTGCAAACACAATACCACCATCTCTGTTGTAATATGGAAATTTGACTTTTGTTCTGTGTTCATTGTGATTTTTTTTCCTTTGCAATAACAAACAGCTGGCAGAGGTGGAAAACTGTAGCGGGGGAGTTGTCTGTTTGTTTTTTAAGGTTGCTAACGGATTTTGTTAGAAAGGTGCCAAATACCAACTCCTTTCCTCCCTGGTTTTGCTGCAGTACTTTTCAACATTTTTTTATTTTTTTTTTTGAATGGAGTAGCTCCTAGAGCCTGGAAGAAAAGTGAATATTGAAGTCAATGCTTTTTTCCAATTCATATCTATTTAAATAATCTACTTCAGAATTCCTTTCTCTGTTGTTCTGGTTTATTTTTTTCCCCATGAAAGTAGAAGGAATCTGATTTTGAACGTTAGAACCTCAGGATCCTTTTTAATGTCTTAGAAAAGGTAAGGGAAGATAGATTGAGAAGTAGTGCAGGAGCAGGTGAGCTGCTGCTTTTTATTTTGTCTGTTATCTTTATTGTAAATAAAAATGCGTTACATTTTCAGGTTTTACATTTCAGTCTATCAAACATGCAAATTGACATGGAGGCTATAATTCTTCGAAGCAATCTTTTTGTTTGAAATTCTACATCCATACATCAATTTGTATCGTAGTATTATGTTAAAATATAAAATAAGTATCACAATTGTCACAATACCTTTATCATGGTATTAATAGTTGATGTTTAAATGTTAGCTTTCATGTTCTAATATGTTGAGATTAAATCAAAAGAAGCATCTCTCAGTTTTTTATTTTAAAATGAAATATCCTATTGAAATGCGCCTTAAACGCTAATCAGAGATTGAGTGGGCTGTTGCTGCTAATCGAGTGTATTTTACAGAGGTCCTAACACTGTCAGCTTTTGCTGCATTCAGTGGTCACTGTCATTTCCTGAGAATGCTGAAAGAGAAGCATGTGACCCTGCCAACAACCACATTTTTAGAAGCTTTCTTTTGAAAAAGTATCTTGTTTTCAAGGTTTAATCTTCTCTTACTGTATATGTAAGTTTAGTAAAACTCGTTTATAACTAACATGTTTCTCTCTTGTGTATCTGTGAGTTGAAGACTGCTTGTTTTTCTTGTTGTAGCTTAACATACTTGAATTAGAAAAAAGGTAAATGTGCTTTAAATGCCTGTCCTTGGTATATCTGAATTTAAGACCATCTTTGTCTCATTCAGTGTCTCCAGAACTCATCCAGTGATATAAAGTTAGTTGCGGAGAAGATGATCTGGTGGGCAAATAAAAGCCATCTTCCCGCACTGGATCCTCAGACAATAAAACCAATTCTCAAAGCACTTCTGGACAACACAAAGGATAAAAACACGAGCGTAAGAGCCTACAGCGACCAAGCCATTGTTAACCTTCTGAAGATGAGAGCGGGTGAACAAGTACTTGAGGTATGAGACAGAAGAAAACGTAACCACCGGTAGCAGGCTGTGTCACGTGGCTCTGCCTTTGGTTGTTTTAAGTGTTGGGTCTGGAGTCTCGGAAGGTGCTGGCAGTCTCTTTATGGAATAGATGGAGTGGGATGTTCCTTATTTGCATTTAAGCCTTCATCACTATTCTCTTGCTAAGCTTTGAAGAAATGTGCAAATTATCTGATGCTGTACAATCATACCGTGCAGTATTGAGAAGATCAAGGTATTTAATGAACCCTTAATGTTTACAACAGCAGACTTGCTTTCAAAATGCCTGAAGCCTTACAGTGCTGTAGTTACCTCAGCTAGGACTGGTAGTTTATTTCTGTTGTCACCTGTATAATCCTATTGCAGCATTAGTGGTGCTAGAGAGAGTATTTTTAGGATGGATGGAATGAATACCCTTTTGCTACATCCATATCCAGACCTCTTTTCAAAGTCCTAGTTGGTTTTGGATAGGTCTTATGTTTGGAATCATAAAACCAGATGAAGGCTTTGGGCATATTTGAAAAATTGTAGACAAATATGCCTTGTGAGGCACTGAAATATGTTATTTTGAATGGCGTATCCTAAGGAATTGGTAATTGGTGTTGTCTTCCTTCCACAGTCGGTTTCCAAGATTCTGGATACTGCCAGCTTGGAGCTTCTCAACGAAAGCTGCAGGCGATCCCTTAAGAAGCTGGCTGGCCAGGCTGACTCTGACGAACAGATAGATGACACTATACTGACGTGATAATAAAGCTCAAAAAGACAAGAAAACACTGAACCAACCGCTGCATCAGCATTTCAACTCAAAACACCTATTTTAAATGTTTTCATTTTTGAAAATGTTAATTCTGATGGGATTTCATGAAAAGGACTCCCAGAGAGTATTTTAGTATCGAATATACCAGAATAGCCTTAATTAGACCCACATTAGCTGAAAATTGAAAATTTGGTCCCCTTTTTGAAACAGATAATGCGCAAGAAACAGATATACTAATCAATACTGGTAAATTATGGCCAATTGTGAGGTGTGGCTAGAGCACATCAGGCTTAAACTCTGGTGATACCTATTTTTTTTTCCAGGATCTCTGCAAAAACTCAAAAACTCCAGTATTCAAAGTACTGTTGGTTTTTTCCAGAGACCCTGTGAAGCTGGAATAGAACTCAGTGAAATTTCAATCGTATTGTTTTTGTGTACTGCTAACTTGCTGCTTGTGACGGTTCTGAAGACTGAAAATCCCTGTAAAACACAGTATTTAAAACAGCCTTAGAAATCACAGATACAAAAGGGGAATTAAATGCAGTCTGTTTAAAGAAGGAACATTTAATAAAGGCTTTGACTTTGATCCTTCTGGTGTAAGCTGTTCTTTTTAGACATTCATTTGTCAACAAACTAATACTGTGATTTACTTTTTGGACCTGCTTTTTCTAGGGCGTACGGTTTGTAGAGTGGGTAGTGCTACAATCTATAAAAACCCTTTTGCAAAACTGAAGAGGCTACGGTTTAAAACCAAGCCAGAAGTGACATTTAATGAAATTTGTAATTGCTCCTGTTCATTTCCAAAGTATTTTTGACTACATCCAGCTTTTTGTTATTTGACTTGTGAAAAGTCCTCTATTTTTGTCTTCAAAGGCTTTGAAAGATACTTGGCACTTCCAACACACAGATTTTTTTGTCAATGAGTTGTACTGCCCCAAGAAAGCCGTGTTTTACTTTACCTGGCCAACTATGCACTTGCGTTTTTTTTTTTTTTTTTTTTTTTAATTAACTAACACCTTTAATGCCACTTGATGTAAATAGTGAAAAATTGTGTTGCAAAATGCCAATTTTTAGAGGGAAAATTTGTTTTGCATTCTATGCAGAGTAGTAGTTAAGCGAGCTGTATCTGTTTAAGGAACCTACAGAGCAGATGGCTGCACCTCAGAAGCTAGAGCATCAAGATCTGTAGTTTCAAAGAGGGGGGATTCAACTCTGGATGGCTCAAACCATGATGATGGGAGAATACAATACTATACATCATAAAATTTGAGAGCATAAAATGTAACCACAAGGGATCACACCCTCCACTAGAACTGATTTGCTGATTGCTGTGGCAGTAGCAGCAAACCTAAAAACATTTAATCTTCACCACACTAATTCCTGAAATAGCAAGATACAGTCTTGAGTAGGTATTTGGGAGTGCTGTGCTTTGTTCTGGTCAAAAGCCTGTCAAAAAGCTCCTGATGTTCTGTCAGCTCCCAAGCCTGTGGTACAGGCTCCTGGCAAGCAAGTGATTTGCTGCAGAAGCCAGGCAGAACTATTGGAAGTGACTTGGGAAAGTCAGCTGCTTTACTGCTCATCTAAAATAGGCTCAGCTCCGACTGAACCATTCCTAATTGATTTCCATATAATTGTTCTACAGCATCATACGCTGGTGATTCTATAACTTGTCCATGCCATCTATTTTATTAGAAGCACTTTCAGACTGTCGGAGCTTACCTCATGTCTACCAAAGCCTTCCTTGCTGCTACTGGAGTCTGTTACTGCCTGGCCCATTCCCGCAGGCATTGAGAACAGTTAATTTGTGCAACAGCCACATCATCCCTGCAGTGTTCTCTTTCCTGGATGAAACAAGGATGGATCTATTAAGTTTCCACGTAGATCATGTTTTCTAAACCTATCCTGTTGCCCTTCATATTTGTTCCATTCTGACTTGTAGTTTTCTCGTGGTGTCCACTGCTGGACTAAGTCTTCTAGTGGAGACTATTACTTTGCAAGTCTTACATAAGACACAGCTGTCTATCCCAACATGAGGTTTGGCTCCTTTTTATTCCATGTCAACAAGTCTGCTGTTAAAAACATGTACAGTTTGTGATCAACTATGAATCCAGGCTTCAAAATTGCTCTTTAGCTATTTATGTTAAACATTGTATTCATGCAGCTGATTACATCTACAAAATTCCACTAGTTTCCAGTTGGTCTTACTGAACTTCCAGACTACTTATTTCATAACGTTTATCTGCATTTTTGAAGGTGGTTTTGAATTCTGTATTTGCCCTCCAAAATACTTGCAAAGCTCTTCTGCTTTTTATTATCTAAAGATTAAAAAAATGTATTCTCTATCCCTTCATCCAGATAATTAATGGAAATAATAAGCAGAACCAGTCATGGGATAATTCACTGTAGGAAGCTACTTGCCTGCATGCTGTTTGACAGTGAGCTATGAGTAACTACACTGAGCAGAAAACTTCCAAGTATTGGTGGATATCCCTTGGAGTAGCTCAATGTACTTTATATGTCATTACTTATAAAACTGTCGTGAGCAATCTAAAGACTATTCCACCTAAACGTTACGGTAGTTTTAGGCATCACAAGCTTTATATATTGCTCCTCTCTCGCATCCAACTCCTATATTTTAGATGGGAATAATTTGTTTTAGTATACTTCGAAGAATTAACTGGTCAGTAGTACCACAGTGTATCTTTCTAAAGAAAAATACTGTATTTACTAATTTCCAGGTTCCTAAATATCAAAGCTGGTCTACAAGATCGTAAGGATGAGTGGTAATAGAATAGTACATCTGTTTTGTTTTGTTTTTAATTTACTTTCCTTTAAATCTTAAACTCCATTTTTGTGATGAATTGATAATAATCAGAGTGAAAACTCAACTAAAAATGCTCTTAAGGATGTGGCAGTCTCGGTGTGTTGTGATTAATTTCACCTATAATGAACTGCGTTTTGGGATAACAGGAACAGCAGTTAAACCATGCAATGCAAAAACTACTGTGCACTGAAGCAGATTTAAACAGACTTTTATACTATTCAAAAACTACCAGATAGGTGGCAAACAGCACATTGTTTGTATTGAAATTGCTTATTTCACTAACGTAGACAGGAAAGAGGAAAAAAATGCAAGTTTTTCTAAAGAACAGCAGTTTGAGCTTTCAATCACAGACAGCTTGGCTTACCTCTTTTCTCTAGGATTCTAACTGATGCTCCACTTAAATGCGCACAGGAAAATTACAGTTAATAGAAAGCTTTTTTATTAACTTATTAATTTTAGCCAATTGCAATTTTGTTGTTGAATTAAGGGTATTTTGAAGATTTGTATTTTGACCTTGTATAATGTGAAGTGGAAAAACTCGTTCATCTTGCCAAATAGCAGCTATGTCTACACTCAGTTTAGTTGTTTCCGAGAGGGAGGAGTGAAAGGTAGGAGCTCACTTGCACTTACGGAGAATATGCTGATTTTTCAATTACAGCGAAACACTGAATTTGGATTTTGATAGCTACTTTTCACTAAACTATTTATGCACTGCAATATAATACATCAGAGATAAAATACCCATAATTTTTGCCACAACATGAGATCTGATAAATTGGTTGTGCCAACTTGGAGACTAAGGAATTAATTTTTTTCTCATTTCAAATGTCTTGAAAATACCAGTTGTCAGTATAAGATAATTTTTTTCCTACAACTGACTGTAATAACATCTTTGAACTGTCAAGCAGCTGTCTCTGAGTGACAGCTGAACTGTGTGTATTTCAAGAAGATCACAAAATAATTTGAGCTATATTTAAACTTACAAGGTGTTAAAAATTTCAATGGAAAAGAGATAAATGTGAAAACAATATATATATATATATATATTTTTTTTTTTTTGAGTCACACAGTTGTGTATGGTTCATTTTATTTGGCAATGTGACCTCATCTTACACTTTTCACATGAGGTTTCATGAGCTTAAAAATAAAGGTAATGGGAGCACTGTAATTTTGGGGTTGAGCTAGTGGTTTGTATGAGGGATTCAAGGGATCTCCCTGCAATGGTGCAGCCCCCTTGGACATCCTGGCACTTGGGGCACACGTTGGGTTATACGATGGGCTGCCCAAGTGCTGTACTGCAGCAGATGAAATGCAGGGGTGTTGCTTTAGCACTGGGCTAGGTTTGGGCTAGCTGCAGACCCATTTCCAGCAGGGTTTCTGTGAACATGGGCCTGCAGAATGGCACCCTTTCATGTCTGGTAGTGCTCCAGCCTCTTTCCTGCTCCTCAGTTAGCTACATCATACCTCTGAGGATCGCAGTGAATGAGCTACAGAGCGTGGTGTTTAAATGCGTGAACTGCAGAGATCATGGTGTCAGAATGTGAGATGGAGGTCATCCAAGTGGATTTCTGGACAAGAAGAGTGTGATAGGGGTGAGCTTTCAAAGGATAGAACATATTTTGAAGGTTAAGCTTAGGGTAGGTTTGTAACTAAACACACAGGCATTAGTTGTGTTTTTGATCAGAAGTATTTAAAAGGTGCAATTTTATATGCCAAAGAGATCTTCACTCTAGACATGCTATTTTAGCCATTCTGTGTTGGTTTGTTTCCAGATATTTCTAATGAGTTCCATAAGAATAACAAAACTGTAACAGTGGAACCATACCACAGTATCCTATGTAGAAGAAATAGGAAATAACTCTAGAACTGGTTAGAGACATCTGCCTTAAAAATTATTGCTCCTTATTGCTCTTTACAGACCTTATTGCTCTTTACAGATACCTTAGAGAGGCTGTAGCGAGGTGGGGGTTGGCCTGTTCTCCCATGTGCCTGGTGACAGGACGAGGGGGAATGGGCTTAAGTTGCGCCAGGGGAGTTTTAGGTTGGATGTTAGGAAGAACTTCTTTACTGAAAGGGTTGTTAGACACTGGAACAGGCTGCCCAGGGAAGTGGTGGAGTCACCATCCCTGGAAGTCTTTAAAAGACGTTTAGATGTAGAGCTTAGGGATATGGTTTAGTGGGGACTGTTAGCGTTAGATCAGAGGTTGGACTCGATGATCTTGAGGTCTCTTCCAACCTAGAAATTCTGTGATTCTGTGAAAAATATTCTTATTTCTCCTAAACAACCTTATTGTGTAAAACTAAAGAAAAGAATCTACAGCTTTTGAGCCAACGTTAAGGGAGAAAGCAATACCACTACCAAATGCCTGTCATTTTCTAAGAAACATTCACAGCTTCCAGTGTAATTTTGGTTGGAAGGCACCTCTGGGGTTCAGCGAGTCCAGCTGAACAGTCGGATAGAGCAGGTTGCTCAGGGCAGCGTGCAGGCAGGCAGGACACCACCACCACCTCTCTGGGCAACCTGTTCTGGTGCCTGAACAGCCTCCAAACGCTCACTGATATGGGCTGCAGTGGTGCCGTTTCACTGATTTCTATCCTTCACTTGTGCCTTGGTGCTACCAAAAAGATCCTCTATGTAGGTGCATCCTAAGTATCTTTAGAACTACTATTTATATTGTAGCTAGCAAAAACATTATGGACTGACATATTCAGGTTAATTGTCCCTGATTTCTGTGCCATCCTCACGTTGCCTATCTGTAGGCTCAGCTGCTGGTAGAGGTCTGTGCGCTTCAGAGCCAAGACAGCTCTCCCCACTTGAAAAACTGAAGTGTGGTAATGAGATACTTCTGTCAATGAACTGTAAGCTTGTGTTTAAAATAATTAAAAACCACCACAAAACTCGGTTTAATTAAATATTGTCAGTGTTTTGGTTTGAATCTGTGCTAAACAAAAATTAGTGGTGACATAATTACTTTGAAGATAGATGCAATGACTAGCACATTGCCTTTGTTATTTTTAAGCCTTAAAAATGTGAAGAAAAATGAAATCCTGAATAAATGAGGTATGTAAGCCAAAACACTGCATTGTCAAGGAGTTTGATTGCCAACAAGAACAGATGTTTTTGGTAGGAAAGGATCCAAAGAGACAAACAGAGCTTTTCCTGTGCTGTGTCTCCACCTAGAAGGGGTCACAGCTTTATAGTGTATGTGCAGCCAGCCCCTGTGCAATGGCAGCAAGAACTGAGCCATGCACAAAACCCCTCTGGAAGTGGGAAATTCCTCTGGAAAACGGAAACCCCTCTGGAAGTGGGACACTGGTGGAAGTGGGACACCTCTGGAGAAGGGAACTCCCTGTGGAGCTGGGACACCTCTGGACGTGTAACACCCTTCAGTGCACTCTGAACCACGGCAGTGTGAGGTGATGCAGGCACAGCTGCCCCCTTCACACCCCAAAACCATCCAGCACCTCTGTGTAACCCCGACACCCACCCCACACACACCCCCGCCCCTCTCCTCCCCTCAGCGCCCAGCCACCATCATGGCGGCCGCCTGAGGGGAGCGGCGGGAGGGGGGGGCGCGGACCCCCTCCACACCCAGCACCGGGCGCGCTGTGCGCATGCTCCGTGCGCGCCTCTCCCCCCACACCCTCCCCGCCCCGGCGGCGCGGCGCATGCGCAGTGCAGCAGCGCGGCTGTCAGTTCCGGCCGCAGGTCGGGAAGTGGGCCCGGGGCCGCCGCCGCCCCCCCCTCAGCTCCGGTTCCCCCCCCCCCCGCCTCCCGCCCGCCGCCCCCGGCCATGGCCCGGGATTACGACCACCTCTTCAAGCTGCTCATCATCGGCGACAGCGGTGAGGGCTCGGCCGGGCCCGCGCCTGGGGTTGGGCCGCCCCTCGGGGCCTGGGGGGGGGGCGCGGCGGGGCCGTGAGGCGGCCCCCGGGGAGGGGCGGGGGGAGGGGAGCGGCGCCGGGACCCCCCCACCCTGAGGGGAGCGCGCTGAGGGGGCCCGGAGAGGAGGCCTGAGGGGGGGGCGCGGCCCGGCTGGGCCTTGCCGGGGGGTGTGGTGAAGGGAGGGGTGGGGAGGGAAAAAAAGGGGGAAAAGGTAAAAATGGGGGTGTGGGGGGATAGGGGTAGAGGGGGGGGACCTCGGGGGGCGGCTGGGGGCTGGGCACCCACAGATAGGGCAGGGCTGGGGGCTGGGCGCCCTGCTCCCCACAGTGCCCCTTAACCCGGCCCCAGCCTGAGGTCTCCCCTCTGCAGGTTGTCATTTTTTTTTACTTATTTCTTAAATCCCCGCCAAGCTGGTGGCCGTGCGTGTTTGTAGTCGTGGGCTGGGTGCTTGCACCTAGGCCAGCTGTGCAGAAGGGGCAGGTACACAGCCTGCAGATAAACCCGGAGTGCTCCTGCAGCAGTTTCAGAAACTTCTGGAGGGCTGGCGTGTGAACTCAGCCCGGGTCTGCAGCCCAGCCCAGGTACATAAGAAGCGGGACAGGGATGATTCCTACCCCAGTCCAGCTCTGCCTTGGTAACGCTCCAGCAGCTTACAGTTAAATTTCCATAAACTGGAGTAGATGGCATCCACCCTCATCTTTTCGTAGAGGTGTGGTCCGTGAGGCAGCAGGTCCCGGCATGCAGCGAGGCATGGCTCTCGGGTGAAAGTGGAATGCTGCTCGATCTTGGCACTTGTCACCTCCAGAAGCTTTTGCTGTATGTGAAGGTATTCTGTCCTATTCTGCTGTGTGCCAGCAAGAAGGAACAGGCTGCCTAAAAGGCAAGTCTAAAAGGAAGAGGGAGAACAGGATGCAAGCTTCAGAGCAGCTTAAAACCCTAGGCACTTTTGGGAGCCTGCAGATTATTAAAACCAAATGCTGCGTTCTGAGCAAAGCAGTAGCTCTGTTGCTTGCTGATGAGTTTCAAAACTGTTCAGGCAAGATAAACAGGATGGTGAAAACTCTTAGGGAGACTTCTCCTTGTTTTGAACAATTAAATTAATTTTTTCAGCCGAGTTGTCTTGAGCAACTCCCCACGCTGCTATCCAGTGAGAGGAGGGAAGCACTGTGAGATTTGTCTGCTTGCCTGCGCTTCTCTGTTGTTGTAATTAAATCTCACTAGTTAGCTGGGGTATTGATTTTCTTTTTTGTTTTTGTTTTTGTTTACCCCACCAGGAAGGCTTTGTCCCTGCTTCCACAAAACAGCTTGCTTGCCTTGTTTATTGATGTTTAGAGAAGCCTTGTGATAGGAAGTGGACTGATAGGGCTGGATGGTTGTTTCATCTGCTTTCCCCATATGCAAATACGTTTGAGGGCAGTAGGTTTGTGTGTTTTTAGAACAGGTCATCTTGAGAAGCTGCTGGTTATCTCCGCTGTGCCGAATGTTTAAAAATAAGACAGATGATCTGTGCCTTATATGCGCTGCTTCAGTTTCCTCGTGCTTTTTGATTTCCTTTCACCGTTTGGCAAGATGTGGGTTCAGAAACTGGAAGGGCACGGAAATTTGCTTTTAACTTTCATTTTGCCCAGTCAGTAGGCCTTCCTCGTTCTGTTTCGCTTTGCTGCCTGGAACGAGCCGCGAGCCCTGCTAGCCTTCTCCCTTCAGATCTTCAAATAACTCTGTGTAGGAAGTGGAGTATGATAAAGAGTCTGGTTTCTCTCGACTCGCACGGTGTGGGTCAGAGGCAGCTCAGTGACACCGCCGTCACCTGGAGCGTGTTCCAGGGCTCAGGGGCTCCTCCTGCTGAGCAGGCAGCTGGGTGCTGGGGGCAGGATGGTGCTGGTGCAGTGGTGGTTGGCCTGACGGGGCCGAGGTCCTGCGCAGCCCGGGCAGTTCTGCTCTGCAGGGCAGCCTGAGGCCGGCTGGCTGAGCGAGTGCTGCGGTCTGACAGGTCTGCGGGTTGCAGCATCTGCTGGCTTTCTATTGAGCTGGGGGCCACGGCTGTTTGATCCAAAAGCAGAGTACCTGCTGAAGACATTTCCTTTCTTTTTCCTTATTTTTAGCTGACTGGCATTGTGCGTGGGTTTGCCTCTTGCTAAATAAACAGCGCTCTGTCCAGTTTTGGGAGCTGCTCTGCTGCCTTTTTTGAGTTGAGGTGTGTTCATTGTATGCACGCTGTAGCTCTGTGGTTTATTTCATGGCTCTTTCTTTTCCCCTAATACTTGATGTGAAATGAGTCTGGCTTCTCTGAGTGTTTGGAGACTTGAACTCCTTGCAAGTGAGATCTGTTTTATGGATATCGTGCTGATTTTAGTGGGAGTTGGTTTACATTTTTGCTGGTAGCTGTCTTCAGATGCAGACAGCCAAGAACTATTGGAGGTCTGTGTAGCCTTTTACTTGTACCTTTAAACATTCTTCTGTTAAGAAGAATTTGTAAGTTATACATCATCAAAATAAAGAGCTTAAATAACTTCTACCTGCAAAGATTTAGTAGATAATCACCCTGGTGAGCTTGAATTTCCTCTTCGTGCTGTAGCAGGTTGGTTTTTTTTTTTTTTTTGGAGGGGGAGGAGGTGGAGAGGAGAGGAAGGGACAGCAACAACAGAGATGTGATATAGAGATAACAACTTTGAGGCATTCTGATCCCCCAGTTCCCTCAGTTGGGTGTGTAGGAACGAGCTTCCCATGATTTGTGTTCCAAGACCTATGAGAAGTGCTTCCACGCAAGAGGGTGTGTTCTGGATGCAAACAATTGATTAAGGAAAGCATGGACGCAGTGCTCCTCGAAGCACTTAAACGAATACATTTGTTTCATGGAACCTTCTGGCAGAAGGTACAGCTTCAGCAAGGTGTGTGCCCCTCCTGTTGGGTGTAGAGCAAGCCGATTTTGGATGCTCTAGAACAAACAGCTCCTCTGTTTGGTTTAGGTTTCGGTTAAACTGTGGCCACGATAACGTTTGTAAAACCAAACCCTAGTCTGATTGTCTAAGTAGTCCAAATTCCACTGCAGCTCAGCACAGTGCAGATGGATGGGAGGTGGGCAGTGGTGCAAGCTGATGTGTGAGTGGAATTCAACGGGAAGGCTGAGGGCAGTGCTCTGAGCACATCAGCGGGACGTACCCAGCTTTGTGTGTAGTCCTTACTGCCCTGAGACCTCTTAGAATGAGTCGCAGGCTGCAGAAATGAGCTGGAGTTTGCTGAGGGCTGGAAAAGGATGGGACAAAAAAAAAAAGACAATCCTGTGTTGCTCCAGGAAGCATACCAAGTCCCGGAGTGACCGCAGTGTGCCGCTGGGCTCTTGATGAAATCTTCAGGAAGAGCACTGAGGTGACTGCTCAGGGTGGTGGTACCGAGTCAGCAGCTGAGAAAGGTTCTGGTTAGAGTTAAAGCATGCAGCGAGTGGCCAAGGTACTGCTGTGTTTCCTGATATCCACGATGACTGTACTCAAAGATGTCTTTATTTGTCATAGGTGTGGGCAAGAGCAGTTTGCTGTTGCGTTTTGCAGATAATACCTTCTCAGGTGAGTATTTTGTTTACTTCTCTAAGTGAAATGGTCAAGGTCTGCTCCACTGCTCCTGGTTGGTAAGGAGTCGTTGCACAGCACTTACAAACTGGTGGCAGTACTAGGAAGGTGTTTCTGACTCGGTACAAGCCCCTCTAAGCCATCCCCTTGGATCTTCACTTACAACTGAGAATACCACAGCATTTAAAGACTGACGCGGTTCCAGAAATAGCTTAGGTTCTTTAGCTTGTGCTGTGTTCCGTGCAGACTCCCCACTAGCCCTTTGGGATTTAGGCTGATTGAATATTGTAGCTAAATCACTTACATTTGTGACATAACTAATTTATTGGGAGGAAACTCACAGAACAGACTGTATTCAAAACAGGTGATTGCATTAACATTTCAGGCAAAGCTTTGTCACAAAGCTTTCACATGTGGAATACTTCTGTAGTTACCATCCAGGTCTTAAGATACTTGAGTGCTTATCCTTGACCACAAGTGCAGTAGGAGAATAATTTTATTTTTCAGCAGTGTCTTAACTTTTAAGGATGGTGTGGGAGATGGGGCTTAATGGCTAGAAAAAAAAATCTGTTTGCTGCAGGTAAAACATGCAGATCAGCATAACCCCAGAGGGCATTTTAAAAGATGAGCAGATGGGGGAAGTTGTCCCCCTGTCCAGCCTGAGAGCTACTGCCCAATGGGGCTCAGAAGTGTGTTTTGAGCCATGCAAAGTAAAGAAGCCTTAGCTCCTCACTTATCCACACTTTCCTTTCAGGCAGCTACATTACCACAATCGGAGTGGATTTTAAAATCCGGACAGTGGAGATCAATGGAGAGAAAGTGAAGCTACAGATCTGGGACACAGCTGGACAGGAGCGCTTCCGGACCATCACATCAACGTGAGGATAACTGGGCTTTGTGACGTATAGCTTTGTGAATGGATCTTGTAATTTAGATACTTTAATGGTGCAGTTAATTAGGTAACGATAGCTGTGCTGTCTGCGTAGTGGATCTTCTCTCAGCTGACTGAGAACAGGCAGGGGTGGTGTTACTGCCTTTAAGTTTGAAGCAGGGACTTCAGATTTCCTCAGTCTTCAGTGCATTTCCATGCTGGCTTTGTCTTATTCCTCTGCTGCTAGTTTCCAAACTGTAATTATTTCACTCTTTTGCGTATACTAGAAAACTTTTCTCGAGAACCTGCCCAGGAAGATCATCATCTGATCGGATGTACGGCAGGAGCGCAGGCACAAACCCTTTGTGTCGTATAGCTAACGAGTAGCTCTGAGGTCTAAGAATAGGCTAACCGCTGGTTAGTTTTCTTTTAGGACAGAGGTATTTAAAGGCCATCTTTGTCTTGAATTCTGGTGAAGCAGACACCCACACGAAGTTAACCTTTTCCTTGGTCCGAGTTCAGTTGCGTGCTCATTGTCCTTTTGAACAGCGTGTGCGCAGCTTTTCCTGTTCCTGAAGAAACCACACCCAGAGCTACTGCAATGGGAACTAAGAATAAAGTCTGCTTGTAAACCAAGTGCAGTAAATGCTGGAGTGCTCAACGTGGCACTGGGGGAGTAAGGAGAAATATACTTAGAATGCAGAGCTTTAATACACAAAGGAAATAAAAGAATAATAATAAAAATGAATCATTGTAAGGCCCAGGTGTTTCACTAGGTCTTTCGTGGCTGACTTCTCTTCTGGCTCCAGTTTGAGGGGGGGTGATTTTCAGCTGACGTATTGATTTCATGTCTGAGCAGTTTAAATAGCGGGACCGGTTGTGTCCGCGTCGTGCCTGAACATCTAGAAACAGCAAAACCGAACCTGTGCCCCGCCCCTTTCCTCTGCCCTTCTAGACGGATGTTACTGGATGGCTTCCATTGTTTCCCGAGTGTTTGGCTTGAAAAAGCTCCGCTGCCTCTCGTAGGGTTCCTGTGCGTGACATCACTTCTCGTCGGAGCGCGGCAGGAAGCGAGGGGGAGGCAGCAGCGCGGCGCGCGCTGCGTATCAGCTGTGCGGCCCGGCCAGGCCGGGTGCCCCAATTAGTGCTGAGTCAGCAGCGGCCCTTCCTGTTTGCAGATTCCCTGACACAACTCGGAGCTGCGTTAATGAGTGTTGGTTCGTGGGGCTGAGGGGCTGATGCCAGCTAGTTTAAAAAGCCCTGGTATCCGCCGCTGAATGGGGAACACCGGGAAAAGAGGCTTCCTTTTGTGAGTGGGAATAGCTGCAGGTCAGACTTTGCGTGGTGTTTTATGGATTTTTTTTCTTCAATTACAGCAGCAAATGGAGAAGCTGAAATGATTGGAGGCGTTTGTGCCATGACCTGTTTGAACTCAGTTGTTCCTCTCTTTTGCATGGCTTTTTACCAGAGCAAGTACAACTTGTGCTCTTGGGGAAGCGAAGGCCCCAGTTTTCCTGCCTTAATACCGGGAAGGCAGCTACAGAATCTTGCATGGCCAGGAAAAAAGAGTTGAATTTTGTGCAGCTTTGAGCAAAGTGCCAGTGCCCGAGTGCGTTTGCCCTGTTGAGGAAAACACTTTGTGAATTCTGATGGCGTTGGGGGGCTTCCCTTGGTGGTAGGTGGGCTGGCTGTGCCTGCCCGGCGTTCCCGGCTGCTTTTCCAAAGGCAGCCTTGACCTGGACATACCACCTGTGAAAACAATAGGTAACAAGGTTCTTGTTTCAGAAAGGGTTTTTGTCTCCTTTTGTTTGGCAAAGTAATGCAGTAGCTGGTTTGCTTGTACCAGAGGAGCCTCAAACTGAGGTATGGAGTTGGTGTTTGTGAAAGGGCTGCGCTGACTGCGTCATGGGTGGAGTGGAGTGTGGGTGCACGGTCAGCGGGGTGGTGTGCAGTGTTTGTTACAGTGACCATTTAGATTGAGGTTAAGAACATAAGAAGGTGTTACCTCAGTGGTATTTCAGGGCAGGAAGTCCCTTCTCAGTTAAAGGCAGAGTTGAGATTCACATTGAGCCAAGCCTGGCAAGCAAGCCTGAAATTGGAGCCCACCTGGTAATAATGAAATAGGTTGGAAGTGCTGCGGTGTAAACCTGGGGTTGCAAAATGGCTGAGGTGGAAGGAAGTTAGCAGTAAAACATTGGGAAACATTAAAAAGTTATACTGTTTTGATTGTACTCGACCGCAGGTACAGAACTGAAGAACAAAATAAAACATAAGGAGAAGAAATCAGTTTGATCAGGAGCATTGTACAGGAACTCAGGAATGTCAAACCAGATTAGATTTGTGGACTGAGGAGCATAAAAGCAGCTGTTTTTATTGTCTACTAGATGTGGAAATACTGGGATAACTGGTACCTAGTGGGAGGAGAGGCTAAGTTGTAATAATTTGGTTGGCATGGAACGTCATCCAAACTGCAGTTTGATTTCAATTCACCGAAGAGGTAGCATGCCAGAATTCAGCCGTGTTAACAGAAATACTTGAGCTGTATGAACAGACAGTTCCTGTACTTGATTTGCTGGTGTATACAAGGACTCTTCTCTTCTGATTCAGGGCTGTGCGTTTAGGGTTTAAGGTTTAGGTAACAGTTGTCAGATGTTAGTTCAGGATGAACAGTAAAAGCAGAGGAACTTCCTTTCATGCAGTTATATGGAATGGCATGCTCAAGAGAGGGATAAGCATTCGGAGAGGATGGAATTGCTCTGTGTTGTAAACCAGATATGATGGTCAAAAGACTAGTCAAACAGACCTCTGGTTATACAACAGATGCATTTTTTCAGGTGCCTTGGAAGCACAAGTATGAAAATAGATTATTAGAATTCTTTGGAATCAGTTAGAATTCTAGAGGAATGAAAAACAAGGCAACGTGCTACAAACAAGTGAACTATTAATAAAGATGCTAGATTAAACCAGTGGCCTATCTTTCAAGTCAGTGAGTTACCTTTTTTTTCTCTTGGAGAAAAGAATTTATGTTCCATACTGAACCAATGCCATCAGTAGGACCCATCTTCTAAATCCTGCTTAGCTGCCTTCAGACTTGGTGATCTTCTAATCTTGGGAAGCATTTATTAGGGGAATTCAGAGAACTTTCTCACTGGTATCTTGTAGGAAATGCAACAGTGGAAGGCAAAATGTTCCCTTCTGCTCATAAAAGTAGCCTTCAGAGACCGTAGGATGTGGGTGGCTGAAAGCCGTGTTTGGTTAGCCAGTTCTGAAGACTTTCCGTTTTAATACTGCAGTATTAGTAGCTAACATTTTCATGGCAGTTTTTAATATTTCTATAGGTAAAATGAGCCACTTGGCTACTTCTGTACTAATTTCAACTTTACTGCTATCATTCTGAAGCCTTTCCCACACCAAAGCTAAAGTCTAGGTAACTTTTCCAGCCATATAGAGGATTATTGCCTTCTACCAAGCATCCAAAGATATACGCATGTGGAAATAGCTTAGATCTGGTTGTCTTTGATCTCAGTGGGATACTTGGGCACTCCAAAGATGAGTAACTCTTCTATAACTTCTTGTTTGCTATGTTGTTTTAACATGTTTATCAGGGGGAGCAGTAGCAGGTCCTGACTGTGGAGGTTTGTAGGGCAGATGGCAGACCTCCCTGACAGAGGACAGCCAGCATCAGTCGTTCAGTCCTTGAATGGGAGGGCGAGTTTGAGAACTTCAGTCCTCTTCTGCTCTGATTCCTACGGCATCCATCTTCCATGAGATGTGGATGGGAAGGAGCTAGAGCTTCTTCTCTAGTGTCAAAGCCTCAGCTACCTCTTGGTTGCCAAAAGCATAAAACTTACACCTACCTCTCCCTGAATGCCACAAGCCCCATCTGTTCTCTGCTCGCCAAAGCCTACATTCCTATAAAAGCAACTGCACGGTATCAATCTGAAATCTGAAGTGCGGAATAGGATAAACTAGATTTTGGTCTTTCAGTACTGTCCTGCACTTCAGGTTGCAGAACCTTTGCTGTACTTGTTAAGGCTAAAATGTTATCTAGGACATAAGTCTGTCCCTAACAAATGTGAGAAAACAGCAGGGCTAGCTTTTTTGTTTAAAGTGTGTGTTAGGAGGCTAAAGAGCTAGAGAACAAAAGGTAGCCAGTCTTATCTCGCAGGCTGCTAAAAGGTAATGTCAGCCAATGGAGAAAATGACATTTTAGTGGAGATGAGGGGTTGGCAACCTTTCTAGAACAGTGTGCCAGACAATTTTCCCTTCCAAAAATAGAAGCAGTGTGTGCTGGTAGGAGCTCAGCAGGAGTCAGGGGTTGCTGTCTTGCACAAAGGAAGATATTTCTGATGCGGTGGTTGGCAATATTGCTGCTGTGTGGCAGGAGCTCCCAGCTCCCGCAGAGCTTTGAATGCCGTAGTGGTGTGCGCTGCGTGGTCCAGCCCACAGTCCTCATCTCCAGGAGCAAATGGCAGCATGTCAGGAGTGGGACCTGTATGTGCAGGGCGCGTTATCCCACTCCCCGACATCATATGTTGTTGCTTAAAAGAAAACCGGGATGCGTGGGCAAGGTAGGAGCTGCAGGATGCTCCGGTGGGTCCGCTGCTGATGGGGATGGTTTTATGGGGAGCACGGCAGAGCGAAGCGGCTCTGCGTTGGTGTAACTGAACCACGGCTTGTCTCCAAAGGCCAAATCTTCTCGTTGCAAATCTAAAGCTCAGTGTTAGGGAGTGATAGGTCAGCCTAGTTGCTGAATTAAAGGACTAATAAGAGATATGAGAGTCATAAACCAGTATTCATCAAAATCTGTGCAGTACGTGCTGCTGTCAGGAGAAGATTTTGCAATGTATGGATTCAGGTTGTGGAATATTTTTTCCTCTAAAAGGTTTAAGTTTTAAAATAAAATTGAGCTTGTAACGAAGTAAAGCACAAATGCAGTGCTGCAGCAACATTTGAAGTGTTAAAGGAGCTGATTGAGGAAGGATTAGAATATTTGATAGTGCCGGGTCTCTTACCAAGAATAAATAATTCTCTCCTGAGTTAGTTCTTGCCAAGGCAAATGGATGTACAAACACAAATTACTGGTAAAGCATAGCATGGAAGAAGTACTTGGCTGTCTTCTGAAAGCACCCAGGTGAGCAAGTGAAGTGGGCTCTCCTGCTGCTGTAGGGCGTGTGTCACATCACTGAGAAGCATTGATCTGCAGTGACGCTCACTACAAAGCCATTGTGTGGCTGCCTTCTGTTAAAGGAGGGATGGTGAGGCCAAAGGCGAGGAAGAGACAGCGACTTACTCAACTGCATCAATAGCAGAAGTGAGATGAAACTGAGGTCTTCTAAGAAGTAGCGCATCTGGTTAGATTAAATGGTTTTGAATTTCAAACTCGTGTTCGCTGAGTTGGAATAAACTGAGAATCAGGGTGGTCACAGCACATGTCTGAAGGGCAGCAGAGGGGAGCTGCAGTGTGTGAGATCTGGCTCCAGGAATGTTGTCACAATTTAATGGAAATTCCTCAGGTTTGGTATGCTGAATTCTTGCATTTGTTTTAATAACAGATCTTAATCATAAAAATATAGAGATCTTAATATTGATCATAAGAAAGAGGAGGTAGTGAATGGGAAAAAAATAAAGCTACTCAAAGTACAAAACCTGGCTGCTGGTAAAGGCCTCACAGTCATCTGTTTCTGTTAAATTTTTGGGGGGGGCAAAGCTGCCTAATTTGCAGTAGAGAAGAAAACTGGTAGCCCTGTGAGTGTGGCTGAAAACTGAAGAGGTGGAGCTTGCTTTATTTATGTAGCATTCTTGTGGTGCACATACTGCCTGCCTGCAGTAGCTTCATGCAAGTGATGTTGAAATTTGAATTCAGCTTTTTTCTTGAGTATCAGATTTGTTTATCTCTTAAAGGTGCTGATTGTCCAAGACTAATGGGAATAAACTGAAGCAAAGCTTATTTTTAATGGCTAAAGGTAGCAGAACGCACTGAGTGTGCATATGGAGTAGATCTGTTGAGTAGGAAGGTGTGATCAGAGCACAGTCGTTCAACAGGACAGAAATTTTTGTGAGCTCCAGAGAACTGTGACTGAGGGTTGAGTATATTTGAAGATCTGCTGTGAAATTTTAGTCTGTAAGTAAACTTCCATAGATAAGGGAATTGCTGCAAAGACTCTGTGGCTTGTGCAGTGGTAGGTCCACAACACGGCAGTGCTGGGGCCACCACCACTTCTTGCTCATGTTGCTGGAAGATGTTACTCATCTTTGAGGGTTTTGGCAGCCTAAACAAGGAAGACAGCAACAGTCTTTGGACTTGGAAACCTGCTTGCATGAGCAAAGTGAGCAGGGAACTCTGTAGGTTTAGAGGAACAGCTTGTGACCTAAATGCTATAGAAGAATTAAACGACTCCCATTGGAAAGAAAATGGGGGCACCTGATTGCCTGAACTTGGGGATCGCTATGAGTCTTGTGGAAGCTGAGTGCAAGAGAAAGAGCTGAGAAAGTGAGGCATAACTTGAGTTAACATTTGTTGTCTTGTCCTGCTCCGTAGGTATTACAGAGGAACGCATGGGGTCATTGTTGTCTATGATGTAACCAGTGCAGAATCTTTTGTGAATGTAAAACGGTGGTTGCATGAAATTAATCAAAATTGTGATGATGTCTGCCGGATACTAGGTAAGTTACTGATCAGAGCTTTAGAGCATCTTATTTAATGGGATGACCTACTGAAGTACTGTACTGACTTTTTTCTTCCCTTTTCTAGTGGGGAATAAAAACGATGACCCAGAACGAAAAGTGGTAGAAACAGAAGATGCCTATAAATTCGCTGGGCAGATGGAGATCCAATTGTTTGAGACCAGCGCCAAAGAAAATGTTAATGTGGAAGAGGTAATATAATGTGCGGAACAGAGTATGTGTAGAACTATGTGGAGATAATGGTTTGAGGAAAAAATAAGAATGACATTATCCTTGCTGAGGAAGAAGGATACTTCATTGCAGATTGCACGTGAGAAGGTAAAATGACAAGAAGAGGCTTCCAACCACCTTTGGTTGTGGTGAAGCAAGATGAAGGAGGCCTCATTGCATTTCACTCGCTTTTCAGGGCTAACACATCAGGCATGTTCTCAGGAAAGACTCCTCACTGGGGGGTATGCTTGTAGGAGGTAGAACTGCTCAGTCTTCACTACAGGCCTCAGCTGCCAAACTGACCTGTTTGGGAAAGGGGATTGAGGCATCACTGATTTAGCTTGGAAGTGAGTCTGGAGGAGTCCAGATTTGAACTTGGCCCGTAGTGGGTTGGGGAAGGTCTCTGAACCGTTACTGAAATGTTGAGAAGAGTGGATGCTGTTCTTTTAAAGCAGCTCCCTAATGGCTGGCTGTAGTTCATTGGGTGGTCTGACCTCGCTTGTTTCTCTTGCAGATGTTTAATTGCATTACAGAGCTAGTTCTGCGAGCGAAGAAAGAAAACTTAGCAAAGCAGCAACAGCAGCAACAGAATGATGTGGTGAAGCTAACGAAGAACAGTAAAAGGAAGAAGCGGTGCTGCTAATGCCCTTTCCCTGCTGCAGAGACTCTGCTCTGACAGATCAGCCCCTCCAGCTAGACTCGGGCAATTCCACTGGGGCAGGCTTTGGGAGGACTTTCTCAGTTTTGTGCCGTTATTTAAAGATTATTTTCTCTCCATGTTTTCTATCAAGAGGCGCTGGCACCTTACCACTTCAGTGCCAAGAAGGTATCGGATGGAATCTTGCCCCCCTCTCCTCCCCTGCTCATTCCAGTGCGCCTTGTAGACAAGAAAGGACGTTGCCTACCAAGTGGACTAATTAACCCAAGAGTTTGTATATAATGTATATTGCTTTAACCAGCCTCGCCTCCCTGTTGTCGCTTTGGCTTATGCCTTCTTAATGTCAACCAATCATGGACTGCAGAGTTCACCTTTTTAAAGAAGTAGTACAAAGTTCTTAATTCGAGTCAGCCCCAGGCTGGCAGGAACTGCTTCCTGGGGCCTCCGGCTTCCTTTCTGTTGGGCTCCAGGCTGGCAACTGGTGCCCCTGGGGCCTGTGGCTTCACTTTGAGTTCCAGGCTTTTACTGGGGCTCAGGCTTTGTTTTTCTAGGTACCAGGATCGCAGGCGTTGCTGCTGGAGCCTGGGGTTTCACTTCACCAGCCCCTGGGCTGGCAGCTGGTGCTGCTGCTGGGGCCTTGAATTTCAGTTTGCCATGGTCCAGGTTTGTGGCTGCGTCCTTGGGTTTCACCTTCTTGTGCTGCAGCCCGGCCGTACCTGTGCTCTCCTTCAGTTTGTATCAAGATACTGAAAAACAAACCAACCTGCAGAAGTGGGATTTACTTGGATAAAACATTTTTTTTTAAGGCAAAATTAAACTCCTTTGACCTCTGCTTTTGGTTCTGCCACGGTCCTAAGTGAGGGTCCATTTCTTTTGAGAACAAAAACCTTGTGATTCTGCCAAAAAAAACCACAATACCCCTTCTCCTCATTGCCCTGTCAACAAATGAGATCTGAACTTGAATGTGAATTTTGGTGGCAAAGCTATTTTTGAGTGAGAAAAGGTATGACAATAAATCCAGCTGTTGTAGATTGGTGTCTGAATATGGAAGCTGCTGCAGGATCATTCCCAGGATTCTTCTAGTAGAAAGGAGGACTGCTGTTTAATGTGAGGAAATGGAAAGCTTGCTTGCTTGGGTTATGTGGTGGTGGAGGGTCACCCCTGGAAACAAACTGGTCTTGCTGTGCTCAGTAATGTTTTCCTGGCCCTTGCTGGCTTCTCTGGGAAAGCGAGGGCTCAGTTCATCGGCCTGGGTAGGTATAGTTAAAGGTGGAGAGAGTATGTGTGTGTAACGAAGATATCAAATGTCTGGGCTGAATGTACGTGCTCAGCACCTGAATAATTGCTGAAATAATAATTAAACGGAATCTTTAAAATGACTAAAAGGCATGGAGGATATGACTTCCTTTAAGACCTTAAAGATGGACGTACTCAATTTGTCAGTGTGAGGCCCTTTGGAATTGTTGGCCTTGGTTTGGTAGGATGTGATTCACCAATGCCCATGAGCTCTGAATCAGCCCTCCTCTCTCCCTTCCCTCCCTGTCCCCCAGGAGAGGCTAAAATTTAGTCACTTATTTTGCCTACATTCTTTTTTTAGCTTTTACGGGTTGTGGTAAGAGTCCTAATCATACAATCACATCACAATCAATCACTTTAAGGACCTTTTTTTAAAAAAAAAATAATGAAAATGATGAATGTGTAACACGTTTTTAATCAGTTCAGGTGCTGGGAGTACATTTCCAGCTGCCTTCACCCATCTGTTTCCTTCACATATCTTTCATTGGTAGCCCAAGAATAAGGTTGAGCTGGGATGCTAGTGTGAGCTCTGATATTTGTAAGACTCGAGCGGCTATGGAAAGTGGCAGCTTAAGTTGCACCAGGTGTCCATTCTGTCTGCTTTCTGGTGTTGGATGTGGTGTGTGCACAGGGAAGGAGCTCTGTCAGTCCTCAAAGCCTTCCTGTTGAAACGGAGCTGTCCTGTGGCAGTTGCCACTTCCAGGTTTAAGGGCCCTACTGCATTCCTTCGGGACCCTTGTGGTAGCGAGTCTGCAGGTCTAGGAGGGAGCAACTTCGTACAGGCAGAAAAGGTAAAGAAAATGTCTGAATTTACTGGAATTGATGCAATAAAATGAGGAAATGGTGCACCCAAGCCTGGAGTGTTCTCTTATGTGGAAAGATTGGTCCTCTTTGAGTCCAGGTCTTTGTGGCCACAATTTGAACTCTGCCAAGCCAGGTGTCCAGCTTCCTGGCTTGAAGTGGGATTTTTTTTTTTCTAGTGCTGGCTATAGAGGAGCAGTTATATCTGCTCTTGCCACCGACTATTCAGTTGGAAGGGGTGGGGACTGCATCTCTAGTGGTGTGCTGATGTGAAGTTTCCTAAATGTCGAGCAATGGAATGTCTAACTGGTTTGCTAGGATTATTTCTGTAATGGAAGTTTCTAATTATGCTTTTTAAATAATTTTAAAAAACTAAAAATAAAGGTTACAAGCTGCCAAATCTTCTTCAAGGCTCTGTTTCCTCTGCAGTCCAGCATCTGGAGGTGGAGGGTGGCAAGCCAGGGATGAGCCCTTCTGCTGTATGTGGAGGGTTTTTCTTCCTGGCAGGGGGTATTGGCAAAACAAAAATTCACGCTTTCCTGGTTGTTTGGTTGCTATTGTAGTTTTAAATGTGAATCAAAGTGTAGGTTGGAACTGGTAACCTATTTCTGTGTGAGAGGTGCTAAATGATTTTGCTAGAATCTTTGTTCTATAGAAAGTGTTGAGAGAGCTTGAAAGCATCTCATCCAAGGCAGCCGGGGTCAGACCCTGTGTGTACAAAGCACCTGGAGTCTCTCCTTGCTTTCACAGGCATTTCTGAACGTTTGTGTTTCTGTACAGGAGCTACGCAGCTATCACCATGTGCTTGCTGCCAGTTTATCGCTCCTTGTGCTTGGCACACAAGCAGGTTACTGAAGGCAGGTCCTCGCTTCTCAAGAAGCGTGATGAAAATTTGCTGTGCAAAGATGCCTCTTCTGCCTGCGCTGTCCTGCTGCAACTGTGCAGACGGGAAACCTCAGGGCACAGGTGGTCCGAATCCCAACTGGGTCAAGTTGGGCATGTTTCATTGTTGCCTGTGTTTTGTCTGAATGCCTGAAGTTTGAATATCCCTCCACCTAAAGGCCAGTAAAGGATACAAGTGGCTGGATGGTGGTGAAGACTTGAAGGCTTGCCTTTCTATTTTCCTGTGCAGCAGGAGATGTGAGTGCTTCAAATGGTCTTTCTCCTGGACCGTTCTTTTCTGAATGTGTGCACATGCTTTGTGTGGGTGAATTTCTTGGGGTGATGAGGTACTAAAGATGCTGCTAGGTGTTAAAGATGTTCAAAGGTGTTCAAGAAGTGACTTTGTTCTGCAGCTAGGCAGGATAAGCAGTGACTTGAGCTGAGACGGTTTCGTATAAATGATCTGTTTTATTCTGAAGAGAACTATTTACAAAAGAAGTAGAGCATTGTTTTTACTAAAAATATGCCTTTATAGATTTTTATAATATGTATCTTATAAAAACCATACATTTATTTACATTACTGCTACATACAAAAATTACAGCACTGTGGTTTATGTACATATCTATAGATACATTCTTTCTGCTTGTCCCTGCTGTGTGCTTTTTCCCTTTCAATCTAAGGGAATTGTTGCTGCAGCACCCAGACGCTTCCTTTCTTGGCTTTTGGTTAAAACAATCTTGCTTTTTATAGCCGAGTAGGGAGTAGAGAGTTTGCCTGCTGCAGAGGCATATCTGGAATTTACCATCCTAAGTAGGACAAGTGCATACAGCTATAAAGTCCTTGTGCACGCAGCACTGCCTGTAACCTCACTTCTCACTGTTCTGTGCAAAATTATTCCGTTGTCGTTAATTGATCTAGCATCCATCTTGATGGCAAGTTGCTGATCTAAGTTTATATTAATATAAAGTGCTAGTGACTTGCCTTTCATTTGCATGTACTTGTTTCTTGTTTACCATTGCTTCCCTTGCAGTTTGCTAAGGGAGATTCATTCCCTTTCCCTTACATGATGCTAGCATAGTCAGTGCTTGCCTAGCCACCTGTTACTTAACTGTGGGAAAGTTCTTTGTAACCTTAATCTCAGCAGGCATCTTCTCTCTGTGCAACAGGGACTGTGCAGCACGACTGGTTTATTAACCATTATCTCAAAAGTAAAGGTGAGTGCTGTGTTTGGAGCTGCTGATCCCACTTGTTAAATCTACTTTGGGATCCTGAGTACCTGCTGGATTACTGCGCTCCCTCCATCTCATTCGCTGGAGCTGATGTTTCCTTTTTGCCGTGTGTCTTAGAAGTATCAAGTATCACAAGTGGAGCGAGTGACTCCTAAACCAACACTGCAAGGACAATTCCAGGTTCCTGGCCATTACAGAACGGGGGTGAGTGTTTTAACGACAGTTCAAGGTGAAATAGACAGGACCTTGTTAAAACACGACATGACAAATGAGAACACGAAGGACTGCACTGATGAAGTTTTTAAAAAACAAAACAAAACCTAGCTGCTATGTTAAGGCAGTTTCTGTTCCTATTGAGTAGCAGCTCAGCACAAGGAGGTCTCCTTTGGTCTGTTATCCAGTTCATTAAAACCCAATTTTCTCATATTTCTGGGTTTAGTAGTGCAACTAAGTCTTTCGGTTTAAGGGGTTAGTTTTAAGAAACCACATCCAACTAGCACGTTGGAACATTCTGACTTTCTTCTTGCAATCTCTTCCATTACTGTTATTAAATAAATAAAATTGCAATGGGATTAAATAGGTTCCTCCTTAAATGAAGAGATGTGCTGTGCATTTCAATTGCCTACTCCTGCAACCGAATGAGTCACTTTCCTCTCAGCAAACATGTAGCAGAAGGCACCTTTCTTCATCTCATTACTGCATCTTCATTAGATAACTTAAGGCCCTTGCCTTAGGATTGCATACATACATACAGACAGACAGACGTCCTCACAGGGATGGAGTCCCACACAGCTGCTGGGTTTGTGGTTTGGAGAGCTGTTGGGGCCCAGGAGATGACAGCTGACAGCAGAATAAAGAGCTGCAAGGAGCAAGACATTCACAAGGCTCTCCCAAAAATACGCAGTGTCATTTCCACAGAACCGCTGGACAACTGTTCACAGGTATCGCTGGCATCCATCAGTCCACGCCTAATTCTGCAGGTATCAGTTTGTCAATGCGAATGGGCATAACTGAGTCCTGACAGCAGGGGATGCTGAGCACATGCCTCGTGTCTCTGCCCTGTTAAGAGTCACAGCCTAGGTATGGGGGGACAATGAGAGTTTGCCATCCTGAGAGCACGCTTGGCACTGCGCTAAGCCCCTTTCCTTCACTTGCACAAGTGGATACAAGCAGGCACTCAGTGGAAGAGAGATAAAAGGTTTCATTTTTCTTTCCTGCCAGTGAGGCTCCAGACTCTCTAAGCATCAGACAATGTTGGTGGTTGCTTTACCTAAGAATTTCCTGGAGTAGGTTCTAGAATCCAGGCTTCATTGCTTTCAGGTAAATGCATTTTACCACTTAGGTTTTTAGCATCATTCTGAATCCCAAAGAGTACTCTGCTCCTTGCAGAATGGCCCAGTGGCAGCTTCATACTAATAAGGAAAAATGGGAATGCACAAATCTTTGTAGGCAGAAGGGATATTGGTACTGAGGTATTATGTATGCCCTATGCACTAGGTATGTTAAATAGTTTCAAAAACAACCCACCAAGCTCTTACCTGCTTCTTAGAAGGAGGTGTTCAATACCTAATCCTAGCAGAAAGCCTGTGACTGTAAATACTGAGCAGAGATGAGCAGCTTCCTGTAGGATGGTGTTTTAGCACCTAAGTTGCTGAGCAGGGCAGAGCTGAATGTGTACGTAGTTCCATCTCCTGTGGGACAGCGTAGGGGGCAGCCTCCTCAAAGCAACGGGGAAACAAATCGGGGGCTGTGGGTATTGTGAGCTGGGAGAACGTGTGAAAATTGCATAACAGCAGCAGGACATCTCTGAACGTGGCCTGGTGTAACTCACTGTTTTATGAAGGTAGATTGTGTTAAAGGGAAGAGCTGTAAGGTGCCCGTCCAGTGCGTAGGGAAACGTATTGCAGGATTTCCAGCACCACTGTGTGCATACACCACATAAGCTTTTTTCCTTCTCATTGATCAAGTCTTGGTTACAGCAAAGCAGGCTCTGATCATCTTCGGTTAAAAGGAGATTTGACAACCCGCTTGCTGAAGGGTTGAGTAGTGAATGACCCACAAGCAGAACGTGCTCTCCGTTTACATCAGGCCATAGCTAATAGTACCATGTGGGGGCAAAGAGCAAGCTATGGGATCTCCAGAGCTTTGTAGGTGCCCTCATTGCCTGTGGTTTAGTGAAGGTAGGTGTGTGCATGATTTTTAAGGATCATGTCTGCCAACCCAACATCAGTAGGTCATAGATTTCATTATGGGTAGGCTCTCAATGAGTTCTTTTTTGGGGGGTGGGGTGGGTATCCAGTTAAAGTAACAGGTTTCTTAGTTGGGGAGGGGTACATGGCTTTGGGGAAAGGCATGTGATTTGAAGTTCCACAGCTACCTTTGCCATCAGTGGGACAGCGTGTGCCCCAGGACTGAACATCCACAACGTTACTCAGGTTGTAGTCTGTTGTAGATGGTCAATCTTCTGGGGAGAAATCCTTAATATTTTTGTGCAACTGCAGACTCTGCAACTCTTCTCTCTGTAACAGGAGGGAGCTGTAGAAGACAGTAACATCAGCAAGCTTACAGCTGCCCTGATCTGCAAGGAGCCTGGCTTCCCAGTGAGGGGTGAGGATCTATGCAGAGCCACAGCAGGGGATGATGCCCAGGCAGGATGTGCGGTGAGGGCTCATCTTCTGCTGTAGGGAAAGCTTCACTTATCAAAATATGGCAATGCTGGGGCTCGAGCAACTCCAGTCTCAGCGGGGTAGATGGAAGGATATCACAGCTGCCAGGCCTGGAGGGCGGTGTAAGGGACTCCTCTCCTTTTGCATTCTGCTCTCTTCTCCCCCCCTGCACTCACTGCGGCGGCAGTTCCCAGTCTCCTGCGCTGCTTTGTCTTGGGGCTGCTTATTTCCTTCTCCAGCATGAGAACGCTTTTAAGACAATCGGATTATTCTTCACAGCAGAAACTGAACTGTGTCAAAGCGCCTAAAATATACCCTGAAGTTTACCACTTCGCTTAAAGAATAAGAAAAGTTGCTTTCGATTAGTAGCACATCGTCAATTTGCAAACCTCCGATTCATGTAAACATTTGGTTCAGACCAGGTGCGGTGTTAATAGTGCAGAGTCTCAAGGGTTAACTCCTTTGCCCCCTTTTTTTCCCTAGTGGATCAGAGTTGGGTCCATCAGCAAGCGGGGCAGCTGCCCCCCTCCCCATCTGGACGCAGGAATTGGTGGAGAGGTTTCTCTTTTTCAAATTAATTTTTCTTGAAAAAGGAAAAGAGACGGTTCCCTTCTGCCCCGACGGGCTCGTCCCCCTGCGGCTCCGGCCTGAACACGGGGGAGGGTCTGGCACTCCGCTTTGCGCCGTAGCCACTGGAGAAGGAATAAGCAAGCTGGCTCCATTCCTTCGGGTGTTTGTCCATCAGCTGCTGGTCAATGACCCTGTGCATGTCATCCTGTGGTGGAGGGAGAGGAGACGGGTGTTAGCGGCAGCTGATGCTCAAGGGGAGCTCGCACAGGGACGCGGCTGATGCGGGTGTGAAACGAGTGGTGATGAGATGAAGGAAGGATGACAAGTGTGGTGACAGCTCTAGCTCCCTGCCCAGCGACAGGTTCAGCCTTGTTTGCCACTGTGAGCTTTTTAGTGAGCAAGGAAGGTAAATCATGCTGTCTGAGGGGTGAACTGCTTGAGCAGTCTCACAGCAGAGCATCGTGCCTGTTTGGGACTCTGACTATAAACTATGCTGCTCTGCTGCCTGTAGCTTTTAAATGTCCCCTTTGGGGAGAGGAATAAAAAAACCTCAAACGCAGCTGAAAGCAAAGCCAGGAAACATCAGGAGGTCTGTCCTGAGCAGGTCTCTGTGCTTGCTGCAGGCAGGTAGGTGCAGCAGAGCCGCCTGCACGGCCCCGTTACAGGGGCTTCTTGGGGGAAGGTGCCACTGAGAGCAGAAGGACCGGGGTCTGGCACGGGCCCACCAGACCCCACGTGGGGTTTGTACCAGACTTTAATGACAAAAACTGCTCGTCCCTTAGACCAGCTCCTTCCTGAGTGCTGGCAGAGCGGGGGGGAGCTCTGACTGACAGCTTGGCTCCGATGACTGCAGTGTGGTTTTTTAAACGTACCAGAAACACTCTGCTTTAATCCGTGTTTGCGGCACAGTGAAATTGCTCCACACAAAATAATTAGTCAGCTCTGTTGCTGCTAATGACACGTGCTAATGTGTTCCTTGAAAACCTGGCTATCAATTCCACGAATTTTAAACCTTCAGATGCATTATTTCTGCTCTAATTGCGTAGTTAAACTGAAGCTTAATGAAAATTCGTGTACACAAACTAGCCCCACAGGAGAAGTCACCTATTCTCCAGCGGTTTGGTCCCTGGTTAGGACCAAGGACACTGCCCAGAGGGAACAAGGTTACCCAGGGCAGGCTGTAGCAGGGCAGCCCCCCTGGGACAGCACTGAGACAGTCACGTTTTCCTGGGGTACCCATGGGCCCGTCTCCCTGTCAACTGGGAAGGTTGGCAGGGTCTCGGCAGTCACTGGCATCACAGACCTAGCAGCGAAAACACAGCCTCTGCTAGGAGAAGCCCTCAGTGCAGCCTGGTTGCCCCAGGTGGCCACTGCAGGCCATTTTCTGTGGCCCTGGTGGGCTCAGGTGACCTCCCAGCCTTGCATCTGCTTGAGACAGCATGGGTGATGGGGCTGCCCAGGGCTGTGGGTGCTAGTACCCATAGCCAACAGCTGCTTGGGATCCTGGTTTTGGGGGCATCAAGCTGTATTGGTGGCCTGGAAGCTATCGAGGGGCTGAAATTACTGTCTGATACAAGAAACCTGTTTTTAGGAGCAGGGAGAATTTGCTGCTGGGGAAGTTGCAACATGACTGCCATTGAACTGGTCTGAGCTGCTCTTTATCCCTTCCCTCTCTCCTTTGGCTGTTCCTCTCTCAGTTTCCCAGCTGAATTTAGACAGACTGGGTGCTGCTCGTGGCTGGGCTGTCTGGCAGCCCTGGGAAGGATAATTTCTCTGCCAGCCAGCAGGCAAGGTCCTGAGCCCTGCGAGCCACCAGCGGGGTTCAGAGGGGAGCAGGAGAGGTGAGAAAGTGCCACCTTACCTCTTGTGACACTTCCAGGAGGGAAAAGGAACAACAGCCATCGCCTGAGCCTGAATTTAGTATGAGAGGATTCCCCAGGGGAGTGTTAGGGTGTGGAGCTACGTGGACTGGGGAAGCTTTGGATCTTTTTAGAGCAGGACTAGAAAGGGAAGAGGCAGAGGGAGAGTTGAGGAGGTTAAGGCAAACATCAGCATTAAGGTAAGACAGGTTTCCAGAAGTGAAGCTGCCATGTAGAAATTTATGGCACTGGGATTTTGAAGGCAACTCTTGTGTCAGATGACGTGGGCACCCAGGCTCCAGCACGTCAGGTCTGTGTCCTTGGTTAATCACAGAATGAGGGATAGATTTGATTTTATATATGCATTATATGTGTGTGTATATAGAAGATACGTTTGTGTATATAGAATATATATGTAAATATTGTCATATTGCTGTGTTCTGCCTTCAGGCTCCCTGTCTGTCCCATCCGTGACTAGGGCAGAGCTGTGGTCCCTGCCTTGGTGTGGGGCAGCACAGGACTGCCTGGGGACACAGCGGGAGGACAGGCAGCAGGGCTACGAGACCCCTTTGACAAAGCGGTTTGTAAAGCTGGATGTCATGGCACTGGTGTGCTCTGGGCCTTCAGGGCAGGAGTTTCTGCTCTTTTCAGGAGGAGTGAGGCTGAAGGAGGTGTAACTGGTATTTATCCTCTTTGTGAGCTGGAGCCAGGCTCCCTCATGTGAGATAAGGGCTGGAGCTGCCCAGGGTGACCCCAGGGGCTGGCAGCTGTGCCCACGCAGGCTGCAGCTCTCCGCTAGCATTGCAGCATTTTCTATCCTAACAGTGCCACTGGTGTTATTGCACTGAAGCCGCTGAGCTCTTGTTTCAGAGCTCTCCTCACTTCTAAGTTTGCTCCATCTTCATTCCTACCCCCGTAACCTCTCTCTTGTCCCCACTCAGATAACGACAAATCCTAGTGTGGGACAGATTAGGCATGGGGGCAACGTGCATAGCCTTGCCTGTGCTAGCTTTGTGCTAGCTTTGGATCTGTGACACTTTGACATTCTGCTTGTGGCATATTTTATAGCCTGCATGACTAGTTGCTCATAGAAAACTGTAATCTTGATGGTCCCTCATAAAGTGCAGGCTAAAAGTGTGCAAGAGCAACGTTTTGTCATTTAAAGTCTCTCTTCATATGCCCAGCTAAAGCAGTGAATCTCATCCCATTTTACCTGTAACTTTCAGCTTTGCAAGAAAATCCCCAAAATAAGTAAATCACCTGGCTTCTTTTGAGACTCTGTAGCCGAGCTTCTGTTCTGGGGACACCAGGTGCTTGAAAGCTATTTTGCTATGGTGTAATAGCACTTCAGGTCAGACTGTTGGAGACAGCTTTCTGCAGTGTGAATGGGCCTGATCTTCATCTCAGAGAGGCTGCTAGGAGCAGGATTGGGGTTGCTGTTTTGCTGTGGTTGGATGACAATGTGTGAAGACAGAAAGCAATTGCCTGTTGTCAAAGCTCTAAGCTAGGGATGTTCCAGCAAATACAGATGGTATTAAGCAAGTAGATCTGAATTGATACCTCTTGTTCAAACCGAAGCAGAACTTGCAGAGTTCTCTATCGCTTTCTAGATAATGAGGCTGAGAAGCAAAATCCCAGCCTGTACTTCAGGAAGTTTTCCAGATGCTAGATATGCTGAATGGCACAGGATTAATGACACGTGGACCTCAGCCTGGCTTTCCCCATGGTGACCTGAGGGGTAAAGCCTCACTGCAGGGTGCTGCCCCTTGTGCCCTGGCCTGGTGCTGGGGGATGCAGGATCCTGAGGGGTTATAGCCCCCGCTGGCCCCTCTTGCTGGATGATGGTGAGTACAGAGACGGATGCGGGTGATGGCAGCAGCAAATGGAGCAGGCAAGGGGATGGCAGGTGCTTGTTAAGGGCGCAGGGAGCTCACCTCAAAGGCAGGAGGGGTGTACGACTAAAGCTGTTGGTACAGGAACTGAGAAAGGCCACTAGATCAGAAACCAAAGGAGCCAGATAGTAAAAAGCCCTGAGGAAGCAAACTGTAAGCAGGAGAAAGAGAGAGAGAGAAAAAAAGAGAAACGAAAACACAGTGGAGTTGAAACAGGAGCAAGGTTGTATGGGAAAGGTTTCTACTGGTCAGGCTGGTCGTTAGTAGAGCTGGGGTCTTGCATGGTCTGCAATAAATTACTGTAACTGGCTCAGATCTTTTCTCTTACATCTGCTCCTTTTCTGTTAAAGCTACCCTCCCTCAGTGCTAGTTTCTCAGAGATCACGGCTTTGTCTCCTGTCAAGGGCTCTCTGTTTTTGCATGGGTCTTTTCCACTGAGCCCAAGCAGAGCATCCCTGGGGAAGCTGCCAAACTGCTAAGGATTCGAGATTTGATTTTTGTTAGATATTTTTCTTTTCTTTTACCTTGGTGGAGAGCTAGGATTTTAGCTTTTCCATCTTGCCAGATCTTCGGAGTGGATGAAAACAGTAAAGCTATACCATGAAACCATTGCCACAACCCTCCTGCCTCCCACCCTTCTGTTTAGTTATGGAAACACAAGGACATGCTGTGTTCTCTTATCCACAAGGCTGCAACCACCCAGAGATACCTCTCACGTGGACACCTCCCCAGAGAAACATCAGGTTGCTCTGCAAAGCATGGGATACCTGTGTCACATGTAACGGTGAGATCCAGTTTGTTTCCCCATTTCAAATGGGTATTCCTCTATAATTAATTGAAGGGGTATAAGTGTATAACTGATTAACAGTTCACAGCTGAAAGGATTTGAACAGGGGGCTGTTTCCCCCCTCACCTCCACCCCCTCCTCCCTGATTACTGCTGCATCCCTGGCTCCTGCAGAGCTGAAATCAAATGCTCATATCTACAGATGCTCAGGCTGAGAGCCCATGGGGAGGGGAAAAATCACCCAAAGGTGACTGTGTGTCCCCTGGACCCTGCCCTGAGGCGACGAGGGGCTGCTCACCTGCCAGGCCTCCAGCTGCTGCGAGAGGTTCACCTTCTGCTGGATAGCATCCAGCAGCTGGCTGTTGAGGGACATCATGTCGATCTTGCACTTGGCCAGCTCCACCTCCACTGCATTCTTCCTGCGGGAAGAGCGAGAAATGGGACTTTTGACTTATTTTTTTAATTATTTTGAGGAAATGTTAAACATATCCTTGAGGAGAAGTCAACAAATTAGTCATTAGGCAAGTCTCTGGATTCCAAACAGTTTATCTCTGTTGTATTCCGGACTGTCTACTTATCTGAAGAGTGGGCCAGAACTGCAGACATCCTTACTATAAAAACAACAGATTTCAGGTAAGCACATTATAAAAAAAAAAAAAAAAAAAAAAAAAAAAAAAGGAAAAGATACTCAGATATGCTACTGTGCAAATAATGTAGTATGCTTGAATGATGAGCAGGATATGCCATTAAAAATGGAGAACTAAAATGAGGTAGAATCTACAAATAATTTTTTTTGCATTTCCTATGTTCACTAATGCATAGGAAATTAAATGGTATGTGTTTAAAAAAAACAACAAATAAGAACAAATAATCTTTCTCTGCTCACTCGATCAATAAGTTGCAATATAAAACAAACAAAAAAAAACCAACAGCAATTACAACTCTGCTTTCATTTTCTAGAGAGAGGACTTGGACAGAAGGAAGGAAGAACTGAAGGAAGAAAGTTTATTGTGGCATTTGCTTTTTGAGAATGAGGAACTGTTAAAATTGTTTGAATTACATATTAAGTTTTAAAGAAAGCTCCCAACTTCAATGGGGATGTGCTCGTCGTCAGGAATGCTGCTGTGTGTCTTCCCAGGCATTCAGTGGGCAGAGGAGCCCATGGCTGAGCTCTGAATGTGTGGTGGGTGGGATGCTCCAGCTGCCACAGGGTAGTGGGAAGGAGCTGTCCTCTGGGAAGGAGCAATTTCCTAAGCTGCCTGAGCTGGGAAATGCTGCTCACTGTGCTAGGAGAGCACAGGTAAGTGCAAACTGCCTGGCCTTAAGTTTTCAATTAATTGCTGTGTGATGGGAAACCATGTGACTGGCTGTGAACCATTTTCCTTGAAAATATTTTTGGGGTGAATAATTGCATCTTATTAATTGCATCTAATTTATTGCCTCCTAAGAGCTCCCTCATGCTCCCCTACAGAAGAGCAGTTTGGGAATTTGTGTTTATATTCCAGGTAGTGGTTGCTTAACACCTTCTATTATAGGATCCTATTTTCCTATTGCTTCCCATGTTGCCAAACTTCAGCTTCAAGCTAAAAATTTTCCATGCCAGATGTCTGCCTCAGGCAGTGATTTTATTTTTGTTCAGAGGGTTTTTTTTTGGGAGTGCTTCAACAAAAGTGACTTAACCCTTGAGTTGCAGGGCAGGCAGAGCATCGCATGCCTGTCAGGCTGCTTGCTGCAGGGGAGCAGCCCCTTGGTGTGCAGAGAGGTGCTTTCATTTCCAGCAACAAGATGCCCTTGTCTGCTTTTGCTTGCAGCTACTGCTCATTAATCACTTGCCACTCAACCATGCACACTTGTCACGTCCCTTTTCTCTGGGCTCCTGCCACCACAGGACAGTCAGCTGTAAATGTTAGTGCTTTGTCCCAGCAGGGTCATTAACCACTGCAGAGAAGCCGTACCTTTCCACTCCCAGCTATGGGTCTGAGCACCTTAAATAGCTTTTTGCTATGAAGCTCCCCATTGCTGTTTGGATATTACAGTGGGATTTATCACGGCAGCAGTGTGTTGCCATAGCCACAGCAAGAACCAGCAACCCACATGCACGGGAAATGTCAGAACAACCTCTCCGCGCCTGGCTGTGCAGCTGGGATGCTCTTGATTTGTGCCAACAGATGGAGGTGTAACAGAGGACAGTGACAGGAATTTGGTAGCTGGATACACAGGCAAGAGCAGCATGGATGATTAGGTCACGTAAAAAAATAGTCTTAGTGTCTGTGCATGCAGATTTAGCCCCCTGCATCTGCAGGGGTGCAGTGCTCTCACCTCCTCCTCTTGTGAGCACCTGAGGAGTAGGCATGGCTGTAAGGAGATGGACTGGTGGTGTCCTGGCCCATCTCATTTTGGAGGAGATTATCAGATGTTTCCTTTCTACCTAGAGCACAGAGTGTGAGTGTCTCTGCCCTTCTGCTTGGGGAAAAGAGCGCTTGGGGCAGCACTGTTCAGCAATGCTGTGGGGCAGTGGAGCAAGCTGAGGCGAAGGGACAGGGAAAGGGGTACAGGGCAGCAAAACTGCAGAGGTCTGCAAGGAGGAAGACAGTGAAAACAAAGATTCAAAATGGTGGGAAAATCCTGACCAGAGAAATAGAGAATCATAGGACCGGAGATGCAAAAAAGACCCTGGAGCAGGAAAAGAGAGAGAGTGACCAGATAAATGGTTTAGGGAAGAGATCCATGCAGGGTTGTAACAGGGATGGGCAGGGAAGCATGGCTTGTGTGTCTGGAAGAACAAAAGAAAAATAAGAAGAACAGGACAAGACCTGGTGATTCCACTTGCTGTGCCTCAGACCAGTACCACACATGGCAAAACAGGTTCACAGTATCCTCCTAAACACTCCCAGTCCTGCCGTGAGGAGTCTCCTGAGGTCTCCTGCTCTGCTCCTGACCTCCTGGCAGCATATTCCACCACCAGCAAGGCTGAGACTTGCTCCATTGCTTTGTCACAGCTACTGAAATTTTGGGATGGTGGAAAAAAAACACCCTGGAGGCATCTGCTGCTGAGGAGCTCCTTCAGTGCTAACTCAGCCTGGCTTCGGCTGTTCACTGCACTTACTTTGCGATGGCCTCGTCTCGGTCCCTGATGGCCTGCAGGAGCCGTTCACTCGTCTCCTTGTCTTCAGCAGCGCCTCGCAGCCGGTCCCGCTCCTCCTTCAGCGTCGTCATTTCCACACTCAGCAGTGTGACCTGTGGTCAGAGGGGAGGTGTGAAACCCAGGGTCACTAGGACAAACACACCACGAGCAGGAAAAAAAACCAAACAAACCACAAGCCAGGTGGGCCAACCTGGAGACTGAGGTCTCCTGCCTGTAGAAGAAGCTGCATCTGCAAGCAAAGGGGCTGCTGTTGCTGGTGCAATCTTTGGTGAACCATGCTGGCTTGCCTAGGGGTGCAGGCAGTGCTGCTCTGAGCAATACAGGTCACCAGGGTGGACTCAGTCACATTCAGCAACAGCACCAGGAGCTGTGCAGCCATGTGGGGCACAACCCACCTGTGACTTTGTCAGCTTTAAGCCCAGTGTGGCCCCAGTGCTGAAACACCTCCCTCTTTGAGCAGTTTGTCTTGTGCACGCATCCTCTGAGTCTTCCTTTTTGCTCTTTCCCAGCTTAAATTGTTGCCAATATCATCTACCAGCAAAATAAACTTCTTTTGGTGGGGGGAACAACGATATCATTGTGTCTTCCAAACCGTTATGAAGCTGAAGACAAAGGATGTGAAAATTCCCTTTCATGGTGTTACTGGCATGTCTTAAAATTTAATTAGACTTTAAAATACGTGCAGTCTTAAATAGTCTGAGAGATGATCTGTTGTTTTGGTCCTGTGCAGAGTGAGTTAATAGGGTGTGAAATCATGCAAGGATCGCATTAGCAGAGCTTTGCCATATTTCATACACATTTAATTTCTTTCTCTATGGCACACGTGTGCTCAGTTATGCTGCTCCACCACCTGGAAACCCTTCCAGCACCTGACCCACCTCCCTTCTCTGCATGCAGCTTGGTAGTATGCAAGTCCTCAAAGAAATCTTAAAACAGAGGGCAGACAGTCAAAAAGGGCTCATCACACTGAGGACGTGGGAGGATCTGCTGCTAGCATGGCATGGCTGGGTCGGGGGGAAGGCAGGTGTGAGTGCAGCATGTCTGTATGTATGCAGTGGCTTTGCTGTCCTATGCTGGGGAATGGGAAAACCCTCCCCGAGCTGTGCCCTCCCGCAGCCCAGTGTGGGACACACCGCTCAGAGTGACGATGTGATGGAGAGCAGGGGTGGGAGCTGTGTGAAAGGTGCTGAGCATTTCTGCTGGCATCCCAGGGTGGTGGTGGTGAGTCAAGAGGCAGAACTGCATTTGGGGATAGGTTTGGGGTTTGCAATTGCACCAGCAATTGCTGGGATTTGCGGGTAGGGAGGGTCCTGAAGTCCTTCTATGCTAGGGACTTTGGGGAGGATCAGTCACAGCAAAGAGCAACCAAATGTTGCTCTTTCCTGGTAGCCCATCAAGGGTACATGGGCCTGAGAGTTGTGCTGAGGAGGTGTTGCATTCAGACGAGTGTGCTGGTGTATGAATGGTCACTCAAAAAAGCTGTGAGTAAGCCTCTCGTGGTCTATCAGCATAGCCAAGCTGCAGGGATCAAACCCTTGTTTTCACCATCTCAGGTGTTCTTCAGGGTGAAGGAGGACCTGCAGGTGGTGCACAGGAGTCCCCGGCAGCACAGCCAGGGCATGTTTCACTGGTGGCAGTAGTCTGGACCCTTGAAGATGGTGCTTATCGTGGTTGTGTTGCTGAGGAGTGGTCCTCAGGGAAGAACAGGCACTAGGGCTGCTTCCTTGCTGCAGTCTGCATCTAATCAGCTGCTTCAGCAGCAAGGCATCCTTGTACATGCACAGCTGTCACTGCCGGGAGTATTTAATGATGCTCTTGCTCTGTTTTCTTTGGCAATGTGGTGGGAGCTCCCATAGCCCTACATGAGGCTGTCAGACCCTGGGTTGTGCTGACTTTTTGGTCAGGGACGTGTTTTCTTTTCCCTTCTCCAAAGGGATACAGCACCACGTGCGGCACAGCAGCACTGGTCTGTTCAGCGGATGCATCTTCCCTTCGGTAAATGTAAATAATAAAATATAAAAGCACTAAGCCCTCTTAGTGCAAGCAGGATGAGTCAGGCTGGGTACCTACAGGTTCCAGCTCCACACATCAAACAGCCTTGTACTTTGCTGAGAAAAGTTTAAGTGAGACAGGCTAGCTGCTAAAGCAGACTGAGTGCAAAGTTTAAAGGAGGTTTGGCTGCTTGAGATCATGTCTGGGATGGGCCCCTGGGCACTTGCAAAAGGAACTCATCTTACATATGTGAAGCTTCTGCAGTGAGTTTAACAGAGACTCCCTCATAAAGCCATAGCTGGTGCTTGCCCAGATGCTCCTGGCTACTTATGGTGATCTCTTCCATGGAAAGTGTGTCTTGGGGATGAACACCGCTGTAACAAGGCCACCCGTAAAGTATGGGAATCACCTACCTGGCTGTGCAGTCGTTGCAGCTCCTCCAAACTCTGCCTCAGTTTCCCCCTTTCTCCCTCCATTAACTCCCTCAGGGCTCGTGAGTCCTCACTTGTTCGCCTGATCTGTTCCTCCAAGGTGTCATCATCACTTCGCCGAGAGCTCTGAGAGCAGGAGAGAAATCTCTTGATCAGTTTTCACTTAAAAAAAAAAAATCAATTACATTAATCTGCTGCTTGTTTGAAGTGGAGGGTACTAAACAAGGAAGATGAAAGTGTGAATGTGACTTTGGCAGCATTTCAGTTTTCCTTCCATAAACCTCCACAGTGGAAACGTGCTCAGCCAAGGGTAGCGCTTCTACACATGATAAAAAGCATTCAGACATGGTCTCACATCAGCATAAACTGAATTTACTGAGACCTACTGACCACCTGGTAACATGTGGCTATAATCTCTGCGTTTGTAGACCTTTTGCCGGACTCTCTGGTTTTAATTTAACAAATAAAACTTTATCTCCTTGCTCAGCTTTCTTGCCAACTGCTACAGGTACTGAAATGAGGAGGGTGAGTGCTTGCACATGGCTCTGTAGTTGCAGAGTCTGCACTGCCTGCATCAGCATCGTCTCTCAAATAAGTCATACTGGCAATGCACTTAGCTTGCAGGTGATGAAAATAGGCCTGACTTGGAGCCTTTGCAAAAAGCCAGGTGTTTTCTCATAATTTTGTACTCCTGTGGATGCTGAGCGGTCCCCTGAGCCACCCCCTCTTCATTCACAGCATCAAGGCTGTACCCCGTGAACACCACTGTGTGCCAGCAAAACCCTTCACCTGTTGATGGATTCATGTCTGGCAGCTCTCACCAAAACATTAGTATTCAGCCTCAATTGTAGGGGCAGAACCTATCTACATAGGGTTAGGATGGTTTTACAATATTGCTAATACAACAAGGTTAGGAAAATTGTAACAGAAACAACTGAACTGCAGTGGACAAGGCCATCTGCAGTATTTCCATTTTGAAAATCCAGCTTACTGCAAATCTAAAATAAAGTCTACTTTAATTAATTTTCCAGAACAACTCCCAGACTGAGAGTTGCTTGAGAGTGTAACCTTGAAACTCATGGGGTCTAAGCAGTGCAAGCTGGAATCCCATGTACTGGTTTGGCTCTTGGCTGACCAGTTGAGACACAGAGCCTGTTGTGCACCATGACAGCCCATCTCTGTGGGCCACAGAGGCTTTCTCAGAGACCAGGGACTTCAGGTTCAACTGGAAGCTTGTAACAAGTTCTGTCACCTTGGCAAGGGGGCATGTGCAAAAATGGGCTCTCACCATGCTACTGACTCACCGTGGAGTCTGCCCCATCCAGCACGTTTTGTATCAGTCTTTTCAGCTCGCTAAGAGCTGCCCGTAGGCTACCGGCTGGGACATCTTTGGCTGATGAGGTTTCTGAAGACTCATCCATGGAGGAGTCTGTGGAGACTGCGGAATCTGCGCTGTCATTTCCTCTGAGATGGGAGCAGAGATATCGCACTTGGCAATATGCTTCCCAGAGCTGCAGCCTCAGCTGGAATGAGAGAGCCCCATGTTAGCTTGGGATGTCAAGGCTGTGGAGGTCCACCTTCTATGGCACAGTGAGGTGTGTGATTGCTAAAGCTCACAAATATTCACCTAGATTGCTATGTTGGTTTTGAAATGGATGCAGAGATTTACTTGCATACAGTTAGAGGGTGTTCATAGCAGAGCTGGGACCACAGCCCTATTTCTGGATGTTGTTTCAGCTACAAATTCCGATCCAATGCATTAAGCTCCCTCTCCCTCTGGGACTGGTGAAGTCCATGAGCTTTCCCAGGGGCAGGAGGGCAAATACCTGTTCTCGTTCTTGTTCCAGCTCCTCTGCCTCCATGCTCTGCTCTATCTCAGATAGCAGGGATGTGCTGGTTGTGTTGAAATTTTGGAGACTTCTCTCCTCACTGAGCTCTTCTACCTTCCCCTGCAGCTGCCGGTAGGATAGCCGCACCTCCTGGAGCTCCAGCTGGCTTTGGTGCAGCTTCCAAAGAAAATCAAAAAAGCAGGGAAAAAAATGTTACTGGAGGTGATATGGACTGGATGAATCTCTTGGTTTGTGAAGGAGCTGAGAGGGAGGAACAGGTGGCGTGAAAGGGGGCTTCCAGCCAGGAGGAAAGTACCTTTGGCTGTTTTTACTATTTATTGGAGCTTAATAATCTCCAAATGTTATTAGATACTGTTTGGGCTTTGGAATATTCTGAAATATAAAATTAGCAGTTAGCAGTTTAATCAGTGCTAAAATGAGGAACATTGTGAAGAAGTTGGTACCTGTGTAAAAAAAACTTGCTAAAACAGAGCAGAAAGTGAATCCAAAAAGAAAAGTAATATAAATACATACTGAAAAAAAAAATCTATATAGAAATATAAACATACTGATCAGCTAAATCCTAACACACAAAACTCAGATGTCAAACTCCCTAATTCACTGGTTTGCAATCTGAGTTAATGGAGTGTTTTAAACACACAAGATGCAACATTGGCATTGATTTGTTTTGGGGTTTATCTGTGGTCACCCAACTGTATAATTCTGTAAGCACTGGGCTGCAGTTTGCCTGAGGGGGAGCAGCCAATACTGTGCACAGAAACTGTGCATGGGGCTGGTGCACAGCCAGGTGTCATGCGAGCAGTGGAGCTGAACGCACCAGGGCTGTGGATGCTGGGGAGGACAGTGCTGTCTGACACATCAGCAGGTTTATCATTCCTCTAGGGAGAGGAAAAAAAGATACATGTTGTTTTGGAGATCTGGGGGTACAGTGGTTGTCAGCTCGCAGAAGAGAAGTAAAATCTTGCTCTCCACTAAGAGGCCCAAAGTTGCAGACAGGCCAACCTGTTCTTCAGAGAATGATGGTTGGTGAGTTGGCTTGCTGTGAAACTGCTTGATCTGTGACCACAAGGCTGGTTACTGTTCCCTGGAATAGTGTAAAGGAGCTTCTTCTAGAGACAGTTCTACTATTAAAAAATTAGGTAATATGACCACAGCCAGTGCTATCCAGTTCCTTTTACATTTCCTTCCTTGCATTTTATTTTTTCAGTTGTTCTGTCTCCCAGTTCTTCATTATCTTCCTTATCGATTTTACCCCAAACTACATTTTTGATGCAATTTCCCCATTCATTTGCTCCTCCTTCTCTTATTGCTGTCTCCTCACCTGCAGGTCCTTATCATGGCTTTGTCTCTCCAGGATGAGGACTCGGTCCTGCAGTTCCTCCACGGTTCCCTGGAGCAGGTCATTCTCCTCCATCATGGCACTAAGGCGATGCTCCAGCTCCCGCTTTCTGTCCGTCAGCATTTTGATCTGCAGAGGAATGAGAGCTGGAGTTGGACCCCATGCTTTCCAGGAAGTGCAGAGGAGGGAAATCACATTTCCATGAGAGCAATGAAACAGAAAAAAAAAACAAACAAAAAGTATGTATGCACGTATACCGTACCTGTGTGTGCAAGAGAAAATGTATCTCTGTGTGTGGTTTAACACTTAGGAAGGGCCTGAATGGATACTTCTTCCCCACACTGCAGAGGCAGTTCCAAAGGGTCTTGCTGTGCAATGGCAGGCCAAGGAGCTGGCAGGAATGTCCAAAGGGATAAAGTGGAGCCTGGCCCTGTCTATCCCTTGTACCCTAAAACTTGCAAGAATGGGAGAAGTTACTTTTCCTGGCCTGCCCCTGGCTGAGCAAAAGGTGGGATTTTCTCCTGTGTGAGCCCTGGAGAGCGCAGGGAGAGCCTCTGGGCTCTTGCTCCCCATGGGGTTGTGCCATGGCACTGCCTGCACACTTTTTTTAATTGCTGCACATTCCCCAGGCCCTCATCAGGGATTTTTCTTTCTTTCTACTCATGACGACTCCTTTCTGTGCCATGCTTATTTTTAGTTTCCAGTGTTCAGCTGCCTTTAAAATTGGTTCATTTCTTTTAATTGTCAAGGGCAGCGGTTTTAGGTGAAGAGGGACAATGTGCCAAACAAAACCTCTGTGATTCACTTAGCTGGGAACAGTGCACAGGATGAATCAGCACTAGCCAAGGTCACTTCTTGTTTAACCAAGAAAAAGGAATGTTTTCCCATATTTGTGCACACAGGACCTTTGGGGACTATGTATGCCATTCACCACTACAACCCTAAATATTCCCTATGGTCTCCTTTCAACTCCTTTCAGCATGGGCCATAGACTAATTCAGCAAATTCCTACCGCTTTCTTGGCCTCTACGGGACCCTGTCTTTTCATTGCTTTCCAGGTTGATGGAAATGTTTGGTTGCATGAAGAAATATTAGCAAAGTGTGTGGCCTTGCTATTTCTGCAGGGTAAAGGCTGCTGTAGGTATTAGAAAGCTGCTTTTAGGTGACTAATGGTTTCTGAAATATCTCTTCCCACCACCATCATGATTTGTGTGGGTTGGAGAAAAGGGGTGCAAGAAAAATAAGAGGTATAATACAGAGATTGTACTGAGAGTAAGTATTTGGTATCCAAGCTGGTAATGAACACCCTGTGAATGACTGCATAACAGAAAACCGTTGCTCTGCTGAGGGCCCTGGGCCATAGGAACAGGGGAGAGGAATTTGGAAAGCAAGAGACAGGAAGAAGGTGAGGGGAGGCATACACGGTGACAGGCATGCATGGTGACGGGGATGCACGCGCGGGCAGCCCCCCTCCAAGCCTCCATACTTACTTCAAGGACCTGCTGCTCCACACCAAGGGGAGGGGAAGAGAAGGCGAGGGACCAGCAGGGAGCAGGTGGGAGCAGGAGAGAAGAAGAAATTGAGAGATTTTAGGAAAAGCTCTTCCTGATAGCTTAAAAATAAAAAAGCGGCAGGGTAGTAGAGTTGAACATCTGCCCCACTAGCTCCAGTGAGTCCCATCAGGGAAGGAAAGAAAAAGGAAGACAATATCATCCCTGCTAATGTACCAGAGCTAAACAGGCAGGGGCTCCTTGCTTTCATGCATGCATGACTGAGAGGCAGGAGAGGATTGCTGCTTTCTTTGCAAGCATGAGGAATAACAAAAAAACAACCTTGCAGACCTTCCCACCATGCCCCAGAGGAAAAGCTGATACAGACAGCAGCCCCACAAGACTTAACTTTATGGTTAAGATCCTGGAAGATCCTTCCCATCTGTTCATTTGCAGGTGTGCTTGTGCCTGAGGCAGCAGTACAAGCTGTCCCTTGCCAACCTGGCCAGCTCTGTGTTGCACCAAAAGTTCGTACCGGGGGAGTCTTCTGCACCACAGCTACCAACCTGCTTCCTCACCCCAAGCAACTGGGTTTGTTTACCCAGTTCCGAGGGGTTTGTTATATGGGTTGGAGCAGCCCTGGCTGCCTTTCAAAGGAGAGAGACTGAGCATGAGTTACTCACCTCAGCCTGGAGGCTCTCGAGCCGCACGATGTGTTGGCTGCTGGAGGAGTTCTTCTCCCGAAAGTCCTCCCGAAGGGTGTGGACCTGCAGGGAGAGCTGCCGCTCCACCTCGGATGCCTGCAAGGAGAAACCAGCTGGCATTACCCTGGGGGTTGTCCCACGGCAGTTAGCTCCTCCTGCGCAGGGGAAAGTCTGCAGACCTGCCCCCATATGACTTCTGCACAACCCCTGGTTTTGGCAGAAACTCTGAGGCCTGCAGAGTTTGGACCAGGAAAAAGCTCATCCTGAACAGAGGCTGAGGAGAGCAGCCACTTAGACCATGCAGTTTTCCTACAGGACTGGCACAGGGACACAGCCCATAACTTCCTCCTGCTACAAAATAACATGATGACTCCTGTGCCTCACAGGGAATTTAGTTTTCCTCATAAGCAGTAGCCCAGCTGGGGCTGAGGAGGTGAGCAGGCCGCTCACAAAGGCAGCGAGGGACCCAATCTCCACAGACCCCCAGAAAACACCGCTGTTGGATTTACCTCTAAACCTCTGAACGTCTTTGGTGCAGCTTTAAAACAAGTGCCCTTTGCCTCTAATTCCTGGTTCCTGGCAGGGCCAGACGGAGAAGCATCCCCTCCAGATGACTGCCAGTGTGGCTTCGCTGGGCTTGGCCCTCTTTCCCATTTTGAAGGAGGGATGCCCCAGTTATGCGGGGTGGTTTGAGGACAGCGGAAAGGCCATTCCTTACTTACAGGATCCAGGCTGCAGACAGGCTGTATAAATGACAGCTTAGACATTTAACTACCCTCTGGACAGTTTCACTGCTGATTTTTACACAGCAAACACACTTGTTTAGGTTTGTAGGAGAACATAAGGTTTTTATGACAAATCCCTAATGAGATAGCAGAAATGGATGGTTCTCTGTTTAATTAGCCTCCACCAGGTTCCATTACACTTAGGCACAGACTTCCCCCCTGGCAGATTAGCTGGAAGTAAATTAATCCCCCTCAAGATGTGGCACTGCCATCCTGCTCAGGGCACAAGCAGAACTATATGTCCAATGGCGAATGCCACCAGCGGCCCCATGCCTCAAACAGGGAGATAAGATGGGAAGGAGAGATGGGGGCAAGGAGAGAAAACCCCCAGCAGGGTCAGCAGTTGTTGGCAGGTTTGGGAGTCTATCTGATGTCCATCAAATGTGGGTCTGGGCTGACAGGGAGCCCAAGGCAGCAGCTCTACCAAAGGGTGCAATGACTTTGTTCCAACAGCTCCTGACTCAAGGAATGAACACAGATCCAGCCTGAGCTGCCTATAGAGATGACACTATCCCTTTTAAAAATGGTCCCTTAATTTCTGCAGCCTGCAGCAAATTAATCCAAATCAGAAGCAAGAGACAAAAGGCTGTTCCGCCTCCATCAGGTGGAGAAACTGTGGCTACCCCAATACAATCTTTGCAGGGGCAGCAGGAAACAGAATCATGGCTGCAGAAATCAGCCAGGTTCTGACCACTGGCTGCTGGAACAAGAAAGAGTTTCTTATAATAAGAAATAATCTCGTCTACCAATTGATTTTCAGTTTCCTTCCTATCCTATGTCAGCATAACCAGTATTTTCACCTTCTTTAAAGCCTCACAACAGAGGCTTTTGAGTACTCCTTCTGCCTCCCCCATTTATTTATTAAATAAAGATTCTTTGCACAGGCAGAGCACACAAAACACAGTGACAGCACAGCTCTATAGGGAGGGGGTGGTTATTTTTCTTCCCTTAAGCAGCTATGGATCTCAAGGCATCCTGAACTGCTATTAATTGGTGACACTAAAGAAGATGGATGGTTGTGCTTTCTGTGAATGATTCACTTGCATTTGTAGAGACTGCTGAAACATCTTCATGCTGAAATACGCTGCAGGAGCTATCAGGAATGAAAAAGCACCAGATGAAAAGCACCAAAGGATTTTGCCTGCAAGATGCTGACCACACTCCCAAGGAGCACAAGTGGTACTGGAGGACACACCAGTATTTGATGGTTAATTGTATAACACAATTTATATGCTACAACAATTCTATGTACAGACAATACAAACATACAACACAGCAGTAAGAAACAAGGAGATGTAAAGGCATTGCAAAAATCTCTAGTAAGACAACATACAGCTGCTGTTGCTAGTTCTGGTCCCTGTGCTCAGATCAGAAGGGCTGAAAGGGTGATCATGGAAAATCTGTTATATGAAAGGAGTCTAAAAGAGGCTGTCTTGTTTTATCTCATGCAATGACTGCTGAGTGTGGGCTCCCTATAAATATATCGTGGATTAGCACACAGAAGGGAGAAGTGCTATTTAAGCAGAAGCACAGTTTTGACAGAACTGATGTGAATAAACTGTGTAAGAGTATATTGAGGCTGGGAATGGGAACGTTTCTAAGTTTCCAAGGCGTTGCAGTAGGATTCCTCCTTCTGCACCATCACAGTAAGAGGAATGGTAGCAAAAATGAATTTTGTGATGGAGCTGGATCACTTTATCACGCAGTTTCTTTCAGAGGACTGCCTATGACAGAAAGGAAATGAATTGACCTCAAAGGTCCTTTCTGGTACTGCGCTGCTTGCAGGACTGTAAGGTTTCTATTCTCCAGCTTTAAATCATCATCTGGAATGATTTGCTGTTCAGCTTACACACACACATCTTATTCCTGCAGTTTTAGCCCACCTGGAGGGAAGAAAGAACTCACTGCTAGTGTCTAGGGCCCTAATGCAGACAGCATGTCACAGTGTCATCTCAACCTACACTGTTCACATCCTATTTATTGCAGTAGAGAAAAGTAAAAATAATATTTTCTTTAGCCTCATGGAGTGCAGAAAACTATCCCTGACCATAGTTTTACAGAAATAAACAGAAATGACTGCATCATGTGTTTCCCTTCACAGGAGAATGAGGAAAAATCCTCACCTTTTTTTTTTTTTTTTTTTTTTTTTCTTTTTCTAGGCAGGGAAATAGCTGATGCATTTAGTCTCACCTTTTTCAAAGATACAAGTTTTTGTATGAAAGAAAAAGTCTTCTGAGCTGAGCTACAGTTAGTGCTGTAGAGTTTTCATGCTACATTTGTTTCAGAGGTTATTAATACTGCTGCCAAATTACCCCTTCTAATTGATTATAAAGTCTAGATTTTCACGTAAATTTGAATATTACATAGATAGCCACTTTGACAGCGTACAATATTCTGCAGGTTTTCTGATATATTTTTATGTGGTCTCTGCTTTGTTCTTACACCTCTGTAGGTGTGTGCATACATTCACATGCATTTTAAACCATGAGCCTGCTACTGATTATTTCAAACATGCTCTTTTATTTTATATCATCAGAGGATGTAACCTTCTATGTACATTTTCCATTCATTGCTCAAATAAGCTATGACTTTCATGTCTGCTAAACCGAAGTGGATTTATTCTGCCTCAACCAGTCTGGCTTTGCTCTTATTATACAAACTGTAGTGCTTTCTCTTCCCCATCAGTGTTTTCCTAAACATTAAAAGTTAGAACCTTTTTGTGGTTACATCAACCATTTAGTAATACATTGATTTTGTTAGAGTGAAGTAAAATTCGTTTTGGAAGGGCAGACTTATATCACCCAATATCGTAGCTTTTCTCTGTGGTTAAGAACGAATTAATTTCCTGGGTATAGGAAAATTAGCCAACACAGCCACCAGGCAGTGTTTGAAACATATCTGCAAAAGCGTAGACATCAATTCACAATTAGATATATTCAATCAACTGTGAGATTTGTTTTCTGGACTTCAGGCAAGGTTTAGATGAAATCTGGGCTATGCACGAGGAAAGGAAGAGCAGGACATTTTGGTCTCTGCTCTAATTAGGGACTTCTTTTCATTGCAAGGCTGGTAAGTTTCTCTCCTTATTAATTCTAGAGTGCTAAAACACATGAAACTGTGTACATATTTGGCAGGAAAATGGGTACTGGTTACAGTAACTCCATGGGGTTTAACATCTGGAATATATGACAAATAAATAAAGTAAATGTAAATAAACTGGAGAAGCTCCTGTCAACAGGGGTGCTTTGTAACGTTTGGGATGGACTGTGAGAAATGAATGGCCTGCAGGTTAGTTTCATGAAAAGAAAACCCTCTTTTGGAGGAAGATTTGCTAAAGAATTCTAACTGCATACAAAATACCCAGCTATAAGTCATGTCAGAAAGAAAAAGAGAATGCAAAAAGTCTAATGGACTGTAGCTGGGTAAAGAAAACAGTGCTGCCATATGATTTACTTCTACAAACAAGATGATTCAAATTTAACAAAGGATATTGAAGATTTGCTTGCCTAAAATAGCTAAGGAAAAGAAACCCTAATTAGCGCTAAATTTGTAACACTCAGGAGAGCGTGTTACCCCTTTTATTAATTTGCTAATAGCTCAGTTCAAGGGACTCCCCGTTCCCACTGTGATACCATTAACACTTCCAGTCACTAATCGCTGCCTACTCTGGCTCCAGGTTCCTGGATTCCCAGCTCTTCACAGGGAGGAAAATATATTTGGCTACTGAAAAGCAAGCAAAGGAGAAAATTACAAACATCTTGCTTCAGAGTAATAATAATAATAAAGACCATTAATCTGGCTGCCGAGGGAGGCCCGGGAGGGTTGGGGTCACTCTCCCACCACCACAGGCAACACCCTGGTGCCTGCCACCAGCAGTGGGAAGCCTGATTTTCTGGGCTAACTGACCCATGCCAAGGAAGTGGTGAGGCCATGGCTGTTGTCCAGCTCCTGGCACACCGTAAACAGCCGTCTATATTTTGCATACCTTGAGGTTGCCCAGTCTGGGCATCTTTGAGAGATATTTACTGAAGCTTTAAATTCAGGTCAAATTTAAATTGTTATTCGAAGCATTATTCTCTCCAGGAAACTGCTTACGTGACAGCGACCACACAGCACTCGTTATTCGTCACCTTTTGAGGGCTCTGGTTTGCACTTGCTGACTGATGTGCACAGAGGGACTCCCTGAGGGATGGCCCCTATGACGTTCACAACAGCCCCGTCAGGGCAATGCTGCTGTGGTGGCTTGTCCAGACACCCACACAGCCGTTCTCTCACTCATCCTCCACAGGATGGGGGAGAAAATAAGGTGAAAAAGCCTGTGGGTTATGATGAAGACAGGGAGATCACTTACCAGTTGAGGAGATCACTTACCAGACAAGGAATTCAAGATAAAGGCAGTGACTGGGGGACGGACAAAGCTTGGACTGGGCATAGCCAGGGACAGGGAAAATAGTGGGGATTTTCTTTTTGTTGCTGTAAGGTAGTGGATGGAGGAGGGGTGGACCTGCATAGAGTGTGTACATTGCCCACCTTTGCCATGCTGTGCTGATTTTGGTGTGGGGAAACGTTTCTGTGGCTGATGACATAAGAGAACGTTGTGAAGGTTGCATGATGAGGGTGGGTTGTAATGACAATTCTTAAGTATGTGTTTCATGGAGGTGAGGGGTAGATTTTAGGATTTTAGGGGGTATCTGTGCTGAGGAGCTGGCAGCAGGGTCACCTGTGAGGAGAAGCCAGGCCGCCTGTTCCGGCTGGTTCCAGAAGGTTCCACAGCAGCCTCCCCTCAGGGCTCAGCTGAGCACCTCAGCAAGCTGGTGGCACTTCAGGGAAATTCTGGTAAGAAAGGGCAAAAGGCTGCCCGGCAGTGAGGAAAAAAATGTGAGTATCAGCCCTGAGAGCACTGAGGTGAGAAGAGAGGAGGAGGAGGAAGAGGAAGAAGAGGAAGAAGAGGAAGAGGAGGAGATGGTGCTGCAGGTGTTGTGGCCAAGATTCCCCTGCCACACATGGAGGAGTCCACAGCGGAGCAGGTTTGTCCTGAGGGACTGCAGCCCACGGGAAGGATGCATGCTGCAGGGGAAATATGTGAGGAGAAAGTGTCAGAGAGGAACCATTAAGGACTGACCACAACCCCTGTTCCCAATCCACCTGCGTGGCTCAGGGAAGGGAGGGAGAGGAGGTGGGAATGAGGGAGTGAAGCTGAGTCATGGGAGATGAGGGCGGAGGGAACATTATTGCTTTAATTTTGTCTTTGTTTCTCACAATCCAAATCTATTTTAATCAGCAATAAATTAAATTAATTTTCCCCAAGTTCAGTGTGTTTTGCCTGTGGCAGTAATTGGTAAGTGATCTCCTTGTCTCTGTTTCTGTCTCAATCCACAAACTTTTTCATCTTATTTTCTCCCCCCCCATCCTGTGGAGGTGGTGGAGTGAGAGAACAGCTGGCAGGGCCAAGGTGAACCCACCACAGGCACACAATTAGCTTTATCAGTAATCTGCAGTTACACACTTTGCACATGGGAAGATATGGCTAAGCTTTCTCTGGAGGACCTCTTCCCACTGCTCCCCAGTACAGAGCAGGCCATTTGGAGCTGGGGAGCAATGCTCATCATGACCAGGGCCAGCATTGTCCCCATCTCTGCAAAATGACATGGTGGGACTGAATCCTCCTCTCACTGCCTCGTCCCTTGCTCTGGTACTGTCCAAGTTTGGGGAATTCAACCACACAAAGTCTGTAGTAGCTTGGTCCTGGTGTGAGAGCTGTTACCACACAGACAAGTTACATGGGAAAATGGGAATTTAGGAAACTGGCAACACTTCCAAAATATTTTGTTTGTAAACATCCAACAGAGGTTGTTTGCATTGATCCCATACTATACTTTTTAGAAAATCAGATTTTTTTTTACACTGTGAAAGTGCTAGGGTATCAGTATGTAATATATATCTCTATTATATACCCACAAGCTATAAGCAGTCTAGCAGTTGGATTTGATACTAGTAACCAAAGTGAGTATATCTGCTTACGTATCGCACGTATGATTTACTTTCTAACACAGATTTCCTTTTACTCAGGAACCACCTCTGTAACCTGCCGCTGCACCCATCAGCCCACTCCCCAGTGATCTTGTTTCTGACCCTCAGTTCCTTCGTGTAGGTAAGATCTGCGAGCTGGCCGTGGTAGGGGCATACAGCATCCAGTCTGCATTGTCCTCACTGGGTTCTGGCACTGAAATCATACATCTATGTGAAACTGTGTACAGAATGTGGTGCTCTCTCTATTACCTTTTTCAGTGCAATTCAGGCAAACTACTGCATATCTGGCACTTGATACCTTTGTACTATATGCCTTCATGCCCAGCTATCTGCAATGGTCTTTATGCCATTGAGGGTCTCCTCCTGGTTATTCCTTCTCCTTATTCAGAGGAGCCAATAAATCCATATCTGCTTAGACAGAAGGGTTTGACTATGTGGCAGTCCGCCTGACCTCCTCTGTTACGGACATACAGGTTGATGCGCCTTCCCTTAACAGACTGATGTTGTAGGGCACAGGCCCACTAGAGTGATTGAGGGGTCCTATACTGACAACAGAATGGATGGATTAAAGAAGAAATAAGCATTTTTTTTAGTAAAAAAATGACCTATCAAGAAAGAAGGGAATCAAAGACCTAAAGGATGAGGGTTTGTAATTGCCAAATCAAGGAGCCTGGTAACCGAGACGAAGCACTGAAATTGCTCTTATAAGCATCAAGTTTAGGAGACATTACTGTTAGGAAATGTCTCTTAGCTGTGGCATTAAACCTACTTTGAGAGGCCTTTGTGAGACAAAGGAGAGCAGTGGCATCCCATACTCAAATCTGCACTTCTTATACAGCCATGGTGTTTTAGAAATAAGATACTTTATTGCTTGCAAGAAAATGAAAAGTCTTTGCTCTAGATCTGTCCTCTCTTCATTTTTTCCCTTCTATAGGATAAACGGTTAATTGCTCAACTTGTCCTTTAACATCACGCCTATTTACCTGAGTTTTAAACTAAACAAACCAAGAGTGTGAGTGGTTTCCTTCCAGCACACCCCAGTGATGCAGTGGATGGCAATGGGTTAATGCATCATCAGCTCAGGTGCTTCACACCTGAGAGGCAGAGGCCAGTGGGGGAGCTGGCTATAAGAGAGAACAGGGCGCAGCTGGTACTTCTTTCTCTGTGGGGTTAGGCTTGTACCTGCCCTTTGAGATAGGGAAGTGTTGTGAGAGCACAGATGTTTAGTTCTTTGGTGAAAACCTCCAGAAAATGTGATTCTGCTCAGCCTGAAGTTGAATTGCCTGTTCTGAGGGGAAAAGTGCTCACGTTGTCTGGCTTTGGTTGCTTCCCATGTTTCTTGAGGCTGGAGAGCTGGAAGTGCTGCTGGAGATAACTGCTGTTAATGCCCCGACGTGATAAGGTACTGCCTTTTTTTTCCTTTCCTTTCCAAGTGACCTTGAAAAATCCTTTTAATAGGGATAGTGAATTCTTACTGCATCACCAAGTACAGAAGAGTGGACAGTCAATGGTTTTCTGGCAATGCCATTCTTCTTAACTTTCCTGGAAGACTACTTGATACAACTAGTTCATAAAGTGAATATATGTGGGTTTGTTTGGAAAAGAGCTCAAGGGAATGAATACAAAATGGTGGTCTTTATCTTCTTTGTCAGTGAGTACTAAGATACCTGTTTGGCTGAAGTCAACAACCACTAGCTTAGGCTAAAGCATCTTACAGGATTAGGAACAGCTGCTTGCAGCAAAAACTAAGACAGTTGTGTGCCATATGGGGGGGGGGGCAACTCTGGCAAGGTGTAATGTCTATGTTAATTGTTTGGAAGAAATAGCTTCACAAGTGGATGTGGGTTGTGAACATGTTTTAGGAGGTGCTTAAACATGAGCCTCCCTTTTTTTGTGGTTTATTCTTGACCTAAGCATTTGGCTCTTGTGGAGAGAAAAATACAGTGTGTAGAAAAATGAGTCAGCCAGCTTCCTGTGGGAGGGACTGCCGGAGGCCCGCTGCTTTGAACGCTGTAATAAATTAGCACTGGAGATAGCTCAGAGGACAAAGTGTGCCTGGAGGACACGCAATGCTAAGCAGTGCACCCGGTGTGGCTCTTGTTCTCTGTATGTAAATGCTGCTTCCAGAAGAGTGGGAGATGAGACAGCCCCACACAGGGGCTCCCAGGGCTGGTGTCTGTCAGTGGGCTCAGAGTGGGGAGCTGAATGCAGGGCTTGTTGGCAGCTGCTCGGCTCCTGGTTGTTGAGAAGGAATGGAGTAGTACCAGCAGGCTATTCTAGTTCTGAAGAGATGTTGCATATGACCTTGACTGAAGTATTTGTTGCATGTATTTGCAACTGGAGGCAGAAAGGCTTACAGCTTAAATCAAGTCCATGACCCTACAGCAGAGCTGAGGGGAACTGTTGCATTAATCTCAGCGGAGCAAGGCTTGGGGCCAGTGTATCACAGTGGGGTTTGTGGCACTCAGTTTAGAAAAGCCCCCCCTCCCCCCCCCCCAAAAAAAAAAAATCCACACCACTGATGTGTGAGACCTCAGTTTCTAAAGTCTTGCCTTGATGTAGCAGAGGAAACTGGAGCTGTTTGAATGTGGGATGGCCTGTGTTTAACATCAATAAATTGAGTTGTCTGCTCTGTTAGGTAAATTCTAATGCATTTCTAATACTTAGTTTCCATGAATAGGCTATTTTTCCCTGACAAAAGCCATATTTTATCGCAGTGGAGCATTTTGGCTCTCTTACGTTGGACGTGGGTTTTTAATCCAGAGTGTTTGAGCTTAATGTGACTTTTCTACTCAAGCTAAAGGACAAAAAATATTTCTTCCAGTAAATTCCTAGTGAGCCATAAGTATGGGTCAGGTGATAGTCTAATGAAATATAAAATGCATAATTAATTTGGAAGTAGTTGATGAACTGGAAGCATAAATACTTCAGTCATTAAAACCTCCTAGAATAAAATGGACACTTATGATGGCTGAGGCAAAGAAGTGCAATATATAGTGCTGCTCTCAAGGGGCTTTGTCTTCCCTGGTAGCCAGAAGTCATGACAGCAAATCTCCATTCTTGAATTTTACTTCTTATGAAATTGTTTTAGTCTAAGACTTTTTAAACCCAGAGGTGTTCAAACTCACATATCTGTGCCTGGAAGCAAGACAATAATTAAGCTTCTTGCAGTCTCTTACCCTGGCTTTAAGTGCTCTGACATCTCCTTCATTTCAAAGAAAACGAACTGAGTTCTGTTGAGGATATCTAATATATGATGGCAGTAAAAGTCAGGAAGGGAATCCTCACCAGCTTTTGAAATCTTCACCTATATAACCTGTTTAGGACCTACTCCTGAAGGATTTAGTAGTAATATGCAAACTAAAAGCTTTCCAATGTGTTTAAACCTGATGCTCAAACTTGCACTTGCAGGCATGTCTGACTGCATGAAAATACTGGTGTCTATTCCCATTCCTGTGAAACTGGTGGATGCCAAAAACAAACAAACAAACAAAAAAAACCAATAATCAAGGACTTAGATTAAAACCCATTAACTTCTATTAGGAAGCCTTGAGACAGGAAGAAAGCATTTTCTGAAACATAGATGTGCATTTAAACTTTGATAGATTGACCTGGGAGATGTTTTATCAGCTTTGAAATTCCTGTCGTATTTGACTCCCAATAACTTCCATCAGTCAGTTTCTGAAAAGCAGTACTCAATGTGTTTGCTCACTTCTTTGACAACTTGTCCAATTTATTTCAAAACCCAAAGGAAGGAGCGTTAATAGGTCTTTTTTTGTTTGGCTTGACTAAGGCAAGATATAAGTTACTCTGTGCAGAAGGCTTATTTATTACAGATGATGCAGTAAAACCTGTAGTTAGTTTCTGTAGAAAAATAAGGACACCCACAAACTATAATGAATATTGGCTAGGATGGAAGCTCCAGCTACAAACTATTAGTTTCAATAAAGCTTTCCCTTCACTAGGGGATGTTTTAATCACTGCTAGGTACAGTAGGGTCATAAATGAAAGGAGAGGGACAAAAAAAGAGCAAGTCTGTCACAAAGTATCAAAAAGAAAAATGTCACAATTGCAATGCTTAAATAAAAAGGTCCAAATCTACTTCCTCAAAGCTAGTTCTGGAGCTGTTAGGTAAGCTTTTACTTAGGAAATATTTCTTGATCAGATAGTATTTGATCTGTCACTTTAAACACAACTGAATTGGGCTGGATACCTGCAGACAAAAAGCATCTAGAGATACCATTTAACTTGGCAATACTTCTTTTCCTGTACTTCAGCAGCCTTCAGTTATTTCTGAGTTGTTCTCCCTTGCTGGCAGCATAAAAAGATCTTTTTAGAGTATAAGGTCTTTGGAGCAGACTTCTAACACAAGGCAGACCTTGCTTTTGGTGATCACTGACAAAAGATAATTACAATGTGTTAGTAATAACATCTGAGCACTCTGATCTGCCGAAGTAGAATGCAGATCTACACTTTATGCATTACAATATGTAATAAGTACATGCACACTTGTCTCTCCTCTCAGCCCAGCTTTGCTCCGTTTCCACTAATGTGGAAACAGCTTATGACTCAGTGCAGCAGATGCTTGAACACAGAAGTACTTGTTTACCTTTTTGTGCAGTGCCACAGATGTAAGTGCTGAGGGGATTAGGTCTTTGTCATAGCTCCTCAGGGCAAGGACTTAGCCTTCAGAGCACCTTGATAGCAATATGTAATAGTGACTTCTACCACAAGCCAAAAATGCTAAATAAAACCCCAGCAGGTGTATTCCAAGTCTAGGATGAAAGTTTTCTGAATAGCACCCGTAACCCAGCTTCTGGGAATCTGCTGAGTATTTCTGTAAGCGGCCAGGTCTTCTCTCACATGTCAGCCTAGTGGGTGAGGTGCTCCCCTGAAGGCATTCCATGGGTGCTGCTATGGCCAGAACCTCTCTACAATGTGGGAGTCCAGAAACAAGAACATGGATCTCTTCTTGGAGCCTTGTCCTCCCACTGTCTAGTTTTTTAAAAGTTTTTGCATGGATTTCTTTAAATAACAGCTTTTGGCAAACTCACTGGCATTTTGGTACTTTAAGTCCTACAAAAAGCTGTGCTTGGTGGAGGAAAAAAAAAAAAGCAAGTAGATGCAGACAGCAAACTTAGCTGAAAAACAAGGCGGGCGCAGCACATGCTGCAGGATGGCATATAAAATACACTGTGCTCTGCCAAATCATATGCATGCAGGGGAATGCATTATGAGTGACTGGAAAGAGCCCCTCTCTGCACGAGTCCCAGGCTTTGGTGCATCTGTGAATATCATTTAAGGAGTAAAGCACAGAGGCACCTGTGTGGGGATGCCAGCTCAGTCCCAAACAATTCATGTATTCAGTTATCTTTTCTGATGGAAGAGAGGTGAAATGCTGTCAGAAGAGGAAAAGCCACTGTAGCAACATCACAACAGCTGTGTTAGAGTAACTGTGTGTGAGTTGGAGTCCACTGGAAACACCACAGACAAAGGTTCTGTGTTTGGCTGTGGGCCTCCAATTTGGCACACATACTCTACTTAGACTTGCACCTATCGCCAAAGTTTATCAAATGTAGGTCAGGCTTCATTGAATCAACAGTCCATTCCCCGGCAGTCTCAGCTGCTGCTTAGAGAAATCACTCCCACTGTGTTTTTTAGCACTGAGGTTTCTGACTTCTGACAACAGACCCTGTGCAGCAGCAGTGAGCCTGGGCTGGGGCATGCAGCAGGTGCCAGGTGGACGTGGGGACCAGGGTGGACCCACAGCCTGGGTTTCCATGCAGCTGAGCTGTGAGGCTGCTGACGGTGAGCTGGGGAGATCTGTAGGCATGGCACAAGGCCTTAGATTGGAAATGCCGCACTGACAGATGCTGTGAGAATTAGCAGCCTTTCCTATGTGTCTGATACTGAAAGGATGCTTTCTCCTGGTGGCTGAGGTTTTGATGGCTGAGGCTTTGCTTTTGCAAAGCAGTAGCATCCTTGGCAATGCCGGCATGAGCAGAGCAAGGGGCGTGCCTTCCCCTCCTTCAAAGACCCTGCATTTCACCCTTGGTGATGTGGCTCAGAGGTGGAGTGGGAAAAGACCTAGGGATGTCCTGTGGGAAACGGGCATGCTGTTGTTTTTGGCTCTGGTGCTTTTAAGCATACATCAGAGCTGCCGAGAGCATTATGTATGCCATACACGTGCTTTCTGTCCCTAGATTGGTAAGAGGACACCAGCTAAATTACACCAAGTAAAATGCAACAAAACTGGTGTGGCAATGGCTGTTCGTTACCTTCAAAGTCTCCCTGACAAGTTGCTGGGAGTGGGTTTCATTTTGAAAGTCCTGTTTGAGTGTGCTCATACTTTGTCTGAGGCTGCTTTGATTTCCAGTTATGTTCTTTAATGGCTCCCTCTTCAAAGGATAGTGAGGGCTGCCTTGCGGGAGCGCGTGCTGATTATCCTGCACTTGAGTGCAGGCTGATCTACTGCTCCCGTTCTTACACTACTACAGCAGGGTTTTAAAATGGGATCTCTCCTAGCACCACTGCGTCTAGATGATTAACTTGCTCTTCCTCTTGCTGCTAGAAAGCAAGAATAATGTGATCAGTGTCAGGAGATCATGGTATTCAGCTGCCAGCAGTTTTTACTCTGCTGCTGCAGCTGCATTTCTTTATGCAGAAGCCTGTGGTAGTGATTGTAAATCTACTGAGTGCCTGCTGTGTTTGGGAGTGTCCAAAATGGTGTTGCTTAAAATTTCTGCCAGAGCAGAGGTATGCAGGTTAGTTAGAAAGACTTAATCCTCTCTGTGCTAAAAACCACCTGCTTTAGGCCACTGACCCTCTTCCCTCTGTTTCTCATGTGATGAGATTGTGCGCTGGAGGTGGCAGATGGCTGGGGAGCAAACAGGTCCACAGAGCCTGAGAGCAAATCATGTTGCATCATTGCTAACGAGCTTGTGCCAAGCCTTAGATTTGCTTCTGCCTGCCACTACCTTTCCTACACCAGCTTCCCTCTCACCCCTTGCCTTGGCTGTTTTGTGACTTGAATCCTGGAGCCCTTCCCCAGCTCTCCAGCTGATCTCTCTAATAGAAAGCCACCACAACCTATTGCATCAACACAGCACCGTGCCAGAGATTTGTATATTTAATTACAGAAATTCTGTGATTTCGGCTGCAGTCTATCTGGTTTTGATTTTGCTGCTGAGGGTGATGTTTCCTCTTTTAGCTTCCTTTCCTTGGCTCTGCTCAAAGGTTTTTTTTATGTCCTGTTGAATTAGAGCAGATGCTGCCAAGCTGGGACATTATAAAGACTCAAATGGACTGAAGAAGAAAAAAGTAGTTTAAACATGTCACTTGTGCACCACAGGCTGTTTGTCATTGCTTGGACACCTCAGCCCCTAAAGGCCTATCTAGAATGTGGTGCTGCTTGGCTTCCTGAGCCGGGATACTCTGATCTTCCTATGTGGGGATGGGGCTCATCATGACATTGTGCATGGCAAAAGCCTGCTGTGACTGTACAGGCAGGCCAAAGGGGGATTTGGAGACAAACAACTTCTTCACTAGACCCAAATGTGGTATGTTACCCAGAGAAATGCTCTCCACTCGCAGAAAGCAGTGGTGGTGAGGTTGTACCTCTTTGGTGTGATGCTTTGGTCACATCTACTTGAGGAGTGGGGGTGAGGGCATAAGGTGCAGGCCATAGCTGCTTGCTGGGGCAGGAAGTCTTGATGCAACTGGTGTCAGTAGGCACATGGATTTCAAACATTGACCTAGATCCAGGTTAGTTTTCAGAAATTAATAGGTTAAAAAAGCGTAGCATAAGTTTAAGCTCTTGTGGGGATTTGGAATTTCCCAGCATGATCCCCACTGGCATCCAGGGACAAAGGAGATAAAGATATTAGAGCCCAAGTTTTCAGCACAAGCCTTCTCTTAAGCACTGATTCAAAATACAGCTTTACTTGTCAAGCTGAGAGACACCAAGTATATCCACGCGTCTCAAACTTATTTGTCTGGAGGACATGGCAAATACTACCATTTAAAAAGCCCCATATTAGTTTTCATCCTTACTCAGTTTACTGAAAGGTTCTTGGATTTAATATTATTTATGGCAACACCTTAACATTGCCTGGAAAGAAGAGGGTTTGGCCAGGTCTCTTCACAGAGCAGGAATTTACACGAGGGTTATAAGGCTCATTGGGGCTAATCCCTGCTAGCATTATACATCATCTGACAGTTGCCAGGGAGACGAGCATAATCTCAGTGAGACAAGATATGTGAGAAGGGTATTTATGGACATTTGCCTAACGATGCTGGTGGAATGCACCAAAAAGCGATTATTTGCGTGCCTTTGAAGTGTTGCCTTTTCTGTGGTAAATCTGGGAGGTGTGCAGCTGCAGAAACCCCAAATCTCCCTGTGATATTAAAGCAGCACCACTTGGCCCTGAGGTTTCCAACTTCTCCAGCAGCGGAGGCTTCACCTGCTGTCACACAAAGGGGTGAACGAGGCTGTTGTGGTGCTGAGATGTCTGCCCATCTGTCTGCGCTCTGCAGCATCAGCAGCCCGGAGGTATAAGCAAGTGGTTGCAGTCTGCGGTGCTGACACAGCCTTAATGAAATCCATCCGCTTCACGTGCCTGAAATACTAGCAGGTGTCTCATGCAAATGTCTTGTTCACTGAGTGATGTGAGGGGAAGGAAGAGAGGAAGTGGGGTGCATGTATATATATAGGCGTAGATGTGTGTACACTCTGGCAATGGTTTTCCAGCAAAACCAGCTGTTTTCTCCTTCCCTGTCCCTAGGGTGAGCCCAGTTGCACAGAGGCCAGCTGGCTCTGGGTGGGTGTTAATGGCACGTGTGACGCTAAATGGGTCTGAACAGGCATTTTGGTCAGACTAGGCCATTTGCCCTGGCCTGGAGTGGCTTATTAGATCTGCTTAGGGAGATTAAGGGAAGCAGGAGAGCTAATATCTCCATTCAAACAAGCTCATGCTGTTAGAAAAGGCTTCTGCATTGACTGCCTCACACAGCAAAATATTTTATCAGCCATGTACTTCCTGGCCATGGGAAGGGACAGAGACTGATGGAGGTGGCCAACACCTGGGACCTAGAGCACTAAAGCTGCATGGTCTGGCCCTGCCCTGCTCTGGGTAAATCTTCCCCCTCCTGTGAGGCAAGGCAGTGACCTGTAATGAAGGGATAAGGGTTGCCTGTCTCCTTCCTTCACAACTTGGCCTTTTTAGTCTGATACTTTCTTTTGATGGAGAGAGACGGAGGATGGGGAAAGGAAATTCCTAAGTTTTTGAAGCCTTGATGAAAATGATTTCCTTGGAAGGAAGGAGCAACTGAGAGGCAGCCCTCAGCTGACGGACTGTGTCTCGTGGTGCCAGAGTTAATCTCAGTAAGTAGCTCTGAGCTGCTGGGTCAGATAATGCCTGGAATGGAGGAGGCCTCTTTAAATGAAGTAAATCAGTCTGCTAATCCCCTGTAGGTGGGTTTTGAGGAGTTCTTTTAGATTGCAACCACTGATTTGCACAATCTCAGATGTTTCTGCAGTGGCACCTGGCTTTTCCTTCAAGGGGTTCCAAGTAGTGAAAGCAGATGCTCAGTGTGTCTATTCCAGTCAGTCAAGAAAATAGCTCGTGAGCAATACTTCTGCTTACTTCCAGCCCTGCTTTTATGTAGAACCATTCTCTATTTGCTTTCTTTGGGGTCTGTGTCCAGCATGGATTCTACGTAAAGGTCAGGTGCTGGCTGTGAGGCCTCAAGGTGTCTGCGTTTACTCAGCTTAAAAGCATCAGGGACATGCAGTGGCCTTTGGCAGGAAAAACTGATGCTCCCAAGTGTGTATCATCCTCCTCCACCTTTCTCTGGGGTGAGCTCATTCTTCCATACCACAAAAACAAGCCTGATGAGCCTGAGCAGGTTAAATAGCAGCTTTTTGGTCTGTCTTGCCTTGACTGAGGTGAGTATGGCGCAGCTCAGAGTGGTTTCTTTTGGTGGAGACTAGAGCATCCATAGCCCCAGTGCTTCAAGGACAGAAAGGCCCCAGGAAGAGGAGGTACCACTGCAATCATCAATTCCATGAGCATTTGCCTTGAGCATTTAAAGCTTTGAATATTTACTAGTTATTGAAGTCTGGTCCCTGGTGCTAAGGCAGAGAGGGAAATAAAGAAGCACAACATTTAGGAAGAATTTGTGCACAAGGTGAAATACGACATTCAGTAAAGCCTAGAGAAATAAATCTCTCTGGATTAGAGGCAAGAACTACAGAAATCATTTGAGTTAGCAAATCTCTGTGCGTCTTCATAGCCGATCAATGGATGTTATTTGGAAAAATATCACATTGTTCAGAGGAGATCGTAGATTTTGGCAAAGTATCATTTCAGACTTTTCTCATTTGGCTTCATAGAAACATAAATCTGCTGGAATATGCAACTCCCACAATACCTGACTTTGTGTTCAAGAAATTGTTGGAGTCTACCTCTGAATCTTTCCCAATTTGCATTTATTTTGACCCCTCTATTGCTTTATGCTTGTGTGGAAGGAAAATGCAAGTCTGTTCTAAAGTCTTCAAGCTCAGCTATTACTTGTGAGTATTTCTTTGGGCTTCTCTGCCTTTTTTCTTCAATATTCAGAAACAGCAGGAAGACCTGACCTCATGAAAGTTTTTCTCTAAAAAAAGATAGAGAAACCTCAGATAAAAAAAGATAGAGAAGGCCTCTTTCAGGCTCAATTTTGCCCAGTTCTTTTCATATCAAGGCAAAAACTGGCCAGCCCTGTCTGATGGTGACTACTTGGCCACTTTACCAAAAGTCTCCTTTGATGGGTGACCTTGTAGCATCTCTGGGCACTCTGTTCTGCTCAGCTAACTTACAGTTAAACGTTTTCCTTAATGTCTACGCTAATTCTTGTCCTACAGCTTATGTGCACTGTGTGCACTGCCCCATATGTAAGGGGATACGAGGAATAAAGCCTAAATTATAAGTAATTGTCTGCACCAATACCGTTTTCCTGGAGTGGTGTACTTCATTATGGGATATACTTCCCCAATTTCCTAATCTACACATTAAATAACAAAAAAATTCATCTGCATTCTGTAAGATGAAGATGGCTCAAACTCTTGTGCAGGCTGCTTGCCAATGGAAATGGAGAGGAAATTTTCCTTTGTTAGGGTCTTTTTCATAGGCTTACCCTGACAACTGCTGCCTAGTCTCAGTGCATAGTTTTTTTTTTTGTTGTCACAAAAAGATCTATGCAAAGCACCTGCTAATCAAGTGAAGTAACAAGGGAAAGCTAAGTACTTCTCAAAGGCCCCCTTCTGTTGAAACCTGTTTACTTGGTCCTGAAGCACTTGACCTGACAAAAGCTAATGGCTCTGTGCATCTCTTCTGTAGCTGTAGTCCCTTTCCTCTAACAAGTCCTGTGGTTGGCACTTGCCCCAGGGCCCTGGTGTGAGCAACAAATCTGCTGGTCTCTGCTTGAGTTGTAAAAGGCTTTGGTTTTCCTTCCTCTGAGCGTGTGGGCAACCAGCTGCAATGCTGCTTTGTTAACAAATAACCATGAACAACTTATGCTAAGTAGTTGCCAATGAAATAGCTTTCCAAAAGAACATCTCCATTATACGAAACGGTGCCAAGTCTGGAAGTGGATTCAGAAACAGACTTTGAAGGATGTAGAGAGCAAGGGAAGTAGCAAGGCTAAATTTTCCCTCTCGATGTACTGGAAGTGGAAGCCAGGCTAACCCCAAAGGAACTGAGCAATAGTATGGTCTCACATCAGCTCAAGGAACAAGACTGCGGAGACAACGACCAGCCTGAGGACGGTGGTAATTTGTTTGAACTCATTTTTGAGATGTATCCAGGACTGAGGTGGGGGAACAACAGAAGGGAAAGCAATGAGGACAAAACAACAGATCTTTTAGGTCAGATAAAATGCAAAGTGAAACCAGTGAATAGTATTTAAAGGGCAAATTCAGGAGAGCTGGATGCCTTAGGTGCCCGCTTATTCCCAAATACGCAACAGTTCCTGTGATAGCTCTATATTTATTACCCATCTGCATTGATGTACTAATCTTGGTAGAATAATATCCCATCTGAACCTATCCAAGTAATTTTTGCTTTTAAAAAGGCTCTTTACATGCTTCAACATTAAAGCCTTCCAGGAAAGAGTAATTAGGAGATGATGAGAACCATTAATGGGAATGTTCCCACATGCTTCTGGTCTTGGCAGTCCCCACTCAGACACTTTCCTGTCTGAAAGAAAGCTGGTGCAAATCTCTGCAGCCACAGAACTGAGCCTCTATAGGAAGCCACCTAATAAAATTGTTTGGCCAACCTGTACCTCTTCAAAATGAAATTCTTGCCTGATCTACTTATGGGCCACCTCTTATCCCTGTTCCTCTGCAATGCAAGTCACTTGATTTTTGTCCTGGTCTGCCAGTTGCTACCTGTTGTATTTTCACCTCTGGGCAGCTTCTTGTTCCCATCTCTGATGGGATTTCCTATCCTCACAGGTGGTAGTGGCAAGTATGAGCCTTCTCTGTTGTATTGGAGCATCCACCAGGAGTCAGCAAGACTCTCACTGATCCCATATCTGTGCTTAAAATAAACTGGGTTTTGCTAAATGCAGCTCTAAACAAAATGTTGATTAAGCTCTAGGCTGTTTTTGCAAGGGGCCCCTATGATTTTGTGGATAATAAGAGCACCTAATGCAGCCTGCAAAAACCCTTCAGCGTAGCAGAAACTTCCCTCTTGGGCTATTGTCTACTAAACTGCATTTAGAAAAAGCAATCACACTTAAACAGAAAAGGATTTTAAAGACTTCATTATAAGGTGCGCAAAGTTTATAACCCAGAATGGCACTTTAAAGATCAGATGTTTTTAATTGTTTTTTCTTATGTGCAGATTTGCAAAGCCTTGAGTTGTGTTTAGCTCTGGTTCTAGCTAGTAATGCAGTGGCTGGATGCAAACACCTTCTGTGTCCTACTTTCTAGAATCTCCTGGAGGAAGTGTTTACAGCAAGTGTGAATAAGCAGAAATATTCCTACAAAATCTTTTCTGCCCACGTTTCTCTACCTCTGAGCTACTGCATAATAAAGCAGTTCCTCTAAGCATCAAGACCTGGACACAAACAGAATAGCCACTTGACATTTTTAGTGCTGCGTAAGAGGGGAGGAAGGGATTCATTCAGATTTTTATTTCCTCATCACATATCAAGTTCAATTTCAGTCTCATGTTGGATTCCTGCTAGCAGCATCACTAAGCTGTGAAGGTCTGAAAATCTTTTAAGGCAAAAAGCCTTGCAGAAACTCCTGAAATCTGCTCCAGAGCTACTTGCTAGAGGTGAAGGCAGGGCTGTGAGCTGAAGTGCAAGGAAGAACTGTGTATAGTTGATTACCAGGTGCTTAACAGTCGCATGTGTTCTCCTAGATGGTGCTCTGCACCCTCATTCCAGCTGATGTGCTGCCTGAGAGTGGGGACAGGATGTCTGGGCTCTGGGGATGTCTCCTGGGGACAGTCCCTGCTGCTCCACCCCGCACCACAAGCCTCCGAGGCTGTGAGATGAGCTGTAAGCGGTGCAGAGGTGAAGTGGTTGTGACAAATAACCATTTCTACTGCACTGTGTCCCCCGAGCTGGACCTGCAGGGACGGTGCCCAGGATGATGCCCAGCTGTGGCACAGCCACCCTTGTACAGGTTGGTTCACCTGCTTACACAGCCTCTTCTTACCAAGACAAGAAAACGTTTTCCCCAGCATCTCCCTGCGGGTGGCATGGACAATGGGCTGCCGGGCTGCCATGGCCCGGGAGATTTCCAGGGTGATTTTTTTTTTTTTTTTTTTGGGGGGGGGGAGGGGGGAAATCACAGTGAGCAGAGGAAGCAGTGGGGGGGGGGGGAGGTGAAGTGGCGGATGCTGGGGACACGTCCCGGCAGTGAGCGGAGCCCACAGCCCCCACCACCCGCCCGCCTCGGACGTCACAACTGCGTCTCCTTGCGTGTCCGCCGACTGTCCCCGCATCACAAGCAGTAGGATCACACCCGGTCGCCATAGCAACATCGTGATGCGGTGTACCGTCACCAAGCAACCACCGAGGGGTCCCCAGGGATGGAGGGGTGCCTGTCCCACTGCCCTGGGCAAAGATGAGGTCCCATCCAGCCCCATATATGCTCTCCTTTTAGTCTGTGAGCAGGGATTTGTGTAGTTCTGCCACCTTCACAGTAGCCATTTTTCACCTCGATAGTAATTTGTAACCCTTTCCTGGATGGCCCTGTTCTGGTTGGTGCCCTGAAATGGGGTTAATGGGTGCTGCAGGGTTGGTCAGGCTGCCCCGGGGGGTTGAGCCTTTCTTTCTACCTGTCTTCCTTCCTCCAGATGGATTGGTGGGCGAGCACTACTGAGCAGTGACCTCAGGATGTCTTCATTACCTTCTAGGGCACTGAATCATCTCATTGTAGGACTTTGCAGGTGAGAAAATGCAGCTGCAGTCACGTCCTATATTTACAGCTTTAGGATAGAACGCCTCAGCACTCCAGCCCTGATGTGGCACGAAGCTGAATTATTAACAAGTGCTTTCTGCTAGGGGAGAAGTAGCTGGAATGAGGAAGCCTTTCCTGCCTGCGCAGGAATCAGTATTCAGTAGGAGACTGGGGATCTGGTTACGTAGTGTTGGGATCTGCTGGTGCTTCAAAGGGGCAGGGAGCTGGAGGGTGCCTGGTGTGGATAACAGGATGTGCTGGAATCTGCGTCCCACGCAGCCCACCACATGTAGGGTAACTGCACCTTGTGCCAGGCACAGAGCTGTGCTGGAAGGGCTGTCTGCCTGCCCTGGGACACAGGTAGCCCTACCTAGGCTGCTGCAAGGTTGCTTCAACCCCTTCAACAGAAAGGGATGCTGCCTTCTCTTGTGCAGTCTCCCTGCCCTGTTGAATTTACGTGGCTCAGAGGTGATGCCAACCAAGGTTTGCTCTGCAGGACTCTACAAAATCCCTCTGAGTAACTCCAGTGAATGCTTTCACGTGAAAAAAACAACAAAGAATTCAGTGGAATGACTGCACCTTGAAGTGTGGGGCTAGTCAAAGCAACTCTTCTTGAGCCTTGGTCAGCTCAGGATGCTTTTCTGTTTAAAAAAATAAAGCCCCAGAGCAGTGCTTAAGTTGAGCCTGACTTACTTGCCTCTGCGCTAAGCATGGACTTTCTCAATACACCCTGCTGGGCTACTGCAGACAACTCAATAAACAAACATAAGGAAGCTTGTATTAAGCACCTGTACAGATGAAATAAGGAATTAAAGGCAAGCTAACTCATAGCATAATGGCTACAGGTCTCTGGCATGGAAAAAGCAGTGAATCTTGCCCAGCACACTTGTTCTGGTAACTTCTTTTTTGGTGATTAGTCTGGATTTATTAAATTCAGCATTGTTCCTATGCTGATAGACCCAATAAACAATATTCAGAAAAAGCTCTTCAAATCAATAACTGACAAAAGAGCCGTCTTTTTTTTTTTTTTCTAGGCATGTTGTTGACCACCAAAGGACGTATTTAAAACACAATTGATTTGGAAAGGAGAATATAATAGTTGTTTCATTCTTGAATTAAAATGTTTCTTTCAAATCAAAGTCTCTCTGTGCTGTGAAGCTGTGCTGCACATTACAGCACCGAGCTGGAAACAGATCTCCTTCACTTGCAGTATTACTGAAAGGAAGGTTTGGGGCTAGCAAATCCAGCCTCCTTTGGAGATGTGTGGGTTGGCCGATCATCTTGCTGTACCAGAGGGACTGACTGAAACACCTCATTCTTTGTAGCAGCGTGCTGGCACTAGATGCTGAGCGAATACATGAACTTGGTGATTGAGGGTCCCTCGGAGGGACGCTGCGGTGGCTGAGTGCTCCTCTCTAAACACAAAGAGCTATTTCAGCAGTGCAAGATGACACGCTTCTTCCTGCTGCTGCAAAAGAGACTTTTTTTTTTTTTTTTTTCAATGAAAAACACCTACCTGAGCCTAACATTGTGAAATTACTTCCTTATGCATTGTGCACCATAGCAGAAACCCAACCGAACTGGAAGGATACATCCTCGCCCAAGCTCCATGCAGCAAACAGCTACGGGAGCCCAGGGCTGGTAGCAGGAAGTGTGTGGGAAAGCCATCTGGTGAAGTCACTTAGAAACAGTGTGAAAGTCTTTTTTCATTCACTTCCTGACAAAGTAGTAATATGTTGCCTTATTATAGGCAAAGAGCTGCTTGTTATTGTTGTATTCCTAGCTCCTAGAAGCCCAAAGGTGGGGACAGGGCTTACTGTGTTAGAGCTGCTGGGAGCACACACAAGAGGAGATCTTTGCCTATGTGGCTCCACCCCCATAATTTTTGAGCTTATAAGGATAGAAAGTGTATGAAATTTTTTTTTCAAATGAGGAACTGAAACAGATGGGAGAGACTGAAGGAGCTGGAAACAAAACACATAATTCCAAGCCACGACTTTCTCAGCAGAACTGTGCTTTGCCTCCTGTACTTGGAGTGTTTATGGTGAGCAGTGTGTACCTTAGTGTATGTGCTCTGCAGCTTTCCTCTGTAAAATCAGTGTTTGGCTCCGTATGGATGCGCTACTGAGAATTCCTACATGCTTTGCTGTGCTGAGGCAGGGGGAGGGGAATCAAATGAACATGCAGAACAGGGCTTTAATCATCACTTACAAAATTAAAAAAAAAAAAAAGGTTACTGTGGAGATCTTAAACTCAATCTTCCGCATCTGAGTCATGTCTTTCACTGAGCTCCCAGTCGATCCCACCTCACTTCCATACAGTTTAATGCTGCTGTAACTGGGCAGTGTCTCTGCTCTGTTAGAAGCAGAGAACCACATTGAAGGCCGTATTTCAAGAGGAGGCAAAGTTCCTTATAACCTACTTACTATTATTAGATATGTAAAGTTCTCTTATATGATCATCTCATCGAAAAACCTCAAGTCATTTTATAGCCCTTATTTTAGCCTTGTGGCAACTCTAAGGCAAGACAGTTATCACCATTTTTAGAGACTGGAACAGACTTAAAATCCCTATCCTTGAGTTTTCCTTACCAGTTAGTGCCAGAATCAGGGATGGAATTTTCAGTCCCACAACTGAATTGCAAGGCAGAGCTCTCTGGGTCCCTCTGCTACCCTTGTGTGGATGTGTGGGAGCGTGTGTTTGACTGGTTAGTATTTGTGCCAGGCTCAGACTGGGGAAAAAAGTGTGGGGTTGGCCCTTTTCTGGGGAAAGTAAGTTTTTATTTTTATTAAAAAAAAATAAAAAAAAAAATCACAGGACTAATTAGATAGTAAAAGAGTATTGAAGCAGGAAGGAGGATGAAGGAGATGGTGGATGCTGCCCTGCTTTGAGGTAAAAGGGGCTGAAGCTTGGGAACTCCCAAAGAAGCAAGCGAGACCATGTGGGCTAGTAGGTCGTGAGGCTGAGCCCATCGTTCGGCACGTAGATCCTTGTGCCAAGGGAATGCCTTCCCCTGGAGAGATGCTCACGTCTTGTGAAACTGGGCCATGAGCTGTTAATTGCTAAACCACAGAAATTCGATTTTAAAGAGGTAGTATCTATCTTGTAGAATGTCTCATACCAGAGTAACATTTCATTGTACTCCTGTGAATGAAGCCTCTAGTAGGGTGTTCAGTGGTAAATAAGGGTAGAGTTGAAGTTTTTGTTGCCTTATCACAGGCTTCTCTTAATCCTTCCCTCCCAAACAACGCACTGAGATGCAAAATTCAGAACCAGGAATGCAGAGGGGATAACAGCAACACCTCTGAGTTCACAGAAGCCAAAATAGTGCTCCTTTGCAGGGTTTGTCTTCTGCCAGTGCTCAGCTCATGATCCTGAACAAGACTCCAGGCTATGGGGACATGGCTGTAGGCAAGCATGTCCACACAGCTCTATGTCCTTTTATTTATTGAAAGTCTAAGTAGTAGCAGGAGCCAAAGCTGTGTGGATGGCCAGGATCTAAGCACTACTGCTGCCTCAAGCATTACATATGTACCATCTTCAGAACAAGAAACTAGACAAGCATGATGGAATTGCACCATGGAGCAGCAAATGTGGGTAACAAGCACCCAGTAGTCAAGTGCTAATGTAATGCTGAGATTTTTAACAGCTTGAACCAAAGCCCTGGCTGAACAACAGACCATTCCCAACTTGGCTTCATTTTGCTCAGATTTTTATGGCTCTAGGAAAGCTTTTTATGCTCCAGCTACATCCACTGCGGTGCTTGAGTTACTGGCAATTCTTAGCCAGGTGACAGACTCGATGAGCACTGATCTTGGCTGGGAAGCCTCAGCAAGTGTAAGTTGCTACTTTACATTCCCTACTCTGCCTTACCTGTGCTTTGTGGAACAACTGTCTCCTACTCAATGCTGGGAGCTGGGTGGGACTGGAGCAGTGAGGGCAGTACCTGGAAGCAACTTTGGGATGCAGTAATTCTGAAGTGAGTGATTAAGATTATTTCTGGCAGTAATGGAGATCTAAGGGAACAAAAGCTGTGCTTTGCCACTGCATGCTAGAAGACCTAACTTGGTGGCTGCTTTGCACAAGGCTTTGCAGAGAGGTTGTCTGAGCAGCTGGGCTGTGAGAGGTTCCTGCAGCAGGAGTGTCATATGAGGATAATCCCATGCTGTTTAAAGCCCAAAGCAAGCTGTCTGGTTTTCCTCTTCTACCTTCTAGGCTGGTCTCTAGTTTATGCTTCCACTGGGACCATAAAATCTTACAGTTCCTAACCAATGATGGAAATCGTGCACACACAGAAAATCCCTGCGGGCCACCAAATCTGATGAGAGCCAAGTCCTGAACACCAGATAAAAAATGTAACATATCACAAGGGCTTGGCTTGAACCTCTTACCCACGTTGTACGTGAGAGGTTCTGTCCGGAGAAGAGGTGAAAGATCCTCTTTAGCTACGGTTGGGAGACAGTGCTTTAAAAGCCCTCATAAACTTAGCAGCTCTCCTGAGCTGAGGAAATATTTTTGTAAAAATCAAATCCCCAGACAAAGTGACTGTTTTTCAGTGCTTGACAAGAAAACCGCAGCAGACTGAGGGATGATTTCCTCAAGTGCCAGTACAGAGCATTATCCTGAAGACCTCTTACCTCCAGAGGCAGAGGAAACTGCTCAGGTTAAGTAAAAGCAAGTGAACAGACCTGTGTGCTTGGCCCGTTTCAGTCTTCTGGTCCTAGAATTGTAACTGAGCTCTTGACCCTCCCTTAAGAAACATCTGTGTCAGCCTCCGAGTCTCACCCCTGACCAAATCTGGTCTGAAATATGCTGTCCTACCATTACACAGGCCTCTTCAGCATGCGTCTGTGGTGTGTGTCTTTGTTCTATGCAATTTGGGGAATATACAACTGGTGAGAAAATGCTTTCATCTGCCACAGTGCCACAGTTACTGTGTTCTCAAGCAGTAAAATTACGGTTTGTACTGACTGTCCAGTGGGGAGAAAAAAAAACAACAGGACTCTTAATTCTAGAAGACAGGTCAGCTTCTGGGGGAGGAGGCAGCAACCGTTAAGTCTTTTGCTCTCAGGAAGAAACCCATGCTGGAAGCAGTCAGTCAATTAGGCTGATTTGTAGCAGCCTTACTATAAATCCTCTTTCATTCAGAGGCTAAGCTCTTTGCTGAAACATGCCATTCCAAGGAATTTCAGGAGGTTCTCACACATCTAAACATGGTAAAATTATTTGCAGTGACACACCCTCTTGGAACAACACAGTATGTTCAATTTAAGAACTTCATAGACAATGGATATTAAAAAAGGGAGGCTAGCAAAGAGCCTCTCACCCTGTCACAAATGAGAAAAGTCTTTCTCATTTTACATTTGTTTAGCCTGTTCATAAACTTAGACTTGTTAAAGCAGATTTAGATACAACCAGCTGAGAAAGGTATCTATGAGTTAAATGACCACTCAAATCCCCAAAGCATGAAATGCAACGCTCCTTAAAGGTGTAAAATTCAGTTTAAAGGCAGTGTGTTTTATAGATGCACTGGTGTAATCTGCGTGGATGCAGAACCATTTCTTCTCCCTAAGCAATCTTTCCCACTCACTTGTCAGAAAGGCTGCTCAGAGCCAAGCCATGAGCCCTTCCCGGGGCAGCTGGGTGCCTGCCCTCGCTGTGCCACAGCGACTCACCCTGCTGAGCTGGTCCAGGAGTCTTTGGTTCTGTTCGGAGAGTTCCTGGACAGCCCGTGTCTTCTCGCGGTCGGCTTCGCGCAGGTGAACCTGCTGCCTCTCTAGCTCGTCCTGCAGCTGCTTCACGTCGCTTTCCAGTTCAGACACCCTTCCTTCCCATTCTCCTTCCTTGTTCTCAAATCGCCTCCGCAGTTCGTGCTTCTCTTGTTCTAGGTGCTAGATAACGGGAGAGGGAAGAAGAGGTTAGGAAGGGAGGAAAGAAGTGAATGCTCCCTCCCTCCCCTCTGTCGTGCTTAGCACTGCCTCCTTTCGTGCAGGAAGGAGAATGGCACTGTCACACTCTAGTAACATGGAGGTGGCAATCCCATCCCATGTCAGGACAAGTCACAGGCACTAAACTTGCTTCCAATTTCCAGCACGTGGCCTGTCCTTGGCCTCTGTAGATCAGTGCATTGAATTTTTACTGAAACAACTGCCAAAAGGGTAAAGCAGGCTGCATGTCAATAAGTGGAAAATATAGGTCAGGCAGGCCAATTGATTTAGCAGAGCCTATGTTAACTCCAACGCAGTATTTCAGTGGGCAGTGGCATAACTCTTCAAAAAATTGCCTTTATAGTCAAAATTACACAAACTGTATCCTTCCTGCTGATGAGGAATCTAGATGAGGCATCTTTCTTGTCACTGGGGTCCTACAAACAAAACTTGAATCATCTATCCGTTTGCTCCTTCTATTCCTGACCTAATTAGTTGCCTGGTGGTTTGATAGTCCACAGTAATTCTGTTGTTTGATGCAGTCCCCTCTGGGGTGGCGGTGGATATAATGAAGTAGTTTCATTGCATGTGCTCATTCTGGGGTGCAGGTTTTTCAGGAACAACTCTCAGGTCTGGTGACTTTAGGACTGGTTGCAATACAAGGGACAGCATGAAGCTGGTGGAACTTCTGGATGTTTTACAGGCTCAGTAAAATGAGGACTTGACTGTTACAGAGCTGCAAATCAGGTCAAAACAGATTTGTTGTGCCCTTTTGAAGGAATCTCTGCTCTGAAAATCTGAGCTTGGATTTCCCCTGGTGACTGAAGCCGTGTGCATACTTGTTGAATGGTCACAGACTGGGACATGGCGGTGTCCTAAGATCAGTAGGGAAACTAGAAGATCAGGAGCCCTCTCCTTGTCATTTGTTTTCTGTTCCCCAGAACAACCTGCGGTTACTCTCTACCAGATTCACGAGCCTTTTAGGAATGTGCCTCAGCAAACAGAAACCCAGTGGGCCCAGAGCTGGCATCACTCTCCCATTTTTCTGAGGTTATCATCCTCCAGTGAGCAATCCCCATGATGCGTATGTTAGGAGGGGAAAATAAAGCTGCTAGGAGGGAAGGAAAATTGCACTGCATTTATGTGAAGTGGCTTTTTATTGCTTGTTAGGCTGTGAGGTGGCTGTTTCCCCTGGGTGCCTACTGCTGATGACACACAGCCTCCCTGGCAGGGTCTCTGTCACCTTCCTGAGCAGGTCTGAATGTCAACGCTCTGCACTTCTCCAGCAGCCTCTGGCCTGTGTCATCACTGATCGTCCACCTCTTTTGCCCTGCAGCAGATGCCATGTTCCTTGATCTTATCCCCAAAGCTTCTAGATCCCTTCCAGAACAGCAACGCCCTGCTTGTGCCCTTCCAAATTATTTCACAAATACAGAACTGTCTGGAAAGCCCTCAAATATGAGGGAAGGCTGATTTAAAAAACAAAACAAAACAAAAAAACACTGGCCCAAAACAAAAATACTTCCCAATGTTACCAGATGCAAAAGGAAAGAGTACTCCTTGTAAACACTCAGCAGTATTATAATTATTTTTAATGCAATAGGTAGGCAGGAGATCCTAGCACCAGGCCTATGACAACTAAGCGTAGCTGGAGCAGCCACTATTTCGCTTTCAGCAGCACACAGAAATGCTGGGTTTTACAGCTCTGTCTCTTTCACTGCTAGGCAACGTTCAGAAAGATCCAGGGCCTTCTCTAAATGGAAGATGAAACTTCAGCCTGCTGAGGAGCAGCAGCGCAGCTGAAGTTCCCTGGTGCACACAGACATACTCAAATGTGATTTAGAAGCCACTGGTAAGCCTTGCCAATCATTTAAAAACCACTTTAGTGCCTTACTGCAAGGGAAAATCCATGCTACGTATGGCTCCAATAAGCAGCCATCATACAGGCGGGAGCTGGAGGGAGGAGAGGAACAGCAAGTTTGTTCTCTCACGATGGAGAGACTGGAAGGGTGCAGCAGGGCACGGAGAGGCTGTTGTGAAGACGGAGGACAAGCCAGTCCTCACCTGCTGACCGATCCCCCCTGCCTCCTCTCTCTGCAGCCATCTTCCCTTGCCTGCCCTCACCCCAGCACCTGCACAGCTGCAGATCTGTATAGTTTTTTTTTTTTTTTTTGTCATGTAGTGATGACAGGGCAAACTGCTGTCCTCAGTAGGAGGGTTTCATGTTTTACAAGTGTCTCTCTGTCCACCAGCTGCTCACTGATTTCTGTGTGGAACTGTTTTCTAGAAGGTATTTAATTCCTAAAGCAGGTTTTCTTTGACTTGACTGAGCTGGGCTGGTCCTTGTTTAATGAGCTGGGAGCAAGGAGGAGTTTCCAGCTGACAAAGAGGGTCTGCACTGAAAAACGCTTAGGTGGGGCAAGCTTCTTGGTATCAACAGAACAAGGAATTAATTGTTTTAGTCATTTGTGGAGGATAAAACTGAGATTACATATCAGAATTTATTACAGGACTTCAAGTTTGTTTATAAATGAATTTGAATTCAGGGTCTGAAGTGAAAGCTGCCAGAGTAGGTCTATGGTAGGAGTGCTGCACTTCAGTAACACCTGCAGAACTAGAACTGATTTGGCCATGGTACCATTTACCATGTGCACGCTGCCCCAGGGAACAAACCTAAGCACAGAGTGAAAAAGAGATGTTTCTCACCGACAATATAGTGACAACACTGCAAAGGCAGAGTCTTGAGGCAAAGTACCAGAAGCACAGGCCAGCATATTGGTTGTTAGGAACTGGAGAGGCTTCACTGAGTTCTTGTAACCAACTCTGAGCTGCTGCCTGGGAGGAAATCTCTCAAGTGGTACTCCTACACCCCTACATGAGGTGCAATAGTCACTAAGGATCTTGTCTGAGTTTTGCTTCTGGTCATCATCAGAAAGCTGTCAGTGTAGGGATAAAAGTAACACGTGGGGCCTTCCTCCAAAATTGAAAAGCTTATTGTGAAATTTTGTTTACTTCAGTGGCAACAGGAGGAGGCCAACATTTAATCAGCAGAGGTGAGTCTTACAAGGCTTGTGTTACAGAATATTAACGTTTGAGGTTGGGTTCTGTGTGTGTGTGTGAGGTAGCACAGTTTTGGATCTGCCAAACCCAGCAGAAAAAACCTGACCTGTAAGCAGATAGCTCCTATCAGATGCATAGCCTGAAAAACAGGAATCTGCTATTCAACTGGAAAGTTAGAGCTACAGTAGTAGGATGAAAAATGTAAACAACTGGCTGCAGTTATCACCCCTTCATTCGCCTTCCAAATGGGCCCAGAAGAGTGGAGGGAACCATTTGGGGAATGTTAGTTAAAGTACTCTAAAGCCATAGTTCTTAGTTTTCCCCTCTCCTTTTCACTTTTACATTTTGCGAGCAGTGAGTGGTGTTTGAGTCTCCAGAATTGACTCCCAGCAGCCCAGGAAGCGCCTGAAGTTGTGCATTTTTCTTTAACGATAGGAAAGGTTTTACTCCAACTCGTCAGGGGAACCACGTCAGCACAATGCCACATACGTCTGTTCTTGCTTAAAGATCAACCTGAAAACATTCACTCCAGCACATTTTAATACTGTGGGAAATTCTAATCTGATAAATAGTGCTGCTAAATAACAATTTGAGCAAATGTCACCTTCGCTATTGTTTCTACCAGAATAGTAAATGCAGAGAGATTTCCCTGCAAGGAGGAAGGGACCAGCCAGCGTGAAGTGCCGAGTTCAGTAATAGAGAGAAATTTCCCCTTTTGGGAAGAAGACAGTCTGAGAACAAAGGCCATACATTAATTTCATGAATCCTCTTGAACTTGAGAGATGAAAGTCCATGAGGGATGAACAAAAATATGCAGGGCTGTGCAGAAAGATTGGGTCAGGGGCTGTGACTTGAAATCTAAATGCTAACCCAGTATTGTTCAAACTCTCCAGGAAGGTGAGTGAGGCTTTTCTTGTACCCTGTATTACTTGCCAGGGGATTAAAATTTCAAGAGTATCTCTGAGAAAGGAGCAGGGTGATAGTTGTGCATAGTCGTGCAGGAGAGTTGTTCCAAAAGCAGCTGCCAGCACCAGTCCTTTTCTTTGTAACAGCTCCATTTCAACCTTAAAAAATCAATAAATGGCAGGAGCCCGGGGGTTGAGCTAAACATCTCCATACCTGTAGGTATTTTTCAGAGCAACCGGCAAGCAGAGCCGTATCACCAGGGCTTATCTCCTGCCCTGCCTAATGCCTCAGCTCCAGCAGGAGGCTGACACATGCCCAGCACCTCGCTGCTGCTGCACAGCTCCAACTTCGAGGCGGCTCCGGGCCGTGCCCTCGCCCGGGGGCTGGGGCAAAGCAGCCGGGGGTCGGGGCGCTGCAGGCCGGCCCGGCCGTGCTGTGCCTCCCCCAGGCCTCGGGGCTTTCGGGGGGTTATTTTTAATTCGTTCCCTTGCTTTTAGACCCCGTCACGACCAGAGGGAGCTCCGGCAGGGCTCGGGCAGGGAAAGGACCGCGGCGCGGGGCCTCACCTCCAGCTTATCGGTCAGCTCCTTGTGCATCCTCTCGTACTGCCGGCTCATGTCCTGGTTGCGCTCCAGCAGCGCCTTGCCCAGCCGCGCCGCCAGCACCAGGTCCTTCTCCTTCTGCCGGATCAACGACAGCAGCTCGGGGTCCCGGGCGGCGGCGGCGGCGACAGCGACAGCAGCAGCGACGGGCGGCGGCTCCGGCGGTTCCCCGGCGGCGGCCAGCAGCGCCAGCTCCTCCTCCAGGGCCAGCTCCAAGCCGGCGGCCCCGGTCCTGCTCCCGGTCCCGGTGGTGCCGGCGGGCGGCTCCATGCCTCCGGCGCTGTCCGCCTCCGCCGGTGCTGAGCCGGCGGCGGGCAGGGGCAGGCACGGCGCCGACATGGCCCTGCGAGGCTCCCCCGCCGCCGCCGCCGCCACCGCTCCGCTGCGCCCCCCGCGCCCGGCCCGCGGCTGCCGCTGCTGGGCGGGGAGCGCCGCCGCCGGCCCCCGCCTTCCCGGCTCCCCCCCCCAGCCCCCCAGCTCATCGGCCTTTTGGGGTGCCCTTGGGGGGTTGGGGAGGGAGCGGAGCTTCTGCACCGTGCCCAGCTGGCTGCTTCTGGTGAGGGCACGGGGAGGAAAAGCCCCCGCGGGTAGGTACTGGGAAGGTCGAGGAGGGGCACAGCGCTCCCTGCCTGCTGCCAGCCGGGCTCTTTTGGTTCAGGGAGCAGCTCTCCAAGCCTTTCTACTCGGTAGTTCGCCCCTGGAGAGCTGACTACAGCTTCCAACAGCCACTGGGGCTTGCTTTCAATTTCAGATTGGTTTGGATGTTCCCCGAGAACATTTACCTTCAGAGCGACCTCGAGGAATGTTGGGAGTCGTAGTCAGTTGTGCTCAGTGCAGTTGTGGCTCCAGGGAGAGGCAGGATTGCCAGGTAACTGAGCTCCATGGAGTTGATCCTTCAGTTCTGTTTTTGTTGACTTCATTTCTCCCCTCTGATCCAGGCACTACTTCTTGCCACAGGAGGGGAGGCTGAGGCAGAGCAAGGCAGGGTAGAAGTGTGAGTGTTACGCCTGCTTGGACTGTTTCCTCAGTTTCTCTTGGTGGTTTAATTTCAGGAGATGCTCTAATTGATAGTGATTGAACAGATTCGTTTGAAAGGAAAGCTGTAGTTTTGACTTCTGGAAGTTTGTCAAAAGAAACAATTTTTTAGCTTTTACTTCTAGCCCCTACTTCCATGAGGCTTGTTTTCCCTCCACAAAGGATTCACTTAGACCATGTGCATCTTCATGCAGCTGCCCAATGCATCAGTCGTAAGGCTGTTTTTGGCTGGGATGGTTGAGGACTGGTGCAGTTTTCTAGCATGGCTGGCTCCTGCCTCATGTCAGATTCAGGTCCCTGGAGAGCTGCAGATTATTCCTAACGGTTAGAGCAAAAATTGAGGGAATGCAAACTTCCCTCTGGCCATCTGCCACTGGGATGTAGCCCTCTGTGGTGGATGCACCCCAATAGCCCAGCTAGTAGGACTCATCCATTGTTGTCTCTTGTCCTGGTGGTGGCAGTTAATGCTAGTGGTGCTTTTTGTCATGCAAACACCTGCTGTCCAAAACCCAGGTGGAGACCTGCTACCTCATGCCATGCTCATCCTGCCAGCCCCCATCTTGTAATGGTGACCGTTGGCTATTATGGAGCCTGTTTCTTGCTGGTGACCCGGAGGTGACTCCTCCTTTATCTCCCAGCAGTTCCCCAGGCACTGATTTTGTTAGAGCTTTTGTCCTTGCGATCAAATGGGGCCAGCGTTGCTGGAAATGGGACTCGCCATAAGGCAAGATGATCTACAACTTTTAAAGGAATCCCCTTGCCCTGACGCGGTAGCCATACTGTCAGAGATTTGATCAGCAGTATTTAAACAGAGGAGGGAGTTTAATGTTTAAACTGATTGTGAGCACCTTCTGCTGGATGTGCCTACTACAGCAAACCAAGCCTGGTGTGATTAATGAAATCCATTGTGGCATTAATTTTCATCTCTAAAGCTTCTATCAGTATATAAAACAAAAAGGGATTATATTGAGATGGTTTTAATCCCTCAGACAAAGCCTGAAACAAACCCTGTAGCTGCATCTGTTTGGATGGGGAGGGAAAAAAAAGCTATCGCCTGGATGAAGATGTAAATCAGTGCTGTGTATTACAGATGGGCCACCATCTCAGTCAGGCACCTACACAACCTTAATGGTCGTTTGGAGCCTACTGACTGCAAAATGTAGCAGTGCTATCTACACTAACCTTGGATTAAAGCTTTGGTCACAGCATGACCTGCTATTGACTTGCATTTAAAGAAAAAAGTCTAGTGAATTTAATTATTGATTTGACATTTTAGAAATATATTAATTACTTTTAAAACTTCACTGGTGTTTTACGTTGTATGCGTTATCCCCATCAAATAGCCAAGAAAACAGTTAAGGATACAACAGTTTATTTACAGGTATACAGTGGCATTATCCATTAGGATTCTAAAATGCATTTTGGCTGAGAGCTGAGACAGCCTCTGTCTACAGACACCTGACACCTATTTCAGCTCCTCTTCCCCCAGATAGGCTTGGTGTGTCCTTTGGAGAACCTCACCCTAGAAAAAAAGACGAATGGGTTAAGGGAAACGAGTCAGAGGCAAGCTTTTCTCTTTTGGTTGCTGCACTGCTTATGCCTGGTATAAGTCTTCACCAGGTGGATGCTAAGAACTGCAAATAATGGACAGGTCTTGTGGACATCTAGGTGAGGTGTTTCAGGAGCTGAGGCTCTTGCAGTGTGAAGGTTCCTGTGTGTACAGCATAAATTATCTTTCAACATTGAAATCACTACAGGGATGATGATAGCACAGCCCCTTTCTGAAGCTGCAGGAAGGACAGACTGATTCAAGTACGCAGAGAACAGAGCAAGTGACTGATGCATTACCCCACAGGTACAGAATATATGAAGGCCTTCCCTGTGGTACTAGGAAACAAGGCTGAAAATAAACATTGGTACAAGAGGATGGTGTAAGATTGTGTTCTTCATTCTTTTCCTGCTCAGGCAAAACATTACAGGGCTGTAAAAGAAAAGCAAGTAGCAAAAAGTTAGCCTTTACGGGACAGGGAGAAGGGACAGCATTAACTCTGTTGCTAAATAATTTCCCCTTCTTGCTTTTCCCCAACCCCTGATTACCCAATTCAGTAACTAAGCCAGGGGAACGGATGGAGAACTTAACTCAAGGAGCCACTCAGGGCAATCTGCCAGTGCAATTCTCTCTGTTAAACAGGTTCCTAAAGGACTGAGCTCCTGGAACTGACAATCCAGCTTAAGCTGCGGATATGGCAGTGAGTATTGTCCTCCCAAGAGGGTCAAGGAGAGGTGAACTGAGAGCTGCGCAGGCTCTTCAAGCCCAATGTCAAGTACATTGTTAAAACCAGTGCTTTGAAATTAATATTCTGCCTTCCAGATATCTCACCCTTTGGTCTTCTCACAAAGGAAGTGTGGCAGAGGGTCTGGACCTTTGGTGGTTACACCAGCAAATGCTGGCGTACACAGAGCTGTATGAGTTAAGCAGGACAAAACATATTTAACACATCAGAAAAGCTGCAAATCCAATAAATGCCCAAGTGCTCCAGTCAATACTTCCACCTCAGCTGTGAGGGCAGCAGCCAGAAATGAAGCACTGCAAGGGATCATCCTTTATTATTTAGAGTAACGGGAGCAAAAGACACATTGTGGGAAAGCCACAGACAGGCCTGTAAAAGTAGATTATTGTCCTATGCTTTTAAAGCTAACTGCACTGAGAGAGGAGTTCCCATCAGCATCCTTAATCTTCCTGTCAGTGGGCTGACAGTCTTCCAAGGAAGACGGCACAAGCTATCGGCTTCCTTTTGCCGTTTTCTCTCTCTCATATCTGTTTGAATGATTAATTGCTTTATTTTTCTCTTTGCTTTACTGCACTTTATTTCTGACAAATGTTTTAGTTATTCTGGTGGTTCGTGTACCTGCATGCTGAGGTGTTTCAGTGTCCCACAGCTTCCTGCTGCTGCAAGATGGGCAGCAAGAAGAGTCGGCAGCCTAAGAGAGTTTGCTCAGAGGTTGCAGTTACCCAAATGAATAATTAAAGGCAATACGTGTCTTGCTTTTAAAGCAGGCCAGAACTGCAAAGCCAGAGATAAGACTCCTGTGTGACCTTACTTTCTCTTTGCTTCTGTAATGTCCAAAGCTATCTGGGAATGTGTGTGCCCAGGTTCTCCCTGCTGTTGGGGAGAAGAAATAGAGGATGGAAAAGCAAATTTGTAGAGGTTTATAAGGGAGGAGAGAATAGAAATTTCTGGTTAAACAGAAGAGGGGAAAAAAAAAAGCTGTTAGGAGTGTTAGCCAAGCAACGTGTAGTGAACTGAAAGACCGTCCTAGTTCCTCCCAAGGCTCAAGATCCCCACAGAGTTCCCATCAAGCTTGTTGTTCCTCAGGGTTATCAATATTACGTCACTTAGAGCAGAAAAAGCACTCGGACATCAAGGTGACTCATAACATCAAAGTCCAGGGAAAAATCCCTTGGCTGCTTAAGGGTATGAATGCATGGCCTGAGTGACTCAGGCCTGCCTAAGGGCAGAGCCAACACCAGACTGTGCTCACCTTACTGCCAAGGTGTAAGGAGCAAGGGATGCAAAGGGAAAAGAACAGGGTAATGGATTCAACTTGTTACATGGCACATGCAGGTATCATGCTGAGACATCCCTGAGTTAGAGGCGTAAATGCTTTGTACTGCAGCTTTTAGTCACTGTTTCAGGTGTGAGGTTTGGAAGTGTGCCAGAGCCATCTCTCCAGAGCAAAGCTGACAGTGCCGGGAACAAGCACAACTACTTAGAGCCTGTGGAGCTGCATGGCCAGTGTTTCAGGCCAGCTCAATTCACTGGGGTACGGATGGCACTGGAAGTTTGACTTGGTTTTACTCCTGGCCCTGATGAGCCAGGTGAGGTATGTGGTACTTTGTTCCTGGGGCTACTTAACTAGTTCTAGCTAAGGAAAAAACAAACAAACAAACAAAAAACACACAAAAAAAAACCAACCAAAAAAACACCAAACACAACAGTTGTGACTGATGGCAGGATTTGCTTCAGGCAGATTCTGGACACAGAGAGAGCCCAGAGTGACTCCCTCTGGCTGGGGCAATACTTGAACACTTTTCTCAGGAGGTCTCCCATCCACATATAAACTTGTCCTGACTGCAGGGATTGGCACCACATGCCTTAACATTGTACTACAGACATGCCACTTGAATGGATTGCTGCATCACTTCTTGTTTCAAGCCTTCTCATTTGGAAAAACCGCAAAGAAACAAAAACTCTCCTAGGAACACAGTGGGCATAAGATTCAGAGCAGACCTGGGACGGGGCCAAACAGGTTGGGCTCCACAGGCCTGCTTCAGAGGTATTAGGCCAGAGCATGTACACACAGACCTGGCCCTGGGCTTGCTGCTTCTGTGGTTCATGGGAGCTCAACAGGTAGAGTGGCTTTTTTCAATGAAGCAGGTTTTTTTTTTTTTTCAGTGGGTGAGAGTTACCCCCTCTTGAATCTTGCAGCATGACAATATTTGACAAGTCTTTCTGGAACAAACACTCCTTTTAAAAAAGAAACAGTATCCTGTGCTTTTGCTCATACGGAGATGCAAACTGAGAGAGATGTTCTTGCTTGTATTTCTCTATAGGAAACCATTAGGTCCTAAAATTACCTGCTGTGTTGTTGGCCACCATGCAGTTCTGCAACCATTAAATGATTAGATGTGACAGTGAGGAAAAAATATTTGTTCAGGACCATCTTGCTCTGCCTCTTCTGTATGTGCTATGATTTGTAGTGACTCATGAGGGAGTAATGGTCTTTGATCTAGCATCGTTAGATTTGAATTGACCATGTTGACATGAAGCAATCTTTGTTGTGAAGCAGCTTCCTTCACTCACTGTTGTGGTCAATTATTTCATGACAATGGCAACTCTGCCAGGTATTTTTGCTTCATTGAGCAATTATGTTGTTATGGAAACTGGTATTCTATAAATTATCTGACGAGAGGCCTGATTTACTTCTTGGGAACACAAAGTTTGAAAGCAAAAAGTACAGGATTCTTTTTTTTTTTAATTAGTTACACATTGATTTGTGTAATTATTTTAATCTTTAGGGCCCATTAACTACTCGGTGTAAATGGCAGCACCTTAGCGTCTGTGCAAGATCTGTCCTGTTGTTGTCCCTCATTAGAGAAAGTGAGACCAGTGGATGTGCACAGTACGGATGAGCTTGTTCCTGTGCCTGTTTAGGAAGCTGCTGTGCCAGAAGGGGAGAATGTTCCTGTGTGCCATCTGCAGGGCTCTCGAGCTCTTCAAAACTTGCCCTGGCTGTGCTGTGGCTGATGCTGCAAGTGGCTGCAGTTGGAGTGATGTGTCCTTTTGCCTTTGCTATTGAGACTGCTAGGAGCCTGCAGACTGCGAGAGGTTGATAACCTTGCTCAGGAGGTTCCTGAGAGGATCGAATCTCCTGTTCAACAACACAAACTTTTCAGGCAGGCTGTGTTTGCAAAAATTTCCTTCCACCTACTGCTAGTTTCTTACCCTAGGATAAAGGAATGGACAACCTTGAGGGACTTTGGTTTGGGGTATTTTGACTAAACAAACCTGCCCTTTCAGATGGTGCTAAAGGATCTCTTTATTTACTAATCCAAAGTATGGATCTTCTTGGGGCATGAACTGTCACACCATGAGGAGGCAGGCAATCCTGGATATGGATGCCTCTGGATGGAGGCATCTGGATATGGGCAGCACAGAAGCTTTCAGAATGAGCTTTTGTAGCACCCATTACCTATGAGGAGCAGCCTTTCATCTCTGAGCTGATTCCTCAGTGCTTTTCAGCAGCATGAACTATGATAAACATGTGGGTGGAAAACCACTGAACAGGAGTAATTAAGTGGCTCCTGGTTAGCTGAAACTCATTCTACATGGTTGAGGGACCCTGCATTAGTGTGAGTCAGTCAGTGCTTTTCCCCAGGATCTTTCTGCTTTTTCATGTTTCCAAACTTGGTTTCTTTACTTCTCTTTAGACAGTTCTGTTTTTAAAAAGAGCGTTGTTACCTTGTACATGTTCATCTTAAGCCTGAAGGTAAATGCCTGATCTTTTGGCATCAGGACAAAGAGGCCAGGCAGGGGTTAGAGAGGGTGAAATTTGTGTGTGTGTTCCAGTAATAGGATCGTACTTGGAAACATTCTTGTTTCTCATCTTGTCCATATCAGTCCAAGCTGGAAAAGTCACATATTGCTTCTTATTACTAGACCGCATGATAGTATGTGCTAAGTACTCACCAGAATAAAGTGCTATGGATTGAAATGGGTGTTCAGGAAGAAACAAACACAGAAAAAGGGAATTTAAAAAGTAATTTCTTATTGTATATGTTTGAGAATTCCAAGTGGCTTTTATTCAAAACTCCCATTTCTCCTGAAATAGTTTTCAGAAAGTGAAGCAGTGTCTGACTAGCACAGGATAGGAGCTGCGCAGGGATGTTAACCTTCCTGGGAGAAGTGGCTCTGTGGGGCTGTCTGGAGCAGGAACCTCTGGAAATCCATCTTTCCTCTGCCAGCCTGGGCATGGAGAACACTGCAAGTGCTCGGAAATAGCAGATAGCCAGCCGATAATTTGTTTCCTTGTCTGATCGGTGGGGGTTACTTTGAGGGTTGCCATCAGTCTTGTCATAAAAATACTCATTTCTGAATCTCTCCAGAAAAAATAAAAATCCTGTATTTTCTCATTCTAGCTGCTGGTTTCTAAATCCCCTTCACTTTGTCAGCACCCTTCTGCCTCATGGAATGGAGAGCTGCCAGACTGGTGTATCATCTCCCTAGGGCCTGCTGCCCACATACCAGGTAGCACATTCAAATTCAAAATAGCAGGCTTTGTGAGAGTGCAGGTCAGCTTTGGCTGGCAGTGAGAGATTTTTTTTTTTTTTTTTTTTTTTACAAATATGGTTGCATATTGCTGTATGAGAATATTTCACAATGAAATAAAACTTGGTAGGAGTAATTTCCATTTTAAGCTCATATTTATGTATAAGAGATTTCAAGAGAAAAAGAATTGCCAAATAATAGCTAAGGCATACTGTTGAATTATGGGTATTGCTTTCTGTTGTTTAATTACTTGCAGACTGCACTATCCTTCTGGAAAGGCAACTGCAGGACCTCCTATATTACTGTTCAGCTCCCCTGCATCTGGCAAGTGTCATTCTTTGGGATTAAAAAGTAAATTATTTTCCATCGTTTCTAGTGCTTAAAAATAATGCATCTTTTCTCCTCATCTGGGGACTTCCATCACTAACAGGAGCATAACTTTAAAAGCTTTTTTAACTGTCTGCTGGTGTAAGAACTCTGTATAGCACTGTTAAGCCAAAAGACACTTCTTTATAGCAATATTAAAGGTGAATTTATAGGTATGTTTTAGAATCTGCTCCTCTAAAATTCTTTGTGCTCTAGCAGTCAGGGGAGCAGAACTCAGCACCTGGGGCCAGCAGGATTGAAGTCACCCTGGCCTGTATAGGCCAGGCAGTCATACCACCACCACGCGTTGGATAAGCAAATGACCCGGCATAAAGCAGATTAATGAAGTTTGCAGGTAAAGAGATTTATAGTTTATCTTTACATGTTAATCTTAAAAGGAATTACTGATCAGAAATTCTGACCTTTGACAGCACTACCTGCTAATCAGGAACTTTAGGTAGCACAGGTGCAAGAAACGCTCTCAGTAGCCTTAAGGACAGGCACTTCAGGGGATCACCTGTGTTCAGATGGGAAAAACAAAGTACAAACTGGAGTAAAAAAAATAATTTTCTGGGTAGTCCAAATAATCAACTGTAATGCAAAAGCTAAAGTATAAAAAGGAGAAATGAAGTATTTAAAGACTGTCATCTTTTACATTGAGGGGAGCTCCTGCATGTGTGGTTGTCATAGTTTCTTTTCAGATGGGGGGCCTGAGCAAGAGTGTGCATGCAGAAAGGTGGAGAATATGAAACAACCTGAGAGCTGGTCTGGTGGCTTATTTCCTCGTGAAAAGTCCACGCTCTGGTCTGTCTGTCTGCAGCTGACTGTGTGCGGGCACGGCTTTAACAGCTTGGCACAATTTGGCTTGCAAGAAGTTGTTCATGTGAGAGTGAAAATAATGTCAGCTTCTTGCTGCAGTTGTTGAAATCCTACCACAAGGAGTGGGTGAGTAAACTCTGTGCTTAGCTTGGGGTGCTCGTTTGGGGAGGTCAGTGATGAAAAAGATAGGATAGAAATGTTAATACTGAAACAAACCATGCGAATATCCCTGAATGTTACACATATCATCTGCTCTTGCAGAGGGAGCAAAACCAGACTTCCAAAGACTAGATACCATCTCTTCCCATACCTCCTGCTTTCCAAGGAGTCCAAAGCTCTTCACTGAAACTAAAATGAAGCAAGGCTTGGGGAAACACTGTGCTGTAATTGCTGTTTCCATTTCACAGAGGGATGAAGGCAATCACTAGCCCACTGTCCCAAATGCTAGGTCATGCACAACTCTCACGCTAAAGTTGTGACTTACAGTCTTAACCCTTAGATCACGATTTCTCTTCAAGAGTCAAATCACAGAGGAAAACAGCAGGGACCCTGATAGTGTCTTCCTGAGATGACTGTACTTCTTTGATTCTTGAGACAGACTCCTGAGGACCAAGGAAGGAAATACTACAGCACAGCTGAAGTCACAGATGTGTTATGGTGATGGTATTAAAAGAACTGAATAGAACATGAGTGTGAGAGAGAAGGTTGCAGCTCCACAGAGCTTGAGATCAAAACATAAGACACATGGCAAACATGAAAGGGATTAGACTTAGATACAACGAAGGAGAAGAGGAGAGAATGAAACCATATTACAGTAATTTACTGGTCAGTTTTTAAGTTGTGAGATAAATCATGCTTGTAATTTAAAAAAAGAGTATTTCTTTATTCCTGCTGGGAAGACCTAGTTCACACTAGCTGTAAATGTGTTAGGACAGAAAAATCAAAGTGTTAAACTGCTGCGAGGCACTCTCATCATATCATAATGCCTTTTGAAGCAGTAATTCAATGATTGATCAGAGGAGATCTAATTAACTAACCACATTATGTGAAAAAAGCAACACCATGAAGAAAGCTGTGATACTCCGGGCTGATGAATCTCTGCTCTGTTGCATGGGTGTGGGTGTTCTGTGGAAAAGGCAAACCTTCATTCAATATATGACCTAAAAATAAACCTGAAGATTAAAAGTTTCCTTTGTCTTTCTGCCCTACCTTTCCCATATTATTGCTTTGCATACTCCTAGACATTTTAGGAAGTGCATAGACCATATTTGTCGCTAATATATTCAGCATTTAGTTAACTGCTTAAATCTAATATTCACCCACACATGAGCTATATGGGGGTGAAATTCAGATATGAATGTTACCTTAATAGAGTATCTTCCATTCTTGTTTCTGATTTTTAAATTTTGCCTGTCTGCAGAGGCTGGGTGAGCTCAGTCTTAGTGCAAATGACATTTATGAACATGCGGTGCATCCTCGGTCTGAGTTCACAGCCCGCTTCTCCCATGGCATGTGTGATGGCAGCGTGACCTGCAACATGGCAAATGAGGGATGTGACAAACATGAAGCCAAATATTATTCATTGGAATTGATGAATGCTTTGACATGCTGTTGTAAAAGGATCATGGACATGTTTTGCTTATTTGACAGCCCTTCAACTTACATGCCAAGACTATGATAAAAATCTACAGCAGTTCAGGTTCTCCATCAGAGCCCAGTTTAGCTGATTGTGCTTTTGTACCTGTGGTGCTTTGGACTGTGGTTTACCTCTCCCGTGGAGGTTGGGTCATTTTATAAAGCTTCCAGCCCTTTGCCTGACAAGGTCTTCTGAACCAGACGAAATCAGCCTTGTTGGGCAGGAGGAGAAGAGGCTTCACAAGTCTTTTTACGTGCATTATTTCAGTGATGGGGGCTAGTCTGCATTATCTCTCACATATTTGGGTATCTGGTTTCTTCCAGGAACATTTTACTATTAAAAGAAAATCTTAGTTTAATGCAAATTTAGCCTACATTAATCATCCTCTTTTATGTTTTTAAGTGTCAGATGTAGCCTTATATGAAGAATTTCATTCATTTTTATATTTTCCCTCACTGCTTTGATTCAAGGACGTTGCAGAGATTATAAAACATTTCCCAAATTTTACATTTAAATGAAGAAATCTCAGCCTTGGCTAAAAGGGAGGGAAGCAACTACTTCCCAAAGCATTCTTGAATAATCCTACCCTAAGAGGCTGTATGACTTGCCTGTGCCACACAGTCTGCCCAGAGCTTTCCCTTGCTGGCTTCTTGCTAATTCCTTGGGTCAGTTTTGTGCTACTCAGTGTCAGCAATAGGTAAGATACATGTTGTGTCAGTTTTACTCCATTTTTTATTTCAAAAGAGTAACCTATATACAAATAACACAAGTACATGTAGGTTTATCCTTGAAGTATGTTTGTTTGGTGTTTCAGAAGTTACTCTGTGAGGAAAAGAAGATGTTTCCATATAAACTTAGAAGTCTGCAGATCTCATGAAATACTGTATCACTCTTTTGAGCATACCAACATCCCTCTCTTGTGCAAAAACCTCCCTCGAAACTTGCTGTGGGCATGGATGGTAAGAGCAGGCTCCTGTGGTTTTTATTGCCTCTGCACACACGTCACCCTTGGTTGCTTTCCTTTTTCTCCTGATGACTTACCCGCTCAATAAGGTGTAACATAACCAACCTGAAGTGCTATAGCCATCAGAAATTGGAAAATCATTCAGTGGCACAGTAGGTAAATTAGCCTAAAAGGCTACCCCTGGGTGATGGGGGAAAGGCTTGTGGGTGAAAAAGGTTATTTATGGGAATCGTTTGCTCAGGTGCTATAAAATTAGGTCTTGATGTTGGCAAGAGAATATGTAGTAGCAGAATCTTTGGAAAAGTGTCCGTCTCTGAGCTTCAAATAATGCTTTGTTTAAAAAGCTGAAGTTTTATTTCAGAAAACTAAACCAGGGGTTCCCCTGTCCTAGCATATGCTCTGGAAATGGTTTTCCAGCCGTTTGTGTTTGGCTTATTGGTATGCTGCTAATCACCTTCCCCTGGCTTTCTGCTGCCGTTAGCTGTATGCATCAGTTGTTAGTTGCCATACTCTTTCTGTATCTTGGTCCTTTGGAGAGAAACAGTCATTTGAAATGGCTGGACAATGCTGGCTAGGTAATCGTGTTTATAAAACAGAAACATTGTGTTCCTCTTTATTTACAATTATTGTAAGTGGAAATGGCTCTATTGTTTGTGTTCTTCTGAAATTAGGTATCGCTCTTTCAGACACCTGAAGACCCATTATCAATGCGACAATTTTGTGTTGCTTTATCTGTGTGAGAGAAAAGGTCCATTACTGGCCTATCTCAGAAATAGCATCGCATCAGCTGGAAACTGGTTTAGAATTCTTTTAATTCAGCAGATCGTTAAAATATATATGGCACTTCCAGGGAAAATCAAACCACGTGGAAACAATAAAGACTGGCAGTTATGTCTGATAAACAATAATAATCTGGTGTCTAGGGAAAAAATGAGGATGTGGTTTTCTTCTGAAGCCTATCAACATTTAACAAAACCGTGTTTTGCATTTTTAACCAGTTGAAAAATTACCAATAGCTGTTGTTTTCTTTTTATTTATTTACTTATTTATTTATTGGTAGGGGGGAAAGGGGACAGGAAAGACAGACAACTGTAAGGACTTGCAGCAGATTCTGATTCTTTATTTTGTTTGACCTGATTTAACAAGCTTCTTCTGTTGAAATATCATAGTCTATGTTGGGAATTATGTCAGGAAGCACAATATGTGCAGTGTGGGTGAGTGAGCTTGCATAAACTGTCAATGAGGATCAATTATAGGAATTATTGAATTACACATTAGATAAGTAGCAGATGACTTCTTTTTGCATGCAAGTGTGGTGTTAGCTATTTTTGTCTAAATTAAAATATAGCCATACAGGCAGGGAAAATTTGTCACTAAGCGTCACAAGCTGCCTGGGTTTATTGATTATTTTTTCCTTTTTGATTGAAGTCCTGCAGTCTCGTGGTTTTGGCGTGAAGCACCATGCAGATGATGCGAGAGAGCATCAATCTACTAACAACGTGCAATTAATATGCAGCTTGGGCAGAAATGGCTACTTACAAGACTTTAGAGATGAAAAGAAAAATGTTATTTAGCAGTTGCCATTTTCTGATGTGTTTAGTACTCCTGATTCAGGCTGTGGGAGTTGTGTGTCCTCCTGCTCATACCACAGCTGGGCAGTTGACAACAGGGTGGTGAGGCAGGCTCGTTCCTGCATTTTTACAATTTATAAATATCCTGTGTCAGCCTGTTTGTCGGGTATTTTTGAATGTCTAGATGGTATTTTTGCCCCAAGAAGCTACCTAGAAGGTGGGAAGACTGGCTCAGGAATAGCCATCCTTCAGCAGACTCTAGAGAGCTGTTGAACACCACAGCCTGCATCGCCCTGGCTGTGCCTCTGACTCAGTTTGTCACTGAAGACAGCTTGGATGAAAAAGAGAAGCAATAGGATTTAAGAGCCCTTTTCAACAGAGGAGTAGCTGTTCTTATTCACAGGATCTAGGTGATGTATCATCTTCTGATGTTGGGGTACTGAAAGGCGTCAGAATGAAACCCAGGAGAATACAGAGGACAGAGAAGAAATTAACTATGCAGCCTGCATGCAAACATTCTTTTATTCCAGTATCTTGTACTCTAAAATGTAAAATCTTTATCCACAAATACCTGTTACTCTTCTCATGGTGGACTGAGTCGACACAGAACCCAACCTCCTCCACTGCTTTTACTGCTGCCTTCTAGAGGATTCTAAGTGGGAGCTGGTGGTCTGATTTAGAAGACCTGTTAGCAAATAACAATTACTTTAGTGTAGACCTTTTTGTCATTTCTATTTGTCATTTTGAGGTTGTCCATTAGACTTTTTCTGATAATTGTTTGATATGAAAAGCTAACTGATTTGTTTCATGTTTGAAAGGTTTAAGAAGTGTATTATTTACAATGGCTCAGCAAGCCTGCACCTCTGCCTTTGTTTCCAAGAAAGTAATTGCTATTAGCTGTTTTCACCCACTGGCACAATTCATAAATGCTGCTTCTGATCCATTTTGAAACTTCAGAGAATCGATGTCCAAGATTTTCATTGCACTGAGGAAATCTGGATAGCTGAGTGCTGGGAAGAGCAGAAGGTAGAACATATTTTACCTTTGTACTTACGTGTTTCATTCAATTACAAAAGAATTTGAAACACAAGCATGAAAACAGCTTTTATTAAAAATTGATTTTTAAAACGTTAGGAAGGAAATCCAACTGCAGTCCTTTACAAACACAGGATAAAAGAAAAGTAGCCCCTAACCCTTTTCTATTGCAGGTAACATTTATTCCACCAAAACTCTTTTATGTGGAGTTTCCATTCTTCTTTCAAAACTAGTATTTTAGCATCCACCCTTTGGCAAAAAAGGGCTAAGTGCAATTTCTTGGAAGACCATGAACATTGCGTCATTGCTACAACCTCCCACCATGATCTTTTGTTTTTGTTGTTTTCCCCATTTGTGGAAGAATGTACTGGTTTTGTAGCCTTTTTCTTCTAGGTAGCAAAGGAAACGTTAAAGTATAATAAAAGTGTGAGCCAGGCTAATAGCATATCAGGTCTGGTGAACAGCAGCTTGACCTGCAGAACAGCCAGAAATTGTCATTCAGTCCTTATGTGAACATCAAGCTACTTTGTTCTTTGTCACTGCTCTCTCTTAATCACTTATTCATCACAGGTCTTATCATGGAAAAACTGTTTAAAAATCACAATTCCACAATAGTCACTGTAAAATATTTCTTGTCCTCCAAGCAAACAGTAGAGAAGTAATTCTAGAAGAATTAAATAAAGTAACATGTAGGCTGCCATTGCTGAGTTCTTCAAGACAGGAATGAACACACCCACTCAGAGCAAGAACATCTTAAATCTGTAAAGTACCAAAATCGTGATTCCAAATTAAAAAATAGACAGGCAATCATATCTAAATTCCTTTTAGTCTTACCTGGAAAAGTCCTTCTGCATTAAAGCTGTCATTTAATCCATTTGATGCTTTTATTTTTACACCGAACTACTGCTGCTATTGTTCTTTTCTACCTTATTCATGCCTGCCATCGTGCCTGTATGGCTATTGTACACAGATTGTTTACTGGATCTTTTTTTTTTCTTTTGAAGATTTATTAAAAAAATATAATTTCTCTACATTCAGTTATATGAATCAGTCAAGTCTACCTCTATATCTTTATTCATCAGGTAGTAAAAAGATATATTTTTAAAAGAGCTTGCATAATTTTAATAAATTTGTTTATTTCAATACTGAATTTTAATGTTTCAGTCTGACATGATTTGTTTTACTAAACTGTAGGTACGAGTGAATGATTCTATTTTGCTTTTAGATAACGGATCTTGGGGCTCTTAATCAAGCATGTTGTAGCCACATCTGTCAGCTGACGCTGGGCTGCAGAAAAGCACCTTATGCTTCTCAACGACTTCTACATCAGAGACAACTGGAACGATTGTCCCAGTGTGTGGATTTGATGTGAGCAGGCTCCTCCCAGCTTTTGATGTGTGATGCTCTGATTTTCTACTTTCATGTCTTCAGATCCCATCTGCATAGGTACAGTGAACTTACAATGAATGAACTGTGCTGTCTGACTCGTACTGAGCTGACCTACCTTGAACAAGCAAACTAACAAATGTCCCTGTTTCAAAAAGGGGGATGTTTTCCACTCCAGTAGAAAATTGATTTAGTGATGCTCCCCTCCCCAGCTGGCTGCCTGCCATTTTGTTATGTAGTGTAGGTTCAACATTAATCTAACCTATTTTATTCCGTAAAACTCCAAACAATAATTTGACTTTTTCTCCCTAAAATCACAATGGGATAGGGATATATGAGTATCTTTCAACACTGTCTAGCTAACTCCTAAATTAATTCATTCTTCCACCTTTCTGGAAGTCAGCCAAAGAGATTTATGGGTATGCATGGCTCTGCTACTCATCAATATTGGATGTGGAGATGTCTGTCTGGCACATCTCTGTTTCTGGCTGATCTCAGGGATAGAGATCAACTAAGAAGAGCCTACTACTTATATTAAGACGGAATTAATCTTTTGGGGCACTTTCCCTTGATGACGGTCAGATTTCCAGTTTCCAAATATAGCACATGGACTGGATTGAGTCAGAATTTCTTTCAGGATACATGCTGCTCTGCAGCCCACAGGAAGGTGGGGAATGCCAGCTTTCTAGATGGGATTACAGCAAATGGCACTGAAACATAGAGGACCATCTCACAAGCAAGCAAATTATTGCTGTGATGAACTAAAGGGTGTCTATCCAGTGGATTTGTTGATTTAGGGCAAGGAAAAATCCTCCTTTAAACCACTGGAATTTACTTGTCTTAGGACCAATTGCAGATTAAATTCTATTAATCACTTTTAATTGTGCTCTCACAGGATTTCTTATCTTAATTATAAAGATATCTTATTTCGTATCTTCTTTGGGAATCTAGGTAAAATATAATTTGATATGGCCATTGCTGTATCTAAATTCCAGAGTAATGGAGTATTTTGTTATATGCAATTTCCAGATGACAAGCTGCACCTGTACTGCCCTAGGTTTTATCTTCTGAAAGAGTTCAATATTGCCTTCCTTTCCACTTCACTAAAAACATTCAGGTAGTTCTTTAGTTACATTTAAAACAAACAAACAAAAAAAATGTTTGCTGTAATTGCTCAGATACTTTGTCAGTTTTGCTTTAATTAAGCCCCTGTCACTTGTTGCTCTGCAGCACGTAATTCCCACTATGTCATGACAAATTTAGTTTTCAGCTGCTGCAGGGAATGTTAATGTGAACACATCAATATTCATGTGTCTTGACAGATCGTGAGGTTTAATAAATTGCTTTCTATAAAATAATTTTTTGTGAAATCAGGGGTGTTCCTGTAATAGCACAAAGGAAGCCTGAGGTTGAGGTCTAAAAAAAAAAATCATTTGCTTTTCACTGTATCTAAAAATTAATAAATTATTTCTCCAGTAAGTAATGATGTAGTTGCTTTAGGATAAATATAAAAAAAAAAAAGTGGATGTGGAAGACAATTATGAGAAAAAGAAAGGTTCATTTTCATGTGGTTAATGGCATCTTCACCTCTGATGTTCCCAGATGCACTCATTTCACACTGTCTCTTTTTCTTGCCCACCTCAGGGGAAGTCTTCCATCTCCATTACTGGGACTCAACTATACTACCTTATAGCTATAGGTATGGGGTACAAGAGTCTGTTCCTTTTTCTATGAATCTGAAACAAGTTTTATAGTTTTAAGGCATCAGTGGTATAAAATACTTTAATGGAGCTTTGCTGGAACTAATAGTCTCATTATCAAGGAAAACAAGAATTTGACAACATCAGACTCAGCATGAGAGTTTTCTCATTGAATGTTATATAACACTAAAAGTAAAGCACATTCTAAGGCTGAACAACCGGTGTAATTTGGGGAGATTCCCACGGGACTAATCAAAGCAATACTGCAAATCAGTCAGGATGCAAGGACAGGGACAGGTGGTACTTTAGCCTCGAGATGTGACTCCCCAGAATCTAACAACAGTTTTGAGTTTAAGTTGTGGTGAAACAACCAAAGAGAAATACAATGATTAATGTAGTTGCAAAGTTGGGTGAGATGGTGTTGTATCATAAGAAGGAGGGGACCAAAGTGAAGCTTGTAGCCAGGAGAGTGAGGCTCATGAACAAGAAAGAAGAAAATTCTGAACATTTTCCCAGTATAAATTGCTTCTGAGTGCTTAAGATGGCAAACCTGTAGAACAGCATTCAGAAAGGAAGATAACCTCATTTTCTCAGCTCAGCTTCTTTCAATTGCCTTAACCCAAACTTTATCAAAAAAAAGAAAAAAAAAAAATCATTTATGTGATTGATATCAGAACTTTAATTTCTACCAGCTCTTCTCTTCTCATTATTTAGTATGGCTCTCCAATGTTATGGCGATATCAGTAAGAGACACAGACATGTGCTTGGTGGATATTAGCAGTGAAAGCTGCTTTTTAGAACCCTACAGAGACTTTACTCTGTAAAGAAATGCCTCGTGAATTTTAGTTCTTATTCCTTAGAAACTATACCTGTATACCTCTATGTATTAATCAGTTTGCTTATAGCCTGATTGCTTCGGAGCAGGGGCTGTGTTCTGCAGAGAACAGCTGGGCAGCATCACTTAGAATATTCACACCAGTCTAAGACACAAGTATTCCTTATTATTCTGGGACTCACCTGCAGCTTCTTCTATAAACGCTTGGTTTGCCTATAAAAAGGATTGTTAGTGACTCAATTCACTTACTGTTTCATTTTGGTTGCACCAGAACCAGCAAGAGAGATTCAGCCTAGGGTTGAAATGTTAGGAGAGTTTGGGAATGTGGACAATCACTGAACAGTGTTAGCTGGAATGAGGAATCCTCTGCGCTAGGATTAGGTGTGAAGAGCATCATGTGTAAATGTTTGCATTTTTAAAATTAAAAAAAAAATACAGATGATGGCCATGTAACTAATGGTAAAGCTACAGTATTTATTTTAAACATTATTTGAATGGGTTTTAGGTATGCAAATGTAAAGAAAATAAAAACGTATTAAACAACACTGAAAATAAGCACTTACATAATGCATAAGCACATTGCTAATACAAACAAAAAACACCTTTAATATTTCAATCAAAATAACCTTGAATATTATCAGATGTAGCTCACTGGTGGAAGTCTAGGGAAGAAACACATAGCAACCATTCAGGTGTCTTAAAGTTTCATTTCCTTTCTGGTTATCCTAGGAGAATGATTGCAGTGTGGTGTGTTTTTCTTTTTTTTTCTTTCCAAAAATTATGCAGAGGAAATTAAAAATATTGCAGAGGAAAGACAATATAATTGTTTTCCTGGTGATTATTTCTCTTTGTTTTCCTCTTTATCTTAAAAGGAAGTTACTTACTTCTTCCAGAACTGTGATTTTTCATTATATATATTTTGCAAATATGTATATTCCCTGTAGGTGTGCATGACTATTGCAGCTAAGTTGGATATTTTGTGATAATTTGGGAAAACAAAGTGGAAAAATTGTGCCTAAGACCTAAGGTTTATTTAAGTCCTGATAATCAAACGTGAGAGCTACTTATTGTCAAGGGTTTAAGCCAGAACACAAGTCAGACAAGTTTAAAGCTTTACTTTGATGCAGAAAGTGGTCACCCAGCTGTGATCAGGGTTAGCTTGGTCTATTACAGGATCTTTTAAGTACTGTTGGGTTAGAGAAAGGACTAGAGCCAATAAGGGATAATATATATATGTATTAAAAAAAAATAAATCATATTCATATAGAATAGCTATGATTAATGCCAGCCATAACATTCAACAACAACAAAATCACTGAAGAACCTGATTTATTTCTGGGGTTCAGATACTCTGAAAGCCTAGATTGCAAACAGCTACCGATCTGTATGGACAGAGTAGATTTGAAACAACAGAGCTGAAGAGATTTCCAGGGTATGACAAAAGATAGGAGTTTTTCTTGGTAATGCTCAGCTCTTAGAACTGTGATACAATGACACTTTTTATTACCTTCTACCCATATGTAAATCTCAGGAGCTGCTCCGGAAATGATATTTAAGAGTGATGCTGCTGTAAATCCAGAGGTTCCCAGCTAGATGTTGTTGGGGGGGAAGGTGAGATTTGGCATCTTGCTGCCCGTTAGAATAAAGCTATGTTAGTTTGGGTGAGAATATGAGTGTCAGGTCCTTGGTGAAAAGTTAGCATACTTGCATACCTGATCTTTTGCTTTTATATCTATTTAGTGTCTTATACCCCAAGCAAGCCTGAAGGATGTTACAAACACTGACAAGAAATCTTTGGAACACAGTCACCTTTGTGCACTGTATAAGGGCAGAGAATTTTGCTCAAGGAAATAAAGGCAAACTCCTACTTTCATAATAATAATAATAAAAAAGCCAGACAGATGGTAACCAAATCAATGCATGGTAAGATGTCAAAACATGTTGAGCACTGTATTGGGACCTGTTTAGGGAAAATCATAGGACTATAAATTCTGTTAAGCTTTTGAATGACCTATTAATTTAATAGCAGGAAGTAAACCCTTGTTTTGTACAATTGCAGGTCTGCTGATGATCCTTCAAGTTAAGTGAGGTTATTCACAGAAATAGTTGCCAAGATCAAGAAGTGATATATACATTGGGCATTCTGAAGATAGAGAAATTGTGTACTATGATTGCTCTCAATTAAAAAGATTAGACATATGAAGGAACCATCACTTTCACTCTGAAGACTTCAAGTCACTAACTTAAAGGAAAATGAAATACATGTTTCTCTGAAAGGGTATGTACTTTTCACTTGAGACATCAGAAATGGTTATTAAGGTTTTATTGCTGAAATTGTACAGCTTCGCCCCTCAACTTATTCCATCTTCAGCTTTTTTTTTTAAATGTTTTGATAACAGTTCTAGTACAGCTGTATTTTTTGCTGCTATTTCATTTCATAGGTAGATATTCTTGTTTATGTGAGTCTCTTACGCAGCAACAGAGAAGAAAAGAACTGTATGTGATGTTCTGCTGCTTATGTCATCATGGCTGCTTCTAGCAAATATATTTGTTTAAGGGCCTTCTTGAAGGGAACCACTCTAACTTGAGCCCTCACCTGAATTATTAGGAAAAATGAATATGTCCCAAAGAATGCTTTGAATAGCCAGCTGCCTTTCTTGCAAACACACAACAGAACACAAACAAGGAGAACTTTATTAGGGAAAATTAAGTTATTAACATGAAAATTGTAGCAAACAACTTCATACTTCAGTTGAACCTGCTGAGCAGTTGAGAGGCCAGTTATCAAACTGAGGCAGACTTGTTAATGAGCTCAGCTGGCTGGTTAAACAAATTCAGGTTATCGTGTGGGACACCCAGAGGTCGTGTTCTTCTTGTAGAAGTAGGGTAGTCTAATGTGGATGAAGTGAAACATTTAATGACCCATATCCTCATCCAGTTTGTGGATTGGCTGTTCTACACAACCCCACAGAGATGAAAAGAGACCCGGCCGCACCTTGTTATTTGAACTCAATAAGGGAATGAACTGTCAGAAAGAGAACCCAGCTCTGTTGCTTCCCCCATTTTCTAAATCTAAACTATTGTACAGATATGGTAATTTCCCAAGTGGCATTAGAAATAGCATGGATATTTAACAGTGATTTTGGCAGTTACGAGGGCTGGGGCTAATGGCATTTGTGGAAAAGGTGGGCTGGAGAAGGGGAAAGTCAGAGGAGCCTAAAGTTGTCTTTGGTTGGATGGCAGACAGCTGAGACTTGTCCAAAATCTAGGGCAGAAGCAAGATGGGGTTCCAATTACCAAGGTGGTACTTTACTAAAATGACTAGCATTAAAATTGACCGGTTTAAGAAAAAGAAGCTCTTTATTGCTTCTTTTTAAGAGCTGATCACTCCTGTGCTTTGCAGCTATGGTAAGACAGACAATGACAGTGTCCTGAGTGGAATCCAAAAACAAATTGGCAGTGCAGGTGGTGGACAGTAAATTAGATTTTAAAAGCTCTTTCAGGTTTAATAACTTGAAATGAACCCAAACTTTGAGACAAGAAATATGCTAAAAATGTCAGTGTTCCAGAGGTGGACTGGAAGAGGTAGAAAGAAGCACAAATTGGTAAAAATGATTTGTATAAAGCCATAATGTAATCACTCCACCAGTGCATTACGTTATCAGCTAGCTGCCAAACTGCTATTAGCACAATTAAGATGATTGCTGGATAGCGAACCGTCGTTTTATGTCACTCCACGGCATGACAGTTATTTTTAAGGAACGCTATCACCTAGATTTCTGTTACCAGCTCAAACCCTGCCAAGTCGCTGTGTAACAAGGATCAGGGCTTTGAGAGGGCATCCTGCACTCTGTGTGACTGCGGGCAGCATCAGTGCTTCATGCAGTCTTCTGCGCTGCCATCCCTGTGACTGAGGCGTTGAACAAGGTCATGCTGCGTGTACTTGGCATTGGGATGGGTGGCACACAGGAGGGGGTGCCAAGCTGGAGCATTCCCACCATGGCTTCACTTGCAGCATGATGACCCTACACATGAAGAAAAGGGCCAGTTATCACAAAAAAAAAAAAAAAAAAAAAAAAGGCATAAAGGTGAAATAAGCACTCCAGCTAACAACATGTGAAGCTGCTGAAAACGTTTGTATCTCCCCTGGGGCAGGTCGGTGCTGCCAGCTGTGCCGCCCAGTCTGTCCTTGCACCAGCTCCAGCCCGAGCTGCTCACAAGGAGCCATCTGCCTTTGCAGATTTACCACAAAAACACAGAAAAAGCGTTAAAACAGGTGCTAAACGCCCTCCCTGCCAGGAGCACCCCCCACCCCCTCGGGCCTGGTCCCGCAGCGCCTCACGGGACTCCGCGGCCCCGCCATTGGCGTCAGCGGCGGCGGCGAGGCCCCGCCCTTGGGCGCCGTTCAAACCGGGGCGGCGGGAAAACGGGAACGGGGCCTGGGGCGCGCGGCCAGGGCGGGAAGGGGCCGGGCACGCGGGGCCGGCGCTGAGGGAAGGGGCTCGGCGGGGCCGCGGCGCTCTGCTTGTGCAGCCGCGCTGACGGGATGCTGAAGTTTAAGTGCGGTGCCCGGCAGCCGGCAGAGGCCGGCCCCATGGAGCCCATCGCCAGCCGCGTCTCCCGGCTCAATTTGCTCTTCCAGGTAAAGAGCGGGTGGCCCGGGGTTTGGCGAGCTCCGGTTTGGCCATAGCGTGTGCCAAACGCAGCTTTTCTTATCGGGATGGGCACCCAAAGCATGCCCGGGGGGGTTGGGGAGGAAGGGGCAAAAGGAAACAATACTTCCTTCGAGTTCAAAGCGTGCACCTTGTTTGCATGAAGCTGAGGGGATAGTAGCTGATCTTCTTTTCACCTGCACTCTTAATGTTTTATCCTGAGGGGCTTTTCCCACATCAAGGTGTAATATTGCATTTTGTGACTTCCAGTCCGCAGTTTTCTTTCACGGTGATGTAACCCGGGGTTTGTCATGAGGTGGGTTTACCTAACCAGCTGCTATTTGATCAGCTGATGTTCAACAGCTTTTGCTTCCAGAGCTAATATTGATGCCGATTGCTTAAACTATTTGTGCCATGGAAAAAAAAAACATATGGTACAATGTCAAGAACACGCCAGTCAGATGAGAATCAGCAGTAGATTGCAGGCAATTTCAGGAAAGCTGTGATTTGAACTTCAACAACCTTTACAAGATCGCTTTATCTAAAAGTCAAATACCTGTGACAGCTCTTGCAGATAGACGTAGTGAGTTGATATATTTACCTCATGCTTTTTGCCTTATTTGTCTAATTTCTAGAGTAGTAATTTTTAAATAGATAATATATAATCTGCTCTATACATATGTTATTGATTTGAGGCTTTTCATTGTTGTCTGAGACTCCATCTGCTGTTGCTTCTTTTTTATTCCAGGGGAAGCCACTCTTTGTGACTCAACAGCAGATGTCTCCTCTCTCCCGGGAAGGCATCCTTGATTCTTTATTCGTTCTTTTTGAAGAATGCAGAAATCCCTCTTTAATGAAAATTAAACCTGTGGGCAACTTTGTCAGGAAGTGTAAGTGGTTTTTAGACTAATCTTCAAGTGTAATTTTGAAAGATAATGCTTGAAAATATACACGTTTAAATGATGCTCTAGTTATTTGTTAATGATTGTAAGGTAGGACTTGCACCTTGTGGACAGACTCGATGTTACAAGGGGAACCTTGTCAGGTCCAAAAACACCAGTGGCTTTTGAAGTTCTGTGACTCTAAAGCACACTCTTCATAGCTTGTATTTTACTTATAGCTGAAGAGGCACTTTTGATAAAAGTAGAAAGTTCTGAGTATATATAATGGAATTATATCAGAAGTTGAAGCAGGGCAGTGACTAAAGGTGAGGAAAGTTATAGAAATTAATGTGCTAATACATATCTCTTTCAGCTTGAATTAGTATTTCACATTCCATGTCTTAACCTACTTTGCCTGTGTGACCTATAAGTAGTAAGCCTGTACTTCAGAAATAATTCCTGATGGAGGAAATATTTTACTGACAACATGCTCAGATTCTTTTTTTTTTCTTTAAAAAAAAAACAACTTAACTTTTCTATTAGGATACACTGAAAATTTAGTTAAAGGGTAACTTATGTACTCTGTAACAGTTCCATCCAACAGTTTCTAGATATTAATTAGGTTGAGAGTAGTTTTTTGCTGGAGTCTGAAGAATTTTTAGAACACTACAGAGAGCACTTGTTTATCACATTGCATACCGTTGGAAACTAGTCAATGGGAAGCTTAAACCAAACATCTGAAATAAGTGCCAACGGTTATTTGTTAGACAATAGACTAGTGCCTCCCACAGGCAAAGGGCTGAACCCTGTCACTTGACTTGTGGAACTCACTGGGTAAAGCCCTCAGATTTAACAAATATATTTTGTGTTGGCAAAGGATGGTTGGAAAGAAATTAGAAACAAAAGAGGCTATCAGCCTCTGATGTTATGAATGGGACAGAATTATGGTTGCTATGGGAACTGTCTTAGCATTTCCTGATTCTTTTGTATGCACCATATTTCAGTCTTAACTATGCATTAATACTGTCTTTTTCTAGTACTTGTATACACTTTTTTTAAAGAAGCATATTCTGGAATGATTTAACATTTCTATAGAGACTGGGCTGAGAAGACTGCTTTAGTTTTTATTCCCTGTTGCGGATGTTGTGTTTATGTTTAATGTAAAAATAAGTGTTTTATTTTTATAGATGCAGAGACTATAGCTGAATTAAGGGAACTGCAACCAAGTGCGAAGGATTTTGAAGTAAAGAGTGTGGTTGGCTGTGGTCACTTTGCAGATGTAAAAGTAGTAAGAGAGAAAGCTACAGGTGATGTGTATGCTATGAAGGTGATGAGCAAGGAGTCTTTGTTGGCGCAGGAGCACGTATGTATATTTTGTTGTTATGATGGTAGTACAATAAACTACAAGTTGTGAAGCATTTCCTTTTTGTCACAACAATTATACTTAATTTAATTTTTATAAATTTACAAATTTTTATTTAATATAAAATGGAATGGGAAGAATCATTCTATGTAAAGTATCACATTTGTTTGTAGTTTTGCTGTGGCTAAAAGTCATCGTCCTAGACCATGAATCTACTAGGTGAGGTGCCACTCAAAACAAAAAAAAATCCTTGTCTCAAAGAGCTTATGTAATTATTAAACAAGAAACAACAGATGAAGAAAATATTAAATCTGTATTGATCAGCTCGTTGAACAACTTGATGTCTTGAATTTTCAGGCAATCTATTCTTTTTTTTAATTTTAAAGAGCAATGTAGAATGTCAAGAGTGGGTGTGAAAGCAAACTGGTGACTGAATTTTTATGGAGAGCCTCTCGTTAACTTGAGAGATGTGCTACTTGAAAACTTAAATTAAAAAAAAAAAAAGTTAATGGAGGTTGTTACCAGAGGTTGATGAGAAGTAGAAGTTAATCTTTCACCGATGAGAGATGGCATGGAGGACAGATTCTGTGAAAGGCCTCATGAACTTGTACAGCGATATCTAAATTAGTTGTTCCCAATATATGGCTACAGTTACACTGCTCCTGAGTTTCTCTAGCGTTGTCTGTGGCTGTCAAAAATGAAAGTAAATTGAAATTGCTCTTGCTGTGGCACAGGTTGGCAAGAAAAGCAAACTACGATGTTACCCTCAATATGACACATAGTCAGTGAAAGTAGGGACCACTGATCTCAATGAACTAGCAATATTTCTGTAATAAAACTAATTCATTGTTGTCTGGCTGCATATATGAATAATGGAATAGTTGCTAAAGTAGGATTTCAAGATAAACTTGTCTTACAATGTCTTACATAAATTTGTTACAGAATTAACTATGAGATGCTATCCTGTAATTGTCCCAGCATCTTTTTGCTTTTTGAGATTACTTTTATTTTATTAGGGCCAATCCAGATTAGGTCAGGATGGCACTCCTAACTGGTAGATGTTTCTCCAGTTTGACAGGAGAGCTTAGCTTTGCTGCAGGGACAATTCAGTTGCAAAGGAGCTAAACAAAAGGTGTGAGGGGAACTGAAAGCCGAAGGTGTAAAATTACTTTTAGAGGTGCATATCACAAGGAAATGGTATTTAATGGTTTCTAAGTATTTTTTGGTGTGTGTGTGATATGTGTCTTTGGCACAAACTTTCATCTTTCTAAAGCTAGGGAATTCTGATACATTCTAACCCATTTTGATCAGGATGTAACTGAATGTTTTCTTTTTTATAGGTGTCATTTTTTGAAGAAGAACGCAGTATATTATCTCAGAATACCAGTCCATGGATTCCACAGTTACAGTATGCGTTTCAAGACAAGAAAAATCTCTACTTGGTAAAGAATGCTTTGTTTCTTCTCTGTAGAACACTGTTACCATTGTTATACTTAAGAAGAACGTGATGGCTGAAATGTACTTACCTTCTGTAAATTTTCCTGCATTCCGTTCTGCTCTTTGATAGGTGTCCAGTATAATACGGGAGAGTTGAACTGAGTGTCTTTGATACATATAAACTGTATCTCTTCCTCTAAATTTTTATGTAGGTTATGGAATATCAGCCTGGGGGGGACTTACTGTCTCTCTTAAACCGATATGAGGACCACCTGGATGAGGCTATGGTGCAGTTTTATCTTGCAGAGCTGGTTCTGGCTATTCACAGTGTCCATCAGATGGGTTATGTACACCGGTAGGTAAAGATTGCTTTGCATTGCACATAGTATTTAATCAGTATCGTTCCAGATAGTGTTCTGGAATGATGCATTCTTGTTTTTTATATTCTGTCCTCTTCAAGGACAGTATTTCACGTGCTGTATCAGGAGAGAAAATTAGAAAGTTAATCATACTCCAACTGTAATTGCAGCTAAAAGCATTAACTTTGATATAAAGTTCAAACTGAAATTAGAAGGGAATTGTTACATACATTTTCTGGAGGCTTAGTAAAAAGAGGCCTTAATGTTGCACTATGGAAGAAAAGTCTTTTCCAGAACTGAAGGCTTGTTGTTATTAGAACCAAACATTACAGTAAAGTAGTGTAATTGGTAAAGCTTGTTGTACCCTGACTGGTGAACAGGGCAGTATAGTATGTTGGAATAGTTAAACATCACTGAGTTTTCTAAAGATCATATCAAGGCATGGAGGCTAAAACTGCATGCATTTTTAAAATCACATTGGTGATTTATCCCATTTATTGATGGGTGTAACTGAACACTTTGTTTTTTGTAGGTGTCCCTTTCTAAGAAAGACTTATTCCATAAATATATTCAATTCTGAGACTTTGAAAATGTTATGTAGCATTTTACGTTCCAAGCAGCTGTAGTGGTTGCACTTAGAGCATACAGGCTGTGGCTTTCTAATGCAAGGTGGCTGCCTGGATTTGAAAGATGCACGGAATAAGTTTGGAGGAAATTTAGGATGAAAGCTACATAATACTATGCTGTAACTCAGTTACAACATAGTCAAAGTATCACAATAGGTTAGTGCAAAACCATCTTTTCTTTTCATCTTTTGTCAACGACTGTTAAATTTCCATGAAATACGGGGAACTTCACTAATTTCATATTAACTTGGAAGCAGAATAACGACTGGAAGTAAGACTCAAATCCTAATCCATTGTTAAAGTTTTATGCAGCTGAGCATATGGTTTAGTGCAGCTGAAAAGGGAGGTACTGATGTGCAGATGTGTCAGTGGGGAACAGAATAAAAAGGTACTGATTGCTTTATTCTTTACTTACAGAGATATCAAGCCAGAGAATGTTCTTATTGACCGAATAGGACACATTAAACTGGTGGACTTTGGGTCAGCTGCCAAAATGACAGTAAACAAAATGGTAACAATGTGGATTTAAGATTTGTCTATGGCTTGTTTGGATATTCCAGTCAAAAAGAGAACTGATGTTATATGCGTTCATTGATTACACCTTGTTCTTCTGCCTTTCTTGTCCAACGTGGAGTCTATTCACAATGATTTTTTTCCATTCATGAATGTCTTTTCAAACATGAGCTTGGCTATCTTTTGCAGCTCTCAATAAATACATATTTGTGTATTCAAATTTTAATATGTAAGTAGGGTAAAGGCAAGTCTTTATGATGGTGCTGTATTGCAATACAAAATCATATTTTTAGAGATTTTCACAACTGTTGAATGCTGTGTTTGAAGAAGGTTATGGATCTACAATTGTTTGCAATTGGATTGAAAGTTATGTTTGCTGTAACTAAGCTGGCATAGTTTTGAGGACAGGGAGCTCTTAATTAAACTGAGTCACATTCTGATGTTCAGGGATTCAGCTTTAACCACCAAAAGGTACTGTATTCAATGCTGTGAATAAGTTGAACTTTTTAATAAGTTGATTCTAAAATTAGTGAACTGCATACAATTTCAAACAATATTTTGAAATAGACCTCAGTGAGAATATGAAGTTATAGAACAGATTACTCATTTGTTCTATGATTTACAATCATAGAACATGATTTACAATCATAGAACAAATCACATTTACATCATTTTTTTCATTTTTCCTCGTTCTTCCCTTTTCAGTGTTTCTCTGCATTGCATTTTTCTTGTAAGTTTTTTTTCTTCACGTTATCTGTTTTTTCAATCTTCTTCAGGTTTCTGTGTTAGTTTCCCTGCTTGTTTGTTTCACTCTTTTATGACAGTGTAAATATGATTTCAGTTTTGGTTTCTGAATTACCTTTCCTAAGCACTCGTGAAATTTGAATACTAGCTGATCCTGAACACAGGGCAAAAAGGTACAGATGACACAGAATGGAATGAAAGCAGGGAATAGTTATGTCTAAATTTGACTCTTTTTTGAAAATTGAGCTCTGTTGTTCCCATTAATAGCAGTTGAAGCAGTAAGTAGTGCTAGAGTATGCATACTGCTCAAAACATCAGTGTTCGGTAATGCTGTGCTTTTTATAATGCTGCTATTTTACTTCAGCTGCATATAGTTTGCAGTGACAGCTCTAATAATTTGACTCCTTTTTTGTATCAAATAGCTCTCTTTCTGTAACTTCACTTGGAATATCTTTACTTCTACTGCTTCTAGGTAAATGCCAAGCTGCCTGTTGGTACACCTGACTACATGGCACCAGAAGTGCTGACAGGACTGAATGGGGATGGCAAAGCTTCTTATGGCCCAGAATGTGACTGGTGGTCCTTAGGAGTCATTGCATATGAAATGATTTATGGAAGATCTCCGTTCACTGAGGGAACATCAGCAAAAACTTTCAATAACATCATGAATTTCCAGGTAGAAAGAATTCCTTCCATGTTCCTGGGTAAAAAGGTTGTCACTGAAGACTATATTTTTTTTTTTACAGTTGGGAAAAGGAGCTTATGGATGTTTCTTACTTTGACATGTTCATAAAATATTTAGTGTGTGTGTGTATATATATATATATATATATGCTTTATAAAGATTTTAGTATTTTATTTATACATACATCTGTATTGCAGATATAAAGTTATTTTTTATAACAGCTGTCCAAAAATAGCCATCTGCAATACAGGAATTAAAAAAGATATAGCTGTCCATTTTAGGGACCTATAACTGTAGCATCTCCAAAATAATCTAGGAGAAAAATGGGAAGGATGAATTATGAATTGATAAAGTTTTCAAATGATACTAAGTATTTCTGGATAGTAAAGGGCTAGCTATGAAGAGCTGCAAAAAGACTTGAGGATATTGAGTGTCTGCAGGATTGAAATGTCATGTGAAATTTAGCGTAAATAAATTCAAACTAGTGCGTGTGAAATGAAAAGTATCCCCACTTTACCTAGTGGTGGGCTCAAGAAAAATATTTTGAAATTATGATCTAGAAAAATGCTCATTTAGTTCTTAGTAACAGAACAAAAATAGTACGTCGAATGGTAGGAGTTAATAGGAAAAAAAATCATTTATCTGGGAAAAAAGTGAAAGAAGAATGATTGTCTATTATAACCTCTAGTCTGAGAATTAGAGGCATCAAATGAAAGTAGCCAGCAGTGACTACAGAGCAAACCCAGAAGGATACTTCACACAGCACATTATGGCAAAGATCTCCCCAGCATAAGTTTGCAGCTACTGAACATTTATATGGTTTCAAGAAGTAACTAAACAAATCCAGAAGAATTTTTAAAGAAGAATGCATTGAGATCTGGCAAACACAAAGAGATTGTCCTTGCTTCACAAAATCCTAAGCCACAAATTCTTGAAAGCTTGGGAGGATTCTCTGGGGAAGTGTCTTGTAGTCTTCTGTTTGTGTATGCCATTGACCATTGCTCAGCATAAGATGGTGAACCGGGTCTACTATTTGTCTGATGTAATATTTATCTAATATTCATCCCTTTTGCCTGATGTATCTCTGATTATTGAAGTTTAAGAGTCTTACTGTTCTGAGACTGTTTTGCTACTGAACAAAATTATTTTATTTCTAACCCAGAGGTTTCTGAAGTTCCCAGAGGATGTGAAAGTCAGTGGTGAATTTCTCGATCTGATCCAGAGCTTGCTTTGTGGGCAGAAGGAAAGGCTGGGTTATGAGGGACTCTGCTGCCATCCATTCTTTGCTAAAATTGACTGGAATAATATCCGTAACTGTAAGTAGAATAACACTGCATTCATAAACAATTCCTGATTTCTTGGATGACATGAAATTGTGTGCAATGTGAGTATTTAAGTGTGTTTGATATGAGCCATTAATAATGAAACAAGACTGTGTTCTGGAGTATGTTTTTTAACAAAACAATTTGTTCTGGTTTTTGGATAGGATGTGTTAACATTTCTTAGATGAAAATTGTAAGGTAAGATGAAGTTTAATATGTTTCTATATGAATTTCTGATGCAATTGCCATATTACTGTAGGCAGTAGACTAGAAAATCAGTGGCCTTTACATGTCTTTTATCAGATTAAAATGCATCGGTGTGTTCTTTCAGGCCTTTTGCATTTCGGCTTGATTAATTTTGGCTTTTTTTTTTTTTTAAATTGTATCTTTATCTTTCTCTCATTGCTTGTGATCCAATTTCTAGATACATGGTTTTTTTTTAATCTTCTGCAGGTGATAAAATGTCAGAGGTTGTAGGGGGCATTGGTGTTTTTTCTCAAAGTTAATGTAACTAATAAATGACTAATTTTTACGGTAAAAAAAAATCTGTTCCTTTAGGAATGGAATAAAATAAGTGAAGCAGATAACTTTCTATGCAGAAAGTAGTTTATAATACAAAGGAAATAACAGAATTTAGTATTTGGAAGTATTGAGGCATCAGCATTGTGGCAAAAACAAGTATTTCTGAGGTCATCAGCGATCTCTGCCCAACTTATGTTGGATACCCTTTAAGTTATTTGGACTGTAAAATTATCTGCGCAAAGTACATGTCTTCCATATATTCCTTATAAAATATGCTGCCCTGTAGTAAGAGCAATGATTGTGCTCTAATTGCCATAAATTGCTAAACCAATGCTTCTGCTTTTGATGACTATCTCAGCATTTCAGCTGTCAGCTCCACAGAATGTGTTTACTCACTTTTCTGTTGATTCATTAATTCCGAACTTGTGGAGCTGCTGTTCTGGTAAATGCCATTGTTTCTGCCCGTTGAGAGCCATTGAGCCCTGAGTGAGAAATCTTTCTCATCGTTTCAACGTATGCTTCCCAGGCTTCAGCTAGCTCTGCCTTCTTTACCCAGAATCCTGTCTAAGCAACCAGTTTCCATTTCTGAAATTTTTGTATTGCATTTTTATCATATTATCTTATATCTGGAAAAAAAAAAAATGGTATTTGAGCATATGCTGTTGTGTTTCCCTGGCAATTGCCTGTCCAGCATTTACACAACTGCACAGGTTAATTGAGAGTCTTTTTGCCATTTCATGTAATAACAGTAATTTTGATGGGCAAGCCCTGATGTCATTATAAAGGTTAAAATAGTCATTTGGATTTTTTTTTAAATCCTGTTTTCGCCTGCAGCTGTCCAGTGGATTGCATCATTCCCTGTAATATCCAGATCCACCTATGGTGAAGATTCATGCAGTTTTGACCCCTGACTTTGTTGTTATGTCTCATACATCTTAAAAACCTCATTGTAACTGGCACAAAACACAGCAGTCCTCTTGATTTTAGTAGCAGATTCAATGTGTCACCTATTGCTTTGCTCTCTGCAGTGGTTCTTCATTTGCTGGCCTATTCAGGGCAGTGTCACCGTAGTTCTATTCAAAAGCCTCGATGGGTTCAGCCTAGGCTATCTAAGAGGTTTCTTTCTTATCTTGACCTCCTATGATAGTGTGGTTTAACTGGAGCAATGGCAGCCTGCGAAAATTAGGAAGCCAGTGAGTGCTGGAAGGGGTCACAGGATTTATAGTTAAACTAAGGAATCTCACTTCCTCAAGTTAATATGGTAAGATTTTGGGGGTATAGAATATGAATTTATCTCTAACAGGTCATTGTTAAATCAATTCTGTGTCAACACACTCAGACTTCTCTCTACTCTATAAAAGCAATGATTTTATTTCCATTTCAGACTGAGAAAGGTAGGGAAAAAATTGGTACCCATGCCTTGCAAGTATTTAAATTATCATGCTGGGTGCTCCAGGATAACCATTCTTAATGCACCACTTTTGGTTAAGAATGTGCAATTCAGGGGGTTTTCTGTGTTATATTTTGTTGTTTGGTAACCTATGAAACATTTGACTTTTAAGTAAACTCCTTTCCAAAAGATAGTTTCCTTCCAAAAAGCTCCCATTTTGGGTTCGGTTAACATGTCCACAGAAGCAGCTCTTAAGTTACAGAAGGAGAATCCAGTCATTAACCAAAGGTGAACTTCAACCAAATCTGTCAACTGGTAATTTTATCCTTCCTTAGAAATGTTTTATTGAAACATGCTTGCAGATTTTGCTGTCTGTACTCACCAACTTTTCCTATTTAATGACTTCAAAAGTTTTTTTTCTTTTTTTTTAATAATTCAGAAGACTGTTTAATTTGACAGAACTTACCAAAAATATTTTGGATTTTATACAAAATAAAAAAAAATATTTTGGATTTTTATACAATCTGTATAATCTGTCAATATTAATAATAATATTGCTAACCACCTCTTGTCTGAAAACCAGAAACCATATCAGCTGTTTAATCTAAAATGAAAAATTTGTCTAATAGAGGTTATCTGAGAGATTGTCATAAGATTCTGTTGCAATCTGATATATATATACATATAAAAATATATATTTTTATATATAAGAGTCATTCATTTTAAGAACTGTTTTGTAACTGTATTCCAAGAAGTCTTGAAATTGGAATGGCGTATTTGGTCTTGCATGGGGAAGCTAAATATATGAGAAAAAAGGAATGAAGGTCTTGTGCAAATGAGGACTTCAGAAAGTGTTGAAGATTAATAGCAGAAGACAGCCTAAAATCAAACAGGCAGTAACCTAAATCTCCCTTAATAATTCTGCAATTCATCCTAAACCCCAAATTGTCATTGAGTATGCTAACAGTTAAACATTCTGATGTTTCCTTTAGCTGTTTGCCTTCAGAAAAAATGTGTTGACTTGTCTCTCTAAGTGGAGATCACTTTCATGTCAGATTGAAGATGACTTTTATTAACAGAACTGTATGTGTTGGATCATTGCCTTGAGAGAACAGAGAAGATGTTAAGATACTGTTACATAGATGGCTTAGAACTAATATAATGTCTTTGTTCAAGTGGCCTTAGACAAAACATCCTTTAAATTATGTCCGTTAGACCTGCTATTTTCTCTTTTTCTTCCATAACACTGTACTGAAAAAGGCCTCTTAAAACATGAGAGAGTAATGCCTAACCTACTTAAAAAGGCTGTGCAGATGCTTCTCCCCAACAAGTATATATAGATCACCTCGTAGATCAAGAGAAGACGCACTTTTATTCTTTAGAAGTGTTTTGTATTTCCTGTAAATTTCCTATTTCATTTAAGTCTTTCACTGTCCCAGGGGAAATGTGCTCTCTTCTCTGAATTCACATGAAAATATTTTGAAAGGAGGGAAGGACCTAATTAAGGCAATGTTCCTTGAACTAGTCAGAAATACCCACTAGTGCAGGGAAAACAAACAAACCAGGCCTCCCCTTCCCCACCAAAACCTAACCAAACAAATCCCCCTTTTTTTCCAGAAGAGACGTTTTATCCAATCTTGACGATAAACTGGTTAAAGTACTGCATTGTGGTTTTGGTTTAACTTAGCAACCTACAACACCCCCTTTTCCTCTGAAAGTCATTCTTTGGAACAGATGGAAGAGGGTTACATCCTTCCACAAGTAGGGAGGTATCTAGGCAAGCAACTGGCTTTTTTTAAAGCATGCAGTTCCTTCCAAGATACTTTAAATGGTAAACAGAACATATACGTTCGTTTGAAACAAATCAAAGGAAGAAAGAGGTCTTTATACAGTTCGTAACAGTAGAAGCATCAGGTCTACTGTCTTTTTTGACTTATAGTTTTGCCTTCCTTTTGGGTAAGCCTGAAAGAAGTGCAAATTTTTCACCTTGTCAGATGTGATGGTGTGGTTTTAGCATTTAGTTCTTTTAGGCTTATCTTGACCTCTGCTGAAGGATTCTTCCTTTTGAAGAAGGAACTGATAAGCACATCTATCCATTTGCATTCATTCTTGTTCCAAAAATACAATAACTGTGTGAGTCCTGTGATTCTAAGCAAGAAATAATAATGGATTATTAGAGATTGGCTAGAGATTGTGTCACCATGTGACCCTCATTGAGAACCAATTTGATATCCATATTAGCTTGCTCTTACAAGACTCCTCTGTTTATTCTGTAGGCATTTTGGACATCAGGTGGAGGACTTCTTAGTCTTAGGAATAACGGACTAAGTAGAAGCTACCAAGTAATCAGACAGAATGGACCTAGCATTTTTTCCCATAGACATATTCCCTCTGATTCCTAAGTGGGTTTTCTCCAGTGTCCTGAAACTTCGGAAGAAGCTCTGAATCTCGATTTCAATCACTGTTGACAGTTCAGAATGACTTAACATCTTGAGGTGTTTTTTTTGCCTCTCCCCTTTTTTTAATGACTGTTCTATTTTTTTTTTCGTTAGTCACTACTGTTTCTTGATAAAAGTATTGTAACAAGGTTATACTGCAAAGTTGCAGTTTATGGACTGTCAGTCATAGAATTTCAGTGAATGTAAAATAGAGAGCAAATGCATTTTCAATATTTTTCAAAATAGTGTTCAAAATTTCTCTTATTTGTGCCCATCTATTAAACATTACAAGAAACCGTAGTGTAAAATTCTGTGCTCTTTAAATTAGATACCCACCAGCCCCAAGGGTTTAGTCTGCCTCACATTCAGTTTTTCATTTTTGCATCCATTGTTCCCCTATTGAATCTATTTTATCTTTTTAAGTGCGTGCTGTTCATAGGCATATTTAAATTGTATATTTTTATGCATGTAATTTGGCTAGGTATTCTTATTCTTGGTAAGAAGAAAGACTTTCTTTTTGATTGTAATGGCTCGAAGATGACTCTTTAGAGCTCCTTAGCTACCTTCTGGTGAGAAGGAAGACACTAGATCTCTCTTTATAAGTTGAAGTTAACTGTCAGAATCTGAGGAGTATATAACAGGGATGTTATACCATTATAAAAATGTGGCTATATTGGTTTTTGCTACCTCTTTAAGAAAGATTCTAGATTTCCCCAAATGAAGGGAATAGTTTGCTGTTTTCTCAAATACGTTGCTTCATCAACTCAATCTGTCTTCAAAGACAACACTAAAAACCTCATGGCAACCCCTTCCTCTGAGAGGATGTGCAAAGTTCTTTAAACAGAGGTGCTAAACTAAAATATATTAATTCCTGTAATTATCCTCCTCTGCTATGAATTAACTGTAACTTTGGGGTTATATCTGCATTAAAGATGATATACTCATGAACTGTGTTATGTTGCTTCCATCTTTTTAATAAAGAGCATATGAAAGAGTAGCTTGATATTGTCCTGACATTAAGTGAATTTTAAAAAAAAAGATCCTAATAAACAATCTATGTTCCAAAAATATGTTTACAATACATAGATGTTAGTATTATACTGGATCTAAGTATGCATTGAAACCAATAAAATAGCAGAACATAATAAATGCATGATATTGACAGAAAATCTAAATGTTCTGGGGCCAGTAAGTAAAAGTGCTTACTGCTGAACCTTTTAAATTTGTATATTTTCCCCCATTTATCTCATTCTGATGTGCTTGGAACTACTGTACGTGAGCAGCATCCTATCGGCTTCATGGAATTCCTTCTCTCGTCCCTGCTCGGCGGCAGCGTCAGAATGGCTCCTCGGGGAGCTGCTAACGAAGCATGCGTGTGCAGTTGTGATTTGGCAGTTTACAGAGACAGATTTTTTTGGCTATTAATACTGGTCTGGTGGGTAGTTTAAGCATAGGTTTGTCTAGAGAATTAAGAGTTAAAAAGCAGGCTGTGAAAGGCTTTGGCAACCTAGAGGGAGCTAGCAAGCTCCAGCCGTGACTCATTCTGCCTGTGTCAGTCAGATAAGCATCAGCATCTGTCACGAATGCAGGCAGGTAGGGTTAAACTCGGAGCATGCAGAGAGTGAGGAGCAGGGAGCCTGCACTGCAGGGGTTGTAATGTTTGTTCCCGGTTCTTCAATTCTCATCAGCCCTTCAGCTACAGGAGATCTATACTGGATCCATGGTAACGGTTTTAGCACACTACACTTCCATCAGCTTGTGACAATGGGCTGTGTTCTAGTTACGGACTGAAGAGCTGTCTCCTTCATAGAGCAAAAAAAAGAGATTAGTGGATTTGCAGTGAGTGAGGACCTGAGTGATGAAATAAAAAGAAAAAAAAAAAAAAGAAAATGTGATTTAGTGAGGTAGGAATTGCACAGCAGGCTTTTGCATTCATTCCTTTCACACACGTAGCCAAGCCAGCAGGTAGCTGGGGTGCTGCACATCAATGAGAATTACTTGTCCTTTTGTTCCCTTGGTTAATTAAACTGAGGTAAACGTTAGAAAATCAGCTGAAATCCACCAGCTGCTTAGCAAGTTAAATTGTACCAATTTAGAAACTGTAGTAGAAAATACATTGTAATTCCAGCTATATATACCTCTCTTCTGAGCTGATTGTATCAGAGCCAGACTGCAGTGGTGTCCCAACAAGAGTTCCAGATCTTTAGCAAGCTCTTCTGGATAAATAAAATCTTGCTGATATTTCTTCTCTTCCTAAAGACTAATCAGATTTCAGTAGCTGTAATTTATTAAAAGCTTCCAGGAGAAAGACTAGTTTACTGCTGCTTAGAAGCCCGTGCTGGGGAGATTCTTGGCATATTAAAGGGTAGATATTATCCCTTATCTAACTAGCAAAAGCTCAGGCTACGTTCTCATATAGAGTCTTCATTAAATGGATAGGCTGGAGACATTTTCTAGATGAATCGGAATTGAATGACTTCTAGCTATATTGCAGTAATGATTTTATTAGCCTGGTGTTTTGATTTGATTCAGTGTATGTTGGGGAAAACAAAATGGAAAAAAATCCACAAGAAAATACCAACCCGAAGTCCCAAACCTAAAACCCAGCTTAATCAATGTGGAAGATACTCTGCCTGCAGAGTGGAAGCCATGTTGGTAGCGGAAGGGTTAATCTCTTGTTGCTGTAATACGATTTGAGAGCAGCAGCTCAGTCTGCTTGTGTTAGCAAGATTAAAAGCAGGAGCTGCAGTGCCATTGCGAGCACTGAATGAGTGGGACTGTTGCAGAGTGAACTGTAGCTGAATTTTATCTTTTCTCCTTGCTTTTTTCACCAGCTCCTCCCCCCTTCGTTCCTACTCTCAAGTCTGATGATGACACCTCAAATTTTGATGAACCAGAGAAGAATTCGCGGGTTTTATCCTCTGCGCGCCAGTTGAACCCGGCAGGTTTCTCGGGTGAAGATTTGCCATTTGTGGGGTTTTCATTCATCAAGGCATTGGGAGCCCTCAGATCAGAGTAAGTAGGAATTTATTGCTTAGGTGCATATGACCACTGGAAAAATACGAAGGCTTGTTACAGTGAGGATGTTGTGTGTGTGGGGAAAAAAGCTGTTTTAACTGGCCTGCGCTGTGCTTTAGGGAAGGTGCCAGATTCTGGCTTTATCTGTTGCTGCTGTGTGTTGTGCATGTCGTTCCGTTCTGTGATTATTTCTGGGGTGAGGGAAAGGAAAAGGAAAAGGAATTGAAGGATTGATTCTAGAACAGTTATTGTTAAAATTGTTTTTCAAATACTTTGAATTAGTTGCTGCTGTTAACCAGGGAGCAGTAGGTGATTGCATTACTGGTATTGCAGATCTCTGAAAGAAGGAAAATACCTAAAGAGTTCGAAGATGGAAAAGCGGGGAGGGCATTTTATTGGGTCAGAGAGTGGGCACCACAGTGCTGGGGATATGTAAGGCTGAATCAGTGATACACAGAAATGGAGCTCCCCTGATCTGGGAATGTGCGGTGGTGGGTCAGGGAACAAGAGCTCCACGGCAGCTGACTGTGTTGAGTTAAATATGAAGATTGGATAGAGCTGCACTGTGTGTTAAGAGACTGTAGATTCGGGTGAAGCATGCAGGGTTTTTGTGGAGAGGGGTAAAGATGCAGAAAAAAAGGTTTTCAATCGAAAGAAAATGTGATTTCATAGAGAACAGTCAGGAAAAAGAAGAATATAAATAGTGTGGTATAAACCATTTGGTGTGGCGGGTGGTTAGTTCCTGATCATAGAGCTATGGAAAAAGTATTAGTGCAGTATGTTAAGTTGAGAAGTCCTTCCCTCAGTACCGAGAGGCCTCTCAGGGATGCGATGTCTTTAGCTGGGTTAGTGACTCGATGCACTAAGGCGCTGTGCTGTGTTTTCGTGTTAACCATCGTTCGTTGCTGCTAGTTAGTTCCCATAAGGGACTTTGTTGATCTGTCTTAACTGAGTTTTCATTTTCCTATCGTATTGGTTGTGATAGTTGCTTCTAGGGGAAGTGTGCAACCAAATCTGGTGACACTGTTGACATCTTTGATCTTGCCCACACCGTGAATCAAGGTTATATGATGGTTATGCCAGTAATAAAATGGGAGTCTTTGGCTGTCCCTCTTCAGTAGAGTTGCTTTTACGATAAATGTGGAAGGAAGGGAGAGGATGTAGCAACCAAAAAAGTATTGTTTTGGTGAAATGATCTATTATTGTCAGCAGAATTAGGAAAATTGAATGTTGTATCTGTGATACCTGGGGTTAAAATCTACGGTGATTTACAAGTGAAATAACTTATGGTGTTATCTTTTCTGCCTGGGGTTCTGCAATCCATCTATCAAGGCTAGACCATTCATGTATCAGTCAGAAGAGGCTCAATGAACACACATGTACGGTAAAACCGTGTATGTAACAGGGTCCAGGACTGCAACTGGAGAGGAGCCCGAGGTAAAGTCTCATGAACAGTGGTGTAACTGTGCTGGAGATGGAAGGCTGAAAACTAAAAGAGGAGTAGCAAATTGACTGATACGTTTTCTTAGGGGACCTAGTACCGAAGATGCATATTGGAGTTATATTTGGATTTTGGCAATAGATAGAAGGGCTACAGCAAAAGAATATTGAGATTAATGTGTTCTGGCGAAATTATGACTGAAGTCAAATTTCTTCTTCGTGTGGCCTGGTCTTTCCTGAGCTGAAATTAATGTACTTAATTTCCTCCAAAATGACTTTGATAGGAGTAGATCTTAGTGGTTTCTTTTTCTTTTTCTTTTTTTTAAATACAATCTTGATAAATTTGTTTTTATGTCAAAAGGTATAAATACTTCGATGTACATCCTTAAAGAAGGCGATTTAAATGTGGCAAAGAATATACATAGACCTGCATATATCTGTATTTAAATAATGCAGTGACTAGTTTATTCTCAGTATCGCTGCAACCCTGGGAGGTAAAGATAACTTCATACTTATAAGATATTGTTTGGGTATGTGTTTTACTGAGGAAATTACAGTATTGTTTCTGTCCACACTACCATGAAAATCACATTCTTGATGGGGAACAAAGCAGTAAATGGAGGTCAGGCTTATCTGTTGTGAATCCTGGGATGCTTTCTCTGCAAAGTCCTAAGTCATCAAGTTTATCTGTGCACATCTTTTCTTTTTAAAACCTTTCCTTGCAAAGTCTATCCCTTATGGTTGCTAAGTGATGCAGATCTGTTTTCCTGTGTCTGCAGCATGACAACTAATGCCTCTAGTGCTGCTCACAGTTAGGCCAGGCAACTGCAGGGTGTCGTTAACAAGGTCCTTGAAACTTTCCTTGCTCATAATTTAAAACCTGTCAAGCCAAGTTTTGGGTTAAACCCTGTTCATTGGATAGTAAGAAGCTACAGTAGAGGTAGGAATTTCAATTCCTTTAGGGAAAGGACAGTTCAAAAAACTGGACAGAAGCATAAAATGTTCTCATTTCCCATAATCTTCTTTCTCCTAACCACTTAGTGTTAGAAGGGTTCACCTAAGTCACTTAGACCTATTGACAGAAATTACATAGTCACCATGTAGTTTAGAAGGGTCACTGAATGATAATATTCGGTGTGTTGTCCCATACCAAGAGTTCTAGGAAGAATTTGTGGACCTATAACAAATGTGAGCGCAAACAGATAAGCAAAAGGCACAACAATAATGGGTCATAGGAAGCAATCAAGGGAAATCATGGTTTTCCAACACCTGACAGAAACTTTGTAGTTCCTAAAGGGGGCTACAGGAAAGCTGGGGAGGGGCTCTTTGTCAGGGAGTGCAGTGATTGGACAAGGGGGAATGGCTTTAAACGGAGGCACTGGCACAGGATGCCCAGAGAAGCTGTGGATGCCCCATCCCTGGAGGTGCCCAAGGCCCCCTTGGATGGGGCTTTGGGCAGCCTGGTGTGGTGGGAGGTGTCCCTGCCCATGGCAGGGGTTGGAGTGAGATGATCTTCAAGGTCCCTTCCAACCCAACCCATTCTATGAAATCAAGGGCATAGCTTATGCCATAAGTTCCTGTTCTAGTGAAGTGTTGGTTAAATAAATCTCCAGTATGATTCTAAGTGGGATCAGGCTGCAGGGGATCTATCCAACTAACTCCTCCCATCATGGCCTCAGAATTCTTGATCTGGGAGAGAAATACTTGTCTGGCTGCTGGTTTGGCTGCGAGCATGTGACTGTGACAAGATAACAGGCAACTGAGAGTTTAATTCCATTAGAAGCTGGCCCCACTTCATTTCCTGTCCTTAACTGTAGCTGATCTCCAGCGCTTAGAACAAGTGAGAAAAACCCTTAGATGCTAGAGATATGCATCAGGTGATGAAAGAAAATTATTCTTGTCCCCTGCAGGTGACAAGCAGAAGCCCTAAGGCATACAAAAAATAGGACTAACCAAATATACAATAATAAAACTCTAACAAAAAGTAGTTTATGATGTAAAATTTTGCCTTTCTCTCTTGTCTCTTATGTGGAGTAAATAACTGAAGGGCCCTGACTACTTATGATACAAAAATTAGGTTAATACCAGAACTCAGAGATATTAATAGGCACAGCCAGCAGTGGGACTAGTACCCCAGCTCAGTTGCTGATAAGGGTTTTTGCTTTTCAAAATTGTCTTTCAGCATAGAATAAATATAATCTTAATATTTCTTGTAAGTGGTCTGTAAGGCTACGGTACATGGCCCAGATCTTTTCTGTAGAATCATAAGAAGTGGCATTTTTCAAGATTTTAAAAATTATTTAAGATTTGAAGTGGATTCATGATCATCGTTACCAGATACTGAAAGTTAAAATGAGGCCATTCCTCCAAAAGGAAAGATCACTGATTTCATCCAACAGTTTGTAGGTTCTGGTAAACTCTTTCACCAAAGATAGATTAGAGAGGAAACAGAGGACGAGCAAACCGAAAATATGCTTTGCTTCAGCTTGCTCTATTCACAGATTGATGGTATCACTGTTTGGTTTTAGTTGTTTTTTTTAGGCCTGAGCAAGCATTTACGAGGGGGCGGAAGGTACAGATGAGTATAATGCTAAAAAGAATAGAGCATGAGGGATGGGGGATGAGATTATAGGCATGCTGTGTGGGGGCCAGGATTAGGACAGATGGTGTCAATCATTGTGAGCAGGAAGAAGCACAGGTGAGCTGGGAGCTTGAGAGGGGCATAAAAGAACAAAGGAAGGTAAGAGGTAAGATGTACAGGAGAGGCTCAAGAGAGTTCCGTGCCCCAGAATCATCCTATAGCTTTTCCCATACCGATGTTTTTCTCCTCAGCCATGTTAAGACTGGAGGCGCTTTTACACAACTAGCACCATTTCTGATAGCTCTGCTGGTTGAGGCTGTTGCTGATCTAGCTGTGAAATCGCTAGATAATCAGCTGTAAGTTAACTTGTTTTTTTAGACGTGTGGGCAGTGCTTCCTTTGAAAGTAAATTGGCACAGCCAGCGCTATCAGCACTTGGTACTATAGACTTTTTTTTTTTCTTCCATCTTCTATTGCAATGTTCTTGTTGATGTATGCTGGTTACCTTTTGTTAATCTATTTTTCACACTTCGGAGGAAACAGCAGAAACTGCTCTGTTGTGCTAAAATAATTGATCCAGATGTAGCAGTTAATTAAACGAAATACTCTGAGATGGTACCAACCTAGATGATAGCTTTCCAACATGGCTTTTGATGTTGGACTTTGCGTTTAATTTCGGAGTTGCTGCTGACTGAGGAAGAACATAAGTGCCCCAGCAAGGTGGGCATTTTCCACCTTGTCATGCTGTGTTGAGAGCTTATATCACCATGACAAGGCTTATTAATTTAATCACTCTTCCATTTCTCTTGATTTCCTCTCTCTGTCCCTTTTCTGATACTTTGAAGGTTATGTGGATGTTCATGGAGTCGTTCCAATATAATTTGTACAAAGAAAAGTATTATTGGGGAAGGCTATCTCTGAAAAGCTGTGTGTCCAATGCTAACTGAAATTAGCTGCTCTTGGGGGTAAGATATACTAGTTTCCATGGCAGGAAAACGGTTGTGTTACTAGGATGTGTATTTTTAAGGGAATTTCTTCCCCTCTTTAGACAAGGGTGAGAAGGAAAGACTGTAGTTCTAGTCTGTATCCTTCTCCTTCCTTCCTTACACCAGCCCTGAGGAGCAGCTCCCTCTAGAGTCACCTCATGAAATTCAAACTTCGGTCAGCGCGATTCTGCTGCGTGCCATCCTGTCCCGAAGCCATCCCTTGCGACTGAGCATCGTGTCTTTGCTGAGTGAGCTCTGGGTCTTCTTGTCTGAATCTGTCCCGGTACTTCCTGGGCTGCAGTGCACATTGAGGCTTTATGCTGGCTGGTTAGGAGATACTTCTGAAATGCAAAATGGTGCCTGCACTATTATGTTTTGATCGCTTTAATAACAAATAAAATAAATAAGGGAAAATAACAAATAAAATGGGCCCCTTTGGGAAGGTAAAATACAAACAACAAATAAAATCAGTTTTGTGAATACTGACTAGAGTTTTCTTAGGTAATCTCTCAGATTTGAAAAAAAATAAAAAGGTGGTGCCTGGTGTTGAAACTATAATTCTTTAAAAACAAAGTTTGCTTTAGCCAGTACAGTTCAGGCCTGTAAAGCTAACTTTTAGTTATCAAAAGATTTCCAGACTCATCTCAATATACATTTGCAGCTATTTACATATATTTGATTTACATTTTAAAGCAGATTCCTTAGTGTCTTTTTTAGTTAATGTGAGCTTTAATTTGTATTTTTAGACTGCTTTTCTCAACTATTCATTTTTAGCCTTGTTTGTACACCCAGCTGTTAAGGGATTTAATATGCAGCTTTCTCAGATGGTTGCCTTTTCTCTGTAGGAGTATAGACACGCTTTATAAATTGATTTTTAAATATGATAATCTGACAGATCGGACCGATTGCACCAGGACTAAAGGAATGCTTTACTAAAGCTTTCACTTCTAACTTTTGTTTTTTTACTAAGTCCTGACCATATCAGTCCTGACATGCAGGACTTTTTCTTTTAAGTTTTTCCACACTAGGTTTCTGAAGAAATGATTAAGGTTAGAACTTTCAAGGCACAGTTGGCGCATTTTGATGTATTTGTTTGCTAATATCAATGCTGTGTTTCCTAATGACAACTTAAGGTGGTGGTAGTGAAGATCTATTTTGATACATACATGTTGGTTTGCCATTTTCATAAAAATCAATTTTTTTTGTGACTATGCTGCATATATATTTGGATTTAGGAACGGATTTTTTCTCAGAAAATGGTGGTGATGGAATCAAACTTTCCTTGGTGTTAAGAAGAGACTGCTGCTGTGTGTGGGTGTGTGGCTATATGCAGAGAGCTGCTCAAAGCTCATTTTTCTCCATGGGGATAACTGGCTGCATACCAAACTATGGCCAGGAGAAGCAGAAAGCAATGTGTGGGCAGACTGTATGATCTTTTATTAGCACCTTCATTGTACTTCTGTGTTTTTACACATTAGTTAACACTGGTTCCATCATTAACTGCTTCAGTATCTAGTTTGAATCACTTTATGCGAGGCAAAATGTGATTTTTGAAGTTATGTTTTGATGTGTGCACTTTCTTTTTCTTTTTTTATTGCTAAAATGTACATATTTAAGACTGCAAATCATTAAAAATGTTCCACAACATTGAGGGGCTTCCTTTCCTTTTCTAGAATGAATTTAGACTAACAGAAAGGTCATCTTCCTAAATGTAGATAGGAAGCTTAAGAAAGTGTAAATATTTTTCCCTGTTTTCTGGAGTCAACTTGTTTTGAGCAAGTTGTGTCTCATGGGAAAAAAGAAAAAAAAAACACAAACAAACAAAACTTAAGTGGAACTCTGAAGTTCTGCAGTGTGACTAATCATTGATATTGACTGAGTTCATAGGGATAATATGAATTAGGTTGGGAAAGTTTTACTTCTATTTTGAGTTGTGGAAGATAATTAAGGATATGAAATTCTCCTTATGGTGCAGATTGTGACACAAAATTTTTAGGGCTCTCGTATTTTAATTATAGTTTTAAAATTCTGTTTAACGATGATGTGCAAAAAATTAGCACTTCTCTGAAAACGTTATCCTTCCAAAATGGTTAAATTGACCATAAAGCTTTGTTTCTGTTATGCTTACAAATCTGTACGAGAGTTATGCAAAAATGTGGCTCTGATTTATTGTTTAGTGCTCTAACATAAGTCACTGATGGAAAATATTAATATTTAACTAAAGTATGCATAGATTATTTAATAATGATATAGTATCATCAGGTTTTATGGTATATTTGATCTGAAATGACAGCTGTTAGCATGTGGTTGCTGCACCATTCTTCTAACTGTTGTGTAAGTGTCCAATGACTTTACCAAGGCTGCATAAATGCAGATTTCTTCATCTTTTGCCTATATTCACGTGCTGTTTGGCTTTGCTCTTTTAGATCTGTTTTTTCAAGTGTGGACTCTCCAGTCAAGGTCAGCTCCATGGAAAAGAAACTTCTTCTCAAGAGCAAAGAACTCCAAGACGCACAGGACAAGTGTCACAAGGTATTTATTTATGCAGTTGACCGTCTCCATTGCTCAAGGAATCTGCAACCACTGTATGTCCAGGGATCTGTCAGATGCTGCTGATCATCCAGATTCGTGGTGGGCAAAATGCTTTTCCTTCAGTGAGGTGGCTTCCTGTCCAATACGAAGGGAGATGAATTTAGGCCATGCTGTTGCTCTAGATCCTTTTATCTTAACAAGAAGAGGCTCTGGATTTTAAACAGTCCATTTCTCAGCGTGACACAGACGACTTCTGCTTCCTGCAGGCCGTGCCTCCTCTTCATCATATGCACAATTACAGCAGCACTGTTCTGAGGTTCTCTCTTCCTAACTCATCAGCTTCTGCTTATATAACTGCTGTCACGTCACTGGTTACGGTGAACATCTTGTAACAGTTGCTGTGCTCCAATAAAGGGAACCTGGTGGAGTCTTTTGAAACTCACTGCTTGTTTGAGACTTTTATGAGAGTTCAATTACTTTTCTCCTTGCTCTGTTCTGGATTTGACCGTTTGCTCCTGACAAGGAGATGGGGGGAAACCATCTCCTGGTCCAGCATGGATTTGGGATAAGGTTAAAGTGACCCATCTCTGCAAGTCAGGTGAAAAATGATTGTGGCTTCTTTGCTAACTGGGGTTCGAAGAATGACTGAATATGAACAAGCAGCTTGAATGAATGGGGTGACTTAGACTTACTACTTGTCCTTAAGAAGAACTGTGCATTCCTGGAGCAGAGACAATGGTATTGGAATTTAAACACCTTTTGGAGAAATATAGCTTAGAGGTCTCTTGGAGACAAATTCCTGACAAACAGAGCTCTGAAAGTAGCAGTTAACAAAGCTTTTGGAGACCCCTTTATAACCTCTTGATATTTATTGCAGATGGAGCAGGAAATGACGCGGTTGCACCGGAGAGTGTCAGAGGTGGAGGCTGTACTTAGCCAAAAGGAGGTGGAACTGAAAGCCTCTGAGACCCAGCGATCCCTCCTGGAGCAGGACCTGGCCACATATATCACAGAATGCAGTGTGAGCCCTTATACCAGTCCTTTCCCCTCTGAAGGCCTGAAATCTGGTGGTCTTTGTCTTTCTCTTCCATCATGGTTTCAGCAGGGTGCATGATGGAGAGAAGATAAACAAGAGGCTCTCTGTTGAAAATGGAGCGCTAAATTGTTTGCAGAGGCTTGTTTGATAATTTTAGTCAAACTGTTTCATGCTTATTTGCTTAAAATGTACAGGAATAACTAATGTTCTGGTCTTGCTGAAAATATGTGTTGTTTTTTTTTTTGTCTAGCTGTGCTAGAGCATACTTGGGTTTGGCTTCTTACAGGTTTCTTAGCCAGAAGAGGATGGGGCCTAATCACTACCTAGACAGACGTCTTCAAGGGCAAATAAGATGATTAGGAAATGAAGGTGTTGCCTCAAGCCATGCCATTCTGAGTACAGACAGATCGAGTTCCTCAGCATAACGTCAGGGATGATGCTAGGACAGCTGCTATTTTTCAGATACAATATAAAAATGAGGCTTTAAAACCATGTCTTCAAATATCATTTGGCACTTTTCATAGGAGTGGGAATGTCTGCCCAGTTGTCCTGGCATGATTCCAGGGAGGGTATTTTCATTCCAGTTAATAGTCTTTGTATTTTAAGTTGGATTTATTAGTCTGTTTCCTCTCTCCTAGCAAGAACAAAAATCCAGATAATGCACTGTTTCAGAGAATTGAGAAGCATTTCTGATGGGCTTGTTTGTTGGGAAGCATGTCTTAAAACTGGGTTGAGTGACTTTCCTATGCCAAATAAGTAAATAAATAAAACTAAGTTTATGTCTTTCTGGTGAAGATTAATCCACAGTTGTTAGGAGGGCTACCGGTCTGTTGAAATTTGCAGGTAAAGTATGTGGTGAGATATTGAAGCAATTCTGTCCTTTGTGAAAGTTTAACGATGATTTAAAGGTTTTAACTCACTTAACAGTAACAAGAAAAATGGACAAGGTTGTTAGTAACATGAAGATGAATTGTATCTAGGTTGTGAATTAATAGTTCTGGATAAAAGATGGATAAATGCTGTCAATAATAGATGCCTTTTGTGATTTCTGTTTGGTTTCTGTCTCTAAACTGATGTGAGGAAGTAGAGATTTGAACTAAGATTTCAGTGTAGTAAACGCTGTTTATAAAATGGGCTGCTTCTATCCAGATAAAAGACACGCTGGCCATGATTTTTTTATGGTTCCATCATTGCTGTCTTTTTTTTAATGCTTCTCTATGGTCAAAGAGGAATTTTCATAGTTAAAAGTCTTTATTATACAGCCATCTGAAAAAAAAAATACTGTATTTTGAACATTTCACTTTCTGCAGAGCTTAAAGCGAAGCCTGGAACAGGCACGGATGGAGGTGTCTCAGGAAGATGATAAGGCACTACAGCTACTTCATGATATCAGAGAGCAGAGCCGAAAACTGCAAGAGATCAAAGAACAGGTATACCTGCTTCTTTGGGGAGCAGAGTGGCTATCTACAAATATGCACTCTTGGCACATTCTAGCTCTGTTGTCAGGATTGCATTGTATGTTGGTGGACTGCAATGACTCCCAGTCTATGTGTTTTAAACAAAATGGGACGCTACTTAAGAAAGCACAAACTCTAAACCTCCAGTTTTTCTCTTCCTGAACCTGAAGGTACTTTGTAAAGGCAGTTCAGGAGAAAACTGAAATGCTTTACTAGTATGCTGCATTAGAAATGAACTGTCAGCTTTAAATGGTCAATCTGTATAGATTTCAAAACAATAGATTTCATAAATCGTAACCTTGGAAAGCACTGAACTAGCTTTGATATTTTTTCCTTATCCGGCCATTTAAAATGCTTAATTAGTAGTCTTTCAAAATAGCATCTGTGGTGTCTAACTGTGCCTTTCATAACTCTATTCATTTGCAAAGGTGTTCATAATTTTATCCCACCAGAAGAAGGGTGAAAATTCATTAATCCGTAGTGTTGTTCATAAAGAAGAAAATGTCAAAATTAAATGAAAATATGGTGACAGACGTGGACACTTTTAGGACTAAAAATAATTTACACGGCAGAACCCATTCAGTTTTGTGAATTAACACATTATATTAAGAAAAAGAAATTGAAATTTGCTATGGAATTCAAACGATTCTTGCAATTATCTGCTGGGTTTCATCTTCAAAGCACTTTACAAATGTTAACAGAATAATTTCATAGGGTTTGAGACAAGGAAGCCCAGAAACCTTGGTAATAATTCTCCAGATAGGAGCAACACTTATGTAAAAAGTAATGAAATGCAAAAACAACCCGCTGGATGGAGCAGGCCTCCAAAGACTTCTACAGCATTCTTCTGGATGGTTGTTTTATGTAATTCAAGGGATCTAAATTCATCACTCTGTGTTCTGGTGCTTCATTAGCAAAATTGCTTTAAATGTTGAAATGTTGAAGGTTTTTGGTAATCATAAATATCAATAGCTTGTTGAGCAGTATATTTTTTCTTTGTTAAATGAGTCTAATGCAAGTACTTTTTAATCAAATATTTTGTCCCAGAATCTTTTAACTTATCTCATGAAGATCCATAATGACATAAAAATTCTGCTTAGGTCAACAAATGGATCTGTAATATGTTGTAGACTTTCATATCTGGGGGATCTTGTGAGCTATCTGAAACCTGTCTGCAATAACACCACAACAAGATATGCAGAAATGTTTTTGCTGACTCATACCGGCAGGTGGATCTTGGCCAGTATAGACATGGATCATTATTTTTATGTTGGGGGAAATGGGAGGTGAGATAGATGAGTCCCTTAGAGTTTTGGTGTTGAAAACCCCAAGCTCTTCAGAACCAGTAAAACTCAGAGCATATCAGAACCTTCAAAAGCAGTAATTAAGCATTTGGTATTTTCAGGGCAGGACAGTAGGTTCAACTTCACTGGAATACTTGAAGAGTGTTGTGGCTATTTATTTATTTATTTATTTATTTTTAACTCAGCATTAACTGGTCATTACATCGTGAAGAATTGAACAAATGGATCGACTTATAACGTGTCAGAACCTTTATAGTTTTAGAAAGGTCTATTCATATGGTCTGCTCATTCATATGTAGCTACTGTGACTCGTTTTGGTTCAGGTAGTTGCCCTAAGCCTTGCCTGTCCATTAGTAAGTGCTTAAATACATTATTGTGGTTTTAAAACTGAGACAAATGCATATTCAAGAGGTATCGTTCTGTCTTCAATGAGTGAAGTAGCCTGTTTTTCTGACCTGGCCATGAGATTTATTCAAAGATGGTCTTGAAAACATCAAGAAGCAAGAAAAACTGGAATATTACTTATTATCTCTGATTTCCTCTTTCCATTTTCCTGACTTCCCAAACACTAATTTTCACATTGGCAACTGTAGTCATACCTGTAATTCTTTGGTCAAGTGTTTGCTGATATAAAAGTTGAGTATTTTAGGAAGAGTTTTCACAAATAATGATTTCTGAGCAGACCGTGTATTCCTTCAAGCTATTCTGCTTCTTTCATTCACGAATGTAATTGTGTGAAGCAAATTTTGAGCTAATGTATTTGAGCTCACTTAATATAAAAAGGCTCTAATTGCTTCCAGCAAGAAAATAAGATCATCCATAGAGAGACTGCCTGGAAAGAGAGAATTCCTGTTTGCCTTGTGAATCAGAGCCAGTTTGGGGATTAGAACCCTAAGACCCCCTTCTGCCACGCTCCCTCTAATGGTCAGTAAAACTGTCTGTTAAAGGCCAAACTTCTTTAAACAGCATTGTAAGGTCCTTGTGTTGCTAGAGAATCACAGGCTGACATTAGGGTCAGTGTTCAAGCAATCACTCGTCTATCTGAAGGCAGCTGGCTGTCTGGAAGGAGTGATGACAAACTTGAGTTTGTCACGAGACAATTAGTCTTTTGAATATGGGGGTAGTCAGGAATATTGTAAGATATTAAAATAGAAAGAAAGATGGACTCCCCCACTGTCAGTTCTTCAAAATCTTTTTTTTTCCCCAACTCCTGATATGCTTATTTTCTACTTGTTCTTAGCTTTGTAAAAATACTTTTTGCATACAGTTGTTTTATAAAAATGTATACTTACTGGACTTGTGTTTCCAATGAAGACATAAGAAGAAATCTTATGAGCTTATGTCAGTTTGAGTACCCAGTCGCAACTGAGATGATCAGTTCAAACATTCTTCTCACACTTTCCCCATCCAAATGCCCTTTCTTGCAGTGTCCTGCATGGCAAATCATTATTTTTGTCTATATAGACAAAATGCCTTCTATGGGAAATGTGTTTTTATTTATTTACTTATTATCTTTTAGACAATTCTTAGTATTTGATTTAGGTTGTTTCCCATACAGAACAATACATTCCTCTTTAACTCTGTCAAGAGAAAATAACTTATGGCTAGGAGCTACAGTATACTTGCTACTCCCCTGCTTCTCCTCTTTTCTTTTATCCAAACACTGCAGATCTGTGGTAATTATCATGTTATTAGCCTGAGGAAAATATATCTTGAGGGAGTATCTGTGCCTTTAGTAGAGACATCAACTCAAGGGCATGTTTCTGTTTCACAGATCAGAAATATAAATAATTTTAATCACTTTTATGAAGATATACGTATGTGTTTCTATAGTGAAGCCACTCACAAAAAGGCAGTGTTTTTAACTTCTATGATGTATTAGCTTGAAAATTGAAAGACTCAAACCAGAACACGATGACTATTTTTTTTTATTTATCTCTCATTGTTTTATTTAACACTTTTCTTCTACATGTTTTTATATGGACTTCTTGTTTGCAATCAGACAAATAGTACATTCTGTGATTTGCAGTTCCATATATTTTCTGTTGCCTATAAAATGCAATGCCTTTTTCTACCCTTCCGCCACAACCACAGGAATATCAAGCTCAAGTAGAAGAAATGAGGCTCATGATGAATCAATTAGAAGAGGATCTGATTTCAGCTCGCAGGCGTAGTGATCTTTATGAGTCGGAGTTAAGAGAGTCCCGAATGGCAGCTGAAGAATTTAAACGTAAAGCTACTGAATGTCACAACAAATTGCAAAAGGTAGTTTAAGGCTTCATGGGAGAGGGGGGTTGATGCTTGCTTGCTTTTCTAGTGTTATTTTACACACACAAGTTGTATACGAGTTCTCTAAAGATTAGTGTGGCATTGCACAACTAATACAGAAAGCCTTTTGGTTCTACTCTTGAAACAGCATAATTAATGCTTTGTGTTTAGTTTGCATGAGGTGATGCCTGGATAGAAAACCAGTGCACTAAAACTTTTCCCAAGACTTTCATATATTTTATATTTAAGTTACAGGTTAAAGATCAAGGAAAAAATGAAGCAGGAGAGTTGTATTGCAAATTAGAGAAGGTATGCTACTTTAATGTCCTGGAGTTTGCTTCCTGGGTCTTTTGTACTATGCACAGAAACGAAGAGTGTCTTTGATTAGCCAGTGGCATTCACAGCCTCACATCCTCCCCCTGCTATCCCTGCACACACACCCACGGCCCCTTTTTTTCTGGATTTTTTGTTCTTGGTGTGGTTCATTATTATTTCTGATTTGATATAAAGCTCCTTTCTGGTGTTCTGTGCTTGATGGGTTGTGCTCTCAAGTAAGGCAAAGACAGGCCATTATGTTTAATCTGAATTTGTCGTTGTGATACATAAGAGTTTTGTTCATGAATAGAAAATAAATAGAAATAGAAAAAAATAAAATAGAAAATAAAAAGTAAAAATAATGCTGAGTATACCCTGTCACATTGAACAATCTAGTTGGTGACAAAAATATGAAAACAACCAGAGGTTAATAAAATGGGAGCGGATTTGTGAAGGGACGTTTTGGGCATTGGAATTTATAGGGAGAAACAAAGATTTTTAAAAAGTGAACTAAAATAAATAAGGTATCATAAGTCGAGAGAATTTTCTCTGTTTGGTTTTACCACTCGCCTTTCCTGTCCTCGTTCCCTCCTCCTCACCCCTTTTCTTTCTATTTAACTGTAGATCAACACAGAGCAGCAGGCCAAAATCCAGGAGCTGCAGGAAAAGCTGACAAAGGTAATGTCTGGGTGGTGACAGTGAATTTTCCACGAGATTTTCCAGTGAAACCTTAATGCAGAGGAGGGATGCACTTTGTTTTATCCTCAAAAATAGAATTAGTCATAGCATGGGGGATGATAAGGAAAAGGGGGTGGGAGCTGGTATCTGAAATCATTGGTGTTCTCGATATGCTTTTGGTTCTTGAGACATGTCAACAGTGTTTATTTTTACAAATGAAGCTGAGTCAGAACTGGAGTAGTGTAGAGAAATTCTAATTAGAAAGGCCAGTTTGGGTGTGTTGCACCGGCCCCATGCTTCTGAAGACAAGTGTTCAGATCTTTTTATCTCACTAGTGTAAAAAAAAAAAAAAAAGTTGGATTTGATGTAGTGTCCCAGCAAAGTCTCTTTTAATTGCAAAATCATTTTCCAGTTAAGTTATTTATGGAAAAATGGTTGAATTATAAGGCTTCACAACAGAATTAAAATACATCAATGATACAAGCTGAAGGAAGTACATTAAATATAATGTTTGCAATTGTGGTCAGTCAGTCACTGAGAACAATGTGAGAACCTGTTTGTTCTAGATGTTATGCTTTTTGGGGGGATCTTTTATCAAAAAAGAAAAAGGTCGTCATAACGATCCACTGAGAGAGCTTTATCCTCACCTTGATAGCTGCTCAGAAAGGGCATTTCCAAGGGTTAGTGGACCATTTCCAAAGGTCTGAGATACGAACAGGCAGTCAAAACTATTTAGAAATTTTATTTTTAATATTTCAACGTGGACTTGTTTTATCCCCTTTTTCTCTTTTAATTAATTCTATTATCAATTATCAGGAGGCCAAAAGGTTATTTTTCTAATGTTTTAGCAGGAATATTTTGTGAGCCCTTTGCAAAAACTTGAGCTGAATTTAGGGGCACACTTCATAATACACAGTGAAAACTAGAAATTGCAGTACAGCAAGACAAACTTGTAGATCTGGATTTTCTGTTTTTTATGAAACAGAAAAGAATTAGCTATCAGAAATTAGAATTTGGGTTCCTGAATGTTTGTAAGCTGTCTTAATTTTAGACTGCTAGGTCAAAGTTCCGTAGCAATTTTGGACAGTACATTGACCATCTTGAGGTTACAAATTTTTGTATGTGTGTGTTTCTTATAATTTTTTTTCTTTTTTTTTTTTTTTTTAAATTGGACCTAGGCTGTGAAAGCTAGCTCAGAGGCAACAGAACTTCTCCAGAATATCCGTCAAGCAAAGGAGAGAGCTGAGAAGGAGTTAGAGAAACTGCAAAATCGGGAGGATTCTAATGAAAGCATGAAGAAGAAATTGCTTGAAGCAGAGGTGAATGGAGAATATCTAGCTAGTATAAAATAGTTCCTGGGATGTGTCTGGGAACCCTCATCTGGATGACTGTAAACAACTTGTATTCCTGTAACTCTTAACAAGAAAGAGACGTTAGAAATTAATCCATTTTTAATTAATTAAAGTTTTAATTAATTAATTTGAGGAAAACTTACTGTGGTTGATTTCATTTTCAGTGAGGAGCCAATAAGGACTTGTGGTTAGGATGAGGGATTTGAGCCATGATGAGGTTTTCAAATATAAAAGACGGCTCATTGCTCTGTGGTAATGTGAAGTTGGTTAGCCTAAATAACAGTTAATAATTGCTCTGCAGGAGCGGCGCCATTCTCTGGAGAATCAAGTGAAGAGATTAGAGACTGTGGAACGAAGAGAAAACCGTCTAAAAGAAGATATTCAGACTAAATCTCAACAGATTCAACAGATGGCAGAAAAAATTCTGGTGAGCAGAGGTGAAAAGGAAAGATGAAGGTTAAAAGTTGGTAAAAAAAAAAAAAGAAAAAAAGAGTAAAAACAGAAGAGAAGACATAGAATTGCATTGAATAAAGTGGAAATTGTTGAATAAAAGTTAAAGGGATTGCTTTTGTATACAATAATACTGGAAAACCTTAAGTTCGCAAATTCTGTTTGCACCTTTAGTTACAATCTAACTCCTGTACCTGTAATCTTAAGACTATGAAATTCTAATTGTCTAAGTAGAAGCACTTTAAAGTCAACTTATCAGTATTTTAATTAATTACCTAATGTTTTGTTTCAGAACAGGATACTGTACAGGACACTGCAATAATAAAAGCATTGATATCTAGATTTTAAACTAAGTTGCAAAAGGAATTTAGAGGTCAAGTGTACTTGAAGTGCTTATAGCTTGTAGCAGAAAGAAATAAGTCATCTAAACTGTTCTCCAAAGATAATATTTGTCAGGAATCCATTTTCACCCATATAACTCTGTTGGCAATTTCTTGTTTCACTCCTTGTTAAACCTATTAAGACTTTATAGTCAGTTGGTACCTGAGTCTACAGTGAACCAAACAGATGGTGTCTCTAATACTTTTGCTTCCCTGGGAGAGGAAGCATAATCTTGGAGCAATTACATTAATTTCCATTTCTTTCTGTGTTGCTAATATGATAAGGACAAAAAGGTATTACTTTTTCTTGGTAGTAATTCTGAGCATAGACAGACCTGAGGAAGGCCAAATGGAAATATATAAAAGAACCATGTTTGGACAAGCATGACCCATGCATGTTCTGAGTAATAGCTGCACAGGCAAACTTTAGCATCAGAATGTCTGAAGGGTCTCAAGAAAACGTAGAATCAGATCTTTGGTGGGGGAGTTTCTTTCAAACTGTTTTGATAACATCAGTGCATGCTAAGTAGGAGACTATGGGCACAGAGACAACTTTACGTTTAGAAATAGTGAAAAACTTCAAATAATTTCATAAGCCTCTTTTGTATATATGGGGATTGTTCCTTGGTTTCAATTATGTTTTCTGTGGAGGGAAATCCGGAAGGGAATGCAGAAATACCTAACTAATTGTTTTACTCCATGGGATATGTTTAGCAGTTCTCATAGACAGTTTCAATGGACTTCTGACAGAATGTTGGATAGTCTTTCCTAGTCCCTTGCATCTCGGCTTTGGGAGCCATGGGTAATAATACCTTTCTTTTCTCCACTTCTGCCCTCTTCATTCGCTCAAGTTGATCTCCTCAAACACTTTTGACATTTCTTGGTATAGAAAGGACAGAAAGATAGCAAAGGAGCTGGCAATATTGAATACAATTAAATAGAATTGTATAGAATAAGGTAGAAATTGTTGAATAAGTTGGATTGGTTTTGTGTACTACTCCTTCAGTGGTACTTTAGAAGACTTGCTGATCTGTCTGTAGAGAATTAAACAAGAAGTAAGAAATAAGTTAGGGAAGATACTACTTGAAAGAGCAGATCATAGCTATGATGCTAATAACAATTGAAAGTTACAGCTACATAGAGAACAGTGAGAACTGGAACGGTTAGAGATTACCTTTTAAGCCCACACTGGCTGTTAAGTGCCACTTCAGAAGCTGGTGAATCTTCTACAATATGAGCAGTCTGATGCTGGTAGCTTTGAAGCTGCTGCTGATCTGGTTGTCTGATTCTATGCCAGGACCTGAAACGTGTGGGCTTCTGGAGGAGGTGAATTGTCCTTCTTGTTGCTGGGAGACATATTTCAATTGCAAAAAGCAGCAATCTCCATTCCTTGCAGAAGTGTCGGGTACCAGGCACTGTAGATGACCTACTTTTAGTGAACCTCCTTTTTGATTTTCACTTCTGGAAAAAGAGGTCTACTGCAATTACTGGAGCGAGGAAGTCTTAGTATGTTTTCAAGATGAGAAAGGGAAGAGAGAAAATATGGAAAATGCTCAAGTAGAAATATCAGGAAATTTTCCTGTGCTCTGCAGTAGTGGGGGTAGGCAGGAGACCTGGATGCATCCCAAAAATTGAACTTGTCTGTGCAACAGTCAGCCCAGTGGTAGTGAATGACAGACCTGGATCTGCATGTTGTACTGAAGAAATTGTTAGGATGGCAAATATGAAAATGAAGGAGCATAAAGCTCTAAGCTCAGCTTTTGTGAGGTGTCATGTTGAAAGGTGTTTATAGATAAATCCCCAATAATATATGCAGACAGCAGAATGTTCCTCGTACTAAAATAGCTAATTTTGGAGATGCAGAATTATCGAAGTCCTTACTGTGCACTGCTAAAACTATCAGCTATGAGGTAAAGAGGTTAAAAATACTCTGCTACCATCTACTATGTATATTGCATCCTGTACTTCTCATTTTCTAAGCAATTTATAAACAGTTATTCTGACAACACTCATCTGAGAAATGTGGCAAAGTAAATACTATTCCCACTCTATGAATATAGAATGAAAAGCAGAGACAGCAATACCCCGTTATTGAGTCCTTCTGTGAGAAAACAAGTGAGAGACCTTGATAAAAATAGGTCTGAACTTCCTGTGATGCCACTGCGGCTATGAAGTGTTTATAACCACTTGTTTTCATCAAACATGCTTGGCCTGTCTTTGGGAATAAGCTACTGGGAAACAAATTCTTATTGTGGAAGTAGAAAACATTGTCTTCAGCAGTGTGTTGGCTCTGCAGTGGATGGGTCAGCAGCAATAATGCAAGGCTTAAAACTGATCACATGCTGCTCTTATGTCATTTCACTGACAGCCATGGTCCAGAGATTTTCATAGTGGGGAGTCTTAAAAATGACAACAAATATGCACTACTTGTGCAACCCATACGCACAACACCTATTTCTTTGTCTGAATATGAATCTCTGCTGCTTTTAGGAGCTGGAAGAAAAGCATCGCGAGGCTCAGATTGCAGCACAACATCTGGAGTTGCAGCTGAAACAAAAGGAGCAATTCTATGAAGAAAAACTCAAAGTAAAATATCTTCTTATCTTCCTACAAGCTTTTGTGGTTAGAATGGGTTCAGGGAAAAACTGTTGCCTTTAGGCTTTTCTTTGTCTTATGAGTTGCCTTCTTGCTTACTGCTGCTGAAATCTTCAGAGAGAATAGTGAAAAATGAGTGAGTTTTTCTTCTAGTCCATGTTATTATACCTCATCTGTTTTTAACATTGTATTAAAACAGGTGGCATTTGAAATCAGAATTACAGAGACCAGTTGCTGATTGTAATTTTTTCATTGCTGACTAAATAATTCTTTCTTAATGGTGTTGGATCTATCATCCTGAAAAAGATTTCAGTTTCTACTGATGATTTTCTGATTTATTTAAGAGTATTCATACAGCCTACCTGCAAGTTTTAAATTCAGTAAATAATAGAGCGTTTCTGAATTTCCATCTTCATGGAGCTGTAACATCTGCCAAGAAGCCAGCGAAACCACCCACTTTGTTTTTGTCTTTTCCAGGGTAGCATAAGACTTTAACATACAGTTAGAAATAGAATTATAGACACGATCTAAAACTAGGAAAAACAAATTGGGAAATGGGAGTATGTGCTGTAGTTAAGGACTTTTCTATAGAACCTACAGTGCGTCAGCCAGTAAATGCATTTTGTAAGGATCTTTGTTTCTACTAAACATAATCTATTTTCAGCAATTTTTCTCTGTTACCTTTACCTAGGACTTTACTTTTACATTTTACCTTAAATACGTGAGGATGTAGTATTTAAGAGGAAAGAAGGAATTCCTGTGGGAGAAACATGATGGGAAAACAAAAAAAAAAAAAAGAAAGATTTTCTGGCAGATCAGAGCATGTCTGTTCAGTAATGAGAGGAGGCTGACAGAAAGCAGGAGGAAGCAGAAGTAGATCTTGGGTAAAGGAGAAGTGCTGACATAAAAACTGAAGAACAAGATAGGGCTTGGGGAAAAAAGTTAAAAGAAAAAGAGACAGAGAGATGGTGATTTATGGAATCATACGATATAGGGTTTAGTAGATCAGGAAGCTAGACGAAAGCATTTCAAGACATTGAATGTTTATGACTGGAACATTAGAGAATATCCTGAGAGATACTGATTAAGCAATCTCTAATAAGAGCCATGTCCATAATAGTTCTTTGTGCCTTTGAAAACTGTCCTTGAAGGAAATGACATTCAGTTTAAGAAGAAGACAGTTAATTTACTTTAGTCCTGTTCCTAATGACAGGTGTTTGTGTCACAAAAAGAAATCTTAGCTCTTTGGTGTCTCTGACCTGAAGAATTCGTGGCATCTCAGTTACGTTCTCATGCATATTTACAGAACTTAAAAATCACTTTTGAGCCATGTTGTTAGGGCAACCAAAGGATGCACAATTCTTTACTTCCTCTGCCTTATACACTGGGATATGTTTTTTTTTATTTGTTTTCTGTTGCAGTAGTCTGGAATATTTCTTGGGCATAGATTATACATTATTATTATTATTATTGTTGTTGTTGTTGTTGTTGTTGTTATTTATCGTCTCATGTCTTCAAAAAACATCATTAAATTCAGTCATCAGAGGTAACTGAGGGAGCATTCTTTTTTGGAATTTGCTGTTCCAGGGTTTCATGCCATTGCTTCTTGGATCTAATGTTGCTTGAGATGTGATGAATTCCTTAAAAATTCTGTCTTTCTTGATGATTTTCTCTCTGCTTGCCCTCTGCCCAGTGAAATGGATATAATTTAGATAAAATAAATATCTTCATTTAGGTTTTGGAAAATCAGATGAAGAAAGATCTTGCTGATAAGGAAGCACTTGAGAATATGCTCAGAAGACATGAAGAAGAAGCACGTGAGAAATGTAAAGTCCTGGCTGAACAGAAGGCGGTATGTGTAGTTGAATTGGAAATCAAAGTGTTTGAAGAGTAGCTTTTTGAGGCTGTGATTTCTAAGCAAGATAATCTTGTTAGAGGTTTCTCATTATTCCTGTCTTGAAGGAAATGTACTGATTAAAAGCTATTTTAAAGATGTTGATTTTATTACAAGGAATCTTCAAGAATACTTTCTGAAAATGGCTGCATAAGTTGCTGTATACCACTCATATTGTGCACTGACCTAATGATTGTTTTTCCCTAATATTTAAGCAGTGGAAAGCAGCACCAAACAGCTCCAGTAATTGTATCTGTGATACTATTTTTCTTGGTCATTTGATCAATATTCTTTTATTTTTGTTTCTGGAAATTATGAGACTTCTTTGTTTTTAAACATTGCTTTTAAAATCACTTCCGTTGTGCAGTCTCAAAGGCATGTTGCTCTGTTTCAGATGATCAATGCAATGGATTCAAAGATTAGGTCACTGGAGCAAAGAATAGTGGAATTGTCTGAGGCCAATAAACTGGCAGCAAATAGCAGCCTTTTTACCCAGAGGAACATGTAAGTACAGCAACTGCTATCATATTGGTCACTACTGAACATTTCTCAGTGAGATCTGTTCTCAAAATGTTAAAGTGATTCTTTGTTACAGGCTTGTTGCGCTTCCTTGCTTGTTTTCCTGTAATGCAGAAAATGTGCTTGTTCTCCAAATAGCTTTGGTTCTCTGCTTATTTTGTGTTTTCCGAAATGTGACAAGCAAAACTGATTTGTATTACAGTGTCTACTTTGGAGCCTTTCTTGAGGTTGGTGCTTTATGCAGGTTTACTAAACATTAAATGAATACCAATACATTAAATATCTAACCTCTATAGAAGCATATATTCTTATTTAACATGCATATTGTTAATATATTTATATTTTCCTCGGTTCTTGTGGAAGTTACTCAGTGTTGAAATTGAAAACATTACATACCTTTCATTGTAAACATTCTGTCCCACCCAATGGCTGAGAAGACAAAATGAAAACTGGATTTTAAGCCAAGAGTTTTCCTGTATGTTTTTGAATTGCTGTTTGAAAGAGTGAGATCTTTTTTACTGCAATGGGCAGAAATAACGTGGAGCAGGAGATATCTCAGCTTCAACTTCAGAATGATGTTTCAATTCATTTTTTCTACATAACTCAGCTAGTACTCAAGTATATTTGTTGTTCTCTCAACTTGAGCCTCTCTTTAGTTCTCCTCATCAATGACCAGTGTAATAGTTCAGTGTTTTAGGGGATACTACTGGACAAGCTCTAATGTCATCTTGTGTTGCTGTGTCATCAGCAATTATTCTTGTGGTGAATTTTTCTTGTTTATTAACACAGGGGAAGTCTTGGACCTTTTCTCTTTTGTGTCTTCCTGTCTATTTGAACTTCGTTTTGCTGTTCATTTTAGTTTAGTTTCTTTATTGTCTTTAAAATGCTTTTCCTTCCTAAATGATATAGACATTCTACCTGAAGTACAGGAAGAAGTACAGATTGTTCGATATGCCTTGCAAGATAGGGCTAAAGTAGTATATGCTCTTACTGAGTTAAAAGATTCATCACGTTTGGCTGTCTGCATAAATGTTTTCAGTGTCCATCAACTGCTGGATGCAATGTTAGGCAGTATCTCTGTGGGCAGCTCTTGGACAGATTCACTTATAATATTGAATAGAATCAAGCAAGATTGAATTTTGGCGCAGAATTGTTTTGTTTTTGAGCTTTTCAGGGCTGATTATGCCTCCAGATTTGTAGTGGCTCCAATTTTTGTTATATTTCAAATATCTGGCAAGTTATTCTGGCTTGAACAGCCAAAAATATCCACAGAAGTAACTGAAATTAACTGAGTTGCTTTATGCTCCAGATGACTTCTAGTTAATCACCCAGGAAATCTGTTGAGGTGGCAAAAGCCATAACTCACCTTCAGCCTGAAATAAAACACAAGCAGTATCTCAACATGTACCTGGGAAGCATATGCAGAGTAGTCATCGCTGCTGAAACGAGTGTAAGAATTCAGCTGAGATGGATGCATCCTCTGATAGCAGGACACTTTCCTTGAGATGAATAGAAAACAAGAAAAAATATAATAATGCTTTAAAAAAAGACTGAATATTTTATGGTAAGAAATATTGTCAAATAACTTAATTTTGCAGGATTGGTAGGTGATATTACAGAATCAACGTCATTTTAAGAAAAAAATGCTTTATTATGCCCATGTTTATATATGCAGATAGCTTGTGAGTTTCTTCTTATTTTATGAATTGTGGTGGTGAATATGTATAAATCTGTTGGACTTCATTTTGAATCTACAAAAGCTACAACTAATCTGAGCATGTTTGAAGAAATGAACTAGTGATTAAACCTTTCAAAGGCTTGTGGAACTTGGTTAGCTTTTGTTCTTCCAGTAACTGAGTACCTGAGCAGGCAGCCCAGGAACCAGTAGAAAGCAAAATAACTGTGATTGACAGCTCTTGCTGCCAATAGTCTGTAGAGATAAATAAAAAGAAAAAAGAGAAAACGGGGAGAAAAAAAAGTGACTAGGATTTTGTGTGCAAAGCACAAAAATGTGAGTCAGAAGACAAGTTCCATTTTTAGTTTTGTTAAGTCTTCCTATTTGATCTTGGGCAACCCACATAATTTCTCTGGAATTGGATTAATAACAGTTTATCTCACAGTGAACTTCTTAAAATATTAATTCATTAATATATGTAAAGCTTTGTGAGATTTCTAAATAGAAAGCACCCTGAGGCAGAATTTTCCAATGCATGATAAAATGATTCCAGGAGTTGTAAATAACGTAGGGGTGTTTTTTGTTTGTTTGTTATGCATGAGGATATGTGTTTCAAATTCTAATTGCTGCTTTTAGCAGATATTGCCAGCTCTCAAAATTCTTATGCACACAAGTAATTATTTTCATTCACTTTATAGATGGAGACTTTGATCAGAGACAGCAAAGCTTTGCTTCAATATAGGTCAAGTTTAGAACTTGTTCTGGGTCCATTACAGCTTTAAAGAACAAACAAACTAAACACCCCTCCAAAAAAAAAAAAAGTGAACCATAGGATTTCCTTATCTCATGGAAATATATAATGTGAAAACAACTATTCTTAGCATTTATTTTTCCTGCATAGGAAAATACATAAGAAATTGGTGAAATGAAAGCAATTAAGTACAGCTTAAATACTGTTATAGACAACCACATGTAGAATTTATTTTTCTGTGCAACTTGCAAATATGAAATATTTGTGCTCTGGCCATATGTCAATGAATCCACTAGTATGTGGATGTTTTGCAGATGGTAATAGAGCTGACTTACTTTTGTACAAGGGTGTAGAATTTAGACTATTAACTAACTGTTCTACTTAATAGGGAGCTTGTGGTGTGTTCTTCCCGACTTCACTCCAGTGAAAGGACATATTTTAAGGACATTTCATGTTTGTCACTTGTGTTTTTCTCCTGTCAGGAAAGCCCAGGAGGAGATGATTTCAGAGCTCAGGCAACAGAAGTTCTACTTGGAAACACAAGCTGGAAAGTTAGAGGCCCAGAATCGAAAGTTAGAGGAACAATTGGAGAAGATGAGTCACCAAGATCACACTGACAAGAACCGCCTGCTGGAGTTAGAGACTAGGCTACGAGAGGTGAAGGCTTGGGTTTAATCCTTCCCAATGTACCCCATTTGCTTTAATGTAACCCATTGGGACTATTATAGTAACAGGTAGAAATAAGCTGTCGTAGTTCTATGTGTCTTAAAAATGGTGTTTTAAGATGTAATTATTTATTATAGTCTAGCAGTATGTTCCCCCCAAAGGTTATTATTTTTTTTAATGATAACCTTTCATTATTTTAATGAAAAAATAATAAAAACAAAATAAAAAAGATTGCTCATTAGAATAAGTATTAAGCTTTTAGATCATCTTGCTATCTCAGAGTACAATTTTTTTGCACAATAGCCTTATAATGTTTTCTAGCTAGAGTGGTAATGGGGTAGAGAAATAAAGCTTAGCTATGTGCAGTGACCAGCTTTACTTAAAGAATTTACAGAATAGAAATCAAATGGCACTACAGAAGTGCTATAAGAACACAGGAGATGTATTGCTTCATGCACATTTTGCAAAAGTTTTTGAGAAAAATAACAGTAATATGAAAACGTTGTTTGTTTTTTTTTTTAATAAATTGTGAGCTTTGCTTTATTTTTAGTTCTTTAGTTTTGTATCAACTAGTTTGGATCCACTTTAGGTGTTCTTTTTACCTTCTCCAGTCTCACTTCACTAATTTTCAGCTAAGACTGAAATTTTGCCTTTAGCTAAGAGGGTTGGATGACTAACATGTGTCCTTGTTTGGCTGGAAGTTGGTTGGGACCACTGTAAGATTTCTGTTGGTCTTGTCTTGCATCTGCAGCACAACAGACAGATTCACAAGGGATAGCAAACAGCCTGAAGAAGGTATTAAGGTTTGGAATTGATTTTGAGCACTGAGATCTGTTCTGCTGCTTTTTCATTTCTTATCCATTTCTGGAAATGACATGTTTATCACAGAGGATGCCTCAAGAAAACCCAGAGCAAGGGGATTTGGTTGGTTTCTTCAAAAAGAATCTAAATGTCTACATGCACATAAAGATTAGTATTGATGTTTATGCCTAAAGATTCTTAAATAAAATAACTTCAGTGAAGAAAGGTCATCACAAACCACTTCAGCTTTTCTGCTTTTTATATCAACATATAATATGTGATATTTGAGTCACAGCTGGAACTGTTCTTGTGCCCATATTTTCATTTAAAAATGCCATATTGTTTTTGATCTTTTTCAAAGCAAACCAGTCACTTTTATTAGGCAGTAGGCAATGCTGCATCCTTGACTTCTCAGTCACTTAAGCAACCTGTGAAGATGTGATTTTGGGATAGAAATGGCAATGTCATTCTAAAGTGAGGTTTGAAATGAGATTACATTGCTTGTATTTTCTTTGTTAGTAACTTATATCTGGATGCTGCTTTTGCATTCTTCAGGTTGGTCTAGAGCACGAAGAACAAAAGCTGGAACTCAAAAGGCAGTTGACAGAATTGCAGCTGACACTCCAGGAGCGGGAATCTCAAATTACTGGGCTGCAGGCTGCACGGACAGCCCTGGAGAATCAGCTCCGTGAAGCCAAAACTGAACTAGAAGAGACTACAGCTGAGGCAGAGGAAGAGATTCAAGCTCTCACGGTGAGCCCTGAAATTGGCACTCGATTAGAATTATTTAGGTGCACATTTCATAATGAAGTTAAATATCTATTTTTACTATATATTTTTTTTAATTTTCAGAAGAAGACATGAATTATGCCTTGTGTTAATAGAGGCAGGAATGGCTAAAATGTCAAACTTTCTCTTATTATCGTTAACCATGTGTGCTTCCTATTAGTGGTTGATTGGTGCCAAAACTGCTCGACTCTTTGCAAGTGCGTTATTGATTTGTGATGAGGTAATAGTTGCATATGAAGTTGTTATTAACAGAGTTCTGCTCTTTTATTTACTTATTTAAATAATTTATCACAAGTTTGAAGGTACTTGATGATCATAAATGATTTGATGATTTCTTTCTACGAGTTAACCTGCTTTATACTTGCTTTGGAAAAAAAAAAAAAAGATCCTATGAAAATAATGGTAACAACACCCTAATTTTATTTAATTAAAAATTGTCACCTGTATCCTACAGTCTCTGGTGGGGTGTGTGAATGCTATAAAGGATAAAAGAAATTCCTTCCTTCCCCCTCTTTCCCTCCCAGGAAACAAAATTCTAAATTATATGCTGCTGGTTGCTGTCTCTTGAATACAAAAAGATGCTTTCACAGTGCTTGATTCTAAGAAATATTTTCTTCAGAAAGGATTCCCAGGGCAGTGGGGGGAGAGAGAGGAGAGAAGTGTATGACCTGCTACTTCGACTGACAGTTAACCCTCATTGAAGAAGCAGTCTTCAATGACCTCTGAATCCAGTTATTTTGAAGTGTTGAAAATGTGCATTCTCTTGCTGCAGTGATATTTGATAAAAGAACTGTTATTCTGGATATTTCTGCCATTGCTGTTTTTTAGAAGGGATAGTAGGCTTTGCTGAGATAGTGCTTCTATTAGATTGATGCTTTCGGTGGGTGAATGGGGGTATTATGCAGAGCTGTTCTTAAGCAGGTATGTGCTGGGAAAGTATGGCAGCAATACCAGGCCGTAAGAGAAACTGAACAGAACATGGCTGGCATCAGTTTCTTCCTGCTCAAAATTGAGGTCATCTTCCTCCCAGCTGAAAGCTTTGCATAACTGCTAATATCACTGCTAACAGGATGATGATGTGCTTGATGTCTTTACCCTATGCTACCAGTGAAACAGATGAATGTATATGACCTGTGCTCATGCAGTTACTGCTTCTGTTAATTTGGCAAAATAGTAGTGCTTTTGGACCAGCTCTTGTAAGATAGTCGAGTTCAGTGGGCTTGGAGAATTTCTGATATGGAATTTTTTGTATATACTTTTTTATTTTTCACATTGTGGTAAGGTAATTTTTTAGCTCTCATGTTTGATTTCTGCTAAAGAGTTTGTCCTGTTTAGTCTCTTGGCTCTAACAGAAATGTTCTGAATAAAGAAAGGTAGCTGTTGCACTAGTGCTAGTGCACTGACCTTTCATTTGTTAAGGTTTCAGATAGCATATGATATTTTACACTTGTTAAATCACTTTGTTAGTCTAAATGAATTTTGAGAGGGGCCATGAGGCTGAAACAAGAACTTTTGCTTTGTCATGCTTTGCTTGTAAATGAGGAGGTAAAATGGTGCATGCAATACTGCTTTCTTTAAAATAAGCATTTGCCCTTTTCAGTGCTTTGGATGCTGTGTTCCAAAGAATTGATTATTGTGTTTCACCACTGCTGCTTAGAGAGGCTTAGGATTAAATGGTACTTCATGGTAGGATTCAGGTAGATTGGCAGAGCTGTTTGGGATAGCTTGCATAATGCTTTATTGTAGTTTTTCTTTGCAAGCATTAAATTGTATGCAGTATTTATTTTATACAAAACACTAATCTGGGTATGGAAGTAAAAGCGACTCATGAATGTACAAACTTAGCATGGAATCTATATATCATCAGGTGACCATTTATGATGGAACTTTTTATATAATTCAGTTCCTGAGTTTGTACATTTTCCTAAAGTAGTTCAGAATTAGGAGCATTTTATTAAGTAGGATGTGACTTTTGCTAATCAGTTCTTTGCCACTACAGAGTGCTTTCATAGTGTGCAGCATCTGCCTTCCAAACTTTGCTTGCTGGTAGATTGTTCTGCAGTTTGTTTAGCAACAGCTGTTGGATTCTAATTCTAATGTATGAAAAATTGATGATTAACTTCTTACCTCCTTTAGGCACATAGAGATGAAATCCAGCGTAAATTTGAAGCCCTTCGTAATAGCTGCACAGTGAGTATTAAATACAGATCATTGAATTATTTTGAAATTAAGGACAAGGAACTAAACAATTTACTGATTTACTCCTTGATGACATTAGTTACTAATGTGGACTCCTGTCTTCAAGGTGTTAGTAGGAGATAGTGATTGGATTTGATTCCTTTTAGGCTTTAGGTAAACCTCACTTGTGAGGTTTTATTTGGATTATGAAATTAATACTATTCTTCTTTTTGGAGAAGAAAGAAAATTAAAATATCTCATTGCAGTGCAGCTAATAAGAATGGTGTAGCAGCTGCAAAAGCGATTGTAGGTAAAGATTTTTTCTGCTCTCAAGGAGAAGGAAAGATCTACCTGTCCAAATCCTGAGCTGCATTGTAGATCTAGGCCAGAGTGAATGGGAGAGCATTTATGCTACTCTGGGTTTTAAGGAGGATTTCAAGCTTGTTTGAAGAGACAAGAAAATTTATGGTTCCAGATGATGCAATGACATGTGGTCATCTGCTCAAAGAGCAGAAAGGACTCTAGGATCTTAATTTGCACCTTATATTGCTTGAGATCTTTTGATGTGTTTTTGTATTCATTTCATCAGTCCAGGAGAGATGTCTTAGGCTTTGTGTATTAGTAGGTATTCCTGCAGATTACCACTATCGTCAAACTTGCTTATGATGCTTGATGAGAACATCTGACTTCCAATGACATGAACTGCAGAAGTGTTGAGTCCTCTGGATCAGCATTGGTTGCTGATCTCCTTAGGCTTTTTCTCCTTACACCACCCTGTAAGCAAGGCTTAACTGCTGTTTTTTTATCTCAGTTGTTTCCCCACTTCCAGTAATTTCCTCAAATCTATTTTTTTGTGCTGTAGGACTAAATAAAGGATTAAATAAGTATCAAACGGTTAAGTTTTCATCTTTCAAAAATATCTTTTAAGAGTTATTCTGTTTCCCTCAGTTAATCTTCAGCACTAAGCAGTGCTTAACTTCTCTTCTGTTAATAGAATATCACTATAATCTGTTAAAGGAATGAGGAAGTAGAGCTCACCAAAATGTATTAACCTCCATCTAAAAGAAAGTCTGCAAAAGAAACTTTGCTTTTTGTAGTCTTCTTCACTTGCTCAAGTTGATATTTTGGTTCCATATGTGTTGTCGTGTATCCTACATCCATAGCTATTTTTTCTGTTCTTTTGTTCTGTCTTGGCCTTTGTAAAGAATGATGGCTTTCTATGAAAATACTTATGTGATCTTCATGCAGGCAAAAATCAGTTGTGTGGAAAATCTGTAGCTTCTTTTCACTGTGTGGTAGGCTGCCTTTCAGAGGTTGTAACTCATTATCTCACTGCTGTAGGATTTTGGCTCCATAAATGTGGCAAGCGATCTCCAGCAGTGAGGAGTGACCCATAGGATTACAAGAATGTCAAGAGCTTTGAATGTTCTGCATGAAAAGATTTTAAGTGTTGTGCATTGTATGCCCTTTAGTGGGATAAGTGGGATCAGGCATCAGAAAACATCTTCATCAGTAATAAATTAATGAAACAGTTCCTACATGAATAATACATGCTCATCATACATTCTCTTTCCAGCCTGGGAGAATGTATGTATAATTTAATTGACCATGGATAGAAACTTTGTGTTGTAGTTCTAGCTGTCCATCCTCTTTACAGTGGACCATTGAGATAAATGATAGGACAGTCTTCTGTTGATAGTGAGGGATCAGGTAACGTTTATTATGGTGTCTTCACCAGATATTTCAACCTTATTTTAATTGAATAGTGACCGATATGATGCAGGTTTCTCTTCTTGGTGACCATTTAATTCTAATGGAAGGTGGTTAGAATATATACTCATTTTAAAATAGCACTTCAAGAGAATAATTGTAATATGATGCTACTTATGCAGCATAGCAATGAGTAGGCTTATTCTTTTAGTAAGCTTTGAAAATACATCCATTTTGAGGTGAAACAAACTCCTTGAGCTATTCTGGCAAACGTAGTATGGTATGGAATTAATTTTTGGTATGCAATTCTGGTATGGAATTAATTTTTAGTTAATCTTATTAAGTAACCCAGGACAGCATAAGAAAAAATGAAAATAAGATTAGAGAGGGAAAAAAGTACATTATTGAAAGACTGCAGTACTTTGATATTTTTCTTAGTGTTCAAAAGATAAATAAAAATACTCTACTTCTGTACTCTAGCTTTACAAAGGTCACAGCTTCCAGTTATAGAGGAGGCTCACACCTCAAATGTGCATCTGCTTTCCTTGTACTCCAATTGCACTTCTGTCCTTTCTTTTGCTGAGGCCTCTGACCCAAGTCAATACTCTTTTAGGTTCTCGTATTTTTAAATTTGCTGTCTTTTGTGGTGTGTACATAAAGACCATCTCTATACTCTTGGTCTTAATTTCTTACATCTTACGTCTTTCTGAATTCATATTTAATTGCTTTGATAGCTTTGCATTGTTTCATCTTGTAACATTTTTATTTTTTTTTACTGTTGGGTTCAAGAAAAAGCTTCTGCTTTCTTGTACAAAGACCTCAATTGTGCAAAAAATAATAAGATACATAATTACAATAAAGGTTGCAAATTGTAGCACCTGCTCTACACACATACAGGTGCACATGGCTACACATGAAGAATGATATTTTATCATAATCTTCTCACAATTATAGTTTATCCAGCAAATCTGTTGAGGGGGTGAAGGACTAGTTCCCTACCTTTAAAGAATTATTCTATCAAAAATATTAACCGTATGATCTATTTGAGTTTTAAAATTCAAGTTATTTCCCTGGCAATCAGCAAGAACACTGGAAATAAAATATATTTTCTTAAATAGGAAGATTTACATTTCTGTCAGTTGTTTCCATTTGGATTTTAATTATGGCTTGTTGTTGGATCATCAGCACATTTGATGTTAAAAATGATACTAAGTTATCTAAGTAATCATAGAATTCTTTCAAGAAGAAAACATTCAGTGAGGAAGTGGCAATGTCTATAAAAAAATAGAAAAAAAGTTATCTCATAAAGTATTTACAATCAGCTTAGTATAAAATACTATTGCTGTTCCAGGAATCCACTGCCTGAATCTTTCTTTTTTTTTTCAGGTATAGGCTATTGCTTTTACTCTAGAAAGGAGAATGGCATTTTTAGTACTAATTGGATAGTGCACTTCCATTTATTCAAGATTTCACCATTAAAATAAGGTTTATCTCCCCTCCCTGAGGTTCCTTTGTGATTGTCTTGTGTTGCTATCATAAGCATTGAGATGCTTGATTCTGCACTTGTCTATGAGATGGGATAGTGGGGCATTAAAACTAAACAAGCCTTAGGCACACATACCACTTCAGTCATGCACGAAGTCCTTCTGACTTGAGTATGAGCTCCTGATCCACATTGGCTCAATTAGCTGGCATACAGGAAAAAATCTTTACATATTCTTAAGAACTTCCAAAATATTCAGGCATGTTACATACTTTGCTAAATTATCTCTTAGAGTGAAGAAATCTTGCCCACTGTAACACGGCTAATACCCAGGCAAAAAGTTTTATATGGCTTAGTTAAATTTGTAAAACAAACAAACAAACAAGAATATTCGCACACGTACATACTTGCACGCACGTACGTATATTTATGTTATTGGCTGCTGGTTGGGAGGGGTTGTTCCTGATTTTAATTTCACAGAAAATGTTGTGACAGCTGCTTCTTATAGGCAAAAATGGAGCTTTGTAGTTTTTGTATCTAACAAAAAGTCTGAGACTTTTAGGGTGTTGCTGTGGTGTTAATGGGGCCTTCTTTATGGACAAATATCATCATGCTTTGAGAACAAGGCTCATGGTTGGAAGAGGCAGCGCATCTTCTGAGGAGTGGGATTGAGGAGTACAGGAGTGTATGTTTTAAGACTGAGTTGTTGTGGGAAGGAAGGGAACACAGACCATGCAGTGTCCTCCTGCTTTGCAGCTCCTAATGAGCGATGTCCCCCAAGCTAAGCTGTGATGTATTTTTGGAGACTGAGATCTCTCACAGTGTAAGGTATGTTTCAAGTTGCAGAAGTTCTCTGATTATGGAAAGAGGACGAAATCAAGGAGTTTATTATGAAATATCCATCATACAGGAAGACACACAAGCCTGTCTGCATCTGTGGCTGTGGTCATTAAGAGGGTTGGTAATTTTCAGCTTTAACAGCTTGGTATCTCAGGTCCAAATGCGAATAGGTTAAGATGAAGTGAAGCTGGTGCCTGCTCCACATACTCCTCATGATAATTTAGGGGTGAGAAATGGCTTTTTCTTTTTTCTTCCTTCTGACAGCTAACTTTCTGGTAAAGCTCAGTGATGGTGGGGGGAGTGGAAATGGGTAGGGTAAAACTATGCATTAGTTTAGAAGTTCTGAATTAAGATTGTACTAAAGATTGAATTAAACCCCAGAGAACGTACTGCTGATGGCATTCTGAAGCAGTTAACCTTGGTGTGTCCTAACGTTTTCCTGCACATTTGTCAGTAGCATCTGAGAAATGAGACATCTTCCTGAAGGATTTGAATAAGGTTTTGGAGAAGGTTGCGAACTGTAGTTGGGAGTATTCTAGAACTGCTTCCTTTCTTTCTTTCCCTCATTATTTTGTCTGTGGTTTTGACACATGGAGTGTGTGGATTAAATTTTGTACATTGTGTCTGATATACAAACGTAATCTTCACAGTCCTGAACTGCTGACTGCTATACAATTTAATTTGTGATCTCTGGCTGGAGAAGTTTTTTGGGCCAGATATAATACCTCTGTGCAATCTCAAAATATAGAAAACACTGCCTCTCTGATACCATGCGGTGGGGAGGGAATTGTGCTGAATATAATCACTTTGCTGAAGAGTTGTTATGCTTGGGATGCTCCATAATATTTAAGAATGAGATACCATCTTCTATACCAATATAAAGATAAGTTGTGTGCTTAGATGTAGCATGTATTGAACAGTCTGTCAAGATTAGCGTGGTCCAGTTAGATTATAATAACAATCTTCTGTATTTGCTGTGATGAAGATGTTCATAGATTAAGGAGAAAATTTCAGTGGCTTTGTGAGAGGTGATACAGTGCCACAGATAAGGCTGCCTGTACTGCCTGGAAGTGCTTTTCCAAGCTTTCAAGTGTTTGGTTGTTTTAAATTTGAAGACTTTTGTAATTATATTTTGGGTTTCAGAAGGATGTAACAGTGGATATAATAGTGTTTCTTTCTAGGCTTTCCTTTAGTATACTTACAAATTTAAATCCAGCATAGCTGTTTTTTGTTTGTTTGTTTGTTTGTTTTGCCTGGGGATTTCCTTAACTAAAAAGAAAAATACCTAGAACTATTGACTCTTTTTAGTTACAGGATTCTGGTATAGTTTGTATGTATGTATGCCTAAGATGATATCTGCTATCACATGTGTTTTCCTGATCTGTTTTCTTCTTTCTTGGTTCATAGGACAGTCATTTACATCACACCTTGTCCCATTTTCCTGTGACACTATTACCTGTCACCATTTAGGCTTTACAGTATTTATAAATTCTGTAACCGTATCAGGTTATATATATCAATAGATAGGTTTTTTAAATTTAGTCAATAAATTTTCCCTTTCTCCCTGAAAAAAATGAACATTATACTGAGAAGAACCAATTATCTCGCTTTAAAATAAATAAATACAATTTATCTATCTAGATTACATTACATAGGTTATAATATATTTGGAATTTAAGACAAACCATTTAGGAATTTTTGATAAATAAACAGGTAGGAAAATCTTCAAGAGAGATGATCACATTACTACTTCTGGAACCCTTCCTTCTTAATTGCTTTGTTGTCTGAAATTTTCCAGAAATATCCTACTAGATTAAATGTAACAGTGAAATACCGGGTGGTTTAATTTCAGTTATGTCTAGAGAAAGAAGTCAGAATCTTAGAACCTGGAATAAAGGTCAGTGGGAGCTTAGCTTCCAGCCCTAAAGGGATAAAACTGACTTGAAATACAGCTAATTTTAAATATGAGTCAAGTAGTTTGAAGTATTAGATCTGCATGCTACCTTATTCATTTTGTTTCCATCCCATCTCTACTTTCTTCTATTTCAAAAATAGCTTAATATGCTTTATAGAAAGTACTTGCATTAGTTTATGCAATGAAAGTGGAAGAAACCTTAGCTGTATAACAGGTTCCATAAAATTCCCAAGGTATGTGTTGTAATTAAACATAAAATAAAAATAGAAGAAAAAGAAATGGATTATCTGATCTGGCAGCTAGTAGAAATCTACAATGTTATTTGTAAAAATGGTAGGTAAAACACTGGAAAAGCAAGCATTTTGTTCCTTTTTTTTTGTTTAAGTATATTTGCAAGCATTTATCCCTACAGCAATATGACACTAAGACATCCTTATGATACAGTCTGGGTTCTTCAAAAACTTGATACATGATACAGAATAAAACGCATATTTTGAACAGTAAGACTGCTCAAGGAACAACCACATGATCAGATTTTCATCAGCAATGTTGTATTTTAGATTATGAATCACTTTGATTTGACCCAACACATGGGAATCTCCCCTTCACCCAGCAGGGAGTAATGGCAGTTGGACTTTTTCTGCCAACAGTTTAAAAATCAAATGGCGTTAATTTAGATCTAGGAGAGGCATGGTAAAAGGCAGCCAATATATGTGTTACAGATTCTTCAAAACGAAATGGTTGTCATCTTTCCAGATAGCTGAGAAGAGACGTATGTGCTATGCTCTACTGCTTTATATATTTAAGTGCTTGGCTTGTGTAGGAAATTGGAACATTTAAATTTGAATGTGTGGCCAACTGTGTTCTGGGATTTTAGTTTGTCCCATTTAATGAAGAATATTATTCACTTTTCTTTGACATCTAGGCAAAAATGCCTCTTGAACAGATTTAGTTGAATGTTAATTGTTTCTGAAATTCTATTTATTAAGCTGTTTTCAAGATTATTCTGAGGATCCTTTCCCTTCTGTTGTGATGACATTGCTTTTCAGTTAGGCAGAGGTACAGGTATTCATCCATCCAGTGTTTATAGCCTTTCATTCATAAAAATGAAAAGGGGTTGTGAAAAGGGCCCGCTGTTGTTTGTATTTGTCTTTAAAATGAAGGGGAATGTGGTTTAAAGCATCATAGTTTAATGCTATTCTGATTTAACAAATGGATGGTTGCACTTCATTAAAGGCAAGGCTGTTGTGCTTGTTGAGGTTTTGCTTTTCACTGATTTTCTATTAGTCTGTTGTGCTGCCATGTTTTTTTCTTTCTTCATATATCCTATGCTGATGTCGCTTGGATAAAATATTTCTTGCATTTTTCCACTTTTTCTGGCTATATATAGTGATACTTATAGTAATCTAAACAACATTTCTAGGAAGATTCATCAAATTATACTGCCTTCATTGCACCTCTTACTCAGTTTTCTTAAATATCATGCTTCAAAAGTCTCTATGAGAAGCATTAGCCTCATTTCACTTAAGGGGAAATTGAGGCAAAAAAGATGAGTTGCTTTGGCAGAGGCACACTGAGTCAGCAGGAGATCTGAGAATACAACCAGAACTCCTGACTCCCAACACAGTACTTTATTATTTGAGAGAGAACTGTCACGTTTAAATTGCATTGGAGCATATTTGTACAGTAAACCCAATCAAAAATAATTCACAGCATTTTGTGTAAGAAACAAAGCTATTCCTAATCTAAGTACACTCCCATGCATAAAATTTGCCATTATAATATAGCCTGCGTGTAAATCTGCAAAAGAAAGCATCTTGTATTTGTCTGCTTGCTGAGCAATAAATGGTTCTGCAAGAGGAGAACACTTTTTCTATAAAGCTGTACTCACTGACATATAATCCAATTTATTTTTATTTCTAGGTGATAACAGATTTGGAAGAGCAGCTGAACCAGCTCAGTGAAGACAATGCAGAACTGAACAATCAGAATTTCTTCTTGTCCAAACAACTTGATGAGGCCTCAGGGGCCAATGATGAGGTTGTCCAGTTGCGAAGTGAAGTTGACCATCTCCGTCGAGAGATCACGGAGAGAGAGATGCAGCTTACCAGTCAGAAACAAGTAAGTAACGTAAATCTGGAATCACAGTCGAGCTAGATGGTTATCTGAAATGCTAAAAATTCTTTTAAATCTGAAAGCCTGCAGGGAATGAATACGCCTCTAGGGGCGATTGGACCGATTATTGTTTAAGCCTTCCTTCCCCGAGTATTTGAATGAATTGAAATTTTTGGTTATTTCCCTTTGTGTTTTTATGCAATTTTATTTAGATGTTTGGCACTGTGAGGGTATCGTAACTTAGAATTATTTGTTTTAAGTTTGTGACCCTGGCAATTCCAAAATCTTCATAATGTGATAGAACTGACATTAAAGGCAATTACAAGTAAATGTATGGAAGCCTTGAAATAAATGGGTTGTGATTTACCAGCTAATGTTTGCTGCCAATTTGCATGTACTGTAAGTTAAATGGTAAGACTGAAGCTTAAAGTGCATGCTTGATGTGGGATGTGAGAATTGATAGGAGGATTTATTTTTAGACTATGGAGGCCTTGAAGACAACATGTACAATGCTGGAAGAGCAAGTAATGGACTTGGAGGCCCTGAATGATGAACTCTTGGAGAAAGAGCGTCAGTGGGAAGCATGGAGAAACGTTCTAGGGGATGAGAAGTCTCAGTTTGAATGTCGTGTCAGAGAGTTGCAGAGGATGCTGGATACTGAGAAACAGAGCAGGTCTTTTCTCTCTCTATTGCACGTTTTTATTAACTTGTATGAGCTTCTACAAAGCATTTTTAGAATAGGATATGGGAGTTGGAACTAAATATAAATTCTTGTGAGGTAGTTCTAAAAATGGTATACTAGTTAATAGTCATTCACCAGTAACATTATTCCTTTTGTTTCTTTACAAGTGAGCAATTCAAGGGGAATGGTATTTATCATTGCAATTTATAAAAGTCTTGCTTTTCTTTTACTTCTATTTTGTTATATGGAAAATTAATCCTTGCTCCAAACTGTTACTGTGGGGTCTTCAGGCTGCTTTTCTAGCAGGGGCAGGAACAGGGTTATGTAAGTGTCGCAACAAACAGGCTTTATAAAGCAACATCTTGAATTTGAGGCAAACCCCTGAAAGTTATTGATGCCACTGCATGCTAGGAAGAGGTCAAACCCAGAAAGGAGTTAGGTAACAGTGTTTTCCATTTTAATGCAGAGTGCGAGCAGATCAGCGTATTACTGAATCTCGCCAGGTGGTAGAACTAGCTGTCAAAGAACACAAGGCAGAGATTCTAGCCCTCCAGCAAGCACTAAAGGAACAAAAACTCAAAGCTGAGAGCCTTTCTGATAAGGTAAGTAACTTCCAGCCTGAGACTTTTATTATTAGCTGAGATACTTGTCTTTTATTGAGATGTTGCTTCTAGAAATGTGGTCTTGAGCAGCTTTTTCAAGGTGCTGGGGCAGATTAAAGATAGGAGGTCAATAGGACAGAATTCTGTCTTCAAGCCAAAGACCTGGGATTTCATTTTAGAATAGATTAATTCAGTTGGAAAGGACCTACAAAGATCATTCAGTCTGACTGCCTGACCACTTCAGGGCTAACACAAAGTTAAAGCATATCATTGAGGGCATTATCCAAATGCCTCTTGCCCACTGGCAGGCATGGGACATCAACCACCTTGCTACAGTGCATTTGTTGTACAGCGCCTGTTCCAGTGCATGATGACCCACATGGTAAAGAATTTTTTTCTAACATGCAGTCTGAACCTCCCCTCGTACAGCTTTGTGCCACTCCTGCACATCCTGTTGTCGGTTTGCAGGGAGAAGAGCACCTCCCTCTCTTCTTCCTTTGCTCAGTAAGTTGCAGACAGCAATGAGGTCGCTTCTTGGCCTACTTTTCTCCACTCTAGACAAACCAAGTATCCTCAGGCTCTCCTCATAGGATATGCCTTCCAGCCCTTTTACTAACTTTGTTGCCCTCCTCTGGATGCAGTCAAGTATTTTTTTTATATTTATATATACATGTGTATATATAATATTATTTATATTTATAAATTAAAAATAATCATATATATATACATATATACACACACTTTTATTGTGGAGCCCAAAACTTCACACAGTACCTCCAGGTGAGACTGCACCAATGCTAAATATAGTGGGATAATCACCTCTTTTGCCTGGCTGGCTGTGCTGTGTGTGATGCACCCCAAAATACAGTTTGTCCTCTCACACTGAGCCTCCTGCAACCAGCCCCCACCCCAGATCTCTTTCTGCAGGGCTGCTCTCCAGCCACTCATCTTCCAGTCTGTACTTGTGCCTATTTTGAGAAAAATTGAAGGTAAAAACAACCTGTGCCATTCACAATGCATTCTGTCAATAACTTGATGTCCACATTTTTAATTTGAGCAGTGACATACCAAATTGTTGTCCCCCCGCAGCTCATTATAGTAAGTAAAGGGTAGTTGTACCATTTCTCTTTTGTGTATGTTTTGTGAAGTTGGATTTTAAGATTGTGAAGCATTGTTTATTAGCCTTGTCCTGATCATCTATCCCACCTGCCTAGCTCAATGACCTGGAGAAGAAGCATGCTATGTTGGAGATGAATGCACGCAGTTTACAACAGAAGCTTGAGACAGAAAGGGAGCTCAAGCAGAGGCTTCTGGAAGAGGTAACCTTGTAAATTCAAGTTATAACTAAAGAAGGCTCCATAGAGTGGGGAAGAAGGGAGAAAGTTGTGTGGATAGCAGTAATTACATATCTGTTCTTCTCATATACATCTGTGGAGAATTAATGAAGATAGGGGCTTTGTTTTTACTTAAAACTTTGCAAAATGGATGGCTGCAGCAGGGAGCGGTAAAGGTGAACTGCTGCTCAAGGAAAGGTGAGCTGGGAGCCAAGAGCTGCCAGCAAGGTGGGCAGGGACAGGGACTTTGCAGCCCGTAGGCACAGTCCCACAGTACCTGCACAAGAAGACCAGATCAGGTCTGGTGACAGTAACTGGGTTAAGCTGGTTCCCTGATGGTCATTGGAGAAGCCTGTAGTGACAAGGTACATCCTAGGTCACCTCTGCAAGGCAGTGTCCATGCCCAGGCACAGCATTCGTACACCATAGTTCTGACACAGCAAGGGCAAGGACCATAGCTTAAAACCAGCTCTGGAGCCAATGTGCTGAGGGTGCATGGGGGTGGAGGCCACAGGTGAGGCTTTTCATGGCTCTTTTTTTTCATAATTCAGCTGGGTTCACAGAGGTCTGATCCAAGGTTACACACATGCACCGTATCAGAGAGTTGTTGAATGCAGGCCAAAACCTAGGTAGTGGGGGAAGAGTTTGTAGAGGAAGACTTTGGAGGAAAGGTGGTTGCAGGCTACACGGGGGAGTTAGAGCCCGTTGATGTACCTGGGGCACAGACAAGTTACCATAGAGTTGATAATTCCATTATGAATTGCAGTGAAAAATTTCTGGCTCTTAATAATATCTCAGCATTGATGGTTTTCATACTTGGGGATTTTCTCATCAAGAAAACTACTTAGGAGTAGTTGTATCATGTGCTCTTTTCTGTTGTTTGGAGACAAAGATGTAAACTTTTGGACTTAAATTTCCTCATCTCATGTGAATAGAGGCAGGAGATTATCCTGGTTTATAGGAAAGATCTTTTTTACTAGGAACAGCTGAGATGGCTTTTGGTGATTGCATAAAGGACTTGAGAAATGGCATGCAAATTACTTCATGTGTGTGTGCAGTACAATTAATAATTACAAAATTTTGAAGTGCTTAAAAAGCAATTAGCTTGAACACATAGTTGAAAGAAATTCTGTTGCTATGAATTAATGTCAATACACTACATGGAAATAGTCATATTGCACTTTGAAGGGAAGGAAAATTAGAATATTGTAGCTTTTTAGCTTTTAAAGTGTCAGTTTAGTTTCAAGTTGTGCAATATGCTTAATTTACTAGGAATGTTAACATGCAATAACTTTTTTAAAAAAACAAACAAACACTGGCCTTTGTTTTCCTATTAACAGCAGGCAAAGCTGCAACAGCAAATGGATCTGCAAAAGAATCACATCTTCCGCCTAACTCAAGGACTACAGGAGGCTCTAGATCGAGCAGATCTTCTGAAGACTGAAAGAAGTGATCTGGAATATCAGCTGGAAAACATTCAGGTGAGGGTGAGGAAACAGTGGGCAGGACTCTGTGCTTCCTATTTAATGTGGACTTTGGGCATGTGGCTTACTGTTTCTGTGTGACACTTCCTAATACACTATTTTTAACTTTGTTCTATTGAGTTGTCTATTTGTTTCTACTGTTAGGATGAAATTGCTTACGTATTTGTTTATTTCACAGGTTCTCTATTCCCATGAAAAAGTGAAAATGGAGGGCACTATTTCTCAGCAAACCAAACTCATTGATTTCCTGCAGGCAAAGATGGACCAACCGGCAAAAAAGAAAAAGGTGGGTGAAAAAGGTTTGAGGCATGGAGTTAAATGATGGCTTTGTGATTAGTTATGTGCTGTGTATTCAAAATATTCTGTTTTATCTTTCTTTGTGCAACACAAATGTGTCCTCATCTAAGTATTCGAGTCACTGAGCACAAGCTTTACAAGGCAGAATGTCTTTCACATGGCCTTTCTGGTATTTTGTTATTCCCACAATACTTAGGTTACAATCCAGTAGCTACACATCAATGAGGCTGTAGGAATACAGAGTTTTAGTTTAATTTTATCATGCTTTTTTCTTTTTTATAACAGTATGTACGTGTGTATGAACATATTTTGTATCTAGAGTGGTTGTCTTGTAGCATAGGATTGATTAGTCAGGTGACATGGCTTGTCACATCTGTGTCATAAGCAGTTCTGTCATTTTGAATTTAAATTAATTTTAACCACATATTTTGAGATCCTCTGTCTAGATGCTTTCGGAAACTCAAGGTGTGAGTACTAACAGGTAATGTTTGTCCCTCTTTAAATTAATCCATATCGCAACACTTTTTCTCCAGTGCCAGTATGAGATAAAAATCCATCCGTACTTATATCAGAATTACCATTAGGCCCTCTGGCCGGACTGCCACTAGCTAGTTTCACTTTGCCTAGTTTAAGCCATCTCTTACTAGGAGTTAGGAGTTGTCTGTGTGTTTCTGTTGCTAGGGCCTGTTTAGTCGGCGGAAAGAGGACCCTTCTTTACCCACACAGGTTCCCCTGCAATACAATGAGCTGAAAGTGGCACTGGAGAAGGAGAAAGCTCGTTCTGCTGAGCTGGAGGAGGCTCTACAGAAAACACGCATTGAGCTCAGATCTGCTCGTGAAGAAGGTAGGAGTTAGCAGAAAAGGTGAATCTGGAGGAGACGCACATTTTTGGTCTGAAAACATGCCTTTAATTGTATGCCGCTAGAACAGTAATGTGTTGTTTAAGTCTTACCTACTGCTGTGAAGATGCAGTAAGGCTACACGTTTTTCTGCTGGTTGTAACCATTGAATGGTTGCACAGAACCACTGCTGTGAACTAGTGCTTCATATTGGTTATGTTGATCAGTGATATTTATCTCATCTGTAGCTGCTCATCGGAAAATATCAGACCACCCTCATCCATCCACTCCAGCCACAGCCAGGCAGCAGATCATCATGTCTGCCATAGTCCGCTCACCAGAGCATCAGCCTACTCCAATCAGTCTGCTAGCTCCACCCTCCAGTCGCAGGAAGGAATCTTCCACACCAGAGGGTAGGTCCTTGGTGAACTTCTGTTTTTCAAACGAGTATGTTTTCTGTACTATTCTGTGCATTGATCAAAAGGATTTATGGCTGTTTCCTTAGCAATTAAGGTTTTTACTTATCTAAGCTGCTTACAGATTTGTTCTGCTGAGCAGAAAGATTCAATCAAGATTTTTGGTAATAGGAGAAGACTTGGGTTAGGCATAAATGGAAGTTACCAGGTCAAAGATATTGATACCCTATTAACTAGAAGAAGGGGATACCCTTCCATATTACTAAGAATGGAGGGGAGAGGGTCATCAGAAAAAGTAAAGGGATTAAGGGCTCTGTTCTTTTATTCTTAACTAACTGGTATTCAAGAATGAGTGTCAAACCTAGAGACTCTGAGCTACAACCTCCAGTCTTTAGAAGAAAATGGAAAAGCCAAAAGCACAAGTAGGTCCCACCATCACAGATACTGGGGAGGCACAGGGTGCTGTAAGGATGGATAGCATCAGCATAGGAAGATGTCTTCAGTGGCAGATCATGGTCAGGAAATAGAATCATGTTATTCAGTAAAAGAGCATACCTTGAAGGATTAACTTTATTCCTTAACGATCAAAAATACAGAGTAGATCCACTAACAGGGATTTTAGGTATGCTTCTAGATATGCTGGCACCGATGGTTAGTATGAAGGCTGTATGGAAAAGGCCTGCTGTATATTGACTACAAAAGTATAGGTGCTGAAGGGTTTGTTAGCTATAAGCAAAACTGTGATTAGTCTAGCACATTGTAAGAATTGCAGTTAAGTGCAGACTTGAAATTTAGCTGGATTGATTGGCATAATCTTGCTACACCAAACAGTAGCAGTTGCAGCTCTATAGTCTGCTCTAAAGTGGCACATTCTGTGCACCTGTATAAGGTAGTTACTGAGGTAGAGATGTAGTTTAAGATTTGCAGATTGCAAAGAAAAATAGACAGGGTCTATTTTCATTGGGGCTTTGATAGGGATATTCAATCACTTTTTAATTCCTTTGACTTTAAAATGCCTGAACTTATTATAATTTTCATCCTTGTTACAGTTTGCATCCTGATCATAGATTTTGTCCCTTTTTAGAGTACAGTCGGCGCCTGAAAGAGCGAATGCATCACAATATCCCACATCGTTTTAATGTGGGGCTAAATATGAGAGCAACGAAATGTGCAGTATGTCTGGATACCGTGCACTTTGGACGGCAAGCATCTAAATGTCTTGGTAAGAGCAGAGCATATGTGCGGAGTGTAACATGGCAGTAGAATGAAAAAGGATAAGCTGTCTAGAATAGAATTTCAGTGAAAGTTGAATAAATGACCAAGCATGAAAATTTTGAAACTTCTTGGTGCAAACATTCTACATTAGAAAACATCAGATGGTTCAGAGTAGAAGGAAATTCTTATAAAAGCTGGGGGTTGTGCATTAGAAGTTGAAGCAACTGTGCCGTGCTTTTTTTTGTCATTTTACATAAGTTTTTCTCTGTCCTTCTGTCAGAATGCCAGGTGATGTGTCACCCAAAATGCTCAACTTGCTTGCCAGCTACTTGTGGACTGCCAGCAGAATATGCCACACACTTTTCTGAAGCATTCTGCCGGGATAAAATGAATTCTCCCGGTCTGCAGCTGAAGGAGCCAAGCAGCAGTCTATGTCTTGAAGGGTGGATGAAAGTGCCAAGGTATAAACATGAATCTTGGTGCCATATCAGGTGCTGAAACATTTGGAAAAGCTTTATATATTATCCTGGCTCTTGTGAGGTGATAATTGGTACATGCCCATTACAGTTTCTTACTGTTACTGAAATCTCTTCCTACAATTTGCATGTTTGTTTTGTTCATAATCCAGGTAGAAAATCCAATGTGGTTTTGTGCTTATTTTCTTCAGGAATAATAAACGTGGGCAGCAGGGCTGGGACAGGAAGTATATTGTCCTGGAAGGAACAAAAGTGCTCATTTATGATGCAGAAGCGAGAGAAGGTAACAGCATTTCTAGGAAGAACAATTTTTCTTGCAATATTCATATATTGTTTGGAGAGGCCTAAAGATTGTTTGCTGTGGCTGTTCCTAATTAAGTTAATCCTTTGTAATAAAGCAACATAGTTGATTTTTTTTTTAGATCCGTAATGGTTTGATTGGCTGGTATGTCACTACAATCCAGCTGGGAAATATCCAGGGTGTATGCGCTTCATTTTGCTATCAAAGGTAATTTCTCACTAATTTGCTCTTCTTAGTCCATCTCCCCATTCTCTCTGCAGCTGGACAGAGGCCTCTGGAAGAATTTGAGCTCTGCCTTCCTGATGGTGATGTAACTGTTCATGGAGCTGTAGGAGCTACTGAACTTACCAATACAGCAAAGACAGGTGAGAATCTATGTACGTGAGGTCAAATGGATTTCATCTGGCTTGACATCAGTTGGCATTCTGTTTGGCTGAACAGATTTTTCTCTCTTTAACTTTCATTTTGTAACTGTGCAATTATGAGGTTACCTCTCTCTGAATTAGGTGAATAGGTCAGTCATCTAGATACACAGGCGGTTGCTTCTGTCATGGTACTTGAGCTGTGAATAAGATAACCATCAAGCCAAATGGAAGTAAATATTAGTATTTTGTAACATACTTAAAGGCATACTTGATTTATTTCAAATTTCTTTGCTCAGTGCTCGCTATAAACTGTGAAATTTTGTAATTCATGCCACCATTGTACTCTAACCAAAAAGTTATTAACTTAGAAACACTGTGGGGTGTATATACAATCTCATTATTAAAAAATGTTAATGTTTTGATTTGTATGTATTCAATAGAACTGATGAAAAGATTATGTATGTCTTGACTTCAACATTAAAGGATACAGACTGTTAAAAACAAAGGTTTCCACAAGCAATTTTTACAGATTTTTCTTGAACAGTACAGGGAAAACTTTAGTTGAGTGCCTGGTTTTGTACTTCTTTCCCATTAAGTTTCTTTTCTGAATAAAAGACAAGAAATGATTCTTATTTATTAGAGACAGCCTTGTACGTATGGTTTGCATACCTCTGTCTAATACTTAGCTTTAAGTGGCTAGCCTATGCAGGACCTGTAAAGGAGAAGCCTATGTATAAATTGCCATGGTAACACATCCTGCTAAATACAACTTCTTTCCAATGACGCTGAAAGGTGTTGATATAAGTCCACTGACAATATTCTGAAAACTAATCTAAGTCTTATTCTATCTATACAACATCTCAGATGTGCCATATATCCTAAAATTGGAGTCTCATCCACACACCACTTGCTGGCCTGGTAGAACACTCTACCTGTTAGCACCCAGCTTCCCTGACAAACAGCGCTGGGTCACAGCACTGGAATCAATAGTGGCAGGTGGGAGAGTTTCCAGAGAAAAAGCTGAGGCTGATGCTGTGAGTATAAAAGTTTCTTTTAATAATAAAATATTCTGGGAGGGAGCAGAGTGTTTGAAAAATATATTTTTTTTGGTATTTGACACACTGAGGTTTAACTGAAGGTAAGTTATTTCTGCCTTGAGATGGACAGTATGAGTAACAGGAACTAGTTCCTTGTGAGACTGAAGTTTTATATTACAATAGCTTTCATTAGACTTGGGACATATAGTAAGAGGACCCCAAAACGATCTCTAATTCCAGCAAACGGAAGAAACAGCAGTTAGGATGTGGTTTAAATCTAATGTACCACATGGAATGAGCAAACCTTGAAAGAGAAAAAAAAAAAAAAAAAAAAGCTCCTTCTTCCATTCTTAGGGAGATGGGTTTTCCTTTTGTTTCTTGGGGGGGAACTGTGTGTTTGTTTTTTGCTTTTAGTTTTATTTCTGATTAGAATAAGAGGTTAAATTGAGTTGTTTTGTATCTGGATAGCCTTTTTTAACATTGTTGTACTGATAACTCTTTATTTTCTGATGAAGGGAGAATTGATTCTATGGCATTATATGTTAAAATGATAGCTCTGGAAGTAGCGAACATCTGATGAGGGGGAAATCATCTCTCATGCTAACATTTCTTCCGTCTCTGAGAAAATATATAAGCTCCCACTGACATTTGGACTTTTTTTTTAATCCTTCTCAAAAAATGTCACTGCTCCATTACAGGAGGTGGAGGGAAATGGAAAGGATAGGGACAACCATGGGTTCTGTCTGAGTTTAGGTTAATTCTAATTGTATTTCCTCTAGATGAAAGTATACTAATTCTTTTGTAGGAGGAAACCCTGCAACTTTTAGTACAGATTTCCTTTTCTGAGAAAGCTAAACTTTTCTCCCATCTGAAATGATGACTTTACATTGTTCAAATACTAGTAGAGAAAGAGATCAAGATGAACTCAACAAAAAAAATTTCTTTTTTGTCATTTGCAGAAATTGCTTGGAAACTCCCTGCTAAAGCTAGAAGGTGAAGATCGTTTGGATATAAATTGCACAATGCCCTTTAGTGACCAGGTAATGACAATGGTCAGTTGAACCTTACTGAATATTTTATTGTTCTTTCATGAAAATTGTGACTTAACATCTGTGTGTGCAATTGTATACTTGGTTATTGGTTTGTTTTTTTCCTCTTCACTGGTAAATGAAATTATTCAAGCTCACTCTTGGAGCATTCCTTGTTCACCACATGTGCTATTTTTCTCTTTTTCTTGTCACTGCAGGTAGTACTTGTGGGTGCAGAGGAAGGTCTCTATGCCCTGAATGTATTAAAGAATTCCTTAACGCACATCCCAGGAGTGGGTGCTGTCTTCCAAATTCACCTCATCAAGGATCTGGAGAAGCTACTCATGATAGCAGGTAGGGGGCTATATGCTGCCATATATGCCTGCAGTAATTTTGTGGTAACTGTGTATTGGTAGGAGGAAACTCACTTTAGTGAAGTTTAGAAACCCTTCCTTTAAGTTTAGAAAGTTTAGAAACCCTTCCTTTAGATTAATTACAGAATTTTTATTTAAATCAGCATATCATCAGGAATCAATTACTGTGCTTAGCACAGCATTGTCTGATGTAAATGAATATCTCATTGAAGGCTTAGTTAACCCTTCAAGTGATAGAAGGTGATTTCTCAATTTCCAAAGCTGAGGGAGTAAGGAACAGAGACAAAATGTTTCCAGCTTTGGCTTGTAAAGAGGTCAGTCTTCATTGGTTTTGGTTCTAAAAAGTGTCCCTGTTTTCTTTGTTATCTTAGCACTCTTGGTGTCCACGGATTTGAGCTGCAGTTACCTGTTTTGTTACATTTTCTCCTTTTACATGACTTTCACAGGCATGTGAGTGGAGCAGCTAGGTAATTCGGCTAGGCTGAAATCAGATGGAACTGGGTAGCCATTCTGAGCCCTTTGCAGTCCAGAAATAAAATCAGCCTGTTCCTTCTTCCTCTGCTATACAGCAGGAGGAGACACTGCAGAGCAGCTGCAGTAAAGGAGGATCAGAACCTGCCTGGAGTGTTTGTCTCCTCACTGGGGCTCTGCAGAAAGTGATGGAGGCTGGAGAAGGGTCTCTGACTCCGTCTTAGAGCAAACAGTCCAATGTGTGTTTAAAAAGTGTCAATCTGGTTACTGAGAACACTCCTTCCTAATCTGTGCCTACCATTTTAACACAGTTAACAAACTGAGGACCATCATATGATCTCTGTGGCCTAAGGCCGACATCAACTTCCAACCTTTCTTGCTCTAAACGCTAGTACATGTAACAAAATGGGGACTTGTGCTTGTTTAAGATTGCCTTATGAAAGGAACACTAGCAGTCTCTCTTTTAGGGGAAGGCTGTGTTACTGAGTCCCTAGGCTTCTTGAGAGAAATGAGGCTTGGTCTGTAATGCAGTTTATTGGAGCACTTGGAAACCCATTGCCACTTACGTTGGCACAGAAAGGTTAATGAACCTTTCGCTTTAAGAAGTTCTAAAGAATAAAAGAAAACTTCCTGGCTAATTTTGGATAGTGTCCTAATGAGTTCATTATTAATGATGTTCTACCAGACCTTAGCAACACTAATAATCCATGGTTGTTATTCCTGTGGATTTACTGCTGGTTGTGTGGTGTGGTTTTTTTTGTTGTTTTTTTTTTGTTAAGTTTTCTGTTTCACTTTTAATAAGAATTATATTAAATGAATTGTACATGGTACATTGTGGCTGTTACTGTGGTAACAGCCTGTAATGATAAGCTGCTGCTTAGGTAACAGAACAGACCTGTAGAGAACAGGGAGCTTTCCCTTGACAAAATGTAACCGCTTTTGTCTGCAGGAGAAGAAAGGGCTCTGTGTCTGGTGGATGTAAAAAAAGTGAAGCAATCGCTAGCCCAGTCTCACCTCCCAGCCCAGCCTGATATCTCACCAAATGTCTTTGAGGCTGTCAAAGGATGTCACCTTTTTGCTGCTGGCAAGGTAGGATAGAGTTCCCTCCTGTTCCCAGACCACCCTTTAGTCTGTACCGAGTTTAATATTAATCAAATCAGCATCTTTATTTCACTGGCAACAAATCCAGAGCCTGTATTCCTGTTTTAAAATCTTTTCCTTGAAATAAGACGAATACAGGTGGAAAAGAGACTGAGCTGGAGCCAGTTTGGAGGATCTACTACAAATACAAATACAAATAAATTCAGTCAGGATGGCATGATGCTATATCCTAGACTTCTACATAATAAGAAATCCAGCAAAGCATAGCATGCCTCCTCATAGTTGACTTCAATGTTAAGATTTATACTTAGTGAAATTCATCTGCTATTTGTTCTTGAATGTCATGTAACAGTTTCCAGGTTAGCAAATTTATTTATGTGCTTGTGTCAGTTGACAACGTTTGATATTTCTGCTAATTCCCAGTTTCGTTATGGAACATCTAGCCACAATATTAAAAAATAAAAAAAATCTCATTAACAATTAATTCTGCAGACTACTTTGATAACAAACTAAACATCATTCAGTTCAAAGAGATGTTTAAGATAACAGCTTGAGGGGGTAAAATTAAACCTAACCTGTGTCAGTTTTTATTCCTTTTAATGAAACATTTTTCTGTGGAAAAGCTTCTGATTTTTATTAACTTGTTTCAAGTATAAAAGAATTGATAGAAGCAGTTCAAATTCACATTCTCTTGAGTTTGAAGAGGCTTTTCAGTATTTCACCACTTAGCAATAACTACCTTAGTACTCTGCAAACTTCTTTTTGTGTTGAGAGAGGTTTGGATCTGTTCCATACACTCAGCATTAGAATTTACTCCATTACCACCCTAAACCTTGCCTGTAAACTTCCCTACAGGTGGAGAATGGTCTTTGTATCTGTGCAGCCATGCCTAATAAAGTGGTTGTTCTGCGATATAATGAGAGCTTGAACAAGTTCTGCATCAGAAAGGTAAGCTTAGTAATGCTCTTCAGTAGCTAAGGCAATTGACACCCTGCACTAAGACTTTGCTTTGCTCTGGAGTGAACACCTTAAACTTTTTGTGCATCCATAAGGACATTTGCTTTCCAGCTAAAATGATAGCAAACTGCAATGTGCACAGGCTACAAAGAAAGCAGGCAGCAAGTTCCTACACCAAGGGTTTGCATATTTGGAGAGATGCAGAACAGGGAATTGGGATTTTTTGAGATACTGGATACAGCTGTAATTGTACCCCTGTTTATTTACCCGAGAAAGGCTTTCTTCTTAGTTATCCAGCAGTGTTTTTTCACCTTTATTGCCTTTGGAGAAATCCTCAACAAATGACCTCTCTTCTTTGCAATTAAACAAGTAATGAGTATCTGAATTTGTTTACTGTTCCGAGGGAAATCAAAGTGCATTTGGTATTATCTCATCACAGGACAGGCAGCTGTTTGCTATACTTGCCCTGATATACGTGTCCTTTCTCCTGGCCAGCCAACAAGGCAGTAAGATCCAGACCTTATATACCTGTGTGCACACCTCCTGTGTGTGGAACCATGTCTGCCTGCACCACTGGTACTGCGTGGTACTGGCACCTGTATTGCTTCATTCTGCCAAGTGTGGATATGAAAAGCAGATCCACTGCAACTCCTTCAGACTACCAGTTGCAGGCACGCATTCTTCGTGCTGGCCTCCTGGGAAGTTAAGATACATTTGCTGGAGAAAATCTTGGCACAGACAATGAGGATACCAGCAAACTTGGAACATGTACAAGCTTTGTAGCAGATATTGAGTCCTGCTCACAATGGAGTATGAGCTGACAGGAAACTCTGAAGATGCACAGCCACCACTCTGCTGGTGCTGCCATTCAGCTTCTCCATGGTGCGGAGTGCCTTGACAAGGGCTTACAGGAAGAATGTGCAAAGGCGTGCTATAGAAGGCAGGTTTTCCTTATCTTCACTGATCCAGACAACTTAATTTAGATCCTAACAAGATGGCAGAAAGCCCAGAATATACTCTTCTGTGCTGCCAACTAAATTTCCAGATAAACTAGGGTAAACAATAGACAGTAGAGATTAAAGAAGTCTAGATCAAATGCATGACTCTGGAGAGAAGTATTTGAAGTGATCTTTACAGCTTAGGATGGAGGCAAATCAAAATGATTGCTATAAGGTTTCTGGATAAAATGCTGGGCTGGAACGTACAGATGTTAGAACATCCTAATTCATAAACATACCAATTCTGTGATCCAATGAAATCCCAATGAATGTGGCAGTAGCCACACATTACTGTAGAATGGAGAACGGCAACTTTCATGAAGGGATTCTGTTTTCTGAGACCTTTCCATCAGGGACTGTTATGGATTAACTGAAGCAGCTTGGGGAGCAAATGTGGGTTATGCAAGGAGCCTTATCCTCAGAAGATCTTAGAGTCTGTGTTGTCAGTCTAGTCTGCAGAGCTTTCCTAGGTATTTGGTCATAATACAAATCTTGGTGGACAATGTTCTGTGTTACTTTGTACAAGGAAGGAAGGCTGTGTATGTTTGTCATCGTCTTTAATGAGCCACTGAGCTAATTTCTTATCCATATTCATAGCAGAGATGCATTACTGAGTTGATTCTTTCTGTTGGGCAAATCACAGTGGTGGGCATGACTACTGACGAGTTTTGTTCCTTGTAAGAGTCTGGGACTTGATTGGGTGATTGGGTCAATCCTACTGCAGTTATTTTAGGATCTTCTGTCTGCCTTTCTAGCAGCTGCTCTGAATTCTAGTGACTTCCAGGCTAGGAAGTGATTGTTTTAGCACAGCTATTGAGGAGCTGGGGCAAATTTAACTGATGTACTTCACAGTGACGTCTCTCTGATTCAACTCTTAACTGCTCAGTCCTGCTCATATGTCATCTCCAGACACACTGTTCAGATGTGCACTTGTTGGTGTGGCTGTGGTCTACTATAAATATAAAAGCCACTCCCTGCTGCTACAGAAAACTGAGCTACACAGCAGAATGTCTTCCAGGATGGAGCATCTTTAAAAAAGGAAGAGTTTCTCAGTAAGGTTAGCACCCAGAGTTGAGCTGACCTACAATTCTATATTCAAGCAAATGTTACTTTCAACAAAATAAAAACATGTCCTTCTAACAATTACTTTTCCATGTTTTTGGGAGATGGCTAATGACTTTGGGGTTGCTGACTCTCTGTTTTGTAAGTGTGGCAATGTATAATCTTCCAGAATAATTAATAGCTGTAAAGAATTACAGGAAACTAATATTGGTCTATACTTTCCTCTTCTCCAGGAGATTGAAACCTCAGAGCCTTGCAGCTGCATACATTTGACCACTTACAGCATCATCATTGGAACTAACAAGTTCTATGAAATTGAGATGAAACAGTATACGCTGGAGGGTAGGAGGCATTTCCTAAGGAATGCACCAAATGGCTCCACAGATTCTTTTGGTGGAGATGGAAGTACTGCTTTGGGGGAGAGAAAAATGTGCTGATCAAGCTGGTTTTCCCGTTCTCTTTGCAGAGTTTCTGGATAAAAATGATCATACTTTGGCCTCTGCTGTGTTTGCTGCATCCACCAACAGTTTCCCAGTCAGTATCATCCAGGTGAACCCAACGGGGCAGAGGGAGGAATATCTGCTGTGTTTCCATGGTAAGTGTGTTGTATGATTGTACTACACCTGCTCTAGGTTTGTGAACTGTCAGAAGGCACTGCTGGAATAGAAAGCTGAACAGTTTACTTCCCGTAATTTAAACAGTAAGATGCACAGGATGTTGGTGCTACAATAGCTGTTCCTGATCCAGTCTGCTGAAGCACTTTTGATCAGCTTGATTCTGACTTAAAAGTTCTCTGTGCCTCTGGGTCAGTTACCACAAATAGTCTTCTATGCCCAGAAAAGAAGGGATTGTAATCAGTGTTCAGTGCAGACAGGTGTTTGATCAGCCTGATAAAACACTAGGGGGTTTTCAAGCTTTGGAATTCTTGTCTGGTTTCCATATATATAGACGAGACCTTTTAATTTTCTTGTGCTGATAAAAAGAGGGTGTGTTGTTTTTTCATATAGCTGCTTTTATTGGCTCTCTAGCATAGTGTCCTGGAAACGCACAGAAAGTCTTCAAAAGCCCAGTAGCAGCAATTCTGAGCAAGTTACAGTAGGAGTCTCATAGTGTTCCCAGCTGTAAAAACAGATGAAATAATGACCTTACCTTAATTGGTATAAAGAGACCTAGAAGTTAAGTACCTTTTGGTACTGCAAGTTCTCCTAAATCTAGACAATGCAATGTCAAGGCACTGTAGGACATGGCAAGACAGCGAGCACCTCACTGTGAGTCAATATCCAGGCACTTGCTTATGACATAACACGACTTTTCTTGGCAGAGTTCGGGGTCTTTGTGGATTCCTATGGAAGACGCAGTAGGACGGATGACCTGAAATGGAATCGCTTACCTTTAGCTTTTGGTAGGTGTAGAGGGACATTCGCTTGGATTACAGACGTTACTGAAACAAGAAAACGCTCCCGTGGAAAGGCATTCTTCACTCTCAGCAGTTTTCTTCCCACCTCTCCCAGTGCTCCCAGAAGCTATGGAAATTTTCACATGATTTAATATTAGAATAAATCCTAATGGCAGACCACTTGAGGTGTAAACAATTAGGGAAAAGTAAACCTAACTGATGTATTTCCTTAATGTTCCTAGTCTGACAGTGACTAAACTGGCTAGTGGATTTTTTAATGATGCTTGAAAGTTTCTGAAATAGTCAAGAATATATCATTCCAGTGCGGATCCTTCAGGCCTTTCGTTCTATGTAATGGATTTTGTGCAGTTAATAGCACAATTTAATGCCTAATTCATAATACTTCAGTTAGTAAAATTGTTGGGATGCAGGTAGTTTCAGAGCAATTCTCTAAGCTTCTCTCTCTCTGTTTAGTAATACTGTCTGTCTTATTACAGGAAACCTAGTTTTCCTGTTTTTTCTCCAATGGGCTGCAGGGCTCTGTTGTGTTCACTGATGCTTTTTAGAAGTTTTTAATAGAGAATTTTACATTGTGTTTTACTTGTTTCTATGATGTTCTTTCAGCCTACAGGGAGCCATATCTCTTTGTGACCCACTTCAATTCCCTTGAAGTGATAGAGATTCAGGCACGAGCGTCTCTAGGGTAAGTAGTTCTTTTTTTCATTATTTTGAACAGTATGTGCTGAAGAATACATGTATTTGTACTGCCCAGGAAAATGTGCAGGCAATTGTCATTGTAAAGACTTTTTTTCTGCAATTTTACACAGAACTCCTGCACGAGCCCACTTGGAGATACCAAATCCACGGTACCTAGGGCCTGCAATTTCATCTGGAGCTATCTACTTGGCCTCCTCCTACCAAGACAAATTAAGAGTGATTTGCTGTAAGGGCAATCTGGTGAAGGAGACCAACAATGAGCATCACAGAGGATCTTCTGCTACACGCAGGTATGAAAAAGTCAGTGTGTTATGGTCCTTGTGTAAGCAAACTCACTCTAGAGAGCTTTTACCCCCAAATGTTTGGCCTCCTTCTATTCTTGGAGTTATTGTAATTCTGGAATGGAACAAGGACTGGAGTCGCTCATCTTTTAGAACCCAGAGCACTAAGAAACATTAACTCTGTAGGAGCATGTGGGTAATCTCTTCTACAAACCCAAGTAAAAGATGTTTTGTGATCTTCAGCTGTTAATGTTGGTCCACTGTGACTTCAAAACTTGCTGACCTTAGATGATACTGATGTGACACTAAAAATTGACTTTAAGAATCTCTAAATCAAGAGCCCCTTCCTCTTAAAAGAGCATGGATGTCTAGCAATTAGCAATTTATTAAGGCAGTAGCAATTTATTAAGGCACCCTACCAGTGTCGCTAATGTAAGGAATGCTCAGCCATCAAAACTTCTTTGCACTTTTCAGCTTGGCCTAAGGAGGTCTGATGATTTTTCACATAAACACTGCTGGCTGTTAGGATAAAGCTTTATTTTTGCTAAAAGAAAATTTAATGTGAGGTTTTTGTTGCTCAGCTGTTCGCGTCCATTATTTTTGAATGACAGTAGCCCTAACAAGAGAGGTCCGCCCACATACAACGAGCACATAACCAAGCGGGTTGCATCAAGCCCAGGACCACCGGAAGGTCCAAGCCACCCTCGAGAACCAAGCACACCACATCGGTACCGCGAGGGAAGGACAGAGCTACGGAGGGACAAGTCACCTGGGCGACCACTGGAGAGGGAGAAATCTCCAGGACGGCTTCTGAGCACCCGCAGAGAAAGGTCCCCTGGAAGACTGTTTGACGAGAGCAGCCGAGGACGAATGCCTGTGAGTGGTGCCAGAACTCCTCTTGCTCAAGTCAACAAGGTAAGTCAGGAGCTCAGAAACTTTTCTGTTCTTGTGAAAAGACATGGACTTCAGAAGGGCTGGTGACTGTAAAGCATAAGAGCAAATCAAATCTCACCCCACTTCATTTCTGTCAAAACATACACACAAGTTGTGCAACTCACTGGCACTGTGAACACCCTCCTGTGTGCTAGTTCTGTAATTGCAAAAGCAGCTTGACCCTGGGACAGGTTGAAGTCCTTCCGATGTGAAAGTGCAGGTGCATTTACTAACATCAGTTGAGTTACTGAGGACTTGAGGGGGAGGTTGTTGTTTCTGGAGAAATGAATGTGGGAGCCTGCTGTGATCAGGGTGGTGCTGATGCTTGCTGTTGTCAGTGGTTTAAGAATGATGCCACCTAGAAGCAATTAGGCATGCAGCACTTGCTGAGCAGTAGTTAGATGATGTACTGCTTCTGGCACCTGTGCGTATATGAGGAAAATATGTGCAACGTTAACTGTCATTTTATTTCCCTGCCAGGTCTGGGACCAGTCTTCAGTGTAAGTCTCAGCTAGACAAAGTTATTCATCTTGACCTGCAGGAAAAAAAAAAAAAAAAAAAGAAAAAAGGAAATATACTGAGTATATGCACTCCATGTCTGCTGCCCAGTTACCAAACAGCATTTCTGGGCCAAAGCTAGCTCCGCATCAGGAGATGTGACGCTTCTGAAGATTGTTCGCATCTCAGTTAATTTCTCTGCACTTTCCTGCACTCCTGTTTTTGCACTTTGTACTACTGTTACTCTTTCAAGCAGTTCATGAACTTTTTGTATTCACTTTAGTCCCTAGTGCTTCATCAAGGAAATTAAATGGGACTAGAGTCCCACCCCAGATCTTCAATGTGGTTAGCACCCCTTAACAGATAATTGATCATAGTTCTGAGATGTGCTGGGAATTCCTGGTGGCCTGGAAACAGAAGGGCCAAGGTCGTTCAGTAGGTGTGATTGGATATTCTTTACAGAACACAAAAAAATTACTTCTGTAGTCTGTTCACCTGCCACTTCTGAGAGTTATTTTGTTCTCACTAAACTTGCTCTAGAGCAGCTCTGGGGAGGGAAGAACCCCGATTTAAGTGATCCCACGTGCCCTACCCCAAGACAAAGTGCATTATCTATAAGCTACTGGGGTGTTAAGACTTTATCCAGGTCTTCTGCATGACAGTTCACTGCATGCTGCTGCACCATCACTGGCTGCTCTCTCCTTTTAGGTTGCTTTGCTGAGTAGTGTATTGTACCTCACTTGTAAATTAACTGAAACCTCTAGATTACGCTGCAAAATAATCGTTAATTACTCTGGAAATTTGGCAATGAAGAGTTAACAAGCCTTATTCTATGACAAGAATTACAGTCACAGTTGTGTTCTCCTCTCAGCATTAAACGTGGTCCTTTCAGAAATTACACCACAGCCCCGTCTCAAAGCCCACGAGGAGCCCACGTTCCCCAGGGAGAGGAGCAGCCCAGAGCTGGCTCGTCCCTGTGAGCTGTAACTTGCCGTACAATAAGCACCAAGTGTCACGGCACAAGAGGATACTCACAATGAACAGCTTTAGCGGTTACTGAACACACCTTCGCCTTCGCTTCTGCGTATCTAACCTCGAGCCATTTATTGCTTTCTATTCTCTTTTGCTGTGAACATGAAGCAGAGAGCAAAAGATTTTCAAAGCAGATTTTTGACCATTCAGTCTGCAATAGCAACATTCGAAGTGAACAACCATGTTCTTTACAACTGGAAAGAGCAAAACTGCATCCAATCTTCCCTTGGCCACCCTCTTAAACTTCTGCTAGTCCCTTGCAAGCCCATGCTAACCTGTTCTAAAAATCCCTAAGAAGTCAAATGCCTTGTCAGTGTCCTTTGGCAGGTTTCATGAATATTGTATTCTGTTCTCTTGTCTGTTGGGTTGTTTTAGGTCAGATGATATGGCAGGAAACTTGCTGAAAGTTTTGTCTTCTGGTCTGAATATTTTGAAAGGTCACTGAGATCAGTCTTTAAATCTTTGCATCTCATGGAAGATCTTCAAGACCTCAGAAACGGGCTTGTTGAGTCCTGAAAGTGTATATCTTGTGTCTTGTTTGTGAAATGCTTCCTGCTATAGAAATAGCTCAAAGGACTGTACATATTTACAAGAAACTTTATATTCGTAACAAAAGGGAATTGAATTGGTTTCTACTTTTTTATTGTAAACTGTGTGTTTTTCAACACTAGCTTTTTTGTTTTAATGGTGGTTGTGGACAGCCATCTTCAGACACTGGAGGGGCCTCAGCTCAATCCTCCTAGCTCCCATGAAGAAATATTGTAACATTAAATTGCAACTGAAGCTTGTTAGCATAAATGAGGTTTTAGGTATCTAAAATTACAGGAATTTTCTTCATTACCTTTTTATTATTGATAAGGGAGGGAACTAGAGGGACAGTTCAAAGCTCCATCTGGAAAGTATTGAACTTTGTTGTTGAACAATAACCAAATAAAACAAATAACTATCTTGACTGGCATGGTGAAATGAACGCTTCCTTCTATACAGAGAAACCTGTAGCCATCCCGATATTGCACCCAGCATTCAAGGCTGTGTAATCTATAGGCATCAGAGCTTACCAAAGAGCTAACCGTGACTATTTAGCATTTTAATAGTCGTTATGCCCTGAACTAGTAGCATAAGTGGCTTCACAAAGGCAAAGCATGTTCATATGAACTAAACCAGAGGGATCTCTCCAACTCTTTTACTCTAGCAGCAGTCAGCTGCGAACACCTACAGCTAAATTCTGCCCTCACGTACTTAACTGGCGATGTGGGTAGAGGTAAGACACGTGTGAGTATATGGGAAAAGAATGTGGCCCTGCTAAATGACCCATGCATTTTGAGCTGGAAAAGAAACATCTTAATTAACAATAGTGTGATCTAATGACAGGTTTTGGGATTTATCCCAGCAGAGTATTGGTAGCAAAGGGGACAGACAGTTACTCATCCCACTGCTGTATTATGCTGGTGCTTTAAGGCCTAATAGCTGCAACTTTTTAAAAAAAGAAACATTCACAAATCTAATTCAGATTGAGTACAACCTGCAGAGTTGCTGTACATCTTAACTTACACCTGCTGGGAAAACTTGCTAGATCAGACTTAAATGTAAATACATCTATTTTTAACTGAACCAGTTTTTACAGGGTCTGAAGTATTCTTTCACAGGAAGAGGTTTTTAATATTCACACTGCTGCCTACAGTAACTTAATTTGTCCTCCTACTGTTCAGTGTTTTTGGTTTTGTGCACATAGCCGCCCCCTTACCCCCAATAAAGGGCTTGTTGGAGGGTGTGTGGGAGGGTTACTAATAGCTCCTATTACATTTTGGTCTACATGACATTCTTCATGAAAATGCTCTACATAAAAACCAAGCTGCTTGATTTATCTATTGTGCCTACTATCTGATGTATATGATGAAATGCTAACTTGTTAAATGTTCCTTTATTTCTATTTTACTGTGCACAAAGAATACTTATTTAAAGCTCATTGTTGCAGTCCTATGATGCATGATCAGAATTGTAACAAAACTAAAATAATCCAGAAACTGGTGGAGTAAAAAAAAATTACTTATTGAGCCTTTTGATTATCAAGAACCCTGCACAAATCCACTTCAGCATGACCACCCCATGTCATGCTGAAATTTAGGGGGGTGGGGGGCTGGGGGAAGGGAGTTCCTGTTATTTATAGAATATAATGGCTTACTCCAGAGTCCCAGAATGAGAGTAACAAAAGGCTCTGCATCTACCTTACAAAAAAAAAAAGTGCTCTCCTAGCAACAGCCAAGAATAAACATAACAGCACAGACTGTGAGAGGTGGGTGGGGAATGTAAGCGAGCTAATAAATCCAACTCTTCATCCAGCTTTTGCCTTTGGAGGGATTTGATTCATCCCGTTATAATAAGGGACTGTATGTGTGATCAGCCAATTCATTCACCTGTCAGGCAGACAACTCCCCCCTCCCCACCTTCAAAAAGAAACCACCCCACCACCACTTACCTCTGCTTACCTTGGGCCTGAGTCCTCAGTCCTCCTGCTGAGGAGGAAGGGATTCTGGGGGGCTGAGGTGTGTCAGGGGCTCACCTGGAGGAAGGCTGTGGCTCCTGGGAGAGGTCTAGTGAAGCCGCAGGTGCTGGAGGACAACACGTCACCACCCTGTTCCTTGGGGTTGGGAGGGGGCCCCACATTGGCCCCCAGCCTTTGGGCAGCTGTGCTCACCCACCCAGAACAAGCACAGCTGGATGTGCTCACAGAATTATCACTCTTGCAAGCCCCTGGTGGGCTGGGCTGGATTGCTTGGCCAAAAAAAAAATAAATGGGGCCCTTCACCCTGGGCTCTGAAGGGCACAAGCAAACTTTTTTTTTTGGGGGGTAAGGGAGAGTGTGAAGGGAGTGGCAATAAAACGCTGCCAGGTGTACCCCATGTACTAAGTACCCTTTGCCTTCTGAGAGCTTGCTATAAGCTGCACATTTAAAAAAACGAAGCAGTTTTCTATAAAACGTTTGGCTCTGTCCTGTCGTTCCATCATCTCAGCACTGATGAAAAGCCTGGAGTGAGTCATGCAGATATGTAATTAGGAAAAAAAATCCACAAAGGTTAGCAAGAATTAATGAAACCATGGCCAGAAATACTGCTGTCATGTATATAGCAAAATGGCAGTTTTGACTGAGCTTACATTTCAACAAAAGGAGATCCTGTTAAGATTAGTTAACTGGAATTGTTCTGACCTGCTTGCCATTGCCCTTTGCTGTTCTTTCAATTTATTTATTTATTTTTTTATTTTTTTAAGCCCTGACCTAACTAGCTTGAGCTCAACAGCCCCTCCACACTCAGGCAGACTACAGCATACACTTCTAGCAGCTCTGCTCATGGAACCCCCAGCCTCGTCCCAGACTTAGTATTGTCTGATGCCAATAAACTTACAGAGGGTGCAGGCTGTTCCACTGCACAGCTGACTCCAATGCTGTACCTGGTGTGCCTCTGACACCACAAACCCCAGCCCCCTGCATTACTCACTGCCCAGGAGAAAGGCTCAGAACAGCAAACAGTTTGCTTACAACATGGGTCACTTTAACAAAACCAGCAAGGCTTAAGGCCAAGATCAATTTATTTTTTTTTCTTACCTGATCACTGCAGCCTGTAACAAATCATCAAACTGTAAACATTGCATCACAAATACACACTAACACATCCTTCAGCAACTCAGTAACTGCGAATGACCAAGCTGCATCACTGGACAAAAGGCATAAAAAGGTCAATCAGCCAAGCACCACTTGTAACAAGTAACAACACAAGGAAGGTCACCAGAAATGGGAAGGCTAATAACAGCATCATCCACTTTTCTTGAAAATGTTTTATTTGGTTCTAAAGAGGCTGAAAACAAAAGCAATTCCATAGTTCAGAATACCAAATACCATCCATAGCACAGAATGAAGAAAGTTTTCCAAGAAAACCATTGCACTAGACCCAGATCTACTGAGCGACTCAGAGTATTGCAACAAGGCTGGTGAACAGACAGGAGGATGCCACACCACCGTCCCCTGTGGTTCTGCTGAATGCTGGCTGCTGCGGCTTCTGTCCCTCCTGCTTTGTTCCACGTGCTCTTCCCCCCGTGGGACTGGGGCTGCCTGTCACAGGCACAGGCACCAGCCCTGACCAGGAGCAGACCCAGCAGGTCAGCTCCTGAGGTGGGTTCTCCAGGCAGGCCTGAGGCACACGAGCAGGAAGTTTTGCATTAGTGTTGCATTTATTTGGGGATTAAGCAGGCTCTGAATACCGCATACGGGCAACCTGACATTACATTACTATAATCACTGAGAAAATAGAATAAACTTTGCAGCACTTACCACAGCCCTGGCTTTGGAAGCACCAGGGGTTTTACACCTGTGGTCTGTGCTGCTGCCAAGGAGGCCCAGCTCCAGCCCTGGGTACAGGAGGTGCAATGCTGCTGCATCCAGCACATCACAGCCACTCACAGCGGGAGGTTGGCCGCTGGGATGCAGGTAACTTGCAGTCACCTCTGAGTCGGCTGACAGCGGCTGTTACTGAAGACCTAATCCCTAAATGGTATCTCCTGATTTCATTACAGCTACCTAGCCCAGCTTGAGGAATTTATCAGACAGCAAGGGAAAGTGGTTACAAAAGTAGATTACTGCAAGACACATTTATGATTTACACAAAAACCCAGCCAGTAAAAACAACTGAAATTGTTTCAATTACAGAAATTCCACAGGGGAAAAGTTATATTTCAGTTCTCACGAAGAGAAAAACTACAGAGCTATTCACAGTAGAAAGAGAGCACCCCAATCTACTGTAAAATAAAAAGGAACGTGCAGGTGATTGTGTCAATGATTTTCCCTAGAAAAGACGCTACAAAATAATCATCACTCCTCACCATTATTTCAGCCATACAAGTGTGAAACTTGCTACTGAAATAATTGTGGCTTTGATGCACATAAGTTATGAAAGCAGTCATGGGCTTGCTTTTGCTGATGTTGAGCTCAGATAAGATTCCACAAGAATCCTGAACTCTCTAGACTTTGGGCTGGCTTGTTTATTTCCTATAATCTGGCTCTCTGAAGGTCCTTAATCTGTTGCTGCCCTCACATTTCTCAGCCTTATTGAATCAGTGTGTTTTTTAACTGAACGGACAACAGGCAGTGACACCTTTGCCATCAGTCTCGTTGCCATGGAGCTGCCGTCTCCAAGAACATCCAAGGTGGGACTGGGAAAATAAGGCAAATATAGGAGAACCTGTAAGTCTCAGAAACAATATGAAATTAGAGTTCATTTGCTACAGCACAGAGCAGGAATACATTTGGTAAGAGAAGCATTTTTTTTTCTGAGACTGCACTGGCCCAGAATACTTGGTCACAAAGTACTACGATGTTCATATTGGCTTGTACAGCAAAGTAGTCACGTATTTCTTCTTGTAACGATGCGTAGCACTAAGCACCATCACTCCATCCTACAGGAGATTGAAAACAAGTGAGCATATTATACAATTATCTAAAACCTGCTAGTGTGAAGTATGTGTCCTGGCCTCTCACCTTGATAGAAAGTGCGTAGAGGTGGTTCAGCATGACATGGTTGGGTTCAGGGAGTAAAGCAGGATCGCACTGGAAAAAAGAGAAAGTGAGACAGTGTGAAAATAACAGAACTCACAGCTTACTTGTCAGAGCTCATGGGTGATAAACACCATCTGCAACTAGCCACACGGTCAAATGCATCGTACTGCTTCTTGCACACAGTCCATCAAAAAAAACAGTTTCAGAATGATACAAGATCCCTCCAGGGTGAAACCCTCTGCATCCTCACTGCCATCATGAAACAGATTTCAGTTACTTCTTACGTGCTCGTGACATTTAAGTAGTGTTGCAGTAGGAAGATTAGGGTTTGAGGGCATAAAACAACAATCCAGTTCTCTTAAGTCAAGTAGAAAGATAAGCTACTTCAGATGGATCCACCTGGTTTTAATATAATATGAAACTTACAAACACGGCAACCACTGTAAGGCTTTTCCTTCAGTATTCCAGATTTTTCCCCATGCATTCACACCCTCAAGGCCCTTATTCAGAAAAACAGACTGATGTACTTACAGAAATGCCTGTGTCCTTATTCAGGATGACCTGCAGTAGGTGTGGAGGAAGAATGGGTGGAGACTTAAAGCGCTCCTCTGCCTTACAAACATAGGGCTCCTGGTGGTAAGGTCCTGGAGGTGAACTCGACAACTCTGCCAGAGAGATGTTAAATATTTACTCTTAAAATACTCTGTAAGAATATCTGCTCATTACAGGTACGAAGTGGATTCGCACATCCAGGAACATGTGACCAAAATAAATCAATGCCATGTAAATACATAAGCTGCAGCAGTTGATGCAACAAAACAGGATCAGTCGCTGTCCAACAAGATGACCAAAGTCTGTCTGCTTTGAGAGTAGCTGTGCAGATTTGGGAGGCTGAGTTCTAAGTGCCTACTGCACTCCAGACCTTCACTGTCAACTCTGCCTGTCACTTCTGCAGCAAACACTTAATATTAAGCATTGAGCCACAACGTTACCTGCAAGGGAAGTATCAAACACAAAGGAACGCACATGTAAAAGGTAAGTGTTACTGCAGTGCAGGGACAGCTTAATGGAAAGCGCTTTTCAGAATTTAAAGCAAAATAATGAAAGGTTTTTACAACGCGTGGGTGGTGCAGGGGCACGGTAGGGCTTCAAGTACTAGAGTCTCCTGGATTCTTGTACTGCCCAAGTCTCACAAGTTACACTTTCTCCAAAAAGGCTTTGTCCAGGGCAAAGTGGTATACAGCAAAAACAAGCCAAAGGCATCTTCTGCCTCAGGCCCAAAGGACAGATCTGAACACTGAATAGTCACAGTCTCTATCCCTACAAAGGCCTACAAAGGATAGCTGGCAAGGTTGATTTCAGAGATGATTAAGCTCAATCTTACCTCTCTTCTGTTATACCAGAACCTGAAACATCAGACTAAAATAACTTTTTCATAGTGTTCTGATCTAAGATATGGACCACTTACACTAAACTGATAGGATACGAGATATTCCTCAGCCCATAGTAGCATTACTAAGATGTACCGAATTTCTGCCTATTGACACATAACTTGTAACCTCCTCAGCCCATCTCCTTAGCAGAACAAGATGTTACTGGGAACAATGTAGGCTGTCAACATCGGTTTGATGTTGTAATGTACAGACTGATGCAGTACTGAGCCTGCTAAAAACAGTCATTTCACATTTCACAGGCAAACAGCTATTAAGCACACATGACTTCCTCCTCAATCACATCTACTATGAGCTGTAGTGCTCTGTCAGAGGCGTCTTTTGTGCATTCCACATTCTTTCTTTGTGTCCAAAGGGCCTGACAAAAGGGGAGATTAATCTATACTGGAGCTTTAACTCCAGACATAAAGGAAGACAGAAGTTTTAGCAGCTCTAAGAAGTGTGATATAAAATTACTATTTTGTACTGCTCATACCAGACATGTCTGAACATTTCTGGGAGTCCACCATCAAAGCATCGAATACTTCAAAGTCAGTTTTCTTCACCTGGATGATGTTGTTGACAGTACCTAGCTGGCTGGTTACTACTGGCTGGGAAGAAACGGGATACAAAAGTCAGAATAAAAAAGCTTGCAGGACTATTAGAATTCTCAAAACTATGCAATCAGCATTAACAAAAAAGAAGTATTTTGCTTTTAAAATAGGCTGGTACCAGATTAGGAGCTCACTAGTGCTCAGTGTTGGGTTAAGGGCCAGGTGCAGGACTTAGAACCAGACAGGGACTCATGTCAGTTGAACTTGCTAGGTCCACGTGACATTGAGAAATTCTTTGGCTATAGACAAGGCAAGGGTTAGGTTTGGGCTAAAGCTAACAGTGAGGTAAGAAGGAGCTAGGCTTTACTTTTAGTTTCTGCAGGCCTTTCATAGCCAGGCTGGTGTCTGGTATGGTTGGTATTGCAGGTGTACTGCTAAAGCTAGGACTAGAGTCCAGCGCAGAGGGTTCTAAGAACTAATTTTACTGTAAGGCAAATTCCGCCAGGTTTGCCAAAGCAGCAAGAAGACAGCAACCAGCTGTGCATTAGTTTTGAGGCAGGTAGGGACTGCTGGGTGCAACAGGGTTAACACTCGTTTTATAGCGGAGGAGGAGGAAATGACCTGGTAAGTTTTGGCACAACTGGCACAATTACTGGATGATGGAAAATTCTAGACCAGCAAGATCAACTTTCTGGCACAGACAGCAAGTGTAGCACAGGGGGATTTCGGCTGTCAGCAGTGCTATAGTGCTTTAAAGGACGATTTAGGACCAGACAAGATCAGCTCACAATCTCTTAAAAATGAAGACCCAAGAGACCTTGTCACCCATTTGTTACAAAATCTCCTGTCCTTTGAGGCTGTCAGTCGGACACCACCACCTAGGCCAGCAGGGATCAGAGCTTTCTCAGCAGCTTAAACAATCCATTTCTGTTAATAAATGCCTCCTCTCTGAAAAGACAGCTACTGGTGCAGAAACCCCTCAGTTTCTCCTCTTCAGATGCCCCAGTGATTAAATATAGCAAATTGAAGAAAGCATTACCTCTGAAGGATCGTGTGTCCACTGCCCATCCACAAAGAACTTGTATTGGTGCTCTCCCTCTGGCAGGTCCAGGATGGCCACAAAGTTGTTGTGACTGGAATTTAAAACAAACAACCTCTCCTAAAATACTCTGACTATTGCATCGATGTATAAACTATGACAAACACTGTAACACAGAATACAAATCTCCTTAATATGTGAAAACTTAAAAAGGCAACACCATGTTTAAGAGACTGATAAAATCTAAGGTAAATACTCAAACTAGAGTTAACGTTAATAATAATAATTTATTCTGTGACAACACATTCAAAATTAGCATCCACATTCCTGAAATCCAGGAATTATTAGCACTGGGCTTTTTTAAAGTCATTCTCACACCTTTGTGTTACTTGTTAGTATTCAAGATTTCATTTTATCTGCCAGTCTCCTGTTAAGGGAACAAGTTCAGCTTACTTATATTGCCTTGTCTTTCCGTATTTGTCATCACAAACTGCATTTCAGAAATGAAATGAACAGCAACTGGAAGATGAAAGCAGCAGCTCAGTACTTCTGAGGTATTTGAGGCTAGAATAGCTGCTGCGTAGCAATTTTCATACTCTTGTGCTGTGAACTTCCTGATTCTTCAGGATTCTTTATAGGCATCTCAAAGAAGCTGAGAAGCAGTTGAAGTTATGTGAGCAATTCAAACAAGCCATGCAGTGCCAGTATTTCTCTTTACTTCTGTTCAAGTAAGGAGCACAATGAACTCTTCTACTTCAGCATATTTGATTCTGTAACACATATTTTATTCAGCCTTTAAAGAGGTTCAGGTATCTCCTTCCCCACAGTATGTAACCTGACAAGAGATGAACCTGCTTTTTTCAGAATTTGTCAAGATCTGTTTTTGGCCTTCTTCCAGATTGATTTCACCATTTCCCATCTCCTAGGCTTTCTACTTAAGAGAATGACTGTAATACTGCTACAGTACCCTTTTTTTCCCATCCAATACCATTTATTTCATCAGGCCACCATGCTCCTCCCTCAAGTTTCCTAAGATTAAGACACTTCTGCAACAATTACAGTGCAAGCAGACACCCACTGAGATGATAAACTCCAGAAAATGGCAGGAGAGCAAACTGTCACAAAGCTGGACAAAAACCAATCATACGACAAGAAAGTATATGTGCCATGAGAGACACTATGCTTAAAAGAAGCCTCATTTTACATAGCCCAAGTCCGTCCCAGACAGCAGACTCTGCACAGCAAGAACTGTTTTGGGTCATTTAAACATAGCAAATGGATAACAGACCTCTCCTTAAAATTGACACACAACCTAACTGTCATTCCCAGCCATCTAAAAGTCAAAAACTGAAGAGAAATTCAGATTCTTGCCAAGCGCTTGAGAAGAGAAGCTGCAAAGTGGTAAGCACTATGCTGATCCATATCCGAGCACTATACCAATCTATCAGCTGACTATCTTTCTCACTTCTATAAGCATTCCCAGTCCTCAGGGAATATCACTGATACTGCAAAAGAAGTTCATTACCTCCTTGTCAAAGGAATTTTACTCCAGTTGTTGAAGGACCCAGATAAATAAACTTCTTTCCCTCCTCCAGTCCAGCGAAAGACTGTTGGTCGAGCTTGAGTAGGGGTTTTATCACTCACTTCCAGATCTTGTTGCCAAGCTAGGAATTCCTCTTTCTCCAGTGGAGCCTACAAGCACAACATTTTAATCAATATGAATTCCTTCTTGGCAGCCTTTGACAGTTGATATTTCACTATACATATTTTTGCACTTAGGCATGATTCTCTAAGGTATAAGTTTAATGTAGCTTTCGTCAGAAGAACATTAGAAAGTGGGCATTTCTAGATACCGTTCATTTGCAAGGATTTTTCAAAGCTGTTAAAGCTTTCCAAATTTACTGAAAGAGTGGAAGGCAAAATAGCCCTTCTTCCTGAAGCCTAACTTACGTTAAAAAGAGAGATAAAAGAAAGATAATTAAGAAGAAATACACTTAAGAAGTATTTAGATTGCACAAACATGGTAGGCACAAAATTTGTAGTTGGATCCAGAAAGGTTACAAGTTGTTTACAGGACACAGCTTTGTACAACAGTAAAAATCTAACAGTGTAATTTATTGTTAGATATTCTCATGAAACACGTTGCACAGCAAGAACTTTCTACCAGTCACCTAATAATGAGCAAAAAGGCAGTTAACAGATCTTTTAATATGGAAAATAATAGATTAAACATTGTGGGTGACTGCAAGACCATTAAGGATTTGAAGGAATATGGGTCACTGTAGTTAGCTGGGCAAAAGCGGAGACATTTAATTTTTGTTTTTTTTTACAATTAATTCTTGCTGAAAAACAAGACATTACACATTTTATCTGTTTGAATATCAATGGTATACCTTTCCTTAGTGTGGGAAGCGAGGGAAGCAGTTCATTTTGTGTGTAAATTCAGTCACAGAATAACTGTAGATGGCTAACAGCTGTGTGGCATTACAGCTGGACAGGATGCCCAAGCCAGTAATGTCAGAAGGCAAGAACCAGCCATACCTTAATTTCCTCTGATTGGAACAAGTCTGCATCTTCAGGACTATCCATTAAGATTTTTGGTCTATCACCCTCTTTTGTACTGATGGCTCCTCCTGAGTTGTCACCTCGGGATGCTTTATGCCCATGACGCTCCAGTCCAGCTCGCTCGCTGCTTGTGTTCCCCATTTTTAACGACCTAAAAGAGCAGGAAAAGCCAGATTGGCACATGTACTTTTGAAGCCAGAACACCATTAGGCAGGAAAGCAGGATCATCAGTAGTCCTGGGTTCTGAGTTAAAGTCTAAGAACCACCATTAATCCAATGTACTAGCATCTCAGAACACTGACAGTAAATGATGACTTTTAACTACCCTTGAATTGTGTTACAATTCAATATCCTAATATCCCTGCAAGATTCAGCCACTCTAAAAGCTCGGCAGGCAGGTATCTGTCACTGCAGCACTCGTATTCTGCCCTCACAAGCTGAGCACTTGTTCTGTCTTTTGAAACACCCATACATACAATGTTCTACTACATCAGTCAAAACATCAGCAGAACTTAACTGTCAGAGCGCTTCAAAAGCGGCCTGTTAAAAATGTGACTTCAGTAGAAAATAAAAAGTTAGCTCTGGCAGTGACCTACTGAAGGATTGTTACAGCAGCTGACTGGGGTCAGGAAGCACAGCTGGCACGGCCCCACTGATGAGGCTGCCTCCAGTCTCCACTCTTCTCTGGGACAGCCAGGGCCTGCTGTGCAGGCAGTGTGACAAACCCTCCGGCTCCAGAGCCTGTGCAGCCCCCCAGCAGGGAGAGGGGTGACAGTGGGTGCCCTCTGCCCCCTGCATTCACATAGCCCATCCTACTGAAAGGATGCATTCGGCTGCAGGGCAGTAACTTGGAGATGTCCCAGGGGGCCATGAGGAACCATGCAAGCAGGGCCTTGTGCAGAGCACACGGGATGCATGTACGGACACAGGCCACTGCCCCCGTAGCCTCCTATTTCAGACAGTGCCTGACTTTTACCTGCAGAGATCTCAGCCCAGTCCTACCCTGAGACCAGTCGCGGCGTGCGGGACCTGGGGAAGCAAACAAAGCAGCAAAGGATTCACCTGGCGCTGAAAAAATAAATAAATAAATAAAAACAACACCACGGGGGAGCGTGCCCACGGCTGGGCGCACGCCGCTGCTCCTGCCAACGGCGCCGGAGGGGGCTGCCCCTGCCCGGGACCCCCCCACAGCCCCCGGGACGAGCAGCAGGGTCCCCCCGGCCCCTCCCCGGCCCCCCCAGCACCCAGAGGCGCCCCCGGCACCCACCGCCCTCCCGGCCCGGCCCCGGCCCCGCCGCCCTCGCTTCCGCTTCCGCGTCCCCGGCCCCGTCCCCGCTGCCGCCCCGCGGAGCTGCCGGGCCCTGCAGGCCCCGGCCCCTGCCCCCGGCTCCCGGCTCTGTGCCGGCCTCCTGGGGCTGGTTTTTCCCCCCTCAGTCTCCACCACGGGGTTTTAGGGACGGGGGGGAGCGAGCCCCGGGGCGCTGAGCCAGGGGAAAGGCGCTGCTGCTGCTCCGGGTGAATCCGGAGCGAGGGGCGGCCGTGTGAACGCGACAAGGAGCATCAAGCAACAGCACCCGGAAAGTCCCGAACTAATAAATGTTCCCCAAATTAAATTATACGTGTGCATTGCTCTGATGTACTTCTCTAAGCACTCCCAACTGCACTATCTCCTGTTACCCTGTGCTCTCCATCTGCTGCCGCTGTCTTTTTTCTACTTTAGTGACAGGCACGAAGCTGCGAGGGCTGGAAGTTGCCGGGTTGGTAGTTCTCGTCACAAGGGAATTGCTTTTGTTGGTGGTGCTGTTTTGGTTTTTTGATTTTTGGTTTGTTTTTCCTTACCCAGTCGATGCAACCTGCAAACAGACAGAAGGTTTGCTACCAACCCAGAGCATGTCCTAGTGGCACGCTGCAGTGTGGTGGGAGGAATTCTGCCGGGACAGACGGATTCGCCGTGTGCTGCCCTGAGGGATGGCTCCTGCAGCATGTTTTGAGGAACAGCTGCTGCTAATTTGTCATTCATGGGTGGAATACCTCCGCACGGGACAGCCTGTTAGAGGGGCTGAGAGGGGAATGTGTGTGGGCAGCTCTTGCCTAGCTCCTGCGGAACAGTTACACTGCTATAAAATGCAGCTGTTGTTATTTTGATATTTAACACAGCTTAGCACTCTTAAATTCTTTGTCTACAAACCTGATTGTTTTGTTTCCCCGGTTCTTTTTTGGCCGGCACTAACACCCATGCCTCTGCCTGTGCTGGTTGTGTCTGCAGAGCCGGCCGTGGCGCAGGCTGGAGATGCACCACACGCTGCCTTGTCCTGCACACCACTTGCCAGTGGGACCATCGCGATGACCCGCACAACAGCCAGACAGAATCATTGTACCTAAAGGTACATTCCTGTTAGGGCCCATTCTCTGCTGTGCAATGGTTTCTGTTATGTGTAATGAGCATAGACCAGGAATGAGCTCTGGATAGGGACTGCTAATAGCTCATGAGGCTGTCATTAAGTGGTTTATGGTAGGTCCAAGCATCACTCAGTTTAAAGTCTTGGTATTAAAATATCATGGTTCCTCCCCACACAGTGAGGAACCACCTCGTGGTGTGCTACCTGCCAAAACCTTTGGGAGTTACTGTGGACAGGACAGAGGCAATGGGCACAGGTTTCTCAGCCTCTTGGTAACTGGGCTTCAATGTTGCTATCTTCTCCCTGCCTTATCCCCATGACTGCTTTCTCCAACTGATTGTCTTCCTGCACTGCCACAGCTGGGACAGGTGGGAGCAGCACAGTCCTGGAGGAACCAGCCTGTAACTTTTTGTTAAGTGCCTGGTCCCCACAAATTATGAGGGCTGGCTGTCTTTATACCATAAACAATCAGTCTTACACGGGTGGCTGCCCAGTAAATCATCATGTCTGTATGTATGGTCCTCACAAGCACTTCAGTATTGTTTTCTCCCATCAGCTTGAGTGGGAGCCCAATTCCCTTACAGCTGTTCATAAAGGAGATGTAGGAAGCAAGAGATTAGCTGAAGACATGCCACAATGGCCCAGCAAAGATCATCTGCCCACTGATCTTCTGGAACACAGGAGTTTTGCTCCTCCCTGTAATAGCATCTGTGATTTTTTGCCTCCTTCTATGATCTGTAACCTGAAGGGCATAAAAACTTCCCTTCTGCCACTTCACCCAGGACATGTCTGTCTCCACATCCCAAAGGAAGACTACGAAACACCTTTGCTACTCCTGCCCCTTAACATACCTGTCTTAACCTTCCTTTTGTTACTGCCAGATGGGGAACGGGTTCACATTCTTCCATCAAAACTTCTTTGTTTCTTGCATCACAAACAAGGTTTCTGGTTAACTTCCCTAGTGAGAATGTCAAGAGGTGTCACTTGCTACTGAAATCATTTACTATGACAACTGTTAACAACTAACAAACTTTGGTTTTCTAAACTGACATATTTTCGAGACAGAGTACTTTCACTGAGAAGAATTAAACAAAAAAAAACTTTCTTGCTTCAAACGCTAACTGCGAGCATAACTTTCGAGAAGACTCTTAATCACTGTTGCCTTTAGCTATTAGCTTTCCATCAGCCAAATAGAGATGACGCTAGGCAGAGTGACTACTGCAATATCTTTTAGTTAAATACAAATAAAGAACTGAAAATTATTTTGTTCTGGCATATTCAGGACCCAGCTTGTGTTAACTACCCACATTTCCAGGAAACGAGTACTCATCTTAAGTAAACTTTAAATTTAGACATCACAGAAAACAAATACAAAATTACTTTGGTATTATTGATCACAACGACAATTTGAATACCCTAAGATTTATGGTTGTCTGCTCAGGAAAAGAGTGGTATTATGGAAATTGCACAGTGAATCACAACGAGAGTTTAAATTGCAAATGACAGCTTCAAGGTAATAAAAAAAAAAAAAAAAAAAAACAGAGGAAAATGTAACTTAATAATTTTAAATAAGAAATTCACTTGGAAAAAAAAAGAGCTCAGTCCACTTTCAGATTTTCCATAAAACAATGAATGCTTTCTCAGGTGTCATGACTGTGCTATACCACTGCATATGGCAATGTGACATTCTAACAGGAGATACTTGTAAAACACCTGCAGGGTATTAGGAGTTAGGTGGTCTCTGTGTTATTTGTCATATCACTGGCCACATAGAATGGTCAGCTCCTTCTTCCCTTACTCACATCTACTTTCTTTAATAAATATGAACTAGACAAGGCCTATTAAAACTCACACAGACCATCCTAGACAGAAATTATTGGTTGTTGGCTCATAAACTTGTGAGACTTGGCAGACTTTGCCAAAGATCTAAGAGTCATGACAGAGCACTTTCCAGTACAGGCTGAGGAGTCAAGTGAAGTGTCACCTTTACCACTGAGTCACTCTACTCTCTAAAGCTGTAACTTATCATCTGTCTTCATCAGATAACTATTTTTTAAAGAAAATAAGGGCCAAAAAAGAATGGAAATGATGTCAGGAGAGAACTGTATTATGGGTACATGTGTCTTTGTTTAAATGGGGTGAAGACATTAGCCTTGTAGGCACAAAAAGTCAAAGCTGAACTCTGCTTTCAACTCCTAGCCCTTGGGAAGGGATAGCACTCACCAGCCTGTGCTCTAGGTCAAAATCCCAGTTTCCCTGTTTGGGTTATCTCCTGGAGTTAGTTAAAATCAAAAGGCAATTAAGCTCACATCACACACTGGTTGAGATATAAGTGCATGAGGCTGCTACTGCTGACCACTACCCCTCAAGCTGCTGTGCATCCCTTAATTTCAGTGGACAGTCCCTTCCTCTTACACCGGAGTATGTGTTGAAAAAAGTGCAATGGCCAAGTCTCCAACTGTGCAGTTTAAAGTCCTGATGAATCTGTTGGTATCTGGCAAAGTTCTTTTTCCTTGACACAACACAAGCTTACTTAGCCAAAGAGACGTAGCAGCAAGCTAAGTGGAAGCTCACTCAGCTCTGCAGCTTGATATGACAAAAACAGAAGAGCTATCCTCAGTCATGAGCTGGTAGATCAAATTCAGACATGACACAGACTGCATTAAAAAGGATATATGAGCAAGTGCTTCTCTTAGCTTCTGTGCCATAGAGAGAAGTGAGTGAGTTGGTAGCAGCAGCAGAACTTATCCTGGAGTTCAAGACAGGAAAAATTAAACTGCAGAAACCTCCCCATTAAAATTCTTACTATAATCTTCCTTCTTACCCTGGGTTCCCAAGTTTGTTCTTACACCCTTATAGTGGCTGAAAGATCCGTCTCCTACTGTGCTCCTCCATTTAGGTCACTTCTGAATTTAGCCCATTTCACCAGGTTGCCAGGGAGTGATGCAGAGGAAGTCGGGCGGCCTCCTTAAAGGCTCACTCACATTTCAGGAGCGCATGCCGTTGCTGTGCGTGCAGAACATGCCGTTGTGCTTGGGAAACGGAAAATAGTGAGTGCACATAAAAAATCACTCGTAGACAGCCCACTGCATCCCTTCTCAACTCCTCTACTCCAACACAGCACTGCACACCTTCAGTGACCTACTAATTAAGAATGAGGTAGGAGATGGGAGGATAGTAACAGAAAGCCAACTTTTAAATAGTGTTTCAGCCTGAAGGTACTGCCTATGAAAGACTCAAGGCTCAGTCTCAGAAGAGCTGTAGGTTAGGCAGAAGCCACACAGACTGTCCTGGACAGGCCTTCCCCATGTGACTTTGCCTGAAGGTATCTTCTCCAAAGGCAGTGCAGGCTCCACTTTTCTTTGGCTTTCTCTTAGTTACATCATTAGGAGTGAAGGTTTGGTGATGTGGACCCTTCCCTCCATGAAACACATTCTATAAAGGCCCCTGAAAAGCTGTCAGGTTACCGGGATGTGGCACCACCTTGGCCCCAAATCAGCCCAGCGACTTTTTTTTTTGTATTTAAATCTCACTTGCTTTGGGAAATGCAGTACTTCAAATGTATCCTCTTGTTTATATACGCGTATACAGTGCACTCAAATATAAAATAACCTGAAAGATGACACAGTCTCTTCCCTACTGATGCAAATCAGGAATAAAATCCATCTTAAATAACTGAGGAAGTCAGCATCCAGGTAGGGAAATGAGCCTACAGAGATGTGCACACACTGTCCCAGCAAAGGTATCTGGGCTAATTTTGAGAGTGACAGACACTGTGGTAGCAGTCAGATACAACCTGTCTCCAGGCTGAGAGGCAGAACACAGCTCATACTGTGAGCACATATCCATAGATATGGATACAGAGGCAACAGCTTCTGGACCCCCGAGGCACACTGTTCATGAATTATAGCTGCGACCACATAAATTGAGGAGCCAGTGCTGATCTTCAAGTCACAAGATATGGACTCTTGGGTGTGCTTGCAGGGAGGCACCCTAAGAATTTCATATTCTCCTCTTGATGTGATTTTTTTTTTTTTTGCTGTGCAATCTGATGAAACATACACCACATGCTGCTTAAACGTCTGGCTGGCCCCCTTCATACAGCAGCAAAGAAACTCCTCTTATATTTAGAAGCCCTGTTCTAGGGTTACATATCAAGATACATACACACTGCTGTTTTGCAGAATGCAGCTGCCCTGTAAGAAGCGAAAGATGCTAATCTGATCCAGGAGCTGAGGCCAGCAATTTCAAGTTTCCATCTGTCTCTGCCTGTAATACATGCAGGAAAGAAAAGAGAGCTGGACTTCAGACATCAGTCGGTGCCTTCAGCATGCAGGAAGACTGCAGAAAAAAAATGGAAGCCTGGAGCAGATTTGTGAAAGGAAGACACTATTCTTTTCCCCAGGGCACAGACATTGAGTTGAAATACATTTTACTGTTTTTTCTCCCCTCTATTTCATGAATTAGCATAATTCAGAAATTCAGAGCACACATGAGAGCTCTTTTTTTTTTTTTCTTCATCAACCTTGGCAGGTGCAACGTGTAATGGTAATGGGTCAAACCTAAACCTAGAGGGATGATGATGAAGGAGAAGTAATTTCCAGTGCCTATCATAGATACTGAAAATTTTTTGTATGGCCCTCAAAATATAAAGCAGGCGCTAATTCCTCAGCTGGACAACTGCATTTTGCCTTCCATAACTACTGCTATCACCCAGGGGTCTTGCTGATTTGGGCATTTGTTCTTCTTCTTTCTTTGCCAAAACATTGGATACCTCACTTTGGGTCTATCACAGAATGATTTGGTTGTACAAGCACCACTTTTGTTTCCAGCACAAGTGAGATGAAGCTGGAGAAGGACCTGTGTTCAACTGCATTTCTCAAACGCCTGAAAATGTATAGAAGCATAAATAAATGAAGAGAACTGATACCAATACATTAGTAAAGCAAAAATAAGATTACCTATGACATAGAAGCACTAAAGGACATTAGAGGAATTGCTACATTTTTCCCTATCTGTCACATTAAGTGGTTTAATTTAAAGCTTTTATTTTTATACCAATCAATAGCACTGTAAGGTAGCAACATTTCCCTTCAGAAGTACTGAAGATACAACGGCTCAATTCTCACTTATATTAAGAGTGAGACTTCAAAGATATTTACGAACATCAAGATGCAAGTTAGATTTCCAGCATGGTTTTCAAAAGCATCTGAACAAGGCAGCTGTCTAACTCCTATTGATTTAAATGCTTGTTAGGAATTTTGAAAAAATACTTCAAGTCACATATCCCTACCCTCTAATGTTTAAATATCTTTGAAATTCTTTCTCCCCATCATCCCTCTAGTGTTGGTTTAGTTTACAGTGCAGGAATTTACTGTTTTGCAGAATGCTGAAACTTTTTATGCATGCTTTGATTTTTAGTACGTTGATGTACAGAAGTTTTACTACAGCGATGTAGGGGTGTTTGCTTTGATGCCAGCAACACAAGGTAGTGGGCCTCTGACCTCTGTTACCTGTTGCGTGACCTCCTTTAGTGAACTCATTTGACCAAAGCCCTAAAGAAACCACTGAAGGTCCACTTTGAAAAGGCCTCAAGACTCTTTCTTTGGATGGCATTTTGAAAATGAAGCACAGAGCCTGCCCTGCTGATATTTTGAGCGCTACCTTATCTCAAACAACTTCTGCATGTATTAGCTGCAGTACAGACTGGTTGAACAGTATCACGTAGGTCAGAAGTCTTGTTTTTGTTTTCACTGATTTTGTTCTGAAATTGTCCAATAGGTTTGAGACAGGGAAATTACTCTTTAAAATAGGAGAGGCAACAAAAGTTAGGAAAGAACTTCCCACATACCAGAATGGACGTGAATTAAAAGTAATTTTATTCCACTTCTCAATGACAGTTCTATCATATTTGATAATAAGGCAAGCTACTAAAAGTCCCACAAGACATATCAGACCGTTGAAATAGTATTCAAAAAACAAAGAAGTTCACAGGACAGCCAATTCTTGTGATCCTCAAAATCAGTGGCAAGATTCTCACATTGACAAATTATATCAGTGTAAATGCTGAAGAAATCAACTGATTTCACTGATGCGAGTGAGGTTTTATACTGGAGCAATTAAGGATAGGCTGTGCATCACTGACTTCAATGAAAAACAGAATCTAGCAGAAAGAAAAGTGAAAAAGCACATTAAAAGTATAATACCAAGGCACAGAAAATACATGCTACTTCCAGGCATATGCTTTTACAGGTACAGATTTCTGGGAGATTTATTTTTTATTTCTTTTTTGTCAATAGGTGTACTCCTGCCAGGCATGATGCATTGCTCACATGCACCTGTGAAACTCCCATGCATTTCTGGATAAAGATCCAGTCGATCCAGATCTACATTAGTGCAAGGAGATAAGTGTAAATTGGCATAGCTTGCTTGAAGATGTAGTAACAATTAAAGCAAATGGAGCAACCGCCACTGAGGATGTAGCCATCTGTGTTAATGCTCACAGAGTTTACTCCTTTGAAAATGGAATATTGGTGTTACAAAACAAACATGTTCTTTCAAACAATTTTCAGCTAATAAAAACCAGTTGTCTCATGCTAAGTTTTCATAAAGTGTCAAGAAACTGCCGTAATTTAGAGGCCATCAATTCTGTAATCTAAGGCTGTTCACTGAGAAATAACTCAGGATCAGCAAGAGTCTACATAATGTCAGTAAGTGTAGAAAAGTCTGTCCATCTCTAACTGCATTGATATATAGACTATTCATAGCAAGACGAGAGGATGAACTAAACAAAAAAAGGCATGAACAAAGCAGAACACAATGGAAGTATGTGACTTGCTAGAGGAACAACAACAAAGGGATGAAGAAGGACAACTATTTAAAAAGATTGTTTGTGAGATTAAAAAAAGAGAAACTTCTTGCATGAAGTTTAAAGAGGAAAATACGATCAATGCAACTCTAATGCAGGACTGGAGCTAAGTCAAGGGAGTTCAACAATGAAAGACAACAAAACAAGAAGAAATAATTAATAAAAATATAGATGCTATGGAACAAAAGCATCTTCTAACAATTAGGTGATTGGAATCGGTCCCAGACGGTGAAAAGTCCAATGGAAAGACCTAAAAGCTGAGGGTGACAGAAGAAAGCAGCCACTGAGTCAGAGTACACCCACAGCATTATAAAATCACATAGCAGGATAAAATCACAAACCCATTGTTATGATTATGCTATATTGAGACTATTTTACAGGAATAAAAAATCCTTAAGGGCCTGATCCAAAACCCACTGGAGGTGACATGATTTCTACTCGCTTCAGTGGGCTGTGTATCAGATCTTACATTGTACACTACAAACAGTCTGGATAATTAGGATTTGGGTAGGCTCAGCCAGGGAACATCATGGACCCAGCATACATTACTCCATGTAAATGAAAAAAAAAAAAAAAAAAAAGGAGTAGTTAGGGCAAATCACATAATATATTAGGGTAAAAGAGAAAATGCTGCTTCATACTGAGATTCATTATAAATAGATAATTTTGAAAACCTGGTCACGCCATGCTGATTAACTAACTGGGCTATCATTTCATCCACCAGCAACATGCCTCTGCAGACTTGTAGGGTCAAATCTAACAGTCTGGAAAGAAGGGGTTCCTTCTCTTCTTCTTACTTTTCCCCTCCTGAGATTTACATGGTGATATACTCCAAGTGCAGTCCTGGTCTTCAGATAGCATGCTGCAAGGACACAAAAAATATGTATTTTTAAAGAAGGAAGAGACAGAGTTTGCCCTGTGAGTTTAAATTATTAATTCTACAGATCTGATGGATGCATTATTTAGTGGCACTTGTTCTCTTAACAAACAGCCCTCTAGATTAGTGGTTCAATACAGTTTTGAATCAAAGCACTAAGCTTCTAATGGCACCAGTCATCTGTCAATCTGAACTGAATTTTTAAACTGGGTTACCTGAATCAATGCAAGTTAGGATCTTTCATTGCCAGGAAACGGGCTCTTATAGTTTTGTAAGGGCAAGAGCATCTCTGCTTCCTTAAAGCGGTACATAAAAACAGTCAGGCAGGAACAATACTTTCAGTAGTAGACAACTTGGTAAATACAACAGCTATACATGACAGTTTTTAAAAAGACTGGGATACCTTTTCTCTTGTGCATCTGTGTTAGGAGAGGAAGATCTGAGAAATTCCTTCAAATTCTTTTGTTGTGGGTAGCTGTCAGACATTACCCATGGATGTACTGATCTCACTGACTTGTCTCTGGATTATGGGCTCTCTCCTGGAATCCTGAGATATCTTTTCCATCAAGCAGCTACTTCTTAGCAGCTCCTTAAAAGAGGACTCAATACATTCGGCACTCAACACTAAATATATGGGACAGGTAACATTAACTCATTTGCTGATTTTGTCTTGGACACTACTCAGGGCTCCAGTGGGCTGAATCTATTGTGGGAACATTCTCTCCATACACAGATTAAAAAAAAAAAAAAAAAAAAAAAAAAAAACTTGACCAGATTTTTATATGTGATTTGCTAAAGAAATGAGGCTAAAGCAATCACATTGCCTCTGTACCTCTACATGTGTGTCTTCCCACTGCCCAGCTGTTAAGCTCACTGGACATGCTTGATATAGTGTCAGACTTCAGTAGTAGTCGTCGACTTTAAGCACTTATGTTTTTACAAATCCAGTAAAGATGCAGGTGATGAAGGAGAGAATTGGTTAGTGCCTTTACAAATAGAAGAAGCAGCAGTGTGAGCTCACTAGTTAGGTGGATGCCAAAAATTAATGTGGATAAAAGACAACAGGAATGCCCTGACCTCAGATCTTGTGCTGTTACTGGCAGGTCAATCCTTGCAGCCAAAGACAGGTAGGCTTTCTTGAATCTTTGCTATGAAAAGGTACAGAAAGCAGAATGGGCAATGTAAAGATTTGCAAGCTGGCTGCATAATTCCTGTGATCTTGCTGGCACTCCATTTATTCTATCTGTGAAAGAGAGTCACTCAGTGAAATGGTAGCAAGGTGTTTGAGAGCCTCAGAAAGGGGAAAGCAGAGATGTTTAAAATAATTTTGCATGTTTTTTTTTTTTTTTTTTTCTCCTTAAGAACTATTTAAAAGTTAGTAAGAAGAATATAAGTATACATCTGTCCCTGGTGCAAAGTATAAATGCTTACTTCTTTTCTCTCTACCATTAATTACCAATGCTACATACACAAATGTGCTTGATTTAAGGCCCTTCTGATCATGAAGCATTATGAGTTAGTGTTTTCTGAACAGCCTGACTGTGTGAACAGCCTCTGTGTTCTTCAAAGCTATGCTGACAGGTGGTATTTCTGTGCCTTCCTTGGAGTGAAGCTCTAGCTCAAGTGAGATTACAGAAGGGATCAGAAGTTCACACTCCCCTACACAAACATTAAAATATCATAATGGTTTGCATGAAATTCTGAAGTCACTGAACATGACTACCCTTCTCACCCAGGCTCTTACCAGAAGGTAACTTCACCCTGCATGTATCCCTGGGGTTCAAGGCAAAGACAAAGGGCTCCTGATGTGAATGAAAAAGCCTTGGACTCTGGTCCATTGCCAGGAGTTTCTCTCATTTCTTTCCTTCAGTGCTTTGGATACCTTTCCTCATACCAAAACAGTCCCTTATCTCATACAGAGCTGTGCAGAGAAGCTTGTATATTTACTGCACTCCAAAACCTCTTACTAGATCTCCACATTTTCAACTGACTCACTCCCACTTGCCTAGACAGCAGAGAACCACTGGAGAGCAGCACAAGAGGCATGTGCTTCCAATGATACATGCTTTGTTGCTCATCTGGGAAGTAAAACTCATGCGACCTCTAGTTTTGCCCTGATCTCAAGCATCACTCAGACACTAGAAAGCCTAAAAGCATGTGCTATAAGAAGCTGTGTATTGTTTCAGACTATTAAGCAGCAAGACTGGTAATGGAGTAAAAATACACGAATACAAGCAGAAAGTATAATATCATGTTGCAATCCAGCTACAATCAGGGCTTGGGATACCTGAGGCTTCCTTAACTAAGGAGGTCCTAGCCCAGGATTATGTTTTCCTGTATTCTGCTAGGGAGACTCAAATAAAATCCAAAGACAACAAGCGTCTTGTGTTATGAAAAAGTAAAACAAAACATAATTTGGACACTGGTCCAAAAATCTGGAGACTGATCTGAAAACCCAGATCTTCAATTACTGGAGAACACTTCACTGATGGAATTATCAACCTTCACTGATCAAAATACTTTGCAAGAAACAGGAAGGCTTACTCCAAATCCATTCAAGTCAGTGGAAAGGCTGCTAACAGGCTTCATGAAAGAATATAAAACTGATGGTACTGGGTTGGAGCAAACAGCCACCTCTGCAGCATCCTGTCTCTGACAGTGACATGTTGCAGATGCCTACAGGGAGTGTGTATGAGAAGACTAAATCCAGGGTGACATTTCTCCCTTTATTACCTTCCTACTCTGGCAATCTGCAGCTTAGAAACTCTCTGAGCCTGACATAATATCTGCATCTTTGCATTTAAGCTTTCTTTTGTAACTTCCCTGGTTACTCTTTCAAATGATTTGTATTGTTGGTATCCATTGCAAAGGGCAGAAATAAGTTCCACAGCTGCACTGTGGAAAAGTACCTCCATCTCATTTGAAGCTGCTTTCCTCTGATATCTCTTGACCTCGTTCAGAAGAGACATCAAATAACCACTCTTTGTTTACCTCCTTTCACTGTCTTTAACTACCTGTCTTCAACTACCAGATCTCCCAAGCCAAAGAGATTGTGTCTATTTTATCTTTCCACAACAGAGTTTGTTTTTCATGCCTTTCAGCCATTCTCTATCATTATTTTTGTCTACCACATCTTTTTTTGAGTCAAGAACATCAGAACTAGAGACAGAATTCAGAATGTGGTACGCAGCTCAGTGTCACCTGCCATTAGGTATCTTGCCATTTACTTTCAAACCAGGCATATCACAGCAGACTAAGGTCACACGCAGGCTGTGGCATGCAGCTCTCTGCACTGTTTCAGTTCACAGAGATGTCTCCTCACGGAAGATAAATACGGCTCTTCTCTTACTGCAGTTCTTGACAGACAACATGCCTACGAGCACCTATTCATAGCTAGACCTAGTGGTGACACAAATACTGTTTTAAGTTCATCTGAGCAATCAGTGGAAGTGTAATTCAGTGCAATGTACCAGCAAGGCAAGTGTGCAGGAGAAGTGGATAGGAGATTAGAGAATGGAGTAACAAGAAATTGGGCCTCGTGTGGAATGGGTGACAGCCAGGCTGCAGCTTAACACTTGGTGATTCCTCCATGTAGCAAGCAACACACCAGTTTACATTGATCAAAAGAGATGAGTTTCATCACTGGGTGCTTGACTGCAGTGATGCAAGGCTTCCCCTTGTCTACTTTCAGGGTTAAGACTGCAGAAAGTAGGTGATTTCCAAGTGTTGGATGGGCCCTATTCCAGGCTATAGGCCTATGTGTAAACATATATCTTAATTTGCTAAAGGTAACATGCTAGTATTAAAGACAAATGAGGCTCTCCAAGGCAGCAGCACGAGCCCAGAATTGGCTTAGCACTGAGAAGATCTTCAAAATGAAAAGCCAGTGCTGTTTCTTCCATGCAGATGTAGGTGTCTCCTGCTGTTCTTCCTGTGTCACCATTACTGTGCAAGTCAGTAAACCAAGCAAGGCATGCAAGGACGCTCAGGGCTCACAAGGTAGGAACTTTCTGAAAAGTGAAAGGATCATCTTCCTCCTGAGTCCACCAGTCCCTTCCAATCTTATTTCAGTCAGATGCAAAACAGCCTTTCGGGTGTTCCTGTAGTCTGTGAATTAACAGACACAGGTCCATGATCTCATCCACCAGATACCAGACAGAGAGCTTTGAGGTCAGGCTCACTCTCCTTCGCATGCGATCTGAGTGTCACTCAGATGACGAGCTACTGCAGTGATGAGTTATGGGCACCACAACTTATCTGTATCTTGTTCATTTCACAATTTAGAAGCAACAGATTTGGCTAGAATAGTCCAAGTGAACTGCAGCAACACGCACATCTAATCTTGCTGTCTTACAGGAAGTATAATAATTAGTAATAATAAGTAATACACCAGTAGTATGCTGAGGGTTCCCAGGTTTCTGACAATTCTTTAATCTAATGCAGGTATTTTGAAAAGACAAAACTGAAGAAGAAAAGCAATGAAGAGGTATTATACTGATTTACTGCTGCTTATTTCCTTGAGGGTAGGCTAGAAGTACTTACAAGTAGTACCTAGGCGTAAAGTGCTAACTACTCCTAATATCTGGCAGTAGGCACAAAGAAGCATTCACATTCAGCACACAGGGTCTCACTGTAGGGGAAGTGAAATATTGACAGCAATTAAATATAGGCATTTGTGCCCTAGTTAATGTGAATGCTTCAAGTCAGTGTTTTCTACCACTCCTCATACTGCCTCTCTCTCCTCCTACTTAAAAAAAAAAAAAAAAAAGCCTGGGCTGCTATCCTTGCCTGAGAAATGATGAGTAAGGTAGTAGAAGTGAACAGAGGAATTTACTGCTGCTGTCAGTTACAAAATTTGGCACTCCCAGCCTGAAGTGACTTGGTTTTAAATTTGTGAGGGCTGAACAAACCGAACACAAGCTGTACTGAAAAGAGATTCTTGCTTGCAAGATGCAAGGGAAACTACTGAATGATACAGTAAGCTTTTGACTTTGTGGCACCACCCACTAATATCCTACAGAAATGGACCCTAGTACCACTAACTTCCCTACAGCTCATACTTTTAAGTTTGTGCCTGAAAATGTTGCACATGTTTAACCAGCTACTTCATTCCACTCCCCAGATACGTTTGCATTTCAGTGGTGACTGAGGCGATCTCTATTTATAGTTTATACATAAGTTTGAACATGTGCATTGGAAGTGTTAGGGAAAAAAGGTTTGCCAACCTAAACAGCCACCAATAAATTGATTTAAATTGGCTATTTTATCGGAGAGTGCACATTACTAAGAAAACATTGTTGCAAAGAATATGTGCAATGTATGTTGCACAACCTTAAGAAAGGATATTGATGCCCTATTACTTTTGTCCTGTTTTGCTAATACGCTTTCAATCCATCTGCATAACCACTGAGACTCATTTGTTGAGTCTCTTCCCTACCACTCCAGATACCTGAATGAAGGTTACTTACAATGCATCGAGAGTGAACAACTTTCACCCACAGCAAGCCAAGTCAAAATTACATTTGTGGTCACTTTTGATATAGTTATGACCACCTTAATATCAAATGGTGAAATAGTAATTGACTGTTTTCTGCTTACAAAGTTAAAAAAAGAAATGTTGGACAGATTGCGAGACTGAAAATTAGCACCTATGGGCTCCACTGCTTGGAATCTAGGGATCTCTATGCACTTGGTCTTGCAGATGGAGAAACTGACTAAATTAAACTGGCATAAATTAAAAAAAAAAAAAATCTATGGGAGCTGCAAGAGTTTCCAGAAAATCCACTGCTGCTAGCACAATCTTTTGCACTTCTCGACAGAAAATGGCATTTTCTAAATTTCAAAATAAGAAAGAGCAAAAATTGATCTTTTGGAAACCCTGTATGTGTTCTTAACAGAGTCAGACTCTGACAGTCTTTAGTTTCTTACTCTGAAGCCCTTGCACAGAGAAGAACTGTTTGCACTGGAACTGATAGTATTTTGCTTACCGTTGTGAAATGAACTACACAGTAGATTCCGATGATGACAAGGCCAATGATAATTGATGCAACAGCAACCCAGAGTGCATTGCGACCCAGTCTTTTTGACCCTTCTATATCTCCTTGATTATAACTGTTTAAAGCCTGTAGAAGAGAAACAGAGAGTTTGTGATTTAAAACAACACAGAAATCTGTACACAAACCAATGTAACTGCTTTGAACTAATGATATGCACGTTGACGCTGTAGATGGAATTTCTGAAAATGGTTATTTGCTTTGTAAAAATAAATTTCCACTGATAACAGTCCAAGGTAAACAGGGAGTCCAGCTTTCTGTTCCACTCATTTTCGGTACCTTTCATTGTACCTAGATGTGTTTTATTTCAGTAGTGAAGCTATACTCATATGATTAGTTCTCTTGCACACACTAGCGTAAGAGCTGTCATATCAGCACTAATCCACCCACTTGCATAAATCAGTGGCTTTTATCTCTGAAAATATTTCTGTAGGATATGTGAACTGTTAAGTGTATGCAGCTAAACAGAAGCTGGCCACTTCACCCACAATGAAATAAACTCTTACCCTCTGCAGGGCCATAAGCAGGAAAGTAAGTATAAATAAGCTGCAGTTTTTACAGAAGGCCTCAGTAAAACTGTTTCAAGTAGGCTTACTAAATTCCTGTTTTACCAATGTTTTAATTTCAAAGCAGTAGGCAGTTTGCATGTGATGGAGAAAACAAAATGAAGAAAACTAGATCATCTGAACAACACATGAGTGCTATCTTCACAGGTTAGAAATTCTTTCCATTTTTAGAATGTGCTGATAATTATTATCATGTAAATTCAGAGGTGTAGATAAGAAATACAGATATTTTCTCAACAGCCTGAGTTTATCTTTATCCACCCATGATGTGGCAGATGCTTTCAATTCATCACATGTAAAGACTGCAAGGTATGATAAGAACACTCTTGATTTTCTAGTCTTTTGTAAGACAGACTGTAGGGTTTTTTGAACTGATTTTTTGTTTTGTTTTGTTTTTTAACCAGGGAATATTTTTAAAATAGAAGATTCAGTGGACACTGAAATACTCCAGTATATGAGTCTAAGAGAGTTTGTAAGATTCTATCCAAGAGTTTTTAAGAAGGGTGTTATTGCTAAGAATTTATTTTAAAAGATCAGGAGACTTTGAATTGCCATGACACTGAGCCCAGGTTTCTTTATCAGATTGTACCATTGCACTATCTCAGTATATTTCCTCAGGGAATCAGATTAGTCATGACCTGTTCTTTAGTATCTTATTATAGGAAGTATCCCAAAAAGGTGGAGGGTGGAAGTGGGGGGATATGAGGACCTGATCAAATGAACTGTTCTTTGAACTAAATAATACAAGTTGTCTTTAGAAAATGACCACACGAGGTATTGCCAGCTTCTGTCATTAAAGTGCTCTGGTTACAAATCACTTTGTGTAGCAAAGGTAGAACAACAGTTAATTCACCAGATCTGAGACTTGAGAGCTGGAAATGAATGAACACTGGTGATAACGACACAGAGTTAGAGCAGCAATATGCCCCCTCTATGGGTCATTTCCCCTCCCCATTAAAAGCCTAGTTCTACCCCTGCTATGGCAATAGAAGTGCCTTTATTGTCACATGCACTTTATAGCTAGAGAGGTTTTAAACCTAATTTGAGATTATTCAGACAAATCATTTTACAGCAGTTGCACTAAACCAAAAGAAAGAAGAGCTGCTCTGCAGAGAGGAAATTACTTCTAATATTTTGCCATCATTTATTTTCGTAAGAGTTTGGCTGAGATCCTTCAGAGTAAAGCTCATTTGAAAGGTCTGATGAGAACAAGGACAAAGGACTAAAGGCACTCAGTGATTTTCTTCTTGTGAAAATTAGTCTCTTCAAAGTACATGGGATTTTAAAGGTGATGTTGCCAATGATATTCACTGTAGGAGCCTAACCATGTTGGCTACAGGACAGCTTCAGCGTCATACACCTCTCCCACATCAAGCACAACAAGTTAGCATACTTTTGCCACTGCATGGAAATGTAATCATCTCAAACTTAGGAAGCCCTAGTGTTGTTAGCCCTAAGGAGACTTGGGTTACCACCGTACAAACAGGAAATCCCACAGTCTTATCCAATGCTGGTTGATTTATTAGCTTCCATAGGCTTTCACTCAAGTCATAAACACTACCACAGTAACGTATCAAGAGTTGCTGAGATTTTCCTCAAAATGACACAAGGAACATCATTTAGTTACATGATCACTACGCTACATGCTTTCAAAAATCTGTGCTTATATTCAGTTTAGCCTTAATGCTGAATTTCATTTTCTTTTAATGCTATTCTATTTCCTATATTATTCTGTGTCCAGACATGTATAACCATGAATGGCTATGGTAAGATTGAAAAAGCAAAACATCTCACTAGATAGCTTTGTTGCTTTTCAAAGAAAAGCACTTTGGCTGCTAAAGTATACTTAGACTTCATGGAATACCAGGAAGAGCCTTTTTGCCAGGCAGAAAAATAATTAGGGACATTATCTGTGTATGTTCTGTCAATTAGCGTACACAGAAGTTAATGGGCTAGATGCATCTTGGTGTTAGCTCTGCAGTAAGATCACTCGTGCCAAGGCAGTCCCAGAGCACTGAAGCCTGTATTCCTAGAATTGCATCTCAAGGATAAGTACAGGTACATATTCTCTTGTGTCTAAGAAAGTCTGAGCTGCTGATGTGCTTTTGCCCTTAAAGAGAGCACTGATACATCTCTTCCTGGCAGCCCACATGCCTAAATATTTCTCTGTTACAGTTCCCTAAAGAATATATCTAATACCTCTGCTTTGCTGTCAAATTTTGTTGAGGTTGGATAGTGGACTTAAACGATATATAATGGGGAAAGTGGGAAGAGATGGAGATGAGAGACATACACAAACAAACAGGATGACTGCCTAAGCCTTGTTTCCTTAGAGTATTAGCCTAGCTACACCTCATCATTCAGGCAGAAAAACAGAGGACTGTACTGAGGCACAGTCACCCCTGATTCTCCACCAGTGCAGCCTCCTGTTACAAGAGCTGGCTGGCACAGTTCCTCTCACCTGTTACACCCCTGTCCTCAACAGGCCTGTCTACAGGACAAGACCTTTCTTATTTATTCTTTTTTTTCCTCCAGAAAAAAAAAAAAAAAAACTTTCAGGAAAGTCAATGAGAGGAAAATGGCCTGGCTTGGTCTTGAGCAGGCTGACTTCTCCTCCTGCCTCTGCCAACAACTATAGCAGCTATGAATGTGACTGCGGCTACAGGGAGAAATATTGCAAAAACATCACTGACACCCCAGCCATAACTTTGCTTCCCTCACCCACCAAAGGACAAGCTTTCCATGACATCTAGACAGTGGTCCTGCAAACAATCTAAACTCAGATCCCCATGAGGTCTCAAAGCAGGAACAGAGTTGTAAACAACACGTGATAGCAATAAACTTGCAGTTCTGGAGCATTTTGCTAATGTATTGAGGAAGCCTGGAGAATGTCCATGCAATTCCTGCAGGTACCACATAAATAATTCACCCTGTGCACTTTAATAAGTACTGTCATTTTAATACAAATCCACAATGAAGAGGAGGAAAATAGCATTAATGATAAAGAAGAGGATTTGGGTGAGACAGGAAGGAGACAAAAGCTTTTTTATTAAGAGGCTTAAATGAAATGGTGCAATTTAGCATTCAAGAAAAAATAAGAGGTTTGGGGAGTGGTTGGGGTCTGATGTAAAGCTCTTTGAAATTGACTTGTTTCCATGTACCTCAAAGAACCCATGGATCAAGCTTTCAGTTTTCAACATGGTAGACAACATTAACTGTTAAAGCTTTAAATGCTACATTTCCAGTGGCTATGCAATATATGCAGAACACAGTATGTGCATGCAACATATGGTCTAACTTCTACAACAAATTTCAGCCATTTTCAGCCTAATACCAGATGATTTCTCAAGTTTCTGCTACCTCATTCTCTGTGAAGCCAAAAACTAAATTAAAGCCACAGTTCTGCAGCTGCTTATTTACTGGAGCAATCTTAACGACTTCACCAGGTTCAGACACATCTATTTACAAAAGATATTCTCAGTTCAACAATGAAGCAACTTAACCTCATATGAACAGAAATACGTTGAATTAGCTACAGACTATTAATCCCTTTTAACATACATTTTCTGTTCCACACCCCCAGAAGACCATTTATAGCAAAACCAGAAAGACTACTAAATTACTACAGAAATCTTCTTCCATGTCTTTAACAAATCTGGGCAGAACAGACTGAGGTGCTCTGATCAACATTTGCTATGCTTTGGATGAGCCAGGCTGCAACAAACCTTATTTGGCTGTGCCTGGAAATGAGATACTCTCTCTAACTCAGACCAAAGGAAGAACGAGATGTGCTGGCTCAATATGACTCCTCACTGTGAACAACAAACGGGAAAGGAGCAAGAAGAGGGACCTGGGGAACAACTCAGAGCCAGGCTTGATCTCTGCTTTTCAACAAATGAAGCAGGCATGTGATGAACAGGACACAATGAAAGGAGAGTTTGTTTTGCAGGCTGTATAGCTGCATGCAGACGTTGTACCTCTGCAACTCTGGGGACAGGTTGAAAGTATCCGTGCAGAGGAAAGGCATAATCAGTTTGCAGAGATGAGTGAACATTTTGCTGTGTGAACATGCTTAAGAAAGCTGTCAAGTCTTGTTTAATATTAATGAATTAAGTACAAAATGTTCCATACGGTGTTACGCATCCACATACAAGCTGCTTAGAAAAGCCACACAGGGTTAGATGACCAGTCTGCCACACAAATCTTTGAAATAAAGGTAACTGAAGGTGCTGTACTGAGAAAGGCCAACAAGGTTCATTCAACTACGAGACCTGGTGGTATCAGAAACATCCACGATTCATTTTTTCGTCCTGTTCCACAACTACCACTTATCTTTGATTCCATGTGTCAGATACAAGTTCACCCGAACCAATCCTCAGATACAGCTGGCAATCCACTGCCAACTAAGCATTGTTTGAGTTCATGATAAGGGGAAAGACACCACTGCAGATAAGGAACCAAAAAGCTCAGTGGCACCCTATCTAGCCACAGACTCACGCAAGTCTATTCTGTCACACGAGCCTCCTGACCTGGCACCTGCACTTCACCCTCCTGTCTTGATGCCTGTGGTCTCACCTATGTGAGAAAGAACAGGGAAAGTCTGAGCTAGGCACCTCTGGGGTTGGGTAAGCCTGCAGATATTACAGCAATACAACACAGCTGTTGGAAGCAACAGGAAGCAGGAGAAATAACAGCATCTGGTTGGAAAGGCAGAAGAGCACCAACGAGAACAGCAATCCTGCAGCCAGGAGCCCTAGGCAAAGGGCTCTGGAAAGGGCTCTCCTTGCTGAGGAAAACAGATCTCCATTTGCTGAAAGCTGCTAAGTACACCTTACATCTACAAGAGGCCAGGACCTAGTTTGAGGGGGCAGCTCTTGAAATACCAAAATATCAACACACTGAGGCCATTTACCGCTCATTTCATTGGCTATCCTCTTATTTCTGTTATGAGAAATAGATTTCACAAAGGGGGTAAGGAACAAGAAGTTTATTGCCACAATATGGAGGACCTGGGAGAAGTTGGTTCCAAAAATAAAGTCAAGGAGATAGATCTAGAATGGTAAGATTTGTGCTCTCACAGGTGAGAACAGAGCGATGAAACCAGTGCCAGAGCTGTAAGCAGGGCAACAGAAGAGCCTGAAGACAGGTCTGTCATTTAATTTGGGGGTGTGTTAGAGCCCAGACTCTACTTTTAGTGTGAATGCTATTTTCATTGTCTGAATTGAGAACACTTAAAGAGGACATGACACATACAGACAAACAGGGTGCTGAACCATGCCCCTCTGGAGGCCAACATGACTTTTCCTTTCAGGTTTGTTCTAGGCAGTGGAAATTGTTATAGAGAATTCTGCTTTTATGGGTCTACACCTCTTCTAACACAAGGTCTCAGGCAACCTGTGCAGACTACAAAGGTTATCTTCTACAAGAAAAGAAAAAAAAAACATGCCAGCATTAACCCTTAGTAGCTCTAGGAAATACACTGAGAGAGGGAGGATGTACGTCCCAGCAAAAGGAGAGATGAAACCAGCACGAGTTAAAATGGAGAACCAGGAGTAGTGGTGAATAGAGCAGTTACAAGTTGCAGCTCCAAAAGGCAGGGGAGTAGGGCTGTGGAAAATAAGTTTGGATGTGTTATCTTCATGGAAAAGGTGAGATTTTAGGTATGAATAATGTTGAAACAGAAGACAATCACACAGTGGTGGTTATTGGTTTAGTTTTGGTTTCCTCTCTTTAAGGGAATGGGCAGCTGTGACCTGCACAGACTGCTTAGCATTCAGGAAGTGCTCTTCCCACCCTGGTTTCTATATATCTCACGGAGACAGTTACTTAAGCCTGACTCCAGAAGCCCGTACAAACTTCAACTAGGGCGTGGGTAGACATTTCTCCATATGGGGTGCAAAAACCTTTAGAGGCCAGGTTCTGTCCTTGACAGTTAACTTCTGTGCAAACCCAGTGCTTTGGTGAAAGTACTGTCATACTGAACAGATGCCCCCAGCCCCAGATCGTCAGCTCATTAGTTTATATAGCGCCCTAAGTGTCCACTGAAAGAAAGGTTGCTGGGTACCAAAACCAGTAGATTTGATCTTTCTAAATCAAGGAAAAGAACATATTGCATAATCAATAACAGAGAAAACAAACAAATTGAAAAAAAATAAAATGACAGATAATACTTTTCTTTTCTGGACAAAAATGGTTGTGAAGATGGTTTGGGAATGGCTTCTTTAAGTATTTTTTTTTTTAAGCATGTATTCTAGTATCAATGTGTGATTACTAAGCAAACTTACTAGTTCTAAAAGATTATGCTTGTTTATATTTTGGATATAGGTAATTATTGTAATAGCTAGTTGAAAAAAAAAAAAAAAAAAAGCTATATTTTTGCTTACCTTTTCAGCCTGTCAGAGAAAAGGATGAAAATACACAACATGTTTTAAACCCTTTTCAGCTCCTAAACAACAGAAATACATTGCAGTATTACTGATTACACTGATCATATATCCTATTAGAGGAGTCTGGACCTGACTGTGCAACTTTTAACTGAGAGAAAAAGATTCTGTTCTAACAGCCCTTTTAACTTTAACAGGACTACTGCATTATTTAGGACTATGCGAATGAATTACATAGGAATAAGTCTGTTCTCTCAGCATACTTTTATAAGGGTTTTTGCCAATAAACTAAAATTATCATTGGTTTGTCTACTTTTCTTGCAAATAAGATCACCATCATGCCAAAGGGCTTATTTACTGAAAAAATAATAAACACGCTATCAAATTTGGTTAGTTGAAGCAGAAAACGCATCCACTCCTTTGCAAATCTAATTTCTGCTCCCCAGCTGCTTTTCCACATACTTTGTATGTCCAATTCAGTGTGCAAGTTAGTTGATGCAACAAATCTCATTAACTGGGATAAACTTCCCTCCCTCACATAGCCTGACATTGAAAACTTGATTTGCACTGCCTTTCCCTCTGTGTTTTATGCCTGATAAATTTTTGAGCTGATACCTGCTGGGATAGCTGTACGAAACCCTGATGGAGCCCTTTCTCATGCTCTCTACCTCACCGAACTTTATCCACACACTGGGGACAAGTGCTTACGGAAGCAGTTGGATGCTCTTTATCCAGATAGTTCCTCCAGCCCCACTCTGCTCCTGCAGCTCCCGACAGGGAGAGCCCCAGCCAGACCGGCTCCGTGCAGGAGCAGACAGCTGGGGGTCGCCTGCCACATACACGGAACCCCAAACCGGGAGGGGGGATCGCGTTCTCGGGCCGGTCCACAACTTACCATGACGGCGAAAACGAAGGCTACGATGTTGACGGGATAGGCGGGGCAGAAACAAGCGAGGATGCTGAGGAGCAGGTAGTTCTTGGGCCGCGGCTGCGGCGGTCCGTCGGGGAGCTCATCCTCGATGTTGGTCTCGGGGCTGTTCTCCAAAGCCCTCTTGATGTCGGTGCCTGCGGGGAGAGCGGACATGAGGCTGCGGCGCGGCGGGCGGGCGGCTCGGAAAGCCCAGCGCCGCGCACCGGGCAGGCGGCACCCACGGCGGCACCGAGCCAAGGGAGCCGCCCGGTGCGGTGCGACGCCTGCAGGGGGGGGGGGGGTGTGTGTATGGGGGGGGCAGCCCGCAGACACCTCCTCTCCTGCCATATGTTTTAACGCAGCAAATTCAAGGAGGGAATACATACAAAACCAAGCCGTCGAGGGTGGCAGCGCGGTCCGGCTGCGGATGGCTGGAGGCACGGCGAGGGGTCCCGAGCTGTCGCTGTCCCACTCTTCAAAGCGTCCCCCAGGACATGCTGCTGCTGCTGGCACGGCAGGGCCCGGAGCCACATGGCCCTTGGCTGCTCCCCCGTTTTTCTGAAACTTTAACCGGTACAGTTAAAAGACTTTAACTCTGTGTTGTCCCTGGGGAGAACTTCGCTGTCTTCTCAGATTCTCGTTTCTAGTGTCAGTGAGCTCCATCAGCAAGTGGCATAAAGTCTGCAAAGGCATTTTCCTTCGATCAAGGGAATGGGGAATTAACGGGAATTTGTCATCTAACCCAAGTGACTTCCTAAATTTAGCAAAAATATTAAAGTTTGGCTGAAAATAGCCTACTTAAAAAGTTTGGTGGCTCAGGCTCAGAGTATTTCGGCAAATTTTTACCAAGTGATTCAGTTCCTACTAAACATTATACCTGTAAGGTGAAATCCACTGTGGGGAAAGCTTGAGGGGGAGCATGGAAATCGATCAACCAAAACCAAACACAAATCAAACATAAAGATCTGTTTCCATTATGGCTTCAAAGCTGGTGAGGAAAAAGAAAACAGCCAGTATTCAGAAAGGAATGGGCTCTGATCATGCCATGTATCACATAAAAAAAAAAAAAAAAAAAAAAAAAAAACAACTTTATACCTGCATGAAGATTCAGCCAAACAGAGGGACTTCTGGGCAGATGAAGGTTGGAGTTGAACATTTGCACTGTGTTTGGCTCCTACCAGAAGTACTTCATTAATTCAAGTTACAGCAAACAGTAAGGTATGCTTACAGCTTTGTAAAGGAGCTACCTTTATTATTGGGAGTTTTGCAATTGACTTGAATGCACGCTGTGTTTCCTATTCATGTATGTCATCCTACAAGATATAACACAGACAACATAGTAAAGACCTATACAAGTGCAGTATTTTTACTTCCATAAACATTAATCACCTCTCAGGCTGCATCTCTAGAATATCACATGGAATGAGAATTTACTGATCTATCAAGATGTTGAAAGAAAAGATTCTGTATCTTTAGGAAACAGTAAGAAATACCAAAATTAAATCTGCTTGCCAATTTACCCATTAGTGTAAAGAGCACAGGCTCTTTGTAGCTGTAAAACCTTTGATTCTCCCCTGTTCTCAGGGGACTTTAAACATACGTGAGACAAGCTCAGAAAACACCGTCTGCATCACATTGCACAATTACTTTTTTAATTGATTTCAGTAGGGGTGGAGACCATGGACCTACCTTCAGCAAGTGACCAGCATCTTACAGGGCCAAACAAACCTTTAATCCATTAAAACATTTTCTGAGAAACACTGCAATGGCTTTATGAGTCTGGTGTGTCTGGTTTTAGTTGAAATGCTCACAGGTAAATAAGAATCTACTGTGAGGCATGTGAATGTAAATATCTCATTTATGTGGGACAAGTTGAGCCATTAGCATTGAAAATAACAAGCACAACAAAAAGCTGTGAGCAAATCAACTCTAAAGAGAAGGCAAAGTTGTGTGAAGAGACTAGCCAGGGAGTCTTGCAACTGGGGTGTGAAGATGGGATATATATTCTTACTATCTTATGTCAGACATTTAGTTTAAGTGCCTTTATGGGGAACCTCAGAGAAGGTGATTCAGAGAATGGTGGAATTACCAGCCACAGCAGGTTAACAATTTTCCACTGTGGAGCATGAACTACAGAAGCAATTTGGGCTCTGTTAAGCTGGACTACGTGAATCCCTTCCCAGGTCTCTCAAAGATGCAGACCTAAAAGTAGAAGCCAGGATTCTTTGTGCATTTCTAGGAACAGCAAAGTCTCATTGTGCAAATGATGCTGCTAAGGCATGCTAATGGATTGGAAAGGAAGCAAGAGACAGGAAGTGGTGAGATGCATGTAGCTATGAAAGATGTTATAAGATATTCAGGGGCAATTTGTGATAATGAGAGCTCATTAAGAGGTTTGTGAGACAAAGGTTCTGTCATAAGGCAGTTAGTGTAGCTGAATTTAGTGGTTTGTTTTATGTAGAAGATGGGTTGAAATCTAAGAAATATATCACGCTAGGACAAGCTGGTTTAAATTTTAAATGGTACTGAGGTGTAGCCACTTACTGAGGTTAAGAAAAAACAGGAGATATTCAGCCAATAGCTTGGTTTCACATAGTGCCATGATGGAGGGTGGTTATATTCACAAGAACCTGGGAAAGGTTCTTATCTCAGAGAGAAGAGGTGCTGAGGTAGCTCAGCAGAAAGCTGTGAAAATTCTTTAAAAGCATTAACTGAGAGTTTTAAGGTATAGCTCTGTGGAAAGGAATCATAAAAACAGCCCTCCAAGAGAATGAGTCAGAGCACCCAATATACTTGCTTGCAGCCTTGCACTTGAAGCTGAGTCTTGAAAAAGAAACAATTTTCTGTCTGATCACTCTGCACAGAGCAGAGATTTTCCCAGTGATATGAGTAAGGCAACATGTTGGATAAATTGCTTATCATGATGGGCAAAGCAGATGGGGTACAGACATGCAGTTTCAAGATTTTTTGTTAAAGGTCTTCTTCCCCTGATTTTGGATGGTGCTATATATTGACAGCAGGATTTGTCATAATACAGAATATGATCTCTCCACCATGCTTTGCTGTACTGCTGACTGGTGGAGCTCTCCTCAAAAGCATGCTCATGGCTCACAGTTCTGAAAAGAAGTTGTAATGTCTGCATGCACAAGTCAAAGTCCAGAGAATGATCAAAAATAAGAGTTTAATGCTCAGAGGTTGTTTGGGCCTCATGTATATGTCCAGACAACATGATAAAATGAAATTCCTCATTGGTTCTCCACAGCATTAAGGGAGTAGAGACTTTGCAAATCACAATGAACTCTTCTGAAGTGCACTTGACATCATGCCAGAAGGACCTGGTGAGATGTACTGGCCTGAGAGACTGGTCAGAAGCTGGGCTTCCCTAGCTCAGTGTAAGGTAAAGGAGGCATTTCTAGCAATGTAGTTCTTTCTGGAACAGCATGGTGATGTGACATCAAACTGACCTTACATGGCATGCTCAATCCCTACGGCAGCAGAGCTGGTGAGGGCCCAGATCATGCTATCTGCACTCACGATGGCAAAGATGAGCACAATGCCCTTTTCCAACTGCTCTTAGAAAAAAAAAAAAAAAGAGAAACTGAAGGTTTTTAAGAGAATGTAGCATGCAGGATAATGACAAACTAATAACCCTTTATCCAGGAGACTGAAACTAAGCTTTCTTGAGGGCCCTTACATTCCCATTGATTCAGTGGGAGCCTAGCAAGGGTGTTATTAATTTATGATGTTGAATCAGATAGGTTGAGCTCATTGGTTTTCATACATATTAAATATTCACAAAGTTATACTTTTCCTTAGACAGAGAACTGCTGTATTATTTAACTGAATACTGTAGTCAAGATGTTTCAAGAATAATTTTGATGGTGATTTCTCATCACCACAGTAGTGGGTGGGCTTATAAAGAAGATAGAGACAAATTGTCTGAAAATCACTTATTTTCCATGAAAAACAGAAAGAGTCAACATCTGTGCATGGCACAAGGTGTTGAGTCAAGAGGTATATCTGCCCTTTAACTCTTTGTCATAAACAAATGAGAACATTCAGGAATCAAAGGCCAAAAAAACAGCTTGCTTTATTTTTGGCCAACTTGCATATATTTGCATTACCATGCACTTCAAGAATCAATTCAGACCTTTCCCGAAGTCTGTTCATATCACTGTCATTATTTCTTCTAGTATATAACCAGTTAGGTCACAATGGGGGCATGTCTCACCTTTTCTGCTTTTGAAGTGGGCAAGGTTTAATACGTGTCATATTTAATAGCAGGAAGTGTACTAGCTGGAAGTATGCATGTTCTCTTCCTTAAAAACGTGGATCAGGACTTTTTTTTGCTATTGTATTTTGTGGGTGTTACTGAGTCAGCAGTGCCTGAGGGGCTGATGCATTATTCTACCACTGGGACTAGTTTCTGCTGATGTTCTAATAGGTATCATGAGAGAAATGCTTTTCTTAGCTTAAACATAACTTTGCTATTTTACCCTTGCAGCTATATACTCTTACTTTTCACTGTGGATTGTAACAGTAGGCTGTGGCTTTGCAAACATCAAACATCCCTGATGGGCTGTTGCTTTGGTAAATTATTCATGGTAAATTAATGTGTGATCAGGGAAACGTCCAGATAAAAACTAAAGTTTCCTTTGCAGTCTGAGACTTTTTTCATTCACTGTTAAACTTCTGAAATACTATCATAATTTGAAGCCAATAAATAAGTTGTCTGTACAAACCCGCTAGTGCCTAAACACATGTGAAGACGTCTTTATGTGTTTGTCATGATCTATCCTTCTTCTATTCCATCTCCCGGCTTCTGACCTGCCTGATCTCATCACACATCAACATCAAAGAATCTGTTAACGCAGCTCAGACAGCAATGGGCATCTGCTCAGTGCTGTGGGTGACCTGCATTGTGCTGTGAGGAGTCCTTATTTTATCTCACTGTTCCATTTTCCTGGAAATGAGTTCATATTCTTGGAAGTTTTTCTCCTTGTGATTGACAAGACAGTCTGTTGTAGCAGTCCCCTTGCAGCACTGAAATGGCAGGATTTATCTTACCTCACTTTAAACATCTCAAAGCTAAGCATCAAAGCTCACCGATGTCTGACTTCTTTTAGAATCCATGGAGAAGGTAGCACCCAAAGAGACTCTGCATGTATGATGATTAAAGTTAGGGGAGAGAAATTCCAGCCAGGAATTTTACTTATAAGTCACTTGTAAAGCACATTTTTAATCCATTACCATGCTAATAAGTGTTCGTAGCAGAACTTGAGCAATTCTGCAATTTGTGAGGTATTTGTGTTATCAAAGAAACGGCAATGGTAATTTGCTGTCTAATTCTTACTTAGCAAATAACAGAAAATTGCTGTTTTGAATAATTTTCATAAATTCTCTGAAAGCATTTTATGGAAGTGTTTTAAGATTATTTATTGTTTCATCTCATTCTGTTAATTAAGGCATTTGATGCAGACAATGAATTAAATTAGTTCTCACTCACCACAGGGTAAGTCTGTAATCTTTTCGCTGACTACTCTGAACCAGCTCCAGCTTCACACAGGAACAAACAAGAGCAAGACACAGGCATGGCTCTGCATATTGTTCTATGGCTGGACTAGGTCAGTAACATTACCTACAAATAGAGTAGGGTTTAAACCAAAAGGCTAAATGCACCCAGTAGGGAAAGTCTGGATCTGGATTCAGATCTGAACTTGTGGAATAAGCTGAATACCAATCGTTCTATAAATTATTAATATATTTAGCACTTTTCTGCTGTGTAGCATCCCGAAGAACCATCTCTCCTTTTCTCACAGATATACTCACGTACTCCCCTTTCATTAAGGAGAAATAGAGTAATTAGAACAGTCATCTAATTTGGATCTGACTGATCAACACCCCTGCAGCTTTACTTCAATGAAATTGCAGTGTCCTAGAACATACTGGTGAACACAGCCCAGAACTCATTGAGAGAACATTTAACACGTAAAAATGGCAACCAAGACAATGCGATGTGTAACCCACCAGGAAATAGTCTGGATTTACAGGTAACAGGACATTATTCTTTTTCCTTATTTATACATTACATTGGATGACTATTTAAAAAATCTGTTTAAGTGTATAAACTCAGTGTTCACTTTCGTCCTGTGATGTAAAGTCAAGTTGTAGCACTGATAAAACAAATGTATTGACACGAGTACATCAGGTTGATAAATATGCAAATACTCCATTTAGGGACAGAATTGCCATACTACTCTCTATGGATGTCAAAAATCCTGGTACAAAACTATCTCAGAAAAGATGTCTCAGAATGCACCTTGAAGGATACTTGGAAAACTGAGCTTTAGCTATATGCCTCTACTCAGGTAACTTCTCTTAGCCCCCTCCACAGCTAAGAGACATAACTGCTTCTCCAGATGTGACTGGAATCCAGAGTACTTACACTAACTTGTGTGGGTACCCTTGAGAAGGGCTTTTCATCCCCTTTGACTATAGAGAGAGCTGTAACTGTAGAGAAGGACTAGCTAGTTAATGTTCCTAGCCTGTGAAGGAGGAGTCTGACTGTCCACTGCTCATCCCCATGCAGCTTCTCATGCTAAGTGACTGTTTTGTTTAAAAATTACAGTGTTTTCTCTTTACACTTCATGCTTGAAAAAATCTGGTAATCCTCTTGAAGGATTTGGAGAAGGCTTCTCAGAAAGCTGAACAACATTCTGTCCTTCCTCATGTTCTGAATTCTTTTTGCAAGGTTGTAGCAGGATGCACTGCAAGCCTGCAGTAATCAAGTCTTTTTTTTTTTTTTTCCAAAAGCAAAATATCGCTTTTTGTAATTTTTATCTCAGCCTCTTATATTATATGGTTCATAGTTGTTCCTCTTTTCCTACAACAAATGGGAACAGTTGGGCATTGTAATCTTTCCTCCACACTTTTTGTGTGGAGTTTCCATTATAGACCATACGTATTTCCCTTAGCTGTAACCTGACCTACTTTGTAAATATGGTTTAAAGAACCATAGGTAGGAAATAGCCTGTTAAAGGCAAACATTTTTTAGAACATTCTGGGAAACATTCTAATAAATTATCTACATAAGACAATGTTTCAATGACTATTACAGTAATCTAGCACTGGAAATAAATTAAATGCCACATTTGTCAACTACAATTTAATTTATAGTACAATGACTAAATCCATCATATATAGTTAGGTGCAACTTACAATGCAGTGTACTAAAGCACAGCCACCCTAACAAAAAACATACAGAAAATGAACAATTCTTTGTCAGAAAAAAAGGAAAGAAATGTCAACAAGAAAAAGCTCTTTCTCAGCCTTTCCCTCCTTCAGAATTTTATTCGTATTCTTACAAACTGAACTGTAAAAGTCCAGTTCAACAATGGAAAATTGGAATCTTGAAAGCTGACATTGTTGACTGTTGTTAATCAGGACTGACACAGTTGAAAATAATGTAATTGTGTGCGGATGCTGCAGTAACCAGACCAAAACCTGCAGGACATTTGCGTAGCTACAGCATGCAGCTCCTTTGGAATTCATATTATCATGAGAAAGAGTTACCTTTGAGCTTGCTCTGGTTTGTGCAGAGATTCTTGTGACATTCTTTCTTTTCTCATGGAATATGTATTTTATTTCCCTTCTGCCCAACTGCAGAATAATTTAGAATCTGACTTTTCTTCCCCAGAATTGTCTTTTAGTATGGAAAAGACCACTTACCTTGAAGAGTAAGAGTCACTACCAGCTGTGGTGTCTTGCTCGAAACATGGAACTCAGTAGCTGGTTTAATGTGATAAATGCCATTGTTTTCCTGCCCTTCTGGCACAGCAGCAAAAGAGCATTCCCCTCTTCTCACTGTCAAAAGGTCTCCTGAATGAACATCCTTCCTGCTTACTGTTACCCTGGTGAATAGACAAATACAACAAGAAACATGCTACAGTGACACTGCTATACTGGACTTTCACCCAACAGGCTCAACTTTACCCTCCCTCTCCAATACTGTTATAAAACACAAGCACTGGGTAGATCAAAATCCATCTATGTTCCATTTTTGACATGGACCACTAACAGATGATTAAGTAGAATACAAGAAACAAGTCACATGGTGCTTCCGGTCCCACCACGTCCTTCCAGCTTCCTGCAATCGGCTGGTTATGGACTTTTCAAGGAGGAGGTTAGACATTGATTTATTTCAGCCAGTAGTCAGTTAAATCACAGAAGCAAAGGTTTTGGTAAAGGTAAACACCTTTACAACCTTACCTTTGGTAAATACCCCAAATACAGGACCATAAATTTAAAAACAGAAGGAAATGTGTTTCTTACCTAGAACAAATGAGGAGTGAGATGGAACAAGCCATGTTAATTAACCTTTGTGTTGGTTGTAGAAGAACAGAGGGGTAAAATGTCTGCTTCTGAAATCTTTTCTTCCAGGTTCTCTACGTGATGAGCCTGATAGGCTGGCTAAGGTAGCAGACTCCATATCAGGGAAGGCTATTACCTTCAAAGGTGCAATTCAGTTCCAGACAAAGTAGGAAAGATTACGCTTTACTTCCACTCACCAGTTTCCAGACTCTGGATGGAGAACAATCCTATCTACACATACATTCGCATCAGTATTTCTGCTCTGGTGATTCAAAATAGCTCTGATTTTATTTTCCATAAACCAGCCTTTAATAGCACTCTTAAATGCTTCCAGTAAAACGCATTATGAAGGGGTCTCTGAGCCTTTTAGCACACACAGAATGTTTGGAAGTCTATAGTCAGAGAAAGAGGATGGGGACTTCAGCAAGCATGAGTCTGTACCGAAACCTCAGTGCCACTGAACAGCTAAAGGATTTGTCCAGATCAATGACCTCTTGCCTTTGCTATGAGTTCAGCACTGGTCTTTCTTTGGAAGCTGTTTACAGGCATGTGAGAAGAAATCTCACCAGAGACAGGAAATTAAGGTTGGGGTTTCTGAGAATCCTTTCTAGCTGCATTCCTTCTGTGACATCTTTTTTATTTTCTTTGATCCCTTTCTTTTGGTGGTCTGCCAGTTTTTCTACTGGGAAGTGTCTTTTATTTTGTGTAGGCTTGCTGCATAACAAGAAGTATGGCTACAGACACTCAGTGCCTTGAATAAAAGATTGAGCCGCTGGCTTTAAGATCAGCCTTTGCCCTTGTCAAAACAAGCTATTCTCATTTTACAGTAATCAACACCAAACAAGGTCAATCAGAATCTTTCCACTGACCTTATTAGAAGTTAGATCTGGGCCCAAATATCCTGGGGTTTGTTACCCTGAGCTTTTATCTTCTGCAATACTGCAACAGTGATATTTATTAAAACTTAGCAAAAAAAAATTGCTGTTATTAATGTCTGAGGCCAAATATAGTCACATCTCTTTAACACACAGGCACGAAGACATTAATTTACAAGACAGCAGAATAGAATGGTGATACATAAAGCTGGAATTCCAATTAGAAAGACATACACTGGTTTCTGAATACCCGTACAATGACTATGACATTTATTTATGGTAAAACAGCCTATCTCCAAGAAAGAGGTGTTTATTTTATAATCCCTATTTATAAGATGCTGCTTTTTATGGTCTAGGTAAAACACAGTGGGAGTATTGCTGCTGATGTAAAAGAATGGCTGGCTTCTTTTCTACCATGGTGAAATCTTTCCTACAAGAAGAGCAAAGATGACAATTTCAGAACCACTGTGAAGCAGAAGGAAGGGGTGAGCCGTGAAAGAGGAATTACTTATTCTAACTGTTGTGTTTTCCACTTGCCAGCCTAATAGCCAAGCAATTCTCAAACAACAATAACTTTGTCTTGCTACTAGTAAGACCCTGAAAATGTTCTTACTTCAGTTTCACAAAGGTGTAATCTGAGGAGGGTGGGATTTGGATGACACTTGGAATATAGCAGGCAGCGGGAAACAGCAAGATTCTCTGCCTGAGAGTTCATTGCTTGAATGCCCCAAACACTTCTCCAGTGCATAAAGTAAGCAGCCTACCCAAGCTTGTATGGTTCATTTGGGCTAAAGGCATTTGTGAATGATTAGCCTATTTGCTGAAACTGTAAAGGACCAGAACAGAATTGGAGGAAGGGTGAGCAAGCAGCGCTAATCCAGCAACTCTACCACACATACTGTTGACCTTTGGCTTGGACTCTTGGTGTGTCCATCTCCAGTGTGTTAAATGGGTTACTTTGAACCTACCTTGCAAGAGTGTACCAAAGGAGTAAGTTGAAGACTGAGATGTTCAGAGAAGCAATCTCTTTGCATTATTTCAATCCTTTAAATAAGCAGAGACTGGAGTAGGATTGAGGATCTTGTCTGGTCAGTAATGAGGAAACTAAGTTGTCAGGAAGCAGGAAAAGGGAAGCTGCTATTTTTCTACAGAGAAGCTCTTTCCCACCTCAGGATAAAAGCAGCAGAAAATGTTTCATTAGGATGGTGCCAGAAGAGGAGAAAAGATGATATACATGTACTTTCTAGAGGAGTCCCTTCCATTACCTGGTGACAACAGGAGAGAGAAGAGCCATTGTCAAACTAAATCATGTACAAGATATTTTATAATGTTACAAAAGCTACATTACAGACTCCTAACATTCAGGATTGGCTTCCTGCTTTTGGAGCTCAAATTACTTCTCAGACATTACCTAATTATATTTGGCACAATCATCTCATCTTACACGCAGGCAGACACATTAAGTCACATGCTCAGCTTTTATAAACTGCTGATTTTAGCAGCATTGCTGATATACTCCAGCTGAGGACAAGTCCATTGCCATTTCTTATATGTGAGGAAAACTCATAGCCTTTTCATTGGCATCTTCCGTATAGGGAGGAATGGTTGAAGTGAAGGTTTCACCTTGTGTAAACAGATCAACCAGAAGCTTCCAAGCTGCTAAATTAAGATTTCTTTCTGTTTGCATGTAGTATCAGCTGTCACCACAGGGTGACAGCACAGACAATGAAACTCCACTCAGATCACTGTGAAATGATCTCAAAAGGGCAGTAGACGTAGGGGTTCTCAAAACCCATGGAGGCGTGCAAGAAAGTTGTTTTTGTTTAAAAAAAAAAAAAAAAAAAAAAAAAGCACAACAAACAACAACAAAAAATACACACACAGTGAACATTCAGAATTGGGGTCTGACAGGTCAGACTGAGACCCGATCCTGCTTATCTGGTAGAAGCATTGACACTGATTTTACTGTAAATCTGTCCTCCAGCATTGGAGATAAGTTTGCCACTGGATTTAAGAAGGAGGGAAAGAAAATCTGAGACAGGGAAATATATGGCTTTGCTACCAGTAAAAATGCTAGGCTACCACTACCACATACAGAGTGAGAAAAGTGGAAGCACAACAAAACTTTGAAGGATCACTTTTTATGATGGCTTTAAGTTAAAGAAAATTGTGATTTTGGTTCTTTTCCTTGAAAAAGATTCACCTCTTGTTACGAGAACAAGGAAGGGAACAAAAAAAGGTTGGTAATCAATAACATGTTACACATCACTGGTCACTATACTCACCTGACTCCTGAGTTGGCAGTGTTTTTCCTTATTGCAGCTGAAGGATTAACAGCCTTTCTGGCAAATGGGCCTTCGGGAAGCATTGACAGGCAGGTAGGCAGCTCATTAAGATCATCAGTTTAGAAGGTCATTGATTCCATTACGCAGCAACTGTGACCCATCACAAAATAGATGGTTAAGCCCAAAAAGATTCACAGAGCTCCTGAATTACCACTGTCTCCAAGTTCAGTGGTGCCATTCTACTGTCTTACCCAGCAGAGTAATGGAAAATATATGGTAAAGTAATGAGCAGAAAGCACATCTTCAGGTAAGAACTTGGAAAATGCACCTAAGGATGCCTGATTTTTCAGTAGTGATTTTAATAATGCAAGAAATTAAGCCATAATCGCAGAGTAACTACAAAATAAACTCAATGGAAAAATAAAACATCCAGATTTCAGAAAATAATTTGAGCAAAACCCAATCATCTTAAAGCTTACAACCTCCCTATGTTTGGGTTATGTTTTGTAAATGGTAGGTAAAATGTAGAGCAATCAGAGACAATGCTTTAGATATGACAACTGGTATATCTGTAATGAGGAGATGCTTGCTATATATGTTGGAGGAATGTTTGAAGAAGCCACCTGGCCTGTGATTAGGAACTCAGTCTTCATCCTAAAAAGTTGGTTGAGATTAAAGTTTGGTGGTGAGTCCAAGACATCATACAGGAAGGAGCAACAGTGTTGAGCTTTTATTTTCTGTGGCTGACCTCAGCCAGCAGAGCACTGTACAGGGTGTGCAAAAGTGGTCAATAGGACTTCCTGAAGTTAAATTTGTTCCCCAGCCTTCCTTGAGGCAACTCTCAACAGACAGTAGGTTTTCTGATTGAATCCAGACAGTTGTAACTGGAAAACACACTCATCTGGCCATTTGATTAAAAGGCAGAGGCCTGTGCACTGAGAGGGGCTACTCTTGTCCGAAACCACTCACTGAAATCCTCTTCTGGCATCTCCACAATACTTTCACGTACAAACTGAAACAGAAAAAGGTTCTTTCCTGAGCATTTGATTTTATATGTAAGAGAAAGACATAACATGCGGGAAAAAATTGATCATTGTGACAATGGAAGAAAAATACTGATTTCTGCAAACAGTACAGTGCTTTATATCACCAAAACATTTTAATACAATTTTCAGAACAGCTGGATTTGCTCTAAAATGAATTAAAAGCAAAACTCTACAATCTTCCTTGCCATTTATACCCTGAATCCTTCAAAGTCAATTCTTGTGTTTTTAAACATGTCTGTCTCCTGCCTGACATAGCGCTACATACATGTACATTAAAGCAAACTAGAGTTAAATAAAAAACTTAATCTGGAATCTCTTAATTTATATTCATTGATGCTCTTCTTGCTCCTAAAATGCTAGTTTCCTTTATCAATTCCAGTCAGAAGAAATACCAAGGTCTTCCCTCCTCAGTGGCTATTTTTGAAAGATGTATAAATAAGCAGATAGGAGATTCAGCAACACTTACCTCTTTTTCTCTATTAATACTACTTTAACATGAAGGGTCAAATGAAAAGGAAACAGAAAGAAAATAGCAAAGAAATAAATCTAAAAAGAAAAAACAAGCAACAGAGACACATATTAAGCATTAAGATAAGGCTGCCTCTCTGGTTAGCAACAAGATATGCACAAGACAAAACAGCTATTTTCATAAAACATCAAGAAAATGCAGGTAGTCTGATCTCAACACACTGGGTGCTTTGGTCTTGTTAGGCATCATATACTCAGTAAATGAAGATGCACAGACACTAACCTGCTGCCCCTCTGAAATTACTGTTCTCTTGCAAATAAGAAAGAACTGTAATAAGAACAAAAAACAGAAGGTGGCATCATTGCCTTTTTTGTTCTGGTTAGACTATGTAGCAGTATACATTCTAAATGTATTCTGGGTTCTTTCTTCTGTCTTTACTTTCTGCAAATCACTTCTACAACTACAAGCGCTGAGCCCAAGTTAAGATCTTGAGAAGCAGATTATTTTGACACGTTGTTGAAGCAAAACAAAGATATCTGCAGAATTCCAGAATCAGTGGCGTAATAGCTCATAGATATAACTACTGGGAATGACAGGCCTCTTCAAGGCACAAGAAGTGAATGTTTCTTGTTGAGCATCTTAACAATTTATGACAGATGTCACTTCCACTGTGGCAGTAAATAAATCAACAATGACATAATAATAAAATTATACTGATTAATAATCCAGTGCTTGTCATAACAGCTTTCTCCTGAAGAGTTCAATGTGCCTTGTATAAGGTGAATAGTACCATCTTCAATAATGAGATCCTAAATGATTTCATCTGGTAACTTTCCACTGTGTGGATTTCACCCATAGGTGTCTGCTTTCCTCAACCTTATCAGACAGAGAATCAAGAACAGGACTTGTCTCACCTCCACAGCTGCAGCAATTTCTGGAGAACATAGTTCCCACACCTGTAGATCAGTCAAAGCCCTAAGAAAGGTGTCATGATGAATTTTTAAATCAGGAATCATGCCAAATTTTTCCAGTTTCTTTAAGATTTTCTTCACGTAATGGTCATTCTTCACAGACTCTGGGAGTCTGGCCAGCAATACAGGAAACCTTTAGCAAAAAGAGGAACAGCAGTAAAAGAGAAGCCCTAGGAACAAATGCTTATCTGATGGATAACTCTAGGTCTGCCTGACATTTCTGCCACTTTGCCACCTCCATGGCTTTAAAAAAAAAAAAAAAAAAAAAAAAAAGGGTTCTTTGTGGAATGCAATACTCAGTGTAATTCCTATTGAATAATGCAAAGGAGCTTTATTTAATAGAACTTGTGCACTATCTCCCTTTACAGGCCATTAAAATAGATGCTTCTTCATTGTTTGTTTAAATTTTGAATGACAAACTTGGTTATGAAAGCAAATAATAATAAAAAACTGAACAATATTTCCATTTTTACTGGGTATGTCCTCTTCACCTTTTCCCCATTTATGTTTAGCCTCTACAGATTTTCTAATGCAATCAGTGCCTTCTCTGAAACACTTTCTGATTTTCTTTACTATTCCTTTTCCCCCGTTAACATCATTCTTCATTATGTGCTAACATAAATCTCACTGATGTGAGCATGCAGTAACACACAGTCTTTACCACTGCATTCTGAATATAGAGAGCCAGAAGGAGAATTACACGTTACAATAAAAATAAAACTCTTGTGAAAAGATTTCCATTTTTTTTAATGTTCTGTGTAAATTCTGCAGTGCTGTTTTGACAGTCCTAAAGACTGATGTTCCAAGCCTTTCCAGACTGTGCATGACTGGAGTTTGCTGGCTGAAGATTTGGCAGCACACCAGCAGGAAGTGTTGCCTCCCCACAGTTTAGGATGCACATTACTGGTACAGCAGGAGAGGGGTGAGGAATTTTTTCCTTAAATCGGTAAAAAAAGGAAACAAATAGGTTCTTGTCCTCAGTAGAACCACTTCTATACTCAGTTGCATACTGCTGGTATGGCTGTTTAGCCAACTCATTACTATCCCAGTTAACAGAACTGTGTCACAAGAAGGTCTTGTATAACACATTCGTGCATTAAGATATTTTCTTTGAGAAGGGATGCGAGGGCCAGTAGGCTCATATCACTCTGTTCAGATTTTATTTTTATTTTTCTCACTTCTTGAGAGAGAGAAAGCAACTAGACTGACAGCATAACATAGTAAAGCATTCCTACTGCGATTCAGCTTTCCTAGCAAGGCACTGTTTGCAAGAGTATGGGAAAAAAACAGCCGTGTTGTAAATGAAGTAACTGCTATGATGAACGCAATTTCTCTGTCATGACCTAATGTCTCCACAAGGGGGTTGACCAGTTGCATCAGAGATTTCACTATTCTTGCACCTCTCTCATTAGCACTTCGCAGGACAGGCAACGAAAAGGTATACTCATCTAACTATGCTGGAATAGTCAAAGGAAGACAAGCCTCCTTACTGTGGAAGTATGATTTTTATATGAAGGAATAGCTGGCTGATAGTACTAGTCTCATATGGGGGAAAAGTGAAAAATTATACTGGTGTAAGTCTTCCTTATTCTCATGGAGCTCTGTCCATGTTAAGGCTTTTTGTAGCAGAACTGAGCATATAAAAGCAAAACCACATTCACTCCAGTTTCAGGGCTTATTTACATGTCAGAACTTAAATTTAGTGGACAGCTGGAACATATGTTGGAGAACTAAAACCAGGGTTTTGCTATATAGGCCAAGACTAGGTTTATTCATTAACTCATGACGGATGAGTTCCTGGGCCACCTGCATTTTGAGCCTGAGATAAGAAATTGGCTTTTCATTACTGCTATATGTGAAGGACAGAAGGCTTACTAACACAGAGAACAAAAGGGGGTAGACTGAAAAACACATTCCATGCAGCTTGCACTCTCTGCAATGTCTTTGTTTTGTGTAGAAGTTTTTTTGTTGTTGTTGTTTGTTTGTTTGTTTTGTTTTTACTAATGACAGCTCTGTGACCATCCATCTGAGGGTCCCTGACTCTTTACCATTTTATTTCATCTTCAACATGTTCTCTTTCAGCTCTTACGTCCAGCTTTCTTAGTCTTTCCATGTCTTTTTTAAAATACTTCAATCGTTTCAAAGCTAGGTATTTTAGAGAGCATCGCTCTTCCTGGTTCCTACAAAAAAAAATAAATAAATAAAGCTGTCCTTGAAAAATTACCATTCACAGTTAATTCCAAAGATACTAAGGAAGGCACAAAACAATGAATGTGAAGAACACATCATATGACGAGTCTGTGGACACTAATAAACTTCCTATTTCTTCTAGAAGCATATTTAAAACTGTTTATGTTTTATGTCAACTCTAGAAGGTAAGAAAAACTTTAGTCAAAACACAAATTGAAATTTTAAGTTTAAGTTTTAATTGAAAACTCCACTGTCTATAAGGTATCCACTACTTAAAAACAAACTAACAGAATAAACAGCAATGCTTCACAATGATTTAGGGTAAAATTGTCCTTCCATAATGAAGAATACTATCAGAATGATTAGTTGCTTAGGCAGTCACAACAGCTGCTCAGGGAAAAAAGTAAGTACCCAGCTCCAAAGAAAGAAATCTCTGGGGCAAAAAAAAATCTAACTACAAAATGGAACAAAAGATTGGAAAGAAGAAGGAAGAGAAAAGGGGAAAGAAAACTGTGCCTATAACATCCTGCAGAACAGCCACATAGGGAAGGATTTCAGGCCTGTTGCTTATTGAGAAAAAACAACTTGCACAGCTATCACCCAGAAACATTCATCTGTGAAAGGAAAAGGAAGACAGATTTCAGCTGATCAACTAAGGAGAAATGTCACTGATCTGGGAAAAGGCCTTGAGAGAGGACATTGCAACTGTTACTATGAGAACAGTCAAAGTAGTGATGAAGAACAATATAGCAATCTCTGAAATGAAATTACAAGATAGCCATGCAGACCATATGCAAACTGAATTTATTATTCTCTCTTTGAATGTCATAGTCCTTTAGACCCAAAGTAAGTATATACAACATATTTATCAGAACTGTGTTCCACAAGAGTCATTCAGAAATATCCCAAAACACTTCCATAAGTTCTTAACCTGTAGTGTATTTTTTGTATGTGGACAGTCATGAAGTTTTCTGGACCATGCCTTTATTCTTATTTTTATCTAAATCAGTAGATGCATTTTAAAACATCTGAAGACAAGTCCTAAATCTGGTGAGAAGCAAGGTGCAGGATCTTTTAAGAATATACAAGAAGAGTCTCTTTTTACCTCTCAAGGCTCTCTAGGGTGTCATGTAAACAACAAGCTGCTTCTTCACGTACTTCTGCAAACTTTTGCCTCGTATCAGCCCGCAAATTAGATTTTCTCTTAATGAAAGAGCTGATACGGCAGCTGCAAATAAAACAAGAAAAAAACTTTGAATTAACATCTTGTGGTAACCATCTTGTGACAAGCATCTGTGTTGCTTACAACATACAGCAATGTGAATGCATGTCAATTTTGAGATCTCATTCACAGTAATATCCAAATTTAGTATATGCAGTTTTTAATTCATGAAATTTACAAAATAATTTGATTAAAATTATAAGTTATATTAAATTCAGATTGTTTCCAACTTTCCTGCCAGTCGCTTTCTTCCAGGAAAGTCTTTTTGCACTGCACTGAAATGTACTAACTGTGCTGCAAGTTTTTACTGGCTTGCTCTTGCCTCACTACAATAAAATGCTGACATTTGCATGCCAAACTTTTTCCGCACATTGAACTGAGTTTATACAGCATATAATGTCCTTCAAAAACATATTTGTAAACTTGTCCCTGGCTTCTGGGCCTCTGATTCTTTAATATTCTCTCTTGCTCTTTAATGAATGGCATGTTTGCTCTGTAATCCGTCTGAGCCACTAACAGCAAACTGTAAGACAAGTTTTAAAATAGTGTACAGTATGGTTCCTCCAGAATGTGAGACATCCTACAAGCGCTGATAAAACACTCTTAAAATGACAGACTTGCTGGAGTTCCTTGCTATCCAGGTACAAAGCTTCCAATTTATTTTTCTCTTTATCTCTACTCCAAGAAAAAAAAAATGCTTCAGCGAAGTCTACTTATACGAATAGTTTGTTGTGTTCGTCTTAGAGCTATAGAAACCACCACAGAAGTGAGTAATGAAGGAACACACCTAGTGTAAGTTTATTCTGCCATCCATGCCAAGAAATGTTAGTATCATATGAATTCACTGAAGACTGAATTCAGCTGTTCTGAAAAACATGCTTAAGCTCTGTCCTGGTGAGTTGCTTCTCCTAGTCATTCAGAAACACATTGAGTAACATACCTCTGCAGTCCAGTCTTCTCAACCATATCTTCTTGTTCAGGGACATCTTTTGACATGTAGCCATGTGGTATCTGGATCAGCTTCTGCAGGGCTGATAAAAAAAAAAATATCTGTAAAAACACGCTAACTCAACTGTGCATTCATTCTTCTTCTTGCAGAGAGGACGTCACATACATTGGTCCAAATGAAGCATCCTCAGAGACCTAATATTTAGTACTTTAAAAAAATTAAGTTTCTTTAAAAAATACAGACTTTTAAAAGAGGTTTCAAGATAGGTAACCAAATACAAAGGCACCCAAATCATTAATCCCTTTTGAAAGCAAAAACTTTGTTCTTTCAAGCTATGAAAAACAACAAAACAAAACAAAAAAAAAAACAACCATCAAGTAGGAGATAACAGATTATTATTACTATTATTAACATTAAATGCTTATAATAATAGTACATTAGAAAACTGGAAGATTTGAACAAAATACACAGAAATTCAATCTTCAGTTCCTGTATTGTTTTGTTAGTATTCTAGTGGCATAATTGTCAAGTCTTCTGAATTTGAGTCTCGAATTTGAACAGCATCACTTTGCCCTTCTTCTTTTAAATGTCAAATAGAATTTAATACGTTTAAAAACAACAAGTATCCAGTTACATCTTTGCGTCTCCTTATTGTCGTCTGCTAAAACATAAGACCTCAAGTAGTCCTTCATTGGCTATATGTTCCAGACTATCCATCTCTGAGCAGATCTCTCTCACTAACAATGGTCTCTACTTTTTCTGCCTTCCACTGTAATGTGAATGTTTATATTCTCCTCTCTCAAACACCTGGAAAGCCACTTTAACTCACTGTTTTCCTTAAAACTGACATCTTTATTTTCCTCTCCACTGCTGTTTTCATTCCTGCTTTTATGCCAACTCCCTGGAAAGACACTGAGGTGGCCTCCTTCTGTACATTATTCCCTCCAAACACACTTATTAAAAATCCCAGTGTTAGCTGTCAAATTCTAAGTCATCCTTTGAGGCGCTTGGTATGCCCCATATGGTAGTAAAGTGGTATTGTATTGAGCATTCAGCATCTTGAAGTTGCAATCCTCAACTTCAAAAGGTAATTTCTCTGTATTTTTGTGAAGCACCACATATACTGTAATAAAACAACTGCTGAATGTTAACTGTATTAAATATCAGCAAAAACTACTTCCACTTGTTAAAAGTACAGATTTGAATATTATACTGTGAATTTATAAATGTAAGACATGGATGCTAGAAATTGTTGGGCACCAGCTAATGGACTAAAATTTTTAAGAAACATGCTTATAATAAAGATCCTCTATTAACTGTGGCCAAGGTAAGTTTCAAGAGTGCCAGACTCCTAGCCAACCTCAAAGCTCTACCATTGACTAGTTTAAACGATGGCTCCCGTGTCTCTTACTAGTCAGTGTGTTAGCCTCTAAGATGCTGGCTATACCACTGAACCTCCTAGAGCTCTAGAACTGAGAAGCAGTTTGAATATGAAGGTTGACTCCCATGGGGTTGGAGCCTCTGCTCAAAACCAAGCTCAGGCTGCATACAGATCTCATCTGTTCTTGGCATGTATTGCCAAAGCCCTTTTAAAAAGAATCCAATTATCTTTTCTATTTATGGTTACCATACAGGCAGATAGAATAGCTGGATATCTGAAACCCATCTATGCTGCTGATAATGTCTGTCTGGGGGAGAAGAACTGTTCTAAGGAGTGGCTGCAATTGGTGCTTTCTCCAAGATGAGACGAGTTGTCTCAAGCCATTCCTGATAGCAGCCCAGTTGGCAGATTTTGGAGAGAGAGAACAGGAAGCAAAGCACAGCTAATATCACAGAGATACAGGTCCTCTTTTTGACTATCAACAGAAACAGAGGGCCTCATGGAAGTGGTCCTGGTACGAAGCCTGACGGGGTTCAAAAAGAATTTGGTCAATGATCTCAGAAATAGGGCTTGATTTTTGGGTGATCCCATGTGGAGACAGGAGTTGGACTTGATGATGTTTGGATCCCTTCCAACTCAGGATAGCCTACAACTCTATGAATATCTCTGTGCCCTCCATTTTATAGTATTATAATCTGTTCCAATTACCAAGTTAGAAAAACTGGGGAAATGAATACTCCAGCTTGTCCATATTCATAATATTTTTGAAATATTAACCTCCATAGCTGTGAGCTAGGCAGACATTAATTAGAAATATGAAAAACAGCAGAGACTGTAGTAATTTCACTAGACTGCATTTGCAGCAATTGGGGTTATGATCTCCAGCTCTCCCACAGACAAGCTGTATGAGCTTGGCAAACCTTGATTTCTACATCTTAAACATCTGTGAAATGGGGTACAAATATATACGTATTATGTAGGGATGTAACACTGATTAAACCATTGTAAAGATATTGATCAACCCTAAAGAAGAGGCCAAAATACAGGTGCAACCTTTATAATTAAGAACCTTTGCACAAATATGCATATATCCTCTTTTAAAAGTTTTTGCCTGAGAATTTGAAGCCAAACTGCTGGCTGAAAAGCTTCAGAGCTAAAATCCATCTTAGAGCTTGGGGCTAAGACCTCTCAGATACAGGTCTCATTTTAATTTTCAGTGTGAAGAAAACTTATGCTGTGAGCTGATTTGCATATACGTATATTTTTGCAGTAGCCACAAAAAATTAGGTTTACATTTCATACATTTAAATCACATACTCTGTCCACATAAAAAGATTCTCAAATGTGGCAAAGGAAGCAAGCTTAGAACACTAATCTGCTTTGTAAAATCTTTGACTGATTAGATTGGGACCGAATGATAAATGAGCTAACCTCAGAAGTGACCTGTTATACCGCAGCTGTAAGCGCTGCAGCTTTCACATTTTCCTTTGTCAACACGATGTAACATTTAAGCTTTTGGACTAGTACAGGTCTTCACTCTGCCAACAGCTTTGAAAAATCAAACTTGTATAAGCAGACATTCTACAGCAGCAATCCTAAAACCACAGTATCTAAATTAATGGAAAGCCTTTTGTCCAACTGCATTTTGAATTCTTTCCCTAACATAAGTATTATCTCTAAGAGGCACGCTCAGGTGTAACTACTAGTTAGCTACCTACTACAGAATCTTTCCCACTTTTAATATGTGCTTACATGTGGGTACATGAGTTGTGTGTGCTCTCAAAATTTTGTCTGTGTGAGTTACATGAAGCTTTGTGAATTCTAGATAAAGGCTACTGACTTATAATCTATTTCTAATATGTGTTTTTCTGGTCTTGACTTAGGAGGAAAAGACTGAAGATTACCTAGTTTTGTACTAAAATGCATTGCAGAGCTGGCAGATAAACTATTCTGTCAGATCAAGCATAGGGTAGTCACTAATGGATGAGAAAAGGAATACAGAGTAACAACCCCCTGAGTTAAACAGACATGTATTTAGTTGATGAGTTGTTTAAACCACAGAACAGTTTTACTGTTTTACCTCCTGTTGAATATTACGGATGTGGATGAGTGTCTGATCATAAAACTGCTACAACTATTAATTAAAACTCTTACTTAATATTCACATGGGACTACACTGTCTTTAAATGAATTTGCTAACAATGAGGGTGCAAGGAACTCTGTACAAGTCTCCCTAAGTCTGAAGAGAAATACACTTGTACATTTAGCAGTGTCTTTGAACTAAGGACTCCCTAGTAATGCTGAAAACAAATCTATTTGATATTGGCAGTCAAGAAAAGAAACTTACGGGGAAAAAGATGATGTTGTTCCTTAGTTTGCACTGACTCACTCATAACATCAGACAAAGCTCCATTCGTGTTGACATTGTCTTCAGAGTAAAGCACAAGGGAATTTACACTACCCTGAGGGGTTTGACCATAAAAAGACTGACTACTAAGCTGAGAGATGACTGGAGTAAATATCTTGTTTGTCTTCCTGAAAAGTGGACAGTGTCGTGCTTTCCGCATGTATTTCTGTACAAAGAAAAAAGAATAGAAAGGATTTTCAACACCAAATGTTAACAGCAAAGTTTGTTTCAAAATTCTGTTGCAAATTTGACAAGAAACACATTTCCATAACTAATCAGAGCAGTAGGTCTTTCTAGCCTTCCTGTAACTTCAAAGATTTTTCTTCAGTGACTTCAACAAAGTAGTGATTTCTTGGATCATACCTCCTTCAATTTGTTACTTTTCTTTGACATTCCTCTGCTGAAGTAACACTGAAGCAGTGGAGAAGGTTGGTAATAGAGCAACTTTCTCATGTCCATGGAGGAATAGGTCAAAATGGTTTGATAAATGTTTGGGTCTCCTCCCTACACCCAATAACCTGGCAAATAAGTTTCCTGTGTCAGGAATGTAGATGTGAAAGCAGATTGAATTCTACAGGTTTATTAATCAAAACACCATGCATTATAAAGCAAGTACCCCTGGAGAAACCCACTAATTCCACTACAAGTTTCATACCAAATATGAAACGCAGTGTTCAAGTCATAATTAGTGTAAGCGACAGAGAGGAAATTATCATTAAGTCAGGAAAGTTATTTCAGAAAAATAATCCCAGCAATATAGATGCTAAAAGACACACAAAGGTTGACACGCACTTTGTTTTCCTCTGCTCACGTTCATTTGGACGTGACTTTAGAGAACAGATAAGACTATATGGAAAAGCCAGAAAGACCTCTATTTAGAAACACCCCTGTTAATTCCATGACTTGCTGACTTTGCTAACAGCAAAAAGAATATTTGCATAAAAACACATATTTTTTTTGTCTTTTAGAAGTTTCACAACTCTTGCTGCTTATTCCCCAACAGCAATCTTCATCTTCCATTAAATCATTTTTGTTATTATGTCAGGAGAGTACAAGCTGCAAGTGCTGACAAATAACAAGAGCAAACAGCTTGCATGTAACAACAGCCCATACATCTAAGAGTGCCTCACCTGGGGCTTTAAAAGCCTTTTACAAAACTTCTTTAAATTTGCCTTACAGGGGGCAAAGCAAGGAACTAAAATCTTAGGCAAACTGCTGAATATCAAAATGTAAGATATGCTAGAGTGGAAAATATCAGAATCCACTTGTTCCTTATTGAGCTCTTCTAGTTATGCTCCTAAGCCAAACTCATTCCCACTTTATTTCTATCCATTCACTTTAGCAGTTTCAAAAACCAAAACAAAATAAAACAAAAGTCTTGCTGTGGTTTCAGAAAGATGGAGTATCATAGTAAAACAGTTATCAAGTGTTTTAGATCATTTGTAGTGTTTATAATGATGTTTGCCTTACCAGATTACCATCCTCTAGGATAATAATTTTATTTATCTTTTAAAAGGCTTTCATCTGAATTGCTTTTCTCCATTCCTCGGCTTTGCTTTGAATGTGCCAAGTGAATCTTGCTTTCTTTAAATAGAAATTTAGTTTGAATTTGTTTCAAATTGAGCTGTATATTCTGAGTAAAAAGGCAACCAAACATACCGTGACTAGAACTTACTGGAACAAGGTTTTCCAGGATACTGGTCTGAAATCCCCAGGTGCTCAACTCATAAAGAAAAGGGGGCAAACGCAAGCCAAAGGCTACATAAATTTTAACAAAATATTTAATTCTTCCCACATTGATGATTATCTCTAAGGCCAAGCCACAGTTTCAATCTGCAGAATAGCTATATGTTGCTTTTGCTATTACTTAGCATCACACTGTTATTCATCAAAACCCAGACAGACAAACAATCTGCATTCACAGGATCCAGAGTATAAAATGTGGTATCAGGAAGTTCAATTAAGCAACAACAACAACAAAAAAGCTTGAAAAGTTAGATTAATTCCTAAGAAAGAAATTAACAATGAAGTTACCTTTGTATTTGTAACAAAGAGCTCCCACATGAATGCTACTAACTTTTCCTCTTCCATTTCTTTCACTGTTTTTTTACAGCCACCAGGGTCCCTAAGTGAAAACCATTTAATCAGTTTCTCATCTCAAGAGTCTTTGTTTTATTACAACTTCTTTTAAGAAATGTAGTAAACATACAAGCTGTGATTACACTACAGTCACAAGTGCAGATGAACCTAAATAAAGCAAAGTCATTTTTGCAAGATATGCTTGTACTGGGTCAGATTTTACTCTCAACTTCCTCTGTGCAAGTACTGAAGAATCTTATCCAGTATAGCCAGATTTCATGGATAGAAATGACAGGAGGTTCATACAAGTTTGATTTTTCAAAGCTGTTAGCAGAGCAAGGACCTGTACTAGTCCAAAAGCTTAAATGTTACATCGTGTTGACAAAGGAAAATGTGAAAGCCACAGCATTTGCAGCTGTGGTATAACAACAGGTCACTTCTGAGGTTGGCTCATTTATCATTCGGTCCCGATCTAATCAGTCAGAGGTTTTACAAAGCAGATTAGTGTTCTAAGCTTGCTTCCTTTGCCACATCTGAAAATCTTTGTGTGGACAGACAGTATGTGATCTAAATGCAAGCCTGATTTTTCATGGTTACTGCAACATGAAGTACGTGGGTATGCATATCAGTTCAAATAACTTTGAGGAAGAGGAGTGGTAGTTACAGACTGCAACAGAAAGCAGAAAGTATACAAAAGACAATACTACTTCTGAACCTGGAAATGAATCCAGAGTCTTTATGCTCTGCTGTCAGCCTGTATTTGTGAGGTTTATTGACAAACTTTTCCTCGTATCCCAGTCTATTGGTCGTTCCTCATATGTAAGGGGTTGAAAAACCCATCTATGATACATGCTGGACTGGACTGATTCTCCTGTCTAATTTAACAGGCTAATTCTACATAACGCTACTCTGACACTCTTGTTATATATAAATGCAGTTTGTCTTGACTGAGAATATATGGAGAAAACAGAAGAGCTCTGTCCTGTAAATCAAGCATTAACTGTTCAATGTTTTACCAAATACACACAAATAATTTAAAACAAAGTCAATGTTGTTATATTTATTAACTAAAAATGCTGAGAATTTAAATTATTATTTACTTTTAACAGCACAAAAATTCAGAAGCAACACAATGCAGTTTTGTTAGAAGTACCATCACCATTGTAACATAATTGATAGAATAAAAGCAGCCACTAAATATCACCTAATAGCTGGCTTTGTTCTGTAATTATAACATTCCTGGAATTCCTGTTGTGTTCACTGGGATAACCCTCTAAAGAAGGCTCCAGGAATACACATACACATTAATACATGTATTTAATTTTCATAATTATTAACAAAAGAAAGAAAGAAAGAAAACATAACTAAATTTGGTTGGGTCAACTCAGTATTTTCTGCTAGTTCTGTAACTTGCAATAATAGAGGACCATGCTGTGCTATTAATTTGACTGTACAACTCCCTGCTGACTGCATGGGGGCAATGTCAATGCAAAATTTGTTTATGCTGCATGGCATGGAATTAATAACATTTCACTCAAATAGTTATTACTTGAAATAAGAGAAACAACAAGGTATAAAGGACAAAAGATTCCAAAATCCTTACTCCAAAGACTACCATGCATTATGAACGTACATTGGATTCCAGCAGGTTAATATGGAATGCATCGAATTGTTGGATTCAAGGGTCAAAGCTTCCAAAAGCCAGTGTATGGCACACAGCTGTCGGAAAAGATGTTCACTATAAAGTGGAGAAACAAATGTGTTATGCTACAGTTAGGAAAATATAGTCCAACTGGCAACATGTTGCCAAGTAGATAGCCTAGCAATAAAAGCTCTTGTTGATAAAAGGCATTTCTGTAACAAATTGTTTATTGTCCCGGTGAATTGTAGACACCTCTTGAGGTTTTTGCAACATTGATGCATATTATTTGGTGGGAAATGTTCCAACAGACTTGCCTTTGTGATGTACTTAGTACTTTCATACCTATGAGGGTTCCAGGATTTATGACCTCATGATTTGGATTCTTATGTATCTCATTGGGTGTTTTTTTGGATTCTACAGTAGCTTCTAAGGCTTTGCATTTGAGAAGAGGCAATGTGTTAGTTCAAAATGCCAGGCTGATCTTTTTCTGAACTAAGATTATCTTTAGCATTTTAACTTAGTCCACAGGCAAGTGTGAATATTTAAAGGTACTTTTGGTGAGCAACAGGTTAATAAACAAAATAGTGTATATGATGTGTACTGTTTTTTCCCTGTCTTTCCTAGGCCTACCTTTTTTTTTTTTTTAAATAGGCAAATTAAATATTAACTTTTACAGCCTTTCCTTAAGATAAGCCTTATCTCAAAAGTTATACCATATATGCAAATAAGTCAGAATTTTCTGAATCAAAATCTGGAGGGCAAACAATGTATGTTTGTTCACATGTGCCCACACAGGGTTTTCAGTAACTTATTAGGATTCAAACATTTACAATTGAAATTTAAGTCGCTTAAGACTGATTATTTTGACTTATCTTCATGAAATTCTCAGGAATCACAGAATGCTAGAATAGTTTGGGCTGGAAGGGACCTTAAAGATCACCTGATCTTGTCCACCAGTTAAAAAGATGCATATGCATTATGGGTCTGCTTTGCTGTGAATCCCCCTGGTGTCCTACCAAGGAAAGCATGAAATAAACCTGCCTTCATATATACCTTTTTGCTTCAGGGGGTCTTGGAATCAGGACACTGGTATAAGCAGGAGTGAAAGACCGTAAGGTCATCTTTTTTTTCTTCTTCCCTGACTTCTTCAAGTAGTTGCTTTCTGTTAGAGAACAGCTATAGGAAAGAACAGAATAGAGTTAAAAAAAAAGGAGTATGTGAAATGAAGACAGAACCAATAAAATCATTTACAGTGTTCACATCACCACATTCCCACTCTCCTCCTCACATTTTAAAAAAAAAAAAAAACAAAAACGCTTTCTCTAAATTGGGAATTACTGCATATATTTTTAATATTGCAAATCTGATATTTACCAGGATGTACAATTATTCATAGTATGTTTATGATAACTTAAATGTTATTATTTGTGTTTACATATTTATACTACTATTTATTATTAGCAATTGAAGATTTATTTGAAACTGAATTTGGGGGCATGCACCCAGCACAAGAGGGACATGGGCCTACTAGGAGTCCAGAGGAGGGCCGTGAAGATGATCAAGGTTGCTGGAGCACCTCTCCTATGAAGGAAGAGAGTTGGGGATGCTCAACATCAACATCATCAAAAATTAGAAGAGAAGTCTCCACGAATTCCAGCAACTTCCCAGTACCTAAAAGGGGGCCTACAGGATAGCTGGGGAGGGACTTTTTGTCAGGGAATGTAGTGGTAGGGCAAGGGGGAATGGCTTTAAACATGAAAAAGGGTAGATTTAGATTAGACATTAAGTTCTTTACTCAGAGGGTGGTGAGGCACTTGACACAGGTTGCCCAGAGAAGCTGTGAATGCTCCATCCCTGGAAGTGCTTGAGGCCATGTTGGATGGGGCTTTGGGACATCTGGTATGGTGGGAGGTGTCCCTACCTGTGGCAAGGGGATTGAATTTAGATGATCTTTAAGGTCTCTTCCAACCCAAACCATGCTATGATTCTATGATTTCTACAGAGCTGTGAGAGAATGCTTTCAATCCCAAATTCATTCACTACATGTATGCTGACATTTATATCTTGAATTGAGATAAACGCTATGTCTTAAACCCATCTATACTCTTAAAGAGCCTGTCTGGGCGTTTCCTATAGAATCAGTGACTGTCACAGGATGACATCTCTGACCTTATGCCAACATATGCAAGCAGCTCTTAAAAGATCTGTTTTGGAAAGAACTGAGAAGTGATAGTAAGCAGTTCCCTAAATCACTTACTGAATGCAAATCTTTGTTTTGGAGCCCTGACTTACTCCTTTGTGTCTGCACAGGAAGAAGGGCAGGGTCAGCCTTACAGCCCAAGAGACAGACTGCTTCCTCCAGTGATCTACTTATTCAGACTACACCTGAGTATGGAGCTGTTCTGCACTAGGACATGGATGCATGGATGGCTAAAACATCAAGTCAAAGTGTGGGCCCAGTATCATAGAATCATAGAATCATAGAATATCCTGAGTTGGAAGGGACCCTTAAGGATCATCAAGTCCAACTCTTGACACCGCACAGGTCTACCCAAGTTCAGACCATGTGACTAAGTGCACAGTCCAATCTCTTCTTAAATTCAGTCAGGCTCGGTGCAGTGACCACTTCCCTGGGGAGCCTGTTCCAGTGTGCAACCACTCTCTCTGTGAAGAACCCCTTCCTGATGTCCAGCCTAAACTTCCCCTGCCTCAGCTTAACTCCATTCCCGCGGGTCCTGTCGCTGGTGTTAATGGAGAAAAGGTCTCCTGCCTCTCGACACCCCCTTACGAGGAAGTTGTAGACTGCGATGAGGTCTCCCCTCAGCCTCCTCTTCTCCAGGCTGAACAGGCCCAGTGCCCTCAGCCGTTCCTCGTACGTCTTCCCCTCCAGGCCTTTCACCATCTTCGTAGCCCTCCTCTGGACACTCTCCAACAGTTTCATGTCCTTTTTATACTGTGGTGCCCAGAACTGCACACAGTACTCGAGGTGAGGCCGCACCAGCGCAGAGTAGAGCGGGACAATCACCTCCCTCAACCTACTAGCGATGCCGTGCTTGATGCACCCCAGGACACAGTTGGCCCTCCTGGCTGCCAGGGCACACTGCCGGCTCATATTCAACTTGCTGTCTACCACGACCCCCAGATCCCTCTCTTCTAGGCTGCTCTCCAGCATCTCGTCGCCCAGTCTGTACGTGCAGCCAGGGTTTCCCCGTCCCAGGTGCAGGACCCGGCACTTGCTCTTATTGAACTTCATGCGGTTGGCGATCGCCCAGCTCTCCAACCTATCCAGATCCCTCTGCAAGGCCTTTCCACCCTCATTCGAGTCCACAACTCCTCCAAGTTTGGTGTCATCAGCAAACTTGCTCAAAATGCCTTCTATTCCTACATCCAGATCGTTTATAAAAATATTGAAAAGTACCGGCCCTAAAATGGAGCCTTGAGGGACCCCACTGGTGACCGCCCGCCAGCCTGACGCAGCCCCATTCACCATAACCCTTTGGGCCCTGCCCGTTAGCCAATTGCTCACCCATCGTATGATGTTTTTATTTAGCTGTATGCTGGACATTTTGTCCAGTAGGATCCTATGGGAAACCGTGTCAAAAGCCTTGCTGAAGTCCAAAAAAATCACATCAGCTGGTTTCCCTTGGTCTACCATACGGGTGATCTTATCATAAAAGGAAATCAGGTTAGTTAGGCAGGACCTACCCTTCACAAACCCATGCTGGCTGGGACCAATGACTGCTTTGTCCCCCAGGTGCGCCTCAATACGTTCGAGAACCATCTTCTCCATGATTTTACCAGGCACTGATGTGAGACTGACAGGCCTGTAATTGCTAGGGTCTTCTACACCTGACTACACCTGAGTATGGAGCTGTTCTGCACTAGGACATGGATGCATGGATGGCTAAAACATCAAGTCAAAGTGTGGGCCCAGTATGACACAGATAAGCCCAAACCTTTTATAGAACACGACATGAAAACTCGCTAGTAATAAGGTACACATTTCACTGAGCTGTCTGCCAAATAGAAAGATATTTATTTTCCTTACATTCAAGACTTTTTACTTTTTAAACCTTAAACACTTCAAAAATTGCCTTTAACCTAAGAACAAAGATTGTTGCTGGTAACTCTGACAGAATGAAATTGTCTTATAGGAGCATACAATCTGTCTGCAGACACTTTCTAAAGGGCTCTGGAAAAGCAGAATTTGCTCCTGCTAGTTTAATGATACGCTTCAATCTTTGCCATTATTTTACTTCCAAGGCCCAAATGTAGCCACAAATGCACACTGTAACCAAGACATACTAGATAACCAGAAAGATTGTTCGTTTTCCACTTAAACCAGAAAGGAATGAACAGAGAATCTCACACAACAATCGCAAGAACTTAAAAATCACAGAAAGCAATCACGTAAAGTTAGTGAGCACAGCATACAGAGCTGAACATGACCTTTTCTACAGAGCTTTTTGTCTGTAAAGAATGAACAAATCACTTGTCAGTAAACAGGCATATACCATAACCTGTTTTTCAAAATATATTCCTCTGGGATGCTGAATCAGGTCCTCATGTCAAAAGCACCAGCTCATAGTTCAAAGGCAGCAGCAGTATATGGAAACCTCATATACCTTTCCAAAGCAGAGAGAGCATGATTATGGACTTAGTGGAGATAGAATAGAGCATCTTTTCAGAAATACAACACTTTTTGCTCACATCATGTCAAGATCACAATATGAAAAATAAGGAAAAATGCCTACAATCAACACAGACTCCAAGTCTGTATCACCTAAGCCAAGACAAGTGAAGGAGGCTTTTAAAACTGAGAGTACATAGGGCTGTGTAAAGTGACTGTGTGCGGCAGAGGAGGACTTAATGAAGACAAGAATAAATAGAACAACCTTCCAATGGTTCATCCCTGCATTAAAAATTAGTGTGATAGTCAAAGAAGCCAAAAAGAAAAGAGCAATAAGAGTGAAGCATGTCAGATATATCTGCGATAGTTTGCTTTCTCCTTCAGTGCAATTTAGAAGAGTGACTGAATGGCACAGCTCCTACATAAGACAGGAGATCCACAGAGAAAATATAACATGAAATACTATAAGCTGGATAATAAATTAGTATAAAACTGAAATGATATTGGTCTTAAACAGGTGAGAGGTTAACTGAGAACTGGGTGGAGCTTCAAACTTAAAGTTACATGCAGATTTCTTTAGCACAGACTTCCTATATGGATGAACAATTGTGGATTAACATTTCCTTCCTCAAACTAAGGAAGCTGACACCCTCAAACTTCTTATTGCCTACTACAAACTAGTAAATAATTGGAACAAGGGCTGGGGAGTGTGTCCCCAAGCATTCAATTGCTACACATTTTCTAAAGCAGCAACTGTGAATAGTACATACAACACTGGCAGGGGCATTTCAGCTCTATGTTCAGGGACCTTTTCTTTTACGGAGATCAGTGCAGCTCTACAGCCAACTAAGAAATGAATGAACACATTTATTATTTAGTCTAACAAAGATATCTAAGAACCATAAAAATTGGCAGGTATTCCTGCTGTCCCAAAAGAAATGTCTTAAACAAAACCTCATTAAGCATCTTCTTCATTCAGATAACCTTACCTAAATTTGTACTTATTAGAGATAACCAGAGCACATGAATTCCACATACTTTGTTGTTCGGAACAACATGCCTGTTTTATGCTTCTTCAAATCACTCTCCTAACTTCTTCTTTGTAGTTCTAATGGATAACTGAATACTGATACATACAGTGGGACTACTGTATATGCGTTTAAGTCCTCGATGGAATCCCTATTCCTGCTGGGTGGCACTTTGCTTCTACTTTGTCATGTGTTATGAAAAGAAACTTACCAACTCTGAAGCACTGATATATTTAAAACAGTTGATAACAGACTTAAATGCTACAATTTACGTAACAGCAATAAAGAAGTCCCAGCAGAGACTTAGTATTTGCTCTTGTCTTGTAGAGGAAAAGAGGAAGGGGGTGACAGAAAATGCCTAGACCCTTCACAGTGTCACACCTTCAGTGAAATTTGAGCATATAAAACCATGCCAATAGTTTCATCTCTTGAGAAAGACTGAAGCCAGACATCATCTGTTAAAAAGGCATTTTGTGCTCCTCCAGCAGTTTAGCACTGCTTCAGGGACTTACTTATTCCATGAAGTTCCTCATCTTTAAAGTCAGTACTGTGAAAGCTGGGAGTGAAGAAAGTTTCCACAACAGATAATGATCTGTATTTTGTATCTAGACTTTTTTTTCTTTTAAACTGCCTACCACTGCAGACAAATATGTGTAAAACATCACATAACTGGAGCTAACACCACATGGGTAAATCACATGGGACAGTTCTGAATGAACAAAGGCACACCTGACAACACCATGCATTCTTCTTTCACTTGTTTCAGTGTGTCCTCCTGTGCCACTCAACACATCCTGGAGTTGAGAAAATTCTCCATAACCCCCCTAAATTTTGACATCTGATCACATTCTACTGGCTTCCAAGTAGAAATGTTGGCAGGTTTTAGAAAGCTTTACTCTAAAAATGAAATTAAACTCTCAATTAACACATTAACATTTCGCTGTTTTAATCAACTCAGTAAAAATACTCAAGGATAGCAAGCTTACAGTGGGAACTTTTACTAGTGTAGAGTTTGGGGTCTTTTTTTTTTTTTTTTTTAGCTATTTTTACAACTGTCAAAGAGCCTAGTATAGGTATAAGATTAAAGTGGCTTTGTCAGTATTCACCCACAAGCCTGGAAGACTCTGCACTAGAAGGTTTTTTTTGTTTTGTTTTTACTGCTAGAAGAAGCCATTTCTACATAAAGATAAAATTATCTGTATGGCTATACCTTCATAAAGGAATAGAAGAATGTTAAATCTTTTTAGGTCAGCCCTGCTATATCTAAACAGAAGCAAACAAATGCCTTCAATGACCTGAATCATCACAATAATAGAGGCAATGATATTTTTCATACATGCAATTTTTTTTTCCCGTGCAATAAATGGGGATTAGCTGAGTTATGGGTGACAGAACAGTTACATACAAAAACGAATAATGAGCACTGAGTTTACAAAAGGCTTTCTGGGAGGTTATGTATTCAAGAATTTATTTTTATTAAGTAGTCCTGTTTACCTAAAATGTTTATGTGGCCTTTATTATCCTGGGATCACAGTGCTTCACAAAGCCATTTAAAAACATGGTCGTAGGTGACTTGGTTAAGGTAAGAAGAAAGTTTTAGCTTATGCAGACAGAGGCAAAACTTCCAAAATACTTTGACCTTTATACCCTATACCTTTTCTCCTTCTGTAACACCATTTATTTTTCAGTAACATCCTATTATTTTCTCATCTTTTCTAGCTATTCAGCTAGTGACCATTTAGAACACTGTGTATCAAACGTGACTCTAGTAAATATAATACTTTTCTGCTTGAAAACTCTCAGTCTATCTATGCTACTTATCTGTGTTTTTTTGTGTGTTTGGTTGGTTATTTGGACTGGGTTTCAAACTAACAGGAAAAAAAATCTTGTTTTTTAATAACGGTTATAAATTGTCAACTCACTTTGTGACTGGGGTCTGACTGCATCTTGGATGATTCTGGAGACTGAATTCTCCAAGTTGAGAGTCAGCTCATGAAAGAAAGGTGAATGATAGGAACCCAGTACCTAGCTTGGACAAAAGCCACAGCAAACTGTTGAGGAAAGCATAGTTAACTACAGTCCTAACTCATAATGGCAACATTGTGCTGTGACTTCCTGGGAAATCTTTTATAGAAGTCAGGCATACTGGCATTACAATGCCGTATTGATTTTCAGAACAAACTCCAAATCCATTTTGATCATCAGATTAGCCTCTGCCTCTCATTAGTCTTTTTATCTTCAGATAAAATTGAAGTTGGAAGCACTGGGAACATAGAGCCAGCCATGGAAAACTGTTAGACATGAATGAGCTTTTGATGCAATAATGCTCCCAAAGGTCTGTAACCTCTAGAATAACCATTCTGTCCTGCTGAGCAAGTATTTAATTATCTCACCACCTAGTGAGGATTGAGAGATGGAAGACAAGTAGAACAACATAACAAGCATTAGAGGTGCACTGAAGAGATCAGACTGAGGCAAAAGATTGAAACCTATCTAATGGAGAGAATACCAGAGGAAGGTGGTAATAGGTCTGAACTAGCCAAGAAACACATTCTGCAAGCCAAGCCACTTATTCTGCATGCAATTCTTTATTATTCTTAGTTCTGTGGTCCTATTTTGGGGACAAAAGCATGCCAAATTCTCACCAGACCTCCTCTTCTCCTCAGAGAATCAGTTCTAAGTTGGCTATGAAACCTTTCCCTAGTTCAAAAGACTTTCCACCTTCTAAACTTACCCCTTTTTAACAGTGCCTCAAACATTTTTGTTCCATGCTTGTTAAGTTCAGATGTATTCACAGATTTTTAAGCATTTTTTCTTTTAGTTCACATAAGTAGTAATCTGGCTCAATACCAAGTAATGACAGAAAACAGAGATTGTTACTTTTTAAAGTCACTGACCTTGGACGACCAAAAGCCCTCTGAGTTGACTTACGTGCTTGTTTCTTCCTCTGACTCCTCTGGATCCGAGAAATGTGTGGGTGGCTGGAAATCAGTTTCCCATCTTGTGCCCTGAGCCTGTTTGTTCAGTGTGTTCTTCCTCTCCAGTGATTCTTGGTGAAGTATATGGAAATATGCTCCACCTTGCTTCACAGCGCTGACATGATGCCTGCCAAAAATCATCATAATTTGGCCAGTGTACTAAAGACATATTAGAAAATTAATTTCTATGCAGCCCACCAACTGCACTTTTAACAGATTTCACATTTTTCTATATTTAACATCAGTATTTATTTCTGTAGTATGAGAGAGGACAACAATTCCCTAATGTGAACTGGGAGATCTTTCCGTTACCTCTTTCAGCACAGGTTAACTATTCAATGTTGGAGGTTAACTACTGAACTCAGGACACCACTGTGTCCACTACTTGATTTAAAAACTACCCAACTCATTCTAATTTACAGCAGCCAATTGACCAGTGGGCCCCTCACTGTCTTAATTCAGTTGTCAGCAGCTGACAGGCAGTACCCTGAAGCTACCTGTTAGCTGTTAAATTCCACTTGCTGTCAGAAGGCTGAATTGTTAGTCAAAGGGAAGCTGCCAGAGAAGGCAGTGAGCAAGCCGAAGACAGGACGGGTATTACTGCGAGAGAAGGAAATGAAGAAACCATAATGCACTCCCTGGAGGATGATAACAGAGACAAAAAAAGAAAAGGTGAGCTGGGGAGGAAAAGGTGTATGGCACACCACCACTTATTAACACGTTACCTAGAATGGAGCAGATGATCTAAGACAAGAGCATGCTATTCAAGCATAGGATGGGGCCCTTTAAATTAAGGCATTGCTGACTTTGGAATTAAGTGTCATCAGCTAGTATTGATTCTTTCAAAAACAATCTAGTCTTGAAAGCTGGGTCTTGTTTTTTTACTTAGAAGTAATACACCCCTACCCCTCCTTTTATTACCAGAGATGCATTAAAGCACCTGAAGATCATATAGGGTACACATTTCAGGCACCAAATTAACTAATTCTCAAGTGAAACCATTTACTCCCTCCTTGCTTCCCTTGATGAAAAACCACTTGCACAATTTAATGGTTTTGGGACTGGGTTTTGTAAACTTTAAGTCCAGCAATCACAAATGCAAGTCTGAACACCTTTCATTTGCAGAAAGATGGCAACCCATCTGCCAGATATTTCTATGCTAAAAAATAAAATAAAATGAGACAATAAATGTCCCTGACAAGAAATACTGCATGCTTTAGAAAAACATGAGGACTTCAGAGCTTTGTCAGACTGGATTGTCTTTTTTCTTCCATAAGAACCTAGTATTTTGTATAACAGACACCTCTCGGGATACTAGAAAATGTTTAGTAACTGCAAAATCCTGCTTTCTGATCTTTTCCAGTAGTTCTCGAGCTCTCTCTTTTCTCCCAGCCATCAAGATACTTATATGTTAAAATATTTTTTTCCCTCCATAGTGCTTGTTCTACATTATTGCACACAGTAATTACTATAAGTATTCCCCCTTTAAATCAAAACCACTGCTGTACCTGTGCATTATAATACCACAAATAGGGAACAATAACGTTATTTGATGAATCAAAAATATATAAATTAGAAAGGTTTTGTTTGTTTCTTTTTACATTAACAGCCATAACCAGTACTACCGGAGAAAGATGTATAAGTGGCAAAGTGCATTCATTACAATTTTTTAATGCTTATCTAATATAGAAGACTTCAATATATGTATGCCAAAATCAATGATTGCTCTTATATAACAATAGGAACAAGAAAAGTTATACATGCTTGTGAATGAACATTGAGTCTGTGACTTCCTTGAAGTCTCAGGTATCACAAAATTAGCTCCAGTCTCTAAATAAAGCCCTCTCATAACTCCATAGGATTATTTCTGGCATATTCGTGAATTACTCTGAAGGTTCATGGACTCTTTTTAGGAAAACAGTAAAATAAACCCAAGCTTAAAATATAGAGGTGGCAAGTGTACTTTTCTTCACTGAAGATTTATAGTGTATTGCTGAAACAGGACATCATATATTTCTGCATTTTTAATTCTGGCATCAGGATACCCTGTTTGTACAATAACTTCATAAATTTATCTGTGTTGTCTATTTGACAAGTAGGTAAGAATCATTCATTAAAATACAATCAAGATAAAATTTGGCATCCATTTATTAAAGTAACTGAGTATCAGTCAACTGTAGTCACAACACAGATTTTCAACTTTTTCAGATAAAAGGACGTCTTATTTTTTAAGTTAATATCTTTGTCAGTATGAAAATTAAAGGAGTTTCCTTTTAAAGGAGTTTCCTGAGCAGTGATAATGTACCATCAAATACTTCATTTTTTCAACAGGAAGTTATCAATGTAATAACTTCCTGTTGAAAAAATGAAGTATTTGATGGTTTCCAGGTTTTTTACATTGTTTAAATATATTTTATAAGTGCACTGCTCATCTTCACTAAATTCAAAGGAATCATACTAAGGATTTATTTGTTCCAGACAATCAAGATTTACCATTAACAACCACCGCACATTTACCTTGCATAAAAACAAGTTCTGTGGGAGGTGATTTACTAAATGAATGACATATACTCCTGAACATGTGATGCCAAGCTCTCACTCAGATCAGCTGGTGTAACCCCAGCCTGAACAGACCTGCTAGAAAGAAGGGCAGAAGGTTGCATTACCATGAGGCTGCTCATCTGTTAAGCAGCTGTATTCAGTGCAGCAGGTGGTGTTACTGGGGACATCTGAGTCTCATTAATTCTTCCTGCTAGTCTTCCCCTATCCCATTCCCAGAGGTGCAAAGAAATAGCAGTCTCTATGTACCTGCTTGATTCTTCCTCTCTCTAAGGCCTCACATTATAATCATGGTAAATAAAAATTGAGTTGTGAGCTTTAAGGAAAATAACTATTTATCTATCATACAATTACTACATATGCATCATTTCTCTGATCATGGAAATTGTTAGTCTCTGTTTCATAGAACAGCTTATATAATTTTCTTATCTGAATGGTTACAGCCTTCATATCAATAAAACTAATGACAGAACATCTCCTGCTCCAGACACTGTACAGTAGGCATTTAGCCTCTTCCAGAGGCTTATAGCCAATTGCAAATATAAATAAAACCAATGTGGCATTACTCTAAAAGCCACTGAAAGCACATGCTTTCTAAATGCCATTTCCTTTCATTTCATAAAAGCATTTCAACTTGCAACTGCAACAACTCCCTACAAACCCAGTAAAAGCTTCTCTCCTTGGGCACAAGACCAGATTCTGCTGAGGGTGTTGCAAGGTGAATGGCAGCTGGGAACTGCCAAACTTGTAGCAGTTGTGACAAATTCACTAAGAGCTAAGGCTTCTCAAGTGAAAACCAAGTGCAATTTTATGCACACTGTCACTTAAAAGCATGCTGAGTGAATAATTTCTATAGCAGAAGAAGTAATACAACCCATATCTATACAAAAAAGCACAGGAAGCAGTAACTTGGAAACTACAGTAAAGACAGCTAAATTGTATGCAGCATTCTGAATGTTACAGACTAAACCAATGAATTAAAAAACAGCACAAGTCGTCTTAATGAAAATTTGAATTCTCTGCAGCCATGCCATCAAAAGCTATGATCCTATCAAAACCCTCAAATGAGGCTGATGAGCGGCTAGATCTTGAAGAATTCAAAGAAATATCCACAGAAGGAAGTGGTGAGAGCAGTTCATGTGTATTAAACACTTCATGTGTATTAAACTTAAAATCTAGGCCTGAGCCTAGGCAGCACTGTGGTAATGGACAGTCTGTCTTTTTGAACTTAAAACAAGATGGAAGTTCTGATTACTTGAAGTCATTAAGAATCCCATAGCTATCTCTGCAGGTGCTCAAGTGTTAACGCCTGCATTCTCATCAGGTTTCAGCTGATTAAATGTTACTGTCCTGACAGCTGTTTCAGTTGGAATAGGACACTTTTTTGTTTTAATCATTCCAGTTCCTGAAAATACTATGTGGTGTGTATGTGCAATAACACATCAGTCTTCATTTGAGCGGTTGCTGCATCCTAATAGCTGAAGCAATTCTAATATGTCCTCTAACTGTCTGACAAGGTGCTGTAAAGCTTAAATCGTATCTGTAAAACAGCAGGAAGTGCAGAGATAAAAGAAAATCCTTATGACACAGTACTGTTCTCATTTACAAAGCACACAGAACAACAGGAGAGTAAACTCCACGTTTGTTGTAAACTGTCAACACTGATACAAATTCACACCAGTGGAGAACCTGTTCCATTCTCAGTACATACTGGAGCTGCTGACTATTCCACTCAATTCTTTAGTGCCCATATGTTCAGTATGGTAATGCATATGTATCTATGCCTGTATGTCCCTAAGTTATTTATTAAGAGTGCTTTACACATTTGGGATCTCAAAGTAAGACAATCTCATTGAAAATGAGAATTAGTGCACTCTTCACTTAAGGTATACTTGGAGAGTTATTAAAAAGTGCTTGTATGACCTCCCTTCTTAAATTACCAAAAGCCACAAGCGGTGAGCCTGCTCTTGAGCTCTGTCTACATGGCGTTTAGGTCACGTCCTGAAGTCTCAGCACATGGGCAGAAAACACTTGCAAGTATTCACAATTAATATATAGGTACTAATGTAAATTAAGAATTCTGGTTTGGTAGTGTTTATAGCCAAATTACAGAGTTGCAACAATATATATAAGGCAACAGAGAAACAGGAACACAATGCTTACTACCCTATTTAATGGCTGAGTAAACACACAGTAAGAAACTAATAGGTAAATATTAATACATCTTATCTTCTTAAATTCAGTAAAAAAACCCAACAGATTATAATTACATTAAGATCTATTAAATGCAGATACTCAGACATCCGTTATCATTTACCATACTGAACCATTAACCATTCCGGCAAGGAACTAAAGTGGTACCATATCAACATCTGTCTTGGACAGTTCAAGGTATGGATACAATCTGGAATACCCAGATTATTTCAGATGTAGATTTCTGTTTTATTCTCCTGAAGATGAGTACAATACTCTCTACTCAAACATATTTGTTTAAAAAAAACACACACACACACAAAAAAAAACAGGCTCTGCATAAAAGTGATGATGCATATTTTCAAATGAAAATCTGACTATGCAGTCATGAAACAAAATAAAACATGAATAAATTTGTTGTATGTTCACAGACTGCAAGAAAAAATAAAGACCTTCTAGTGAAAACAACGTAACACTATTATAAAAGATGTGACCAGGTGAATATATTAATATATTATCATACATTTAAAGATAATTTAGAGTGGTTTTTAATTAACTACAAAGACATTAAAAAAATGAAAATGCTGCTTCCCTCGTGAAGTGAGGAGAGGTTCTCTAATGTGGAAGAACACAAATGTTTGGCTACCTGGAGGTACAAAGTAATATACAAAAGATCTTATTTTTACGTGTAAACGTGTTCTGAACCTAGAAAGAATGAAGGGTAGCAATTTCACTTTTAAGAAGCCCCAGAACGCAAGAACATGCAACTACTACTTCTGGAAGTATATACAGGTCCTTCTCCAGTTGCACTGTGCTGTAAATTCTATTCTTGCTGATTTTGGTGATGGAAAAGTTGCATGCAGGATGCAGATACATTTAGGTTTCCAGCTCCTGGTTTCTCTGGAGAAGTACATAAACTAAGGTCAGGGGGGGAAGTAATTACAGAGCAGCACAGATAAGACAGTTTTGTACTGATGAAGGGAAGAAAAATTTGTCAATTTTGAGGCTTTGCTTCAAATTCTTCTCCCAAAGCTTTGGGGAAATGATTACTTAGACTTCAGAAAGAAAGGAAAAAAAAAAGTCATCTGAAGATTTTTAGGCTTACCTTTTTTTTTCCCTGTAAGAAAGTACAAAAACAACTTTAAGTTCATGTTTCCCATAAAAACACACTTCGTAAGTGGAACTCCAATGAGGTCCCGACCCCCTTAGAAATACGGTTGGTTCAGGATATTCACACGAAAGTAGAATCTACTCCTCACAATCTAGCATTTTACCTTACCGCACAAAGGTATTCACAGAACAATGACATTTACTACTAAGTAGTGGAAAACCCATTTTAAGTGGTAGCTTTGTTCAAACATTCAGTCACAATGTGTCATTTTTTGTCACAATACAAAGAATTAGACTGTCATGTTTCAGTAGTAAAATCTAATACGCAATGAACTATTTCCACTTACACATTTTCAAATAATAAACATACTTTTGCACGAGAAGAAAGGAGATTGAGACTCAAATGAACAGCCTGGAAAGACAGAAATGTTGATGGGAATAGCAGTCTTTCCAGTGATTGATGATAGAGATGATGATTCATACACCCATACACTTAAATGGATGTCTTTGGCCATGACTGCTGTCTAATTAATGTGAGCCATCACTCATGTAAAGAAAATTTTTGCTTCTGGAAAAAAAAAATGCTGCAGACTGCCAGCAGTGACAGTGCTAGAAACATGCCAATTAGAGTGATTTCTGCCAAGCAGCAAAAGGGCACACAACACTGGTTTCCAAGCAACCTACATTAGGAAGTATTAAGTACACTGGAAACTAATATTGGCAGATAGACATTGCACCTTCTCAGTTAGTTCTGCCTGACTTTTTTGGTTTGTAACTACAGTCTCCTCTCCACTCTCACACGCTCCACTGAATCATTTAGTAAACCATGCACATTAATGAATGCCAATATATCAGAATCTCCACTGAAGTTTTCTTTGCCTGTATATATTAAAACAGGGTTGGTATAGATCCACAGGTAAGGACAGTCAAGATTCATAACCAAAATTCCAAACCCAACTCATTTCTTGCCTTTTAAAGTCTTCCCATAGTAGCTACCTTTTCAATCACAAAACTCAAGTGGCTTTGTATTAAAAAGTATCCTTCAAAGACAGCTAGTTACAAAGCCACTAGCAGGAAGAGAAGTAGCCGAAACAGCTCTTGGGGTATGTCAGTCTAATTGCTGTTGCGGGCATAAAGAATGCATTAGTAGAGCCTGAGCTTTCAGCAGACTGACTTTTAGAGATCTGCCTTCAGGAAACTTGAACCATTTTAAAGAAACATGCAGTTTCTAATTTAAAACATAAAAATCAGCCACTGGAATACTGCAAAATTGCCAACAGTTTGACATTTAGTTTTATTTAACTAACACTACTGGAACAGAGGCAGGGGAGCCAATTTTCTTCAAACTATAGGAAATGCAGTACATCTACAGAAGCTGGGCGCATCCATTTTGCAAATAAAGGCTTGAGTGGCTCACAAAATGGCATGAACTCCTTCCCTTTGGGCTTGTAGCTCAAAGCTGTCAATTCCTAGGCATCACTGACTAAGGATGACCACAACGTGTCGTTTTTACATGGGCACCTACGCTTAGATAAGTCACCACGTGAGCAGTTCTTGTAATTTTACATTGACAGAGATAAGGTCCATTTTCTTCTTTTTTTTTTTTTTTTTCCTGATACTACATATCATAACCACAAGCTATCTTACTGGTATAGCTGGAAGCCATAGAAAACACCTGCAATTTGTGATAATAGAAGTGCTTCAATTTAAACAAAATAGACACACTTAACGAAGTAAACACAATTTCTCATCTCCTATTTTTCTTGCCAAAAGTGAGTGAGAGTGCCCTGGCAAAGCAGTTGCATCACCTCTGCTTCCTTTCCCATGTAGTTTGTTAGATTATGTTAGACTAAATCTAAAAAATATGTCTGCTTTTCAAGATGTAGCTCTGTTTCATGAGAAGTAACTATTTAGTCTAAACTCATTTAATTTCCTCTACAATGCATATACTCCTCCCAAGTTGAAGGCAGACTTTAAGTTAACGTAGGATCAGAATCATCTTTCAATACATCTATTTCTATCCAATGGCAAAAGTAGTCTAGGGGGACTGGGCTTCTAATTCAGAAAGCTCAGGTAAATGTCTCATTCTAGATGAAACAAATTCAGCCCCATGCCTACAGTCAGGTATTTAAACTGTGCAAATCCACCAGTACAATGACCTTCTAACAGGCTACTCCATCACTGTGCACCTCAGTGCATATCCTCAGCCTTGCCACAGAGCGGAACTGGGATGTATTAATCAGTTCGTGCAGGGAAGAGGAACACAAGGACAGCAGTCTGGCAGCCTGCCCCATTTGTAGAGCTTAGGTGAAGAGAGACTTTCAAAAACATTATCCCTCTTTTCACCTTTCTAGGCATCAAAAAAAAAAAAAATCTGTATTTCTACCTCTTTTGGGGGTCAGTGAAAATCATTACCAATTTTGCCTGGCAATCCATTTATTAGAAGGACTTAACTGAGGCAGAAACAAGAAAAACAAGAAAACATTTGTCTCCTTAATGGAATTGAGATGTTTCCGTTGTAACACATTCTGTTTGGTTTTGTTTCCAGTTGCTCTCGCGTTTTGTGCCTCTTTTTTACATAAAGATAATATTTTCAACTAGTCTAATTTTAAGCAATATATTTATTTTTAAGCTCTATTTTTTTGTGGTGATGTTTAATAATGAGTATTTCCAGCACACTTGCATGGTCTTTCTGGCTGAGTTAGCTCACAGAAGTGATTTATGGCTACCTGCTTTTATTTTGTATTAACGACCACAAGCCTCCAATGCTTTGGTAATCTTTTTTGCTGTGTAAGTGTTCCTACATCTTGCTACAATTTATGATTAGTTACAAAGACCTCTACTTTCTTGGTTCTCATATAATCCTCATGCAGCTGTGGATTACTTAACATTATTTCTGGATCACATTTACAGATGTGATTGCAACAAAGCAATAAAAAAAAAGTATCTCCTTCAAAGCTGAATGTCATTTCAAAGTGGCTGTACTTCTTCAGTTTTTCTTGTCTTAGTAAAAAAAAATAGCAATAGAATATTTCCTCTTGTAGAAATGAAAATATAATCATTAGAGCAAAGCTAAAGATATTTCAACTTCTTATCAGTGACAGACTGCAACTGAGTGCACCTTCAGCAAATGTGCAGATGACACCAAGCTGAGCAGCGCAGTAAATACACCACAAGGAAGGGAAGCCATCCAAAGGGACCTGGACAGGCTGGAGAAGTGGGCCCATAAGAACCTAATGAGGGTCAGCAAGTCCAAGTGCAAGGTGCTGCACCTGGGTTGGGGTAATCCCAGACACGAGTACAGACTGGGAGAAGAACTCATGGAGAGCAGCCCTGCTGAAAAGGACTTGAGGGTTCTGGGAGACAAAAAGCTCAACATGAGCCAGAGTGTGCTGGCAGCTCAGAACAACTGCGTCCTGGGCTGTATCAACAGAGGAGTGGGCAGCAGGTCATGGGAGGGGATTGTCCCCACTGCTCTGCCCTCCCAAGGCCCCACCTGGAGTGCTGTGTCCAGGGCTGGGGCACCCAGCACAAGAAGGATGTGGACCTTATACAGCAGGTCGAGAGGAGGGCTACAAAGATGACCACAGGGCTAAAACACCTCTCCAATGAGAGAGAGCTGGATGTTCAGTCTGGAGAAGAGAATGCTCCCAGTACTTAAAGGGGGCTTATAAAAAAGATGGAGAGTGACTTTTTACACAGGCAGATAGTGATAAGACAAGCGGAACAGTTTTAAACTAAAAGATATCAGATTTAGATCATAGGTTAGGAGGAAATTCTTTACTGAGGGCAGTGAGGTGCTCAACAGGTTGCCCAGAGAAGCTGCAGATGCCCCCTTCCTGGAGGTGTTCATGGGCAGCCTGGCCTAGTGTCACAGATAAAGGTGTCATCTTTTCTGCCATACTGTACTCCACCCACTGAATCAGACAATGAGAAATGCTGAGCCAAGTAACTCAGGACTTCTCTGTGTCTACATGTGCAACCTCCACTGGAACTACAGCACATTGATCCCCGAAGAAGAATTACCATTATCTACAGATTTCCCAAACAGATCTTTTTATGCTACAAAAAGACATGCAATTCCTTCCTATATTTTAACTTGTAGTTTAGTTAAAATGGTAACCTGCCAGCTCTCTGATACCTCCCTAAAGTGATTTGGTACACCTCATTAGCCGGAAGGCACTGGTAAGACTTTCTGCTTAGAATAGACTGATATTTATGAAAGATGACAGCCTGAACAACCTCTGCGTTGCCATCACCCTCTTGTATATCATCATGAAGATCATCTTATACTTAAAGAGAATATTACTAAGAGGAGGTAGGAGTTCATAATTATATGGTTTATCTGCACTTCATGTTTTTTAATGTTTAAAGTGGAATATTAAAGCGTTATGAATGCATTTAAGTCTGTTCTGGTAACGACTTCAAACATTTTTGAGATAATTTTAAAATTCATACTACTATGCTATGTCACTCTGATCATTATTCTTAAAAACTTCCTCAGTTTGTTCCATTATACTTGTTAATACAAACAAGCTGCAAGATCACAGACATTACTTTCCATGAATATGTATCAATTAACATCCAATTAAGACAACTGCTCGCTGTTCCTTTTCAATCATAAGGAAAGGCAGCAAAAAAAATCCACAAAGGTCATTTGTATTCACTGACTCCCTGTAGTATGTATTAGCATTCTGCTCCGCTAGCCTGACTGCTTTCATTGAAATAAAAAGTTGCTGTCCTAATGATTTACACTCCAGTTTTCTTCTTTTGTGCATTTTCCACTCTGCTTCCCCCCCAGAAAATAGCTCCTTTTCTGTAGTCTGAATTTGTTACTAAGAAGTATTGCTGACATGCTCTTTGGTCCAAACCATCAGTACAGTAATTCTCACTTGAAATTATCTTTTCCTGAAACTCTGTATCTCAATATTTGGTTAAAAAGGCTGCTGGTTTCATCTCCTTGCTTTTCTTACAGTTCTTTCTATCCTACATGCAGATTTAGTTAAAGCGGCATTGTACAAACACTCAAGGTGAATGGCCAGCACATTTTCATTGTTAAAAGGTCATACAGCGACAGTCGAGGAATATCCAGGCTTATACAACAGAATAATACAAAAAAAAAGTTATCGCTTACTCTTGATTTCCAGATATAAGGTATGTTGGATATATTTCTGCATATCATGTCATTTGGCTACTGCATATTTTAGAAAGCACTAGAAGATGCAAGTCTACATCTCAAAAATCAGTTTCCCTATTTTTTCTCATACAAACTTCTCCATGGCCATTGTAGTTCACATCATACTTCACTTCTTAAATTATATAAGGCATATAGGATTTGTGACTTAATTTCCATAGTAAATAAACTTTATTAGATGTGCTGCAGGATCACCACTAGGATTACAATGTAAAGAATGTGTGGTATTACACAAAAGGACAGGCAAACTTCATTTGAACATTTATTCAGACAACAAATGCTCTCAAGAAACAAGTGACCATTGCCTGCACAACAGTCTGCAAACACATTTCTCATGAGCTTGCTAAGAACCTCTGATTAGGCACTGAACAAGCTAAATTTCTGATATTCAAAAAACAGAATAACCAAAACCCAAATGTGTAAATTTATCATTTACTGTGTGGATTGGGTTTACATGGCAAGGTTTGGTAGCAGGGGGACTGAGGGGCAACCTCTGTGAGAAGAGCCCAGGAGCTGCCCCGCATTAGATAAGAGCCAGTCCCAGCCAGTTCCAAAAGGGATCTGCTAATGGCCAGAGTGGAGCCATAGAGCAATGCTTCTGTGCCTCTGTGAGAGCAGATTTAAGAAAGGAAAACGAAGAAAAAAAAAAAAAAAAACCTGCTGTGCAACAGCACTAAGGTAGAAAGGAGTAAGAAAATATATATAGAGAAACAACCCTACAGACACCAAGGGTAGTGCAGAAGGGGGGCAGAAGTTCCTCTGTAGCCCATGGAGAGGCCCCTGGTGGAGCAGGCTGTCCCCCTGCAGCCCATGGGTCCCACATGGAGCAGATCTCCACGCTGCAGCCTGTGGAGGAGCCCCCGGTGGAGCAGGTGGATGTGGCCTGGAGGAGGCTGCAGTCCATGGAGAATCCCTGCCCGAGCAAGCCCCGGGCCAGAGCTGCTGCCTGTGGAGAAGAGGCCACGCAGGAGCAGGAGGTCTCAGGGGAGCTGCAGCCTGTGGGGGTCCCATGCTGGAGCAGTCTGCTTCTGAAGGATCAGCCCGATTGTACAGACCCATACGGGAGCAGTTCTTGAAGAGCTGCTGCCTGTGGGAAACCTACATAGGACCAGTTGGGGAAGGATGGCATCCCTGGGAGGGACCCCACGTTGGAGCAGGGGCAAAGAACGACTGTGAAGGAGCAGCAGATGAAGTGTTATGAACTGGCTGTAATCCCCATTCCCTGTTCCCCTGCACCACATGGGGAAAGGAGGTAGAATAGCGTGGATGGGGATGGGAGGATGTTTTTGGTTTGCTTTTAGTTTCTCACTGCTCTAGTCTGTTAGTGATAGGCAGTAAGTTACATTAATCTCCCTGTGTTCAGTCTGTTTTGTCTGTGATGGTAAATGGTGAGTGATCTCCCTGTCCTTATCTCAACCCTCAAGCTCTTTTCATTTCATTTTCTCCCCCTCTTCCTTTGAGGAAGAAGATTGAGAGAGAAGTATAGTGGAACTTTGCTAGCCATCAGTGTGAAGGCACCACACTGTGCTGTCAATGTAAAAAGTAAATATAAATTTACTTGTGCAGTAACACAAGATTAAGTCTTCTTTTGCTTTGCGTTCCACCTACATTTCAATGGTGATGGAAAATCAGTGGACAGGAATAGATCCCACTCAGGCATTTGAAATTGCATGAAGCAAGTATTGCATACAACTGAAAACTAAGTTTATGGAACTAGAAAAACACGGAGGAGTTGGAGATGCTTTAACAGGTATAGATTTTCTTACTTGTCAGCACACCAAATTCTGCTTGGGATATTAAAATAGAGTTGGGGTCTGTCTATTTTCTGCATCAGCAGTAAAAAAAAAAAACATTCTGTGGGCCAAATTAGATGTTTAGGAAGTTGCCCAACATTCCTGTCCTCTGTGGGTGTGGTACAGGTACAACTGATCAGGACTTAACAGACAATTCTGCTGATAGTGTCCATAAAGGAATAAGAACTTCTCTGTCCTTTTAGCTGTGTTTTTTTTTTTTTTTTAAATCACTTGGAAAACATAACATCAAAATACATTAGGATCAAATCTATTCACATCATTAAAAGTCTGCATTTAACATAATTTTGCAGATTACATTACCATTAAACATCCAGCTGAAGGTGAATCTGCATTTATGATTATGTGAAGCATGTGTCTTGAGTTAAAAGTAGGCTACACAAATCACTTCATCTATTATAGGAAACAACTGCACTCACCCAGAGTGATGGACTGGATCTCTTAAAGTCTTTCCCTGGAGCTTCTGATTTAGCGGCCCAATTTTGAAAAAGAATCAGAGAAAGAGACATCACTGAAATCTAGAACAACTCAAGTATTTACTTACCTGAGACACCTGAGTTCCAGTCACAATTGTTCCAGTGATAATCTTACCTCCACAATTTGATTTTTTCCTATTTCCTATCAGAGTAATCATCATCTACCTGATACCCATCAGAGCTGTGGACTTAAGACAATGCTTGCATGCCCTGAGTGCTAGGCATCATACAAGTTTTCAAGCTAACATCCCTGAAAGCGTAAGATAATGGTAATAAGACTAAAAGAATGTAAATACAAATGGTTAAAGAAAAAAAACCCTATATGTTAAAAAAAGCAATTTTCATTCACACTCTGCCATCCATGCCAAATTAAAAGCTATATATTTATGCAGTAAGTTTAGTTCAGATACATTGCACTGTTTCCGATTCCAATTTACTTGACAGAGGTGCAGTGAGGTCAAATGATTTGTACAAAGGTACACAGAGCACTGCTCAGCAGGAGTTAGGATCACCATCTTGATACCCCCACTCCCAATTTCTGACCTCCCTATAAAGCACTCAGCACAATGCTATAATGCTCAGAAACAGGGAGCAGAAGGTGCAGAAAGTGTGGAGAGGCCATCTACTTATCTCCTTCTGGTATGAACTAATCACGTCCAGCTGCAGTTTGTACCACTTGTCCTACATGGAGCTGCTTTAGCACACAGCAAAGCCACCTTGGAAAAGCATGGTTTTTCTTGCCACTGAATCCTTCAGATTCAGTACTCCTCATCAAGAGCTCAAAACACCAGGTTCTGCAAAAACAGCCCTGTATTGTCCGTTACTCACTCTCATATGCTGAAGAAGTTGTAGGTATAAAATCTCTATAATTATATAATTAGAAGCTCACTCGGTCTATTTAATTGCAGAGAATTGCAACAAGGTGGAAAAGCTCAGTTGATCCTAAACATCTCTACGTTGGTCAAGGTATGCAAAAATACTACGTAGCTCCTACTGACATTTCAAAATGTTTTCCAGCAAGTAACAAACCAAGGCCCCCTCAGGTTAACCTACTAGCAAAATGACACTCAATTCCTTTGAACTATAAATTATAATGAGAAGATGGTTCAGTTAGATTCATCCAAATGCCTGGCAAATCAGTTGCATCAAACTTAAAAATCAAGCCTTTTCATATCACGGGTGATGGTAAACTTCATCCTGCAAAACATTTTAAGTATTATACTCATTCAAAATTAAAGGATGTAAAACATCCTAAAGCAAGCTGCAAGCACCTGCAAATCACAAATCAAGAAGAAACTGACCTCTGACAGCTTTTCGTCAAAAGAACTTTAACTTGACTTCAAAGAGACAATGCCACTAATAGTTAGCAATGAAGGCAGACAAACATAATTAACACTGCATTTACAGCAAAACCAAGCCAGCCTTTACTAAAATGGCTCATTCAACATTTGCAGTATGCAACATTCATTATTTTGTTTATGGTTTATCACCTTTCAAATTTATAAAGTGAAAATTCACAAAATAACAAAATAAATGAAAAATAACTGGATTAAAATAAGAATAAAAGGGAAGAATGTGAAATTTAACATTATAATGAGTAACTAGCATACAGCTTAGTAAAAATGTTTATAGTATACAATGTAAACATGTTGAAATATTTATAAACACTACATTGTGAAAAGTAAAGTTGTGATTCCTCCGGAGTAGCACATGCCAAGAAGCTACTTTTCTCTAACTTCCTTGATTTCTGTACCATTACAATCTCAAGCAATCTTTAACATATTATGAAGATACAATATCACATGTTCTCTTGACTGGCAGACTTCCTTGATTTTAACCAATTAAATTAAGTTTCCATATAAATGTCTGTCTTGTTGCTGCTTGCTTTGATTCAACTATTTTTATCTAGTGCATGTTCTTCAAAGGCTCAAAGTCTACAAACGTGGTAAACACTCATGTAAGGTGTACCCTGCTGGGGCTGGCAGCAGCAATTTGTCAGTTTTATTTGCAGCAGGCTGTAACTAAACCTTGCCAGATGTAAATCACCTTTTTGTACTACTGCTTGCTGTTTCAGTTGCAAATGATTCTTGTTTCTTAGATTAATACTCACATCAAGAAAGCTAGAAGGTTCCAGGAAAATGTAGAAAACTCCAGAGTCACCTACTGCAAGACTTAAATGGTTTAGCAATTACTTAAGCTAATACTTAGCAAATACAGTGAATAGTTTCTGTAGGCAAGTTTGGAGTGCAATCAAAATGTATGATTGAAACAGAACAGCATATTGAAGGCTCGGTCTCATCAACTTAAGGAGCAGCTGTAGTGACACAGGTGTCAACACAGCATAAGTGCATTTAAAAGTATGAGTACCTAAACTGGAAACCAGTCTTTGCTAAAGCCTATGCCCAATAGGCTTCATTGTTTTGTTTTTTAATGGGACTATAAGAAATGCCCTGCAGAGACAGCTTACTGCATCTCTGACAGTGGTAATAGAAGATACATTCTAGGAAAAGCAAGCATGCCCAACCCCCTAAATCAAATAATGGTTGTTGTCCAAACAGTTGGCTGAAGACTATATAGGATCCCAGATTTATGTCTGAATCAAACATCCCCATTCCCATCAACTAAGGAGCACAAGAGTTTGTTCCTACCAAGTCAGCATCTTCCTGAGACTCAGGTTGGAATATTCCGAATGAGTCTCTGCATGTATTTCTGTTTGTAGTGAGAATATCTGCCACTATATTTTCCATCATAGTGGACACCTTTGCTCATTTCTGACTACTTTGATTACCAGATCTTGGCACAATACCGTTTTATGCAAAAAAACTGCAAAGAAATAGCAAACACCTTTATAATGAACACTTAAACAACGTAGAATTATCAACAGAGCTATCAATCATTCTTCATGCACCAGAGTCAAAATTTTGAGTATACAGAACAGCCCATAGAGAGAAAATTAGGAGCCATCTTTCCCTAAGCTGTTAGTACAGTTGATTATTTTGCCTCTAATCCAACTGCTGCCACTGCAGAATCAACAATTCTTTTAGTCTTGACTGGTCCATTTCTGTGTGCTCTGGATTCCCTTACCTTGACTGAGCTAAAGCTTTATTAAGAGTCTTCAGCTCCTTTCCTGTTTCTCTAAATGAGGTGAGTCTCTTCACTGATTCCGGTGGGTCAGACTGAAAGTGATAAAGTTGATAATTAGCATTAGGGTATTAATAAGAGCTCAGCAGAGATAAGATATGTGCAGTCTCAGAGTTCAGCTTTAATCACTAAACATTGTCTGAGACGGTCAGAAAATATCTGGGACAGCATTAGGACACTTCATAAGCATGTAAAAAACCTTATATGATACGTCTGTGTAGACACGTGCGTTTCAACAGCTTTTAACTCATTGGCTGACTTTGGATTTAACAGAAGCCTTACAAGCAGTTAAGGACCTGTGAGACTCATTAAACTATCAGACAAGAAGAGACTGTTCAATTGCCTAGACTAAGGGAATGACTGCTGTGACTGCTTATGCAAACTACAAGAAGTATACATGAGAGAGAAATACTTTAGAAGTTCCAGTCCAAGAAGATTTTCAGACTCAAAACAAGGAGATAGGCATTTTTAAACAAACACACACAAACAAAGCAAAAAGATGAAAGCAATATGAAAAGTTCCACAGATGTGGCTCCTTTTGGAGCATAGAACATAATGGTTTCTTATTTATTTATTTTTAAAAAGAGTATATACACAAGGTCAGCAATTTCACACAAGGGAATTAAAATCATCAACTTAGTACATTGTTCAAATGCGTGCAACATGTTTTCTTCTGAACATCTATGAGATAAAAGTTTACATTTGTTGTTGAACTAGCCATGGCTTAGAAGTATCCTTGGGGCTTCCAGAGAACAGCTGCATCAGTTTTATAGAATGATGATCACATGCTGTGTGCATACAGTGCTTTTGCATGTGTTAGTTAAGCTAATAAAATACGCAGCTGAGGCAGCATTCAATGTGCAAGGAGTGCATGGCTGAATTGCCATATACTGGGAAGAGTAATATTGGTGTGCACAACCTGAGGGGCAGCCTAAGCTATTCCTTTGGGCAGTTCTGTGCATCTCGTAAGTTGTCCTAGGGTGCCCATAAAAACAATTTCCCAGTAAAGGAAATAAAGATGACCAACACCCCTTTCACCTACAGGTTTTTGAGATATAAGGATGTGCAATACTGACCTACGTCCTTCAAAAAACAAAATGCTTAAACAGTCATTCTGAATACGTTAGTCATTTCTGTGCTAAACTGTTGTATAGTTTGAAGGTTGGCCTTCCAGAGTTGATGAATGGAATAACTAGCAACACTAAACTGAATTTTCTGAATAGTATTTTTTACCAAATTACACTATAAACTTATCTCACTCATTAGCGATCATTTTACTAGATAAAACCTATGATATGTTCATCAGCCAGCAAAAAGGCTGGTTCCTTTTGTACAGTAAGGCTTTAAGCCTTGAACACAGTAAACACTTATGTATATATTTTAAATATGATGTCTGTCTGTTGGCTTCTTTAACTCGACCCTGAATCAAAGCTTCAACAGTAATTAAACTATGTAGTCTTACCTTCGGATTGAAAGAGTACTCATTAGTAGGAACCTTAGCTACTTCTTTGCGTGGTCTTTCCTGCACATCTTTTTTTGCTGGTTCCTAAAATATTAACAAAAACATGTAACCATATTTGAAGTGCTCATTAGCCATACAGTAGCTAGTCACCATTTTCAAAATTAAGCGGTGTAAATTAGTTGTCCTACAGGAAGGCAAACTAAAACAAAAGTAATGGCTAGTCTTATGTAGAAACACTTAAAATGTCACTGAGTAAATTTGGCACACAGAGAGGTTCTCATGTGAAGCACCTATGGAAAACCTACCGCGCAAAGTGCATACACACTTTCTAAATTACTGTGCTTGAATGTTTAAAAAAAAAAAACACTTTTCTTATGGAAGATTTATCTACTGCGTCTAACATAAAAAGAAAATCCAATTTCCAAAACAGGAATAGGAAATTACTTACCAGTAATTGTTCTTCCCTGAAGATAGATACCATGCTAGATCACTATTCTTGGGTCTGTGCTTTCACCCCCAAGGATGGCACAGACTCATGAAAAGCCCTGAAGTCAAACACAAGCCCATTTTTAGTTCTCCTTCAACCAGTAGGTTATTCAAGTAGAAGGAAGACAGATTCCCTCCTATTAATATTAATATACATAGGCATATATGCAGGTAGATTAATAAAAGATTTTAGATCACTCAGCAGTGTATGGTGCTCAGGCTAAAAGGATATGAAAATAGTAATTCCTTCCTGGAGTAGTTTCAGATCAAAGAGCTCATTTATTGATTCCAAGCAAAGCAAAGCTGGAGGCCCTAGAAAGCCACAGCCATATAGCTTGGGCAGAGCTGATGTACAATGCAGTCTGAAAGTCTCTGCACAGCAAATTCAGAGCTGTGGATGAAATACTTGCTACACTATATAGGTTTTGCACAACAGAACAAAGCCTGGAAATACTTAAGTGTTTTAAAAATCCCTAAGAGCACAGCACTTTGCTTAGAATCTTGACTTGGGAAGGCACAAACTGCTTTCCAAATCTATGTTCCAATGTAACATTTCAGCAGAACAAAGGTTGAAGGTGTACAGAGCAGTATTCTTTACCCCCCAGAAAACTGCTAACACCAGCATTCTAATGTAATCACTGAGGCAGCCCATAAACAAAAGACTGGAAAAAAAAATTAAGCAGCAATGGTACTAAAAGCAAAGTAGCTGGAATAGAAATAAGATTTTCTGCAGCATGTAAAGATAAACTAATAAAATGTCAAAGACAAGTGTCCAAAGGCTCTGCTATTTCATGCAATTGGGGAGCACTTGAACAAGATTGGTCAGCAGGAGCAGGGACAGATGGCAAATTGACAGGGCTTGGGAGTACAAATCTTAGAGGGACCCTGATACATCCAAGAGCTGCCTCCGTGTGTGAAAAAAGGTCATTCACACACTGAATGAGAAAGGAATCATTTTACAGCCTGAGCAGGCACCCGTATTTCACCCCATCAGAGGAAATTACTGGAGATAAGTATACAGTCAGTGAAGAGAGTCTTAAATTTTATTTTCCCTAAAACTCAGTGCAACTATTTATGATTATATGCCATAATCAATATATTTTGTCTGAATAGTCCCATGTCTTTATTTGTGAAAACAGACTTTCAAAAGTTGACTGGATTTCAGAAATTTGTTGCCAAACAAAACCCAGTATTTGTGGGTTTGATTTTTTATTTTCAGCATAAACTATATTCATAACTGTATGTATATTAATGCAAACAATATCTGAAACATAATAAATGTTAATGTTAATAAATGACGTAACTATTATTTTTCTCTAATCCACCCTTCTAAACTTCAGAGTACTCTACACAGTAGAAAGGTGCCAGATGGATGGGTAAATGACTTCCTAGGTGAAAAAAGCCTTCACCTGACCTAGAAGCAATTTGACCTGAACCTGACCTAGAAGCAATTTCATTTCAAAATGTGAAAGGCTTTCATCCTCCTCCCCCCATCCAATGTTTTAATATTTTGAACATCATTTAATTTACATTAGGGCACACATCATTTTGAGATTACAATGGAAAAAATAGCTCCAAGAAATTCTCAGTCTTTTGACACAGTAGCAGAGAAGGAGAACGAAGGTTGAACTACTTTCATCTGGCTTTCTCCTCTGTACTTGCAATCTGCAATGCTAACCACCAACCTTATCTGAGCATCATCCCATAGTATAATAAGCAACAAAACCCAAAATTGTAAGCTCATGTGAGTTCTCATCTTCTTTGCCACAGGAATAGCATGCAGACTAATGCTGGTGGTGGTTTTTCTTGTTACTGTTTTGTTTTATAATTGCAAACATTTAATCTGTAAAGAGAAAGCTATTAGAAACCTGATTTGGACTTGGAGCAGAAGCATCTCAGGCTTCAGAAACAGCCAAATTTCTGGTCTGATTTGTTCCTGACACTATTTTTTTTCTCCCAGCAGAAGCAGCAATATGTTGGCCATGGCCAGCTACCATTGTTTTTACAGCTGGCAATACCTTGAATGACGTGATTAAAATCCATTTAAAAAATCTCTCAGAATAACTCACTACTCCAAAGACTTCAATGCTTTAGAGGTACATTGACCACCAGTACTAGCTCAGAATCCATTTAGGCACATTCTTTGCAAATGTGCAATGCTGTAGAGCACTGAGAGAAAAGTTTCTTTCAAAGAGAACTTTCAGAGATTCCTGGATACGATGGGAAAAAATAAATTTGTGATCAACATTTTACAGGATGCAATGTTATCCTGCATCCTACCTCTGGTCAGGCAACTCTGCCAGTTCATGAGGAAAGGCAAGAGAAAAGAGCTGTAAACCTACCTAACCTTTGCACAGTTTGACAGGAAGGAAGGGGAGGGAGGTATCACATATGCTACCCTTCCACCCAGGTACTGATAATGTGATTCAATCAGCCTTATCACAGAAAACAGAAGGAAATAGCTTCCTTTCCTACAACGATATCTTTCATTACGACGTGTACTGAAAAGGTGCAACCTGAGCTTAAAGCAGTAACAGTACATAATGACAGAACAGGAGAATTCCATCTTCATAATTTGTAGTGCAGATATAAAAGACTGAGATAATGCTGCCAAGTCTAATTTGTTAGGCTCAACAATATGTTATCATGACAACCTGAACAATCTTAGTGCAGAAATAGTGAACAGGCTTGGAGGTCCCCCTCTGCTCCTCCCTTTTTTTTTTTTTTATAGTGTTTCCAACTTAAGGAGACTGTTATCCTAGTTCATCTAATTTGCTTTTAAGCTATCAAAGGTTTGTTTCAGTGATCATTTCCTGCTTTCTTTATAGTGAAGTAACAGAATAAGATATAACTCCGTATGTAAGAAAGAACAGCAATTTAAACAGATACAAAAAAAAATCATACGGTAATATAGTAAATGTGGTCCTAAGTGAGATCACTTTAGGAAATTAATCCAAAAGTTTCCCTGAAAATGTTTGAGGTCCTTTTTCTTGAGATCACATCCAGCAGCTCTCAGTAAAATGAACTACAGAGATAGTGCAGCAGGTGGAGCTCGATGCCATCTGGTTCCCTATAAACTGCTCCTGCGGACCTGAAGGCGGCCCCTTCCAGAGCTATCGCATGTGGCACACACAAAGGTCTGGCATTCCTCCTTACTGGCTTAGGCTGCTCTTTGCACGTCCTCTTCAGCTTCAGGAAGAAGATTGAAAGTTCCAAGTATTTTTGGATGAATAAATTCTTTTCAATAACTTGTTTCAATCACAAGCCACCACCTCCAGACACTAGATTTCATCCTAACAATTCCCAGAGACTTCCACTTTCTATTTTAAATTCTGCAGAATAGAATTTCTTCAGCTGACATTTCCTTCCTTTTAATAAACACACTTTCCATTTCATACACTTATCTTTGCAGATTTCATTCTGTAAATTCTGAAAACTTCCAATTTTGTTTTCCAAATCCTGTTGTGGAAAAATGAGTTGGTGATCTGCATGTCATCTACAGATGGGAGAGCTGAGGTACACCAAATTTGCTTTCAGTTTGTACTTATTTATTTTACTTAAGCTGGTGAAAGAACTTCTTCCCTTGGCAATTCATGAAGCTTTTTTCCACTCTGATCAACCCATTTGGTTAGTATGCTATTGTGAAAAATAGATTGACACACCTATTGTGCTCTTCTTTCTAATATCGCTTGAATAGGAGCATCATGATTACATTTGCAAAAGGTGACTGTGTTTTGATGAAAATAAATCAGCACAGCTTCATCACAAGCCACCCATTTAGTCATCCAGATGCAAGCCCAACCTGGTGAAATGTATTTTTAATTTTACAAAAACATTTAGAAAGCTCTCGTGAAGCACTCCATACAGAGATGATTACTGCTGTTCTGCAGGTAGCATTCTAAATGTTGATTTTTAAAGCACGCATTCTAGCCAAGTACTCAGGGTACGCATTTTTTTTCTGCTTCTGCTGCTGCTCAATACTGACCCTTTTTGCCCTTTCACTAGAATGCGGGAACATGGAACAGACATCAGGGCCAAAAGAGAATTTTAAATTAAACACAAGAGACTCCTAGGCAAAGGACTTCAGTAAGAATATTCTGCAGAAAATTAAGACTGCTCTAGGAGTAATGTTATTTTAGTGCTCCAGCTTAAGCTACGCCACAACTAAATCCGCAGATGCAAATATATCTCAGCCTCAAACACAAGACACCTGATTTGTTAAGGTTGTGCTGTACCATATCAATAATTCAAGGCACTTTGCAGCTGAGAATCTCTGCTGCCAAGGGGAGCACTTGTTAAGTGCTATTGCAGCAGCTTCCATTCCTTGGTCTCTGATCAGAAGTGATCCCACTATCGAAGGAGGGGGGTATTCATCTCTCTGTTTCACCATAGTATTAATGAGGAAGGGAGGGAGCTCCAGTCCCGTCCACTCTCCTTCTATGCTCCAACAAACATATTACTGTCAATAAAGACATTTCAGCTGCCTCCTTCCTTTTTCCTGATAAGCGAGAGAAAGGTTGTTTACCAGTAAAGGTGTAAGAATGAAATTTAGAATAAGTAGGCTCAGTTTCATCTCTATCAGAAACTTCCTCTGACATCCTAAATAAAACATTTAACACTTTCCATCAGCCACTAAGAGCTTTTCCCTCCCTTATCTCCCCATGTGTTTTTTTTGTGTTTTTTTTTTTTTTTTTAAATGAATTTTGGTACAAGCACCTCAACTCACTAGGCCTCTGTTCCCCATATCCAAAAATGGGGAAAACAACATTTCTTATTCATTAACTTTTATGAAGTATTCAGGTATTATAGCAGTGGAAAGCATACTACAGAAAGACCATTGCTTTCATACCAAAACAGAACCACAGGATCTTTTGGGTTGAAAAGGACCCCTAAGGTCCACCTAGTTCTAACCCCCTGCCTTATAGCTTATTATTGTTTATTCCATCACTTTGCCTCAGCTTATCCTCAGGGAGTTTCTTTGGGAAATCCTCTTTTCATTTTATTTTCTCCAAAGAATATTTACTTAATTCTGATAAGGGATAAATTAAGTAAAATAATTGGATCAAATTAATCTCGACTGTAATGCCATTGTTGCCATTGTATTTACCCCCCAGTTGCTTTTAGCCCCTTAGGCAACTACATTATTTGACCTGCCATCTTTACAGTCTATGTAAAACCATTTCATTATAGGATGATCTGAAAACTCCATGATCTAAAGGTTTTGAATTGTGTCCTTACAAGTAAACATAAAAGCAAACTGCTCCTATACAACATCTCTCTTTATGTCTCATATTTCTGCCATTTACCTGGTCTCTGGGCAACATGTCAATAATTTAGGTTTATGCAGCTCTCCCAAAGCCTTTTATTTACATTTTTGGTGGCATACTGTTAATCAAAATAATAGTTAGCCTTCGCTACTGTTTTCTAGATATTTACTTCTACTCAAGTTAGAATTACAAATGTTGTCCCCAGATCTGCTTACAGAAAGCCAAAAATCCTAAAAAGCTTTTGGATTGCCAGAAAGTCTGTTGTATTAGAAATTAATGTAAACAGTATTTAACTGAGAAAATAAAACCCTCATGTACCACAATAATGCTCATTTCCTTCTCGCATTTAGTAGTTTAAAATAACTTACAGAAGTGCTGAAGAGATCCACTTAGTAACAAAGGACACTCAAAAAACAGAAACCCTTATTAACATCTCTAAAAAAATTAGCTTCTTAGTTCTGCTAGTCTAACACATGATTTCTTATTGGAATGCTATGCTAAAAACATGAAAGTTCATGAACCAAGGCAGGAGTACATAATAAAATTAACAGATCAATATCTTCTACAGCACAGAGTCACTATTCAATCCAAAAGCAACAAACAAAATAAAGAACATGCCATTCTGTTTTATTTCATAGTGAAAACAAAGTTAATTTGAGAATGAGTTGGGGGAACACACAGCTGGAAAGCAGAGTTACCAGCCCCAGGAAATTCAGGGAAATGTAATTGAGAACAAATTATCTCTTTAATTACTTTTGACCAAATCAATAAGAGCCACAGAATAGAAAGCATGATGACTGCCACCTGGTAGAGGACAAAACAAAAACTGAAAGTTACTACAAAGCTCGGTCATGTTAAGACCAATGAACTTTTCTCTTACAGGAAGAAAGAAAAAGAGTTAAGGATATTGGTTCAATAAATAAGCAGTGCATACAAAAGTTAATAATTGATCCTGGCCAACACACACTGTTCTCAGCTGTGAAGACTGTTAACACTTTACTTGAATTTCAAACTGTCCAGTCACCACTTCAGGATTAGCAAAACAAAAAGCACCACCTGTTTCTTTCTGAACTTCTGCAGTTTCTCCCACACTTTCTTTTTATCTACCAAACAGCAATGTAGGAATTATTTGCTGTTGCAGTTTAAGGCATAGTGCTTATTCTTGTATTAATAAACAGATCAAGATCCTACATCTCCTTTGGCTTTGTTCAACAGACGAGTAGCAACAGTCACACCTGGAGGTCACAGAGGTGTAGCCAAACACAGCTGGCTTTCAGCACAATCTGCAAGCAAGGCAGAGATGGAGGGACCACAAGGGCTACTCTGGCATCCAAGAGCAGTGAAGACTCCAGAACCTGTTTACCTGTAGTACCTGCAGGGTCCCCATTACTACAGCAATTTACCACCTAAAGTATTAATGGTCACAATATGCTGGTCAGTATATATGTCAGTCTGTATATATGAAGGATGAAGGTACAACCAGGTAAGTGACTTGTCCCTGGTCACACAGAATACACACACAAAGGGCATGGAATTGAAAGCAGGTCTCTGAAGCTCAAAAGCTCACCTCTTCACTTGAGCTAGAAGTCTAACTCCACAGTCTGACTCAATCTTTCAGCACATCTGACTATCACTAAAGAAAACGAAAAGAGGCAGATTTCTGAATATCTCCTTTTTTCTCAACCAGGTTTTAATTTAATATGCCACAACTGTTGATCATGTGGATGCTGAACATCAAATTAAAGTGAATACCAGGTGTACTGTTAGCACCTCGCTCTCTTCCCTTTTCTCTGTGCCCTCCACCACTCCTCATGGACCTTAAGGTCTTCAGTTTCAAGCAGTTCCTTTAAAAGTCTTGGCATTCATATGTGAGCAGGACAGTGTAGTTACTCCATGAGTTTACAGAGTAAAAGAAATTGTATTTTGACATGAACTTCCCCTCCTGCGCCCCCCCCCCCCCACAAGCCTTCTAGTCAGGAGTTACTTTAACTTGCAACAGCAAAAGACTGCAAAATGCTAAACTGGCTCCAGAGACTGAGACAAAGTAAAGCAATGTGCAACAATCTTCACGCTGCCCTGTGCTGACTGAAAGGCTTAAAAGAATGTTTCACAGAAGTGCAGTTAGAATGAATAAAAACAGAGGCTCTACAAACAAACAAAAAAGTAAAGGCAGCTTTGGACAATGGAGATACCTCACCTGTTTTTAAATAGCGAGCTGTCCTTTTGAGCTGTAGCATTTCCCTAGCAGTAACTGATTACTTCTTCCCCTCCTGCCCAGCTTATACCTTAAAACCATATACAGAGTAAGTCCTTCACTCAGGGGGTAATTCGTCATTCCACTTCGCCAATGCCAATTTAATGTGTAATCCTTATACACTGGACAGAAGAGGCAGGGCAGTGATGAAGGAACAATCCAGCGAATAAAGTGCATGAAGATTTGGGCCTTTTCTTCTCAAAGGCCACAGTCGTGTTAGCAAGAATTTCAGAATAATTCTTAATTCAGTATTACAGCACTTTTCCCCCGTGGCAATATATGTCATGTTTTTGAATAGGTCTGATTCAAGGCAGACATACCAAAACAGTTGATTTGTTTTTTCAGTGAAACAGACCTGACTTCTACGAAAAGAACCATCACTGGCCCAGAAAAATCTTCAGCACAACGAGCTACTTCCTATATCATTGTCAGACCTACCATGGAAAAAATTCAAGTGACAATGTCTTACAGACATACACTGAGATACGTTATACAGCCCGAGGTAAAAGAAACTCACTTCAGAGTCTTTCAAGTTGCTGTAGCCCATTTAGAGAACAAAGATTTGGGGCCAAAAGCAGTACCATTACTGCATCTATTCCTCCTGAAATACATTATCTGAGAAACAGTGGGAACAAACATGCAACACTCCTACTGGTTTTGTCAATAAATAGCAAATCTCATTCTGTACAGACTTAATTGAGCATTTTTCATAATATCTACATTCATTTCAAACTCCAACAACAGAAGAAAACACATTATAGTACAATATGACAAACTTTATAGCACAATTTGCTCAAACAACAGCTGGCCTACTACGTCAGAAGGAAAGAAGGAAAGAGTTGGCTGTGTTTTCTCAAGCACATTGTTTCAAACAAGCTAGGATATTAGAACTTCCTTGATCTTAAGAAAGAAGGTTTTTTTTTGTAGTAGGTATGAGGACACAAAAACTACTGAGAGAATGAGCAACTAATTATCCTGAAGCTGGCCTGTAGAAGGAATTGGGGATGCATAAGCAAGCCCAGCTTTGCCTCATGCAGAGTTCAGAATTATCAGTTTTATGTGGCTGATTTTACTGATGTCTTAGGAAAACCTGATAGCTTACGTTCATAAGGTTTATTAGAATTCAGTTCCTGTAAATGAGTAAAAATTTTAAGGAGGAAATTTTTCCAAGCCCTTTCTTGTACTTTGAGTCAAATTACTAGCTGCTAGGCTCCTGATTATGGAAGCCAGCTGTGTGTCCACCTAGCACTTATTTCTGGAATGTCCCAATTTGGAGGTATATATACATATATTTAAAAAATAGTATACATTCTCTACGTTACTTAAATTTTCCAATACTAATTGCACTACTACAGAGTTACACTCAGGAGAGGTAAGAGAATCATCTAGGATCAGTGCATATGGGGCAAACAGGGCAGCTGTTTGGGACACACCAGCCTCCTGCAGCAGCCACAGGGGGGTTCCTGGACTTCCAACTTAGCACACTGTCATGCCACCTGAGTTGATTCCTCTTTTGAGCAGCTCCCATGTAGATAAAGTCTGAAAGCTTTCTAATGTGAATGATGACTTCAAATCCTCAGAGGGGAGTAAGGTGTAATCTCTGGGCAGCCTGATGCCAACATGGCTCACGCCCTGCATGTAAGACCAAGGTGATTTGCAGAAACTTCTTAAAAGGAGGACGGGCAGGACCAGTGGGAGCTTGGAACTGCAATGACATGGAAAAACATGTCTGTTGCATAAAGTGTCTTTAGCTTCCAGAGCTCTGTGCCACTCATTATTCACAAATAGCATCTACAAAACTTTAAGCTCTGCAGTCAAACATTTATTTTGATATCACAACTAACAACTTTGGGGAAAAGTGGTCACTGATGTCTGTAATCTTGAGCTTTTTTGGGGAAAAAAGAAGAAAACACATTATATCCAGTTCAGGGAGAAGGAAGGTTGTGGGGATTCTTCTCTCTGCCCCCCCAGACAGAGAAGACTCACTGACTAGGAAATATAAAACCCTACAAAGGGTAGAGAAGTTTAGCAACAATAATTCTCTTCTGCCATCGCAGCACTTTATAGTATTATTAAAAGGGATGCAGATTGCTAGCTATGCCTGGAAAGATAATATTCTAATGCACAAATTCCTATTAGAAATTCTCTCCTCTAAGAATTCAGACACGTTAATCAGAATCTCTAAACTGACTGACAAATACAATGTTGGTTGGTGTTACTCTGCATGCGGTGCTATACCTAATTTCAGGATATGACCTTCCATATGGGGTAGGCAGACAATGAGAATAATATAGTATGATCATTATGGAGTTTATCTATCATTTTAATTTTGAAAGACAAAACAATTTGAAAAAACTTCTGTATTTATTTTGCACACTGTCTAATCTTTTGGATATTCCAAATCATACTTTAAAAAACTCAGATGATTGAGTTGGTATAATGAGAAATTTAATGACCTGTAAAATGAACAGAGCGCATCTGCCAGCCCTAAAAAAGTCATCTTTTCACCACATACACATCACAATATGGGACTGACAGTTCTAGTCTATTTTTCCAAGCAGCCACTCTTGTTACTTCCTTAAAACAAATATGGATTTAAAAATGCTGACATATTTCTTCACATTTTTCCAGTGTTTTCAACTTTCAGAAGGAACATTCAAAGAGTATTCGCTGGTTACGATATACACGGACATTCTACCCACCTAAACTGAAAACAAACGTTACAAGTAAAAAGATAAGCAACTTCTGAACCATTGGTAATTTCACTCAAGTCTATGTTTTTTAAAGGGTCAAACTCTGCTGGAATAAAGTTCCTGACTAAATTTACATTTTGACAGGGATAAATACAGTCCATACCATGACAGCAGCATGAAGGGTACCCACAGTCCAGCTGGCACCAACTTTGTCCATCACAAACACGGACCACATCAAGAAAAGAATTATTAGCTATGTTTTTTGCAAGATCAGAGTACCCTTTAGCTCTAAGACAAAGCCCTAAGTGCCCTTGATAGCTACATTAAGGTCCTAGCAAACAGCTCTGTATGGGTTTTAGGCATAACATACTGAACAAAAAAGGGATTTTTAGTAACTCATACTAAAACACTAGCAAGCTTGCACACCTCACTTATATCTGGTGTTGGCTGGCTCATCATATGAAGCTAACTAGCATTCTTTCATAGATTTGACTACATTATCTGCTAATAAGCCCTATACTATTTTATCTGTGACTTAAAAGAAAAAAAAATGGATTAATATTTAGGAACTCCCAAATTGCTAACATTTGACACAAATAAGGGAGTAAGCCACAGCTAAGCCACAAAAACTTGACTTTCCAGAGGACAGCTATTTTCAGAAACGTTTTGTGATAGCCATGCCAGCTGCACACACAGACTGCATTGCATCTGTGGCCCATTCTCCTTAAGCACTGTCTTTGTTTTGATTTCCTATTTTGTATTCCATTAGTTTTAGGGCTGTATGTCATTCTGCCATTAAATCACTGTTTTCAAGCAATAGTGTCTTCTAGTTGACCTCAGAGCAAGACAGGACAAAGACTTCCATTCATACAATTTGCCAGTACAGCCAATAGGTGATGGAAAGCCTTGCTCTAGAGCCCGTATCTTACATAGCCAACTCATTCTGACTTCCCAGTTACTGCCACGCACCAATTCAGACCTCAGACACCTCATGTAAGTGATACAAGCTAACAGTATTTGATGAGAACAGCTAGAAATGAAATACCCAAAAGGAGAAAAAGTTACACACAGTATTTTACCAGAAGCAACTTGTTTAAAACAGAAAGATTCAAATGCTTCTGATGAGCTAAATGAAATGGCAAGGTGCCTATTTAGAAAACAATTTTTTTTTCTAATTATTATTTTTTTTTTTTTTAGAATCTGCATTCACTAAAAGATGAACTAAACTTACTGTCAAGCAAGGGTGATTTCTGAATGTCAGACAGCAAAGTTGAATGAATTCAGTACTTCCAAGCCTTTAGAAAAAAGCCAGGAGGAAAAGAAAAAAAAAAAAAAAAAGCTTTGTTCTGACGAATCTGGAAATGGATCATTAGGATACAGCCAGGGTGTAATTTCTCATTTTTCATGGATTAGCATCATTGTTTGCAGTGCAGGCTGTTGCATAGTGACACAAGCTCTATATAGGGTGACAAGAAACACACCCAAACAATTTCAAGAACACAGCAGTGCCTCAAATAGGAGCTTAAAGTCAGTTTATTTTACAGAAATCCACCTCTGAGCTTTGCCAATGAACGAAGGCAGCATTTCTCAGGGCAGAGCTCGCGGGTGAAGTGCCTGAGAACCCTCCAGCGACGATACAGCTGTCTGCATGGAGGATTCAGCTCCCTGAACTGTGATGAGCAATTTGTCTCACAGCTTTGATCTGCTGTCAGTTTAGCAGATACTGACCCCAAGAATTCATTTCTAACATTTCAGGGGAACCTAACCAAAAACAATTGAAGCAGCATGTGGTATACCTGTAGTTAACCTATCACCTGCTGATGGTGGTAAAAGAAAAAATAAATGTGCTTCTGTTATATGACAAAGGATTTCAGTTTCTTGAATGCTTAAATATTTGAGCCCAACACATAAAGCATCAACAAGGTAAAGCAGCATAAAGGTCATCACTGAAGTAAATACATTAAGGATGAAGGATTGCAGTGCAAGGACTGCTCTAACAAGTGAAGAACCACACAATTTCATCCCCCCAGAAGCTCCACAGGCATTAGCTCAAGGCCAAAGACACAGCAAAGCGCACTCATTGGGATGAGAAAGGGCCAGAGACTTCAGTGGGCTCTGTAATTTACTGTAACCTACCTTTAATTGCAGCACAGAAAACATTACCAAAAAAACAAACAAAAACAAACACGCACCAGTTTTGCAGTCTCTTTAGTGCAGAGATGTAGACTGTTACCTGGAGCCCAATGCAACATAGTGAGAATTTGCCTTTTATGAGTTAAAAGGTAAAAATTATCCTTAAAGTTAAAATTAGTAATGGATGCAGTATACAAATGAGCGATTAAAATTAACATCACAACTGCTTCATGAAGCACCTTTTGACCCATAAATGAAATTGTGTGGATGTGAATGAAGTCAGATCACGGTCTGGCAGTGTTTCACCTGAGGAACTGTGCCTTATTCCATGATTAACCCACAGAGATAGGTAGAGAGATGGAATATCTGAGGATTGTACACTAACAGGGACTTCAGAATCCTTCTTTCATAATGCTCAGATTAGCACAGAGGCCATGAAAACCTTTTAGCTGTAAGTCATTGAGGAATTATGTCAAAACCAGTCTTAATACATTGGAGAGGACAAAAAACAGTGTTCCATAACAGTACCCCAAACAAAGTCAATGCCCAGTTTCCACACAACGTAACTCTTTTTTCCAACCAAAAGAATCCACAATAACATTACAGCTCCTACCTCTTTTCCCTGTATCCTGCTTTTGAGCCCTTATGTAAAGTGTGACAGTTATATAGCTACCCAATTAACTTCGCTATTGTCCCCTAAAAACACTCTCCATCTTTGCTCTCCTTTTGTGCAAATGGCATAACGTTAATTTAATGGAAAGGCCACATTATACTACAAGGAGTGTAGTGACACTCCATTATGTCCTCCCCCTGCTTACCACCCTCCCCCCATTGCCTCTGTGCATTTAACACTTCCCACGGACATCACATGAATAATGAGAAGTGACTCTAGCCACACACAGGGCTGTTTTCTACTGCTTGTAATTTAAGACATCATTCTACAGTCTCAAGGAAAGCAAAATACCATCGATCTGATTTTGTACACAAAAGGTTGTCCTTTGTAAGTAAAATTCAAGCTTTAAACCCTATAATTTCCCCCTCACTACTGACCACCTTCATTTGCTTTGCCTGCAGGAGAAACTCCAATTTCAAAATTCGCTTCAACATTTCCACATTCTCATCAACTTACCCCAAAGTTGTTTCTCTCTGTTATGAGAAGGATACTTTCTCCTCTGCTCTTCTTCCATGCAGAATCTGGGGGGAATTAGCATGCTGTCCTGGCTAAACTTGTTTAAATTGTTGTCTGCCCATCTGAGCTTGCCTTCCCTTTTTCTACTGGATACATTATTCTTCATGACTCTATCCTAAACACTCAGGTAGTATTGCTCTGCCAGCCATGGCTAGCCACAGCCTGCTGACATGGCCCCTACATTCTGCAAAACGTTTTTGGCATCATTTAGGTTGTGCAACTGATCTCTATATACACGTCCTTCCTACAAACAAGCACAACCCAACCTATCCACAAACTTAGTCCTACACTACTACATAGTTCTTTTTTTTTTTTTTTAAATGTGGCTATAAAAATTTCCACATTGTTCATGCTCCCCCTCCCCTAATTAAATAACTACTTCCTACTAGTGATCACATGCACAGAGAGGTTCATAAAAAATGCCACATACAAAAAAGAGCGCAGCTTTTCCTATCTAAAATGTTTTCTTACTTTCCCAGTATGCATTTCTGACATAGCTCCACTGAACATGGCATTAGGGAAATCCTCCACTGCCCAGTAAGATCAGCATTAACGCTCCTTTGTGCTCTCAGAGCAATACAGAGGAACATAAACCAGAAACTCATCCATGAATTACAAGCAGTGTTAACCTTAGTGTCCACCGCAAGTTCTAAACAGAATAAATTGCACCCACAAACAGTGACAACCATTTATTTCTTACATAGCACTTCCAGTTAAATCTCAAAGTGTTTTATGAAACATCTTTTTCCCCATTCTCACCCCAAAATAACCATTTGACCAAGTGCTTCCAGATAGCAAAGGACACTTAATTGGCCACATTTGTGGGGAGCACAAGATTCTTCAAATGGGATGAAGAGTCTATTCCTTTCATTCTGTAACTTACAGAGTATTTGTATGCACTATTTAGGAGAAACAGACATTAAACCCACTAAAAAACTTCATGTTTTGAATATTTACAGGGAAACATCACCTTTCAAACGCACTTCTCTCCTGCCCCAGGCACGGTATTGCAGATCGATTCCCAAAGCTAGGTGAGCAATGCAATTTGCTAAAATGACAACTGAAATGTAATCACACAAGTGTAATGCACCATGACTGTACCAGCAGCCTGGCATTTGGCAAGTTTACTAAAACCTTAATAACAATGCATTATTACATTTGCTATGCTTCCCCTAATTCATTATGGAAGCAGCCTTTAGGAATAGAAATTGAACTTTTGAAACTGATTAGACTGTTTTGCATTTAATAGCACAGAAATTGTGTGGACCACGCGGGTTAGCTGCTATTCCAGAGATATGTCAAACTCATTCAGCAATCATAAAGCTTTCATTTCTATCGCACACAGCATTCTCCGGTAGTTCTGCTCAGGTCAGGAGTACCACCTAACATCTAATATTCATGTCATAAAGTAAAGCCAAATTAAAAAAACATCAGTTTTGGAAACATATTGCCCTGATCTCCAGTCTCACTTGTATCACCATTTTTGTGTTTCACACTCTAAGAGATAAAACAAGGAGTCCTGTGAGAACAAGCAAGAGCTCAGGATCAGATAATTCTTCACTGTAGTACCAGCGTCACTGTTTTCTATATGCAATTAGCTAAGATAAATCACTTCTATGATTCTGTTGAAATTTCACACTGTCTGAAGTTCCAAGATATTTCTGAAGCTTCTTCTAAAGCAAATCTAAATCATAACTAAGTTTTCTCTTTTTATTTAACTTCTTTTGTTTTTAATAAAAAAAAGACTAAAGCACAGCATTTCTTAGATGCATACGTGAGACCTGGGTTCATCAAATGACCACAGATTGGTTACCCAATTCAGAAAGCATTAGGAATGCCACTGAATCCGCGTGATCTGGCCAGACCAGCTTCCCTATTCTGGGGATACTGGTAAGACAACCACCACTAATGTTTTCCTGCTCTTCCCAGAGCGATAAGGAATTATGACTGACCTTCACATGGCTGGCAGCAAAAAAGGTTCCCTACATTCTAAATTCTGCCTTGCAATACATTTTTTCAGTCTTCTGGGAAGTGAGGTATTAGATTGGAAACTGACGGATCTTTAACTGGAGCAGTAACAAATAACATCAGTGTAATTTCTCTCTTGAAAGAAATTGCTCCATTTTCTTCTCCAGTTTCCAGCTTAAAACCTTTCATTGCTGATGCTGTTGTCAGTCTTATCTGGTGATCTATTTACCTAAAGCACACAATTACAGTATAGATTTTTATGACAAGTACAGAGCAGGCTTTGACACTAATAACACTGAAGATTTTGTGGACTTGGATTGTTTTTAGGGCTTGGTCAGGAAAGCCAACTTTCTCCCACATAAAAAGTCAACAAGTCACTGCAGAGGTTTTACAAATTAATTTGTCATAGCAATTAAGGGAAAGAAGCTATATAAACATGATAAAAGATGACTAACATCACCATGCATTGTTACATTAAAGAATAAGAAAAAAAACCTTTAACACGTTGCTCTGAACACTTACAAAAAAAAATCAAAAATACTGTCTGGAAAGCTACACTCTTTGACTGTTAACGAATCAGCGCTGTCTGCAATGCATGCCCGACCTTTGAGAATGGGGGGAAAAAACATCTCAGACAAAACTAACTTGCAATTATTTGTAAGGGAAGCTTGAAGGGTTCCATCACGCTATGTGGGCACGGACACCTACTGACAACGCAGAACCAGGCAGCCACTCCCTCCCAGGCCAGGGAATTTTGATAGGCAAGAACTTAAAAACTGTCGGGAAGCTGCTCTGGTTAAAATGCATGACCCATTCAACTTCTCAGGATACTTCTCCAGTTGCTGAGCTTCCCCCCTCCCTCTGTGGTACCGCTAGAAGTTTGGAAGGGGGTTACTTTGTTCCATCAGGCTGCACGGGAAAGAAATTCTTTCACTGCATGGACCCAGCTTTACTTAGTACTTGTATTGTAAGACAGATGCTGTACTCCCCGTGTGACCACAGGACAGCAGAGTTTCCAATGCAACAGAACTTTCAAATACCAGGCTTCAGCTGTCAAATTTACTTAATACAGACACAAAAAGCATCAATGAACATATCGCTTTTCTAAACACGTTTGTTGTCATCACGTATATGTATAGAAAGGATTTTAAACATGCAATTACTACATATCCAACGTCCACATCATTTTGTGTAACTACCCCAGCACACTTATTACGCAAATATTTTTAGCTCTTAAGATCTTATTTTTGATAATACCAGCTTACAAAGTGTAATCTGCTGGCAGATATTAGCACACCCAAGTCCCATTGAACCCACAGGCCTTTTATCATCATCTTGCAGTTTACGAAAAAAATTTATTCACCACTGCAAATCATCAGCTGTAGTTCTTGCTGAGGAAAACATTAACTCAGAAAGCAGAGATGAGTACAAATGCAATAATTAAGGAGAGCATGTTTCTTAACACTAGGAATATTATGCTCTCAGACACCTGTAATTAGACACATCCAGTAGACCTACAATCTTTTCAAGGTGTTCTGAATAGCACAGAGACTGCTGGGGTGGGTGGCAATGGGGGTAAAAAACCCATAACCTGTGTTTTTGCTATATATGAAGTATTTTTCAAATAGGCAGTAGGAATACGTTGTTTGTTTGTTTTAGTATCTTTGAAAAAACACACTTAAATAGGTATCTGCAGAGTAGCTTCAGTAGTGAGACTTGGTGTATGAACAGCATGAAATTAAGGGTTTTCCCCAGTCTGTCCTGATGGAGGGAAGCCAAAAACTGGTCAGATTCAGTACCAAGAAAGCGTTTAGATTTTCTAACTCAGTAACCAAATTCCCTTTAGGGAAAAATAAAATAGTTAGCCTGGTATTTCAAGACTATCTAATGCTTTGAGCCACGTTCTCCGCAAAAAGGAAGGATGTGCAATTATATCCCCCAACAGCTTCAGCTTCATGCATCTAAAGCACAAATCACACAACTACACATCTAGTGGTGTAACCAGGACACTAAGCCTAACCCTAATTACGACCCTAAAAAACACATACAGCACCACTTTCTCCCATCAAAAAGTGCTCCCCACAGAAGCCTTTGGGTACACCTCAACTCCCTTTGGGAGCCTTTACTCACACAACACAACAGTGCCTTCTCTCCTGTTCCTGCCTACCCTAAATAACAACCATGCTGCTTCTGTAGCAGCTGCCAGAGAGTATCCCTTGGGCACCCCATTAGAAGGCGCAGGCTCAAAGTCGCAGGGACCAAATGTGCAGATTGTGGGCTGCAGAGCCAGGAGTTACTCCTCTCTGTGCACAGAGACCACAAGGAAAACTGCTCTCTACCCAAAGGAGCACAGAAAACTCAGGTTGCTCCAGATGTCCTTGCATGAAGCAACGGCAGAATGGAAAGAAAATGGCACAATGCTCCAGTCTCATCTCAAGGATCAGCAGCTTGGTCCTTGTCCTTGGGGTTTAATGATTCCAGCTGCATTTAAAAGCAACTTGAGATAGAAAAAGACCCAGGGAGTTCACAGGTATGTAGCACCATGGAGACCAGGAGAAAATAACAATGTTCACAAACACAGGCACTCCAAGCTAATCCTGTTAGACCTTCCAGAAACTGAAATATGGACACAAAATAAAAAAGAAAATAATTAATCCATCACCACCACCAAAGCCATCCGTACCTACATGAATTGTCTCACAAACACATTACTCTTCATACCCTTCTTATGCTCAACTTTGAGCTTTGTGCCCTCCCCTTAACCACCACCATTTCTCATCCCTGCCTTACCCCTGTTATCCTCATGCCCTCAGCACGATTCCTCTCCTTCAAGGACCTCTCAAGATGGATCTCGTACCTTGCCCCGAGTATTCTCCTTTAAGTATGCTCATTATCCTACACTTTCCTTTTCGTTCATTAATCTGCTATCATCTTTGCTCCATTTTAATTGCTCTCATGAAGAACTTTAGAGAAATTACGAAAATCAGTTCCCAAAATCATAATACACGTGTCAAAGAGGTTACACTTTACCTACAAAGACCCTACTTCTATCAAATATAAAAGCAGATCACAATTACTGACAGAAAGGCATAGAATATTTCAAACACTTCATTAAACAGAAATAGTCATTCTTCTCCCAGGAAGTAGGGGTATGCAAAGCACTTAGGAGAAAAGCCTCCTTGATTTTTTATTTTAAACACAAACAGGAAAGTTGTGCCTACCTGCGCGAGCTGTCCCAAGGAGTAGAGGGTAAGTTTCTTTGGGTCTGTGTATAGAATCTCACCAAGCTCCCGGTATGGCTTCCCCACGGGGGTGAAGTGTCCCTGTGTGAATTGCTTTTGCCTCCTGTGGTAGTTTTCCCAGAACACTTGTTTTCTTGAAGGCTCACTGCTTCTGTAAATCGTCCTGCTTCTGGCCAAGACCTTCCCTTCCTTCTGAGCAACGCCAGGCAAAGCCTGAACGCGCACAAAATCCTGAGGGTTCAACACCCTAGTGGCTGCCAGCACCTTAACCCCACCGGTTTTAGCAGAGTCTGGCAACAAAGGTGCCTTGGGCCTGCCACTTTTACCTGTGCTGTTGGCCACAGGTGCCTCAACTTTGCTGCTCTGAGGCGCACCTGGTGCTGGCATTGCTCCTGAAGGGTTATCGCTGTGTTTTAACTCCCTATGCTATCAATAATTCCACTTTTCCAGTCATGAAAACAAACACCTGCTGCCCAAACCTCCAAGCGAGCTTTCTTCCTACCCTTCTGAGGTGTAACACCGCAGCATCCACGGACTAACACCACCTTACCCCTCACTCCCCCTCACCCTGCAGAACGAACCCTAAACCTCAGGGGACCCCAAAACCCAACCTGCCTCCTGGGGAGCACCCGGCGCACCCCTCTGAAGGGCTCCACCTCACGGAAACTTTATTTTCCACCGTTTTCAGCCTCCCCCTGCCCACAACCCCTCACGCAGCGAGCCCCTCACCCCTAACCCCTGTGGGGGAGCCGCCTGAGGACCGGACCCCCCCTCAGCCCCGCCACCCCCTGAGGCAGCCCTGAGGCGGCGCCGCTGCCGCGAGGAGCCGCGCGCCCGCCGTCACCCGGGAAACGCCGCGAGCACAGCGCCCCCCCCCTCCCGCCGTGCACGCGCCCGAGCAGCAAACGTTGCACGGGACCGCGCGCGAGGGGCCGAGCAGTGAGCATTGCACGGGGCCATGCACGAGGGGCCATGCAATGAACCCGTTGCATGGCTGAGGAACGAGCTTTGCACCAAGGAGTTTCTCCTTGGCCGCAGCACGGTCGTGGCTGTTTGCAGCTGAGAAGAAACACCCCCATGCCTGGTAGCTGCCACAGCTGTGAGAAATACCACAGCAAGGTTCTGACAACTATGGAAGTGGGATTCGGAAGCAGCATTAATGCCTAAAAATGTGCTTCTGCACCAACACAACGATGCTTCTGCATCTGAAAAAAAAGATGCTTGATTGCTCTTGCAGGCTGCAGTGCTGTTGTGCTTTGGGGTTGTGCCTAATGTGTGCCCCACTTTGTGCTGCTGCCCAGTGCATGCTTGTTTTTTTATTAAAACAACAACAACAAAAAAACAGCCTCAAAACCTTGAAAATCTGTGGTTTGGGGGTCAGCACATGAAGGCATTTCCACAGCAGGTGCTGGGTGCAGCCTTTGCCTGTCTCTCGGGCATGTTTCTCTCCCACCCTGTTCATTGCCAGCTCCCATTCCACAAGGCATTTGGGGACAGACAGGTATGCATTTATTCCTCTTTTCCTTCCATGTCATTTCTCTGTCCAACTTACAATTTTTGGTGGCAATTTAACAGCTTTTACCAATTACAGCCCTATCTTCTTCTCTGTTGCTGCTGCAGAGGAGGAGGTTACGCTCGTCACCGCTGTCCTCAGTGTTTGCTGTCACCGCCTGTAAGGCTATTTCTTTTCATTTTGTCCTTAGCTTTTATTTTCTTACCCCTCAAGGACAGCCATAGATACGCCAAGCTGTTCCTGAGCTCAGCAGCCCTTTGGTTTTGGCAGCTTTGTGGGAGCAGCCTCCTCCTTCAGTCCTCACCCTTTTCTCCACATGTCCATTTTCTCCACACGATAGCTGCGTCCCAGCTCCCAGCCTTTGGGAGCACCGACCACCCAGCCCTCATGAACTCCCTGGTGCAGAAAATGAAGAGATTTGGGGCCTCACGGGTGCTTTGGGGGGCAGGCAGCTCTCGGCTCCTTGCAGTGAGGCCGCTGTGGCCTGGCTCATGAGCGCTGCGCCTCACAGGCTGAGGAACCTGAGGTGCTGTCAGATCTCGGTCTCACAGCATCTTCGCTGCTCCCAAACCTCAAAGAAATCCTTCCAAAAAGAGATCCTTCCAAAAACAGCAGCCGCCCCCTCACCGGCACCGTCCTCCATTTTGTGCCCTGCGGCAGGCGCGGGGGGGAGTTTACACGAGGCAGAAAATGGAGGTGGGCGTGAAGATGCCCTGAGGATTGGGAGGGGACCTCGAGCTCCTGCAAAGCTGCCCAAACCTCACCCCATCGCAAAAGGAAAAGCGCCGGTGGTGGGCACACAGTTTGAGGATGGATTAGGATTATTTGAGGATGGGTTTGGATTATTTGAGGATGGATTCAGAGCCAGCTCTGCAGCTCTCAGGGGGTTGGTGGCCAAACACCACAGCCCCACGCCAGGGAAAATCCTACACGACCTTTAAGGTCCTTTGAGCTTCAGTGTACCCGAGTAGAATTCAAGCAGCGCAATTCCCCCCCCCCCCCCCCCCGCCATCTGGGTGCCACTTTAAAAGACATTTTCTCATATCATTGCAATTTCAGGAAATCGCACTGGATGGCTATGGAAATGCGAGATGCTTCCCCCTAAATTGTGCGGCAGCGTGAAGCATTTTAAGCCCCAGCTGCCGCTTATGAGATATTTTGACAGCTCACAGACGGCTTCCGAGAATTCCCCAGCCCCAGCACCACCACGCAGGCTGGTGGTGAGCCTGGCTTCGAGCAGTGCGGTCCCACTCAGCAAAGCCCTGTGCTTGGCTTTGTGGCGATTTCTGCTCATTTTATGCTTGTTTAGCTTTGGGAAGGAGGAAAATACTCCCTAGCAGAGCTCTGAACCCACTGCGAACCTGCTTTGAACCTGCTTTCCTAACTAGGTGAAGCTGCAGGCACGCACGTGTACATGTCAATGACTTGTACTGCCCGTCGATGCTCAGGCATTGATTTCCACCTAAAGGAAGCACCCAAGGGATGAATTGAGAGCTAACTGCGGGTCAGGGGGTTGCCTTCAAGCTCAGCAGCTGCATAAATAATGCAAGCCCGACCCCAAGCCAGTTCACCCAAACAGCTCCTGGACCACACGAGCAGATCTTTGGCCATCAAACCCCGCTGGGGGCTGGCCCTGCTGCCCCATGCTCATCACTTCGTGTGGGCCCCAGTCCCCCCCCAGCAGGACATTTCCCTCCTCCCTCGCTGGGAGCCATTCCTGCTGTTTTCTCCCCCAAAGCTAGCTCCTGATCACCGAGCAGGGATCGAAATGCCGAGCACGCCTCCCCGCAACTTGCGCTGATTTTCGGAAATTGCAGCCAATCAGCGTCGCTGCAAATTGGCCGCTTTTTTTGGCTCAGGCTTGATGCAAAGAGGAAAACAAATGGAGTTTTAAAATGCAGCTAATCAAGCTGTTAAAGAGAGGTTAATCCTAACGAATTAATCAGATCGCAAGGGGTCGGGAGAGGAAGGAGCAGGAGAGCCACCGGGCTTGGCTGTTCCTCAGGGCAATGCCATATTTCAGCAAGAGCATGGAGAAGGTGGTGATGCTCCTAGGGGGCAATGGAGAGCTCCAGGCTTTTCCCCATCTCCTGCAGCCAAATCCCATCCTCCTGCTGCCCATTGATCCTGGCCACCAGCTCAGCCAGGGTGTTCCTTGTGGGCAGAGCCCCCACAGGTAGCTCAGTGTGCTCGGGCATGAGGACTCAAAAATAACGAGTGGCAGTGAAAGGAAGGAGGTTTAAAGAGGGATATTAATGATATACACCGCTGTATACAACAGCATAATCGCAAAAAAATGTATTACACCCATTAAGTACCATTATCAATGCCTGGAGCTAATCGTTTCGACTTAATGAAACTAATTCATTTCCCTGTGCTGGAGCGACGTCCCTTCGTAGCACAAGTGGCAGTGATGCCACCAGCCCTGGTGCCCCAGCCACAGCCAGCACCGTGGGGCACCCTGGTGCTGCTGCCCCGTGCTCCCTGGCACCCTTGGTGTTAACTGTGGTGAGGAGCATGATGAGACCTCCAAAACTTCTCTTGGGAGGTGCAGGAACCCTAAGGTGCCCCCCAGCACCCATCTCAGGGTGCACATCCCACACCTCTTTCCAGACCAGAGGAGAAGTGACTTCAAGCCAACGCGGTCTCACTGCCACCAACTAAAAACCCTCAAAACCCATAGGCCCAGCTCTGTGTCACCTTTCGCTCCATCCCAGCAGCAGAAACACTGCAGCCTTCCCACGAGGCCAGGTCTTTGCTCCAGAGAGGAGCCTGGGGTCAGCACCAGCCTAGGAAAAGCACTCACTTGCACCTTGCTTTACCTTCACGCTGGAGATGGTTTAGCTTGATTTATTCCAATTAGTTGTGATTTTTTTTGTTCTAATGAGCTCTTCTGCAGGCTTTCTGTGCTTCATGACCACCCTCCTCAGCTGATGTAATGTGTTTCAAGGAGATTGCTTAATAAGGAGAGATCTCCAAGGCTGCCTTGGACAGGGGGCTTTTTGTTGCAAGATGAAAGAGGAAAAGGGAGAGGGAATTGGGCTTCTTGGGGGGGGGGGGGGGGGGATTGCTGCAGAGCATCTGTCTGCTACACCAAATGGCAGGACAGCCCTTAGTTATCTGTGGTGTTTCCAGAAGTCCTCCCGCATGGGTACAGCGCATTATTTGCTGGGGAAGGAAGCGGGGGTCCCTGGAAGGGGCTGGTGATGCTCCACAGGGTGGTAGCACAGGCTGGGAGCTGCTGCTGAAGTGCTCAGCCCCTGATTTAAGGCATGGAAAGGCACCTGGTTGTGTTATTTCTATGGCATCGGGTTCATTTTTATTATGGGAAAAGTAGGCATTTTTGCTTCTCTGTCCCAGTGACCATCGTGTGACAAAAGCACCTCTTTGGAGACATCAGGGAAAAAAAGGGAGATGAGATTTGCTCTGCAAGTAGAGAACAGGGATGCAGCAAAGCAAAGCCTCCAAAGGAGGAGGAACTCCAAATAGAAACATGAAAAAAAAAGTATGTAAAAACGATGTGGACTTCAGCAGAGGAAAACCAGAACCATCATGGGATGGTCTCTGGGGAGAAAAGGAACGGATTCATGCTGAGTGAGCCTGGGTTTGTGTGAGAGCCAGCCGGAAGCACGCTGAGGGATGCTCTGGGAAGGAAAAAACGCCCAAGGAGCCGCATCGAGCCCTGCAGTGACCTGAGCAGGGCAGGGGGGAGCCAGTAGGGGGTGAGGGGCACAGATTCCCCTCAGCCACAGGACAACAGGGGCCCTCCGAGGATGCCTGGTGCCTCCAGCCCTCCCCGGAGCTGCCTGTGTGCTGCTTACCCTGCCCCGCGTGCTGCCAGCCAAAAGCGATCAGTTCAGCTTTTTGCTTCCATTTTTGGGAAACGAATCCTCGGGGACACGCACGGAGCTTGCCTCATCCCCGGGGGGGGGAAAATGTGGGACACCCCTCGGTGCTCCCTGCATGGGAGGCCCCACGCCAGAGCAGGTATTAAGCCACAAGGGGTAATACGCCGTGACACCATAAAATGCAGCCTAATTGCAACGAGGCCATAAAAACATAATGTAATTGGAGCGGCTATCGCAGTGTTTTGTTATGGGGCTGATGGTTTCACAGCCTCAGCTCACCCAGGGGCTGAGGACAGACAGAAAGCCCTGGGCATGGGGCCGAGCTGCTGGAATCACGCCGCGGCGTTTCCAAACCTGTTCCTCCACCTGCTGAAGCACTCGGAGCAGTATTTATTTTTAAAGCCTCCCTCGCTGCAGCGATCAGACAGTACTTAAAAAAAAAAAAAAAAAGTGTTGATCTGCACCTATTTTGTTGGCATGGGGTTCCCGGAGGATCCAGCAGCTCGAGGGGGTGCTCACCAACGAGGCCCCGGCAAGCTGCCCCTGTTAGGGGGCTGTGTTGCCGATGCAGCCTCAGCTGGTAAGGAATTACCACTGGTGCACTTCACAGCATTGTTTCTAAGGTGTTATTAAGGAGTTCCTTGGGAAACAGAACCAAATAGACCAGGAGGTGAATAAAGAAATAAACCACTTTCCCCCAGCTGCAGATGAGCAGGAGGGAACGCTGCGAACAGAACCCAGCTGGGCAATCCCTCACCACCCCCCAGGGCAGTTTGGGGACATTTGCTGGGTTTTAGAGGCTGAATCACATGCTCCCATTTCACCAACACCCACCCAGCAGCTCCTACCTCTGCTCCAGCTCCCAAAGGGCCAAACCTGGGCTCTCCATGCCCCAGGCCTGGAGCCCTCCCCAAATACCCGGGGGTGGAGCGGGGCTCAGCTGCAGCTCATCCCCCCCAGCCCCTATGCGAGCAAGGCTGCTGTGCTCGGGGGAATGCCAGGGCCAGGATTTATAGCACATGGCGGGGCTGTTGTTGGTAACCAAGCCCCGAACGAGCCCGGGTGCAGCATGTGAGCTGTATTTTTAACTCCAAGGCCCTCCTGGCGCCATGGAAAACCAGGTGCCTGCTCCAGGCGCCCATTGGCACCACTGCTTTGCCGTGCCCTGGGCATTGGGTTGCAGGGCTGAGCTGTGGCCAGGAGCTTGCTGGGGGACGTGTGAGTGGGGAGGGTGTGGGGACAAACCCCGATTTCCCAGCTGAGAGGCTGGTTTAGCATCCCCAAGTAGGAAGAAAGGCGTGCAGCCCATCCAGAGGGCACGGAAATGCCCAGGAGCATCCCCATCCGCCCCTGCCCTCGCCTCCCAGCCCTCCAGCTCAGCCAAGACCAGCAGAGGCTAAGAACATCAACTCATCTTTATTCCTCAAGTCTGAAAAGTAAAAGCACAAGTTCTCTTTGGAAAAAGAAAAAAAAATGTTCAAACATGCAGACAGTTTACGTTTCTCAGCAGGTCCGGTGGGGGTTTGGCTGTCGGGGGGACAGGGCTGTGCCATCGGCCCTTGCTGCCGGACGCGTGCCTTCGGGCTGGCGAGGGGCCGTTTGTGGAGTTCAAAAAAAAAACAAACACCAAAAACAGAGAAGAAGAAGACGACACAGGACCACAGGATTCCACTTCGATTTAAGAGGAGGAAAGGGCACTTTTTCGCTATCGTTACAAACATCCCGCCCGCTCACCTTACAGAAAAAAAAAAAACAAAAAACAACAGGACCGTACCGAGGACACCCGTTCTGCCCGGTCTGACAGACACAAAACCCTCTACCGGAGCATCAGACCGCCGCAAAACCGCGGTGACAGTGGCCTGGTGGCCGTGGCAGCTGGTCCCGGGGGGCGGCGGGCGCTGCCGTCCCCGCGAGCAGGAGAGGCTGTGCCCCGGGGCCACCCCGCCGGGGACTGGGGAGCGGGGTCAGGGGGGAGCGGGGAGCAGAGAGGAGGCCGCTGGGGTGTGGGGGGCCGTCAGGCGCAGGTGGCCTCTGGGCTGTCCACAGGGATGTCGCCGCCGCAGCTGCCCTCGCCGTACTGCTGGTACGGGGGGATCTGGGGCGCCTCGATGATCAGCAGCCCCTCCGGCGACAAGGAGGCGAAGACGGTGATGGGATCCACCTCATAGGGCAGCCTGGAATGGGGACAGAGAGACAAACGGGTTTGGGAGCTGGGGTGGCCGCGTGGCTCACAGCATCCCTGCTGGGAATGCCCACATGGGCAGGGTCAGCAGCCCCCGCGGCGCTCCCCGAATCCCCCCGTTGTTCCCGGAGCTCCCAGGAACGCGCCGGGGATATTTAGAGCGGTCTCTTGGCCGCCTCGCCACCCGCCGGGCGCTCTGTTTAATCTCCACGGCAGATGTGTTTGACAGGACGTCACCGCCGCCTGCGCCGGCTTCTGCCGAGCACGAGTAAATCAGCCCCGTGCCCGGCGCCTTGCCCGTAAAAGGAGCCTCGGCGCCTGCCTCTCGCCCGGCGCGGCCGCTCCGCGCACGCAGCCTTTTCCCAGGAATATTTTGGGGAAGCCAAGCGGCAAAAAGCCCCCGCTGCTTGCTTGCGGTTTGCACCTGGCGCTGGCTCCCCTTCCCCGCTGCTCTTAGCCGAGTGAGTCAAGGCGATAGCGATCTGCCTGACATCACTCGGATGTGTACTCGGGTACGCACGCGGCCGCGCGCTGATGAATGGGTGTATTTTGGGGCTGGTGATGGGATCAGCGCATCGCGGCCCCGCAGGATGTGCTGGCACCGTGCACCCCTCTCCTGCTGGGGTCCAAAATGCAGGGAGGGGACCGAAAAGCACCGTGGGCGCCGCTCCGTGCCTGCCCGCTCTTGTGTCAGGGCGGATTTTGGGGTGGAGACAGCAGTGCTGTGGCCATCCCATGTCACGGGGATGGGGTTGTGCTTGTAGAGGGCGTAGGAGGATGCCCTGGGGCCGGGTGATACCTACTGGATTTTCTTGGTGAAGTTCTTGGAGACGATGCCTCCTTCCACCTGCTGCTCCTCGTGTTTGCCTGGGGGGAAGGACAAAGGCAGTGTCACCACCCCGCAGGGCTCCTCTGGTTAACCCAACAAGCAAAACAAAACCAAACCCAGGAAAGTTTCCAAAGGAGAGGTTTTCCCTTCCCCAGCATAGAGGCTTCCACGTGGGGAGGGAGACACCAGACCCAGCCAGGCCTTGAGCTTAAAATGGGAGCAATCGTCACAATGAAGTGATTGTTAAAAAAAAAAGGGAAGGGAGATGCCAGCAGCTTGAGGCAGCAGCAAGTGCCCGGCCTCTGGGGCTGCACTGCTCGGAGGAGAAGGAAGTAGAAGAGGAGGGGGTGTTTTCCCCGGCCAAACACCTTTGTTTCCCATGAAGGCCTGGGTCCTGCTTGCTGCCAAGAGATGGAGCTGAAGGAGCCCCCAGACGTGATAAAATCTTTGCAGGGGCCCCATCCCCTCGTCCCCATCCTCCGCCAGCTGCCAGGTGCTGCATGAGGACCCCCCCGATGGGTCTGGAGCTCCGAGGCTGCCCAGGCCCCCCCAACCCACAGTGTCCCCCGACACCCCAAATCAGCCCCCAGGGCAAATACTGCACTGTGGCAGCCCCAGGAGGTGTGGGATGTCAGCCCGGGGGATGCTCGGGGCTGGGGGCGACGTGTTGGGGCGTCGCGGCTGGATTTTTAGGGAGGTGCTTCTGGCTGCCTCGCTCTCGGCCCCTTTAAAGGGAATCTCCCTCTCTCCCTCTGCTCTGGCCTCACACGGCTATAATTAACCCAGACAAGCTGGGGCCTCTCTCGGCAGCTCGCTGCTGGGTGCCAGCTGGGACTAAAATTGGGGAGATTTACCCCAAAGGAGGCCTTTCCTTCCCATTTGGGCAGCAAGCATGCCACCGCGGCTCCTGAGCAGGGTCCCCCACCACATCCCCAACCCCTTCTGCGCCAAGCCCGTGGGGTGGCCGCAGGCAGGGCGGGACCTTTGCGCCCCATCCTCCTCCTCCTCCTCGTCCCCGCACTTTGGCTCTCACCTGACACCTCCACGTAGCCGTCCTTGGTTTTGACCGTCAGCTCCTCGGGTTTGAAGCTGTGCACGTTGACGCACACCTTCCAGGGCTCGCGGGAGGCGGGCACGGGGCTGCGGCTCTCGGGGTACCCCCCGAAACGGGCGCCGTAGCCGGGGGCCATGGCGGAGGCGCGGGCCATGCCGGCGCGCAGCGGGCCCGGCCAGGTGGTGGTGAGCCGGGGCCGAGCCCAGTCGGGCCAGTCCGCCGTCAGGTCCCCGGGGAAGGGCGACATGCCGAAATCATCGTCCAGGAGGCGCGAGGTCAAGCCGGGCTCCCGGAAAGGGTCGCGGACGCTTCGCCTGCCGGGGTAATGGCAGGAGAAGGGCAGCTGGCTGTCGGCCATGGCTCGCCGCTCCGGCGGCTTGGGGCTCACGGAGCCTCAGTGGGGCCGCTCCTGGCTGTAAAATTCCCCGGGGAGCCCGGCCCGGGGCAGGCGCATCCACACGGGAGGGGGCTCGGGTGGGCGCGGTGGGGGCTGCTCCTTCCCCGGCACCAGGCGGAGGGCGACGGAGGAACCCCGATTCAGGGCTGAACCATTCGGCGCTCGAAAAGCAAGTGCAGGAAGGACGGAGGAGATCTCTGGACCAAAAGAAAAAAAAAAAAAGCTTCCTGGTTGGCTTCAGTCCCAGGGATCGGGCGGTGGAAAATAAAACTTCTCGGCCAGAGAAGAAAAAAAACAACCAAACAAACACGAATATCCCAAGATTAAAAGCTTATCTCTCCCCTCTCTCTCCTACAATCACGGTGCGGCTTCCCCGCCGCTCCCGGGTGAGAGCCGCAATAAATGCTTGAGCTCGGAGCCGAGAAACTTCTGTAACCTTCCAGCCGCCGGGCGAGCGCTATTTATACGGCTTTGGGAGGGGGGAGGCTGTGTTTTGCAATTCCTGCCCTGTCAGCCGAGTATTTTGGAGAGGATGAAACAGCCGTGGAGAATCTGGGCTGCGGCAGCTGACCTCTCCTGCTGGCCCGAGGATCCCTGCAGCCACGGGGCCACGGCGTTTTCAGCAGCTGCCCTGGCCCCTGCCTAAAAATAACTCCGGAGCTCATCGCCCCAATGTCACCCATTAAAAATACCCCCCCGGTGGGTCCAGCCCCCGCACTGTATGGCCACGTGTCCCCGTGCCACCGAGCAGCCCCCTGTGCTGGGAAATGCGTCACCACCACCCCCCAGCATGGCACACGAGGGGACGAAGCCAGTTGGGATTTGCAGGCTGATGCCCGGGGCTGGGCCTGGAGCAATGCTCCCAAACTGCCTGGGGAGAGCGGGACCCCACAGAGCAGCCAGGCAGGGTCCTCTCCCCCTCGCCCTCCTCCTCCTCGCCGTGTGCCCGGCCCTGCCGCAGCAGGGCGAGGTGCTAATCACAGCCCGCGCGGTGGTGGCGGAGCTAATTACAGGGCAGCGTGCAGGGGGAAGGGGTGCGGTGGCGGCGGCATGAGCGGGGTGCCCGGTGGTGCGAGTGGGGGTACCTGGTGGTGTCCCTGCAGGGGGTCCTGGCACAGCTGGGGTGGGTGGGTGGGTGGGTGGGTGATGCGCCGAGGATGCGCAGTGCCGGGTGCTGGGCCACTTCCTCACGCCGCGTCCTCTCCCCGGCTCTGCCTCCCGCTCCTGCAATTTTTCTAATGGACTCGACGGCGCTAATTGCAGCGGGGAGGCCGCAACGCGCTGCAGGCCGCGCGGCGGTTCAGCTGCTGGTCACTCTGACGGCATTAATCACGCTGCGCCGGCGCGGCACCGCTGGGGAGGGAGCTGCCTTGGCTGGCGTAGGGAGCGGCCGCTTCCCCTGCTCATCCCTTGGCTCCGGCACCGCTGCGTGCGCGGGGGCACGGCCAGGCATGGCGGGGGCTCCCTGGGGACCGAAGGGGACGCCTTGGAGAGGCCTGGGAGGAGCAGGGAGGCGGCTGCCAGCAGAGGCCGAAGCGTCTTTCTCTGTCCCTTTGTCCTGCCTGGCTGAGGGCTCCCCCCAGTCGGGGTGACACAGGTGTCCTGGGGGTGACACCAGCCCATGGAAAGAGGGGCTGAGCCTCGGGGAAGTTTGGTGCAGCCCCATGGCCACCACCATCCCTGCTGCATTCCCAGGAGCCTCCCCACTTCCTCAGTCCTGCATTTCCCCAGTAGCTCCGGGCCATCCTCCCTCCCTGGCCAGGAATTCGCCTTGTCGCCTTGTTTATCCCGATTAGTCACACGTCCCTCTCCGGGGCCATCCCGATTTAGCTCCTGTTGTCACTCCAAACCTCCCAGTTGCCTCCCACTGCCCAGCCGGCCCCGCGGCTGCCAGCGGTGCCACGTCAGCTCTGGGGAGCGCAGCACGGCCACCCATCTGCCGAGGGACGTGGGGACACTGCCCCACGTCCCTGTTGTCTCTGTCCCATGGCCGGAGCCTTCCCGGGTGCACAACTGAGCTGCCATCGGGGCTCAGCCCAGTGCCACGACCAGCGCACACGGCTGGTCCCGAGGAGCATCCCCAGGTGAGGGGCATCATCCCTGTGGAGCCCCCAAACCCTGACCCCCCCGGTGCAACAGCTGCGTTTCTGGCTTGCGCTAGCGTTGGCTGAACTGGGGGTGACCCAAATCCCACAGCAAAGGGCAGCAAAAGCCCGGCCCACCGAGAAAAGGAGAGCTGGCAGGAACCCGAACAACTGTTTTTGCTCCAGTCCATGCCCTGAGGACCCGGTTCTCAGCAGCTGAGAGTGCAGGCACATGTCCTGCCCCACCGAGCAGCTGAAAGAACCCAAAATATCCCGCCGCACCCAGCCGCATCCAAAAGGAACATGAGAAACGGGGCTGTGATGAGAACCAGATACCATCTGAATCTTTATTGGAACCCTTTTTCTAAACAGGCTAACAACTCAAATACCCCAGGAAGACTAAAGAATACAGTATGCATTTCCATGGAAAGCAAAGGTAGTTTTACAACGGAGTCAAATGAACAGCTGTGCCGGTGTAATTTGGTAAGGAATCGACCAACAGGCAAGAAAACAGGGACACCGCTTCCCTGGCAGCTTTTCTCCCGTCTTGGCTTTTGTTCTAAATCTCCCCATTCCCTGGATTTTGAACATGGAGAGCTGCCCTGGTGCTCGGGGTGCTGTTCTCTAAGCAAGAGCCCCAGATCAGGCTGCTTTCCCGTGAAGCTGTTGCTGCAGCAGCGGATGTAGCGGTGCTTCAGAAACCCTCCTGATCCTGTGCAAACTTCCAGGTAGCAGCAAAAGTGATAGGAATCATTTATCCTCGAGTACGGAGATAAGAAAGCCCCGCGGGACACTAAAGGGCGAAGACTTCAGTTAGGCACCTAAATCCGTCCCTTTCTCAAGCAAACACCCTACTGCAAACAAATACCTTTGTTTCAAAGGCGGGAGCTCCTGCTCATAGCAGCACTGGGGAGAGGACAGGAGCGAGCTCCGCAGCCCTGATATTTCTCCCTTAATCTCTGGTTGCTGAGCTCCCAAGGAGCCTCGTTGGTCTGGCAGATGCCCCCGAGCTGGCAGAGGCCAGCCCCCGCGGGAAGTCACCTCTCTCCAGCGTATACGGCACACGGCGCTGCATGCAAAAGGCTCCAACATTCCTGGACCCAATGGCAAGACCCAAATAGTTTTTCTAAGTAATGCTCAATAAATAGGAGAAATAAATATTAAATAAGAGGCTGAGTCCTCTCAGCCCTTTCAATATATGTACAATGCATAGCAAAATAACGTTGATTGGCTGTTGCAGACGGGTTTGGTACAACGTCAGTCCCCCAGAACAACAAAAACATGGAGAAAAGTTATGGTCAACAGAAAGCAGAGCACGAGCAAGTGCTGCAACCCGTGATGAAATAACACAACGGTGCTTTGAAGTATCCCTTCTCTGCGCTTTTCAGCAAAACCGCAGGGGGATTTTGGGCTGGGTTTGCTGGAATCTGGCCCCAATGTATGGGGTGGGAGAGGAGGAACCCCAAGACAAGGCTGGTCCAGGGAGCAGGGAGAGTCCCGGGGGAACACGTGTGCTGTGAGTGCTGCGTCGTGTGCTCTGCCGTGGAAAGGCAACCAGGGTGCTTGGGACAGAAACAAAATCACGGGCAGGAAGGAGCCCTTGAATGAGGAAAGAGAACTCTACCCTTTGAGACAGCGCTTCCGTAAGGTGGCAGAGAGATTGCCCCAAAGCCTCGCTGCTCTCGGTGAGGCCCCAGCTAGTCCGGGGTGCAACGGCTGCTGCTGAGCAGCGATTCACCTGCACCAAAAGGAGCGAGCTGCCCGCCAGCTGGAAGCAAAAAATCCCATAACAGCAACGAATGAGTGAAAATGCAAAAAAAAAAAAAGAAAAAAAAAGAAGCACTGGCAAAGGCACAGAGACAGAAAAGCTCACGGGCTTCTCGCAAACTGACAGAAAACCCAGTTGTCCACTGACAGGGAGGCCGATGGTCTGGTTTGTACTGAAAAACCTTAAATAAGTTAAAAAATAAAGAGATAAATACCACCAAGGGAAACACACACATGTATATGCACATAGGCACATACACACACACACAGGTGTACACACGGACGGTTCAGTCCTGTCACCGGCGGCTGGGTTTTGCAAGCACCTCCCGCACGCAGCTCGCTCTCTCACGGTCTGGCTTCTTCAGTTTTTCCATGGGTGGGTCACGGCGCGGCGATAAACAACACCGGGGAGTCCTGGCGACGGCCTCCTCCTCCCAGGGAAGCCGGCGGAGCGGTGCCGAGCAGCCCGGTTTCGGCAGCGGGGCCGGGGGGAAGCGGGGCTTGCATCAGCTGGAGCACAGCCCCTGGCTGAGAGGCAGGCGCTGCGAGAACCTCTACACAGCGACGGCGACACGGAGACGCTCAGAACAGGCAAACGGGTCCCAAAATAACTTAATTGTCCCTCCCACCCCCCCTCCCCGCAACCTCCCCCTCCCCCCAAAAAATAGAATAAATAAATACTGCTCACGGCGGCCACCTGCATCCGTTCGGACGTCCGATTAAAAAGAGAATAATTAATAATAATAAATAAATAAATAAATAAATAAATAAAGAGGTTTGCTCCGACGCGAGTCACTTGGGAAACCCCAGGAGCGTTTAGCTGCCATGGACTGTGCAGGCGGAGGCAGTCCCGGAGGCGCGGGGCAGCCGGACCCCGACGCGGTGTTTGTTCGTCCGTCCCCAGCCACGAGGAACTCCAGTCAGCGTTGGGTTTGGGTATTTACACCACGAAGCTCTTCTTTTCTTTCCTGGTTTTTGCCCGCCTGGCTCGCTGCTGCCTTGCTGCAGACCCAAGTGTGCGTTCAGGGGTGCGCGGGCAGGGGGCAACTCTCCGTGCACCGGTGGATTTGGGGTTGGGTCTCCTCTCACTGCCATCAGGGCTTCTACGGAGCATTCAAATGGCAAACTGGGAGAGACTCTCTGGGGAAGAAGCGTGAGGTTTTCAGCCCTTTACGAGAAGGGAGCTCACTGCAGAAGATGGCCCAGGGGCTGCTGCCAGGCCCAGGGCAGGGGGAAGGAATCAGCACCCTGCTGCACGAACGCCCTGTCTTCGATCCTCAGCCACAGTGCCCTGATCTGCTCAGCCCTGCCAAGAATTTGCTTCTCTATGCCCTAGGAAGTGGCCCCCAGGAGCTGGATGTCTCCCCACGGAGCAGCCCCAGGAGCCCAGCTCTGTGCCTCAGCCACCCTCAGATTACACCCACGGAACAAGGCAGGGGCACTGGGAAATAAGCGGGGCTTGGGCTGGAAGGCACAGGGCAAGGGGCACCAGCAGTGGGAATGAGACTGGGAAAAGGGGACCCCTGGCATCGAGCCTCCCCGTGTACCAGCCAGGTAGCAGAATAACCCTCGCTACTGTTTTTACCAGCAGATAACACGCTTATTTGCTTGATAAGGCAATCATCCAGGCTGTGTTTGTCTTTTGTCTGCTCACAGCTTGGCCCCTTTACCTGCTGCCAGCAGGAGCAGGGCCCTGGGTAACCCTTTATCTGGTGAGTTTGCTTTTCTTTCTAAGCCCTCTGCTCCTCCAGCAGATGCTGGCTCCCCTTAGCCCTTTTCTGTGACACTTACATGACACACCTCCTTGACTCATTAAGCCCAAACTTGTTAATAATCAGGCAGGATGGAAGGGGAGGGGATGGAAAAAGGGAGGGAGGGAAGTCTTAAGCCTAAATTAGCGTCTCTAAGCAGCCAGGTGTTGTAAGAGAAAGAAAATCCTCAGCACCAGCTCAGCCTGTGCTGGGAGAAGCCTTTGTTACCCTGCAAAACACAGTAATTGCGCAGGCAGCTGGGCTGGCAAGCCTGGCAGGGAGACAAAACCGCAGGGCCGCCCAGGCAGGCAGGGCCCTCCTGGGAAAAACAGGCAATTAGTGGGGGCCCTTCCTGTCCCCCCAGCACCAAACTGGGCTCCCCTGCACCCTGCTGCAGCTCTGGGGAGGGGAAGAGCCTCGGAGCAGCGGTGGAGTGGTGGGGGAGGCCAAACCCCGCGCCGTGTGTCGGGGAGCCGCTCGGTCACCCCGTGGCCAGAGCTGAGAGCGGAGCCTTTTCGGCTGTGTAGTGCCAGGGAGGGAAAATCTCCTCTGGGTTTACACTTGGAGTGATGAGGCTGATCCTGACTTCAAGGGGAGCCTGAGCCTCAAGGAGAAGTTATTGCCCCAAACCCTCCTTCTATTGACCACCGCTGTCTGTTAAGGGAATGTGGAGCTGGGATCCCCTGGCTCACACACAGCCCTTCTGCCCCATGTGCTCTCCCTACACCCCGCTGCGGGTACCCCTCCGGAGCTAACCCAGCGCCCTCGGCTCCTCACAGTCCCACCTTGCTCTCGGAGATCAAGGAACCCTTAGAAAAACCTGAACTGCCCCCAAACTGCAGGAGAGGCCTCCAAGAGGGGAACCCCACAGCCTCACCTCTCACGCCGTGGCACTGACTCCCCACTCCCAAATCTGCTTCAGACCTCAGCACGTTCACGAGTCTCAGTGCTGGGGGGAAACAAAACGACCCTGTGAAAGATGAACGCACACCTGGTAGGAAAGGGCAGGAGCTTTTTTTTTTCTTCCCCTGGAATTAACATCAGGAGGGATTCCTAGCCTTCTATTTCTAGCAGGGACTGGCTTCTGGCAATAAATAAATATTCTCATGGAATTGGCCTGCTGCAGAGTGGGCAGAAACTCCGGGGGAGACACCCACGGGACCTGATATTTGCCTTGGTTATGACAGGTCACCCCCACTCATCACCAAAGCTTCCCAGCAAATTCCTCCCTAAATGTGTCTCTTCCTCCAAGGGAAATTAATCTGCTGGCTACCGGTTTGGCAGGAGAAGAGCAGGGAGACAAATTCTTCCTTTGGACCAGCTGGTAGTTCTCGGAGAATGGCAGCGGTGGAGAGATGGGGGCTGTTGGTGAGGACGGAGCAGATCTGGAGTACCAGGCTCTCCGTGGGGCACCGACCCTTCTTCCAGCCCCGGCTGGGGGAGCCGGGACAGACCCATCCTCTCTGCAAGGTGGCGAAGGAGCCGCACCGTGCGCAGGCGGCCTCTTACTCTGTCCGAAGTGGGGAAGGGAGACCCGGTGCTGCCATCGCATCGGTATCGGGGTGATTGCTCTCGATGGCTGGGTAGGTGGGAAGGACGTGGAGAATGCCAGGAATTCGGAGGTGCCGGCAGCGCGCGAGCCCTCGGCGGCACTCCCTAGCGCCGCAGGCTGTCGGAGCTGCCTCCTGACTCAGAGCTCCTGCTCCGGCTGCGGCTGCTTCTGGGCCCCGAGCTGCGGCTGCGGCTCCTGCCCTCCCCGCTGCTGCTGCTCCAGCTGCGGCTCCGGCTCGTCCGGGAGCTGGAGTAGCTCCGGCTGCGGCTGGGGGAGCGGCTGAAGCTGCTGTACCAAGAGGAGTAGCTGCTGGCGCTGCTGGAGGAAGGACTGGGCCGATAGTAGGGGATGGGGCGCTTGCGGGCACTGTGGGGACAGAAAGATGTGGGTTACCAGGAACACCGGGACAGATTTACTGCCTAAACCTCCAGTAAGCGCTGCTTACGCTGTACTGACAGCCTCCCGGCTTGTTTGTTTATTTAAAAGAAATAAAGTAGGTAGCTGACAGGCTTTGGGATTCCTGCCACCCACTTCCAGGGCCCCGGGGAACGCCCCAAGCACCAAGTCTGAGGCTGGGCTCTGCCTGATGCTGTCCCCAGAAGCCCTCAGCGTGAGGGTTACAGGCTCTGTGCCTGGGATATCGACCACAGGAGAGGGCGAAGCAAAAAGCCTGCAGGGGGATGCATCTCGTATCTGATGGGCAAGTCCCTGCTCTGACTTCATCTGCCTTTTTTCTTCAGTGGCTGTAAACGAGACCCCTGCATCCTCTCTCTGCCTCTAGCTGGAAATGCTGAAGCTCTAGGAGTGGCAGACGGGCCTGCTGATCAGGCTCATGGGAGAAACCTCCACGGGCAAGGGCTGGGAGCAGAGAACATCCCACGTCCCCCAGCAGGGACAGCTGAACCTGCCTCCCTCCAAGGGACAGGCCGGTGTCCCAGAATGTCCCCGTACCTCGTGATGCGCCGCGCTTCCAGGTGGCTGGGGGAGTCTCTCCTGCGTTTCCTCAGGGGCGAGTAGGAGCACCGCCGCTGCCGGTCACGCTCTCTGTGCGACTCCTTCTCGCTGGAGCCGTACTTGTGCTCTCGCTCACGGTCCCTAGGGAAGGTTGGGAACAGTCAGCGCTGGGCTCGTGCGGGTGCAGTTGGCTGCGTTGGGGTTGAATGCCCAGAAAACAACCCAGAAAGGCGCGCAGCTCCAACAGGGAGCACCCTAAAGCTCAGAGCTCTGGTGGCATCAGCCCTGCACACACAACCAGCTGGGCAGTGAGACACTTGTGGGGCCTGACAGACAGACACCGACCAGTTCTGGGCTGCCTGGAGGATTCAGCAGTCTCCCGGCTGTCCCACGCTGCTGAGCTAAGATGGTTCCCCCGTACCCATGCCTGTAGCTGCGCTCAGTATTTCCACAGCTCTGCTAAAGCTGCTCCTGCTGGCTGTGCTGCGAAACCAGGCGAGCACAGCGCTGCCAACGGGCCCCACGCGCGCCGAGGGCCCCAGGTACCCCTGCAGGGCCACACGGCTCGCCAGAAGGAGTGTCGGGGTTGCTATGGTTTTATCTGTTGTTAAACTCCCGTACACGTCAGCACAGGCCCTTCTGCGGTACACGGATGATTTCATACACCCCGTTCCCTGCTCGCTGCCATCTGCAAAGCGCGACGTTACAGAGCAGGAGCCCGGGCCCTGCACACAGGAAACGTTCTCCTACGGCAGAGCAGGGACTGTCGCAGCTTGCAGGAATCAAGCCCCGGGAATGTAACATTTAAGGGTGCCAAATGTTCACAGTATGCTCAGCAGCAGAGATGTTACCAGAAAGAAAAAAAAAAAAAAACAACTGCCCAAAGGCATCTCCGGGGCTGAGCTGTGAGATGTGTGTCTCCTGCAGGGTGTGGAGTGAGCGGAGTCGCCTGGACCGTGCTTCCCCTTGCGTGGCTGAACGAGCGCCAGCACGAGGGTACCTGGCATCTGCCCACACAGCAGGGACACTTCTCAGGGCCTGACACCTCTTTGGCAGAGCCGCAGCCCTGAAAAGCTTTCCCTGCTGCACGTCTTTCCCTGCTGCACTAAGATTTCTCTCTGACAAGGGCTGCAGCCCCGCCGCAGGGGCGTGCTGCTGGCTGCCGTGGGCTTCTTGGACGATGGAAGCGATGGGCAGACCTGGCTGGAGCCTAACGCTCTGCCCACTGCTCACAGCCCTGGAGCTCCCCGGGTTTTCCTGTGAGGCACCTCCTGCTTGCACGAGGCCCTGGCAAACATCCCCGGGCAGCCATCTGTGCACCCTGCCGAGCAGCGCGTCCTTCGCAGCAGCTCGGAGCAGAGGAAGAGCCGCTGAGTACAAGGTGCTGCGGTGCTTCAGTACTGGGGATACACCAGCCTCCCTCCCTGCCCTGAGAGCGGGACATTTCAGGGTGAAATTCTCCTGAATCAATGCAGGGTGGGTATTTCTCAGCTATAGGAAATCCCCTCTTGCCACAGAAAGCAAAAGGCTCGCTGCTGGGTTCTTTCCTCTGCTACCAGCACCAGCTCTGGGGCAATAAACGGGAAGATATTTCCATAGGCCAACATAACATACAGATATAAACCTTGCTCTGTGTCTCCCTGCTCCTCCTTCACTCTGCTGAGGAGTACTGGAGTGCCTGAAGCACCCAGCGAGGAAGCTTGGGGAACAGTTTGGGGCTGGCAGAGGGCACCAGGCTGGAGTACAAGGCAGTGGGGCGGCATGAGGCAGCAATTATCTCATGCAGGCAGCTGTACCTGCTGGGGCTGTAGCGGGAGTAACTGGGGCTCCGGCGAGGCTTTGAACTCCGGCTTCCAGGACTTTTTTTGCAGGATTTGGAAGAATAGCTGGGGGACCGTGAAGAAGACCTGGGGATAGGGAATAAATATATGAGTTAAAGATGCTGGAAGGTGAGACAGTACCAGACTCCTCCTAATCTTGGCTGATGGGGGGAAGAGATGTCCCATATTGCAGGAGCTATGTGGCTCCCTACACACACACAAACCCTCTCACCCAGTTCCCCGAGGAGTCTGACAGCCTGCAAAGGGCTGGAAGTTGCCCAGGGTGTCAGAGACAGCCGTTTGCACTGGCCTTACCTCTTCCCTGAAGAGCAGGACCTGCTTCGGGAGTACCTGGGGGAGGCCCTGTGGTGTGAGGAGCGGGAGCGGCTGGAGCGGCTGGAGCCAGGGGAGGACCTGTCCGTGCTGCTGTACGACTCGCTGCGGGAGCACGGCCTTGCCGGGGAGCTGGGGGCTGGGGACGGGGACAAATTTCGCTTCTTCTCCTCCGAACAGCTGAGACACAAGGACAGGCACGCTCTGAAAACATATATATTTGGGTGGTCAGTTAAGCCGTGGCTTACGGCTTACATGAGCTAACAGCACTCCCGTCCTCCCAGTCCCAAAGGGGATAAAAACCTCCTGGTTTCCTAGGCTCCTGCTGTCAGAGCACAAGAGCTCAGCCTCCAGGTCTCAGGCAGCTCTTCTGCCCCGTGTCCTGCAGGCCTGGGGAGGCAGCGAGGCGAGGAGAAGCCCTACAGCAAGGACAGCCAGAGCTGCGGGCCTGCACAGCAGTGTGAGCAGGCACGTCCCGCTGCCTTTTGAGAGGTCTGTGTGAATCCCTGCACCTCCAGGAGAAGTGTCCTGGCTGTGCGTCGGGGCTGGCCTACCAGCAGCAATGGCCAGCTGCAATTCCAGCTCCACCCATGCGAAGGCAGAGTTATCTCACTGGAGTCACGGTGTGAGAAGTATATAGGGCCTCAAAATTGTATCCTCTGACTGAAAATTCGGGACTCATCCTTCCTAATACCAATTCCCCTGGTTCCTTCCTGCTCCCGGACCACAGCCTGGCTCTAACTTTTGGTGTTTAAGACCTGAGGGCCTGGAATCACTCCCTAACACCACTGCCTGAGCACAGCCTTGTGCTTCAGAGCCTTCATCCTCAACATCACTGAGCAAATCCCCAGGAAAGGGAGGCAGTGATGGAGGCTGGCACCACGTCCCTCTCCTGATGATGTCCTGTGGCTCCAGACTGTGCCTGACTCCAGCTCCCAGCTCCAGCAGCACTGTGGTACCAGTGTAGAGCTGCTGCTGTTATCCCACAGCCAGCACAGCACCTGCCTCTCCCGGTGATCCCCATGTGCACAAAATGCTGTCTGGTCACCCAGGACCAGTCCTGAAAGGAGGCAGGAAGGGACAGACTGGATTTGGCTCAATTGGACAGGTGAAAAAATGGCTTGTAATGATTTTAGTGAAAATGAACCCCATTCCCCTTCCCCACAGTAAAATAATTTGCAAGGGAACCCCTCAGGCACCTTTCCAGAATTTGCCAAGAAGGCCCAAGGACACGGTCATGTCCAGCAGAGCAGGGCTGTGCTCAGGACACTGCTCTGCATGGGGCCAAACCCCAGACAAGCCACATTAACACCAGAAGAGCAGGCACGGGCAATGCCCAGGGATGCGATGGCTGCGTTTTCATCTTCCTCCTCGGGCTAAAGCATTGCTCAATGCTGGGTTCCCGACTCCAGACTGGCAAGACCGCGGGTCTGATTTACATCTAACTCTCTCCAGACCACAAAAACCTCCCTGCCAGCTCACTGCCGCAACTGGCAAGCAGGCAGGAGATACAGAGCAACGCCGTAGCAGGTATTTGGCTGCCAGCAGCAGCTGCTGGTAATCACTGACCTTCGGTCTTGTCCCTGGGCATCTGGAGACAGATTTTCCAAAGCTGTCGCCTTGGTCTGGGAAAAGCAACTGGTGAAGGAATTTCCTGAATCAGAGCTGTTATCACTGTTGGCCAGTTTGGGCTTCCTGGACGAGAAGGCATGGCCAAAGCCATCATGGACTAGACTTCTTTTCTCCTGGCTGTCCTTGGACCTGGATGAGCTCGTTTGAGTGGAGGGAGGGGAGGAAGTATCGTTTCCTGAGTCATATTCATGATACTCTCCGTTCTGGCTGGCTAGGTTGCCCGGCGGGCTGTCTGTTTTGGTAAAGAGGTCAGCAGAAGACCCTGACTGAGAGATCTGAAAGCAAAAAAGCCATGTGGCATTGTTTGAACATTTTTTTAAGGGGGATTGTTTCTGGTTTTACTTTGATTTTTTTTTTTTTTTTAAATAAACCCAGAAATTTTACCATCATGATGCACTGAAACAAAAGGAAAGGAAAGAAACAAACAAAGTAAGAAAGCAAGAAAGAAAAAGAAGAAAGAGAAGAAAACAAAAGCACATATCCCTGAAAGAAATCCACAGTAAGAAGAAACTTCTTTTCCCCCTGCTATGATAACGGGAAGATTTAGAGATCATGCAAAGAGTATCAGCATGCGATTCATGTTAAACAAAAGAGTTCAACAAAGTAAACGGGCAACCAAACAGTCAAAGTAACTAACTAAATAAAAAGGGTGTAACAGAGGAAAAAGCCCTTATTTAACCTAAAAGGAGGGAAATCTAAAAAAAAAAAAAAAAAGGAATATACATACAAATAAACTACATAAATCTTGGGGGGGAAAAAAAGGAAACATTCTTAAATGAGTGTTTTTTTTTAAAAAAAAAGCTTCTTTAATAAAGAGGGTGAATAAATGTCACTAAAGTAAAAATCAAATCAAATAAAGGGCTTCTGTACATATAAAATTGGCAAATAAACAAGCTTAGCACTTTGAAAATTAAAAAAATTATAATAAAATAAAAATGGGGGGAGGGAGAAAAAAAAAAGAAAAAACCCTCTGGAAATAAAAGATATACAGACACTTCTTTGTGTGCTTTTTTCCCCCTGAAGAAGATACAGCTAATGCGCTCAAGTGACCTCTAATAAATTCCCTGGTGTCTTGCGGATAGCATCCACTTACCCATCAAGAACTCCTCCTTTAGTAGGTAAGGTGTAAGAAAAAAGGAAGAGCGGGCAACATAAGTCCATCATTAGAGTCTCAAATTACATGAAAAAAACATAAACCCTCTCTTCAATCCACACTGCCAACTGTTCACTTGACTCCGCTATGTAAATGTCAAGCCTGCTTTTTGTCTGCTTGCTTGTCTCACTTATTATTCATTTTTGTTTCCTTCTGGTTTAAATTAGGCTAACCAGCCTGCTCCCGGAGGCTGATCACTTGTGCTGAAAAGTCGTGGCTTGCGCTAAATCCCCTCGGGTTTCCTGGTGGCCCACAGAGACATGGAAGTAGCAAAAGCAGCTTGAAGGAAGAAGCAAAAAAAAATAAAATAAAGTAGAGGAGGGAAAAATATCCCCCTTGTTTTGCTGGTTTGGAGAGCTACTGGGATGGGGGATAGCCCTGCTCCTGCCAGCTGGGGTGTTCAGCCATACCCGGGATGGTTTTTGGTGGGCTGCTGACCCTGATGTGGCGAGCAAGGACCCCGTATCCATGTGGCTGCCTCAGCCAGGGCTGTCATCTGGGACCCTGAGCACCACTGGGGGCTTTACATCATCTGAATATTTTAACCCTTCAGTTTTAACTTTATTCATGTCTATTAGAGCCAGGCCAGGAACATACCAGCACTGGGCAGTGGGGCTACGTTAGTGCCAGCGCCTGTTCTCACTATGGGGAGAATTAGGGCCAAACACAGACCTAGCATGCCTGCACCCTTGTGTGGCCTCCTCCTTTTTCACTGCTCTCCTAACTCCCACCCAGTTTTCAGTCCAGGATTTGCAGTGTGAACAGGTATGCTTGGTTCCCCGCACTCCAGACAGTCAGTGCTGAATCTCAACCCCCCCCTCATGTCCTCTGGGGCACGTAGCACCCTCCCTCTGCTTCCTTCATGCTCTCCGAGCCTCTCTGGGGAGCTGGGATGTGCCCTCCCAAATCTGGGGTATTCTGAGCCCAGAATCAGGAGGGTTGCTCTCGATTTAATTTAAGAGGTGCTAACTGGGACACGGAGGGTGACTCAGATGCACACTGAGACCGACTGAAACCGGAGGGGAGCTGCTCCAGGAGCAGAGCTGCCAGAGCACACAGCAGCTCTCAGCGAGCAGTTCATGGAAGGAGGGCTGCTCACAACACCCTCGTGCTCTGAAAACACCTGGGCTTGGAGGATCTCCAAGTACTTGCTGCTTGTTTTGTAACAGGCAGTGTTTCTGGGATAAAGCACAGAGGGACAGGAATTGGTTCATCCCATCCCATCCAGCCGGAGCTGGGGACTCCCCATCTTCTCCCATCTCCGCTCTAAGCCATGCTCATGTCAAAGGAGTGTGAGAGAGCCAGCCACGCAGCTCTCCTGTTATCCACCAATTCTTTCTGAAACCCTGACACTGCATCCAGAGCTCTGAGGGAATTGGCACCCTTGGTCTGAAACACAGCTCTCTCCCCAGGGGCACCCCAGAGAATACAGGACTGCGCTTTCAGATATGGAACCAGATTTTTCTATTATTATTTTTTTAAGATGGCTTATGGCTTGCATTATACCTGAACCCTAACCAAAAGGCAGTCAGCTTTTGACTGCGTTTTATTTATGGGTGTAAAAAACCATGCGAGATGCTCCCTGGCTACACAGGGTGGGAATAGGGCTGCTCAGAGGGACACGGCCACCAGCACTGCACGTGCAGACACCCCTCACTTCTACTCCCCCCCCAGTCTAAACCAAAGGGCCTTTATTTCTTCACAGCCAAGAAATCCACCTGTTTCTTTGCATTTCTAAAAGAGCTTTTAAGGCTGCCTCTGGGACCTGGGGTATACACTCTTGCTTCACCTTCGCTGAAGTCACTTCAAAGTGACGCCTGTTGTCAGCACATCGCTAAATCTAGCAAAAAACTGAGCGGCCAACAAGCTCCTCTGTAGCTCCACTGCTGCAGCAGCAGCACTCTGGGAAGAGGCAACACGTGGATATCATTAAATCATAGAGCCTACAGTGCCTGTGAGGGCTGGAAGGCCTGGCCTGGGATTCCTGCCCTGCACCAGCAGCCAGGACAGGCCTCAAGGTGCTCGACTTCTCCACTCAGAGGTGACTTCCCCATCTGACGGCCTTGGCTCCTGGTCCCATTTTGCTGCTTGCGAAAGGCGCACAGGCCACACAAAATGGAAACCAGGAGCCGCGTCTGAAAACACTGCGCAGAGTTCAACTGAATTCTAATGGCTTTTTTATTTTTCTAGGTTGTCTTGAAAGAGCCTGGTCTTTCATGAATCTAATTTTCTCTGTGTGAACATTTGGCTTCCCCTCCCTCCCCCCCCGTAAGTAATTAAATAATCTCAGTGAACTTTGCTTCTTTCAGCAGGGGGCCTGCTGCTGCCCTCAAGAAAACCTAGGATATATACTTATTGTTTGGGGCGTGGGGGTTTCTGTTTGTTTCAAATCGCTATTTAATCAAGATGGAGGTGTGAGCAGAAACGAGGCCCTCACTCGTACTTCAGGAGGTAATTTCGAGTGTGCTCGTAGATCAAGAGGCAGTGCAGACTAATAGGTTACAAAAACACAATCACCACTCGTCTTCCAATTAAATTGAACAAGTCCATTTACTGTGCTTCAAACAGCCCCGAGGAGAGATAGGGCCATAAATTTTCTCAGCCATAAGGGGACCGAGGCCCATCAATGAGCAGCGTGGCACAGCCTCCCTCATAGCCAGAGGGTTTCTTTCTTGGGTCTCGTTCTCTTGTTTTGCAACTCATTTCAAAGCGGAGTTAATTTCTTTTTTCAGGGTTGCATAACGCCTCCCCTCCCTCCCTCTTTCTGTGCCTTACGCTGATGAAAGGCACAAAAAGCTTGCGTCAATGACCCCTGCTCCCCGCCAGGGCTGGCAGACAGCTGCCGTCGCACGCTGCAGCACCTGCTGCGAGGGGCTGCGAGCCTCCCTGGGGACCCTTTGGGATCAGCGGGGACATGGGGCTGTCCTTCACCCAGGGGAGATGCCCCAGCTGAAAAGCCAACGAAAAATCTTGTCTGCCCACCCGGGTACAGGCAGTGTGGTGTGACACAGGCCAGAGGGTCCGCAGCTCAGCTCCTGGCCAGGCTGGAATGGCTTTGGGGTGAGGGTTTGTGTTGGGACAGCTCCTTTAGGGTACTGCTTGGTTTTCCTGTGGCTGCACGCACCCCTGCCTTTGACCGAGCACTGAGCTGCACATTTGTCAGGCAATAACCAGCGTAACTTCAGCCCTCTGGCTGGGAGGGGGAAAAATGGAACAGCAAAGAGAGCACCTTCCATACTGAGGGGAGGGTTTGCCTTCCAGCTCTTTAAGGGCCCTGTTTGTTCTCAGAAACACAGCAAGCAGCAGTTAAAAGAAAAACTTTTCCTACATAAACAAAATCCCAGGCTAGAAAAAAAAAAAAAAGAAAGCAAGAGCGAGGCAGGCTGCAAGTCTGCTACAAGACTCCCTGAACCCTCCTGCACACAGCAGCCCACCCCCTGAGCAACATTTCCCCGCTTGTACCTTCCTGCAGACCCGCTAGCACAAACAGCACTCCTTGGAACAACTGTACCCCACTGAGCCTCGCTGAAAATTTGGGTCAAGCCTCTGTTAATTTGTGACGCTGTAAACGAGCTTCAGTGAAAGTAAAGGAGCTGGCAGGGAAAATATATGCAGAGTGCAGCTATCTTCATCAGGTACAACAAAGGCAATTAAAGTTGCACCCTGCAGGTATTTATATTGCGCCGCTCAACCAAGAGCACAGGGGCATGTAATACAGCTGTGTTGGTGTAGGATAAAGTGTCTGCAGCAGGTTAGGGGGGTTGTTGTTAACGTTCAGAAGAGATGCTGCATATTACCCACGGTTTCTCAGCGTGCTGAGGCACAGAGCCACAGCCCTATTTCTCAACAGGTGTCTACTGTGGCTGCATGTGATTAAAGGGAAAAATTAGAGTGAGAAGCGAGGAACTTCATTGCTCAGAAGCAGCAGGGAACTCTGGGGTGTTTCTGTGTGCTTGTGCATGCATGCATCAGCTTGCACATAAAGGCAAGAGGGAAAGCAGCAAGGTAGATGCATGGGCAGGGCACTCTTTTGTGTGGTTCATCCCTCAGAAATTAAAGGTAGACTGAGTTAGACGTGGCCATTCCAATAGAAGAGTAAAACAACGTGTGGAGGCAAAATTTACCACACAGTGCTTCAACTTGTCAGCAGAAAAAAGGAAGTAGAATAAAAACTGGCTTAAAAAAACTTGGATTTGGAAATGCTATAGCATTACCTCAGCAAGTTTGTGTATTGTCTGTCTGGGTCTGTTCTGTGTGTCAGGATCCTCCCTGCAAAACCTCTTTCCTCTGGAGATACCACGATGCATCTCTCCATGTAAGGATGGTTTGGAAGCTCAGGCCAGAGGAAAGGGCAGGGTGTGATATAGCAACACCCACTGAGGATTGAAACATGGCATTTTTTTGACCCGAATTCTCTATTTTTCCACAAAAATATTTTCTGTAAGAGCAGAGAGCTGAGCATTATGAATCCAGACCTCTCTCAATGCAGATTCTCACAGAGCTAAGCTCCTTTATAGAGCAACCCTTGAACTCAGAAAAAGGAGAGCCATACAACAGTTGTGTATAGGCATTAACAGAGCCTAAAAGTTTCCGTTCCATTTTTCCCTTGCCAGTTTGAGTAAATGATATTTAACAACCTTACCCAGAAAAAAAGCAGGGGCAGCACTCAACCAGGGGTTTTGATTTAAACAAGTGCTTAAGCAATGTCCCAGCAGAATGTACTTCCTTCTGGGAACAGAGCGGACACTAGTGGGATGCGTAGTAAAGCTATTGACACCTTTTTGTCACTGGAATATTTGCCTGTATTATTAACCCCAGCTAGAAAGAATAGAGCAACAGGCTGATGACTTTTGCTTTGCATCCGTTATCTGCATCTGTAACTATAAAACTGATTTCCCCTGCCTGCAGCTTGCGTGCTCATTTACCCCAAATGAGGCAAGTGGAAAGCAGAGCACAGCATGCTTGAGTTTAGCTAATTTTAAAGGTTCTTACAATTTTAAATTAGAGTTTACTCTTACTCTGGGAACAAAACAGTTGGCAATTGGCCTCACAGGATTCATGGAGCCTGGCTTCAGAGAGAGGAAACCTAGTACCAATTAAAAAACAGACTCACACCTGAAATATGCATGTAAAATATGCCACTTGAACACCACCAACAAAACCCTGGTGGCAAGATGCAGTCTTTGGCTGGCTGGTTTTTGAAAGGACCTGCGAACTCATTCTGACCTTCCTGAATTGACCCAGGGCAACACCCCAGGCTTGTAGCAATGAAAGCTTCAGTTTGTTTTCCTTTTCATGTGTGCACACGTAGACATGCACCTAAGCATGGTGCTCACGTTCTGTTCTTGCTCTGCCTTATATGGTTTTATAAGCAGTGACTCACGTGTACTACATACTCGGTAGATGTATATAACATAATTAATTCTGAAAGACAACTTGTGCCTGTCCGCATCCGTGTATGATCTGCGTATTTTGATTGGAATGCTACCTGTGCAGGTGAGCGGATAAAACATCTCCTCTGGCTGGGACTCCCATCTCACACCTGATGTAACTACTGAATATTTGCAGTTGAGCACTAGCTTTAAAAGGAGAAAAATCAGTTCCCCATTACATAACACTTTGGGGCTTGGAGGACTACGTATTCAAGACACTGCTAATATTACACATCCGTACACAAATACAAGATTCTGCAATCCCTTGAGTCTTACGTAGCACTTTCTCTCTCCAGAATGCCTATCAGATACCAACACTGATCAAAGGGCATCACACCTCTGCTTTGCAGCTACTAGGAACAAGGGGGAAATGTGCCATGGAAATCAAGATTTCATATCAATCAGTATCTAATATTTGTCTGTCATTTGCTCCCTCAGTTCTATGGCATGTATTATATCATCTCTTTCCATGTATATGGAAAAACATCCCAAGGCACTGAGCCTGACTTTCCCCTTGGCTGCACATGCAGTTCCCATTAGCATCAATGAGAGCTGCTCATAAGCTCCCAATTTGGCCTTTGGGCTTGTCAGTCCAGAGCAACAGTGATCCTAGGAGGACCCTGATGGTCAGATAACATCCCCTGCCAATAATCACCAACTCATTAAATGTAAATGTTTCTTTTATATATGTTTGATTCCTTTTCTTTCCCTGAAGGACTAAACTTTCGGACACGAAGACCAGTGAATTAAGTTCACATTCAGCTGAGCAAAGACTGCATAATAAACACAGCCCTGTAAAATATCATTGCTGGAGGCCACTTTTTCTTTGTTAAATGTCCTCAATTCATTATTCATAAGCTAGAGTCTTGGCAAGTTTTTCCCCTCTCCAACCCCACCCTTGATGTGAAAGAGCTGAAGGAAGGAGCGACTTTAAATACATTGGAGAACAGCACCATTAATAAATAATACTGTTTTAACCAACTTTGTCTAACATCACTATAATTGAGTTATAAAAATTTTATAGCCGATTTCTTGCCCAGATTCCTGTGGCTAGTTCAAGCAAAGCAGTGTGTAATACTTACTACTTCCTTGGGAGACAGGAAGCTGTAGAGTGGGAGGGTTTGGCTGGCTTTTTGGTTGGCCTGAACCTCTGCAGAGGAGCTTCGCTTTGCTGTGACCTTTGAATGGTGCTGGGAGCATCTTCGCCGTGTTTTACGCCCTTCCTCCCGAGACCTGGCTCTGTGCCTCCAGAAGACATGAAGAACCAAACCATTATTCCTCGGCATTGTAGTGGTGCCCACTACCAGCTCCACACAAACTCTTGACAGCTTTGTGCTGAGCCACTGCATGTGGGAGGAAACCTTCCACATGACTCCTCTGTAGAGTCACGATGGACAGAAAAGGAACATTTTGTTTTTCTACTTTTTTTTTTTTAATATATATATTTAGCATCCCGGAAACTTGGGTTGGATTTCGGACCTTAACGCCAAATTTCAGCTCTAATTCGTAATTTTATGGTGGCTCAAGACAAGCTGTGCTTCCCAGCAGCTTGAATGTCGCTATGTCAATACACCTCCAAGAAAAGACAATCTTCTCTTGCACGAAGATCTCACCTATTACAGGTTGCCTTCCTCCCTGCACTGATCATCATCAAATTTTCATGAGAAAATTTTCAGTAATTTGGAATGGAGTGGGAGAGAGGGGGTGGTTTGCTCATCAAGTCAAGTGCTTTCAAAGAACACGTATCAAATTCATGTGCATGAGCTATGCAACTTGCTATCGCAGTGATGTGGCCCTAGCACCAGCATCCACTCAGCTGGCCTCAGGATGCATCTGTCATCCACAGGACAGAGACTGAAATCAGGTCAAAGGCAGTGGATACAGATGCCATTGGCAAATACATTTCCATTGCTAAGAACAAGTTTAACGGCTTGCCTGGGACATCAGCAGCACAGAGCCCTTGGGCTGGGAAGGCAGACTGGGCTGAAATCAGCTGTCACTGCCTGAGCATCAGCTATGGGGATTAGAAGTGACTGCTGGACTAAGAAGCTGAAGCCACTGCTCCTCGAGCCAAAACCCTCTCTTTTATGGCCAAGAGCGCAAGCAGCTCAACACACGGTGTCCCAGCAGAACGGGACACGGCTCTGTGCAGAGCTCATGGATCACAGAAGCTGTTGCAGCCCTGAGCTCAGCGAGCGGTCACGTTACCTGCTGCGGCAGCTCGGGGAGTAGGAGTCGGAGCTCTCTGAGCGAGAGTGGCGGTGGCGATGGCGATGAGCTTTCCGGGTGCGCCCACGAGAGCTTTAAGAAGGCAGAGAGGAAAACCACCGTTAGACAGCAGACTGGGGGCTGCAAGAGGCAGCAGGTGGAGGCTGAAGTCACTTAAATCAGAAACAAGAGCTGCACTTTCAGCCAAAGAGACTGGTGCATGAGACATGGTGCAGTACAGCAAGGCATGAGAAATTCTCCATCCCTTCACAGCTACACCGACATTCAGGCAAGCCATCTTACTGAGATCTATGCTTGCATTTTAACTACGAGCTATTAGGTTGCCTCCATAGCCTGCTGGAGGAAGATCTATGGACTAGCACGCAGGAACACAGCGCAGCACCAATCCTTTCTGCTTTCAAGACCTTAGAGAACTGTCAGCTACTCTCCCTTCATCCTGCAGGCTGCCCTGACAGCCAGGGAACTGCCCAGGATGTTCCCACTGCTAGGCTTTGATGTGGGAGCACAGTCCCTCTGGGCAACCCATTGCAAAGCCTAAACCCTCCCCTTTCTTGCTGTGCCCCTCTCTGTAGTGCAGGCTCCTTTCTAAACAGCAGATGCAAGAGGCCATGTTCCAAATAATACAAAACACTTAGTATCTGCCTGCCTTCCCACCTTCTCAAGGTGGGAGGGTCTGTCCAGTCCTATAGGATGCTCTTATGATTGCTATATGAACACGAAGGACAGCTTCCCTAACTGCAGCCTGCCCTATTGTGGGCACAGGACCCTTTTACCTGGCTGCTCATAGGTGTCCAGTCATGCTGCCCCCTTTCTTTACAGGGCCACAGAACAGGGACCAGCAAAATGTGCACACAGAGCCCAGTTCACTGTCCTGCTGCTCCATGTGGGTTATTACTGACGGCTTACCTGGCCCCATTACTGAAGGGCTGTTGTTGCCCTTGCCAAAAGCTTGAGCCCTGCACACACAGAGCAGGCTGACGTGGGTGGCAGGCTGTGTCACCTTCAGTGCCTATTCCTTCTCATCATGCTCAGTGCCCATCACAGCAGGTATTTTCAGTCTGGTAGTGCAGCCATCTGCTCAGCCGGGCATAGCTGTGCCAGCAGGCAAAGCTAACGAGGGGTTAGCTGATGGGAACAGTCTGCTTTCATGGCCACGCTGCACCTCTCCTTGACACTGCTAATATACCTGACTGGACAGCATTTAGCAGTCTGGCACCACAAAAACTTAGCAAATCAATCGCTTGAGAACAGCATCTCCCCTAAGACAAAAGGGCAACCACCAGGGCAACTGCTTGAACTCCACTTGGCTGTTTCCTCTGATGCTTTTTACACCCTATGATTCAATTAAAAAAAAAAAAATTGGGATCTTTCTTCCTTCTTTCTGCACAGATGAAGTCAGGGATACTGAACATCTCTCCCTCACACAGTAGATTTGTGTAAAAATCCCTATTTTCTCTTCACCTTCTACACCACTCCCTCCCAGTTTAAGACTTTTCTCTGTCTTCAGGAAGGATGAACTGGTCCCATGTGGTTTAGATAACCAGTTGCTCAACACAAAGATAAGGCAAAGCAGGACGATGGTACAAGAAATCCTGATCTGGGTTGGCTCACGGGCTCTCTCCGATCCACCCCTGGGAGCAATGGGGAGCTTTGCAGAAACCAGGAGTGACTCAGTTCTGATTTGTGAGCTGAAAGATGGGGGCTAAAGTGCCCTGGCTGGTTTATCCCCAAAGAGCAATTCTAGCAGCTCTTTGCGGATAAACCAGGAAGGAATAAGCTCTTCTCATTCCCCTTGCCCAGTGCACTCCAGCAAGGCATCCAACCTTTGTGTTAACCACACTGCTTAAGCTAGTACACATTGGCCAACACCACCCTGCATATGGGAGATGCCTTCTTTCACCAATTATCTAGGAGGCCTCGGTTTTACCAACAATCTATGAGACTTCTGGGTGCGTAGTAGCTTAGTTTGAGGAAAAAATGCTGAGTGCACCACTGAATAGGCAGGAATATCGAGAAAAGGAGATGGGTGTTCTGCATTGCAACACAGCTGGCCTGTGGAGGCAGCACAGCATGTTGTGCTCCTCCTCCTGGATTCCCAATCTCTTCAGTCCCAAGGCATACCAAGGTAACATCAGTGGTGCAAGGGGTTGTTGTCCTTCTGTCCCCTTTCTGCATAAGAGTAAACAGCTTCAGCCCCAGAGCTGTTTCCTTGCTCTGAAAGCAGATGAGATGCCACAAGTTGCAATTCCCAGGAGAAGACCGAGAAGGAAATTAAAAACAGAATGCTTACAGGCCCTCCTCCTGGCACTAAGGAACCACATTTCATGCCATACTCCTTGATTGTCTGCCCCATAAGAGAAGCACAATCCTTCTCTTACCAGAGCAGTTAGGAACCTCAGCTCCACATTTTTGCATTCTCTATCACCTCTAAACAACCCCTTCTCTTCCCTATTCCCCATTGCTTTCTGCTCCCATGAAAAAGTCCTGAATCAGGTGGCACAAATGAGAGAGAAAAGATCTCCAGCCCCTACAAACCCTTCCCTATTTCAGCAAAACCAGAATCACTGGTTTTAGCTACAAAATAATCCAGAGAGCTGCTCAGAGCTCTGCAGCTAGCATTAGCTCCTGGGGACCCACCACACGAAATGCTTCCTACCCCTGCAGCTCTGCACAGGCAGGGCAGGGAGTACCATGAATCACTACTTACTGTTTTTTGTGTTTTCTTTCTTCCTTTCTCTTACTTTTGGGGCTTGAAGAACTAAATAAGAAATGGCTAATTAATTCAGAGATTTCTGTTCTGATAAAGAGCCACACAATCACACACAGTGTTACAGCTAAATTGCCCAAAAGCGTGCAATAAAAAATTAAAGGGATGAACGATTCTCTCTCAGCACAGGGGGTCTCAGTTCCTGCTAACAAAGCTGGCTCATGGGCTTGGACAAAAAAAAAAAAATTCCCAGTGCCATCAGCCCTCCTGCTGGCTTTTCCATAGAGAACTGGAATAGTACATGCATGTACTGGGATCAGGAGCATCCTTAAAGTACACAACTGGAAAGGCAGTGACTGAGTCTGAGGGTTTCAAAGATGGACACTGCTCAGGGATGCGTACTGTTTGCAGATGAAGCCATAAAAGAAACAAGGCTAAAGATGCAGGAAAGATACGACATGGATGATTGTTGCTGGGGATACTTTTAATCAAGATGCCCTTTCCAGTTACTTGCTTAGCTGCATAGGTTGGGCGGGAGATCTGACTCCTACGGGATCTGAGGGACACATAAGGCTGAACAGGAAAAGGGTAGCCCCAAATCCACAGGGAATGGGGGAGCCAAGGGGTTTCCACCAGAAGACAGAAGTGTCTTCTGCCCCCACTCAGCGACTATCAACCTCATGAGATCCTGAGAAGACCATTAAACTATTATTTCTAAGGGACCGCCCATGCTTGCTCAACTCTTACCTGTGTCTTCTCTTCTTTGAGGATAACCTGCAAGACACAAATATTTACATTGAATACACAGTTTAACAGAAGTGGAAATCTGAATCAGAGACAATATGGTAAGGCCCATCTATAGACTGAGCACCTCCCACGTCCCTGGTGGTTCCCTTTTCACTAATATTGCCTCCGCAGTCTTGCACTATGATTAGTTTGAAGAGACAGAGGAGAGTCCAGTCCCAGGTTTTCTGTATGAAGGACCATGTAGCAGCCAAAGGAGGAATCCTTTCTGCATAACCCCAGAGCAAGTTCACAGCCAAACCAGGTTCATGCAAAATCTTCCCTCCTGGAGCATCCCTGGGATGACACAGGAGCCATCATGCTGGCGGTCCTCAAAGAAAACCCTGGGAACATGGAGATCACGTTGCAGCAAGGCCTGATCCTGGTCTACCACACAGTCTGATGGCCCATCTGAGCTTCTAGGACAACATCCCACAGAGGACATGGCCTGAAGTGCTGCCTAGAGGGGCCATGAGATTACCCATGACAAATGGGATCTGTAGCTGACGTGTTACCAGGTGTCTGGAAATGACCTCCATCAGTCACTAATGCTCAGTGGTTGATCATGCTGCTTTTTGGGACCGGATACAGCTTATCATCAGCTTGTAGGGAGCACAGATGGGTCCTACATGTGGAAAGCCAAAGAGCATCTGACCCAGGACAGCTATCAGAAGGTGGCATCCATACAAGAGCATAAGAATCTCTTATTGAAAAGGAATTATTTTAAAGGGATTTCTATCTCCTTGTATCTCCTTCTCCCTGCCTTCCTCTTTAAGAAACACGCTCTGCTTTTCACCCTGTTAGCCACTTTTGGTAGCTTCTCGCTTTGATTCAATAAATTATAAATACATGAACTTTCCGAGGGAGATGGCATCCACTGTTCTCTGCAAATATTGATTTAACAGTTGAGGGAAAATGGTAAAATATTTGCAATTTTAAATTTTCATCATGCTTTTTAAATTAAAAATGGACTACAGAAGAGGGAAGGCGGAGGCAGTCCCATGACTTCAAGCAATGTGAGACGAGCTCTCCCCCTTGCCAGCATGGCTGGGAGATGGCTTTGGGCTGGAAAGGGCAAATCTGATGGCTCCTGGTGCCTGGGGAGGGGAAGGAAGGGGCTGAGATGTCGGCATGGGAAGCTGGCTGGAGCCTTTTGATGTTTCAGATGCTGCCGCTTTCTGTGGGTTGATGGAAAGGGAAAACGAATGGGAGCCACATGAAATTTGACAGCAAGATTGTGGAGCTGGTGGAGGCTGCCTTGGCCTTGACCTGGCTCACCTGCCTGTCTGTCTGTCCATCTTCTCTGCCACCCTGACAGCTCACCGAGACACCCCAACGGCCATCTCACCTTCTGGTGGGGCCCTGCTGCCTCGATGGCCACCACCACGAGCAACTACGAGCCGTGGGAGGGCTGTAACATCTCCCACCTCCTGCCCAGACACCCCCTCAAAACCCAGCACACCCCTGCACGGCTACCAGCCAGCCGTGACGTTTCCCAAGGAGAAATACCTGTTTCTTTTTCGTTTCTTGGAGCTCTTCTTCTTCTTCTTCTTCACAGGGGAGGGGCTGTAGGAGGGAGACCTGGGGGGGCAAAGGGGTGTCAGGGGCTGCATGGCCCCCTCACCCCTTCAGGGCCATCCCAGCCCACGCCATCCCCAGGCTCACGGCCTGGGGGGCTTTGGGCTGAGCCCCCGCCCGCTGTGAGGGGAGGGCGACAACATGGCGGCGCCTCGTTGGGCCTGCTAACAGGCCCTCACACCTCCATTTTGCATCCGTTTCCTCCCCTCGTGCAGTGAGGGCCGCCAGTCCCCTCATCCCCACTCGCCCCAGCCCAGGCCCACGCTGTCACGGCCGCCCTCACCTCCGGCGCTTCTTGCGGCCAGACTTCTTCTTCTTCTTCTTCCCCCGGGCCGGTGGCGGTGCACGCTCCCCGTTGCACGAGGGGCTAAATCAAAAAATGTTTTAAAATTAATAAATAAATGCACCGTCTGTATCATTTCACTTGGGGCTGCTCCCTTCCCCATGCCGCTGTCCCCACCAGAGGGACAGACAGGGCAGAGGGATCACTTCTGACAGCAGATCAGGGGTGCGGGTGAGCCCCTAATTACCCTCTAATGAATAATTTGGTCACACTTTAAATTAAGTGTCTCCTGCATGGATTTAATGGAGATATAATGAGACAGCCACTGTACGTGGATGCAGTGCCAGCTGATTATTTAAAACGTGTTTGCTGAGGTTAATGACTCCAGAACAGATTTATAGGTTTTGTTGCTCTTTGTAAATATGCTTTAAATAATTAATTGACATTTAATTTGCATATAATAATTATTGCAATCAGATGCATCTAACAGTAGTAAAAGACATGACATATGTTAAATAGCAATTGATTAGAAAAATATATATTTATTGAGATGCTATGGTAATTTAGTAAGCTATGTATATCTTGCACAGCTGTTAAACCTTATAAAATTGTGAACTAATTTCTTTTTAAACACATGACACTGAATCATGTCATGTTTCAGTGTAAAGTAAAATCCGCAGTTAAATTAATTCAGAGCACTGGACTGAAAATGAAAATGAAATGTTTGGGGGCTAGCGATCCAAAATAAAGCACACTGATAGAAACAAGGGAAACTGAGGCAGAGACCCAGTGCCCCACTGTTTGTCCCAGTGGCAGGAGGAGCCACCTTTGGGGACATGAGTGTGGCCTCATGTTTGGAAAACATGAAGAGCTGAGTATTTGCTGCAGACAGGACAAAGGAAAGGACATTATTGGTAATAATAGTCCTAAGGCAGAGCAAGCATCCTGGCATGTTGGCCTCTCAGGTGACAGGGACAGCACGTTGGTGGCCCCAGTGAAGCCGCCTGAAGGGCTGCAGTTCAGGGCCAAGCCCATCGGGAGCTGGCCCTGCTGCCAGCCACCAGCTATGCAGGAGAGGACCTCAATTGCCCTAATGAGATAACAGAACCCAGGACAACACAAATTTGGGCTCCCCAGCAAGCAGGAGCACATCTCAGCCCCCTTCTCAATCAAGCCCTGCCATGGCCAAGCCAGAGCATGGAGAAACCTCCAGCCTGTGCTGCTCAGCCACAGGCAACTCCTGCAGAGCCCTCCTCCTGCTCCCGAGATGAATTCTTTTGTCTTTGAAGTGGAAGACTTCTCCCTGGGCTGATCCAACTTTAATTGTTCTTCTGTGATTGTAATCAGAGTCTAATTAAAAATACACTTTAGATTATTGTTCCGGTTAGCCTGCAATCTGAAGATAGGAAATGTGCTTTCTTTCTCTTTCTTTCCAGCATCTTTAACCAAATGGAGAAGCTTTAATCCCAGAGACGGTTCAGCAGGCAGCTCTTAGACCCCAGCTGCTTCGCTTTGAAGGTTTCATTCGTTTTTTCCCTCACAAATAGTCAGGGGCAAACGATGAGCTGATAACAAAGCCGTGCCCTAACGAAGGCAAAGCAGCCAGTCTGATGTGGGCACGTGGAGGTAGGAACTGCTGAGGTGATCCCCAGCTGGGGGAACCCCGCAGGCCCCACTGCACATGGGATGCTGGCAGCTCACCTGGGCTGGCTGCAAGGGGCTGCGTGAGCACAACGTGGAGCGAAAAGGGAACTGCAGACACTGGGTTTCTCCATGGGTTTCATGAATTGCAACTCACGTGGCCATTCAACCCACCCACAGCTTTCACAGACCCCACGTGGGATGAGCATACGCTCTCCGGTGTTTCCTTTGCTGACACCCCCGTCCCCTTTGGGGTGGCCCCGTCCCCTACCTGCGGGACCTGCGGCGGGCATGGCTGCGCCTCTCCTTCCCTCTCGCCCAGCCGTTAGTGCTGGAGGCCTCCTTGGACACGCGGCCGCTTGGCTTCTCGGGGTGTCTGTCCTCTGCAGGGTATGGCAGGCAGCTGAGTGGCCCACTAGAGGGTATCAGGACAGAAAGAGCAATAAGGAAGGAAAAAAAAACAGGGGAGTAAAAATCCCAGGAAAACGAAGGGGTAAAAAACCAAATCAATCACCATTCCCCAAACCTGCTGTTGCATTGCCAGCCCCTTGCTGCATGTCCTCTTCCCCCAAAGCATCCCCCTCATCAGCACCCAGGTGGAAGCAAAGCTCCCTCCCCACACCCACAAACAAGGTGCTGGGCCAGCAGCACAGCTGGTCCTGTTGAAAGCCCAAACTGGAAGCACTGGGGCAGCCCCTCAGAGCCAAGGGGAAGCGCCTGAGCCTTGCAGGTGCCTACACAAGCCCTGGGGAGCCCACACAAGCAGAGCCCTGCAGATATTTTTTTCAAACAGAAGGAGCGATGCGAAGCCATAAACCACACCTGGAGGGGGCACTGAGAACATGGTGTCATCCAAAATATTATTCAAATAAATAAAGCAAGTGTCAGGGTGTCCAGGGCAGGCTACAGAGACTGTCACAGCCATTTCACGTGGGATGAAGGGCTGGGGCCAGGAGCATGCTGCACATCTGGGGGGTTCAATGCACCCAGGAGCATGGCTAAGGAGCAATGCCACGGTGAAGGAGCACGTTAGCCCTGGCTAGCCTTGGCCAGAAGCATGCAGCCCCTGGCAATGTCCTTCTACCTGCCCTCATCATGAGCAATGCAATTTTGGGGGCTGCAGTTGGCCCAGGAGCAGCTGCAGAAGAGAGGTCACCCCTATTTCCACTTGTGCTCTCAGCCAAACCCCACCTTCCCTAACAGCTTCCTCTTTCTCAGCACACATTTTTCAGTGTCCAAACATTTTAGGGATGTGCCTTAGCCAAGCGCAAGCCCTAGGGTTCGATGGGGTGAAGCTGGGGCAAATATTTCCAGCCCAGGACATGCAGGAGGTGCTGCTGATGTGACGGTCCCTCCGGCTTTCAAACCTATTACTCCTCCTGTAATAAATCCCCCGGTCTCTGCCCAACATCTATGTGGTTTGTAACCATCCGGGAAGCTACATGGTTAATTGCTTTCTTTGCGTGAGCTAATTAGCTCGTGGCCTTTCCCGAACCCCTTTTAAGAGCAGCCTTCCGAGGCTCAATCATTAGGATCCATTAAAAACGTCCCCAAATTAATGATCTGTGCAAAGCCAGGGCTGGAGCGGCTCCGGGAGCAGAGGCAGGGGCTGTCCCCGGGTACGGTGGGTGATGTCCCCCACCCTGGTCCCCGATCCCACTAATGGCATTTTCAGGTCCCGGGGTTAAAACATTTTGGCCCAGAGGCGAACAAGGGCTGCTGCTGTCCTGCAACACCCCGCGAACCATTTCTTCTGGGCTTGGAAGCAATTATCGATGGAAATAATTATTCTCCAATCCCATCAAAGGCTGGCTTTGATTCAACCAAATGTTCTCCTCCGGTGAAAGCTGAGAGTCACTAACACGCTAAACCGGCTGGTAATCCCTGCGCGTTAAGCTCCACGGACATTGATCGAATATAAATATATATTTAACTATATATATATATATATACTTTGTAGTCTTTCGTGTCTTTCATCCCTGATATAAAAGCGCTTGCAGCTCGGTGTGAAAGACCTCCGCTGCCTTAGAGGGAGGGCTGTCACACCTTCCCCTGCAGGGAGGAGAAAGCCTCTGTGGAGGGTTTTTTTTGGGGAAAAAGAGCTTAGTTTGCTGGAGGCAGCCCCAGGAGGGCGGCAAGGACACGCCAGCAATGTGACTGGAAGCACAGGCTTCCTCTGCGCAGGGGACGTCCCTTCCCTTTGCGGCAGTCTCTGGTCCAGGAAGATTTTGGGGGCAATTTTGGCCAGCTTCTGGAGGATGGGAGGGGAGCAGAGGGCACACGGGGCTCTGCCCGGGTGCTCGCCTCTCCCACCAGCCTGAGCACTTCACTGCTTTTCCCAACCGGGCTGCATTTTGGTATTGCTAACGTGAAGGGGAGAAAACGCCATAAAATGCTGCAGTCGCTTGGAGAACGGGGCTGGGGCTGGCAGCCAGGGTATGACAGCGTGGAGAGGTGGCTGCTGGCCTTTCACTGAGGACGGGGCAAAGGCAGAGGGTATTTGCAGCCTCGGGGAGCAGAGCTCGCTCACAAACCATCACCACTTCTCCATCACAGAGCTCAGTGCCATGGCCACGTGCTGTCTCATCAGGCCACTCGGTGACGCAGCCCCCTCCCCTGTCCCCGGGCTCCCGCGTCCCCCAGCCATCTCCTGCCACAAAGCTTTCATCAAGCAGCCTTTCTCCTTCTCTCCTTTCTCTTTGGAGGAGAGAAAAGCTGGAACGTTGCCTTCCTCGTGACCTTCCAGCTGCGGGACACCATTGCCAGGGCAGCAGTGGCAGCATCTCTCGCCTCCGCGGGACCAGCTCCAGCAGCCCCAGCCCTCTGGGGCCACTCCAAGGCCCCTCCGCCCTTCCCAGCAGCTGTGCAAGCAGCAGAACAGGCACAACGGGGCTGGATCATGCCCACCAGGCCTTTTTTTTAAAAAAAAGATTTATTTTACTTCTACAGGCACAGAGGAATGGGGTGCTGGATGCCCAGCCCGGTGCCACAGGGATCTGGCTGCGTGCACGAGCACTTTGGAGACCTCCAGCACTGGCCACGCTTGGCAGATCCACTCCACCGGCACTTCTGAGCTCAAGACAGAATATTTGGGAAAACCAGCACCAGCACTTCACTACCTTGCCCTCTTCAGCCCCAGCTGGCTTCTCATTCCCATCACCTCGACAGACCCTGGTGCAAAAACAGGCACAGCTCCATCCCACTGGAGCCCCGAAAACTCAGAAGGTTAAAGCCTCTCTGATGAGCCTGTTAGTTGCAAATATTTCACTGGCCGAGCTGATGATGGATGTCTCGCTGAGGGACATCGGCCCATGAAAGGACACGGGCACCCGTAGCTCCAGGAAGAGTGAGAAGTGCCCGCAGCCACAGCAGTGGGACCCGGCGGTCCCACAGCCATCCCCGCACATCGCCTCTGCCCAGCACCTTGGCTGCTCTGCACCACTTAGGGCAGAGCAGATTTTTTTTTCTGTGCTGGCAATATTACCCTTTTATTTTCTCTGTCTCTTCTCAGCTGATTGAAAAAGAAAATTGTGGAACCGTTCCTTTGTCCCAGGAGAGGGAGGGGGGAAAAGGAAGGTTGTAAAGCCCTTTCCAAGCCCAAACTCCAGCAGATGTGTTTACATAAATCCCTTTGAAATACGCACTAAAAATACCTCTTCAAAATTAGGAGATGGGGGAGATTGTAAAGTGCTTTCCACAAACACAGACACACAAGCACCCCACGGCAGGTTCCTTCCCCACCTCATTCAGACTGTTATTATTAGTGCGGCAGGAGCCCTGCAGTTTGTTATTGAAAATTATAATAGCAAATCACCGAGATATTTTCCCTGATTGCACAGATTCCAAGCCAGTTCCATTTTAATCTTCTCTCCACTATTTTCCCGTGCATCAGCAGAGGCGCCAGCTGCAGAAAAGCGCGTGGCTTTTTTTCTTGATGCAGTTTAAGCACAGAAGAGAAACGCCACTCTCTAATAGCTGTTTTTCATCCAATTTTCGCCACCACGCCTCGTTTCCCTTCCTGTGATGCCCTTGTCCTGCTGCAAGCCCCAACGCGGCGGCGGCTCCTTTTGCTTCTTGGCCTCCAGAAACGCTTCACGACCTCCTCTCATCACACCCCGGGCCAAAAAAAAATTAAAAAAAGGCAGCTCAGCTCTTTATTTTCCAGCAGCTGATTTACCACGCACGGCTGCCCAAAAACAGAGGCGCGTCCCCGCTGGCAGTGGGGTCGGTGCCAGAAGCGATGCTCCGTGAGCCATCCTCCGGAGGGTCCCCATGGCTCCACGCCCTTTTCCCCACAGGCTGGACAGCCCCGGGCCTTTCCTATTCTCAAATCCCCCTCTTTAGGCAAACACCCTCTGGGTCCCCACGCCTGGAAAGGTGACGGCGATGGCACCGCAGCCAGGGCCCGGCGCCGGGTAGGGCCGCGGGCGCTCGTCACAACGCGCCAGCTCCCCTGTCTGAAGCCCTGCTCCATTTGGCAGGGCGAACGGCGGCGAGATAAACAGTTTATTTGCCAATAACATAGCTCGTTAACTTTTAATCGAAGAGCGGCGTGTGAGCACACAGCTTCCAGGAGCCATGGGAGATTGCTGTGAGCACGGATAAAGCACAGGGCACGGCGGCAGGGGGAGAGGACAGGCAGAGAGGCTCCCCCTGGAGCAGCGGCATGCCCTCTCTATTTCTTTGCCCTTTCTTTTGTTTTATTTTAATTCCCACTGGAAAACGAATGGAAAACACGCCCGATAACTCCCAAACCCAACCTGCCTGCGCAACATCTGCCTGCCCAGGGAGCAAGTCGGGTTGGTGGGGACAGCGGGGGACACCAGGAGATGGTGGCCAGCTTCTCCCTCCAGGATGGGGGCAGGACACTCAGACCCCACAAATAAACCACCCCCAAGATGGGGTCCCGTGGGCGTCCCACATTTGTGACTTTTCTCCCTAATATCCACCCCACGGTGACACCCTGGGCTACACGGGGCTGGGACAGAGCAGATGTCCCCGCCTGGGGATGCGTGGGGAGCGCAGCTTCATGGCTGGGTGGGTTTGGTGTGGCTCCAGACCTTCTTTCCCCAAACCCCCCAGGTGCTGTGGGAATCACCTCGGCAGTCTCACCAGCTGCCTGGAGATGGGTGGCAGGAGGTATTTTTTTAAAGACAGTTTCTAGGAGAGACGATGGGGCCTCATCTCCGCTCAGGAGGTTGAGGATAACATGCCCATGCCACCCAGGGCTGCTTTTGGGGCCAAGCCAGGAAAAAATCCCTCCCTCTCCACTCCCAGGTCTCATCCCCAGCCACCTCCTTCACCCTGCAGCCCTGCACAGGGCTTTAAATCACCAGGGAAGAGCGAGGGGAGGATATTTATGGGTTTGCTGCTCCCTAGGGGGAAGGTCTGGAGGAGGCAGCCAGCTCCCAGCACTCCTGGCCCCGTGGCTGGAGAGAATCATTTCCCTGCTCCGCACACCCGTCTTTAATTGGGTGTAATAATAATTTTAGTGCTTGCCGGGATTCGTGGGGCTGAACTAATGTTTGTAAAACGCTCTGCTATCCTCGGCCGAAAGGCAGCCTAGAACGGCAAAGCCCCCGTGTTATCCACATGTGGATAATCCAGAATTACTCACAAACAAAATCGAGATTATGCAAATGTATTCATTACTCCCCAGAACACCTCCAGGAAAATAGGGGAATTAGTCCCGTTAACAATTACCCGCTATGTCAGCGCGTGGCTGAGCGCGGGCGCACGCACTCCCCATCGGCGGTCACCTGGAGCTCATCCCGGGCCCTCAAGGTGCTGGAAAAGGAGGGGAAATTTGGGCTGGGGGTGGCCTCGGTGTGCCCCTGTCCCCCCCCATCCCTCACCTTTGTGCCCGCTGGTGCTGAGCCCGGCTTCGTGCGGCGCAGGGCAGCCGCGTGGCCGGGGCGTGCCGGATAAAGGTGCGCTGGAAACCCCGCACGGTTTAATTAATGCCACATGCCTCTCACTCGGCGGGTTGCGTGGGTTGTTAATTATTTTTATAAAGAAAATAATTAGTCCCAATCAAGGCAGAAGCTCTCCAGAATTACAGCTCATTAAGCGCTCGCACATTTTTCTGTTCTATAAAAAGTCATGTGGCGCTGATGAAAATTACAGGCCCTTGGAAGCAGCATGAAATACAAATCCAGGCGGTGTCACCATCCCGTTACCACCAGCCGCATCGCTTTGGCTTCAGCAATTGCAGCTGGAGCTGAAGTGCAGGGCTCTCTGCTCCCTACCAGCGCTCTGCTCTGCCCGTTAGCGTGCCGGCACCAACGTGACCCCCAGCAGCGGCCTGGCCAAGGACATCCCCAAGGAGGTGACAGCCACCGAGGGGAAAGGGGCACCTTGGTGAGGGGTTGAGGGATGCTCAGGCTGGGCTCAGCTCCCCCATGGCTAAAAGAGGGGACAAGGAGCAGCCTTAGAGCAGTGGGGTCACCCCGGTGGGACACGGGGTGTCAGACGCAGAGGGGTGCTTGTGGTGGGGTGCGGGAGTGTCCCTGAGCATCCCTGGCCAAACCATCCCAATGTGCTGGGCCCGGCCCTATTGAACGCCGCAGGGGCTTCGCTCAGAGCCTAACTGAAAGAAATCAGAGCACGGTGAAGGGAGCTGAGGCCAAATCGATAGCGGAGCAGCGGGGAGGGCAAGCGGGACGCCGGCTTCGCTGCCTCTCCACCATGAACGGCACGGTGAGCCCCGGCCCCTGCTCCTCATGCGACAAACAGGGACGTGGAGGAAGGCAAAGACGACGCAGGCAGCTGAAAATAAAGGTGTCTGGTGGGAAACCAACAGCCTCAGCGGGGCAGCTTGAGCGAAGCCCTATCTCCCCTCCTGCACCCTGCACGCCAGAGGTCTTTAGCTGTGAAATCTCTCATAATGCAAAAATATTTCTTTCGCTGGGCAGTAGCCGGTTCTTCACCCTCACAGCTGAAATCCCAGCCTCCTGCCCCAGTCCTCTCCTGTCGCACCCAAAGTGCCATGTTCAAGCACACCCAGGCAAAACCAAAAATCCCCAAAATCCCAAAGCCAAAAACCCCAAACTGCAGCCCCAGCGCTGCCCGGCTGTGCCAGGGCGATGCTCTGCTGGCATTCGGTGTTGGCCAAAAGCCATTTTCTCATCGTGACCCTTGGGTTCCTGACCACTTCCAGCCACTCGCACATGCAGACGAGGTGTGCACTGGCTGAGCCCCCGTTCCTAATCCTTGGGATTTGGGATCAAGCATCCCAGTGGCGTCTGCAAACCCTATCTGCACGCTGGGCCTTCCTCTGGCCCCGGGAACAAAGAGGGAAGGGGGCAGCGAGCAGAGCAGAGCAATCCCAAAGGAGCAGCACCCTGCTGAGCACCTCGTCCTGCTGCCCACCCAAGCACACTGGGAGCGCACTGGGAGCGCACTGGGAGTGCACTGGGAGCGCACTGGGAGAGCCCCCAGAGCCCGGCCAGCTGCAGCCACCTGGTCTTGTTTCATTAATGGAGAGACATCAATTAAACACGGAGCGTTAAACGAGTCATCAGTGAAGCAATTAGCCCCAACCACAGGCTGGGGGCTCAGGGACCCGGCTCAGCCTCGAAACGCCTGGCTGAGCGCCTCCTGCCCCAAAAGAGGCATATTTCAGCCCAATTCCACCATCCTGCTGTAGGACGGCATCCCGCGAGCATCCAGCCAGCTACAGGGCTGCCTCCCTGCAAAAGGCCAAGAGCGGCACAGGGTCCCCAGCACGTTCCCCCGGCTCCTTTCCCCCTTCCAGCCGAGTTCGTTCCCACTTTTAGTTTTTTTTTTAAGCCCTCCCTGCAGTCCCCGCTGCAATAGCAGGGAAGGCGCTCCCGTTGCTTGCACAAAAAAATAAAAAAAATTGCTATTTTTACACTCCCGGCTCCCTCAGCTGCCGGAGGAGCCAGCCCCGAGCCTCCTGCAGCAGGGGGGCTGCGTGGCCCCGCTGAGCGGGCACCAAACCCAGCGCCCGCCCCAACCCCTCCTGGGCTGCTCGGGGCCTGGCGGAGATGAAGAGGTTTCGGTGGCAGCAGGAAGAAAAGGTGGAAATAAAGAGAAAAGGGAAGGGCGGTCATGCACGAAATGATTTCATTTCGCTGACGCGGGGAGCGCGTTTGATAAGTTCATATTAGAGAAAAACCTAAAGAAAGCCCAAAGAAAGGCCCGGCTGCAAGACAGGAGGTGGGGGGGGTGAAGGCAGTGCTGGGTCCCACAGCCCCACATTTTTATTTTTATTACCCAGACCTCAAGGGAGGGAGGCGATCTCCCTGCAGGGTACGGGTTTTATGAGCCCCCTTTTCCAAGCTGTTCCCAAAGGAGAGCCCAAGTCCTTTTTTTGGGCACCTCTCTCATTGCCAGGAGGGGAGCAGGAACACGAGGGGTGTTTTCCCCAGGGCTTTTGGGGGCCCTGCATCATTTTTAACCTCGGCTTCATCCTCCAGAGCCCTGCGAGACCCCTGGAGGTGCAGGGGCAGCCTTGGGGGGACGTTTGGCGGCCGCCAGAGCCCAGCAAATGCTCTCTGATGAACTTTTCCCCATTGGAAACAGGCCCAGCAGAGGCAGGTGGATGGGGCTGTGCAGAAGGAGGAGGAGGAGGAGGAGGAGGAGGAAGGCACCGTGGGTCCCCCGAGCATCCCCGGCTCTGTCCTCGCCGCCTTCACCCCGGGCTCCCCCCAGCAGCCCCCGAGCTGCCTAATTAGCGCCGCCGCCGCCGTCCAGCTGGAGCTGGAGGGCAGGGGCAGACAAAGCCTCCCTATTGACAGCACCCCCGAGGACTGGGGGGGGGCTTTTCTTCTCTCCCCCCCCCTCCCCTCCACTTCTCCACTTTTCTTTTCAAGCCCCGCTCCCCCCGTTGGGCCGGGGCCACGGGCTCATTAGCGCTGCGGCTCGTTGGGAGCAGATGGCAGCCAGGCCCGGCCGCCTCTCCCCGCGGAGCAGATGCCCGGCGGACAAGGGGGGGATTAGCAGAGCCGGGGGGGCCGCAAGCTGGGTCCGTGTCCCCCCCACACCTCCCCAAGCAGCACGCCCTGGTGCTGATGCTCGGGGACCCAGCGGTGCCAAAACGCTGCGGGTTGGGATGGGAGACAGCAGGTGCCCCGTCCCCTCCCCAAAATCACCGGTGATGGCAAACCAGGTGGCAAAACTGTGCCCCACCCCCCCCCAAAACGCAGTGACCCCCCCTCCCTGCCTGCCACGCGCAGCACGTCCCGGGGGACTGGGGGTTAAAGCGCAAATCCCCGCGCTGCCCTGGTGTGACCCAGTTCGGCCATCTGGCAGGCACGGACACAGCCTCATCCCCCCATGTGTCCCCCCCCAACGCCGTTACCTGCCCCAGGGTGAAGTCCCCGGGGGTGACCGGGGGGTGACAGCGGGCAGGTGACAGCCCCGGGCCCCTCGGTGCCCCCCTCTGCAAAGCCGAGCGTTTGCCGGCCGCGCTGCAGCAGCTGCGGGCTGCTCGCCGGGTAATTAGGCTCCGGCACCGAAATAACGAGCAGCCACCCGCAGCCTTCTTGCAAAAATGAAAAAAATAAATTAAAAAAGAGTCGGACGAGAAGAAAGTGAAGACGGGAAGCGACCGCCTTGATTTTTCCCCTTCCGTGCCACGAAGCGCTCGGGAACCCCTTGGCTTGGCAGGAGCCCCCCCCCCGGGTAAGTGGGCAGCCCCCGGCCAGGATTAATGTATTCTTTTGTTCCAGGGATGAAACGTGGTTTTAGCAGGGCTTTAACCCGCTGAACCTCCCCGGGAGCTTGATGGGAATTAAGATGGAAGGGGATTTATCTCCGGGAGCCGTGCTGAGGGATGGGGCAGCGCCACGCTCCGTTTTTTGGGGGGCTCGCGGGGAGCCCACAGGGCACGGAGCCTCCCAGGGGGGCTGTGGGGCCAGCTGGAAGGAGGAAAATCCCCTTCTGCGAGAGGAAAAGCCCTGCTGCCCCACGGCTGGCAAGTGTGGGAGCAAACAGAGAGCCAGCTGGTCACCGCAGCGCCTCGCTGGGCTACCTGGCCTCCCCATCTGCCCCCGGTGCCACTCGGCTTTAGGGGATTTGCTCCTAAATTAGCCCGGCGTGCTCTCGGGGCCACGAGGCCGATGGGATCGGTGTTGCCGTGAAGCCTTAGGGAAAACCAGAGCGGGCTTTCGGAGGGGTGCAGAGCAGGCGCCCAGCTCCGAGCTTTTCCCAGCTCCCAGCGCCGGTTCCCAGCTTCCCAACCCGAGCAGCCCCAGGAGGCAGAAGCCTGGTTCAGTCCCTTGGGAAAACAACACCAAGAGGACGGCTTTTAACACCATCGAGGCAGCCAACAAGACAAATTCGGGTGCTCCCAAGCCGGGAAGACGCTGTCGTGAAGAAGCCGCGCGGGTCCTGGCGCATCCGATGGCCCTGCTGGGTACCGGCTGGGCACCGCTGCCCCTCTTGCCTTTTTCTGCAGGTTTTTGCCCCAACCGCACGCCTGGCAAGGCAGGGGCTGAGCACAGGGGTGGCCACAGCCCCTGGGCTACGAGTCCTGGGGGTGTCATTGTCCCCTCACCCCGTCCCTAGTGGCTGCCCCCCCGAGGTCACCTTCCCATGGGGTCCGGGTGCCGCAGGGACCAAGCCAGTGGGACGCACGCCCTGGGGGCTGCACGGTGGGGCTGGGGACGCCCCCACTTTGTGCCTGGTGACCCCCTCCAGCTTCCTCCTTTCACCCCACAGCCCAGCGAGAGCTTTCCAGCCCCTGCTCGGAGGCAGCCAAAGTTTCCCGTGCGTGCATCAGCCCGGGGAGGGATCCCCCAGCCCTGCGCGCGGGGGTCCCTTGGGTCCCCAACCCCTAAGTGAGCCCCTCGGGGGTGGCAGAAGGAGGGGAACCAGCAGGGATTTGGGGCAGAGCCCGGTGGTGGTGCTGAGCCTTGGGGGGGGGTTCCCCGAGCCCTTACCTGGGCAGCGGCTTGCGGGCGGTGATGCTGGCCACGATGATGCTCTCGGGGCGCGGCGTGGCCACGGCTTTGAAGGTTCCTCGCCAGAACTTCTCGAAGAGCTGCTTCTCGCCCTGCTGCACGCTGGCCATGGCCCCGGCACGGCTCGGCACGGCTCGGCACGGCTCCGCTCCGCCGCTCTCCGCGGTGCTGATCGCTGTTACATCCCTCCCGGCCCCGCACGGCTCAGGTTGGGGTGCCCGGGGCTGCTGCGGCTCGGGGTTAGCCCGGTTCGGCGCGGCTGGCGGGGGGCGTGTGGGGCCGAGCCGCTCCCGGCTCCCGTTTTGTGGCTGCGAGGCGGGGAATGGGGCCGGGCCCCGCCGCCGTCCCCTCCCCGGTGCCGCCTCCCGCAGCTGCTCCGCCGGGAGCAGCCCCGGACCCAGAGCATCTCCCGGGCTGCAGCATCCTGGATCCGGAGCATCCCTGAACCAGGAGCATCCCTGGACCAGGAGCATCCCTGGATCCGGAGCATCCCTGGACCGGGAGCCCCAACCTGGTCACCACCCAAGTACATCTCCCGTTTTATCACCCAAATGGGCCCCGTGGTGACCAGCCCGGGGCTCCCGGTCCAGGGGTGCTCCCCAGGAGCATCTCCTCTCTGGCTGGGTTCAGCCTCTGGTTTTGCCCTCTCCCAGCTGCTCACTGAAAAAAAAATATAGGCACCAGCTCGGATCACCAAGAGGAAAAGAAGCAAAAAGCCACGGAGAGCTTTCTGTATTTGGTCCACACGGGGATCTGCACAGGGAAGGGATTTGGGAAACAAACTCTTCTTTTCCTCCCCCTCTATCCTCTCCCATTTAACGGCGAGGTGGAGGGGCAGGGCTGGGCTTTGCTGCTTCTCAGCCCCAGCTCTGGGGCAGCAGCAGGGAGGGAAACCCAAAGCAGCTCCAAAACCAAGGGCTCAGCACCTGGGGCAGGATCCAACCCCTCCTCGCCACCGGGGCATCTGGGCTGGGGCAAGTGCAGCGGTGTGATCCCCCCAGCTTCTTGCACCGAGCCCAATAAAGCTGTTTCTGGGAGAAAATGCTTCTCGGAGCCGGTGCTTGGGAGCACAAGTGAGAGGCGGTGACCTTGGGTGGCGGAGGCGCTCGCTATTGTGCCTCGGCTCGCCGCGTGCTGCTTTATGTAAGCAGCTGGGGATGGCAGAGCCAGGAACAATAGGCAGCAGGAGCTGAGGAAGGAGGGAAAACCACAGCAAACTTGATCACCTCCTTGCGATGGATGCAAAATTAGCAGGAGGTAGCCGGGCGTTGCCTGTCTGACATCCTCCAGCCCCGCTGCTTTTTGCTTTCTGTACCCAGAGCCCAGGGCTGCGGCCCTGCACGGAGAGCAGCAAGCCTAAAACCCTAAAACCTCGGCAGCAGCGGAGTCGGGCAGAGGTCCAGCAGGGCTTTGTAAAACACAGCCAGCTCCACCTGGAAAGCCCGAGGGGTTCGGACAGCATCTGCACGGGCAGAGAGCTGACCTTGGCCCATGGGGACGGCTTCACCCCCAGCTGGTGCCCTGTGGGGCTTCTCGGGTGCTGCCGGTGGGGATGCCGGAGCACAGGGGGAAGGATCCCAGCCTGGTGCCAGCTCCCCCCCCATAAATGCAGCTCGTTACCCCAACACCCAGCCCAGCACCAGCTCCCAGCTCTGCAGGATGAGTGCAGCCACCGCCAGCTGCAGCCGAGGCCCCACGGCACCACGCAAGGCTTCCAGCCCGCCTGGCCCTTCTCTCCTCTAATCCCCAGGCCACCTGGCCCCAAACGAGCCCGGCTGTCCCCTGTTGTCCCCTAAAGCCCAGCCCACACCTGGAGCTGCTCCGAACGCCCCCGACCTGGCTGCTGAATGGGAGGAATAACAAATGTTTGTGCTATTAAATCAGCAGCGCGGGTGGCGCGTGAGCAGGGGGGAGGCAGCGATCGCTACGAGGTGAAACCTCTCCTGGCGTACCTCGCGGGGACATCGGCAGCCAATTAAGCAATTGGCTCCCTTAACGGAGGCTCCGAGGAACGCGCCTCCCCGCCGTACAGCAACAGCGCTGCAATAAATCGCCTCCTAAATAAACAGCCGGGGAAAGTGGCGCAAGACGCCCGCAAAAAGCACGGCGGCAACAACACTGGGTGGCACCGGCGCAGCTGCCAGCCCCATGCCATCCCCCAGTGATGCTTAGTCCCCCTTTTTCCTCCCCCAAACCCAAAGGGTTAACCTCCCCAGGTTTAGATCTGGGGTGAGCAGCAGCAGAAGCTGCCCCCGCTGCGGGTGAAGCCTGCCCAGGGCCCTCGACAGGAGCAAGCAGTGGGGTGGCTCCGTGCGTGCTGAGAGGTGCCCCCAGGGACGGGAAGCAGAAAATGTGTTTACCCAGGATTACATTTTAATCTCTTCCCCCCTTCTAGAGAGAGAAGAGAGCTGGATTTGGCCTGGAGCCGGACAAAGATTTTTCTATAAACGTTGAATTTTCCCTTGGGTCTGGATTATTTGCTTGGTGCACGACGTGCCACAGAACCCCGGTGGGTGCTGAGCACCTGCTGCTCTGTGCCCATGGTGCTTGGGGTCCCTGAATCCCCAGGGAACAGACCCAGGCCTGTCCCCATGTCCCCATGTCCCCATGGCCAGGACAGTGCTGGTGGAGTGACCCCACTGGCACCATCCTGGCACCGGGACCCACACCTCCATGCCCCATTGCCCCCATGGCAAAGACGCTTCAGTGACACGAGGCCAGAGGAAGAAACAGAGCTTGGTCTTGCACAAAACCTCCCCATTTCCATCTCCACTTCATCCCCCAGCCAAGCAGGCTTCCTGCAAATGCAGAAAATCAATAATTACCTTTGGAAGTATTCATTAGATCTCGAGAGTCAATAAACAAAAGCTGCAAGCGCCCTCGACTCATTACGCTTCAGAAGCACCTACCAATTATTCCCTCCACTAACCCAGCCCCAGTCGGCAGGGGGGGGATTTTGGCCCCGTGCTGAGGCTGCAGCACTTCATGGGGTCTATCCCTCATACGCCAGCGTTCATCTTTCCCTTTGGAAACCTCCATTTTATGGAAAGTTTTCCCCCCTTGAGAGTCCCCAGGCAGAGCCGCACACACCGCCAGGTCCCTCTGCTGTCCCCACAGCTGGGGACAGCCAAGGATGAGGCTCTGGGGGAGAGGGAGAACAGGGAAGGGAGAAAAAGCCCTCTTTCCTTGAAATAGGAGGGCTGCCCAGCAAACGTGGGGAGGTGGAAATTTCAGCAGCAATTTTGGCAGCTGGCAGCACCCAGCCTTCAGCACCGGGACGGCACCAGCAGTACCCAGGGCTTGGAGACGGGGTGGTGGTGCTGGGACCTGCCCTTCCATCCCATCCCGTCCCATCCCATCCCTCCTTCCCCTGGGGACATCAGCCAAGATTTGGGGCAGGTTTTCTCCCGGTGCCTGTCCGAGACAATTCCCATCCAGGCTGGGACAGGAAAGCGCCCGTGGCCCACGCAGGACAGGATGAAGCCGCTCCTGGCTCCCGCTGCGGCTCCTTTGACTGCGGCCTTGTGCACTGCAGGGGGGGGACAGGCACCCCCGCCCCGCTAATGTAGCAATTAGACATGTTCAGATTAATCAGATAATTAAGCAGAAATGCGCTAATTGAATAAACAGGAGAGCTGAATGCCAATGACATGGGGAGAAAAGGAGGATGGGGACAGGAGGCGTGGGGACGTGTCCCCGGCTCACAGGCGGCTGAGCCAAGGGGCTGGGGGGGTCCCCAGGGCTGGGGGGTGCTGGAGATGAGCTCAGAGCAGCAGGGATGGAGTCAGGCACCAGTGAGGACGGGCCAGCCCCTGGAAGGCAGCGGTGCCCACTTCAGACCAGGAGCAGCCCGTTTATGCTGCTGCTTTTCCTTCCCTTTCTTCCCCGGCGGTGTTTCGGCACCGCTGTGCCCGTGCCGGCATCGTGCAACGCTTGGCAGGAGCGCAGCCTCTGCCATGAGAGCTTCAATTGCTGAGAACAACTGGAGAATTTGGGGCATGGACACTTCCCATTAAGACGCGCTAATGAAATGTGAAAATGTTTTGCTGTGCCGTAATTTTAAATATTTTTGAATGCAGCTGCGGCGCTGTTCGACGAGGGCTAATTTGGACGTCAATTAAACCAGGCTAAATTATGGCCGAGTACGCCGTGGGAGCCAACGCGGCAGGGGACGTGTCCAGGAGCCCCAAATCTTGCTGACCCTGCCCTCTCCTTACAAGCTGGACCAAGAGCCCCATCTCACCTCACCTCTGTGGTCGAGCCCTGCCAGCTGCCAGAAGCACGGGGGACATTGGGCAAGAAGTGACAAGGACAGGGACGGCCACCCTGGGGAACAAAGCCACAAGCTCCTGGTGTTTGTCCTCACCTGCTTGGGGCGCTCGGGTTTTTAAAAGCTCCCAGCAGTGCCTCTGTGTCCAACCACGCCGGGGCTGCTGGGGCTCAGCACTGGGTCGTGGTGGCGGTGACACCGCCCCGTCCTCGCTGGGCAGCCCCCGGGTTGCTCCCACAACGCGTTTATTGATGGGAGTGAAAGAACAAAGCCAAGGGGGCTACGTGGGGAGCAGGAGCACGGGGCGCAGGCTCTTCACTCTCAGATTTTTTTTTTAATGGAATAAAAAGGAGATTATTGGCTACAATTAATTGTTCACACTCTAGAGAAGATGAAAGTGCGGGGAGTAAACAGATGCCGGTCACGATTGGGTGCTCATTAAGGCAGGAGCAGGATTCATTTCATACGCGTGATTAACTCCTGGCCACTGATGATTTACACGGCAGATGATCAAAAGAGAATTAATTATGCCCCAAACGGGGCTGTGCCAACCCGGCCGGGCCGGCGCTGCCGACGGCAGAGCCCGCAACCCCCGACATCCCCTGCAAACAGCAACTGAGCAGAAAATCCAGACGTGTCCTTCCCTCAGGACGGCTTTTGAGTGGCTCGGTGGACATCACCCGCTCGCACTGATGCTCCTCACCAAGGGGTTTAAGCCCGAGGGTGACCCGCTGCTCTTCTGGGGCTGGGTTTGGTGGCTGTGAGTGCAGGGGAGCTGCAGGCAATGCCACAGAGCACGGCGTGGGTGTCCTCTGCCCAGCTTCCTGCCCCTCGTTAGCAGTAATTAACCCAGGGAAGGCTTCTCTCCGCTCGACACCTTTCCTTTCCTCGGTGACTGATGGAGTCCCTCGCCGTTACACATCCACGCGGTAATTAAAGGAAGGGACTCCGCACCCTGAGCCTGATTTATTCTTTAATACAGCCCCCTTTTGATCTCGTCTCTCTCTCTTAATTTAATTACGAGCTGGGAATCAGTGTCCCTCCACCACCAGAGCCGCTCTGCTTTGCTTGGGTTCCTCCATCCCCAAAACCTGGCAACTGGCACTTTCCAGGAGCTCCGTTAAGCACCCGCCCTGCTCCCACTTCATGAGAAGGGAAAAATCTCCCCTCGGTTCCAGCATTTAGTCAATAAGGGAGGGAGGGCAGGTTTGTTTGCAGCAGGTGGGATGCTCGCTTCCCTCCCAAACCCCAAATTACCACGGAGCTCCTCCACCCCTGGCAGACCCCGGGCTGAGCACTGCACAGCATCAGAGCGAGCACCGCGGTGCAGTAACTCCTTCCCAAGCAGCCTGGGCAACAGCAGGCGTTTTAAGGAAAAAATGAAAGAAAATAAAATAAAAGGGCATTTTGTGTTTAAAACCCCTCCACGGCTTTTATTTGCGAGCTCCCCAGAGGGGGCCATGCCCCAGAGGTGCCCGCAGAGCCCAGCCACAGGCATGGGCACCTGCCTGGTCCCCCCCGAGCGCAGCCGAGCCCCCAGCTCTGCTAACGAAGTGGTGCTGATTAGCGCCTGGTATTTTTAAAATCTTAATCTTAACTCCTGCAGGAGTCACCTTCAGCTCCGCCAGGCGGCCCCTCCCCGAGGAGGCGACGGGGAGATGAATTGATTGCCTGGAGCTGATTAGCAATTAGGCCTGGCACGCTCCAGCTGTAAATACTGTCACCGCGGCTGGGGACGAGGCAAGGCGGGGTGCGGGGGGGGCCCGGGGTGCTGCGGTATTAGAAGCCGGAGGGGGCAGACCCCAAAATAACACTTCCCAAAGATTTTGGCAGCCACCACCGCTCCGTCCCCTGAGATCGCCGCGTGCTCCTGCCCAGCCAGCTGGCTGCGTGCGGGTGCCCGTGAGTTGTGTCTTTAATATGGTGCGGGAATATTTACCCCATAAATTCTTAAAAGCAGATTTACAAACCCTAACAGCATTACAGGCTGGTAGTGCAGCTACGAGATCCCCTCCCCATGGGGCTGCCAGCAGTGTGGAGCTGTCCAGGGGCTGGGGCTGGTGTCACCCCCCCCAGCCCTGACCTGCTCCATCCCAAGGGACAGCGAGGTCCCCAGGGTGGCAGGATCCCACCCCGATAGGGCCCAGGCAGCACCCGAGGATCCAACCCAGCTCAGCTCCAGCAGGACCAGTAACAGACTCCCACACGATGCCGCTGTCAGCTCTGTGGCTGGTGCCTTCAGCGTTGCTGGCTATTTACACAGCTCTGAACCATTACAGCTGCAAAGCAGCTCTGTGACACAAGCCCCCGGTCCCAGGCACTTGAAAAGAAATGAGAAAGAAATTGAATTGTACTCGAAGGCAACTTCTGGGGAGATAACACCAAGGCTCCCTGCTCAGGTGCGGTGGTAGCGAGAGAGATGAGCTTCACCTCCCTGCACGGCCCCGGCAGTGATGGACGATGCCACAACCGGAGCACCACAAACCCGGGCAGCTTAAAAAGGGAACGTGCCGAGGGCCAGCAGGCTGCGTGCTTGGGGTTACCACTGCTGGGGACGGGCTGCTGAGATTTAACAGCTGGTCGCTGGTTAAAGAGGCTGGGGCTGCCTCTCAGCCCACGCTCTCCAGGTCCAAGCTGCTCCTGGCTGATGGTGCTCGCTTCAGGATGACCAGAATTTGGGGAAACGAGATGTCGGAGCTGTTGCTCAGTGCTGTGATGAGGGTGTAGTCGAACAAGATAGGTAAGGTGAAAATACTTGCAAGGGAAGAAAAGGGGAGGCTCTGGCTCGCTCGGCCAGGCTGCTAGCCCTGACTGGTACTGGGGTGGGCCCAGTACCCACCAGCAGCTGGTCATGTCGGGCTGCAAAAGCTCCAGAAAGGCCAGGGAGGGCTCAGCTGCCCGGGGAGGGCAACGTAATGCTCTTCACAGTCCCTCTTTTGGTGACTAGACCAGAAATCGTCTGCTTGATCTTCAACCGGCAGCCCAAAGCCTTTACATCAGTCTCAAGATTAATTAGCAGCTGAATAATAATCCCGGATAAGTCTCATCAAGGCGTAAGAACCTTCCCTGCTGCCTTGGGCGTCAAGGGGGCGGACCACAGCCTGGTGCCAGGACCCCCGGCCTGGCCCCATTTTGGGGGGTAGGCTGCTGTTTGCTCTTGGCACAAGCAGCCGGGTGCTGTCACCCATGGCAGGGGCTCCCCAGAGGCAGAGGACAGGCTAGGGGTGGTGCAGAGCTGCTGGGGGCTCAGGACTCTGTAGCAGAAGGCTAGAGGACGACAGCCCGGTAGCTCCGTCCGCGTGCGGGTGACATTCCTTTACCTCCAGCCCCCCTTTCCCCGGGCACCTCCTCTCCTCAAAAACAGCAGCAAGAAAAAATAAATAATCAGCCGCAGCGAGCCAGCTGCAGCAGAACATTTATTTCATCGAATGCACCATTTATTTTCAATTATCAGCGAACCTCCCCCCTCCTCTGCTCCCTCCCTCCCCGCGCGCTCGGCGGATCGCTGGGACAAAGTTTGCAGAGTTGCAAAACGGCGGCAGAGGAGAGGGCAACCCCGCCAGAGGCGAGGCAGAGAGGGGCACACATGCTGGGGTGGTGCAGGGAGAAGGACAGAAGGGTCAGACAGAGCGGGGAGAGGCGCCCTGCCTCTTGGCTTACCTCGGCCCCGGGTACTGAAGAGGTGCGGTGGCAGCGGAGCAGAGGCGACCATGGGGAGGCTGTAGGGAAGAGGCACAGACGAGGGCCAGAGCGGCACTGTAGGCATCTTATCCTTCTATAAGCTCTTCCAGGCTCGCAGCCCCAGCCTTCTCTCCCTTGTCCTCTCCTCCTGGGGCCGGAGGCTGACCTCAAGCTGTCCTCACCTCCCCGGGGACACAGCCACGGCGACCTCAGGTTCACAGGAGACGTCCAGACCTGGTGCGAGATGTGGTTTCTGAGCTGGTGAGCAAAAAAACCATCCCACCCAAAGTCCCCACGTGGCCTGCGGGCCTCCAAGCATTGGAGCTGTGTCGTGACACCCCCTGCTGCCCCCGGCACCCTTGTCCCGCTGGGTGCAGGCAGGGGTCGAGGTGCGGCACTCGCTGGCTCTGCCTTACGCTCGCGCTCCAAAAGCCGCCTTATTCCCAGGTTGCTCTCAGTCAGAGCCATTTAAAGATCTCTGACATATCATGAAGGATCCTCTAATGGGGTTCAGCAGACTAAGATTTATATCAAAAAGCCCCAATTTATTGAATTAATGCTGCAGAGCGAAACCATGGCTGCTTAACAACTGGAGTATCAGTATTTTACAGCAACATAACTAATAAGGCCATTAATACAAACTGGGCTCCCTCCTGACATTTATATCACTGTAAATCTCTCTCAGCTCCAGAATTATTTATGCCATCCCAGGCACTCGAGGAGCGCTGTCGTCCTTTATCAGGCTGAAAGATTTAAGCCACGAGATGATGCTAACTGTAATAAAAAAGGAGCGTGAGAGGAGCGGGGACAGCGTTGGCAGGGCAGCAATGGGGCCGGGACCCTGACCCAAGGACAGCGGGTGCAGATGTGAGCCTAGCCCTTGCTTTTGGGGAACAGCTCCCCGTTTCCAGCAGCAATGGGGCCAGAGGCACCTGCAGCCCCAGGCCTCGAGATCAAACCCATGGGACACAAATATTGACATATTTATGTATCTGGCTGCAGTTTCCCACGTGCACCAGGTTTGCCCTGAGCAAAGAAAACTTTGAAAGAGAAAGAAACGAAGCTGCACAGGGCGAGGAAGGTTTCAAAAGCCAAGAAGCAGCCCCAGCCCTGGCCAAACAGCAAGGGAAACCATAAATAGGAAGGAGGACGGGGTGGGGGCGGTGGGAGAGGAGAGGAGCCTGACAGACCTCGGTGAGTACTAATTATTTCTGGCATTATCTGCACAGACAGATAAGGTTTTCATTAATAAATGTGAAGAGGAACGAGGAGGGGGAGGTGAAGAGGAGTGTGGGGAGGGGACAGAGAAGCAGTAACAGCTGAGTGCCGGGCGAGATCTGCAAATTAGCCACAACCAGCACCAAAATGCAGTCAGGTACAGGGAGCAATCAGGGGCCCGGCCGGCTGCAGTGGCAGCACGGGGGGACACGGGGGACAGTAATTAGCTGCCAAGCCTGTCCCCACTCACCTCTGCTTCGCAGGCTGCCTCGTAATTCCCGACACGTTGGAAATGGAATCATCAGTAAGCTCTCATACGCGGGGCCTTATTAAACCCGCTATCTGTGCTTATTTAATTGGAAGGAGATAAAGCCAGGCCAGCCCGGGGAGCAGGGCTGGGGCAATGCAGCATCTCGCTGCAGCCTTGCTTTGCAACCCAAACGCGCAGGCACACGTGCGTGAGCAGGGCGACAGGGGTTGCAGGGATGCCAGAGCCATGAATTCGGACTTTTATCCCCGGGCAGGCCGTGACAGCACGGAGATGCAGGGGAAAAGGAAAGCCTGGCTCCCCCACGCTCCCTCGGTTTGCAGGCAGCGCGTACCTGGGCTGGATGGGGCTGGAGCTCCATGGGGTGGTTTCGTGTAGCGGGGTTTGCAGCTGAGGTCGAGGAGCTGTGGCAATTAGCAGAAGCTGCCCGCTCCTCTCTTGGCCTTGGTTCCCACGGCAACGGGGCGTTTTGGCACATTTCTCCACGCACAACCTCACGGCAAGGGTCAGCACGGGAGAGGAAGATGCTTGGTCCAGCTGAAAGAGAATATTGGGGCAAGTCATTAAAACCCAGACCAACAAGAACGTCTCTCCCCCAAAAAATCATCTCAGCCATCCCCAAACCAACCTCTCCAGGGTGCATGTGCCAGGGTCATGGCTCAGCAGCCACCCTCAGCTCACGAGCGATGCTTCCATCAGCCCCTCTGCTCTCCCTGGGGAGCTGCTGCTCCCTTCCATTGCTGTTGAGAGGAGACAGCGTCCTCCCTGCTGGGCAGCCCTCTTCCCACAGCCCCTCCTTTCCAAGAAGCCAGGGCTCCAGGGGCTCTGGAGAACTTTATTCACAGAGCAGGGGAGAGGGAGAATTGCTTTTCTCGGTTTTATCAGAGCCAAGACTTCATAGGGCTCTCCTTAAACCACGGCATTACAAAGGAAGCGAGAGCCTGCATAGGTGAAAGGACAATTTTTCTGGAGGCAGGGCAAGCTGCCGTCACTGCAAGCACTTAATCAGGAGTCAAAGTGCTAGACCAAGGAGTTTTGCCTGCAGAGATTTACCAGACACAACCACAAGCTGCTTACTTCAAACAGCTGAGCAGGAATTGTTTCTTTCTGCTGGAAGCTAGGAGCAAGCCCGTGCCCACATCTAGCAGCTGAAAGGCAGCAGAGCCGCTGCATCTCCTTGTGCCACTCTGAGCAGAGATGGTACAGGCTCAGGGACGGGGGCAGTTTCTGCCCTGGGAAGGGAAGATGCTCTTAAAGAGCAGATTTAGATCCCCTCCTCACAACAGACAGCGCTCCCTGCCCTCCAAAGCAGGGCTCCAAAGCCCGCTGAGCAGCACGTGGGTGAGCAGACCCCATGAGGCAGTGCAGGAGAAAGTCGAGGAGAACAGGACAAACATGAGCCCCATTTCAGCAGGCAGAACTTGCCCTACAGCCTACCCAAAGCAGGCTTCGGCCACAGCAATGGTGCTGGTGGACATGGGGCTGATCCCCAACCAGGGACCAATGGTCCTCTGCTAACTAGCCAGGCCTGCAGGAGGCTTCCAGACATCCACCAGCTCTGTAGAGCCAGAAGAACAGCGAGGATTTCAGCCAGAGACCTCTGTTTAACTGGAGAGAAGGCTGAGACCAAGTTTCTTCTCTTTGAAATTTAAGATGAAAACTCCCCGTGTCACCAGCAGCTTTTCTGAGGCAAGTTAGCAAAGTCTGTCTGCAGGCAGGAATCTCCTAAAAGGAGCAATTACGACCAGGACCAGCAGAGAGGCTTTGATCAGTTAAAAGAGACATTTTTCCTGAGACAACAGTTCAGGAAGAAGAAGCAGGAGCTGTCTCACAGAAGGCACCCCGACCAGCACAGTTCCCCTCCCTGGTGCTCTGCACTACAAAGCCCAGGGCCACGGGAGAGGCAGAGGCACGGAGGAGGCGAAGCACACGCTGTGCTGGGTGAGCGCCGTGCACAGGACCCGTTTGGGAGGAACACAGCACCCACAGCACCCACCTGGCCAGAGGTGGGCACACGGAGCTGCCATCCGACCCACGGCTAGGTGGGAGGGCTGAAAATCCTCTTTGCTTCCTGACGCCGTGAGGGTTTGGTTGGGAATCTCCCCTCGCTGGCACGGGGACAGCAGCGGGTGTCACGGGGTGAGCTGGGTGCCAAGAAGGGGCATCGGTAGTTCGGGATCCAAGGAAACGGCCCGAGATCCTGCCAAGAGAAGGACACATTGATTGCTTTAGTACAGCTGCAAACATTAAGCTTGCAAGCCAAGCCTGCGTTCAAGAAATCTCTAACGTTTAAGGAGCTAAAAACCCAGCGTATGACTGATGGCAAGCTGAGAGCTTCTCTTCATCAAGCTGCCTGAGGTGGCAGGTATTCCCCAGTGCCCCCAAAGCATTTGGGATGCAGCTCAGCCCGTGTCCTAGGTGGGAAGGGCTGCAACGATTCATCTGATGCCTCTCCTCTGCCCCGTTCCTCCTCCTTTGTCCTTACCGTGCTGGCAGCAGTCAGGGTCAGCTCTGCAATCCCCATTTAGTGCTGCGGGGAGTTCCTGGTGTCTCCTTTTGTGAGTCTTTTCCCTCACTGAAGCAGAGGGAAGGTTTCTTCGTTTCCTTCCAGGTGCACTGCTTCTGCAGCACTTCTTACCGACAGCAAGCCCTGTGCCCCAAGCCCAGGGAGACCTAAATGCTGCAGTCACACAGCACCGTCCCCAGTGTGGAGCAGAAGGGACAGCTCCAGCCACCCACCCAAGCCCAGCAGAGCAGCCCTTGAGCCAAGTTCAGCCCCAAGTCAAGACTAAAAACCCTTCCAGTTTCACCTCATTGGGAAAAAGGGTTGGGAGGCCAAGCTCCACGCCAGCTCCTCTGACCTCAGAGGAGGGCAAGCGAACTCCAGGCTAATTAATGAAGAATTGCAGCGCTCGAAGGCTTTGGCACCATCATCTGTTGCTGCAGTTCAAGTCCATTAAGCACGGCCTTGCTCTGCAGCATGGCCTCCGCTTTGCTGTGCAGAGCTCTCCAGCACACCTGGCAGCTCGGGGACACACAGCCACCCGGGGCGGTGGTGGCCCTGGAGGGGCCAAGAGGAGACTCCGCAGGGAACGGGGTGGGAGGATCCCATCCCTCTCCTTTTAGGATCTTTCTCCTACCTCTCGCTCAGCTTTTCAGTGACACAGGACCTCCTTTCTCCAGGTACTGGTGGTAAAAGCAGTGACGTGCCCTGCTTGGCTCTAATCAGCTGCAAAATCACCGAATGTTCTTCAGCTGTGCTTTTATTTTATTTTTTTTTTAAATATCAAAACTGGAACTGAGCTGGAAGCAAGCAAAATCCACCACGGCTAATTATTTGATCTTAATTGTCAAAAAAAAAAATAGACGGATTGATGAAAGGAGTTGGTAAGCAGAACGATAACATGAGTGTCCTCGAAGGCAAGCGCAGTAACAGGATCCAAAAGCAAGACTTTTGGTAATCCTTGGGCTGTTAATTATCTAAACACCAGTCCCTTGGAGCTGCCTGAGCGAGGATTAATTAGGTTGTGAAATAATAGCTAAATTGATACTGGGAAGGAGTTTGGGTTCCAAAATAATGGCTGAAGATTAGCCAGCCGGTTTCCCCATTTCTCTTTGCGATGCTCAGAAGGACATTTGTCTCTGCTGCTTTTTCAGAAAGGGGCCATTAATCAAACCAGCAGACGGCCCTTCCCAGATCTGTGATGTTGCACAAAGACAAAAGGAAGGAGGAGGAGGAAACAAATCACCTACAAGCGTTAGGAAAAAGAAATCCCAAAACCCAGTGATTAGCAGCTACGGAGACCGTCTCCCCACAGGGGCTGGATCCATTCAACCAGAGCAACTCTCCTGGAGATGAAGAATATCTCCTGTGAAAGGCAGGTACCTACAGGAAAGGGATTTGACTGTCTCTAAAACAAATTACTTGCACTAATCCCAGACACCAGGATTTGTGTCTCCTGATTCAGCCAAGTTTGATGTCCACCTTGTCACCACCTGCCAAAGCTTTCCCCATGAGCGGGCCGCATGGCCATAAGGCTTTGTGGGGTCGACCCCTCTCACCTGGCTGCACATCTCACAGGAGGTGGAGGAACATCTCCCATCAGCATCTTTGACACTGCCACACGTGGCTGAAGCCACCTGGCCAGCTCAGGAGGTGCCAGAAGCACAGTGCATGGAGGCACCCACGCATCCTACTGCGTCTCCTCCAAACAGCCCCACGATGCTCCCCACCTCCCCGGGGGATGGCATTTGCAGCCCAAGAGGAGGCACGGAGCCTTTTCTCCTGGCCCCTTCCCCTCTCCCAAGCTCCCTGCCACCACACATTTATGGAGCACTCTGGGCAATCAGCCTGGCATTGCAGCAAAGTGAAAGAGCAGCCGGCTGAAGGCTGCGGCATTAATCACACCAGCCTCTCACTCACGGAGCCTGTTGTCTTGCAAGAGCGTCTGCTCCATAAAATATGCACAGCTGACACGCATGAAACCCCTCGCAGCATTTATTGATGTACATTACCTTGGCTTTTACAGCATAATAAATAACAGGGGAGAGGCAGACACCCGTCCCCTGATCAGTCTGCGCTGCGCTGCCCACCCTCGGTGGCATCTCAGACCGAGGTGTGCAGAGAACATCTCCCCCGCCAGCAACACGTGTCCGAGCCCCAGGAAGGTCGTGCTCCCAGGCAGGGAGGCCAAGATCGTGTTTCCTTTCCTTTACAGGGGCCTTTAATAAACAGGCACCACCAGCCAGTGAGAAAAGCGTCCTTGCAAGCTGCTTGTTACCTCTGGCACCAAACAGCTACGGGCAGACAAGGGGCAGCGCTGGCTCCGAGCAGGGAGTTCTCAGTTCTTGGGCAGTGAGGATGGGAATCACGTTGGTCTGGTAGGAAAATCCCCTCCAGCATCTGCCAGAGCCACAGTGCAAAGCGCAGACCTTCCCCACGAACATCCAGCAGCCCCACTGCGGGCACACAGCCCCGCTCTGCCCCCGGAGCAGACTGCTGGCAGGCAGATCTGCTCTGGGTTTACACCGCTTCTCAGACCTCGGTGGCTCCATGCGCTGCAGAAGAGGCTTAAGCAGAGCTCGGAGGAGAGATCCCATCGGATAAGAGCGAGCAGACAACAGTCCCGTACCAGAGGGAAGGCACTGCACCTCCGGGAGGCTTGGTTTATCATCACAGGTCTCAGACAGCACAGAGTACCTACCGCAGTGTCAGGCAGCGAGCAGCAAACATCTCATTAGTTACAGCAGGGCTCCTGCTGCTCTGCCAGCCTGGGCTGAACCAGCTCGGAAAGGGGAACAAAATTCCCCTCCTGGAAGCAGATCAAAGGCAGAGCAGGGCGAGGGGAGGAGGAACTCACCTTGTGGCTGCCGGTCCAGCAGCATCCTCAGCTCCTGGAGCACGTAGGCTTCGGGCTGCCTAACCTTGTGGTCTCACTCCGCTGCAATGCCTTCGATAGATTAATCACTCATGCCGTGGGCAAGAAAAGTCAAGTGGATATCGTCTCCTCGGCCATTACTCTGATTTTTCATCCTCTGCTTGCTGTGAACAAAACAGAAATGACAGTCAGAGTGGCAGCTCACCAGCCCTATGCAGGATGCAGCACACGGTGTCCCCGCACCATCATCCAAACCAGGGCACGGAGCGCCCGCTGCTCGCTTCGCCCTTCACTGTCCAGCAAGCCACTGATTTATCTCCAGGGGCCAGTTATTTATCTCCACCCTCAGCTGGGGAAGAGAAGACACTTCTATAGGCAAGTCTGGGGGGCCTCCACCAGAAACAGAAGTGAGGGGAGCACCAGGGCCCAAGGGAAGAGCTATTTTTTGGGGACCATTACAGAGCTTTGGGCTCACAGCACCCACACTGCCTCCACCCTGCAAGGTATCACAGCCCCCGAGAAGGGACTCGGTGTGCTGAAGCGATGGGAGCGGCTCCAGCTCCTGTGCAAGAAGCTGGGGGCAGCTCCACTTGGATCACACTATTTTCAGCAGGGGCTCTTCTCTTTGACCCTCTGAATTCCCCCTGCCCAACCCTTTGCTGTCTGCAGGCACCAACACCAGCCGGCCTGGGCTTTGCAGCCCAGCTAGCACCACACACGGCTCTCTTTTCCAGATTCCCTTTTAGCTGTTTGCTAGCCCCAGGGGGAGGAGGTAGTTTTTTCATCCCTTTTTACAAGGTGATTAAATGCTGCATTTGTAAAACACTTCATTCTGGGAAACAAATTATGTAAAAACACACTCAGTGGGACCTAACACGAACTGATACCATCAGCTAGCAACAGGGGCTCCGCTTCCAGCATTTGCTTTCCAGAGGCAGCCGTGGATAAGCTGCTGACCTGCTGCAGCCCAGGACAGGGTCCCACCAGGCACAGAGCTCTGATCCTGCCCTGTCACAGTCTCCTGGTGACCTCGAAGCCTGCAGGTCCCATGGAAAGAGCCAGCTGGCTGCAGGCACCTACCTCCCAGGTCACGTCCGTGCTGGGTGAGCTCTGGTCAGCTCGCATGCCGAGCAGCGCAGCGCAGGGACGGGCCAGCCTGGGCAAGGCTTGGGCATGGCGCAGGGCAGCTATGGAAAGTCTGGATCTCCTGCTGCTGCTTATTTTAGCACTCACAAGGGGTTTTCAGAGCTCTCCTGCTGCTGCTAGCTCTGCTGTGGCACTCCAGGCACGGAGAGCTGGAAGAAGAGCAGCTGGATGGGGTTTCACTCCTCTCCAAGCAGCTCCAGGGGATGCAATACCTGCCCCCAGCCCAGCAACTACAGCAAGAAACAAACCAAACTGGACCCAGCTTTCCTCATCTCAGATTGGAAACGACGCCGCTTCCCTGAGGACATGCCACTTGTCAGGGCAGGTGGCTGCAGCAGAGGAGAAAGGAGCTCTTCTTCTGGACAGGCTCAAGGATGCTCCAGGGGAAAGCACCGCGGGCAGGTAACGTGCTGGATTAGAAGAGAAACCAGCCTTAGAGCCTGCCTCGGGTGTATTGCTGATGAAAAAGGAAGAAGAGCGAAATCAAGATTTCCTGCCCCCAATTTGCTGACTCAGTAATGACTCAAGTGACTAAATTTAGCTAGTGAAGAGCTCAGCAGCAGGGTGAGCGCCTGCTGGCCTTTCCTTAACCTTATTATGAGACCTTTCAAGTAACCCCTTCCCCGGCTCAGAAGGGATTCTGCTCACGCTCCAAGGGGATTATAAACCACCTCTGAAAGCTGGGAGAGAGACGTGTGTACGTCCACAGGTACACACACGGCTTCCTGGTGGCGACGCAAGACCTGGGAGCGGAGAGGCAGCACTGGAGTGCATCTCGCTTGTGGAGTCGTCATGGCAACAGGCAATTTTTAAAAGCAATTAGGTGTGGGTTCATCTGCATGGCTCAGAGGATCGCAGAGAGCCCTGCCTCTCCTCCCTGCAGCTGCTGCGTGCAGCCAGCGGGGTCTGGGGGCTCGGGGCTCCGCCGGTTCAGGCAGATGGGGTGGTTCTGGCTGAACGTCCGTGGGCAGAGCCACGAGGGCTTTGGGAGCCAGCCCTGTGCTGGTGTGAGCTCAGGCTGGCTGATGGAGGGGGAGATGCCCCGCAGGAAAACAGCCCAGACCCAGGTCTGCGTCTGCAGCTGGGGCACGACGAGGCAGAGCTGAAGACTTCCTGACCGGAGGGAAGTATAAATTTCTGACAGCAGCGATACCATCAACACAGCCTGACCTGGCTGCAAGATAAGCTGCCCCCGTGTTTTAATAAGGCCCGTTCCTGCAAGGTCAATCATTACCTAACCTCCCATAAAACCTTCATTGACCATTCTCCAAGACGGGAGAGCAGCTCAGTGCCTGCACTGCCCGGCAGCTCCGGGTTCAGCGTGTGGGACCCGCAGAGCTCCTCTCCTCCACAGCCCCGGGGCAGGAGGCGAGGGAACCTGCTGTTGTGGTTTAACCCATTTTTAGGAGGAAAATTAACTCTATTCCAGCTGAAACCAGGCCATCTGCCTGCCCCGAGCCGCCCACGCCTCCCGAAGGCTTCTGACTCGACCCTCGGCTGCTGCAGGAGTGGGAACAGATTGGTGCACGTTCACCTCCACGTGGGCACGGCGTCAGCCCTTCTCCAGATAACACCACTCACTCTGCTTCTCCCATTCCAATCGCACTGCAAGGGCTTTTTTCTCTTTTCTTTTCTGAAACTCAGTCCCTCCTCCTCACTGCTAGAAATCCCTCTGAAGTTTCTCTTCACATCTTTTCACTCCCCTTCGCGATTTCGACATCTCCCAGGCTCTGTAGTGGATGAGCTGCTGTTCCAGCTCCCCACCCCACTTACATTTTCTGCTTATTTTTCTACATTGTCTGCTCCCAGTGGCCACTCTGGCCACCAGCAGCTTTTTGGCCATTTGATGAAACAATCCTCACTCCAGCATCTGTGTGCGAGTGTTGGTTCATGGCTGCTCCAGCCCCTGCCTGAGCCCAGCGCCAGCACTCGTGCATCTTTGCACCAAAGAGCTTCCCGGAGGCCCTGAAAGCTGCAGAAGCATGGACGGCCTGGTGTTCGTGCCCTGTTTTAACATCTATCTCCCCCTTTTTATTTATGAACTAGAAATGGAGCTTTAGCTTCTACCAGAGCAAAGCCAGAGAGCAAAGAGGTGCCGCAGGGAACCCGCGCGTGGGGCTCTCATCACGCCAGCAGCATGAGTCAGCCACACCACAGCCTCCCCCTGCAGCAAGGAGCTGCAAGGATGAGCACCAGCGTGAGGAGAGGGGAGAGGAAAAGGGAAGCTTGTGCAGAAACAGCACACGGCATCCGCTCCACGCGGGCGGCTGGGTGGGAAGCCAGCTTCCCTCTCTGTTCTTTCTGCTTTACAACTTGCCTGCAGGGCTGGAGAAGGCTGAGTTGCTGCTGCTTTCTCCCAGGCTGGTTCGCTTTCAGGGTGAGAGGGGTGGGTAACGTACATCTGCAGAGGGGAGATAAGGTAATCAGGTACCTCGACTGCCTGGGATCTTATTAAAGAAGGGCTGGCTGGCGAGATCCTATCTCTGCACAGAAATATCTGCAACTTTATCCTCAACTGTAACGTGAACCAAAACAAATTGGATGACCAGCACGGCCACTTTGGGCTCTCCTGCATGGCACGGTGGGCAGGGAGCGGAGGGGAGGCCACCCCAGCACAGCCTGGGCCCTGGCAGAGCAGGCGGGTAGGAGGCAGCACAGCTGAGACAGCAACACGGCAGGATGCTGCTGCAGCAGGAGGAAGCGAGGGTGTAAATGCAGGAGTGAAGGAGACCTTGTGAAGGACAAGGGAAGGGCCCGGATTCAGGCTCGTATGCCCAAGGGCACCACAAAGGGTGTGCAGCCCAAGGGAGCACTTGAGAAAGCAGCTGGCTTTAATGTGTCTCACGGGAACGCCTCTCTCTTAGGGACCCCAAATTACAGCGCGTCCCCAGGGCTGCCCAGCAAGCCCACACGCTGACGGAGGAACATGCAGCAGCAATCTGATGGCTAACAGAAGCAGCAGGGCCCATTCCTGCTGCTCGGGACACCAGGAGTGCTGCGAGGAGCCAGAGCAGGGCTCGAAGCTACAGAGCTGGGTTTCAAACCCTCTGATCCCACGTTCATTCAGGGGCACGGGGACAGGGGCAGCTCTTGGAAAGCCACCACCTCCCCACTTCTCCCCAGCTGCAGCCCCAGCTCCTCCCAAGCAGGTTTGAGCCCAGCAGGCAGCGCTGGAGCAGCCCACCCAACCATTTTTCCACCCTAGGCTGACCCCTGGGGACAGCACAGTCGGTTTTTGCCAGGTTCATCACTCACCTCCCACCTCCCTGCTGCAGCAGAGGGAACCAGGCACCACACAGGGGTTGGCCACCAGCCTGCTCTGCAGGAGCAGATGAAAGGCTCCTTTGTTCCTCCACCTGGAGCACACAGCCAGCCTGGTTCTCGTGCATCTGCGGGAGCCAAGGCCATTGGGAGCAGGCTGTCTTGCTGCAGCTGGGCTGCAGTTGATAGGGGGACCTCTGACCGCTCTTTACAGCGTTTGCAGGGGACTGCGTGCAGCTTCCCTCCTTGCTCTCCAGCAGAGCTCTCCACCCATGCTGGCAACCTGGGAAGTGAACACAAAGACAGATGTTCATGGGAGGGGTGAACCTACCTGTGCTGATGGTTTTGGCTTTAAAAAAACACTGAATGTCCTCCAAGGAGGAGGGACCTGGTGCCGTGCCTGCTAAACCAGGCACAGCAGCAGCATGCCCCCACCGAAGCCAGGGACAACATGCATGCAACCAAAGCTCAGATCTCCATCTCCTTTCGTTGTGCTCAGAAAGTGTTCTAACTGCTCCTGCCACCAACACCTTGCCACAATAATGCAAACTATGTCAAAGCAGGAGGTGAAAGAAAGCTGCTGTCAGCTCCTCTCCACCCTCTGAACACCCCAGTCAGCTGCACACAGTGCTGGAGGGATCGCAGCCTGCCAAGAGGGGCACAAAACCATCCACGGGACATGCAGAGATCTAGGAAAATGTTGTGCATCAAAGCAGGCAGCAAAGTACACCGTCAGCTGGCGTTTAGCAGGGGCTGATGTCTCTGCTCCCCCATGGAGGGTAACGGCCCAGACACTGCCAGGGCGACTCCCAGATACCAAAGACAAGTTGACCTGGGGAAGAAGTCCCGCAGCCTGAGATGATAATTTGTGTTTTTCGAGGAGGGATTAGCCAGGGCAAGAGCCTCACTTCAAGCAACCCTGCTGTTCTGGGCTCCACGCGTCCTCGCTCAGAGTTAGTTCAGGCATTTCTGCATCCTACAGCAGCAGAGACAAGGAAGGCCCTTCGGGTGAAACAGAGACTGGAAAATCTTCAAAGACGATGCAGAGAGGACGTTCCTGCCTATTACCTGCAACTGGAGATATGCTACCTGACTTATCCAGGGCAAATACAGCTTGTCAGGAGCAATACACTCACTGGACTGCTGGATGGCTCGGTCCGTGCCGACAGTGGCGGTGTAGGAGAGGTAATCAAAATGCTGCTGCGGAACCAACGCGTAGCAGCTCCACACGAGCCCTCTGAAGCCGATGGGAAAAGGAAGGAGGCAAGAAGTGCTGACAAGCCAGCTCCGTCTGTAGCAAGCAAGAACAAGGACTGACATGCAGCTTAACCAACGTATTAGTTAACACCATGAAGGAACAAAAGAAGTTACAGGGGTGAAGGAAGAAAGCTGCTTCCCCTATAAACACCCAGAATGTGATGCTCTTGGACTTCATATCACCAAATACATGACTGGGGGCGCGCCCTCTGCACTCAGACCATTTTGTCAAAAGGAGTGAGAGCAGCATTTAGATCATGATGTCTAAATGTCATGAGAAGAGGCATAGCAAAGGGCCAGGGCTACTTCCTGGTGGGCCAGGTCAGGCTCTCCCCGTAACGCTGGGCAGGCCAGCAAGCTGCAGGCACTTCTCAGCTCTGAGCAGTTCTGGGATTCCCTGGACAGATCCCAAGGCAAGCACCAGTGACCCAGCTAATTACTTGTAGGGAATTACTCTGCAAATGCTGGCTCATAATAAATGATTGTGCTCCGTAAAACCCTTTCTGAACCAGCTGTATCACACAGGTGTCCTCAGGAGTAAAAGTGCTCAGCAAAAGCAGCATGAACTTGGCACGAGAGGTGAAAGCAAGACCCAAGCTGGCAACACTGGCTTTAAGATGACGAGGAAACATCCAAACAGGAGCTGCACAGGACCACCACCCCATGGCGAGTCCCGAGCTCTGAAATGGCTTTGTCAGGAGATTTGGTATCGTGTGGGTTGGTTTCCCTCTGGTCAATGGGAAAGCAACACGCAGGAAATTCCTATTTCAGTGAATTCGGAGAAGGAGGATCTCACATCCCGTCCCTCTGCCTTCCTGGAGCGGTGTTCTCTCCTCTTGGGTTAGCACATATCACAGACCCCAACCTCTGCGGGCAGATGGCTCTCTGCCCTTCATAGCAGCAGGCTAATAGGAAAGCAGTAGGGGCCAGATGCTCCTGCCCTCCCACACTGAGCACGAGCAGCAGCAGCATTTGCTCACATCGGCACCGAGAGCCACCGAAGGCAGCAGGAAGCAACGGTGCCAGCGCTGACGTTGAGCCAGCGATGCTCAGAGCCCTCCGAGAGCTCTCGGAGAGGATGTTATCCACTGACCTGCTGCACCAGACAGCCTCTGCCGCTTCGGGGCTGCTTGCAGAAAGCTGGAGGCCTCCCAAGCACCAGCTACACCTCGCGCCTGGCTGCTGTGGCTTCCTGACATGGTCAGACTGCGGAAAGCACCCAGGCAGGGCAGCCCAGGGCTCAGCCCGGGGGGCAGCAGGAGCTGTCCTCTTGGATTTCACCACCCCCACAGCTCGCTCCACTCCAGCAGCAGGCACAGGGAGAGGAGCTCCACGTTTATTCCTGCACAGAGACAGCTCTAAACTCATTGCAAGCCGCTGTCGGATGCTGTTTAAGGCCCACAGCTGTCCCCGTGCCCCAGTTCGTGCCCCGGGAGCAGAGCAGGGACATTCGGCCACTGAGGGATTACAGCAGGCAGGGGGTGGCAGGAGAACGTGGCCCTGGCTGGGTAATGAATTTTGCATTGTGCTGCATTAACCCAGACTAAATTACCTTTTATGCTGCTATGCCTTGGCTAATAGAATAACACAAACCAGCAAGCAGCAAAAGATAACTTCGTCCTTCTGATCGCTGTCAAGGGAAAACAGACCCTTTATTCTCAGCCCGTGCTGCCAGTGCGAGGGCAGGTTTCTAGATCCTCCAGGTGCCCCTGGAAGGAAGCTAAGAGTTAAAGCTGGCACCGTCTCACTAGGTGGAAAGGAACAGCAAGCGCTCCTAATTGAGCTCCTAGCTGGTTAAGGAAACACAAGTCTATTTAAAGGAGGCAGAGCCTTTTTAATCTTCCCTCTCTGAAAGGGAAAAAAGCCTGCATAAATATATCTAACCAGAATTAGAGCTCTTAACCCCTAGAGAAAGCCCTGTTTGTCTCCTTCAGCCCATTGTCCAGCATGGCAAGGGCTGCTTCTCTGCAAAAGGCAACGTTAGCTAATTGCTATTTGAAGTCTTCCCTCCTACAGAGCGGAGCAGCAGCAGCCCAGCAGCCCCTGCTCCCCTCCCATGACAGCTCTCTGCAGCACATGCTTCCCACTCGGGCAGCAAGTGATCAGCAGCACGGGGCTGGATCCTGCTCTCTGAGGCAAGCCACAACTGAGACCCGAGAATTTGGAGGCAGGGGGCAGCTGGCCTTTCCCCCTCGCTCCCTGCTTGGGACACAAGGGCCATGATATGGGATGGACCTACAAACACTACAGGACCTGCCTGCGGGGCCAGGCTTGTGCCAGTGTCCCCCACGGCACCGCTATCAGAGGGGCAGGGAGGGAGCCCCATCTCGTGGGAAATGCTGCAGCAGCATTTCTCTGCAGAAACAGCTCAAGAGTGGGTGCAAAGGGAAAGCTACTGGAGACAGAAAGGGGGACAACACATCTCCCATGGAGCTGGAAGGGGTGGGTTGGAAAATATCCTCCAGCAGAAAGGCCTGCAGCCATCATCACAGATGAGTCAAGGCAGCAAGGCAAGAGAAATGTAAATAGGAGCACATCTGACTTAAAGTTGGGCAGTGTTAGGGATGCTTTTGCCTAAGCTGGTGAGAAAAGCAGTTTGTCAGAAGACAGACCAGGCATTTGAGTGATGCTTACTTGCAAGATTGTTTGTTGTTTGTTTTAAGTAATTACTATACAAAAAAAAAAAAAATTGCCTCCTCATGAGCCACGATGATTTTCCCTTAAGAAATCTTTGATATTCACTATTTCCACCGAGCTCTGCAGAGAAGAGAGCCCTTCTCTGGAAGAGCAGGGCACAGCCAGGGCTGGGGGAGCCACTTTCTAGGAAGAGAGAAGGGCTGGGGAGGAACGTGGCACGGCACTGCCCTCTTTGGGCAAAACCACCCGCTGATTGCAGGCTCGCCACTGCCTTTGGTTCAGATGTTGTGCAGAACTAATTTTCTTTGCATCCTGGTGAACACGAGTGACTTTGTTCCCTCCCTACAATAAGTGTGGGGTAGGAGGTGTACATAGAGAGCTACAGCCTGGCAAATAACAGGCAGCTGTTTGCTCAGGCAGCCTCGCCTGTACTAACAGATGGTCAGGAGATGCTCTCCTCCTCCAAAACTCACCCACCCCGCTCTCTATCCAAGCCATGGGCTCGCCGAGCCTTGCCACCACTGCTGGGGGGTTCTGCTCCTCAGTGGGAGAGTGCCAGCACCGATTCATGCTCCTGGTCTGCATCTCCAGCCCTGGCTGGGAAATGAGACCTAAGCAGAGCAGGGTGGGTGACTGCACGGGTCCCTTTGCCCAGCCCAGCGCTGAAATCCCTGCTGAGGACCGGGGCTGATGGCAGGCAGCTCAGGATGAAAAGCTCAGCAAATCCCAGTGCTGCAAAGGGCAGCTAACTGCGTTATTGGTGATGCAAGAATTGGGAAGAGTCCCCTTCCGTTTCATAGCTCTTCACAGCTCCCCTGGGAAGCAGTTCTGTCTTCCCAGGCGGGACAGCCAGCGTTGAGGACAGGCGCTGGCCTCTCTGCAAGGTTATTTGCTAAAGGAGCCACGGAGCCAGAGGTTTGAGCTCTGCTGCCTGTTTGTATACATGATAAATTGTGGAGCTTTTTTTTTTTTTCCCCTTTATAGGAAAAAGGCTTCGTAACCTGACTGCAAAAACATACGGTAGAAAGAACATCCTGGAGCACGGTGGAAACAAAGAGCAGAGGATGGAAGAGAACAGCAGGTGATTTGGTTGCTGCAGATCTTACCTTCACGTGACCACGCAGAAAAGGATGTGTTAATGGTGGTAGGCAACTGTAAGTGTGGCATGTCCGTATCTGCAAGCATGGGATTTCTCCAAATACCTGTGAAGAAAGAGAAACAGATGAATTCATTGAAAGAATTCCCTCAGGACCTGAAGAAAATAGCTGGGTGGAAGAAATCCGTCCGCCTCCCCCACACAAGCGTGCAACGCAGCAGGGTGCAGCTCAGGAGGCAGGCACGCTGCCAGGGCACTACTGTGCACAAAGAAAACCCTTCAGCCTTTGCTGCGGTGATCAGGGATCCCACCAGGAGACACTTCCCTGCTGGAGGCAGAGGATGCAGCCCCGCAGCCCCCTCGGGTGAGGCAGCAGCTCCTGCAGCATCCACCAGCTGGCCCCGGAGCTAGCAGCCAGCTCTGATGCACCACTCCCAAACCACAGCAGGGACTGGGAGCTGCTGGTTTGTTAAAATCAGCCATTTGGCAGCGCCTGCTTTGAGTAAAGGGAAGAAGCTAGCAGATCTCTCCAAACTGGGAGCCTGTGGGTGCAATTCAAAACCTCTTTTTCCAGCTCTCTGTGTACCCGTGATAAAAACGCATGCATCCATACCCATACAGGACCCAGAACGATGTTTCTGCAGTTTCAGTCAAACTTCTGTGCAGGTAATAATAGCTCAAACGAGCTCTGTGCTAGCCCCTCTCAGCAGCAGGTCCTGCCAGACTTTACAAAGAGGGGGGAGCCACGTGGCTTCTTGCTGCATTTGGATGGAGCCTATTTTTGGGCTCTTTGCTGGCACGCAACGCTGCTGTAAGCGATCACCTCCGAGGTTAATTAGATGAGATGCTTCAGCAAGGTCTCTGGAGGTGCAGGATTTCCTTTTCTCTACATTAAGCCCTTTTATTAACACTTCAATAGATCTTGACATCGCGGTGCCCCTGCTACGTTACCTATCACACCGCTGGCAATAATGGCAGGGCTTCTGCTGGGGATTAGGGGTGAGCTACAGAGAACAGCAAACATCAGAGAAAGCAATAAGAGCAGAACACGTTTAGAAATTGTCGGCTATTGCAGCAGCCCCAGAAGTCACAGCTGTGCTTGTCCCCACTGCAATCAACCCAGCACTGTGAGAACAGCACGAAATATTAAAGGCACCACAGTGCCCAGCGATGTCCCTGGCTCGGAGCCCTGCAAGTGTCACGGGGACTGGAGATGTCTGGAAGCTCCGAGAGCCCTGCAAGAAGAAAAGGACGGCGTTCTCAGTTCAACACGACGTTAGGCGCTTACAAAAATGACTTGGCTTCTCTGCCCCCGAAGCTTGCAGGTGTTTGTTTAACAGCCTGCATAAATTGAGGCTAATCACAGCTCCAGCAGCTGCTGAGGAGTCCGACAGGCGGGAGGACACGGCCCCGTTATCTCGAGTGCAAGCTGAGCAAGCTGCTCCCGAGGGGAGAGCTGATCTATGCAGCCCCAAACGAAGCAGCCGGCCTCTCGCATCCACGGCTTCACGGGGGAGAAGCCGAGGACGGGGGCTGAATGGGATTAGGGCTGAGCAGGGAGGGGATGCTTGGGGCCATGCTGCCAGGGAAACTGCCCTGTGACGAGGGCAGGCTGGGGGCCAGGGCCGGTCTCCCTGGGGTGGAGCAGGCTCACTGCTCAGCCTCATGTCCCTTGGGACCTCGGAGCAGGATGCTGAGGGAGGTGAGCTCCAGAGCCCACCAGGCAGTGAAGCAAACAGGCAGCCCCCCAACATACCTAGCATTATGCAGCCCCCTCCTTCCTGACCTACGGAAAGACACAAATAATGTGTAACAAGCCAACAAAAGCAATTTATCTAAAGCATGCCTCTGTCAGGAGCCCAGACTTCCCCAGAAAGTGGGACAGTTTCCAGAGTGAGCCATTTCCTAAAAAGCAGGGCGGGTTTCCTGGCTTTGCTACACCCTCCTGGCTTCATTCACACATCTTAGCAAGCCGGGGATGAGAGCAGGGCAGGGACTTAGTAGCAGCAGGTCCTGCTGACCGCGTGCTTCTGTCTCACCTTGGGGACCCAGCAGGATGAGGCAGTGTCCCCCAGCCAGTGCCAAGCCCTTCTGGGGGGGCAAAAAGGGCTCTCTCCTTCCGTCAGGACACAGCGCTGCACCCGAGGGCAGGAACACAGCAAGGGGGGGCTCCCAGGGCTCATTTCAGCCACACTCCCAGCAGCCTGACGCAGGTTAGTGGCCGTAGCAGTTCATTCCCTTTTCCTTCCAGCCAGTCCCTATGGCACACCCCAGCTCCTGTCCTTACCTGGGCAACCAGTGTCTCCATGGCTTCCCCCAGGCTAGCACGCCCCAGCAGCTCTGCTCAGTGTGACAAAGCGAGGCCGTTAGCCAAGCACAGGACAGGCTTGGCCATAAAACCCAGGACCGCACATCCCAGAGAGCTCTGCAGGGACAAAAGTCTATGTGAAATCACAAAGCATACATGAAATCTGCCTCCCCACGCGCCCGTACGTCCATCAGCAGAAGGCAGAAGCGATGGACTTGTGCTCCTGGCATGGCAAAGGCTAATGATTTCTGGGCACTCGTAATTGTTTCCGATCAGACTGACATTCACAATGCCTAACCCCGTAACAAGGCCACGGGGAGGCTGCAGTAAAACACTAATCACACGCTCAGCCCTCGCTCATTAGCTAAGCACGGAGCCGGGGCTTCCAGCAGCCAGGACAGGCTGGATCCCGGGGGAAGGAGGCTCACCGAGAGGTGGGGAATGGCTCAGCACCGTTAGGGACCAGCCCAGTTGCTCCCTGTGTTTCAGTTTATGCCAGTCTCGTGCTCCCTTGTTATCCTAAGTGCCTGCCTCAATTACAGGCTTTATTATGCACATGGCTTAAGCTGCTGAAGAACACAGTGCTTAGAGATTTAAAACCCAGCCCTAACGGTGGAAGTACTCATTCCTGCCAAGTACAATGGTCTTCAGAGGAGGATTTTCATTAGCTACCCATCTTTAAAGCCAGGCTCCCTATCACGGTGTTAAGCAGCAGCAGAACTGTGACCACCGATCAGCCTTTTGCTAGGGAAACCTCCCCCCACTGGAGCAGGCAGCGCGCCCCTTGATGGCAGCCAGCTCCTGACTGTGATTTGGTGCAGTTCACCCCGGGTGATTTCAGAGGGTCCCGCAGCCTGAAATCAGCCCTCACACCTCAGAGAGGCAACAGGGACTGGGCTCAGGACACAGCTCGGCTGCAAGCTGTGGAATCAGCTGAGGCTGGGACTGTGCAACTCTCCAGAAAGGGGCTGGAGAAGGAGAGACAGTGAGAAGGGAGTGATGGTAGGTCCCCTACCTCAGAAACAATAAAGACCTGGTCTGTAGACAAGCTGGGAGCTTGGGAGCACCCAGCTGCACCCATCACCCCCTATCCATAAAGCTGGTGCGGGCACTGCTCACCTCCACGGCCACCACTTGCACAGGAGAGCACGCACTGGGCCTGCGGTGCCTCAGCTCCATGATGCTTGGGATGTTCCCTCCCCCTTTTGCTTTAGGAAATGCATAATAAGATCTCGACACAAGCTGTGGAAATTGCATTCCTTTATCTTGCCTGTGCTAAGCCAGGAAGAACACGAGCAACAGCCCGAATACAATTCTCCTCCTGACAGCAAAGGAGTCAGCACCTCCCTTGCCCCTCAGCTCTCCGCTGCAGCTGAATTTCCATTTCTGGAGCTGCCCAGCCTGACCTCTGAGCACAAGCCCCGCAAAGTGCATCAGGGCTCCATTCCTGCTCCTCAGGACAGCCACAGAGAGAAAAGCCAGCAGTGCCCCGACACTGCCTCACGAGGCATCGCCAAGAGGAGGAGGAGGAGGAGGTCAGGCTTAAGGAAGGCAACCAGAAGCCCCTCGGGGAGCATCCTGGCACACTCAGGCTGGGCAGCAGCAGGTCGTGTTTCTCTGTGGATACCTGGACTAGAGCAACAGCTCTCCTCTTTCATTGCAGAGAACCCACACAACAGGCAGGCAGTGGTCCAAGCTCTCTGCTTTCAGGCACTCGAAAAGCCAGGACTCCCACCCACACAAACACACCTGGCTCCCTACTCAGGGGTCTGCGAGCTCCCAGAAATTAGCCTGAATCTCCCTACAGCACGGAGGAGCCTGCAGGAGCCTCCGTAACAAATGGCCCAGCAGAATGCCAGATGGCTAATAAATCCAGCCTGAACACACCACCAGCTCATGGGAGCGCTGAACACTTCCAGTGCCTACAAACAGGCATTATAGACCGAGCTCAACTGGAGATGCTGGCTAAATCCAGTGTTTTGAGCAACTGCTGTATTAGCAGGCTGGGCAAGGCATGCGGTCAGGGAGCCAGGGCCTGCCAGAAGACAAGACAGGGCTATTTTGCAATAAATATGTTGTATATCGTGTATTATCCAGCTCTGCGTGCAACGTCAGGGTTACAGCAGTGCCTCTGGAACCCGAGCAAGACAAATATCTCATTGCAGGTCCTCACTCACCCTGAGGTCACGCTGCCACCAGAGCTCATGAACAGCCTTCTGAGCCCCACGCAAAGGGAACAGGGGCAGCTCCACTTTTCAGGTTGTCCTTGGGAAGCACAAGGTGAAGCCGGTGTTTTGACACTGGATAAGATACCTTTTTCAGACGTTGATCAGTCTCTAACTTTTTTCCCCGAAGAGCCATCTGGGAGACTCTCCTAAAGGCGCAGCTGACCTAGATGACAAGAGACAGCCCGTCAGCATTGCATGACTGCAGGAAACAGGCAAAAGGAAGGGGGCTGACAGAAGGAGAGCTCCTCCATCCCCAAAACAGAGGAGTCTTCTCTCCTTGCTGCTATCCAGCAGTCACAGGTTGTCATAAATGGAGATAAAATAGGACAGGGGACTGCAGCAGTTAAAGCCTCTCCCGTCTTCGTCTAGACGCTCTCCAAGCATGCATCCAAGCCCCTGACAGCTGAGGACTGATGATTACAGAGTGAGCAGGGACAGCTCTGCTCCGATGCCCACCTCACCCTGGAGGAGCTGTCTCCAAGTTGACGGTGCAGCCTGCTTCAGACGAATTGGTCACAGGGATCAGCACGTCAGCAAAGCTCCAGTACAGCACCTCCGGAGCTCTTAGCAACAGCTCATGCTGGAAGGAAAAAAGAAAAAATAGCCTTGAGCCATCACGCTGCAAAGATGCCATCCCTTGTGCTGGCAGCTCAAAGAACGGGCATGTAGTACCTAATTTTCTTTTGGCCCCATTGATTTTCTGCAGCTCTGCCTCCAGATGCACACACACGGGCAGCTTGTTCAGCCTTGCAGGAACACTGGAGGAGGAGGAGGAGGATGTCTCTGTCCCACTGGGAGCAAGTGAGCTGGTCTGAAGAACAGAGACAGCAAAAGGCATTGCAGGACAGCTGGGTTAATGCAGAAGAGGGAACGGGCACAGCCAGGCATTCCCACTCCACCTGGCAGCCACGTTCACGGGATCTCAAGGCTCTCAAATCCTAGGCTGGAAAACAAAGCATGGCAACTGTCAGCACTCACTGCCGTAAATAGGAACATTTTGGAAATAAACTGCATCTTGGAAATTAATGTGTTGCCTCACTGAGGGTTAGCACCTTACATTTGTAAAAAAACAAAAACAAAAAAAACTCTTATGAGTCAACAGAAAAGGAAGGAAGGAAGACATTTACTTGGCTGGAGAGTCCTAATACAGAGCTAGCAGCAGGCAAGAAACCCGAGGAGACTCACTCCTGCCTGGCTCAGGTTGCCCTGCTCCAAAACCCAGGATTTTTATATCCTGGGGTCAGACTAATTTCTCCTGCCATCACAGCAGCAGTGTTGTAAATGGCTTTTAAATGTCAAACTAGCACTTGAGTGCTTCTAAGGCAATGCACAACACGCACCAGGGATTATGAAAAAATCAGGCAGCATTAGTCAAGGCTGGGCCTTAGCACTTTAGCCAGAGATGACTTTGGCATTCAGCATTCACAGCACATGAAGCTCGGTGTTCCTCTACTCCTGAGTGCTGCCAGCTCTTTGGAGAGCCTCACAACTCTGGTGAGAAGCAGGCAGGAGCATGCTTTGGTCACCTGGGAATTTGCAGAGCCTCTGGTGCGACGCTTTGGGAGATCGTTCTGCAGCTGAAGTCCTGCAGCACGCCGTGGATCGCGCGTTCCCAGCAGACTCCTCTGCCACTGTGCTGGCAACTTCGTCCTAGCTCCAGGCTCCCTCGTGCCAAGTCTGCACTCCATCCAGCCCCCAGACAATCTGTCCCCGTGGAGGGAGCAATGTGTTGTCCAGATCCTTTTTTTTTCCCTGGAGCAGAAGTGGACTCATGCCCAATATAAAGCAAATCTGGACCCGTAGCGCTGTGTGACGCTGATATTTCCATCTCTTCCAGGTTATCCCAGACACCCGAGGGTACCCAAAGTGCCTTCACCTCCCAGCCTGTCAATGGGAGTCCAAGAGGCAGGTAACTGGGAGCAAGAGCATCTTCCAACACCTCCAGCGTGCTGGGGCTTTCACCCCCAGCCCTCACCGAGCATCCCTCAGGGCAGGTGGCTGGACACGTTCCCCAGCTCGCTGCCCGTGGCACACGGAACAAGCACTGCTGTGGAGTCGGTGTCCTCATTCCCCCTCCACACACGTGTATCTTGAGGGTTAAAATCAATAATCCTCTCTTCCTCTACCCATATTGTTAACACATCCAGGTAAGCAGGAAAACAGCCCCCTGACAGAGCTGTGTTTTTTCTCTTCACTAACTCCTGAGGGGCTGCTAGGCAGAAACCTTTAATGAATCTGACAGAACTCCTAGCACAGAACAGCTCTACTATTTGATGCAAAGTTTAATTTGATTTCTCACTTGAGTAACTGAGACATCCTTGATATGCTTCCTTCAGCTTCTCCCCAGATGGATGTGCTGCATGTAGTTAACACCAGGAGTCACCTGCATTTCACCCTCTGCCTTTGCTCCACTCTGCTCCTAACACTGACATCCCCCAGTACCTCCTAGGGCCGCAGAGCTCCTGCTCCCATCCAGGTGACCAGCTCTGGTCTTTGGAAAGGGCTTTCCATTCACTCACCCTCCTTTAAGCCAGGGGAAAACTGAGGTTGAATGGTGACAGCAGTGTGACCCCAGACGATGTCGCAGGCAGGGGCTGAGGTAGGAAGCACAGCAAAGTCTCTCAGCTGAGGTCAGGACCAGCAATCTCTGCAGGGCAGCAGTCGTGGGAAGCAGCAATTCCTTCCAGCTTAGGCTGCTGTGTTCCTCCACAGCAGCAGCTCCGTTCCAGAAGCAAGGCTTGCATCTATGCAGCACTTCAGGAACAGCTCAGGTGCAGGGCTTTGAGAACAGAGTAAACGTTGTGATTGCTATCAAGTCTGAGAAGTATGGAGAGGAACATGGTGGTGGTGTAGTTTTTTTTCTCTACTTTTTTTTGTTATCTGTTGACAGGACATGCTGCAATGGCAGCCAGGTGCCCAGGCACCACAGACCTGCTGAACCAGATTCACTCTTGACACAGGAAGACCCTCAGTGTCCCAAAGCCCAGCAGAGCAATGCAGCCCCACACCACGGCTGGACGCAGGCAAAGGTCCCCCCAAGACCCACCACAACCTAGGTTTCTGTCTGGTTCAGAACTCACTTGTAAACCAGCACAAACAACACTGGTTTAACTCAATCTGTTCACCTCCAAAACCTCCGAAGCACAACAGTCGATTTCAGAATCTTAAAGCAAACCGTTAGGGAGTGAAAGACGGATTTGCAGGCATTAAAGCCACAGACCAAGGAGCAAACAGCCACTTTTGATTGAGAAATCAATGCCTGGGGTTTACAACATTTCACACTAAGGAGCAGCAGAGATACCTCATCCCCCCAGGGCAAGGGAGGAGACACTAGAACCTGATGCTTCCAATAGCTAAAGCAGGCTTTGCATACCTTGAGTCTGTGGGGTATGACATGCTTTCAAAAGAGACTGCTCAGATCAAACTGCTCAGAACAGAGTCCGTTTCACACCTCTTTTGGGCAGCTCATGCCCTGGGTACAGCTCAGGCACAACAAGTGACCTCCAGGCCAGCTGTGCTGAGGTCAGGGAGCATCCGAGTGAAGCACCGACCCACCAGATGCCAAGCTGCTGCTAGGCGGCCACGCAGCCCTCGCTGCAAAAAGGTTGTCCTGGAAAGGAAAAAAGATGGCCAGATTTGATTGATCAAGGTGCCAGAGGGAAGGAGCAAGTCATGAAGGAGAAAGGAGGAACAATCCCTGCGCCCGATGGGGGCTTTTACAAGCAAGAGAGACATGCTGACAAATTGCAGCGGACCGCTGGAACCCCTGATTCTTTTAAAAGCACTGCTTTTCTCTCAGCTTTCTTCTCCTTTGTATACTGAAACCCCATCCTCAAAAGCCATCACAATGCCTCCAGAGGGAAAAAATACCCCGGCACAAGGCAGACTTCCCTTTAGGCAAAGTGAATCTGCGTTAGCTGAGCAGAAAGGCTTTCATCTCAAACCCATTCATTTCCAGAGCACTTGACCCAAAAGGAAGCCTCCTTTATTCCTTTAAAAGTCACTTTCTTTACCCAGGTCCCGTGGCCTCAAAAGGGAGCCATTATGCAGCTTTCTGCTCTCACCACTGCCTGTTTGGGGCCCTTTCTCTCCTCCAGCCTGCAGCAGTGGCAGTCCCTGTGCCACGTTCCTCAGCATCCTGAGTGCTGTGCCCCCAGGAGGGCAGGCAGCACCAACACCCTGCTGCAGGAGCTGAACTCAGGGCCCCCCCTGCTCCCCAGAGCCTCCTGTGCCCCTGCCAGGCTCCGCAGACCCCCTTTGCCTGGAGGTGGTGACAAAGCAGGGGGGGTTCACCATTGGGAACAGCCAGATCCGACTGTTTCTGTCCTTCAGCAAGAGCTAACACAGCAGGAATAGCCATTAGCATCTGACTTATTTCCATCGGATGCTGTAAGCAAAAAGTTGTTTTGCATAAGGCACGGACAAGGCTGTAGCTGCAGGGCCTGGGTGACTGTGAACAGCTCAGCAATGCCACCAGATGCGCTAGACAGAAATCAGCTCGTGCAAACCGTGGAGACGGGGCTCGAGGAGATTATTCCTCCTGAGAGAGCTGTGGGAGACTGTCAGAGCTGCCCGAGAAGCTGGCTGTGGTCTGCACCTCCAGCAGCTTGCAAACTGCATGGACCCCGCAGGGGTGTCCCCTTGTGTAGACGTGCACCCACCTCTAGCACAAACAGCTCCAAACACCAGAAGATGTTGCCTAGAGAGGACACAGTTCAGGAAAGTGATTTTATGCTCAGTCAAGTTCTAGCCCATCAAGTCACTGCTTCAGTGCTGAATTTTGCAATACTTGGTGTCCAGCCTAAAGGCCCAGCCTCAGGCCAGGGAAACAACAACAAGATTCTCGGCTCAAAATCAGAATGAATTTCTACCCCTCCAAAATGGGGAGCACAACTTGGACCCCGTTCCCCAAAGCAGTGAAAAAGCACAAGTGCTCCAACACTGGTTGCATGAGATCTCTTAATTCCAGGTGTTGTTTTTTTTGTTTGTTTGAGCAGCACTCTGTGCACATGTTGAGGGATCTGGCTTACTCACTGCACTTGGCCATCCTGGAGGGAGGGAACAGCTGCATCAGGCAGGACTGGCAGCAGAGAAAACTGCACTGGTGGTGATTCCTTAAACTGAAGTGCTCACCGTGCACAGGAAGGTGACAGCCAGCATAAGCTACCTACAAGGCTTTATGGAATAAATCCAACGTGCTTCAATTCATCCAAACCACCTCTGCAGAAGCACTAAAACCTAACAGGAGGGCATTAAGGGGCAGGAAACAGGAGGCAGGAACTCTGAATTGCCTTTCCAGTGAGGATGTGGTCTGCTGGAGGATGTGAGGGCAGCACAGCTATCCTGGCACACCAGCAGTACATCACACAGGAGATGCAGCAGCTCCGGCCCCAGAAGGGGATGGTGTGGGCTGAGCGCCCTGCTGACACAGCCCTGCAGCATCCCCGAGCACGTTCAGAGCAAGTCGCTGCTCAAAGGCAGAGGTGATTTCTGAATCTGCTTGGGTGATTCCTAGCTATTTAAAATTGGGTTGGCCTTTGCTTGCCTTTAGCAACACTTTCAGGGGGCTTTTTTCTTGCTCTTCATTTCCCTCAGCTGACTACCTCTGCAGCCACCCTCTTCTGCACAACCACCCAAAAAGCCAGTGAAAGTCATTAAGGAAAACACTTCCCAAAGCTCGCAGAGATGAACAGGTTCTATGAGACTAATTTTTAGGACAACAGTGGAGGCAGGGAGAGGAAAGCTTAAGACTTCCCATAGCAGAAAAATGGATCTATTAAAGCAGTGGGTGCTATCAGGGAAGTGACCAATTTCTTGCCAACCAGCATAGCCAGACATTTCTTCTAAAACAGATCCGTCTTAGCTTCTCCGGAGCATGACAGCTTTCCCCTCTACCTGCCTGAATTGCAGCAGCCTAGCTTGACAGCTCTAATAGTGCAATTCAGTTTATTGACCTATTAGCTGCCACCTGCTTGGGACGCAGCCACGGCAGATTTGCCATTGTGTAAGCAGCAGAAGCAGCAAACATAAAACCCTAAATAAATTTTCAGAGGCTGTGAGCAGTATAATTAATCATATGGTCTTTCACGAGGCGGCAGCAGCAGCAGGGAAGCAGACAGGGGAGCACAGAAGGCAAAGCTGCAGGAGGAGGACATCAGGGCACCCTTCTGCTGCCTCCCCCCCGCTGCCAAAGACGAGGCACGAGCCAAGAGCTAAGAGGCAAGGCTGGAGCCTAGGTCAAACCCCATTTCACTGCTCACCCGTTTCTTGAACCTGAGCGAGCGACTGTCTCCCACAGCAAGCTTTATTCGTGCACATCCTTGATCAGCAAATAAGCTGCATTCACAGTGTTTGCAGTTTTTAAGTTCAGAATGCTCCAAGTCCGCTTCCCGTTGTGCTGAACTTGCATCTCCTCCTTTCCCCCGTGACCTCTGAATCTGGCACAGAGCAGCCAGCACAGAGTGAGAGCAGAAAACAGACATCAGAGAAAGAAACAGAAGGGAAAGCTTTCGGCACCCTGAACTTGGTTCCTTCCAGCTCCTCAGTTGGCAAACGCACAGAGCTTGTATCTTCCTCGCTGCCTGGATCTCGCTGCCTGGATCTCGCTGCGATCTCGCCTTTTCTGCTCCCCTGCCAGTGCACCGTTTTGGGATGCTGCTTCCTGCTGCCCACCCCATGGCTAAATTGCTCCACAAAGGTGCACACACAGGCGGCTGGTTGGAAAAAGAAATAGGAGGCCCTAAATCTTCCTGAGTTTAGGACATGGCACATCTCTGCCCCAAGACCTCCTGCCGTGCTACCTGACAGCACTGCTCTCCCTAGACACCCTGCCCTTAAGCTCATCAGCAGAAGCAAACAGAATAGCGTGGCTCTGAGAGAAACCTCCTATGATATCCACTTTCAAAAGCCATCAGGGACTCTTGGTGACACTTGGACTCATCAGGATCCCAGAAGTGACAAGTTAGGAGCCAGCAGTACCTTTCTGAAGGGTGATGACAGACAGCTTGGCTAAGCTCTCTGCCCCTCCTGCCTTGCATCTTCCCTAATCCAAGCTGGGTGGTCAACACAAGGTCCTTGTACTGCAGACAGAGGTCCTGATCTGTGAAGACAGAGATGAGAAATTAAGTTTTTATTTCCAGCCACTGAAGTGGAGCCAGGCCCTGAGCTCCAAGATCAGCCCATCTCAGAGACACATCTCTTCTTCCACCCTTACTTCAACCCACTGCCTGCTCACTGGGTGGCTGGCATCCCTCCCGCTCTGAGCGGCTGCTGTTTCTCTAAGCAACATCGATGCGCTGCTGAGCAAGAGCCCCCCTCAAAGTGGGGGTAAAAAAAAAAAAAAAAAAAAAAAAGAAAGATATTCCAGCCTTTGAGCCACACTTTTAATATCTTTTTTTTTTTTTCCCTGCCAGAAGAAAGTAAATTCCTTATGCCAGCTGGGCTGCAATCTCACCACCACATATCTCTGCTTCAGCCCTGGCTGCCAGCCCCTCTGCACAGATGGCAAACGCGAGGCTCGTATTCCCTCCACGCCACCCCTTCTGCTTCTGCAGCCCTCGGCGCTGGCCAGGCAGCACGGTGGGCACCAGGCACTGAAGGGCAGACAGAGCTGGGCCGACCACCCACGAAAAAAAACAAAATTCAAGACAGATCCAAGCGCTGTGGATGCCTTGGCAGAGCTGCTCTGGTGGCTGGTAGCGCAGTGGCAGCACCTCACTGGCACCACGAGGAGGAATTGCAGGTTTAATGTGGCAGCGCCCTGGGCACCTCTGTTCATGGTGAGAATCAAAAGAAAGGGACCTGGAGGCCCAGGACTGCCTCACCAAACTGAGCTGGAGAGTGTCAGATGCTGCATGGCACGGCAGGGAAGGGAGCAGGTTGTTTGGGGATGGTGACAGATCAGCAGCCACCAGGTCACACTGCCTGGCTCTGGCTGTTGCATGCGGGCAGCTGAATGGCATCTGTCAGTCGCCGCCCTCAAGCTGTGTCTCGAAGCCAGCTGCCATCCCACTCCCACCCAAACCATCCATCAAGCATCGTCTGTGTCAAGCTAGTTTTTATTTTAAACCTAACGTCTGTAAAGTGTTTTGCCTTTAAATTATTCTGCAGACTCACTCAGTTAAACAGCATTTCCCAGTCTAGACAGAACAATCTTGTTGTCAGTGAAACAGATTCACCCTGACATCCCCACGGTGCGTGGTGATGCGGTTGCTATTTTGGAAAAACAGAAAGAGCTAAAAGCTTTTTCTCTTACGGTTTTGAAATGATTCCTGTCCACTCAACTTCAAACAAACACCTCAATAAATGATCCAGCCGTGTTTGATCTCTATTAGGAAGCCACATGGATGGAGAAAGGGGAAACAGTTTGGCATCTGTGTGATCCGACATCTGAGTGCTTCCTGCAAGATGCCTGCCCACCTGAAAGGGAGGAATTCCCTCTCCTGCTCTGGCTTTCCAAGCTGACTGCTTTGGCTCTTGTCTCCAGACTGCAGGCTGAGGAGTGCATTTTGGAGCCCTCAGGTCCCCCCAGTGTGATACCAAAGACTCCGCTCCCAAGCAGGGACTTGCCTGATTCTCCGTGGCTGTGGGGCGAGCCGCAGGTGACTGGCATGAAGATGCAACCGAAGCATCAGCAGCCTGAAAGAGATATCAAACCAAGTCAAAATACATCCTGCACGTCAGCTTTGCCCCCATGCCTCCTCTTGTCAGTGCATGAGAAGTGACAAACGCTTCCTTTACGTTATAATTAAAAAAAGAATTTCCCCCCTCATGAAAAATCTGCACAAAGGAAAAGGTAAAGCAGGCAGAGCGTTTGACAGCACTTCACGTGTAGTCAGCTCTGCTGTAGCCTGCGGAGCTGTGAGAGTGAAAACAGCCTGATCAAACCAAAAATAATGTTTTCCCCTTTTGCTCTGTCAGTGACAAATCCTTGATGCCTGCAGTGAGAATAACGTATACCAGCTGGGGAGCTTTCATCTTGCCGTAACACAGCTACCTGCCCAACCTGGCACAGCGGTGGGGGAAACGCATTGAGATATTACCCAGCATCAGATTCACTGCAAGCACCAATCCTGATGTCTTCAACTGGCTTGAGAGGATCCCAAAGCCACAGGGTCCACCTTCAAACCTGATGCTACATTAAGCAGTCCCTCTGCTCTTGGCCTTCAGCCGATCCGATCACTGCAGAAGCCATCAGCACGTGAGAGGCTGTTCTGCGAGAGCCCCAAAAGCAACAACTAAGCAAAGCAATTCACATTTCAACGCACGTGGCATCAAGGTTGCGAAATTCTCCCATCCCAAAGTGCTCCCAGCAGAGCCTCTGGGTAGACCTGAGCTCCCTTTTCTGCCAGAGGTGCCAGCACCTGCAGACAACAGGCTGAGAGCTCTCTCAAGCTCACCCAGGTGAGACAGGTAGGCTACAAATGCAGCACAGCCATGTTCAGGTGTGTTTTCAAGCACAAACAGTGGGATGGAGATGTGGACACCAGCCCTTTGAGGTGGCCAGGGCTCCTCCATCGCACACAAACCAGCTCACCTCTCCCAAACAGCTGCTCGGGATGGAAGCAGCAATTGCTGGTCCCCCAGCTCTGGGGCAAAACCTTCTCACTGAACTAACGAGCTGGCAAAATAAAATATAAATGCCTCAGGAGACACGAGGCATTTAGCAAGTCCTGGGCCAGCAGAGCCTACTTCATCATGGAGCTAGTGGTTGCACATCAGAGCACTGTACCTGCTCCATCTTGTGACACTTGTGTTGGAAGGGTTTGATGACTCCCAAGAAATGCTGAGCCAAGAAGCTTTTAGGAACTACTGAACTGCCTTTTGAAGAGGCAGGAGATGCATGTACCTAATCCAGTCTTAAAACTAATGATTTAATTTACCTTATGTGTACCAAGCCAGCATTAATGAGCATCTCCCAGTAGTATAACATTGGAATGTTTTATCTGGAGATTATGCTGATTAAATCATCAGGTGCCGTAATCTTCCCTTCTCCTCTCAATAAGAGGAGTAAAAAAAACCTTAAAATATAGACATAGCCCTCTAAGCCACAGCAGGGAACTGCACATTCGAGCACTCTCCTCACTCGGCAGAGCATGCCCATGAGGCTCCCCATCCTGGAAGAAGCTGTTCTGGCTGGTACAGTGCTCGGAGGGAAAATGAAGGCACTTGTTCAGAACTGAAGAGAAGCCAGGAGACAGAGGAGGAGCTTCGAGGTAGTCCAGGTGCTACACTGGATGCACGGCTGCTGCCTGAGGCCACTGGGTCACTTGCTGATGGGACAGGAGATGAGGATGGCCCTTTCAGGGCTAACAGTTCCTTTGGTTGAATGCACAAGGTAGCCAAGCTTCCCAGAGCTCCTTCAGAAGATCTCTGCATCCCTCAGCCCTCCTCCTTGCTCCACTCCTCAAGGAGCTGCACTGCTCCGAGCGTGAGGCTGGTGGGCACCATCCACAAAGCAGACACCTCCCTCCACCTGCCCCCAACACCTGCCTTTTCACCAAGGTTTCGCTCTGCAAGCATCACTGAGGAAACGCAATGGGAGCTCCTGAGGCTATAAATCTGCTTCCAGAACACCAGACACTGAGGCCGCCGGTCATGCAAGCTGCAAATCCAAGTGGCTTAGACTCCTCGTGCAGGTAGACAACACCTTAGCAGAGGGGAATAAAAAGAGAAGCCTGCTGAAAACATCTCCATTCCACCTCTCTCATCTTCCCATTTCTGCCTGCGCCACCTCTTGCTGTACACCGAAGCGAAGGAACAAACCTCCTACACCCTGACGAGTCAACGAGACCTACCTTGACTTCTTCAAACAGTTATCGCCTGCTGACAGTGGGTTTTCAGACCCAGCCTTTGGGACCCGATTGCAAACACTTTCCGGCAGCTCTCTGCCACGTAATCATGTTTGGGTACTTCACATCTAACGGCTTTGTCTGCTGCCTGCTTGGATTGCATGCAGAGTGCTCCAGAGCCCTTGGGCACGGCACTTCAGAAACAGAACACCTTTTATTTAAAGCCAATTCAAAACCGCAGCAGTGAGTTTGAAAGCTTCCCTGGAGAATGACAAAGGATCTCGTTAAGCTTATGGCAGAAGAGGAGGGGTCCAAGGCCAAAACAAGACCCTACAACAGAAAGCTCCCTCTGCAAAAGCAAACTCCAAACATGGCTTATACTGACCTCTGGCACAAACAGGTCTCGAGTAGGCAATCCGTATCTACAGGTCCAAACCTCAGTTTGATCAATATTGACTCGCCCTTCCAGCCAGTCGTTACGCAAGTCAGCGTTGGTGTTTATGAAGTGAGTGGATTTTGTGAAAGGAGGGTGCTCAGCAGCTGTCGTTAGATTTGCTTATTTGGAAGTTGGGTCAAATAGCAAGCTTTTGCCAGCAGTTCTGAATGTGGGCTGCAACCACCACATTCCCTGTCTCACTCTCCTCATAAATACAATAATTATTCCGCTGTTGTAAAAGCTTTGAAGCCTTCAGAACAGAGAAGCATTATCTGGAAGTTTGATACCAAAATGAAGTTTTCAAGAGGAACTCCATCCCACTAACACCAGCCCATGGCTTGTGCAGAAAACACAGCTCCAACCCTGTCCAGACGAGGAAAAAACTGGTATGGTGCAAAAGGATCCACACTTACAGGCTCTGTAAGGAGGCATTTTCTCAGCAAGAGTTCTTCTGACAGACAAGAGAAGGAATGTTCTGACTTGCAGCTCCACAGATCTGCAAGCTGTAAGAATTCTCCCTTTGTGAAAATTATTATTATTCACTCCCATGGCCCTGTGAGCCTGCATGACGACTCACAAAGCAGAGGATGGATGCGTTTCCTTCACGGAATACCTTTCAAATCACAGCTCTGACCCAGAGCCTTTCTCACCTAGGAGCAAATCATCATCTTACCATACAAAACTGGACTTCCCCAGTACGATTTAAGTGGAAAAATGTCAACTCAGAACAATTCTTCACATCCTTCTGACGTCATTTTACAGTAGGAATAACCTGTTCTGGCCCTCTCTCTCTCTGTAATTGTCTCTGCCTTTCCGGTGTGAATAGCATTTCCCTTCTGGCCTTTTAGTTCAATTAACGTGGGCCCCCAAAAGGCTCAGGACTTCATCGCTTCTAAATGAAACGCCTTCAACCTCTAACGCCACTTGTCCTTGGCAGGACCCTTGTTCCAGACAACCTTGACATTTTGACAGCATCTTTACATTCACTTTCCCTGAGCAAATGCACGCTACACTGTTGAATTTTTGGAGTGGAGAGAAAATCTTTCTCTGAGTAAACATCTACACACTGCATGGAATTGCATGTCAAGCCACTCAATAAAACCACCTGGCCTGCCAGGAAGAAGCTTGATAAATCTTTGGTACAGATGCCTTCTCCCCCCTCCTTTAAATCCTGTACACAGTCCTCAAAATCTAGAGGAAGGTTTCCAAACTCACTGATCATCCTCCTTATCCTGCCAGCACCACGTCCACTTGTGCTTCACCCTCACCACTCAGACAGCTGTCTTTGGAAACAAGGACCTGGAGAACACACACGGAAAAGCATTACAAAAAGCCACAGAGGTTGCTTTCCCTCTACCAGAGCTTGAAGGATGTCGTGGTAGAGAGAGCGAGTGCTGTCTGCAAGCACCACCATTTTCACGTCTTCTCTTCTTAAACCAGCAGACAGCCCTGCAGGTATGACAGACCCGGGGATGACGTTTGCCACCTTGGTGACAGAGGCCACCAGCGCCGTGTCACTCTGCTACTGCTCACTCGCAGCCGCTCATTCTCTCCTAAGGAGAAAAGTCAGTTGAGGGACTTACTCTTACTTCACTCCCGACAGCCAAGGTGTCTGATTTATTATTATTTTTTTTAAATATATTCCTCCTCTCCCCAGGCTGGAGGCAGAAAACCTTCACAGCAAATCAAAGGCCACAGATGTCAGGCTACTTTTCTTCTCCTTTACCTACGTAATGCCACGGACAGCCAGAGGCAGAAAGCTGCTGGTCCTCAGCAAGATGGATTTCCTTGTCTCTAACCAGTTCGTTCCAGCTTGGAGGGAGAGATCCTCCTTTTAGCATCACATTACGTGGGGCTCACGCTCAGGTCCCTTCTGCGTCACACGAAATCCTCCTCTTCTGCTAGCATCTCTGCAGATCCTGTTGTTAAATACAACATCCTGCACTAGCGAGAGATTAATTATCCTCTGTGAGTTACCATCTGTCAGCTGATCCCATTAACAAACCATTCCCATGTTTTCCACCTACTGCAAAGGAAAAAAAACGCTCACAGTTCAGGCTTTTTTTTAACTTAGGAATTGCAATCAGCTTCTTATAGCCAACTGCCAAAGGCCAGCTGATTAATGGTAACTAACCACACAGAAATGTGGTCTCCTGCTCCGGACTGAGCCTATCCAGCTGGACAGAGACAAGAGGGTAATGCTGGAGATTACATGCTGAGAGGTACAGGTGAAGTTCTGACATAGCCGAAACCCTACAACAAAGCCCTACAGAAGATTAAGTTGCCCTAAGACCCGGAACAGAAGCTAAGCTAAGGAAGCAGAAGGGGACCCCTAGCTGGGTCCCAGACACAGCTCAGTCTTCAGCAAACCACTCCTGTGCCTCTGCTTCCCCACCTGAGCAATCACACGTCCTCTTCTACTGCTTTCCGTGGAAACCTTTGAGATTTGCATATCAAAAATACTATATGGGGAATATCACTGCCAGGACAGACAGCAGCATGCGCTGGATACTCTTCACAGCACTGACCATGCAGGAAAGCAGGATGCTCTGGCACTGACGCTAGCTTCTCCTACCTGTCTTGCTCAGTAGCTATCAAGATTGCCACAGCAACAGGAAGACAGAGGAGAAAACTATTTCACTGGAATGTATTCGGTTGCTTTTTAGTGGATTGACATAAGAGTTCGTTTATAAATACATCAAGAGCATGTCAGTGTGAAATTGGAAATGAGAGTGGATGGCAGCACTGTGAGCAAAGTACACGGGGTGAGAAGATTAAACACACAGGTTAACCCGAACGAGTTACAGACTGAGACCTGGGGGAGAATGCAGAAGCTCAGCTCTCATCAACTCCACTGATTAAGCAACAGAAACGCTTCTCACTAACGCAAACTGTTCGTGATTGCTTGCCTCCATGCTGTCACAGCCCTGACGAGCTTCTGCCTCCAAAAGGCCTGCTGTCAGCGAGCAGGGGCACTGCTTGGCTGGGCTGCAAACGTTTGCTTTTCTCCTTGGGAAGGGAAAGCCCACAGTGCTGATGCTTGCAGCAGGCTGCTCTGCTCCCAGGATGGCCACTGCCACGTAACAAAACAGGAAACAAAGAGGGCCAGTGAGGTTGTGCTAGAGGCTGAGGTCTTCCCCAAAACAATTTAGGAGGTTCATTAAACCAGTTAACAGCACAAGAGCAGCTCTGAAAGGAGAAGCAAGCCACAGTACCTCCACTTTCCTTTGTGACAGCTTCCCAAAAGGCTTCAGCATTTAGCTGAAGAGGTGAGTGATAACTCAAAGGGTATGTTCAACTATTTGTTTCAACAGAAATCAATTATTATTCATCTACTTTCCTAAAATATAGATATATATACAAACAAGAAACTCCACCTACCTTTTCATTTTATGATGCAAGCAGAACTGGAGCTGCATCCACGTGTCCTGATCCAACCACTCTCCAAACCCATGGCAAGCGATGCAATAAATCTGTTCGCTTGGACACACTTCAGTCACCAGTTCCAAACAGGACTTAAATCAGCAAGTAAAAACCTTAAGACACCATTTTTAACCCTGATTTGCATTTGTAGCCATTTTAATTAAAGATCACTAGCTTCCATTAACTGGTAAAGCCATTAAATAAATAGGAAAGTCCTGAAGGCAATCACTGTCAAAAGAATTCTAACTCGATAAAAATAAGGGACATCAATAAAGTGAAAGGAAAAATGCATGTCTCATCACTTTCTGTTCAGATATTTTTTCCTCTCAGGATTTGGGACAGAATATGCGGATGAAAATTAGAATTAATGGAAAAATGACAAAGCTACCTCAGGCACAGGGGGCAAATTCAAGATTAAATAAATCAGTAGCTGTTTCTAGGGGGATTAAGTCCATTGCTTCTCAAGCCCTAAAATTGATTGGCTTTGCTTAAAGCCTTGCTATTTACTGTTAAGTCTTGTTTCCATGAGTTCAGACACCTATCCTGCTCTGTGGTGGTGAATGGAGTGAAACCCAGCTGGTGGACAGTCACCAGTGGTGTTTCGCAGGGGCTGGTGTTGGGGCCCACCCTCTAATATCTTTATTGATGACTTAGATGAGGGAATTGAGTGCACCCTTAGTAAGTTTGCAGGTGACACCAACCAAATTGGGGGGATGTGTCGACCGACTGCAGGGTAGGAAGGCCCTGCAGAGGGACCTGGGCAGGTTGGGTCGATGGGCAGAGGCCAATGGCATGAGGATGAACATAGCTCAGTGCTGGGTCCTGCACTTTGGTCACACCAACCCCATGCAGTGCTGCAGGCTTGGGGCAGAGTGACTGAAAAGCTGAGCAGAGGAAAAGGATCTGGGGGTGTTGGTTGATGCTCACCTGAACATGAGCCAGCAGTGTGCCCAGGTGGCCAAGAAGGCCAACAGCATCCTGGCTTGTATCAGGAGTAGTGCAGCCAGCAGGAGCAGGGAGGTGATCGTGTCCCTGTACTTGGCTCTGGTGAGGCCGCACCAGAGTGCTGGGTTCAGGTTTGGGCCCCTCGCTACCAGAAGGACATCGAGGGCCTGGAGCGTGTCCAGAGAAGGGCTGCGAAGCTGGGGAAGGGCCTGGAGCACAAGGCCTGTGAGGAGTGGCTGAGGGAACTGGTCTGGAGAAAAGGAGGCTCAGGACAGACCTCATTGCTCTCTGTAACTGCCTGAAAGGAAGGGGTGGGGAGCTGGGGCTCGGCCTCTTCTCATAGATAACTGATATGACTAGAGGGAATGGCCTCAAGCTGTGCCAGGGGAGGTTCAGGTTGGATATGAGGAGACATTTCTGTCAGAAAGAGCAGTCAGGCATTGGGACGGGTTGCCCAGGGAGGTGGTGGAGTCACCATCCCTGGGGGTGTTCAAGGAGAGGTTGGAGGTGGTGCTTGGGGACACAGCTCAGTGGGTGACACTGGTGGTAGGGGGGTGGTTGGACCAGCTGATCTTGGAAGGTCTCTTCCAACCTTAATGATTCTATGATTATATGATTCTAAAATGTTCTTTACGCACATTTATTAACTAAACTAAAATCAGGAATATTTAAAAGTACTCCTGAATGGAGAGGAAGAACCTCAATGCCAGCACTGACTCCACTGCAAAGAAATAGTTTGTATATAACACAGTATTTCAACAGTCCAGAAGTTTAAACTGATGTTAAACATTAAGGGTCCCAAACTGAGTAGAACACTGAAAGAGTGGAATTACTTAACTGCATGAAATGCAATGTTTTAGTAACATCATATTTCATTAAGTTCATACAGGACACCTGCTTTTGCTTTCTGAACACTTATAAGCACATTAAGTTTTGAGCCTTCGAACTGGACAAACTAAAACTAGGAACAGCAAACCTTAAACATCCATCGTTTCGTGTTTGCTATTTGCTTCTGTGGAAGAAGAACCCAAAACATGTTTTAATCTTTCTTCTTCTGAAAGGGGAAGAACCAGTTATTCACAAAAGGTCACAAAAATTTCTTGCTCTTTTAGGTTTCATTTTTCTCAGTACCTCAATAGCATAAGAAAAATTGCAAACAAACAGGGCTTTTGTTGCTAATCACTTTGGCTCTTTACAAACTTCCAGACAAAGCACATGAGCTGAAAAAGGATTTATTTTGTTGGCATTCTTCCTAGTAAAAAGACCTCTGAAACTTTTCAGTGAGCATGATGTCAAAAAGCCACTGGAAGTTAGTTCACTGATCAGGCTTCCTGTACATCTGAATATCTAACAGCTGATCAAGTGCAAAATAGTAATTTTTTTCCCCAGCAGATACACAGTCCATTTCCCAGGGTAATGAAAAAAAGTACCTAACATGAGCTAACAGCCAATTACAATTTAACCCTCAATAACTCTGGTTTCAGCAGAAGGTTTACCTTTCTTTAAAAAAAAAAATAAAGTAAAATACTATAACCAGCAGTTAAAACACGTTAAATTTACTTTAAACGCTGCTCATAATGAAAATTAAATATTTTCATACCTGTAGCAAAGCCATTTCTGTTCACCGAGGGTTTGAATTCTTCACAAGACTGATGTTATGCAAACAGCAGACAAAAAAGACAATTTTCTCTTAGAAGTTTAGCAAGACCTTGTCCATCTCCTTGAGTAACTTGTCTTTTGTTTCCAACCAGTGGCAGGAAATCCTCATTTCTACAGCTGTCTATACAATTGATCACCAAATGGCTCATCCTCACCACAACACACTTTGAGCATCCTTCTAGGATTAAAAAATGTACTGTTTCCCCACATTCACAATAAGACACTGCATTTTTTATCATCTCCAGCTTTGTAAATGGCACAGGCCATTACAGAACAGCCTGCTTGAAAAAAAGAAATGATACAATATTCATTTGTTTTGTTAAAGGAGAAGAATTTACTTTGTACAATGATCAGCTATGGTAAGAAAGACTTTCATTTCATTAAAATTAGACACTAAGCACAAAGCAGCCTTAAAACAAAATACCTTCAATGTAGTAGTTAAATTTTAGCAAAAAGAGGGCTACAAGACCACACTCTGGGCTGCCAAAAGCAGATATTAAATTTCAAAGGCTGATTCAGGGGCAGTGGGGAAATTGACAATGGACAGGGAACAGAAGGGAGTTACTATGAACATCATACATCCTTTCTGAACATCCAAGATCAGTGCCAAAACGGAGTAAGAGTTTGAGATCAAGTGTTGACAGCTCAGATCCCCACTGAAGCACCACCCTGAATCAGTAGCAGTTTCTGTAACCCGTCTCCCCAGTCAATAAAGCAGTACACTTAGATTTCTGCCTTCCCACCCTGACTTCTCACTGTCCTTTTTCTTTCCTAGCTTTTTTCCCCGCTACAACTTTCCGTCCAAGGTTTGTGCCACAACAGCTGCAACCCAACAAATCCCAGTACCAGTAACTTGCTCAGCACAGCTGAGGGGTTACAGTGGGGTTCCAGAAGGGAATGGTGCAAGAGATCCACAGGGGTTTGCTTCCAGGAGACCATTCAAATATTCAAAGGGTGCAAACTCAAGATGCCCTCCCTCCACCCCAGCTTCTGCAATTTAAGGCCACAGCTACTGGAAAGATGAATTTTGGGCTGTTGTTTCCCCCTCGTCTGCTTAGGGATAGAAATGGTGAGCTGATGGTGATTCAGACTGAGCTGCGGGGTCGAAGCTGTGTAATTAAGCTTCTATGATGTGCACCTGTATCACACCTGGCTCTAAGAGGAACTGCTACATTTCTATGCCTTGACCAACACCTTTAAAGTTACCCTAAAACAGGTAACAGATAACAGCAGTAGAGAAATCACCTGCTGTCTTGCCAACTTGCTAAGACCTTCCCAAAACTGTACCAAAGTTTCCAGCTATTTCCCCAAACACGTATGAATAAAATGATATAGGCAGGAAATAAATCCTGCTGTTTACCTAATGCTTTTTATTATAAGAACTATGATGACCATCTTAAGGCTCAGTGACAAATCCTGTTTGGTACATCATCATCTTATAAAAACCTGCCACACACAGAGGATGTTAAGTCATTAAGTATGCTTCTACCCTGACAAAATACAGCCTGCTGCTTTCCACCTGGCTAACTGCAGCAAAGATGGCACGTTTTCCAGGGGTGGGAAGCAGCCATCGCCTCCTTTCCCCACCACAGCTCCAGATCTTGCTCAAACTCTAAGCACAGTAAGAGCACAGAAGGTGTTTCAGCCAAACAGGCAACGCATCAGAAGCTCAGCCGTAACACTTGACTCCAGATCCGCGTAGGTGCATTGGTTATTGGGATGTGACTGCCACCCAACTGCAGCGAGTAAAAGAAATGGAAACAGATGTTTAGAAGAGTCATTTATCCAGATACGAAAAAGGCTAGACTGATGCTGAACAAGCAAGCTGAAAAAGAAAACCAAAAAGATGCCTCACAAAGTAACAGATAAAGGCAGAAATTACAACTTTCTGTCCAGTAATCGAAAGAAGGAACACAAAATTGATTTGCACGGAAGGGAGATCTGACAGTGCTGCCAGGGTGCTGTGTAGTTCACGCCAGTACAGTCACACACAGTACTGGTGGCTTCAGCCATCAGAGGCAGATCAGAGTCAGATCTTGAAACGCCTTGGCAGGGAGTACATTCATAGAAACACTTGAACATTTTGACTCTTGTGTTTCTGGAGGATAAGCATAAAATCCAGTGTTATCTCCACTAATTAAAACACCCTTCAAAGGGAAACCTTTGTATGATGTTTTAGGGAACGAAGGTTTCAGATGTAGGCTAAGAGCATGTCAATACAGCTGTCCACTCTGTACCAGACTGATATTTATCCTTCATTTCTCTACATGTACAAATGGTTATACTCACATATTGTTTCTATAGTCTTGCTACTTGTAAAGTCGATTAATCCTTTGTTTTATACTCGTCTGCCTATTTCAGGAAATCTACTGTAGCAGTATAGACATACTCTCTGCAGGTTCATTGAAGGGTTTTTTAATGTGAAGAGAAACGGAAGCTTCAGATTAGCCACACATGACTGCTTAACTACATTAAAATCAACTGGATTTTCATCAGTTTCTGAACTGACCAGACTTTCCCAAAAAAGCCTCAGCGCTCGAGTCTTTAACCAGTTCATCACATAACGCTGATGTTATTTACCAGATATTACAGATGCATCTCAGCTGCAATTGAACCTGACAGAATTAGTCTCCTTTTGCTCAACATCCTGAGCCTTGCAGGAAAACAACAACAAAAACCAAACAACCTCAGGTCTTGACAAGCAAAGTTTCTTCCATCGGTCTGATTCAAAACAGAAATGTTACGCTGTCTTCAACGTACAAGTCCAATCTATGCATCATGAAACAATGATGAAAAAAGTATGATGCAAAGTCTTCTTAGTCACCCAGAACATAAAGAAAACATACAGAAGCCTGATGCAAAGTCCAGAAATAGTCCAGGGCAGTGCTTGGGTATCACTCAAGATTTTAGGACTACTGTGGATAACGTGGCCAGCCACAAAGTGTCTCATAAGAGGTCATGACAATGTTCTCTGTCGCTAAGATGAGAGTGAACAGACCGCCATTCCCCATTAGATGTTTGTCTATTGGTTTTAATTAAAAAAAGAAGAGCAAGGAAGAGCATACAGTCATGCAGCTGATCGTCGACGAATCACAAAAACTCCTCGCTGCAGCTGTCCCAAATAGATTCGCATCTTTGTGCTGTCGCTGGTTTTCCTCACCCAGATCTGCATAAAGGAGAGAGAGAGGGAGGCAAGGGGGAAAACGTTGGGGTGAAAAAGGGGAAAAATCCCACAGTAAGTAACATGCAGCCAAATAACTCCAGGTGTTCAGATCTGACAATAAGAATCTCTGTTACTCACGGTGCACAGATAAATCACCTTGATCCTTTTTCCCTCCCCCCATTAGGCATCTGCAACCTTTGTAGAAAATCAAGTAACACTTCTGACTTCACCAATTTAACTTTCCACTCAAATCAGTCATCAAGAATAATTGCTTTTATGGCAATGCTTGGGAAAAGTAAAGTTTGCTCCTGCTACAGTTCTTAACCGGAACTCCAGCATTAAGCTTTACCTAATCAAGAATAAGTCTCTCTAGATCCACAGATCATAAAAATGACCTATCCTGGGATTTGTTCAGACACAAGGAACTATTAGTCAAATGAAAAGCTGACTCTTAATTTTGTTCAGCGAAGCATTTCTCACAGTGTATTAAATAATCTGTATCTGAAGATAAAAGGGCCTCTTTTTCAGCTACCTGCCTGGAAGAATTCATAGAACTTGCAGATATATGGTACGTTTCAAAGGACAAATTGCTTCCATGGAAGCAGCCATTCAGAGAATTAAAAAAAAATTAAAATAACTTTCAAGAAGTTCAGACCCAAATACTTGTCCTTCAAAAAAATCAAATCTGAACAGGACTCCTCTGTGTCTTATTATTCTAAAGCATTTACACCTTTAAATAAACGCATGGAAAATAGGAGTTTTTCAGCTCTTAGTACTAGAATATTTTAGGACAGAAGCCCAGTACTGCCCATTGCAAAGGCTTATAAAGTCAGTGCCTGAATATTATTTATCCCAAACTGGGAGTATTTTTTAGATATTGTATTAGCTACAAGCCTGGCATAGTAGATTTATACAGTTATTATTTTAATTACAATTTGACCTTACTAGCAGAAGACCTGAATATAAATTTAATATTTGCCTGCATTTGTACTTCAGTTATTTCCCCAGAGAAATTAAAATCTACCTTTACTGATAATCATCTCTATTGCAACATTTCCAAGGGTTTGGTAGGATTTGCTAACCAAGAGGATTTGTACGTCTAGAAGCTGAGTGCCTGTACAGAACAGTAAACACAGCCAGTTTGCATTCTATCACACTATGATGGAATGGCACGCTGCTTTTGCTGAAGTTATCAGTTTTTGTTAAGCTTCATTTGGAGGAAAATGAAAATTCCGTTCTCAGTGAACACAGTGAAATTACTATTAACCCTAAAATGGGCCACACAGTTAAGAAAACTAAAAGAATCAAGACATTCTGAACCTAAAACCAACGTTTTAGGCATACAATGTATTCTGCCATCAGAAGATAACATCTATTAATTTAAAGAACTGAAGGTCATGGCGAACAGAAACAACCAAACCCATCCCTTAATTTCTTTTATTCCTAAACTGTAAAGAAAAACAAGTTTATTCCTTTTTCCAACTTCCAATAAACTGATATTTCTGAATAAACTCATGGGAATAAAACCCTTTCCTGTACCTACTGAAGAGGTCATAAAAAAGGAAACGTTGAATTGTTTCCATGTGCTTGGCCAATGATTTCCACTAATGCAGTAATCTGACTCAGTTTCCAAAGAAACCACATGGGATTATTTTTTTTTTCCTCAGTTGGATCATTATAGCTCATACTGCTGGAGATGCCCACAGCCAATTCCAAAATTCAAATCCAGTTTAAGTAATTTGTGACCAGCAGGGCTAGGGAGGTGATCGTCCCCCTGTACTCGGCTCTGGTGAGGCCGCACCTCAAGTACTGTGTTCAGTTTTGGGCCCCTCGCTACAAGAAGGACATCGAGGTGCTTGAGCGGGTCCAAAGAAGGGCGACGAAGCTGGTGAGGGGCCTGGAGAGCAAGTCCTACGAGGAGCGGCTGAAGGAGCTGGGCTTGTTCAGCCTAGAGAAGAGGAGGCTCAGGGGTGACCTTATTGCTCTGTATAAGTACATTAAAGGAGGCTGTAGCGAGGTGGGGGTTGGCCTGTTCTCCCATGTGCCTGGTGACAGGACGAGGGGGAATGGGCTAAAGTTACGCCAGGGGAGTTTTAGGTTAGATGTTAGGAAGAATTTCTTTACTGAAAGGGTTGTTAGGCACTGGAACGGGCTGCCCAGGGAGGTGGTGGAGTCACCATCCCTGGAAGTCTTCAAAAGACGTTTAGATGTAGAGCTTAGGGATATGGTTTAGTGGGGACTGTTAGTGTTAGGTCAGAGGTTGGACTCGATGATCTTGAGGTCTCTTCCAACCTAGAAATTCTGTGATTCTGTAATTTAGACCTTCATATGAACAAAGATGCCTGATACGCTGTTAATGACTTCATTTTTTCAGCCACAAGACAACAATTTTATATAATAATATTACGTTCCTTAGTTAAGACTTTTTTTTTTTTTTAACTTTTTTTTTTTTTAAATGGAAGTGCTGTTGGGGAAACACCCTGTGCCTTTACCTTCAGTAAAGTTCCTTTGAATTGACTTGACTTCCTTTAGAAATGCTCTCAAGTTATAACTCTGGTCTACAACTGGAGATCTCAAATCCAGGTTTGCCTTCTAGCTTCTAAATTTGTGCAGAGCCCAGAAAGATTCAAAAAACAATTGCAAAATGAAAATGAGTGATGCAATCAGAGCTGCAGAGTGCACTCCTAAGAATGCTCCCTCATTTCAGTATTTTTTTTTCTCATCTCCCATCTTTACATTGTTGCAGAAACCCATCACAGGGAAATTAACTGCCATGCCTTCTCCCAAACCTTTCTCAGAAAAAGGAAATGAAACCTATGGTGTCACTTAAAAAGTGCAATTTCTAAGTGAGAAATTGCATTTTCCTCAGGTTTGAGGTAAGCTGTTCCCAGAAGATTAAGAGTTTTATTCTTTTAAGTTAATAGCAATAACTCCAATCAAATTAGCAGCACTCTGTACCACATCTGTTAGCACACTACTACATCTAAATAAACAACCATTGAGCATAACAGAGCAAGGAAAACAGTTGTGATACAAAGCGCATCCCATATGCAACTCATTTTGTTGAAACCAAAGTGTTTTCCCTTAACTGCCAAAGCAAATTAAAGCTGCTTTATTGTCTGATTGAAGAGAAGTGCATTCAAGTCTACCATTTCTTTCCTTGAAGTGTTTGGAATCTGCACGCAAAGAATAAAGTGCTCCCGATGCCCAACTAATGGACTGCTCAAACAGTAAGATTATATTGCAACGAGATTCACATCAATCTTCAGCACACAACTCTCTCTTGACCTGCTTCTCTAAGTCTTAATCATTAGCCAACAGGAAATTGTCTCTGACAAACGATTCACCCCCTCCATCTCCCGTGTAGGTGATGAATGATGCCAGCTTACTTCACAGCATAAATACTCATGTTAGCAGGAAGAATTTTCTCCCTGGAGGAACTAAATTTGGTGACAAAGTTTTTCCTTACCCTCTCCTGGTTTCCAAATGGGATTTACTTTTTATTTTGCATTAATAGGAGCTGTGAATACATGCTTTAAGTAATAAAAATGGAATTTATCAGGGCAGCACCAAGGAGATGCAACATCCCAATTCTCCCCATTTTCCTGCCTGCCAAACTACTACTTGCAAAATGTAGGATCCCCTTTCAGAGAGCAACAGCAAGGCTCTTCCCATCCGAGATCTACCCCAGGATGAGATCTTAATTCAGTTTCATCTTGTATTCAGCTTCTTTAGACACCAAACGACTACATCTTCTCTGAAAGTAGTACCTGCTCTTAGGCCCTACTAAACTGATGTCCACCTGACTGAACTGACCCATGAACCCCGTGAAACCCAGAGCAGCCACCTACCTCGTTGGCGCCCACAGAACTGATGACACAGCTGATCTTAGTGTTCTCTTTAGACTCCAGGTAAATGGCCTGGCTCTTGTGGTACCTGCAAAAATAAAACAACAGATGACACATCAAACCCTTAGCTGTCCAGAGACTGAGAAGGTAAATAATAGTAAGATTGATAAAGACAGGATTCTAAAAGTATTTGGATAGAATAAATACAGTTTTTTTCCTTTCCATGCCACTTTCCCCATCTTTGGGGCATAGCTGATCCTCCACACACACTTTGCATTTAAATGCAGCTTCAGAATGCACAAAGCACTCTCCATTTGAATTCAATTCTCAAAGCAGATTACTAAAAACAGATTTAATATCAGAAAGAGGCAGAGCACCAAGACACGAGATAGGACACTGATTCACAGTAAGCCCTCACTTCGAGTTAACCAAACTAGCTTTTCGCACTTCAGACACAGGATGGATTTTAGATAGCAACTCCATGTTGTGCCTGATAAAATCTGACAGAGCAAATCAGATGCTAAAGGATTATTCACATTCCCCAATAAAAAATTACTGGAACACTAGTGCAACAACAACTCTGAAGTGTACTCAATTCAACCGTGCAGTCTATTGTTTAAACAGAGACCTCAAATTTCTAATAGTCTTATTTTGTGAACACATTGAAGATTACATCAAAGCGACAGGTGTGACTGTGAGAAGCTATATATACCCACAATAAGCACAAAGTATCAAAGCGTATTTTTAACTTTTACATCACATTTTAATCATGCTGTACATGTCTTATACGAAATGCCTTAAGAAAAGAAAAGCAAAGACCCTTCAAAATTCATAACCAAACTGCCTGGTTTCATGGTCTTGCCTTCTTCACCCACACCACATTTCTGGTAAGGGCTGCAAAGTATGCTAGACAAAATTCTGCTTCTGTTTATTTTGCTTAGGAGAGTTCTGCAAGTAAAACCAGTTATACTGAAACGTTATTTGCAAGTAAATTATCTTAATCAAGAGAGCACCAAAAGACTTTGGTTATGAAAGCAGATCCGTATTTCTGCCTTCAACCTAATCATGATGCGCTTCATATTTATCAGGGAAATCCAAGCTGCAGACTCACCACGCAGATCTCCTCAGCATGCAACTCCCCGCAGCCTGATGGGCTGACAGCCATTTGTCAAAATACACGCATTTGCATAATCTTTGCAGTTATTTCTACAATAACCATACTGTAAATATGGAAGTCTTCCAATAGTTTATTCCATAATCTCTTCCTACTGGCTCATGTACTCAGAATTTTCACACTGCTTGCCAGGAACAAAATGATAGCGTCGGCTTTCGGCATTCCAGAAGTACTATCAAAGGGCTGGGCAAGAGAATTAAAAACAAGAAAAACGTTTCTCCAACCTTTAGATACTTGTGCCCAACCATTCTTCTTTTTCCCTCATTTTAACAGAAAGAGTATCAGCAGGTATCAGGGCAATGCAATAGCAGCAACGATACAAGCCAAAAATCCCAGCTTATTGAGCCCAGGTGACTGTTAATCGATGTAAGGGAAACCATATAAGCTGCTACAAACCAGACCTCGCTCTGATAAGGAATAGGACACTGATGGACTGATATTTCTACCATGATACGTTGTTAGTGCTTAAGCAAGGAGTACTGATCATCTTGATAGCACCAGTGCACAAGCTTCGGAGTGCAGAAGACACCAGCACAAAAGAAAACTCCTGACTGAGATCGGCGGAGGCACAAATGATGAAATATGTTTCACTCAGAGCTGTTTGTTTCAAATTTTTAATTATCAGTGAATTGCAAAGCTAATGACACACACGAAATTGGCTTCAGGCTCTGGATTTCACTTCACAAGTTGCCGTCCATCAGTAAATTGATGTTAATTATGCACAGAAAAGGTAAAATAAGGTAAATCCAACACTTTTTCATTGAGTAGGTCTCAAACAGCCTCAAACCCCACACATGCAGAGAGACAGGTCAACCAAAGTAACCTCGTGTACCTCAGCAATGCAGTCACATCTCAGCCTTTTGCAGCATTTATGCACCCACAAGGAAACAGAAGGGCATAACTTAGCAGGAAAATAGATGAGGTTAAAAATACAGTGGAATTTAAGTTGTCTTTCAAGAGAGAAGGAGAAGTGCCAGACACCCCTTACTTCACCACTATGACAAGCGAGGCAAGCAGAAGTAATTCCACTTTCTGCTACAAAATATTTTGCTGAAAGGCTGAGATTTTCAGCTGCATGTTCATTAGAAGATTGAAAAAAAATCACTGTACTATTGTATGCAGGCAAAGCTAAAAATAAAAAGAAGATGGCTGTTGTATAGAGAACTGCATTTTAGGGTCTGGTGGGGGTGCGGAACAAACAAACTGGGGACAGCAAAGCTGAAGTTTAATTTCACATTTCAGAATTCCCTACGCAAAGCCTCCATTTTGGAGATATGTTTGTGAAATACTTCCACAAGACCTTAGGGAGGCCACTACTTTAGGTAATGGTCCTTCATAGCTACTGTCAGGAAGCAGAGAAAGTCACTCCCAAGCTGTCAGATTTATTATTTCTGGCACATGCCAGCAGCTACAGCCTTAATACACCTTAGAAACAATTACCCTCCCACTTATCAAGAGTTTCTTCGTTACTTTAAAATACCACCTGCTTTGCAGAAGTACCATTACTATCAATCAAAATCTAAAAGCAGGATCATTACAGTCACAAACTATGAAATACTGATCTTAAACCTGCATATAAGAATAAAGCAGAGGGGACAGCAACAGCTAGGATTCCTGACAGTGAGGCCCCTGTGACTTTCATCTTGCTGAATCCAATTTTATCTGTTAACGTTTTACATCCCAACTAGATACCTTTTGGGGAGAGACCATGCCTTTGAGATTCATCTGGGCTCACAGGAGCACTCCCAAGTTTAAACTTGGTAAGAGTTTTACTGATCAATTATACCAACCTCCATCTTATTTTTCTTGTTATACAACACTACGGTCATGTGCACGGTTAAAAATTCTAAGAACAGTTTATTAATCCAAATATATCCTAGAGGATAGTAGCTTTACACAAGAAAATAAAATTCTGAAAGAAAAAAAAGGAACTTAATGCATTCGCGAAGGAACAAGTAGCCTGTTTGTGTCTGGTTTATGCTTCAAGGAAGTTTAAGCTCCAGGCAGCTGCTTTTATCAGGAGCTGTATACATTGAACCCTTGACAAAACTTCACTACCCGAAGACTACCAAAAGGAAAAGCTGTAGAAGAGAACTGCTGTGTAGACAACAAATTCCATGCTTATTACTCACAGTAAGAAAATTACAACCCCAACAGTTGTTATTTTAAGCCACCAGAACACCAAATGGGCTACAAGTAAGCACACTACTTGGAAATTGCTTTCTGGTTGAGGAATACGAGACTGCTCCCTTGATTATCTAATTTTGCACGTCTCCAATTAAGAGCTGCTAAGATTCCTGTGAAATTTTAATATTTTCTTCACATTTTGTAAGGCTTCCACAGCTAAATGACTGTAAAACTCAGTGATAAATCCAATCAGCAGTTCTGAAGCTGCCTCTCTTGTGTGGATTTGATCTTTAAAGGTTATTTGGATTTGTTATTAGAAACATTTTTCATTGTGAAACAACATTTCTTCTGCCACCTGGTGGAATGATGGGCTAGTGTACTACAAACCAGAGCACAAGGACACTGAATACAGCAGGCAGCAGCTGTACCTGAGATCCCAGCACTTCTGTATCCTAGCTGACAAGCTGCACCGCTACATCAAACTGCATCCATTGGTGGCTCTCTTACATGAGATTAGGTTTGACAAAAATGTTTCCCAAGTGTCACAGTGCAAAAAATTGAACAGAAGGACAGATAAATCATGGAGCCAAGCCAGTAGTTACTCCAGAAACTCTGTGAGGCCTGAACACTCCGTTATCACTTACCATTTACCGAAGTCGTGGTGATTAACCCTTGGAGGAAGATGGCTAATACCTGCCCAGAAGTGTTTTGTCCCCAAATTCTTTCAAAGAGGCAATTCCTCTTCGAAGTCTTTGTGTCTACGCAAAACAAGGCTAGGATTGCTTAAAAACAGAAATTTACCAGGACTTACCATCTTTTATCATAGTAGAGTTTTCCATCTTCTATCCGGGCTTCAAACCGCTGTGCTGGAGACTCTGCTGGTGTAGCTGGGAGGTGTTCAGGGGAGGAGGGAGAGGCTGAGGACAGAAAAGACACCAGTTAAAGAATAGCTCGTGTCCACCATTTAGCAGTACATCTGACTGAAAACAGCAATTAATAAGGTCATGTTAGGCAGAAAAAAAAAAAAACACATAGAAAAGCTACAAACTCAAATTTCCATCAGAAAAATACACTCTATGGGGAAGAATAATTTAACCTATGCTTTGTTTATATAAATAATAACATTTACTGAAATAGATCAAACATCTGAAGAAGATTTGACAGGTAGGTAAAAGACAACACTTAGTTTGTTTTAAATCCTAATTTATAATAAAGTAGTAAAACAGGGTGAGGATTACTTAGGCAAGTTAATACTGCTCTTTCCTGAAATAATCTGTACAGACCCATCTAGAAAGCTAAAAACATAAGTTTTCAATCCTCTATCTACCATACAAACAGCTAAGTTGTGCAGGTGCATCTGAATATAATGAAAAAATCTATTTGCACAGCTAAGTTGTCTGACATTTCAAATTGTCCCATGTCACCCAAACATTTCAGGCACCTAAAGCTGTTGGGGGTGGGAAGCATCCCCAACAAGTGATGAAGGGACTCTACACAGCACCCCAATTTGCCACAGTAACTACCCAAAGAACAGCAATTACACAGTCAAAACATTTACAGAGTCAAATTACGGAGTCGGGAATTGACAGTGAAGAAGTCTACAATATAAATCTCTGTTCAAAACATGGTTGTGAACAAGTTCCAATGCAACCATTAACTCACCTGGTCTCTTGGGTGATTTAAGCTACATGGAAAGAGAACAAAGAAGTGTTACAGATCTGACATGAGCTAAGGAAGGCTATCGCAATAACTATAGTTTTTATTTTTAAATGGACAGATACGTGGCATAACAAAACCAGAATAGTATGAATAGTCTCATGATACTAAAGGTGTTGAAATGGAGCTTTCTCAGAGCATTCAGATAGTCCACCAAAACCAGCCAAAACCAAATCCATCTCACACATTCCATTCTTTGGACGTGATCCAACTTTTCTTGGGGCACACCAAATACAGTATGTAAATTATTAGAGACCTCTACAGCTGCCAAAATAGGAGGACTTTTTGGAGGACTACCGTCCTCCAAAACATCAGTGAACAGGTTTCTTGTATGAGAAACCATAAAAGCCTCTCACCATTTAGCAGGAAAGCAATAGGAAAATGAAATCTAGAAAAAAATTGAAGGATAAACATACACACTGCACCCCAACCAGTCTGGGAAAGTATTGCAACACTGGGGAGGGGGAAAAAAAAAAAAAAAAAAAAAAAGGAAGGCCCACAAAGGCCTGAAACAGAGGCAGGCTTTTGATCTCACAGAAAGCAGCAGTGTTAACATCTGTTCAGCCACAAGGAGAAAGAGAGAAACACTCCTTAAGATAGCTTATCATTTGCTTCTGACAAAAGGTAACATTTTTACATGACAGTCATTTTAATTAGGTTAATTAAGCTTATTACAATCGGAGGGAAGAGATACCATCTTGCTAAATCTTTTATTGTGTTATTTTAGAAAGTCTGTTGGGGTGAAACAGTCCCACGTGTCAGACAGGAACATAAGACAGACAGCTCTGTGCTCTTCAGGGAAGAGCATTAGCTTTCTTTACAAAATAAATACAAATCAAGCCATAATCCCTACCTTATTCAGGGTTCTCAGGTCCTCCATTATTTGCTCATCAGTCAACAGGTAATTTAGCTGAGGTATCCAGAATTAAGGTTCCCATAAGCTCTCAACAAGCGAAGATATAAATTAAAAGTCAATGACATCTCACTTCACTGAACATAAGCCAGAAGGTTTCTGTAAAACTGCATCAGATTTTAATACGGGTGTTATACTTGAGCTTTTCTTTGTCATATGAATTAGTACAAGTCAATCTCCACAGAGTCTCATCGTTAGCAACAAACAGTGCCAAATCATTTTAATTTATTCACATATAACCATCAACGAAAAACCTTTAGTGCATTGACATTTACTTCATATAGGCAATCAGTAGCATTTCCAATGTTGTTCTCTACAGCAATGCAAGAAGAAAAATCTGGAGGCTGAAACACAACAGACTCGCTTCAAGCTTTGTAAAATTGAGCTGAATCCCACCCAAGTCTAGGAAAAGAAAGTCAGCAGTTTGCAACTCAGTAGGAGGAACAGAGAGAGAGGGATGGATCTTTACTCCAGTGACGAAAGGCAGAGAGTTTCATACTACGGCTGCTCTATCATGCTCATTTAATAGGTCATGTTTGCTGTGAAACTCATTTATTTCAGATGAGATATGAGCACTAATAGATATATTTTTTAGAAAAAGTGAGCAGAATCTCCAACTAAAAAGAGGTTAATTAAAAGTGGAGATGCTCATGACTATACTGCATGAACCCTAGAATGTTAAGTTCTGATATCGCCTTCAGAAAATGTGAGTCACTCAGGAGTCACAAGATAAGTGTCTTTAATCTAAGCCAAACAAGTCTGGAATCTAATAATAAACCTCTGCAAAGCAAATATCATTGCCTCCCTTTCCAGGTGAATTTAATATACAAACAGAAAAAGTGCCCGCTGCCATATATTTCCAAAAGCCAAAGAACGTTTTAATTATAAAAAACATGCAACGAGGCAGGACAGAAGGATTACATATACATGTTTTTCTGTTTCTTGTGATATATGAAGACAAGATGGATTTTCATCTTTTTATTATTCAAAGAACACATCTGGCACTCCACTGACACTGCTTTTGCTATGCATCTTTCTGTATTAGATATCCAAAGCCTTTATCAGAAATGGAAAAAATAGTTTGATATGACAAATATGATCTTTCTAGCAAATGTCACATCTTGAAATGAGAAAAGCTTTGGCTCATGGAAAAAGCCATTTCCTATCTATGGAATCAATTGCCTCAACATTTAGGTAAAATGACAAGCTTTTCCTTTGTGAAAAAATTACCAGAGGAATTCAAACCGACCTTGCTGACAAAAAAACCACCTATGTTATCTCATGGCACTGTGAAGTAAAAGAGATTATATTGTCTTAGTAAGGGATGTCTAAGGACTAGCTGTACTGTATTAGTTTATAACACAATATACAGGAGAAGTGATGTTGCGGTATTTCCCAGATGAAAATCAGATTCTAGCACCTCATCTCATTTTCTTTCCTATACATCACAACACTGATGCATTTTGCCTCGCAGGCAGCATGCTGGCTTCAGGTAGAAAAGCCATCCAACACTTGTGTAAAAGGATATCAGGGGCAGGTTTCCTCCTCTTGTCTGGGATGGGAACTGGATCATTTGGTCGTCGCCTCAGTTTCCTCGTCATGATAGGCTTCACTTCCATAGAATCTGTAGGGTAATGAAGTTGGAGAGCAGATAAGACCACAGGGAGAGAAGTAAGAATCAGACACTTTCTACACAAGGCACAAGGGAAATGATGTCTCCTCTCCTGCACAGAGAATTGGATTTTTTTTCATGATAGCTTCCAGCATTCAAGCTGGAAGTGCTGACAGTGAATACAAAGTCTCTTTTATAGGAGGTCACTGTTCAATATCAGTGCTGTGATGCCATGGTTACAGCTTTCGCTGTCTGGAAGTTGCACAGTTGTTTCAGGGGCATTCAATAGCTCCTTTAGATGCAGGTAACTGAAGTACAATGACGAAGCAGAAGGGTTCAGGGAATTTTTTTTATGCTAATAGCAAATATCTGCTTGTAAATAGACCACTTAAAAGGCAGGGTTCACGGAGGTCTTTGCTAACAAAACTTGAACAGGTAATAGCACACAAAACATCACCTACACATCAACTGTTCTTTTTTGTGCCTTCAAACCAGAAAAATAGGTTTGTCCAAGCAATACAGATGGTTAATGCATTTGAGACAGACTGATACAATCAGGTGGAGTAATTTTGAACACAAATAGGATTTAAATCCAGATCTAAAAAAGTTTCAAATTATGTTTTATAAAATGAACCTAATTAATAACTCCCAAAGCAATGGTTGTTAGGAAATAAGTTGTAGCTTCTACACTGGGGAAGAAGACAGAATCTGTCTAAAATTTAAACATCTCATCATTATCTGCACTGCAGTTTGTCCAAATATCTATAGGTCATCTCAACTGAACCGTTTTACTCTGAAACTTACACGAATCATTCCTAAATTTATGAGGATACCTTGAACTGGCAAGGAAGAGACCACATCTTAAATGCTAAACCATCATTTCACCTCTTCTATGTGCTATGAATTATTTGCTTATCTTTAAGTACACATGAATCACATCCCAGATAGCACTTAGGTATATGAAGCTTCTGTGGCTCCCTCTAGATGCTACATCCTTGAGCAACAATACATCAGTGTTCTGATGTGTTCAAAACACATCAAATTACTTTTCTCCTTATCTCAAGGGTGAACAAGGATGGCCATTCCGCACATCAAAGGAAAAGATATTGTGATAAAAGATTAAAAAAATAAAAAATGAAGTGCCACCCACCAAGAGCACACCAAAGGAAACCTCTCTGCAATTCAAAGCTGACTGAAAAACACTGAACACTAATAGCTCTGCAGACACTAAAAACATAAGTTATTGTGCTGAATGGAAGCCATCCTTCACATTTGTTACGATTGATTTACAAGAGCCTCAAAAGAGGAGTCTGAAGCACTTACTCAAGGTGATATGCAGCCAAGCTGAGAAGGCTTTTTCACCTTTTTTCAAGAATAATTTGAAATGAGTCGTCACAGAGATGGTATCTGTATTGCTTAAAATGTGAATAAGGCAAAAATATCATTTCTGTTCTCTCTTTATCTTAGCACCCTGTATATTGAATTGTGACAAGTCAGCTGAAAGTTACCACCAAAGAAAGTTATGAGGAAAAAATAGTTTGAAAGTATTCCATTTACCATGAAACACCTGAAGAGCTTCGACATTCTTGAGAGATTCATGAAAACTTTATAAAGGTTTCAAAGAGCTGCTAAAGTACCAACAGATTTAACCTGAAATATAGGCTTGTGTGAGGCTGAACAGCTGAGCCCCACACCATACAACGCTCCAGAAGACAACAGCTGCAACCTAAAAAAAAAACTGCAGGTGAGTCCTGGCACTCAAACCAGCCTATCATCAGGTTGCCCACTTGCATTCCTGCATGCACTGAGCTTTTAAAAGTTTTAAAACTCACCAAGTCCACACAAGCTCTAGCGTTCTTATTTTTTGGCCTCCAGCATGCATTCAGAACAAAACCTGCTAGTTCTAAAGGAATCAGATTGCATTTCTGCTAGCCCGGGAGGAAGGAGATGAGGGAAGTCTGTCTCGCACATACAGAAGGGATTGCTGCTCCAGTTATTTATGTGCCTTTTCCCAGAGTTGTATCTGATGAAACTGCTCACCTCTCCAGGACATCCAACAGTGGGTGGCCATGCTTTCCTGAGAAGAATTAATCTGGTCCCCAAACCAGACACATTTCTACTACATACCCCTTTTTACTCCTGCTCAGTCTCCCTTCAACTCTGCAAATCTCAGTCCTGATGCTAACAGCTGTCCTGCTGGCAAAGAAATTGGCTTCCTTCGGATTCTGAGAACATCAGCACCCAGATTTTCCAGAGCTACGATCTGGTCAGATCCTGATTCCTTAAGGAAAATCTGCTTGCGAGATTAGCATTGTATGCCAACTTAGTAGTTGGCAAACATAGGCATGGGATAACAGTAAGATAAGGCTAAGGCACAGACAGCTTGTGAGATCAGACTAGACTTCATTACTGAACAAACTAACAAACCAAAACACCACTATCAGGGAAGCAGCACAGCACAAGGTGTTTTCCAGACCAGATTAGCACTAACAGTTTGTACAAAGCCAAAAGCACTCGAATACATCCAAACAGGTTTTATTTCTCCCTTCAGAACGCTAATTAAATTATCAGCTTACATAACTTGTGCAGCTACTAGGAAAGAAAGACAAAAAACAGTCTAATTCACGGACAGGCCTCAGCAACACAACCAATGTTATCGGTCTGTAAAGTGAGGGAGTGTTTTTTTTGAGGAAATCAAATCAGACCTTGGGTTCAGCACCACAACCTGTGAAAGAGGCTAATTACCACTATAACTCCACCATGACCATTATTGACAAGAGCACAGCCGAGGTATCAAGGGTACCAAGTGGCTTCGTGAAAGAAATCTGTCCATTTAGCATCCATTTTCCAGAGTCTGGGCAGAAATGCAGCTAACAGACATCTATTTTACCAGCTTTAATAACACATTTCAACCTTTGTTGTTTGCCTGCCTTTAGCTTCTTAACCATCTGTTACTGGAGCAAAAAGGACAGTTTAAAACCCGGTACCACTGATAAGGTCAATACTGCGTTATTTCTCAGGAGTTCTATTGCCAGATCACAGGAACTAAAGAATCCTTTTCCCTGCACATGGAGTAAGGTATCATGAAAATACGTTTTACACCAGCCTAATGAAAAAACATGAACATCTGGTAGGTGTTCACTGGAAGAATTCAGTTACAAAATTAGTTAAATTACATTGACTCCAACCGCAATCATAATTTAGGGAAATAATGAGGGAAATGATGTTACTGCTCACAGTAACACTGCATTCTTCCTATCGTCTGAAATACGGGACACTAGCTGGGCAAAGTCAACCCCTGCCTTGAACCTGCTGTAGGAAGGGTATCAATCCCAGCCTGGTTATGTTTCTGCTACACAACTGAAGGACTGACACAGTCCTTTCAAAGCCAACCACCTGTGGCTTTCCAGAATCAGTAAAGAACTCTAAGCTACTCGTTACTGAAGTGATGAGGACCCTTAAGGATTTGGGCCACACAGACACAATCCACTCATTCAAACAGTAAAGGTCATTAATTATAGGAAATCAATTTGTATACAATGTTTTGAGCTAACTTTCACTTATATAACCTCTAGCCTTCTATTCTGGAAGATTTAGAGCTCCCTTCTGGTAAAGGCATGTAATTAAGCAATTAAAACGTATTAACCTGACAGTAGAAAAAAAAAAAAACACAGGCTTTACAACACACTCCATGAAGGGAGAACCTCATGACCAGGTACCACCAGAGGAATTCCCAAATATTCCAAAAAGAAACCTACAGAAGAGACAACCACTCAGATACAGACACACCATGCTGCTAGCCTAGTAATGTTCCAAACTCAAGTAACTGCAGCTGTGCAACAAAGCCTAAGGTTTCTCAACAGTTTCTTAAATTTTGACAGGAGAAAAAGTAAATAAGAAAGTTTGTCCACTCTGTTCCTTTGCTGACACTATGTTGATTTATCTGTTAGTAATTCAGGTCACTTAAATTTATTATGAACTGCACTCCCCACTAAAAGACTACCAATTTGTGTTCTACATCTGTTGACATTTGGAAAGTTTTAAAGCCAGACTAGCTGTCTGTATAAATGAGCACTGCTATTTTTTTTAATCTCTTTTTTCTAAGCAGTACTGAAGCAAGGAAGACAAGTGACAAATGCCTATCTCGTTTCTTACCTCCTGTTAATTCCATGGTTAGCTTCTCATTCTCAATCATCTTCTTTTTCTCTTCCAACTCTGCAATCAGATTTTCTTTAAGCTCAATTTTCTTATCTTCAAATTCTTTTGCTGCTGCCTTCTTTTCCTTGACATAATTTTTTTCCACTTGATCTGTCTAATGCAAACCAGGAGATAAAACAGTTAGCTGAGGAGCCAATGTCCCAAATCAATGATTCAGAAACACCTTCTTTCAACTGCTGTGCTTTGATTAGCTTTTCAGTTCAAAACTATAGCTCATTGTACAGCTTATCAATATTTAAATAAAACAAACAGAATACCATCTAAATATGACTAAGCGAGTGGAGCTACTATCAGCAAAAGAATTAATCCTTTTTAAACCCACTTTAGTGGGGCATACCTATCAAGTGTCTAGCAGAAAGCTCTTCAGATTTTAAAGAATCATTATCTCTTATCACCTCAAGCAAGCTTAAACATCCCTTTTAAACCATCAAAAACACAGCCAGCATACAGCAGTACAAGAAAAGATATATTTACTTTTTAATTCTATTTTAATGGCAGTCTGGAAATTACTTGAGGTAATACCCTCAGAATTCTATATTCAACTGTAACAACACTACAGGAAAAAAAACTGCGAAAACAAGTACTAGTTGATAAAACTGCAGGTTTAAGTCCTTGTATAAAGTTTAACAAGTATTTTGACAAATTAAGAGTACTTACTTCCAGCTGGAGAAACAATTCTGAAAGAAGAGACAGAATCAATTTATTATCTCAAAAGATGCACAAAATTATTTAACATTTTAAGTCATTTGATACTGCAACCAAAAGCGTACATGCTCATCCCACCTCTACCCTCACTTTGCAGTTTTATGCTGAAAATAATGTAACCATGGAAAAAAAGACAAAAATATATTGTTAACTGAAGTTTTCTACAGATAGTCAAGCAGATTTGCAAAGCTTACACAGCAGTAAGCCATTCTTTTCAGATCAGCTACTAATTCCATCAGTGAATTAGTAAATGAGTCAGTGGGTAAATCCTAACCACTGCTTCATTATCTGCATTCTCAAAAAAAAAAAAAGAGAACAACCCTCAGCATGGGAAGGATAAACACAAGACCATCCTGTCATACTAGGCAGTTGGATTTTTATCATAGAATTCAAAGTTATCACAATCTGCCCTCCTGTGGAAGAAATATGATGCTGCAGCACCACTCCTTGCCAGCCAGAAATGTTTGTATTTTGTCTTAATTTTATCTAAATGTCCCAGTATTTCTGAAATACCACTCCAACAAACATGACATTTGTCTCAGAAGAAAGATTCCTGTGAGCAAGAAGTAGTTCAAATAGCTTAAATTCTTCAAGCAAATCCTTAACTATCCCAAGCACTTTTAGAAGGAGATAGCTTGCACTACTGAAAAGTTGCAATATATTAGGCATCATACAACTGCCACTGCCTGTTTTATCTCCCAGTATAACGGTCAAAGCATTTGAGAATTCACTCAACTTTTCTAAAAGAAAAAAAATTACATTTCCTATTTCCATGTAACAGCTTCTATAAAAGGCCCCTCTTCGGTATCCAGGATTAGAAATTACCGAAAAAAGAACAAGAAGGAAGGCAAGCAAATCAATCTGGTTGCCAAGCCATTTCTCTGCAGTAACACAATAAAGACCACCCGGAGGGGCTGAGAGCTAAGCACTTCAAAAATTAACTTGGTCCTGTGCTCCTGAAACAGTGAGCCAGAAGAGCAAGTACAGGCAAACCGCTCAGTGTCAGGGCTGCACTGGGTAACACCTTCAGCAGCAACCCCTCTGTATTCGCTGTTTCAGGGCTCAAAAAGATCTTTGAAAAAGCAGGCAGTCCTCATTTTCTATTTCTGAAAATACAAAGCAGTACACCTGGAGGTTTCGCACAAGCTACGTGAAAGAACAAACCAAAGTGGAAAACTGTGGGTTAGTCATGATGCCAGATACATGAAACATTTTTACGTGCTCTATTTCACACAAATGAAGACTAAAACTGTTTATCAATGTTTATCAAGGAAAAGAAAAATCAAGAAAGATTCCATCATGCTTCACGTACTCAAAAGAAACTACACACTACCCTCAGAGAGGGAAAAACTCTTCACTGCAGCAAGTTCCCATTCTTTAAAAGATAGAATTACCATTATTTTGCTTCAGGTGTTACAAAAATTGGGCGTTTAAGGTGAATGCATCTCTTTGAAACAAATCCAGCTTACCTGCGTTTCGTATCCTTTCTTTATACTGCTGGTCCAACTTTTTCATTCTTTTCTGATATTCCTGAAGAGTACCTAGGTTGAAATAAATTGGGGATTTCAACTACATCTTTAATTATTCCTTGTATTCAGTGCTCCTCAAAGGGCAATACGCTACCTGACACACAAACAGTAACATCTGAAATCAGGAAACTGCAGTTCTGGCTTATTTTGATAACCATTTTCCCTGTTTATTTGTTTTTTCAGAAAGCAAGATGACTGCTTTTAAGAAAGGCTCTCCATACTGCACAGAGGCTTAACTACAAGCATGAACAGGGAAGAAGGATGGAAAGTAGCTGGTATTTCTCCATAAGCAGCAAAACAGAGCCAATATTCCACCAGTGAAGAATCTCGTAATCCCCATCCTTCTGTGACCTCTCCAATTGTTCTCCAACCAAATATTGAAGAGTGCTGAAAATTGTTTAGAAAAAAAAAATACTCCCTTCAAAGCTTACCTTCCTGCAATTGTTGCAATTGCCTCTTAAGAGATGCCAGTTTGTCCTGATACATCCTGCGAAGTTCAAGAACACACAACTTTATATTACAAGGCAAACAGGCACAGTTTACTTCAATCTCTGCTTTGGTTACAATGTGTTTATGCTGAACTGCAGACTTTTCAGAAGAACCTCAGGAAACAAGTAAAAGAGTATTTGTCATTCAAATGAAAGATTGTCATTCATGCACTCCACCTAAAAAGCCCACAACCCCACCAGTTTCACAAAGCAAAGAATTGTTTCCGTAACAGTTCAGCAAAACCAGAACTTATGTTTAACATGAAAACCTGTCACGATGTTTAGATCTACAGACACCGGAAACTTTACAACAGAATCATTCTGCTCCTTTGTCAAATCGTGATATGCGTAACAGTTTCCTACATATAGAAGAGAAGGCATTTCCAGATCTTGACATCATCTATTAAAAAAAAAATCTCCACCACACACACCAAAAGAAAAGAAAACCAAAACTAAAAGCAAAGTCTATTCCTGGTTCCGTTGCAGACTCGCATTTCCTTTCTCACGTATCTGTGGTTTAACACAGGCCAAGTCTTCCTCAACTGTATACAAAAAAACACCTCCACCAGTAAGAAAGAATACTAAGTGCTGCAAATACACCTTAACATTAAGAGGAGCTATTTCAAGTCTCCAAAAAGCCACTCTTCCTGGACAAGACTGGCACTCTGCTTAGTGGATGTGAACAGACACCTTGCTTTTTGCATGCCTTGTATCAAGTAGCTTTGTTTTCTTTAAAGGATCTGCCTGCAGAGGGATTCATTTGCAGGAAAACTGAGCTGTTCCCAGGAACCGGTACCTGCCTTTGTTTGAAACAGCACTTTGTTTCTTGAGCTGAGAAAGTGATTGAGAAGAAATATGTACCCATTAGCTATAGCATTGGTGTAGAAACTTAAAAACACAAATCTTGGCCCAAAACATCACATAGCTTATGCAAAAGACACACACCTGCCCCGCTCCCCAATAACAGAGCTACTTTTTGTTAGGTTACTTACTGCTCTTTCATTTCTACGTAGTCCTCTTCCTCATGTTTTGCCAGGTCAGTCTCACTGGCATCCTCAGTATCTAAGTGAGGTAAAAAACAATTTGTTAAAACTAAAACAGCATTAAAAAAAACACAGTAAACAATTAAAAAAAAATCACAGTCAGGCAATTTAACCTCAAATAAATATATAACCAAATAGGCAACTGCAGAGATAAGTTCAGAATTGAATCATTTTCTATACAACTGCAAGTTATCCCAGATAAATCCTCCAGTAGATTTGCAACAAAGCTTACATCAAGTTCAAGCAACGCTGACTTAAGACAGTCTAGTAATTTCTTCCTAATTTAAGTCTCCACATTAGTGCTTACAAATACTAAAGTGAGATGGTAACACAACCCTAGGACCCCAAAGAATGTTTCCCAGCCTCCTTCCTGTTGTTTTGCCCAGGAAATAATCTCCTCTGCGGAAGGCTAGGACTGAAACACCTCTAACTGATTCACAATGCCTCTGCAACTCGACCTGAAACACTCCAAATGGAAAATGCTACAACTAGATGCTGTTACAATTTACTACAAAGGCCTCACCAAAGATAAGCTACTTGCTAAGATCCCAAACACCAGCACTAATAAAGACAGCCCTGGCCTTACAGAGAGAGAATATAAACTGAAAAAAAAAAAAAAAGAAAACAGTACAGAACTGCTAGTTGGTGGCTACTTCTTTGCATATTTATTAGCCATAAGACTCAGGTAGCCAAGAATGAATAATAAATATCCTTTCTTCTCTGAGGAGAAGTCAATTTCTCTTGGCTGGAGTTGTGATGGAAAGGGTACAGCTGCAAAGCCTAAACTGAAGCAATATTCCCTAGGTGTGGGCGGGGCTGGCACTCTCTAAAAGAAAAAAAAAAGCAAGATTTGATTTGAGCTACAAAGAAACACCTTCAGGTGTGTTGTTTTTTTCACAGCTCTCCAGGCTTGGCTCCAGCTCCTCATTCACAAAGACACAGATCTAATGGGAGTTTTGCTGACAGCACCAGGGACTATCACAGGCCTGTTCTTCACCCCCTTTACTTGCTACTTTATGCACCCTGGACCCCAGGACCTTCTGGGTTTCACTTCGGCTTCCCTTCTGCGTTGCTTTCCCAATCCCCCCACAAACCCCTAACACCTCCTTGCACCCCCTGCCTTCATTCCCCAGGTTCTCCTCCCTCACCCACCACCCTCCCCCGAGCTCCCACACCCCACAGGCTCTCAGCAATCCCCACCCCATTCCCCAGCACCTCCCCCTTCCCCTGCCGTGACCCCAAACCCCCCTCCCGGCTCTCCCCTTCTCAGCCTCCCCACACCCCCCCCTTCTCCTCACGTTTCCATCCTCCCACAGGAAACCCCAGGCGCTCACCAACCTCTCATTTCCACAGCATTTTCCTGCAGATTCTGAGCCCTTCTCCCCCAAACCCACCCGCCCCCTCCCCTCCTCCCTGACCCCCCGCTGCCCACCACAGCCCCAGCAAGGCCCGACCTCTACCAACCCTCATCCGAGTCGCGGGCCCGAGCGCTCCGCTCGCCGTCCTCCTCCTCGGCGCTCTCCAGCTCCTCCTCCTCGTAGTACTCGGGCCCGGGGGGCATGGCGGGGGTCGGAGCCCCGGGCGGCGTGGCGGATACCGGCGGGGTGGCGGACACCAGCCCGGCCGCGCTCATGGCGCCGGGACGCAGCGGGAGCCGTGCCCGCACCTCCGCCCGCCCTGCCGCCTCTGCCGGGCTGCTCGGCAACCGCGCCAGGACCCCGCCGCCGCTTCCGCTTCCTCCCGGTTTGCCCGCGCCGCTGCCTGAGCGCCCGGCGCCGCGGTGCAGGCGAAGGCGGCGGGCACCTAAGGGAGGGGGCCTGCGCGGCGGGGCGGGCGGGCAGGCGGCTCTCGGTGCCCGAGGTCGCGGGTTCGAGTCCCCGCACGGCGGCGGGGTTTGGTCTGCCCAGAGCCGTGCGGTTGGGTTTTGCCCCAGAAAGCTCCTGTCCCGCCAAAAAGTGCCTGCCCAGCACCTGCACAGCTTCCTCACTGTGTTTGTAACACGGACAAACAGTTTCCATGTTCTCCATGCCCTCGTCATGGAGCCAGCAGGGCGCTGTGGGCACGCACCCCGCTGAAGCGGCTCCTCCGACACAGCACCGACGGCCAAACCCACCCCCAGTGCCTCATGTCAGCCAGGGAAAATAATGCCATTTGGCTCCTTTCTGACACGGCATGGCACACTGACCGGTTACTCTCACTGCCTGTAGCGGATCTGTGCTAAACACTCTGAACAGTTGTGAGGCGCATTCCTCAAACACACAGCGAGTTGGCTCACAGGGACCCTACAAACATCTTAACCAGGGAAAAGGAAACACAACAGAATGGGGTTTATCTAAAGGCCTGCGCTCCCAAACACTGCGGTGCTTTTTAGAACCAGCTAAACCCGGCCATGGGCTGCCCAGAGGGGCACCAGGGGCTCTTTGTGCTGAGAAGGGCAGGAAGGCAGCACGTGCACTTTGCTTTTCTGCAGCTCATCCCGAAGAGCTGTTTGCACTGACTGACAATTTTTAACTTGGAACGCCCATGCAAAGCATGCGCTATACCTTTTTACATAAGTAAATATTGCCTTTTACAGGACATGAGGCTGAGACTCGGCTACAAGTCAACGCCAGTGGGAGCAGCTCCCGGATCTGTGTCCCATTTGAGGGCAGCTGATGCAGACCCTTGAGCTGCTCCCCGTCCCCCTGCTGCCAGGGGCTGCCAGCCAGAGCAAGAGCAAAGCTCCCACAGGTTTCCTGGATGGACACAGCAATAGCTGGGGCTGTGAGTGGCCACAGGGCGAACAGAAACAGGGCTGTATGTGGCCACAGGGCGAACAGGAATGGGTGCGGTGGCTGCTGCCACATCCCAGGGGCTGCACGGCTGGTTCTGTGCTTGGGCTGCTCAGATCGCTTTCCCAACATCACATAGTTGCAGATAGATCAGACGGGCTAAAAGCCTTTCTTAGGACTGACCAACGCTTCCCCAATTTCCTTTCTCTCTTCCACGTGTCCACACATCAGCTCCCCAGCAAGCTCTGCTCACACTGCTGCGGACAGCAGATGAGTAAACACGTTGCAAGTGTGGCTGAGCCAAGGCTGCCCTTCCAAGGTTAATTCATCCCGCGTTACTCTGCCTCAGCACTTTCTGTTTGTCTGAAGCGGATCTACCCTTTAAGAGAAGCCTGCCTTTCACACACCACACAAAGGGCAGGTGCATTTACTAATGTGGGGACACACAAGAATCCTTTGAACAGAAGGAGCTGTGTACGGTGAATGAGTAAGAAACTGGACGGAGTTGCTGATGCAAAATTTTTTAGCTTATTCTGTGGTCAAAACTGGAATCTCGCTGCTTGCTCCCTCCGTACCAATTCCTGATGTTTAATATTAGCCTTCTGGAGACACCCTATACTGTCATCTCTCAGGCATTTAGTGGGAACCCAAGGGAGGAGGTTCAGCTTTAAGGAATGCCCTGTTTCCCTTACAAACACAGAAACTTAACTGTCTACGCCCCAAAGAGCTATCAGGGAAAGTTTAAGCTTCTTTGTCAAGCTGTTGTTCTTGGCTCACGTTTCCATCAAAGCTGTTTTCCTCATCACAACTCACTTATTGTTTCACATACATTCACCCGGTTTGAAGGCAGATTTCTGCATCCTGCTTTGTCAGCATCAGCTATTCATAGAGGAGCTGACGCAGAAGTCACGCTCAGTGTGTTTTTCTTTCCGTTTGTAAGAAATGGAGAAAAAAGTCATAAAGCTGTAAACAGAGGGCATGGCAACCCACTTCTTGTGTGAGTTAGATGAGTGTAGCTACAAAATGTGTAATATAGTGCCTTGGCCTGTGAGGAACAGACAATGTAGAATCACTAAGGTTGGAAAAGCCCTCCAAGATCAGCTGGTCCAACCATCCCCTACCACTGATGTCACCACTGGGCCGTGTCCCCAAGCACCACATCCAACCTCTCCTTGAACACCCCCAGGGACAGTGACTCCACCACCTCCCTGGGCAACCTGTCCCAACGCCTGACTGCTCTTTCTGACAGAAATGTCTCCTCATTTCCAACCTGAACCTCCCCTGGCACAACTTGAGGCCATTCCTGAGGCCACCCATGAGAAGAGGCCGACCCCCAGCTCCCCACCCCTTCCTTTCATGCAGTTGCAGAGAGCAATGAGGTCTCTCCTGAGCCTCCTCTTCTCCTAACGAAACAATTCCTTTTCCCTCAGCCGCTCCTCACAGGACTTGTGCTCCATGGCTGAGGATTGGGGCCTTATAGGGCCACGAGGGGCCATGAAACAAAAGGTGCAGAAACTTGAAAGCCGGGTGTTTCAGGCCAGGGGTGTTGGTACAACGCTGGTGAAGGGCCGGGAGCACAAGTGCTGTGAGGAGCGGCTGAGGGAGCTGGGGGGGTTTGGTGAGGAGGAGGCTGAGGGGAGACATTGCTCGCTGCAACTGCCTGAAAGGAAGGGGTGCGGAGCTGGGGGAAGGCTCATTCTAAAAGTGACAGGACCAGAGGGAATGGCCTCAAGTTGAGCCAGGGGAGGTTCAGGCTGGCAATGAGGAGACATTTCTGTCAGAAAGAGCAGTCAGGCACTGGGACGGGTTACACGGGGAGGCGGCGGAGCCCCCACCCCTGGGGGTGCCCAAGGCGAGGCGGGACGCGGTGCTTGGGGACACTGCTGGGTGCCCCCGCTGCTCGGAGATGCGTGCACCACACGCACCCAAACCCAACTCCCAACTTTTAACAACTCCGTGCCTCACCCCCGACCCCACCACATCCCCCCCAGCCCCACCTCCCCCCCTGCCACCCCCCGCTCAGGCCGCCGGGCCCCGTAACCCAGCACCGCCCCCCCCCCCCCCCCCCTTCAGGCCGCGCAGCCGAGCGCCGAGCGAGCGGAGGCAGCCGCGCCCCGGGCGGCGGCGGCGGGGCCGTGGCAGGAAGCGGCGGGGCCGGGCCGCCCCCCCCCGCAGGCCGGCACCGGGTGAGCGGCGGCGGGGCCCGGCCGCGGGGAGCCGCAGGGAGCCGGGGAGGGGGGCTCGGGGCACCCCAGGATCCCCTAAAGGGGGGTGAAGGGGGCGCCGGTGCCCTCCTCCCCCCTTCCTTTCCCGCGGGGGTGGTCCCGGGGAGTTTTTTTTTGGGGGGAGGGTTTTAGGGGGGGGGAGAGGGGGGGGGTCGTGGTCGCGACATGGTCGTGACAGGGGTGTGTTGTAGGTGCCGGATGTCCTCGAGCAGCCCCTGGGCCCGCCTGGGAAGGAGGAAGGAGGAGGCCGGCAGGCGAGCGGTGAGCCCCCAGGTCTCATTCCCTGTCCCATGCCCCGTGTGTGTCCCCCTCGCCCCCCGTCCCCATCCCCGCTGTCACTTTCCCCCCCTCCCCTGTCCCCCTCTCCCCCGTCCCCCTCTCCCCTGTCACTTTTCCGTGTCCCCATCTCCTCCACTGCTCCATTTCCCCCTCTCCCTGTCACTTTTTTTTTCCCATCCCCATTTCCTCCCCTGTTTCTTCTCCCCCGGCTCTGGTTCCCGTCCCGTCCTGTGCAGGTGCTCCCGGCCGAGCTCCCCTTGGCCACGCCGTGGGGCTGGGTGCTGTGGGTGCAGCTGCCATGTTTGGCTGGGCACCGCCGGGCAGGTGCTGCTGGCAGGGCCTCCTGCCCTGCACCACAACCAGGACTCGTCCCAGCGCTGCCTTGAACCCGCGTCCAACCCCAAAAGGATTTCGGGTCGCGTTGCCCAACTTACAAGGCAGTGAGCTGGGCAGCAAGATGTCAGGGTGTAGGGTTGGGGGTTCAATGGGGGCCATGCGCTCCTTATCTCGTCCGCAGGAGCTGTGAGGTAGCACGGCGTGGTTAGGAGTTAGCTGGGTAAGAGCTCAGCGGGGGTATGACACCCCACTGTCATTTACGGGACTCTTGTTTGGGGGCTCCGATTTGCTCCCCAAGGTCTGCGTATGTATTTTAAACAAAGGGTTGATGTCCGTGAGTTCTGCAGTGCTTACAATCACGTAGCTGATTTCACTGCTGGCTGTTAGTTTAATGAATCAGGCAGAAGATACACTGGAGTACGTGGGTTGCTTTTCTGTCATGTAGTCGATTGTCGATAGAAACAATACCATGCTTGCTCTTCTCTTTTTCTGTCTTCAGAACTGTAGCTGGCTAATTCTGAGTTCTCAAGGAGTATTGAAACAGCACAGGGAGTGTTTCAAGTGTAAATGCCTCTTCACAAACTTTCTTTTTTAACATTAACACACACCCGACAACTTAATGCTTTCTGGACCCACAGTGAGGCTGCAACCTGTTTGTAACTATTAATGTGTGATTTTTCAGATTAACATTTCTTACGCCCAGTAACGAATCGTACATCTTATCATAGAGCTCATCAGATAACTTCCTCTAGCATCTGATTTGAGGGACAACTTCAGCTAGGCCGTTTCCATCTTTCCTACCCAGTGTGAGGGTTTGCAGATGGTAAACTAATTATTTTGTGTGTGTGTGTTACAGAGATTCTCTGTAGGTACTTCCCTCTCAATTTGTTACCTTTGTTAATTAAGTTTTTCAGAAAATCCTTGCTAGTCAAAACTTTTTATGGTGAGATATTTCTGGTTATGTGCATTCAAAACACCAACCTTTTCTCAGCAGGCTTTTGTTGCTAAATGTATTTTTCATAGTGTGTTGCAGGGTGGGGTGGTCTCTTAACAGAACTGGGCTCTGTCTTTTCTGATTAATCATCTGCCTTCCCTGCGAGAGAAAACCCTGTCAATTTGCAGCGAGTTTGGAGCCTGCTGGGCTAACACACGCTCTTCAGGAACCCCCCGTGGCAGGGGAGGAGAAGGGTAGGGATGCCTGGGAAGTTTCCTGTACAAAGCAGGGGGATCAGGGGGCTTGGAGCAGAAACACAGAATCCAGCACTCACTCAGCTCTTTTAATAGCTGTGCTTTTACACAACAGGAAGAAAAAAAGTAGTAAGCCAAAACGTGTTTTATTTTATGCTTATTATTTTCAAACTACTTCCTTATTTGAAGACCATTGATTCAACCAGAATGATTTGATTGCCTTTGGCTTGGTGCTGTGTAATAAACATTATGCAATTGAGTTCTGCCTGCCTGTTCGTTAGCTCTTCCACGGGTAGCTCAGTGAGTTTTCCTGACGCTGTCTCGTTATCGGTCTCTGAAATCACTGTGGTAGGTTTGTTCTAATTCATCAGGTGAAGCTTACTTTAGAAAGTACTGATCTGGTTAATCTACGGTTCCTTAGGTATTCTGAGTGAAAAAAAGGGAAATCTGTTGCACTGTGTAACCTCTTTACCTAGTTCACAGGTAGCAGGCACTCGGACTTGCTCATTTTGATCTGCTGCGGCTGCGTTACAGCGCATGAAACTCAACTGCAGAGTGTGCACTGCTTAAAATCATCATCGGTATTGCATGGCAGGAGCTGTAATCTGCGTGAACCTCAGCTCCTAATTAATGAGGAGGAAAGTTGAAATAGAAATTAAAGTAAATTAATTGGGTGTGGTTGTCCATCTCCTGAGTTACTGAAGGATGGTGGAAATCCGAGCGCTCTCCTTGTTATTTGCAGTACCGTGGCAGCTTCTGCTGAATCTTTGTGAAGCCCCAATTCCCAGCATTAAGGAATAATGCTTCTGACATGGTGTGTGCTTAGAGTTTCAAACTATGTGAGGGTCTTTAATTTTTACTACATGTTGGGAATATGAAAAGTGTATGTTGGTAAAGATGGGTAGCTTTTCTCTCAGATTGAATTCAATCAATTTCTTTTAAATACCAGCAGTAATCTTTTTTCAAAGAGATTTTTGAATTATTTTGTTTTGGCTAAGCTTGTTCATGCTGAGGATGGCAAAAGAATGTGTTCGATTTGAGCAGTTTGGAAGTTTTCATGTTTGTATACAGTCATCCTGGTGTTTGTGTTGCCTTACTAGACTTTCCCCTTGTGTAAGAAATTGTTAGTTTGATTTGTAGGGACAGGGAAATTTCAAATTTAATATAGGGAGCCTACAAAACAAGTTTGTCGGAGTTGTTAATGAAGTAAGCACTTATTCCCTTGAACAGGTAATAGCTTGATGTTGATGTAATTACTATTTTTTTTCCCCACCCTGAATATTAGGTCAAAATGGACTCTGGTTTCATTAAATTTGGAATAAACCAATAGCTATGTGGGAACGCGCAGTTGCATGCCTCACTACTTAGCTACAGGAGGCTTTCAAATAAGGACATTCTCACAGTTTGTCTGGCATATTAATTTCAATCAGTCTTTCTGAATGGGAGTATAATTAGGCACAGCTGGATCATGGGGTTAATTGGGCAAAGTTAGAGAGCCCATCAGAATCAGACTAACTAATCTCCAGCAGCAGCACTTCCTCATGAGTAGTGAACTCGCCTGGAGTTGCACCCCCTTCTGCTGTGACTTGTTAATTGTGATACTGAGGGGAGACAGAGTAATTCCTCAGAAGAAGGGCAAAGGGTGACCTTGGTGTGCTACGGTTTCAGACCTTCCTGACTCTGCTTCAGTACAAGCAGCTTTTGTGCTGCTGGCCGTACTGTCTTTGGGAAGGGAGAGCAAGCTGTTCGTATTTAGTCTAAGAAATTGTCACTGTAAGAGTGGAGACATTAACCCGGCAATCCTGGATAAATTCCAGTTGAGGAGACTACACGCTGCCTATCTACATTGGTTTGGTTTTCACTCTTCTTGCACGCTGCTCTCCAGCATTACTGTGTGTGGCAGATGCTATGGCCCAGACTAACTGTTTTTCAGCGCTGGGGGGAATGAATCTCATGTGTAGTGTGCGTGTTTTCGCGTATGTTAAACAGTTTGGGATGAAAGGTGTTATGACTACCAGATACTATCACCATTTTATGAGCAGGATGTCCTTATTAGATTGGAATTGATGAACGCGTGCCAAATTTTGTGCATGGTGAGTCTGCCTCTGTCGAGATGCAAATATTGTGCTCGGTTTCCACGTTAAACCTCTTTTCCCCTTCATTTCTAGTTAGTGATCTGAGATTTTGTTGCAGAGATGCTGGCACAAAACTGAGCAGATTTATTTAGGGTGGCCCTTGCACATTTTAAGTGTTTAAGCCAGATTTACAAGAATATAGTCACTGATGATTCATGTTGAGATGATGTTTTTCTTCCTTGTAATGGAACATATGGGAGTACGTAGCATATGGTACTGCTGAGAAATGTTAGACGCAGAGCACTGATTTGATTTATTACACAGCAAAAAGTTTGGATTTTTAGTCTAACGCTGGGCAGAATGCTTTGTAAACAAGTCAGGCTGCTGCTTTATATTGGATGCACTGTCTTGTGGTGGTGAATTTTCAAATAATTCCTGTAAATGAAAACAGCATTCTTACAAAACTTGGGTTTGTTGCTGTTGCACTGCTGCAAATGTATGAATTCAATGGGTGTCTCATTAAGAGATACAATTGTTTTTTTGAGACCAAACCAGCCTTGGATTGTATTGCCTTGACAGTTCACCCAGCCTTCTAGCTGTCCAGGGGGTGTTTATCTTCTTACGGTTCTGTCTTTGCACCTTAAAAACTGAAATCTCATGTGTCTTATGTGGGGAGTAGAGGTGTTAAGAACATGTAAAGATATGGTTTTCTTCCTGTCTTAGTAGCCAAAGCATCTTCCTTCTGGTGTTCTTGTTCTTTGTTTGGTCTTCTCATGACTTAGGGAGGTTTGTTTTTTTCAGCGGGTGGGTGGTGGGAGTCAATGCACACCTTGATTCTTCCAGCGAACAAGAGAAAGTGTACAAAAGTGCAGCTGGAGAGCTCATAAATTCCAGTCCTGCATTTCCTGGTGCTCTCCTGCATTTCTTAACTATTCATCTTTCAGGTGATTATAATCTCTTCAGAGCAGGCAGCACTTCTGCTGTGGCTTTGTAGCTCTTACTACAGTGTTACTGGAGCTCACAGGTGCTGTAGTAATACAGATAATAAATAGTTGGTCCTAAGAGTACATTAAGCTTTTTCAAAACTGATTTGAGCAATAAACAGGAACCTTATAATGTTGTTTCTGTTTATTTTTTTTTCCCCAAAAGAAAAACTGAACTCTAACTTACTTGTAAACATTGAAGTACTGGTTAAAACAGACACTACAGCAAATGGTTACTGCTTCTATTTCTTGTGCATTTACTTATTTTGACTCCGTCAGAAGAAGTTTCAGTATGTTGTAACCATGAGGGGGGGTACGTTTGACATAATTTAAAAACTGATCTTATTTAGTAAAAGGAAGTATTATCTATAGTTGAGGGAATTAACTAATGACCTCTTGTTACCATCGCCTTCAGGATCTTAGATCCTCCCTTTGCTTGCCTCATTCTTAGTCATAGATTGGAAAAGGAAAACAGGCTTTTTTCCCCTCCCAGTTCTTAAGTAGTTTCTCAACTTCAGATGAACTGATCGGTGACCTAAACCATGTGCATAAACTGAAATCAAGAAAATATTCCCTCTTCGCTTGCAGAACATACTGCTTTTATTAGAGCTCACATAGCACATCGACTAACTCTGGGTCCCAGTTTTAACCTGTACGTAGAGTGTTTTTAAAAAGCATTGCCTCAAATTTTAATTTGTAACGTTTTTGATCTTAATGTTAGTTGGGGTTTCAATTTGAACTCTAAGCTTCTTTAAAAGAGGGGGGGGGGGAAAACGCTTCTTATCTGGAAAGTATGTGAGTGGCAGAGCAGATAAGATAATTGAGACCTAAATGTGAGCTGGGATGGAAACAGGCTCTGTTAAGAGTCAGGTCTCATCCGCTTTGCCACACTCAGGCGATGCTTTAATGCATGCTAATGCAATGAGTTTTGTCATCCTGTGGAGAACGCAGTGAGTTTGGACTCCTTTGCTTTTGCATTAGGAGAGTGGAGCCTGTAGCTGAAGTGTTCGAGGCGTGTTTTCATCTTCTCAGAAATTCTGTGTTCATCTGCGATGCAGACAGCCAAATAGGAGGGTTTTATGCCTTTCCTGCTTGTAACCACATTTTTCTCCTAAAGTGAGGAATAGAAACAAAAAACGTTCCAGCTTGTTGTTCTGCTTGGGCAGTTGTTTCTCATAATTGCTTGTGTGAATTTGTGTGTGGCTTTCTCGGTGACAGGATCCCCCCAGGAGCTGCCAAGCTTTTTATTTTAATTTTTTCCCATAGAGGAAGAGCTCCCGTTCTCACGTGTTCAGGGCTTGATGGTGGCCCAGGTGGGTAGGAGGTGGTAGTTACCTAAATTTAGGAAAAATGAGTAACTACTGGAATGATTTTGTTTATGTTTTACAACACAATGTCTTATTTAGACTTTAATTAAACTCTGCTTCTGCAATTTTCAACGTGGTATTTTAGGGTTGTTTTTCCCCAAAAGTACTCAATTCCAAATCAGGTTAAGCTCTGTTTCCGTAAGATCCTAGAGGCTTTTTTGTTGTTGTTGTTGCAGAATCATGGTTGGGCTTAGTCTCCTGCTGTGAGAAATACAGGCTGGGAATCAGACCCGCTGCGGGTGATAGAAGCTGTAGTCCGGAAAAGGCCCTTATTCTTTGTAGTGTTGTATTAAGAAGAGAAGTAAATGTGTGATATACAGCAGGAACAGTTCAAATCCTAAAGTCTGACCAAATATTACCTCAGATAGGTGCTCCAGATTTCAGGTGTCACCGGCCGTTTCTGTTTGGGGTCCGCAGCTGTGCGCTGAGGTGAGGTTTCTGTCAGGCGTCGGTCGCTTGGCGCCTCAATACAGCAGGAAGAAAGTCGCTGGCTAAAGCGTTTGTTGTCCCTTTTTCCTGTCCACAGGGTGATTTTTGGGAATAACACGTTATATTTTTCAGCAGTTTATGGCTTGTTGATGTGCTGAGCCCAAGCCAGGTGGAGGTGGCCGTATGAGAGCGATGTCCAACGTGCTGGCGTTGGAGGGACCGGGCCCAGGTCTGCGCCAGCCGGTCCGTGCCTGTGCAGCTCTGCTGGTGTTTAAGGTCAACTGCCTGCAAATCTTTTAGGAATACTAGTATTCAAATGCTATTTATAAGACCAGACTAATTTCTTTCTTCTTAATGATGGCCTTTTCGCTGATGACAGGGCTGGAATCCGGAAGGTCTGGATTCTGAATGCCACTCGTCAGCTGCGTATCCACAGGGAAGTCGTTTGCTAGATTTCTGCCTCTGTTTTTTATCTGTATTTAAATGGAGGGGGGGAAAAAAAAGATTGACTAATACCTGCCTCACAAGGCTGTGAGAGCGCAGTCAGTAGCCTCATGCTGTGAGATCTCTGGAAAACACTGCAGGAATGTGCAAGGGGCTTATTATGGCTAAAGCCCTGGCGAGAAGAGAACTGGTTCCACCTGGGTTATTGTCAGACCATTCATTAAGGAGTCTTAATAGCCAAAGTGATGATAGTAGCTGCTCCTGGCTTCACCCTCAATTACCCTGGGTAGGTGCAGGCTGCTGCAACACCAGAGTGCTGGTTTGGAGCAGGACCGAAGCACACGCGTTTATGTTCGAGTCCGCCCTGAGCTCTTCATTTCTGTTTCACGGCTGGATTTGCATGCAGGTCAGGCCGTAGCCTAAGTGAATTTTGGCAGCCTGACATAGCAATGATTGCTTATTCTGCCACTAGCGAGCCCTTAGTGCCTTCTTGCCAAAAGAAGTCCTGTATGTTCAGCTGAAACTTTGCTTAGTATCTGCCTAACTCTTAATTTGCAGCATTTTCACTTAGCAAATTGAACAAAACATAAAAAATGTCAGGCAACAGAACTCTTAGTAATCAATATTAAAAGTTGTAAAACAAATATAAAAACCTCTTAAGATTTGGCAACCTTCAAGCTCAGGTTGCATTTTGACAACCTGTGACACTTTTGTATGGATGATCCTGCTGTAGTTTTTAATTTATTTGATAGGTTGTTTATAAAATATCTGCCAGGATCTTAGCCCTTCTGGCAGGCATTGTAATAAGCAACTATGCAGGAGAAGGAGAAAACCTATTTTAGGAAAGACCAGATATCCCTTTTTTTTTTCCAAAATGAAGTCATCTTGTCAGCCATTAATAAGATACAATTGTTAAAATTTAATAACTTTCTAAAAATTCAATAGCACCATACCCTTGAAGGCAAGAAAGCTGAGGCCTAAATCCAACCTTATTTGTGTTTGTCTTTGGGGCTTCATCTCTTCATGATTATGTATGTAAACTTCTCTGTGACTTGCCAGACTTGAAATGTATTGATTAAAATATGAAGTCAGGTTCCTACTGAAACACAAGGCTCCAGGAGCTAGGGGTCCAGATTTTGGGAGCATCAAACTGTGATTTTAAATGATGAGACTGCAAGTTAATATGAATTGATGACCATGCTGTGCAGCAGGTGCTGGAGAGAGGACAGAGCTGGAAGGCTGAAATTTGCCCTGCTGCAGGGGCAGTGCTGCAGAATTAGGCTGGCGGTGATCTCTTGAAAAGCAAACAAACAGAAAAAGCCCCATACCACTGTTCAGTTTGACTTGCTGAGTAAATTGGGCAGTTTCGCTTTCCATTTCTTGTGCATTAGCCCGGTCTGGCGGCATTTGTGCAGTCTGGGGCTGCAAACTGCACTGGAACACTTGAGTCAGAAATCGCTCGCCTCCCTTTCGCTCGGGCTTTACCTTGTTCTGGAGCTTTTTCTATGGAAGACCATGTCTGGAGGTCTACCCATTACTTGAATCTGCATTTTTAGAAAGGCTTTTATGGTCAGATTTGGAATATAAACAAGGAAAGGCTCTCTTGAAAGGCTGATGTGTTATGTTGCGTGTTAGTTATTTATTGCTTTATGGCCTACATAGAAAAATATCCCTGCTGTAAAAAGTAGGGAAAGACCAAAGCAGAATGCTTGTCTCGTGAGCACTGGCAATGCTGACTGGAAGGTGATGGCAAGAAAGCAGATGGGTGTTGCCAAACACAGTTTTAGTTCATGCTTCAGGTATACGATGGCTTTCTAAAATGTTGGGGCCTGACACGATGTGATGGAAATCGTGTGACAGGTGAAGTTAATTTCTAAATATTCAATCCCGTGTCTTCTTGAAGGGTGAGAATTACTTGGAGTGCACAACCAACAGCCTAAAATTAGCAAAGGAAGTACCAATGCATATTAATTTTCTTCAAATAGGCTGTTTGTTTTACTTAGACAAATGAGGACAGTTTCCTTGCTTTTTTTTTTTTTTCTCCTTTATTTTAGGCAGGTGCTTAGTAAGCAGTACAGCACAAGAGAAACCTTTCTGAGCACTGCTCAGCCCACCTGGCTCTCGGAGCCTTCCAGGGAACTTGCGGCGGCTGCGTGCAGCGTGAAACCTCTCCCCTGAAGGCCGCTGGGCTCCTGGAGGCAGGGCCTCCCCTTCCACAGGGCGTTTGCAGCTGTTGTCAGTGAAGCTGTGGGTGAGTCTCGAGGGTGCACAGAGAGGAAGTGGAAGAACTTTCGTATTTATGATCTCTGTCTTCCCAGTTGCCTTAAACAAAAAGGACGGCTCAATTCGTGCCGCCGTTTGTCAGTCCAGGACTCCTGCAGAATTGGGTTGAAGGCCGAGCATCTGGAGGAATCTCCCTCAAGGTTTTTGCATTCCTGCACCTGAAAAGCCACGTAGGAGCTGGTGGGATGGTGAGCATGAAGTTATTGTTCTCGACTTGTCTGCCTGGCAGGAGGAACTTCCTAGTGCTGAAGTCTAACGTCACCCAGCCGCAATGTTTGCTGGTGCTCTTAGTCCGCAGGGGGGATGCGGGGCAGAATGTACCCCCTGCCCAGCATAATTTCAGAAAGCTGTTGCAAAGCTCACACAGAGTTGGTTTAAAATAAAAAGTAGGTATCTTAACCCAGGCTTTGCCCTCGGGTGGTTATTTCGAGGCTGATGAATGGCGTTCAGCCACGTGTGGGTGCCGAGCTCTGTCACACAGAGCCGCCCCTGGTCCGAGGGGGCTGTAGGGTCTGCTTGTGGCTGTCAGGGCACTGGGTCAGTAGCTGTTACAGGTGAGTTCTTCTGCCTCCTCTTCTCAGGGGGCAAGCTGCACAACGTGGAGGGATTTTTCTGTTCATGAACGTGTATGTGCCACCTCTTTGTTTAGAGGGCAGGGCAGAAGAACACATTGCCTTTGTGCCAGAAGTTGGCAAAGATTTTGGAGAGCTTTTACTTCTTTTATACTTTGCTATCTAAAACCTCCTTTTGAGAGTGGCATGTCTCCTGCACAACTGAATTTTACTCTTGCATTATCCTAGGTTTACTTTGTTTTCTTACTCCCTCACTTGCTACCCTCCCTCTTTGTTTTATGCGCAAAATGTGAAGACCAAATGCACCTAAAACACTGTGCTCTTGTAAAGGTTGCATGTTCAGGAGTTTGATTCCTGTATTGGCAGAGCAGCAAGCTAAATGAATGTGCTGTGGTTATTTTCTGTTTTTTTTTTTTTTTTTTTTTTTTAAATGAGACATCCAAGGGGAGGGAGCAAGCCTCCGAAATGAAAACTGTTTTTCTGTTCTGTGACCAGTCAAAATATTCTGGAATTAAAAGCAATGCTGGAGTAAATTGATTTTTGAACCATTTGTACGAAGAGCTAATTTTATGTAATTACTGGGGCGTGACTTTAAATTCTGGGCAGGACTTTGTGGCTTGGTAGCATCCAGTTCAGCTTCTGATGTTGCAATGAAGAAGGAAGTGAGCATGTGTGCGCCTGGGGAGGGGGAGAACGAAGCACTTCTGCCTAGCCACATAAGGTGGGAATTGCAGCTGGCTTGTTATTTTTAACTGCTAGCTATCTCATTGTGAATGTGAATCTCTTTATCAGACAGTTTGGTAAAACTATCAGTTCGTTTTGGAGAATTGTTTTATAGCCAAATGCACTAAGCCAATGGCTTTGTCACCCCAGTTTTATTCATTAAACCTTTAAGTCTTTATGCAGGACTGGGTGTGATGCATTTTGCAAGTATTTCTATCTGCTGGTGATTTTTTGCAGTTGTACATCTAGAGCTAAAGGACAGAGCACAGTAGGGGCTGTGCGGAAAGATGAGACCTTACAGATCGGCCTCAGGAGCTGGAAAAACACAGAAGCTTCATTGAAGGAAAAAAGTAAAAATAGTGGATCAGATTTTGCTTCCTTCTTGCAAAACCCTGCAACAATGCGGTTGCAAGGACTTCTTCATGGGGAGGAAGGAGAGCAGAAGATACCATCAGTTTCCATCGGTGTATTTTCCAGTCACTCACTGTGATAGTGATTCTTTTTGGTTGCTTATCCTGGCCTGAAAGCAGACATATGGGATGTTTCCATTTTAGGCTGTTCCGCGTAATGTATGAATAAATTCCCCCTTCCTATGTTGCTTTTGCCACAGTGGGTGAGCTTTCCTGCCCGGGATCAGTCTATTTGACTGTACTGGCCTAAAATATCTGCCCTTTGAAAGCTCTCCGTGTGCTACCAGAACACCAGTGGAAGAAAATGTTCTAACTGTTTTGTCTCAGGGTTGCTGCTCTTAAAATGCCCTGGTAAAAATACCGAGTTCTCTGAACAGGGGGGATCCTGGGATCCTGGCTGGCCCTTGTTTTGCAGCTCGGCTGCTACCAGCAGGGATTATGCTGCTGCCTTCCATGAGGAATAGCTGTGAAACCATCACCTCTCATCACGCAGACTAATAAGCATCGTTTGCACTGCATCTGTCTGCTGCCCTGTCACTATAGCTCCGAAACAGCGATGGTCAGAACAGAGGAGAAACTTTCGGTGTCCCACAATAACTTTGGAAGCGGAGGAGCAGAGGTAGTGATGGCTCCTGGTAACCTTCAGTACGCAGTGGTGCTGACATGACAAGAGAATGCTGCCCTGATGGGGCACCAAGCAGTTTCTGTCCCCATTTACTTTCAAACCATGTGTTTTGAAATGATTTTTATACAGCTTCAAACTGTCTCATGCTGACTCAGATTGGCTGGGAATGTCTGAAGGCTTCTAATCAGAGCACGGTTTCCTCTGTCAACAGAATGGGTGTATCCTGGCTATGAGTTTTTCCCTCTATTACAACAACATCTCCTTTCATGTTGATCTTGAAGGATCTGCTGCTCTTGCTATCTTTTTCTTTTCCATCAAGACCAGTTCATTCACTGAGCCCGTGGTAGTGCCCTGGCTACCTGTTTGTGATGGGTCTTTCATTTTTTTGCTTAAGAAGCACCATTGAGATGTATGGTGTCTGAGTAAGAAAGATAAATGCTTTCAGGTTTTGGTTGTATGAACCAACTCTGAATGGAAGTGCAGGAGGTAAATGACATTTCTGGGAAGTAAAAGCAGAGGCGTGTACATGTGTATATATAATGGTGGCTAAACTCCTTGAGGCTTTTCCAGAGCCGTTGTATAGCAATCAAGGCACTGCTTTCAGCTTTCATGTTTTATTCTCCCTCCTACATCACGTGCCAAATGATGCATTTACAGAACTGAATCAAGAAACCTCTGGTGATTCAAATGGAAATCTTGAATCCGAATGTAAGGTCACTGGTTTAGTTTGCTGGAATGTATAGCTACAGCAGGTAATCAGAAGCTCTGCTCTTTGTGTTGGGACTGACTTAAACACACATCCCAAATCCCCCAAAATGTCCAAGGAAAACTGGGTGCCAGAAAATAGATAGGATTTTGTTGTGCAATATGTTTTAATAAGTTTGAAGCATCAGAAGGCTTCTGGCTGGCAATTAATTTCAGTCGTTATGTTTCGATTGGCTGTCAGAAATGTGCCTGGACTGAATTTGGTGCAGCTTTCTGTGCTGCTCATCCTGTTCCTTGCCCTGACAGCGCGTGTGCTCCCTGTTCCTGCTGGGGAAGATAGGACAGCCCTGGGAAGGACTCTGGTTTCTGCGTAGCCTTTAACATCTAGCAGGTTTGTTTAGCAGCCGACCTGTTGCTCTTTGAGATCTGCGGGGCGTTTTGTGTTTGTTTTGGCTGTTGGCTTATCGTGCGCTCCCAGTAAGGCCGGGCTCTTCTGGCGGTGGCTGATAGAGGCGTTGGGGTGCTCGGAGGGCTGCACTTGGGTCCTTTTGCCCTTAGTCTTTGGGTTGAACTCGTGACTGAAAGGGCTGCAGACCTGCTGCAATTATAGAAATGAAATAAATGGTTAAATATCTGAATGGCTCAGACATGAAACAGGCTCACTGCTTGTACTTCCCTCAGTGCTTCGAGGGTATTGGCCCATCGCTGATGACAAAATGCTCCAAGGGTTCTGCTCTCCTGTAGAGGTGGGGCTTCCTCTGCTTGGCTCGTGTGTTACTTTTAAGTTTGATCCTGCCTATTTCACGCTCTGCTGGCATAAACATCACTGCTGTATTTACAGCGTAGTAGCTGGTTAGTAGGTGTGCACGTGGCAGGCTGTGGGATAATTGCCTGCAGGGTTGTTCTATATGTGCTGGGGAAGTGGTCTGGTCTCCCCGAGTGGCCCTCGGATAGCAGCAGTGTACGTGGGATGGTTTTGAAACACTGGGTTAAAAACTCAGCGCTTGTCCTCAGCTGTTGACCAGAGGAGTGAATGATGCGCAGTGCTGAGAGCTGGCGGGCTTTAAAGCCAGAGATTTATGCAAATTTCTTTTTTCTTTAAGAACCACTTTGTTTGTGTTCTCTGTGTGTATAGCAGCAGCATTGTCTTTGGCACAGCGTGATTTAACCAGTCTAAATCTGCGTATTGATCCAACACCAGCACAGATATCTTTGGATCCTCTTTTCATCCACAGTAGGTAAATGCAGAGCTGTGATCTGAGATTCCCAATGCCCATTAGAAATTCAGCAATTTAGCTTGGACTTACGGGTGCTCTGTGCCCTGTGGAAAACAGCTGAGCTCCTCCTGTATCCTGTAAGGGCACCTCAGGGATGCTGTGCTTTGAGAGCGCTGTCGACTGAGAATTGAGGCTACCAGGGCATTGCGTGTATCCTGCAGGTGTTCTGCAAGTGGAACTGGTGGTGGTGCCTGGCATCATGTGCCCAGCAGACCTTGGAGATGCTTCTGAATCCTAAACCTTGTCAGTTCTGGAAAATCAATTCCCTTCTCCTGGTGTGCTCCTCTCCGTAAAAGGAGTTAAGCTTTTAACAAGACCAGTTTCATTCTCTCTAAAGAGGAAAATAAGGCATTGTTTCAGGCAGACTTCACATAACACATACATAATTGTGTTTCCATGATGCACACTTATTTTAGCACAGTTTTTATGCGCAGCTGTCACTTTACTAGAAAGGTGAAACACAGACACGTGATGGCCTTCTTGCTGAGTGTGTTTCCTGTAACAGCTACCTGCTTGCTTTTCTTCGGGCTCTCAGAAATCTGTTTAACAAGAATGTGTTTTTGCTGTTTTTTTCCTTTTTTTTCTTTTTTTCCCTGTAGTATAACTTCAAATGTGCAGGGGCAGACTTCTGCCTTTGTGTGCTCAGGCTGCTGCACCCTTCCCCACCCAACGCACTACCCTGTTGCTTCCGAGAATTTGTATTTGGGTTTTTGGGAAGCAGGAGGGACCTGGGATTTGGGTGGATTTACAGAGGTAGCAGAGTTAAAATATTCAGGTTTTGTATCTTCATCTAGTCTATGGTAGCACTGACTGCAGCTAGAGAGGAGATCCTGGGGATGTTGGTGGTACTCTGACACCTTTCGGATCTGCTTTTGGGATTGAACCCAGCCGTGGGTCGCTGTGCTGCAGGTCCGTGCCTTTGCTGCCACCAGTTGTGGTGATCTGGCACAAACCCCTCGTTTACTGAAAAGGCTTGTGCAGGACTCCAGCTGCTTTAAGTCAAGTGATACCTGAAAATCCCCTGATCAGAGATCTATTCAGGAAAATGCAACAGCTAAAAAAAGTCACGTTAGGCTGCACCTGCTGCTGGCAAGGGGGTTCTGTGGGCACTGAGGGGGGCACGTGTGTTGCAGGCAGCTCTGTCACCGGAGACCCTTGCTTGTAGCACTGATTTCAGAACAAGCAGCTTTTATAATGGAGTACAAGTTTTTTTTGAACTTCTTCTTCTTATACCTAGCTTTGATATGCTGCTGCTGGCATAATTAAGCACTCGTCAGCAGCCAAGCACTGGTAGTACTTATCTGTGTCCTTGTTGATGTGCTACTGCTAATTTATTTTGTCAGCATTAAAAGCTATCCAGCTGTAGTGCTGCGTTCAGCTAAGCTGTTTAGAAATGTGCATTTTTAGGTCCTGCTCAGACAGGTTCACAGATGATACAGGTATTGCAGGTAATGAGGGAGGGGGAAATAGGTTCCCATCTTACAGGAAGCGTCCTGGTTTGGGAGAGCTATCTGCTGTGCTGTGGTCGTACAGGGCGCACGTGCGAGCCCAGAAATTAATTCTGGGTAAATCCATCTTGTCTCCTGCCAGCAAACATCCTTCCATGTAGGTCAGCTGGATGGGTTGTGGCCTTGCTGGTTTTTCTTGGTGCTGGTGGATGTAAATAAACACAAGTTCCCTGCATTGACAGGTGAGGATGTAACTTTGAGGTGCTCAAAAGTGAGGTGGAATTTCTCCTTTGTCCTGCTGGATTTTTATCAGAGTCCTGGTAACTCAAGAAGGCTATCTGGTACTCTCTGAAGGTGAGACTACTACAGCTCGGTAATTAGAGCAGCCCGAGGGCTTATCTGGAAGTGTTATTAGTGTGCTCCTTGCGCACAAATGTTTGAGTTCTCATTATCAGATTAGAAGACAACCAAAAATGTATCTTAGCTCGAAGTACACAGCCTGTGCTCCAAGAGTGTGTGGATCCTCGTGGAAGTCTGACGGCCTCCCTGCTTCCTCGCAGCTGTAGAATTTGACCATGGAGTGGAAATGTTGAAATGGTCAAAACCATACGGAATAACTTTGTGAAAGCTTGGCTTGGTCTTGAATTCGTGGCCAGCAAAGGACTTGTCTGTTTAGTATCTATGAGTCGAAATTAATCCTATGTGGATGGCCAAGTTGCATTCCTTCGTTAGAAGGTCATCCTGTAATTGGAGCTTCTGAAATCTGCATGGTTCCGACTGACCGGTCTCAGACCAAGAGCCCAGGTGAACTTAGGTTTTGCTCGTTGCAGTCCTCATTCTTCTCTAGAAACATGTGAGGTGGTGACAGTCTGTTAGGGCAGTAAGTGAGGTGAGCGTACCTGGGGTGCTTTTAAGCTGAGGGCAGATGGGGGCTTGCTCCCGAGGCCAGCCTGGAGGTGGCTGCTGCTCTGAATTTGTCCTCAGAGAGGTTTTGGGGGCCCTGGCATCAGGGAGAGGAAGAGGATGGTGCCTGGCAGTGTGAGGGATCTCGCTGTCAGCAGGGTGGGTGTGAAGCCAGCGGGATGCCCTGCAGGTCAGGGAGGGTGGTGTATAGAAAATGAGGCATTTCTAGCACAGTACTTGGGAGAAATCAGAAGGTGAAAGGGCGTTTGGTCTGCCCTAGCTTCATGTAAGAGTGGAGCTGGGGGTGGTGAGCTGAGATTATTTAAAGTTTGGGGAAGGACAGGCTTGGCAGGAGATTATACAATTAATAATGCAACACTTGACACAAGCAAGTGCTACGGGGCGCTGAAGTTGTGCTGGACATTTACTTTCCTCCCTCAAAATGTCCACAAATTAATTAATTTAAATGAGTTTCTTTCTTCCAGTCTCTTCTGTCCCTAATGTATATTGTGCCAGAATTTATGCTGCATGCAAACTAAACTCGACAAATATTTTCCCAAAGTAATTTTTTTAATTGCAATCTCCTATTAAATCTGCAGTATGTCAAATATAACATGCGTTTATTGATAGGAGATACTTCTGCTGATGGGCGTGGGTGTATGCACACCGGGATCGCTGCTCTAGTCCTTGGCTGCCTGACTGCTCCCTAGAAGATCGGGGGGAATTTCTGACCGTGACTCATGGTGGCAGCAGCAGATGCTACCTGCTCTGATTCTGGCAGTCCCTGGAGCCTCTGTAAATTGAGTGGTGGGGACTCAAAGGTATCTTGGGGGTGCTTTTAATGATTACACACCGTTACTGTCTGTCTCTTTTAAATGAGGATCCTAAAGGGAAGTCTCTGTGAAGGTTGCTTTGTCCCATTTCTGATCATTAGCACTACTCTGGAAGTGTTTCTACTCTGAGGTTTCATTTTCACCCTGCTGTCACCACGGATTGGCTCCAGTGTTAGTCCTCACTAGGTCTGAGAAACCTTCCCTGTTTTTCTTTCCTAATTTTGAAACTGTATTCAGCTTTTGGTTTCTTCCCAAATATATACAAAACTTGCCTGAAGATGTGTAATCTGTTGGCTAAGGTACGGAGTTGGATTCTTTCATAGTTCTGCTGCTGGTATCGCCTTAGGTTCACAATGCCTGAGATACTGAATCCACAAAATAGGGCTATTAATATGTAGATGAGGCACCAAGAGCTAAAACAGTGCTGGAGACTTTCAGAAACCGGTAATTCCGTGATTTATTCATAAAGCAGGCAGCGTAACTCTTAAAAATTTGATCAGATGCCAGTTCCTTCAGTAGCCACTCCATTCAGGAACCTTTTTATAGCTGCACTAACATCTCTGAAGACTGTTGGGCTTAATTAATGTTTAAGGCTCTCGAACAGAACATGTCATAAAAAGGGAAGCTTTCCGAAGCTGGCAGAGGGAGGCAGGCAGGAGTTTTGCTTCGGGGAGTAGGGAGGAAAAGGGCACACGAGTGTTTGAGTTGAGTAAGTTTGTGGCTGTTCTCTCTCTCCAAAAATATCCCATTGATTGGGCTGTTTAGAGATGGACTGTGCTCAGCACAGGAATTGGCAGGCGTCTGTGTAGAGTCCTTCACTAGAACTGCCTTGCCAATGCTTAAAACCAGTTCCAGTCCCAAGAAGAAAGGAACGGCATTGCTAAGTGTGTAATCCTCAAAAAAAAGCTTTTCTGTGGTGTGAGTCTGTATAAGCTTGGTAAAGTTGTGAAAATGTTTCCCACCAGGCATAACAGCTACATTTCTCACCTGCAAAACCGTATTACCTCGAAGGTCAAGTGCAGAGAACCTGTCTCTGGGAAATGAGCATCTTCCTTGTGCATGAGCCTGTTATGCAGCCTAAAATGAGTGTTTTCCCATCAATGCTGACCTCTGCCTGCACAAATAAATGCCTTCAGTGCAACCCAGACCACCATCAGGCGGCACAAAACCTGTGCCGCACGTTCAGTACTTCTGCTGCTGCGGTAAGGTTGTGTGATATCCTTCATCAGTAGGTGGCTTTCATGCTCAGCAAACATATGTTAAAACCAAAACAGCCATAATCCCCTCCTGTCCCTGCTGATCCTCCCCAACATGTGTGTTCTTCCCCAAAGTCTGATTTTTTAATGGTAAAAGATTAAGCAGAAGAGACCCTGTAAATCACAAAGTAGGAAAGGTTGCCTAAGTGATTGCAAAAATCTCCCTGGATGGAAAAAATTGGATTGTTTCTGAAGATTTATCTTAATCTCGTGAAGGATGTGCTGTGGTGGATGTCTTCGAAGCTCCCTGCATCTCGAACAGCTGAAATCAGACGAAGTTCTCCATACCCAAACAGGTGTAGGTCTGGCTTGTGGGTCATTATTAGGTTACGTGAACAGAGAAACAAATGAAAAGTGGTAAAAGAGCAGCTTTTAATCAGCGCTCATGCTAGGAAAATGACTTTGGTCTGTCTGAGTAGAAAGCAGAACTGGAACAGGCTGACAGAAGTGAATGACTTTTTCTGATTTAAGTCCAACCATGTTGCCTGCAGGGGAAAATACTTCTGGCAGAGAAGATGCTAGTGATGAAAGCTTTACTGGAGCAGTTAAGCTTTAGATAAAAACCTCATGTATTATTTAATCTCCATTTAGGCTTTTTTTTGCCCGGTTAAAAAGGTAACAAGTAGGGTATCAAGATCATATCAATGAATGAGCTTTAGATGCTTTATTCAGCGAAAAGACCATCTTGGTTTCCTAGAGAAGTTTAATGCCTTAATGGCAGGAGATTTCAGATTGCTCTGATACTGGAGTTACACTGCAGCCTTCACGAATCGCTGTGTGTGCTGCTGCTGCCGAGCCAGGGTTTGCAGAAAAGTGTTGTGGGGGGTTTCTAAGTAGAAAAATGAGGGCTTTCTGTTGAAATCAAGCTCTGTAGTGTAGAGATACGTAACGATGCCCAGCCATATCTGGTGGCCTTGGTCTCTTTATTTTAGTTCCCCTCCCAAAGAAAGCCTCGTTACAGCAGAGGATATGAACAAGTGCATAACTGAGGCCCTGCGCACACACTAATGTTAACTTGCAGCAATGCAATCTAAATATCCAAATCATCCAAATAAACAGAGCTTTAAGTGGACAAGTGATGCCTGGACGTGCCTCTTGAAATCCCTAAGCCGCAGCTACTCCTGCTGCTGCCTTTTAACACGCGAGGATGGCAGGGCTCGATCTGGTCTGTAGGCTCAGGGACCTTGCTGTGTGCCCTTATCGAGAGAGGTGGAACCTGGCTCGCTGCAGCGAGGCTCAGGGATGCAAGTGGTAAGATTTCAAGCATTCGAGGTTTTGATTTTGAAGTCTTAACATCGGTGATGGTCACAGGCAACTGTTTGCTGGTGGGGACCAGCAAGGACCAGTGCTGAGCTGCGGCCACCTGAACTGCAGCATCTGTGGGCTGCTGGGTCACACACCGTGACTTCACTCCATATTTTGAGGTATTTTGGTGTATTATCCATGGTGACCAAACTTCAAGGAATAACTGGTATTCCCGGAGTATCCTCGGAATAAGCTGGACAGTTCCAAGGAGCTGTAGAAGGAATTTGTGTGCTAGTTGAGAACAAAACTGCAGAAGGATAAAGTGGTTTTTCCTTTTATTTTAAGTAAGTAAAAGGTGTCACCCCAGGCATTTATCACAGAAATGAGGAAAAAGACTCTGGACCTATTTCCTGTCTTCAGCTATTGGTCACTGTCAGTGTTGTTGGAGTGTACTGAAGTAAGGTGCAATAGAGCTGCAGTATTTGGCAAGGATCGCTTCTTATCAGGAGCAATAAATACCTCGGGCAGTCCCAGGTTGCTTTAGGACTGAGGTAGAAGTGTTCTGTCTTCCACTGTAATTGTCTGAGCTTTTAATTTGGGTCAGCCTTGCATTTGATATTAACAAATTACCGAGTTCACTGAATGCGAAGGTTTTTTCATATTCAGTGTAAAACCCCACATTTTTTATTTCTATCTGATTTTGCAGTTGCAGTTTTGAGCTGAAGCTTGTTACCTTTTGGGTACGTTCCACTGCTCCAGCTCTTCTCAGAGGGAGAAGGAAGAACAGCTCTCCTGTTTCCCTATTTCGTTTAATGCATCATTATCCCATATTTATCCCCTGTGTAAGCTGGCTTTATTTTCAGAACACCTTCATGTCGATGCCCTGTAGCTGATGTGGGGTACTGTATTTGGGCAATGCCATATCTTTGTTCCTTAATTTCTGCTGTGACATTAGTCCTTCTGGCATAGCTCTGTCGTTGTATTCATGCGTCCTGATGCTCCATTTGCCTTTTCGACTGCCTCTGTGCACTGAGCAGATGTTTTTGTAGAGCACTCTGTGCCAACCCCCAGGTCTTTTTCCTCTGTGGTTACACGTAATTTAAAATTCAGCAGCGTGTGCGAGGAGCTGAAAATGTTACTACTACTGGAACAACCCTGCTTTTAGAACGTGCTCATTTCATCAGTCACTGTTCTGCTTCTGTTCTGCTCAGACTTCTCAAGTCTGAGCCAGTCAAGATGGTCCTGGCTGTGGTTTTGACATAATTTCATCACCTCTGCCATGAGGGAGAGTTATCTGTAAGTGACCGAAACCTGTGCATTGTTAGATTTAATCAACACGTCTGTCGTTGCTCTAGATGCCTGCTCAAAAATCCCAATCAACTAAACAGCTATTTTGGTGACATATCACAGTGGTAAATTATCATTAGAGCAAAAATAATTATATTTTACAACAGTCTCTAAGCAGTTCCTGCGCAGTGCTTGCCATGAAGCCTGGATTTTGTGGCTGCTCAGGCACTGGGACATGTGCCTGCCAGCATGGGCTGCGGCTCCTTGCTTACTGCTTACACCAAAACACAGAGATTCCCAAATTCATTTTCTTTGATATCCTTCATGTAATATTTATTTGTCTGACCCGAACTGGTCTGTTCCCTCCTGCAGCAGGACGTCCCATCGCTGCCACACCGTTACCAGTGCGCCTTTGTCCCTGCGGCCACCTTCCCAAATCCTGACACCTTTCACTTCTGTGCAGGCAGGAAATAATCTGAGATTTAGGCACTTCCCGTACAAGTTGCACCAGCACTTAATAACTTCTGACTCTCTCCTCCCAACACAGCAGAAAGGCTGTAGGCTGTGGAGGTTTGCAGATGTTTCCATCAGGTCACCCAGCGACCAGAGAATTCAGCTGCAGATTTGCTGCTGATTTATCAATATCCTCAGTGCCTCTGGAAATGGGTTTGCCGTTACTGGGAATTGCAGCACACAAATGCACTCCCTGTTCTTGCTAAAAGCCTGCCGATGTGATCAGCAGGGCAGCTTAACGTTCTGAGACATTATGTCTTGGTGGTTTGAAACCCAGCTGGGGAGATGGTAAGGATGTGCTAAGGAAATTCACATTTTGAATTTCAAGGGGAAAAAAATGTAAGCATAACTTATATAAAATGAGAATTAATGTCAGCTGAACCTATACAACCTATACGTTGACTTTGTGACTGCAATGCTTAAAAACAAAAGGTGAGTAGGTTGAGGCATGGTGCTTGGCTCCCTGCATGCGCTGGTCCAGGTGACAGCTCCTCTTCCCTGCCTGCTGCTGCTGGGCCCCTTTGGCTGGAGCCAAACCCGCGCTGGCCTGGGGCAGGTTGTGAGCTGACCTGCAGCACATTCAGCTTCAGCATCAGACTCCAGTGCCTGCTGATGCAGATGGTTTTCCCCTCCAGTTCTCATTTATTTTTTTTTTTGTTTCAGTTAAAGCTGCTAAAGGTCAAAAATCTGCATTAAACTAGCGCTAAGGGCCAGTTTTGACCTGATAAATCCCAAGAAAATAGGAGTTAAGGCTAAAATCACAGACCTGGCTCTATCTGTTATGTGGGTATTGAAATTCAAGCCTTAAGGTGCTCTGTGTTCCTGTACAATAGCAGTGATGGTGTGATATGGTAAGACGTAATTTCAGCATTAGCTCAGGATTTCTGTTCGCTAAAGCAAAGCACTTGAGTGCAGCCGTCTTCTAGAGCTGAACTTTTTTCAGTTTTATTCTGGAACTTGTAAATGATATGGTTGACAATATATTGATTTTTTTTCTTCTTTGGTGGCATGTGTAACGTGCACCATGCTCTCCTGCCTGGTTGGAGCCCTTCATCACTGCTGGTTGTACCACAGGCTAAAAGCCGATGCCATTCAGTCTGGGCTTTGCTCGCTTTCTCTCCAGTCTGAGTGTGAGAACACAGGATTTCTGTCTTCAGTGGCTTTGAAAGAATTAATTTATCCTTAAGCCTTATATTCTAACATATTAACAACACAATTATTTTCTTAGCTTACTAGTTAAGTAAATTGAATTAGCAAAAAGGTGGTAACTCCATGCTAATGGCAGGAAAACAAGGTGCAGCTGTAACGCTACTGGGGAGCTGCCAGAGTGTTCAATAACCAGGCAGGAACCTGCTCATGGAGAGAAAACTGTGCGTAGGCTTCAGGATGAGGTGCGTAACACCCTGCATTTGGATAAACAGGTTGCCTAAATTTGACACATGTTGATGGATGCAGTGGTGTGGAGTTGTACGAGCGGCTGTGCTGGCATAATGGGGAGGGAGGGAGGGAGGCTGCTCGGAGCGATTCACAAAATGCAGATAAATTTCTGTCTGAAAGTCCTAGGTGCTTCTCATGCCTTTCTGGATTCAGCTGGAGGTATCCAAAGCAGCATTAGTTAGGGATGGGCATATAATTCAGTTGGGTTACAAGGTAAGTTTTTATCTGAATTAGCCAAAACTCATTGACGTGCTGCAGAGCTGTGCTCCTGAAGCCTAAACTTCAGCCTGGGGAGTGTGAACTCCCAGAGCCGTACCGCGGTGTTTCTGGGTTGTGATCGGGTGCAGGGCTTGGCAGGAGGTCTGGAGCAGTTTCAGGAAGGGTGGGGGTGTCAGAAACTTGCATTAGTGATGCAAGATGCCTCCGATCTGGATGAATGTGCACGTTAGCGTGCCCGTTGCATAATGAAGCCGCGGTGGAAACAGCTGCTGTAGTGTCTTGAAGTCCCAAAGAAGGAACAAGTTGATGGAAAAAGCCTTCTGCACCTATTCCAGTGCCTGTACTCGTCCTCCTTTCATCCTGGCAGTGTGGCATTTTTGTCCTGCCCCTTCTGGAAATAATCTGCGTATGATGCATGAGTTTGTGTAGCACGAGAGGTGAACCACGCCGTGGGTATTTCTCTCAACTTGTAAGCCTCAGACCATTGGACGTGTCCTCAGTTTCTTCTCCGAGCTGACCTCCTGATGATTGCATTCTGAAGAGTAGCAAACAAATGCAGAGCCTTCCTGGAGCCTCTTCTAGAGCTGTTTATTCGGAGAAAAGCACGCATATTGTCCTGCTTGTGAAGTGGAGCAACGTTCCCTGCCTTCGGTATGTCCTGACATGAAAGCACCTGCATGCCTTGGTTTTTAGTGGAGTTATTGAGGGAGGGGCTGAATCAAAGCAAGTCCCTTTTCAACCTTTCCTCAAATGCTTTTTTTTTGGCAAGTAAATTTGCGTGTGTTAGTGAAAGGTATCTTTTCTGTGTTGAATTACCTTCAGGAAGTGCCAGGAGAGATGTGAATTTGGGTTGGTGACCCCAGCAATGTGAAAGTTCCTCCTGGGGTGCTAGCTCTGTAGCACAGCTCTCCCTCAAACGTAATTGCCACATGGTTTTTGTGTGTTTGTTTGTGCTTTTCCTTACGTGAACTGAGAAGATGGAGAAAACTCGTCTGTATATTCGGTCCAAAAAATAGACAAAGCCGTGAAGAATCCCTGGAGGCTCCGGAGCAGCCACGGCCCAAACTCGCCAAATACAAAGTGGAGCAGCAGTGCCGAAGAGCAACCCCCGGCGTTTTTGCTGATAGTGCTGTGGTTCAGGCACCACGCCCTCAGGCACAGACAGAGGACGCAGCCTTGGGACAGGAAGCAGAGTGAGATGCCTGCTAAAATCATTCATTGTTTGTTGGTATGGCCAAGCGTTGTCACTCACATTGCTCAGTGGTTGGTTCCTAACCCGGTGAGATAGGAGAGGGCTTTGGCAAGTGACAAGGCTTTTTCCTTCACCTGTCATCTCATCCCAAGGGCTTAGTGAACCTGATGAGTGTTTGGAATGGAGTTGGGATGAAGGAGGCAGTGCAGCAGCATTTGTCCAGCTCCGAGGGCACTCAGCGATGACTAAATCCCCTCCTGCTCGTGGTGGTGAGGTAATACAGAAAGGAACACCTTGGAACACCTACATTTATTCATGAATATGACACCTATTTGCTTTTATTCCAAATGTAGGGGTCTCAAGTGGCATTTTTTGAGTGTTCTCTGGGCTGGAAAAGCAGTTTCCATCCCTGGAAGTATTCAAAAGCCATGCAGCTGTGGTGCCTGGAGACATGGTTTGGTGGTAGACTTGGCAGTGCAAGGTTAATGGTTAGACTCTGATCTTAGAGGTCTTTTCCAACCCGAGTGGTTCTGCGTTTCTGTGATCAGTGCTGGGTGAAGCAGTAGAAGGAAACAGATCACCTACCTGCTGCCTTTTCTTATTCCTATGCAGAGAGAACCCCCCCCATTTGCTTCCTGATCCAGAAACCTAGATTTTATTCCGAGTCGCTGTGTTCTCTGGGTGACCTTCAGCGGGTTATTTTGTTTCTCCCTTTATCAGCTTCTGTGTTTTGTAAAGCCTGAGGGCATTGCCCTCACAAGCTCTGAGGGACAAAGTACGTGGACACCCTGGCGGGTTCCAGGTGGCAGCAGAACCGCGTGGCACGGCCGCTGCTGGACGTGCCACATCCCAGCCTGTGCCTGTGCAACCTGGCTCTGAGGTGTGCTGCAGGGAGCGCCTTGGGTACACTGCTTTCTGCCGAGGTTTGGGGTTTGCAGCCCCCTCCAGCCAGGTGGGAGATGCCTCCAGAAGAGCCTCACCTGCCTCCTGTGCACCTGTAGCTGCTGGTGTGATGCGGTAACCCCAAAACAATCATTTTTGAAGCACACACGATGTCCAGTATGGCAAAGCATATTTCTGCTGGACAAAGGCAGCACAGCGCCTTCTGTTTCTTTCCAGATTTTCAGCCAGTGCTTTTTCAGAGGTCAACTGCTCCCTCCCGCTATACAATTATTAGGTAATGATGACATTTTGGCCATTAGGCATCCATATTTTTCCTTCTGTGTGTATCTTTTTATTACTAGCCATTAAAAATGCATGTGCTAGAAAAGAATAAACTTGGGAAGCCAGTGGGTAAGTCATGTAATATTAATGACTGATTCTGTCTTGGCTGATAGATGCTAGATTAAATTTGTCTTCCTTTAATAATAGGTTTCTCACGTGTAATTGAATTTTTGTGGACTTTTTCTAAATAAGCTTTTTCACGTTCAATTCCACTTGCGAAGCAGATGCAGAGCACCTGGATGAAACAGATGTAGGCATTTTTTAATGATGCGAGTGTGGAAAAATTGCCTTTTATATATGTTAATGGTTGCAGCCGTGCCTGTAAATAGGTCAGGAAGGGAGCGGGATGTGCTCGAGTAGAACAGACTCGCTGAGGGCAGACTGAGCTGAAATGATAAAACTGAAGTAGCCAAAAAGGCTGTTTCCTAAAGCGTTATCTCTGGCTGGCACGGAGGGGAGGGAGGCAGGAAGGAAGGAGAGCTGTGAAAGGAGAAGTGCACGCAGGGAGGGATGTGTGGGGCTGGTGTGTGCTAGGCAGTGGGACTGGGAGCCCTGGGGAAATGGGCTGGGGGCTGCAGGTGGGGTGGGGTGGCAGCATTGTGGGGCTGGGGTCCCGCAGCCTCCCTCACCAAGCCTCCTCGCTGGGGAGGACGAAGAGCACGCACCGCGCCATGCAACGCTCTCCCGTGGGCCAGAATGGAGAGGTTTGGTGTTTTAATAGTAAGCCCGTAATAAAAACTCACAGAGCTTTAGGATTACGGAAAATTCGCAGTTCTAAATTCAGCGCGTCGTGGTTACCGTCCTCTGCACCATCAAACAAGGAAAAAAATCATCACTGGGTTTGCGGTGGGTCCCTGTACGCTCCGAGGGGTACCGCGACCCTCAGAGTGGCTGCTCACATCCCGGTGAGCATGTGCTATGGCTGGTTTTACTGGGGCAAGGACTCTACTTCCCGACTCCTTTAGCTTCCAGAAAAATCAGTATCTGAGTTCTATTTTATTGCAAAAAGAGAATCGACAGTTTTTTTTAGTGGAAAACTACTTCTGCACAGTCAATTACTGTTATGGCAAAGCTACCTTGCTCACTAGCATGCTGTTATGTTACAGGTTCTTATCTGTGGTCATGTTTTTCTATAAATAAATCATTTTTTTGCCCAGCTGTTATCCCAAGCTTTTCAGTGAAATGTACACACGTCCTGCTGCTACAACACTGGCTCTCCTTGGGTAGCGCCATAATTATACGTTGACCTCAATTAGTAAACCTCGCTGCTTTCCGGTTTCTGGCTGGCCTCCGAGGGACAGCTCAGAGCCACGCTACGTAGGCTGACACCATGACAACTAATTTTGAAATAAAGGTGTTTTTTTGGTGATCCAAACTCGAATTTTGGTGATCCAAACTCTAACAGCCACTTGGGAGTGTGGATGGTGAGCTGCTTGGGGGCACAGCGCTGCTGTCACAGCTCGAGAGGGGTTGCGGCTGTGGGTTTATCCACCTGCTGGGCTTTTTTGGGTTGGTTATGTGATGATCAACTCCTTGAAAATACCTAAAAGGAGCTCTAAGCCACAAAATGGGTAGAGCTTTGGAAGCCATTCCATTAATAGGTAGGAAACTCTGAGTGTGCTGGTGTCTCCTCCGACCTGCGTAAACAAATTTGATGACTTATTTTTGCCTCTGAGTAACACACAGCATAATAGTCATGAATTTGTAATTGTCTGGAGTTCACTGGCTTGTAAGCAACATGACGAAGAGCCTGATAAAAACACTCCAGAAAGCCTGATGAGAATGGGAAGGCAGTTTCCACAATTTCATGATCCATGTCTGAAGTTTTAGAGGTGCTTTCATGAGAAGACCTGATGAAATTTATATTTGTATGATGCCTACGTGTGCTAGGATTTAAAACATTCCTGTATCCTTCCTCCCTTTCAGATGTACCCCTGAATTATTTCAAGGGTGCCATGATTAATTACTGATGAAATTTCCTTGCTCAGAGCACGAAGCCTTTTTCTAGTCTGCAGCAGGACAGTCAGAAGTGGATGTCTTAAAGTCACTGCTGGATTTTGAGCCGTGCGGGTATTGGGGAGGGGCTGCCTGGAATTAACTTCTATTGGTGCAGATGTGCCTTGAGGAGAAAAACAAAGAGGAAAGGCAAAAAAACAACCCCTCAACCCCTCCAAAAATTGCTTTGCTGTGGACACCAGCAAAGCAGTGCTGCTTCCAGGCTGCATTGGGAAACCTGTTTATAAAGAAGCACCTCAGTGTTGAGCTTGAGCCCTACCTGATGCCACGTTTCCTTCTGCTTGTGCTGTTCCCATACTGTGCATGTGGCAGGTCGCGTTGTAAATGCTTCTGCTTCATGTGTAATCAGGGACTTCAAATTTGATAGGGTTTCGTGACGCAGATTGCAGAAGGACTTAATAATGCTGGTCTTTATGGAAATGTTCATCGGGTCGTGAGCTTTGGACCAAGTGCAAAGAAAAAGGTTATGCTTTTCCAAACCCACCATTCAAAGGCAGAAGGTGCTGCCTTCACCTCCGCTGTCCCGTTCAGAGCAGTGTCTGAGGAAAATAAGAAGATCACTAACTTTTAGCATATTTATCATGCTTTTCTGTATGGTATTCATAAAAAAGAAATTACTTTTCCTTTGAGGATAGTGACCACAATTGGCGCAGCTTCCTCAGAAAGGCTGGTGGCTGCTCGATGTCGGACTTGTCGGAGCTTTCCCTGCTCCTAAAGCTAATTGTTCCTTGACTGTAAACACATCGCCTTTCTCTTTTTATTGATTTACTTTTAAATAACAGGGACAGTTGTCTCGTTCTTAGTAGGTAAATACTACTAATAAAGGTACTGCAAACGGAACAAGGTGTCCTTTAAAAATGCTGCCTGTAACTGGGGGGAAATAAAGCTTCGCTAAAGGTACATATCTACAACAAAGTTATGAGTTTAATTTCATATCCCAGGGCCACTGTGCACAGTGCTCACCTTTGTCAGTGAAGTACTGATTCATTTGTTTTATTAGCGTGAGTAATCTGTACTAGCACGGGCTGACTCGGCGTGATCCAACGCTCACGTAAGCGTTGGGGAGCCCTGAGCCCACGGCTGCGCTTGCCAGCCTGCTGCTGGAGGTGGATGGCCGAGCTGAAGGCTTGGCACAGAAAAATCCTCTTATCTCTTTCTAGGGGAGCTGGGCTTTCTTCCAAACACCGTGCAAACGTGAATGGAAATGGGGCGTGTGACTGCCTTCAGTCTTTTGGGCAGTCGCTTGCAAAGGCCGAGCAGCGGAGCCGTGTTCAAGGGGCTGCTGCTGTCCCTGCAGGCCGCGGCCTAGTGCTGTCCTCGTCCCCCTCATACTCCTGGCGAGCTGCAGGACACTTCCAAACACTCACAACCTTCTGTTGTGGCTGCTCAAGGTCCCTGGGTATCTTCCATCCTCACTGCATACAAATTTGATCACTTTGCTCCTTAGAAATGTTGGGACTGGACGTGGGAGCGGGTTTGCTGCTCCTCACCAGAGTGAAATCTGCTCCACGTAGCATGGAATCGGTGATGAATTTCAGCAAACAAAGGCTGTCGTACAGCTGCTTGTTGTGTACACTGTCAGAGGACTCTAAATAACCAGCTTGCATACCAGATATGTGTCGTAGTGTTTTATGCATTAAAATAAGAGCTAATATGCTAGGGCGAACACGTGGCGCTTTCGGTTGCGTAGTATTGGTTGTACAAGTTGAAGTATTCTTAGCTATCAAAGAAATGACATTGAAAAGCTTAAAATAGGGCTTTCAAGAGGTTTCTTTTCTTCTCAAAATGATCAGGCTGGACTTGAAATAACTGAATTCTTTGCTAGAGTAAAAGTAACATGGCTAGGCCAGCACATACAATGCGATTGACTCACTTTCTCTAAGCTGAACCAGAAAACCTTTTTTTTTTTTTCTTCTCCTTGTACAGCTATTATGGCAGCTGGGACCCTTAGCGTAATTAAAGCCTCAGGACCTGGCTATGTTAGGAGCTGGAGTACCTGCTGCAAAGCAAAGGCTCCTCATCCCCATGGGCAGGGAATTGGTGAGGGAAAGTCAGCGTAACTCGTTGCTAAAGCACCGGATAAGGCCTTAGGCATAAGCCTGAAGTAGAAATTAAAGGAAAAAATGGCTCGTACTTTAAAGACAAACAGCAAAAAAGCCTTTTTGTTTGTGTTCTTGTGTGTGTGTGCGAGCACTGCAGTGGAACCAGAGCGTGTGCCTGCTTTGGGCCAGATTTCTGATTTAGGACAGTTTTTACCATCTGCGCTTGCACTTGAGAATTTCTTTAATGCTGTCTTCCAGATTTTGGGAGAGACTGAATCGAAGGAAGGGGACTGTGTGTGTTTGTCGTTCTTGGAACAAGAATTGTGGTGTAAAATTATCCCCCCCAAAATACCCACCTAAAAATGGGCGAGCCGCGTTGCGCTGCTCCTCCTGCTGGCGCTCCAGCCCGCTTCCTGCACGTTGTTTTTCTGCTTGCAGTGGAAAACTTCGTCCTTGTTTTGGGAAGTACTGTGGTGTTGTTGGGAACTAAACCTAATTTTATGTGTTTCTGTACCCACGTGTCTCACAGCAAGAGTCGCTTTCACGATTCAGGCTGTGCTTTACGAGCAGTACGCTTGCTCCTGAATACGGACCGTGGAGTTTTTAAGGTATTGAAATTGAGATTTTGGGGAGGCTGGAAGCCATGCTGCAAATATTAGATGTACTGGGGAGCTAAGGATGCTGGACGTGTTACAGGTTGCTTAGTAAATGAATAATTTGATAGAGAAACGTCTTGAAGAGTGTGTTAGCAGTTACAGACTTTGGCATGCAGGTATGATGACATCTTCTATGTGGCTGTAGCTTTAAACATGGAACAGCTGGAAATAAGGGCAGCTTAACTCTTAAAACCACTTTTGTTTGTGTTTTGTTGCTCTATTTATCTTCAGGTCAAGGACTGTTCTGTTACTCATAGCGCACTTAGAGGTCATAACTGGTAGCAGGAGAATCTTGGTGCAAATATATGTGAAAACCAGAAGCGGTGCTGGGTGCTTAACCAAGTGGGAGGGCGGCTTGTGCCTGGGGACACCTTGCTTTTCTAAACCATTGGAAAAAAAAAAAAAAAAAGTTTGTTGTAGTAGCACGATGTTGTGTGGGGTCTGGGCAGAGATGTCCACAGGATGAGCCACTGCTGCTTCGTGGCACCTTGCTCTAGGTTATAGACCTTTAAATATCAGTTTGCTTTCCAGAACAGCTTTCAGATATGAAACAACTACAATAAAAGCTGATTTGTAAGTCTTCTGTTGCTACAGCTAATCTTCCCTCTGTTACCCTGCCTGTGTGTCATCTCCATTACCCTGCCAGGAAATTCTGAAGGAGACGCACTTGGTATCAAATACTTTACCTTGGGCGTTACACTGGCTACTTGAATAAACACAGAGACTAGTTTTCTCCCTGGGAGTCATCGCAAAGCAGATGCCTAGCTCTTGAAGATGCTCACGTCATGTGAGCATGTGCATCTGGAAGCTTTGCTTTACTTGAGCTGAGCTTTCCTGTAAGCAGACCAGCTATTTACAAGCAATCTTGAGCAGTCACATCATTGGTATGTATGAAAGGGTGCTGAAAAACCATTGTAAGTTAGCCTGTTGCTAGATAATTAAAAGATACTCTTCTTGGAGACTATTTAAATACTTAAACTCCACCATCTTGATAATATTTCCCTTTCTTCTCTTCTGATTTAACTGGGCACTGCAAGCTGCTCAGGTTTGGGGCCTTGATGGTACTCTGTAAAACATCCACACCAACTGAACGGTGTGATTATTTCCGATTGACTTTGTCTAGGTTTAATTAAACTGGTATTCTAAAGCCGAATGCCTCGATGTCGCCAAAGCATTGCACAATGACAAACTGTGCAGCTGTAGGATATTTCCTGTTTTTTTTCCTTCTGATCCTCAATGAAGAATTTAATCCAGGTGCCATCAGCAGAGCAGTCATAATGTGTTCAATAACTTTCTTTAGAGAGTTTTTTCATAGAGGACCTTTCACTTATTTTCTTAGTATGATTCCTTATGTTAAATTTACTCTGAAGAATTCATTTATTTCTAGCTGCTTAGGGTATTTCAGAAATGGAGCGCGAGCAGTTTGTCCTCCAAGGCTGAGATTCTCACCCGTTACTGTTGATTGAGAGCTTTAATTTCTAGGTAGGCAGTTTGAGGCATCTTCAAATGGCCTTATCTGAACCAAATGCTGTTCTCACACACTCTGAAAATCTTGAGTCACTTGTCACATCCATAAGTCATTGCCCATATGATTAATGCTATTTTCAGTTGAGGGCTTTGGAACATGCAGTCTCAAATGCAGATTGTGGTGCACTTTTTGAAGGATGAAGAGCAGATACCAGGCTTACACTAAGTTGTTTCTTGATGCATTAATTACATCGGTAACTGAAACAGCTTGCTTCAGTTGATGATACCTTGAACTTGAGTAATTTCTACTGATGGCATTCGTGCTCTGAAGAATCGAGCCAGCCAGTTCAAACTATCCTTATTTTAATCTTTCCGTTTCCGGAAGGGAGCTTTAATATTAAGAATGTGACTTTGCCAGCTTACTGCAAAGCGGTGTGATTTGTACCATTCCTGACGTAGGCAATTGAAGCATGAGACAGCACAGCCAGCGCCACCGAGCAGCCGTGTGCAGGGCTCCCAGCACCTGCTCCACGAGGCGCTGCAGGGGCTGTCGGACAGCGTGGAGCACTGCGGATCCGTGCACATCAACAGGGCTTGGGTTGCTCCCGATATGCTTCCCATCCCTGGCTTTTCTGATAATCATTACCAGAAAATAATCGTCCTGCTGAGAACACTTGGGTATCGTACAGCATCGATACGTATGTCAGTCCTGTATAGAGAGTGACATTGTTACTTAGAGCTTAACTTTAAATATCAACATTTAATTTCCCATTTTAAATACCAATTTATCCTTGTATATCAGAGCTGCGCTGATTTTGGTTTTTGCACAGTTCATATGATTAGAGGTGGATAAATGTCTTCTTCCTCCGTTTGTTTGTATTGTTCTAAAGCCAAATGGGTTTTTCACTTGCCTGAAGAATGCCCGACCTGAAATGCTGCATTCTTTGCCCCTGTCTGCAGGCATGTAGTAAATACAGGACCTTTGGGTGAGGCCAGTCAGCTGAGAATGAATGCTCATTTCATTCATCTGGCTTCTGTCATCAGCTTGTTCCTGAGATATATGTTTTAACTAAAATATCACAGGTGGGCTAAAACATTGCCAATCCTCTTTCTGAAGCTCCTCAGCAGGAAGACTTCTATGCAGATGGCTTTTTCCTAATAAATGAGAAGATGAGTTAGCTTGTTAAGCATTAATTCAGGTGTACATCAATTCAGATTTTGGTGATACAGCTGTATGTATATGAGGGCGGGTAGATTTCAAGCCCTCTCTGTGTTTGACCCTCCAAGAGGACGGGTGCTGTGGCACTGGTAGGAAGGGGTGGCTGCACTCAGTGTGTGCTCTCTGACCTGATTTGCACTGATGGGTCTAACTGCTTGCCCTCCTTTTTTTGTCTTTTAATTGCTCGTTTTCTTCTCAGTGGAGTGTGACAATGTTTGACTTATTAATGTCAAGTACCTTCTTTTGAGGTTTTGTAAGTCAGGTACAATGAGCTGAGCTAAATACCAGCCTTAGCTTTGTGAGCTGTGTCCTTTTTGTAGGTGATCTAAAAAGTGTGGTGTGAGAGCAGGCTTCCAAACAAGCTTAAGAGCCTTTATAAAAGTCAAACAATTTGGCGTTAACATCTTTTCCTGGTGTCCTGTTCTATGGTGTGGAGCAAGCCCAATGATTATAGAAGACAGAAAGGGAGCACCTTCACCCAAAGAGAGATCACTAACATTTATAGCCAGCACCCTCTTTAACTGCGCTTTCAAGTGATCCTTGGACAGGTGGTGGATTTCTTGAGATGTAATATTTTCATGTATTAGAAGATACCAGAATATTTTTTCTAAATAATAAAACTTGTTCTCCTTTGTAGGATATCAGAGCGCGTAGAATTTGGGGAGACGAGAGCACACAACGATGCTGCTGAAAGGAATCTGAGCCACAGAGCATGCTTTGTGCCACAGTTACCCAGGTATGCTTCACCTCAGCGCTCCCCTAATGAGCCACAATTCATTGTGCTTCTTGCTCCATTACTTGTCATCCTGAGCCAAGGAGACTGTCTCAGCCTCAGACCAAAATTATGCTCTGCTTTCATCATTGCTCTATCTGGATGCTGCTTGCAGTCTGAAATCTTCTGAAGCCTTTAATGTGTGTTTTAGTTTTAATTTTATCTGGTTGCTACATTTCAGCCAGTCTCTCTTCAAATGCTACACTGATTTATAACATAAGGTAGGCTGAACGTTTTGGTGTTTATTTTCAGAAGCTTTTTTGTTTTAGGCACAGAGATGTGGTATCAATAAACTAGGTGCTGAGCTACATATGTGGAAATAGAATTTTGAGGCTTGCTCCAGACTTGTTAGAAGCTGCTCCAGTTGACTCATCTGCAGATAATCTGCTGGGCTTCAGAATTCAAAGGCATGTGGGTAGAGGCATCCGTCATGCCTTTGTACGCCAGTGTCTGTGAACCAATGCAAACTTTTCAGGATGTTTAGATGACAAAGGCAAAGCTTTGTAGTGTTTTGTTTAAATAAAAGGTTTGGGATGGATATTTAAAATCTTCCTTGAAGTGCACCTCTGTTCCATGCTGTCTATCTGCTTGTTCTACAGAACGATGGTAAGAAAGCAAATACCTGCCTTACCTGATGGACTCTAGGATTTTTCAAAAGCAGTTTTGTGATGGGAGTTATCAAAACCCAATAGCCCTAGCTGTCCTAGAGCACTAAAAGATAAAATAAAAACAACAAACCCCGCACTCATATGATTGTGAAGTGTTTCTGTGGCATGGAAGAGAACTTTTCTATTAGCACCAGCTGGCAAGTGGGAGTAGAGAAACAAAGCAAACAAACAGCAGAGAAAAGTAGGAGGAACAATGGTAAGAGTTGAAAAAGTGACACATTTGGAGACCAGCACGGAGAATAACAAACTCATATCACAGGATGTTTTGCGTAGCAACAGGACTTTTGTCTTCAAGTGGACCTTAGCGTTGCTGCAGCACTTGCTTCCTGTGTGAGATAAAGGGCCGTTGTACTCTGAATGCTTTTTAATCTCTAAATCTAAATTGAACTAATAATTAAAAAGAAATTGCTGAAGGAAATAATAGTGAAGTCTATTGCTCCTGAAAGTGTTTCCTCTTATTTTGCTGTCAGAGAAGGGAGGACTGAAACCTGTGTAAGGGAAGCAGATAAAAGATGAACTTTCTCACCAGGTGCTGAATGCTGTCTACAAACTACGTTGTCGATGAAGGAAGAAATTGATTGGGAATTGAAAGCGCGAGCTAGTTCATAATACTGGTCAACATGCGCAAAGGGGTGCCAAAGGACCCAGAAATAGCTGACCTCTTCTACAAAGATGATCCTGAAGAAATATTTGTGGGTTTACATGAAATCGGACATGGAAGTTTTGGAGCAGTTTACTTTGTAAGTACAGTTCTTTACCTCCTTTTTGAGAAATGAAACCGATTTATCTGGTATTTTGCAGATTCTCAGGATTTGTAAAAGTGGGCATCCTTTCAGCTCTTAGTGTTTTGTGTTTGTTAGCTTTAGCATAGCACATCGTGGAAATAAGTGTCTCCAGAGCACTCCTGAGCTCTTTGCTGTTCCAGCTGTATTTAGAGAAGCAGTCGACTATAGACTTAATAACATACCCAATCACACAGGTTAAGTACATGGTATCTGGTGCTGTTAGATGCTGAAAGTTGAATTGAAGCAGTTGGAAATTAATTTGCCAAACTGGAATTTCAAGATAATCTACTTGGTGCTCATAAGCTTGTAAATTATTGCAAATTAATAGATCTAGTGAATTAATGATTCAACATGCTTTTGGAGTTAAAAGCTATTTTTGTTAATGAATTGGCTTTGTGGTGGTTTGAATAAAGATACTGTGGAAGTCGCATCAAATTGCTTTCAGACTTTTGAATGATTTCTGATAATTTAGGAGTTAGAGATACCTTTGAAATACTGTTTTGCTTTGTCATCTTCCTTTTGCTCTCGTTTATCACATACCATACTATCTCCAATAGCAAATGCTTTCATGGCAAAAGCAAAGGGAAAGTCAGGGGGGATGGGAATTCAAGAGGGAAGGGAGGTAGCGTTAACTGATAGTTGAGAGAATTTCATCTGGAAAGTGAGAAGAATCCAATTAGGATCAAACAAAGCCAAACTGAAAATACTGGATTTGGAAATAATTATAATGTAGTCACTATCAGTGAAGCTAAAATAGAATTCAGTATCAAAAAATCATTCCAAGATAAATTTACGTTACGTGGTAGTATGTCTTGCCACTCCAGAAGATCAAGCACACCGGAGCTGAGATTTTTGAATATCAGACACTAAAGTATTCAGATAAGCTCTCTTACACCTGCAATGCTGACAGTAGCTAGCATGAGTGATCTGCAAGCACTCCAATCCGGCATTCATTGTTCTGTGCAGCAGTGGAGCTGCTGGTGGAACCGAAGAGGTTTTCTGCCATGGGGATCATCAGCAGTGGGACAGACAGTTTTAGGTGTTGGGTTAAGTGCCAGGTAGGTGGAAGAATAATAGTCAATGTATAAGATGATGAGTTTGTAAAATTTACAATACACGTTGATCCTCTCCATAAGAAGAGCAGGATTTTTTTTAAGGTGGAAGTAGGGAGGTCCTGCTCAGTGTATCTCACAGAAGAGGAAAAGGATGTGTGATGTGCTTTAGGGCAGAGATGAAGTAGTGACGGCGCTGCCTTCATCATTCAGCTCTGGTGGTCAGAAAGCCCTCGTGCTTCCAGGGAAAGAGGATGAGTGTTAGAGAGCTACTAAGGAGCCTTACACCAGAGATGTCACCATGGTTAGGCAGATTTTTGTGATTCTGCAGGGCTTCTCTTCCTCCTTTTCCCTCTATGCTTCACCTGGTCTGTGCTTTGGAGAGCGTAGCCAGCCTGCAGCTTCTTGCAGTGACCTGGCAGCATCTTCCTCCTCCAAGCTTGACGTTGATGGAAGGCATGTTTGCAGTAAAGTTACTGTAGTAACACAGTGAGTGTAGACAGATGCATCACCTCTTTTCTGTGATGTATCTACTCTTCGTGGCCGCTCTTTGAGACTTTCTTCCCTGTTGCATGGAGCACTGAGCATACAGCAAATCATTCCTTGGGGTCTGTGTTCTTGCAGCCTGTCTGATGTCTTTCTTCGCCTTGGAATGAGGCAGGGTTTGGGAATAATCTCACATCAAATAAGATCTCACATCATCGTGGCAGTGTTTCCAGGGGTTCTGATGTCCTTGGTATCAGAAAGGGAGAACAGGTCAAACATCTTTGGAGGAACAGGGCTTCCTAAATCATCTAAAGAAGAGGGAAAAGTCCTAAAATACACCAAGGGTCAGGTTCCTCCTTGACTGGTCACAGTATTTCTAAAGATTGCGTTTGGTTGTTATGCAGTTCAGTGCCTCTTCCCTAACAGAACTAAATACTTTATACCCCAGCGTGTCCATGGTGTTTGGCATCCTCAAGCCTACTACGGTTCTGTGAGCATGTGTTTTAAAAAGATAAGAAACCTTTTACCTATTAAAAAATAAAGGGGTGGTGGGGTGGTAGAGGAATATTCATGCCAGGTCTAATCAAGAAAAGAAAGGAGTGCTGCTCAGATATGTTGTCCTGGGCTCATGTGTTTTGCCATTCAGAAAATGGCAACTGAATAAAGTTAATAGAGGATTTGGGGGTGTAACTTGGAGAACTGGTGATTTTGTTTGCCCAATATATGATTACCAATGCTTGGCAAGTTAACTTAAGAAAAGAAACTTTTATTCTTGCTAGAAAGAAATGCTGCTTAGAGCAGCAACTTGGTCCACAACAGAGGGAGCGTGGCGACAGCTTAATGGGGCAGTTGTAGCCTGCAGCACAAAGTTGTGGCTGATGCGAGAGAGCGTATGCTATGTGAAGATATTTGGAGTTAGTGGCAGACAGAAGTATTTGGAAATTTGTTTAGAACACCAGCAGGAACTCATCTGTTTCAGTAAAATACTCTTGAGATCTTTTATGTGCTGGAGCAGGACGATGAGTGCTTAGGAAGGGTTTTGCCTTCCCCAGAAGTTACTTGTATTATGTTTTCTCTAACCCATTTGATGAAGTGTGTGTGCTGGGAAGAGTCGAGTCTAAGTGTGTCAGCTCCCTTTAGTAATTCCTGGGCTCTTGTGGTTCACCCAACATCATTTTTCTTTGAAGTCACTGTGAGCATCGTGAAATGTCTTTGATTAATGCATTGCTTGGGAGTATAGTACTCATCCGCGCGAGCAGTGGAAATGAGGATTTACCACATTTAGCTTTGATTGTATTCTAAGCTTTTAACTGACACAGGGTTTTTGTCCTCAAAATTGTAAGTGGTTAGAGGTGCTGGGATTTCAGCAACTCTTAGGATTAAAACCTTAAGATGTTCCATCCTTAACATGCAGAAATGAGGGCAGTGCCACTCCAGGCAAGCAAAGCTCTTTCTAAAACTGAGTTCATGGCCTCTGGTCATCCTGTATGACGTCCCTGTGTCATACGTATTACAAAAAAGCAAGATTTTGCTGACTGAATAATGCTCATTGTCCAACTTGGATCTGATGGCTCTGATAATAAAATATTAAACGAGTAGCTAATCTGTAAGACAGAATCTTCCAATGTCTCATTTCTTCCTTTGACACGACTTTTTAAATTTACAATCAGATGCGACACATCCAATTCTGTTGAGTGTTTTCCTGAGCCTCCCTAGTACTGCGTTGATACGAGATTGCAACAATAACGATCACCTGCAGTTCAAGGACACTTGTTATTTATGTTCTATTCCCCCCAAATACTGAGCATCATCTCCTAGCCTGACTTACTGTTTGCAAGGATTGGCTTTCAACTCGAAGCTAAGCTATTTAATGAAGAAAGCAAAAATAAAGAATGGGGGCTTAAATTTTAAAGATAGAAGACTTGGTGTGGACAGAACTGGAAAACTTGTATGAGATGTTACTGCTGTGACCACTTGCCCAACGAGAAAGCTTCTTGGGATAACAGTGCTTTCCATGCAGGAATCAAATGAGCAGATTGCAAGCAAATACAGCGGCTTTGTATTTTTTTCCTGCTTATACTCTGGGCAGGAAGCAAGTCCGTCAGTCTGGTTGAGAAGTCTGAGTTAGATGTCAGCTCTCTGAAGATCTGCTTTTGAAGATCTGTTTGAAGATCTGCTTTTTTTGCATTAAAATGGGTGAAGTTTGGGGCCTGGCAAATTTTGTTGAAAATGTAAATGTCCTGATTTTTTTTCTGGTCTGCTTTTAAGCTTGATTCCACGGTGGTTTTTCAGATAAGGTGGTTTGCATTTCTATGAATAGCATGGCTCCATGATTTGACATCTGCTCAACCACCAGCAGCGAAGAGAACAACTGTGTGCAGATCGCCTACGTTTGGTGACCCAGTTTCATAAGCGAAGTGAATGACATTCCTTTTGTTACTACAAATTCATTCCTGAAAACTTGATCTTTTTGTAACAGCACAGGGAAACCAAAATAACTTGCTTTCTAACAACCCCAATGGTAATATCTGGGAGGAGGTCTGTGCCTCATCAACGTGTTTTGAACCGTAGGAAAGTCACAGCCTCTCTGCTTTAATGGCGTAAAACTAGATTAATCAGTCTTTTGAAGAACAAAGGTTTGAAAAAAAGCCCAATATTAAATGAAACTTGACAAAAGCAGCCTGGACCCATCTATCTTTTTTGACTGATTTTCAGAACCAAAACTAGTTGTGTTTTTTTTTTTTCCCTACAGCAATGCATATAAGGCACACAGACATTGTCCTAAGATGATGTGATGAAAAATCACAATACAGCCTTTGCCTTAATATTGAAAATAAGTGGACCAAAAACAGTGAATCAGAGAAAATGCTGATTAGAGGAGCAAGCTAATTGAACGCTACTTTTACAGCAATTCCGATTAAACTATTTTATGCGTTCTCAGTGAGATACTGGACCTTGTTCTGTGTATCAGTAGAGAGGTAGCAAGTGTAGTATGGGCTGAGGGAGGGACTGTGATTGTGGATAGATAAATAATGCCAGAAAAGAGTGCTAAAATAGCTGTCTCATAAATCTTATCACAAGGCAGGTGTCTCTGAAGTGTAGGAGCTTTCCAGGATGTGATATAGGAGAAGAAAGTCTGTGTTTGCTAAAGGCACGGCTCACTCCACAGGGAGGATTTAAAAATGATTTTTTTTTTTTCTAATTTATTTTTTTCCTCCTCCAGGCTACAAATTCCCACACTAATGAGGTGGTGGCAGTCAAGAAAATGTCCTACAGTGGGAAGCAAACGAACGAGGTAAGATGGTGAAGCCAATTCTGATGCAAAGGCTGGTACAACATAATGTAAGTCTGGTCAGGGGAATTAGCTGAGTATTTCATTTGACGCTGGCGGGCCAGCTTTCTAATGCTGTAGCTGTTGCTCACTTCCATAGGAAGCATGGAGATTTGTAGAGGGAAAATGAATTTATGCAAATTTTGACAAATAGTTCAGTTTAAGGAAGTGAATGGGAATTGAGAAATAACCAGCCTAGAAGCATTCTGTACTAAGGGCATTAAGAGCACCTGGGCTACTGAAACCATAAACCGCAGCTCTTTGAGGTGTCAAGTGAAATGTATAGCTGACCTGAAACACTTCTCAGGACCTACAGTACAGAATGGCATAGACATCATATTCAGAGTATCGGTCTCACTTCAATGGTTGCTTGTTAATTGCTCTTATTTGTTCTGTTGTGGTGTCTTGATCCAGAGAACCCAAGCACATCAGGTTGACATGCAGTACAGAACATGTTTTTTCAGGCCAAAGGGGATGTTCATTATTAATTTTTCCTTACTTACCTGTTGGCCTTCTGCGTGTGCTGTCTGGAACTATTCCAGAGGTCTTCCAAATGTCAGTGGCCTTGTGCTGCAGTGCAGAAGGAAGCAAACCACTCTGTAGAATGTGCTGTAGCTGTCTGGGGGCAGGTGGGTTTGTTACTGAGTTTCAGACCACAGGGCAGTTAATTTTAACAGTAACAGTGCTTCAAGTAAAATGCATTGCAGATAAAAAGAGAAAAAAAAAAATACAGTTTTTGGCTGTCCTCAAGCTAAATGTGTCTTAGGGTGGTCTTACTGCAACAGTGACTACCCCAAAACTTCAGTACAGTTGTGCTTTTGAAACTACAGCTCTTGTCTTCTTCACATCATAAAATTGCATTATGGCTGCTTTTCAGACTGTACTGTAGTCTGTGGTGTATGAAAGCATTTAGGGGGATTAAGTGGGGAAGTGTACTCATATCTTTTTCCTTTGTTTTTATTAGAAATGGCAGGATATCATTAAAGAAGTCAAGTTTCTACAACAGCTGAAGCACCCCAACACCATAGAGTATAAGGGCTGTTACCTGAAAGAGCATACTGCATGGGTGAGTGGCACGGTGCTCGGGGTCTTTGTGTGCAGAAAGCTTGTAGTATGACAACCAGGCATCCAGTACATGCAGCAGTATTCATCCCATGCCACCTTTAGTCCCTTTCTTCTAAAAAAATAAAAAAATTCCCTGGTAATTTAAAAGAAATGGATATTTAGGATATTGGAAGAGATCCCCACCTCTCTTTGGCAGGCCTCTGTATTCAAGGAGGTTAAACAATAATTATGGAGCATCCTCTAGAGAATCTCCCCATAGCTTTTCAGTGCCTGAACCTTCTTTGCAACAAATCAGGATGTCTGATGTTGCTGGAATTTATTTGGAGCATTTTATTTTGTTGATTGCTGATTACATTTCTTAAAACTTCAGGTTTTACTTCTGTTGTTTCTCAGCCATCCAAGTAGTAATTATTTGTGGAGGAGTGCATATCATATTTAAAAGCATGCTTTTTTCTTGCAGTTGGTTATGGAGTACTGTTTAGGATCAGCTTCTGATTTGCTAGAAGGTGAGTTAGAACCATAGTCTTTGATTTTCTTTTCTCTAGTGTCCCTTCTGAGTACAGTGGGAGGCTGTTTTCTCACAACCTGGTATTTTACAGATGGCAGAGGCAGTCTGTCTATACTACTGCGTTCTGTAGCTAGAATGCCTGTGTTCGTGGTACTAAGGGTAAGCTGAGATTTTCCCAGAAAGCCAGTGCTGCATATAGTTGGCAGGTATGTTGTACAAGGAAGGTACAGCTATTCCTGTGGTTTCTGCTTTGATTGAAGCAGGCTGCCTGTTATCTGAGTATCCGTAATAAAAACCTGTAGAGATCACCTTTGTCCCTGCCTTGCAGTTCGTAGGAATGGTCACAGATAGCTCTATAAAACAAGAGACTAGTATCACCCGAAAACTAAAGCCACAGCACCTACAAAGGAATGGGGAATCTAAGCCATACTTTGCAAAAACTATTACTCTTTGTGGGCTGTATATTTTCTATCTAAGATAGAATCGGACAGGGGCATGCTGGTCAAATCCAGGGATCTAGAGAAGGTGATTCTGGGCATCACTTTGTACTTAGTATTCCTCATTTTCCTGTGGTTTTGCTCTGGGAAAAAAAAAAAAGTGGAAGTTTTCCTTGCTAAGGACTGAAGTTGTATTTCACATAGATTTGGCAAGCTGTACTCAGTCATCGCCTGGTGTTAGCAGCAACTGCTGGCCCTAGCAGGACAGTGAAGAAAAATGTTTAACATGAAATACACAAAGGCTGTATGCAGACTCAAAGCTGCTACAGGAAAATTAGTATGATGAAGATGGTGCTCACCTCGTGGCTTGCAAAATTGAAGAGGTTCCTCCTGTTTAGAACCATTCTCAGGAAACGATTGCTGTTTTCTTATGTTTTTTTTTCCTGATTTTTTTTTCCTTAGTTCACAAGAAGCCACTTCAGGAAGTGGAGATTGCTGCCATCACCCACGGTGCCTTGCAGGGGCTGGCCTACCTGCACTCTCACTGTAAGATTCATAGGTAAGGCAGAGCTCAGTGCTGTTGGATGTCCTTCCATCTTCCCCTGGCTGGAGTCTGAAAATCACTTCATTGTGTTTAAGCAACTCTGGTAGAGGTTTTCCTGCCAAAGTTCCCTCTAATGGACTTGTCAGTACACCCCTGCCAGAGTAGATTTATAAATAAAAGCCGCTGGCTGTTAAGGAACACATTCCTTCTATAATAATTCAATGCAGCTATATTCCAGGGCTGAATTCTCTTCGATGTTAGCAACTGTTCTCTGCAGACCCTGGTAAAAAAGTGCACCTGAATGTTGGCAGAAAGCATGGATGGGAAAACACACGCCCTAACTTCACCTAGTAAAGCAACGTGGTAGAGCTAGACTATTTTTAAGACATTTTATTTTTTTTTACATGTGAGTAAGTAAAATCAGATCAAATTTATGCATCCAGAAATCAGCTGATGAAAGCACAACTCAAGGCTAAAACTAACTTAAGAGAAATAAGAACACACAGAGGAGGATGTTATAACAGGCTGCTCATGGGCACCAGCTCCTAGATCTTTACTTTCCAGCAGTTCTGATTTTTTTTCACTTACTTTTCAACAATGTTGCATGTTCTTATTTTGTGTTTTTTGTCTTATTTTGGAAACTGCTGGTACTTTATGTCAGGGAGTTGCTGTGAAAAGGATGAGAAATAGATTAGGGTAATGTGAGCAAGATGTCATCAGGGTGAAGCAGTTTGGGACTAAGTCATGGGGTTAAAAGCCTTTCTGTAGTCTGCTTACAAGCTGTGGGCAGAAAAAATGTATACTTGAGGCTCAGACAATAAGGAATTTAATTATTTGTCATTTGTTAGAATAGAATAATATTTGGGGTGTATCTACGCAAGGTTTTTTTATTAGGCCTAAGGAAAATATTAAGTTAGAATGTCAACTTATGAAATTAAAATCATATCTGGTCAACCCTTTACATATATGCCCTTATTTGTACCTAAGAATACCTGTTCTGAACTAACTTTACACACATTCAGAGGGCATTAAATTTTTTTTATAGTAAATGACTGCCCGTATGGGCTCTACTGAGAATTAGTTTTTGGTAGTGATTAGGACTTCTTAACATGGCACAACTAGTGTGCTGTATAAAGTCAGCTGAATCCTAGCTACTCCGTGTGAGCTGACCATTAACGTGTTTACTGCATATCACGAACAGAGCTGGTTATTTCTCTTCGAAACTGGGAAAACTTTCACTCTTGCAGTGTGCTGAGTGACCACGAGGAATATTAAGATAAGTACCATGCAGATCTTTCCTATCTGAGTGGTTTTCTACCAAGGGATATTTTGCCTTTTAATTCCTGAGAGAAGAAGGCAAGACCTCTCCCAGGACCATCTGGAGAACTCTAGTTTTCTGATAGATGCTCTAACTTAAAGAGGAGAGCTGAAAGATTGCCTTTTCCTAGCTGTGTTGTCTAGCAGGGAGGAGAGCCGATGCGCCCAGCTGCATGGGAGCTGTGTGTAAAATCCCTGGAGTAAAATCCCCTGCTGTGGCAAGTGACAGGAGCACTGGGGCAGGTGAAGCAATGACGGTGAGGAAGGACCAAAGCTGGCAGCTGGGACAACTTTGGTTTCCCTGCCCAAAAGCCAGGAAGGCAAAATGAGTGTGACCTGGAATGGGGGGACACCTTGTGGAGATGCAGGAAAAAGCAAGGCCCTGGTCTCATCCTGAGCTCCCTGGGCCTCCCCCTTAACACTTTGTCCCAATGGCACTGTGTGGGATGGCAAAGGGTGAGATTATCCCATCAGATTGCAGACACGAGGCGATCTGAAGTTAGCACAGATACCTAAGCTGATACCTGAGGTGCCTGCTGAACTGTGAGGGTAGCAATGGAGACAAAGCAGAGAGGACAGGACTTGTGCTGTCTCTGAAGGACTTCTGAGGGTTTGTTCTTGTGCACACAAGGCATTGTTTGGTACTTGTCCTTATTCAGAAGTGACAGATACATAGACCCAAAACATGAAGACTTACCTGAGTAGCACATGTGCACCAAAAATGCTGTAACGTTGGTTTTGAAGCAGTGTTGTCCCAGGAGTGGGGAAACAGAGGTTCTGAGAGCCCAGCTCTGTTGCTGAAGCATTCCAGGTCCATGCCTGTTGCTGCAGCTCTTGTTATTCCAGCATTGCCCGTCTGTGTGCTGCCCTTTGGAGATAAAACATTGCACCCATGTCTGCATCATGCTGAACTTCAGCAGTCTTTCAGCTGGCCTGTTCCTCTGGGCCTGCAGTTTGTGGTTGGTACACAAGTTGCCATGCTTCAGCTGTTGTACAATAACTCAGCATATGCAGCAAGCACAAGGTAGCTTTGTTGCCCCTCCCATTTATCTAATTAGCTTCCTTTTTCACATGGTCACCTTACGTGTGAGTTTGGCAATACCCAGTAACTTGGAATCGTGGAATCATTTAGGTGGGAAAAGACCTCAAAGATCATCAAGTCCAACTTGTTTATGTTGGACGTCTGCTAGTACCGATAAGTGGTTTCAATGTTAAGGACCTACAGTCAAACACCAGATATGAAAAGCTTTTTTTTTTCTTGATGTGTTTTCTATTTATAGATTTATTTTTTTTTTTTATAATACAGCAAAGAGACATTCCAGACTGTATATCCAGCCTGGCTGATGGATCCCTTACGTGTATTCAATGTATATTGAGGGTCTGCTTTTGCAGAAGTAACTAACTGAGCTGCTGCTATGTGAAGTCAAACCTGGCACACCCGGTGTACAGCTTTCCCTTTGTTATTGGGGTGCAGGGTTTCGAGGAACTTCACTATGTTGTGATTTTTCAGCTGCAATGTATCAGGAGACCTGAATGTCTTAAAGCAATTCTTTTTTATTCTGATGTGTGCAAGGAAAAATAGTTCAGGTATAACAGGCCAGAAATCCTAGGGATTAGAAGTAAATGGTACTCAAGTGAATTCTTCTCTAACTTTGTGTAGGCCCATTGCCAGGTTTCTTAGAAGGCGTGCAAATGGAGTTAACCTTTCTCAGCATTTTATTGGCAATTAATTTGTAATTAACCCACTTACTGCTGGAGTTGAGAAATGTATGGTCCCAAAGGTGTTGAAAGTATCTTGTGCCATATGTATTACAGTAGCTTCATTATTGTTAATTTCTGTAATGTATGAATTACCTGAGACTTGCAGGAAGTTAAGGGACCCCAGGTCATTTGAAAGATTAAAATAACGTTGCTGGTGTCTGTCATATCTTGGGTATTAGGGGGAATCTCTCTTTGTTCTCAGTTTGGGACCTCAGCCTTGCAGTGGTGGCCCATCTCCTTGTCCTTCATTCCCCAGCACGCTTTTTGGGTGCAGTCAGATTTCTGTTCCAAATGAAGTCAGGTATTTGATCTCTCTAGCTTTCTGTAATACCAGGCTTCTAAACAACTCTTTTTTTTTTTTTTGAATATTTAATTTGAGAACAGGTTAGCAGAGTTCTGTTTATGTGTAAATTTTTCAAAGCTATTCTACTGTAACCAGAAGTGTGCTTTTTTTTTTTTCTTTTTCTTCTTTTAAAGGGATATTAAAGCTGGAAATATTCTTCTAACAGAACCAGGTCAAGTGAAACTAGCTGATTTTGGGTCTGCATCTATAGTCTCCCCTGCCAATTCTTTTGTGGGAACGCCTTACTGGTGAGTAAAGCATGGGGTACTTCATGGGGACTGCTGCCTTACATTTCCAGCATTTCACAATCTAAAAATAGTATCTGGCATAAAAACTACATGAACCAACTATATTAACAAAGCAGCGTTTTTACAATTCCCGTGTCCAGCTCTTCAGGAAATAGGTTCTTTCTCAGTGCCCATGAGTAGAGGTAGATTGTACAGCACTTTGAAAGTTAATGTTTTGACTTCTATAATACCATTGGCTTAAAAATTATTAACATTTGCCATAGGTAGTGGAACTAAGGCAAACGCATGGAGAAAGGGAAGTTTCTTAATCCAGCTCTGCAGACTGGAAGCCACGCAGCTACTTAGATTCTCTTTTGAAGAGACATGCTTAAGGGTCACTTGAGTTGCTTAGCATTCCTAACATAGTGGGCCAGCATAGCTTTACACTCCACTTACTTTGTGGCAGACCTCCCAGCCATTTCTGGGAGGTCACCTATCGCCCAACCTCTGAACAAGCCCATTTGGCAGGAAGCCTGCTTCATCTTTGAAGACCAAAACCAAATAGGCTACATTTTTGCAGGCTGGCCCTGCTGCTTTTTCCCCCCAACATTCATCCCCTTATCCTGGATCACCATATTTCCCAGTTGTTCTGGATTTCCTTGTTCATGTCATAGCTATACTCGCAGGCTGCACATATCTACTGGAAAATTCTCCTGGTGTGCCCATGGAAAACCCACCATCTCTGGTGAGAGTTGGTGCCTTTAGGACTCCCCCAGCCCTTGCTGACTGCCTGCAGGTACAATGCCTTTGAGATTAGTGTGGGTCTCCCATGTGCCAGCAAGTTTTGCTAGCAGTGAGGTTGGCCTCTTATTTACTTCCCTTTCTTAATCTGCATCTTGGAAGAGTTTCTTGTGCAGCCAAGCACTCTTGTTTCATCATGGCTTTACTCAGATCCATGCTGGCCCTTGAAGTTGTGGCCCGCTGTGCTGCTGAAGATGATGAAGCCATCTCATTGTAAGCTATGTGCTGGGAGTCACAGGTTGTGTCCTCTGACCTGCGTGTTTTGTCCTGTGGTTTGCAGGATGGCACCAGAGGTGATCCTTGCTATGGACGAAGGGCAGTATGATGGAAAGGTGGATGTCTGGTCCCTTGGGATCACGTGTATTGAGTTAGGTGAGTAAATACTTTGCCTCTGATGTGAATAAAGAACTGTCCCCAATAATTGTTGGGAGGTTTAAAAAAAAAAAAAAAAAAAAAAGATTCTTATTCCTTAAAGTTTATTCTTCCAAGTCTTACTTGGAAAGCAGTGACAGTTGAGTTAAACTCAACTGAGTTAAAGTAGCAAATCAAGGGCAAGGCACTAATAATGCTGCTGTACTTCTATGTTCATCTAGTGTGCAAGTTCAAGACAGACCACGTTTTGCAGGCCTATTTTGCAAATGCTGAGCCCCCTTTATTGGCTCTTCTGAAGTGTCTTTCAGTTTCCAAACCAATGCTAGGGGTTGCCAGGCTTCTTTCACTGAGAAGCAAGATTTTGGTGCCTATGTAAACTGGGCTCCCTATACGACAAGCACTTTTATTTCCCCAATATTTTTATTTCCCCAATACTTGATTTCCCCATGTTCATTCAGTGTGTTAGGAAAAGCTTCAAGTTGAAAATGCCAGCTGTTTTCACAGGTAATACCCAACATGTGAACTCAAAACAGTGTCAGACTTGTGGAAGTAATGCTCTGTGTTCACATTGCTGCATCTCAATCAAAAGAAAGGGTATATGAAAGAATTCTAAATACTTAAATTTACAGACTGATTACGTGCTGATTTTGGAAGATGTGTAATGGCCACAATCAGGTCTTTCATGTGAGGAGGTGTAGTGCACCTCACCTGAATGCGTGACCAAGCATGAACAAAACTGCAGAAATGCTTCATGAAATGGAGTGAGACATAAGCAAGTCTCCGGTATTTCAGCTGGGGTCTAAGAAACATTTTATCTCTTCGTACTTTATATGACTTGTCCCCTGCTGTTCTGCTATAGAACAAAGTGCTGCTATTTTTGTTTGCTCCCAGAGAAGAGGAAAGTATGGTTTGCAGTCTGTGCTCTTACAAGCTGGGTTTGGAGAAGGTTGGAGCAACTATTATGTCAAGATGTCCTAAGAAGTTGCATTAGAAAGGACCTGCCTTTAATTTTCAATCCTTCTTTTCAATTTGAGCAGTATTAAACTTAAAGCTTTGCCTTTGCATGGTTCCATATCTGAGCATGGGGTCAGGAATGAAGGGGCAGGAAATCTCTTGATAAGCACCGCTTGGCTTTCTGTGAATGCTGGTCTCTTAATTTCTAGTCTAGCCAAAAGTAAGCAGTATTCAAAGAGAAGAAAACACAGCGGTTTGTGCATGCATGCTGCATGTCTAGGACAAGTGATTGCTCTGATCTGACCTGACATGAACTTAAAATAAATAAATAATGATTTAAAAAAATAAAAAATAAAAATCCTGGCATCACTGTCAGCTTGGCACAACTCACATGGCAGTGAAAACTATCGTTGCTCAATTTCTGTGTAAAATCTGTTCGGGGGCTGTCAGGCACTCATCCTCTCGGAAGTGCAAGGACTAGGAAGAGCTTTGATAAAGAGGAGTTAAAAGCACACCTAGCAAGTGAATTTGGCAATCTGTCTGACTTCCACAGGTGTCTGCCAACGGTAAATGAAATGGGCAGCCACTCTTCCCTAGGTATGGGTGCCACGCTGTATGTCTGAGCTCTGTTTTAGTCAGCTGCTGCTGATTTTTACCACTGAGGATTAGGTGGGTAAAGTTGCAGTTAAGGTAAAATGTACTGGAAACTTTTCCTTATAATTTGCATCCTGTTCTTTGGATTCCTTCATCCACTCTTTGGGTGAATAACAGCTTTCCTTGAGTGGTTGTCCTGGAATAACCCAGAAGATTACAATAATTGGCTTAAATGTGATGACAACAGTAATGAGCTATTGATTTAGCAGAGATACCTTGCTCATGCTTCCATATCTGTCTCCTTTTCTTTCCAGACTGCCTTATCACACCTTTCTCTTTTCTTTCTAGCTGAAAGGAAGCCTCCACTTTTCAACATGAATGCAATGAGTGCCTTATATCACATAGCCCAGAATGATTCCCCTACGTTACAGTCAAATGAATGGTAAGAGAGCTTATTACCAGGTTTTGTGCTTTGTTTCCCCAAAAATGCTCTGTGATGCTCTCTGCATGGCTAAAATCTGACAAGAAAAGTGTTTGTTGCAGTGGAGTGATTTGACTGCATTTCTGAATAATGCTCCTGTGTAGGCAGGCTCCGTTTTGACCTTCTGTCACTTTGGCTGTGCTACAATCTAAATGTGTGGAGGTGATAATTATGGGGCTGTAGATGCCGCAGGAATTAAAATATTCTTGGATACATTAAGCCAGCCTCAGCTCAGCATCAGCAAGGTTTCCAGCTGCAAAAGATCTCTGACAGAATTGTTAGCATTATGCTACAGCTGAAATGTGAAGGGAAGGGAGAGGAGAGGCTACGGAGGTAATTAGATTTTTTTTTTTTCAGTGAGGGACTTCAAAAGTTATCAGAGCTCTGTAGCCAGTAAATACTCCCCATACTATGAGCTCTTGTTCCAGAATCTAAGCTTTGATACAAGAATATTTTGTTATTCTTCAGGAGCAAAGGCATTACTCCATGTCCTGCTCTTTGTAGTCAAGGGTAGAATGTAGCCATTGAGTGATGCTTAGTAGAGTCTGCAGATGGCTTGAAACAACTGCTCCTGGAGAGGTGGGAAATTCCCCCATTAGGCATTTAAGTAGCATAATTATTTCATTGCTGATCATTTTATCAAACCCACTCCACATCAACTTCCTTATTTCATCGTCTTTCTTTTGTCCATTTTTCAAGATTCAAAGAAATTGCTCTCATATCTCCACACCTATACTCAGATCATTCTGTGCAGAATTTGCAATGCAGAGTAGAAGCAGCTTGGGAATACGGTACAAGAATCAGTATTCTTGATTGCAGGCAGTTTGTTTATAGTCACCTGTTTGCTGTCTGTGACTTTGAGAGCACAAGGAGCAAGCAAGGTGCCTTTTGTGCTGCTTTTGAGATGATGAGCATCTGGGAGATTAGTTTTCTTTCAGGTTGTGAAGCCTAAAGTGTCTTTGAACCTAACCATGCACCACGATGCTTTCCTGAGTCAGCGTTGCAAATGGTGGGAAGCATCTAGAGAGCAGGGAGTCATTTCATCAGCTAACTTAGCAAGCACATTTCTGGAGTTGCTGTGAATTTCATTGTCATCTAATTTTAAGTAGCTGAAATAAAATTGAAAACTCTGGCTGGTACACAGAGTTCTTGTTTGGCTTTCATTTTGCGGCTGCGGATAACTGCCATGTCTGTATCCACTGCTGAAAGAACTGGTGAGATCAGCTTACTCAGAATTTAGAGAAGTCAGTTAACTGTTGTGCCCTAGTACTCGAGAACAAATTAGTCAGGGTTTTTCTTCTGCTCTTTGCTAGTAAGTTTGTGTATATTTCAGATACTAAGCTTATTTTTAATTTAAACCTTTTTTTTTCTTCTTTAATTTACAGGTCAGACTCCTTTAGGGGATTTGTTGATTACTGCTTACAGAAAATACCTCAGGAAAGGCCATCATCAACAGATCTATTACGGGTAAATTTTCAAATCTCTTTCGGAAATTTGGGAAAAATGTGTTTGCCTACCCCAAAGTAATTCTAGTGGTGGTAAATGAGTATTTTCCCTTTTCCAAAACACTGTTGCTTTTTCTCTTGTCTGTATCAGTAGTTTTGGGGGATCTTTTTTTAAAGTACTGTTGAGGTTTTAAAGGAACTAATAACTGCATGTGTTCAGATGCATGTTGTTACTGGCCACCACAGTACTGCTTACCACGATCTGAATTTAGAATTCTCTTTATGTGTGCTGGAAATAGGCTGCATTTTACACAGTTTATTGGACAAATTTCTTCTCTGTGAGCTGAAAAATTTGCAGAAGCCTTGTGCTTTTTGGTAGTGCGAGGCTGGATTCCTTTATGTCTCTAAAGTTGGGAATTGGATGGCTTTTTGCTGCGTGCACCTTTCTAAGATATCCCATCAAACATCTTCTAAGGCTGCTAAGGCAGAAGAGTCACTCTCTTTGTTTCCTGAAGAACTTTCTGGCCTTTAGGCTCAAGTTTGAAAGCGTGGTGGCCTTACTAGAAGTGCTAGAGTATTTTAGGCTATTCAAGGTTACAGGTAAAATCAGGAAGCGGTTGCAATTCCCTTTATAACATGATGCTCAAGAGTCAAACTTCTGGAGAAAAGTAGAGGCAGTCTGTGTAGTTAAATGCTTGTACTGCTGAGTGAGGAATTTCTTGAGGAAGCAGCCCAGCACCCTGCTCCCTGTACACACCCCAGAGCTTGGCAGAGGTTCCTTTTGTGCTAGAGAACTTGCAAGCCCCATGAGCCAGTAGAGAGAGCGACAGGTCCTGCAGCTGAAGGAGGAGGCTGCCAGCAGGGGAGTAGAAAGATGTCATCTTGATATATTTAATTATTTTTAATTTTCTTCCTTCAAGACAAAGCTGCACATCCCTTAACTGAAAGTATGATCAAAGACAGACAGGTCCAGAGCTGGATCAGTTAAATCTGGGCTGCAGATGTGAATACCAAACAGTAATTTTCTGTGTAAGCAAGCCTTAGGAGCAAGCTTCTGAGCTCTTTGCAGAAAAGGGAACTTCCACCAGTCTCTCTGCTATGCCATGGGGTCAGTAGGATGCCCTGAGTTGTGACCATGCTGCACTCTGTGGCCTCTGAAAGAGCCAGGAAGAAACTAAAAATGACCTTTTGGGGGCATTTACATGATTTTGTGTAAAGTGCCATAACTGTTAACTTCCTGATGTGCCTTCGTTTTTCTCTTTACCTTCTCCAATAGAGAAAAATGTTATTTTTTCTGTTGTGTAACAGGCAATATTTGTTGCCAAGCTTACATGCAATTTCAGTGAAGATTTAAGGCTTGTATTTTGCTACAGACCTTCTCTGTGGAAGCGACAGAAAATCTGAAAAGCCATTTTAATTGCTACTCAAACTCAAGACTAAACCAGTCTTCATAAGATGCACAGGCAATAGCAAAGCTACTGCAGAGCTGGAAGTACTTTGAGAATTATACTCCACATGATGAGAGGATTAGGCTCTTAATGAAGTTTTACAGATAGTGGCCGATTAGTTAAAGAAACAGGGGTATTAGGGATGGAAAGAGCCTGAGTGACCTAGGTTATGTCCCGGCCAGGCTGGGATTGCTGTGGGTTGCTCTGAGCTGTCCTGTTTCGTCCTTTTTCAGTGCGATGCAGATGGAGTTCAGGAAGGTTATCACAAACATATTTTTTTCTAATAATGTCAGCATGATTAATTCTGATCTGTTCATACCCTTCAAATCTGTTCACAATCATAGAATGGTTTGAGTTGGAAGGAGCCTAAAAGAGCTTTAATTCCACCCCCTTGCCATGTCAGGAACACCTCCCGCCAGACCAGGTTGCTCAGAGCCCCACCCAGCCTGGCCTTGGGCACCTCCAGGGATGGGGATCTTTCTGCCTGCTCTCAGTTCAGCTCTTTCCTTTTTGCTCTAGTCTTGTAAATTATTCCTTTGTGCCTGTCTGATCCTGGTTTTGGGTTAATTTCTGTCCAGAGTTCAGCTGGCTGGACAAGCATTTTTGGCTAATGTGCTCTCTGAGTGTGTTACTGCAGGTATGGTTACGTGGGCTGTGCTTGGCACTGCCACAGCAGTGGAGTTTGGGCTGCTTCATTCTTCTGGCTGCTGTCTTGTTCAGAGGTCTTGACAAGTTTACTGGTTAGTGCCACCTGTAGATTATTACTTCGCAAGCAAACACTGCATCTATTTTTTAGTGTATTTCCAGCCATTACATTTTTCAGCTTCTCTAGTCAGGCAATGCTGTGTTTCTATCTGTTTCTGATCCCATTTTCCAATCTTTCTTTTTTTTTTTTTTTTGTCCTATATGGGCTTTGAGTAATTGCTCTTGATTAATTAATGTCTTCTAATGTTTGCTCCTTTTCCATATTCGTGCATCATGCTTAGAAGTTAAAACTAGCACTAACAGAATAGGCCTGGGTTAAGTTATCAACTACCAAAAAGTTGTTTATGTCCCTTCAGCAGTCTCCATACCAAACCCAATTAATTAGAGCTAGTTTTGGAAATAACTATCATTTTGGAAAGTGCCTCGTGCAGGTTCATAATAGCCATGAGCACGTAGGAGGGGGACCCATGTTGGGACTGATGCGTCCTGAGTTTGACAGAGTCTTGTCAGTGAACCCTAAATCAGTTCCATTTTCTCAAGTCTACAGCATTCAGTTTACCTGAGAAGTACAGGAACTGTTTATAATTCCCAGGGCTTTGTCTTTGGAATTTAAGAGCAACCTTTCTTTACAAAGTAGGGATGTGTGAAATCCTGTCCAGCCCCTTCTCCATCAGGCTTTTTTTTTATTTTTCATTTTTAAGTATCTCCTTTCTATAAAATTGATTAGTGGCCCTGCTATTCCTCTGGTTGCCGTACATAGCTGCTGGTGAGAATTGCATGGCATGCTGCTGTTTCACACCAGGTAAACAGGACTCGGTTTTTCCTTAAATATTTGAGCAGAGGAATTGTTAGCTCCGTAGGGTGTTTTGCTTAATTTCCACAGTAGGTTAGATTGCTGCTCTGTGTCTACCTGCCAGCCTTTTCATGCTGATTTTTGTTCTAAGGCTACCATTCAGCCTTTGTTTTATGGCTTCTCTTGTTGCTTTTTCAGCTCAGTAAAATGCGTTCTCATGGATGTTTCTGAATCTCTTGGTTCTTGAAGTGAGAAATCGAAATCATGCACTCTTTACTGAATAGCTGGCTTTGCACTCGCTTCTGTCTTTGCTTTAAGCCTGGACCATATAGAATATTTAACCCTCATGCCTTCACTTTCCAGGTAAAGGCTGACAAACGAGCTTGTTTTTACTTTCTCTTCAGCGCCCGGTATATTTTTCCTGTGATCCATTTGTGCTGTGGCACATAACCAGCGTTTTGTTCTCCGGTTCTGCTTGCAGCACCCCGACAATCCTTTGACCAGCTAATAGGTTTATGTTGTGGGTTTCAGAATGATTCATTCATGTGGATTGGCAGTCTTTCTGCTCTCTAGGAATAGTGTAAGTTCATTGAAGGATATGATTTCAGGAGAACCTTAGGTTGGAGTCTGCACAAACAATTGGAGCTGAGATGTCATTCTTAAATTATGTATATTCAGTCTTTTTGTTTGGTTTTAGACTTTCAGAGCAGTGCCCCAGATGTTCCCTCCCGCAGGAAACATCTCCTCCCTAAAGCTTGTCAGATTATAAGATTCACGATCTTTTTTCTTTTAGGGATTTTTTTACTTGCATGTAGTAAACAGGGATAGAGAGAAATTTTTGTGGCCACATTTTCTTAAAGGGAACTGAATTTTAGGAGGTGTTTGAGGATGTTTTCAGTTTCAGTTTACTATCCTGGATGAAAACAAACCAAACCTATCTCAATAATATTTTCACTTTCAAAATTAAATTACAAAAATTTCTTTAAACACTTATTTTCTTATTTTTCTTAGCTTGTGTGATATTCTCAGGAGACTTGGTTCTGTTGGTTAGTCTTCCAGCCAACTTACTGCTTGCCTTTAGGTTAAGCACTTTTTTTTTGAGTCTGTTTTTTTCTTACAATTTGAAGAAAGCATACAAATTAAGTCCTATCAGCCATCATTTCTTACCAGTTTTTGCAGTACCTAGCAGATCAGTGACTACATCCTATGGATGTAGTTCAGTTATTTCATGTGGATAAGCATTTAGAATCGTGTTCTCATCATACAAGACTTTTGTTTATATTTTTATGCATCTGCCTTATAGTTCCCATGTGGTCCCATTCTAATATTTGAGGAGCTTAAATATGAAGCACGTAGCTTGTCACTTAATGAAAGGAGTATTTGCAGTGTTGAAGAATATGCCTAAACGAGTATACACTGGATAGGTAGGATGGAGTTAAGTTCAGGATCATTGTTCCAAATGCATTACTGCTTTCTAAAAATTGCCTGTTATCTACGATGAGATAAAAATGGTTACCTTTTTTCTAATCATAAATAAGCTGCAGATTGTTTGCTGCTGTTTACAGAGAAATAAATGGTGGGGATCTGTAAGGAGCAGAAATGAATCATTTTGCTTCTGTGTGAAATAACATGGTATTTTTAGTTATAATTCAAAAATAAATGCCATCGCTGCTAGCAAAGAAATGGATACTGAAGTGACTAGCTTGCTCCCTTAACAAAACTGAAATGCACAATAATTTGAATTCAATTAAAAACAAGAAATAAGCCTGCAGCATGATTCTTCTTATGCTTATTTAGAAATCATTAAATGATGATGTTATCAACTTCCTTGTACGCAAGACTTGTGTTTTGAGAAGGGCTGGGTCTGTTGTGTCTGTTACTACAGCTACAGGTGGCTGTGTTAGTGCTTGAGTTTGAGGGGTGCCACCAGATCCAGGGAGAGGTGTGTTGCCCCGAGTTCATGAACTGAGGCCAGGCAGGCAGACCTGATCCTCCTGAGACTTTCTTTGCAGCGGGGGTCCAACTGTTGAGCTCACTAACAAAAGGCCATCCTGCCATTCGCAGTGCGGGGTGGAAAACTTTATTTCCTATTCCCATCTTTCATTATTCACCTATCTAGAAACACACACACGGTGTTTGTGCTTTAAAGCTGTCTCCTGTGGTGTATATTAAGCAGCGTACGCAAACGCAGTGATCCCATACAGAATATTGGCAAGTGTATGCTCAGACCGTTCACGTACTCAGAGGTTGAATCAGAAAGCTGCAGGGCTTTCAGGCTCCATCGCCAGTTGTACAGCACAGGAGGACGCGGCTGATAAGTCAGAGCAGAGCATTGCATCACGTACTTAAGTTCCATTGAACAACTTACTGTTAAGTCTGCACTTAAAACCTGTGCTTCTTGTACATCCTTAGGGGTTGGTAAGAACTGGATTTTTTTTTTCTTAAACTCTTCTCTTCAATAATAAACAAGCCTTGCAGTCTTCTTACTGGTTTGGAGTTGGAATAGGTCAGATGCAGGGCAGATCTTTGCATGAAGCTTAGGCAGGTAATCTTCCATAATCAGGATTGATTAATCTTCATCCTTTATGCATTTTGTTCATTTTTAAGTCCTGTGCATTTGCAGGGTTTAAAGTGGCAGTGTCTAGTTCCTTGTACACTTAAAGTGAAGGGGCTCGGGAAGGAACAAATCAGCTCTGATGCTCGGAGAGCCCGGAAAACCTGAGATCAGTCCAAAAAGTGAATCAGGGAGTCAGGGCGGAGAGCTTTCAAAGGACCTCTCTGCCCACCACCCTGCTTCTCCTGCCACTGATGTGTACGTGCACATGAGTTTCAAGTCGCAGAGTGATTTTTGCTCCTTTCTCTGTACTCTGCGTTTGATTGTGCTCTGTGCTGAAGCAGTTCCTCTGACTTCCCAACAAAGCTCTTTGCAGCCTACGCTTCAAAACTCAAAGGGCATGGCACGATCCGTTTGGTTGTTTGATACAGTGATGAGTACGGTACGGGTAATCAGTGCTGAGGCTTTCATAACAGGTATTACTAACTACTGAATGTGAACTCATGTCTCATGCCCCTCTTGGGAAGGAGCAGTCCCTGTGTCCTTGTTTTCACATTAAACATACTAGTGTCATGCCTGAGACCGTGTGTTCTATTTCCTTGATTATAGCATGATTTTGTTCGCCGAGACCGACCACCAAGGGTACTAATAGACCTCATACAAAGGACAAAAGATGCAGTACGTGAACTGGATAACCTTCAGTACCGGAAAATGAAGAAAATCCTTTTCCAAGAGACACGGAATGGCCCACTGACCGAGTCTCAAGAGGAGGAGGAGGTACTTTTATTTTGTTGCCACATTTGTGCTGTTCTAAATCATTTTAGGAAAAGTGAGATGCTCCTGTCGTTAAGGGGCAGAACAAACACAGCCAGGTATGGATGCAGAGCATTAGCAGCCATTACTCAGTGGTAGACGTGCATTTATTGGCAACTTTAAAACTTCATTTTTTCAAATGGTTGCCCTTCTTCTGAAAGCTTTAGGGTAGAAACTCATTTTAAGGGAGATTCTCTACAATGAAAAATAACTCACAGCCCCTATGAAGGAGGTCCTATTGATGGTCCAAGGTTTCCTGTCTTATAAGCACAACCAAGAGCAGTTGATTAATGCTGATATATATTTTTTAAATTAACATGGGCCCATTACTTTACAGTATAGTTATCGTGAGCTGAAAAGTAAATCACCAAATTAGTAAGACTTGGTTTTTTAATTTTTAATCTTTTTTGCTTTTATATTAAAGATATAAAACTCAGCTGCAATTTAAATCTTGTAATAAACAACCCACTTAATCAGTGTATGATAATTGACACTAACTGTGGCTCAGAAAAGAAAAACAGTCATTTTTTAATTGATGAGATTAGATGGAAATTTATGTCATTTGGTGCGGGCACATTGGATAAATAAATACATGCCTGGTTCTCAACCACAAAAAAATCACAGACAAATTGATGTTTTTATTCCTTTTTGCTGTATTACAGCAAGATCATGTGCAGTGAGATGCCCAAATTTAGTGTATGTTTGGGGACTTGGCTTTGAGGCTTGTGTATGTCAGATATTCTCTTAAGGCTAGGCTAGAGCGTTGGTTTAAGAATTGGGCAAACCTGGGTGTCAGGAGAGCACACAGGAGGAAGAGACTGGTGCTTAATACTGCCCTTCACCATGGGGAAGATGCACAAAAGCAGCAAGAACAGCAACCACTGTGGTTAAAGCTACAAAGTGCTGCTGTTCTGACCCTCCAGGTAGGCAACTTTAAATCTTTAGGTTTTTTATCTGGGGAAGGGACAGCGGGGGTGTCAGATTTTTGCACTGAAAACTTCAAGCTGTGTCCACCCGTGTGTGACAAACTGCTGGGAGAGTGACAGAGCAGGAAGCACAAGGAAGTGAGCTTCACACTTCACAACTCAGCAGATCCAAGCTCAACAGCCAAGGTGTGGTAGCAGTTGACTCTGAGGTGCATCTTCCTCTGTTCTTCCTGTCCCCACCCCTAAAAAGGGCGGAAAAAATGTATGTCCAGGAATTAACACTAATAAAGCTCACACTCTGCATGTGCACAGCATGCCCTGCACTGGGATTTACCCCTGAGCTTGCGTACCACAAGAAGAGGTTGTATTGCTCGTGTGTACGTTGCTTACTTGATGCTGAAAGTCAAACACAGCACTCGCTTCAGTTACTAATGGTTAACAGAAGCTGTAAATGCCACCAGCCAGTTTCTCTTTCTACCTTAGTATAAGGGACATTACAAATCCTTATTTTTAACACTAAAAATAATACTAATGCTTTCCTCAGAGCTCTTGAAAGGAACTAAAGATCATTTGGAAAGTATTTAAGCCAAGAAGTCAACATTAAGGTTGTGTGTGCAATCTTCTTTGCCCTTTTGTGCATATGTATTTATTAGTTACATAGTCACATTCTCATCTGAGATACCTGATAGTTATTTCTTCTACAGCTTTATATAAGCATCCTGGAAATGTTTTCATTCTCCTGTGTATATGTTTTCTGTAAAACAGTATTCTTTTGTATTCTGGAGTTTAAGTGCTTTTACACAGGCTCTGAATGATCTGCTAATTGCTTAAAAAATAATCAGACAATCAAATACATATCTGTCAAGTCTGTCAAGTTTATCTTTCTTTCAGTTTCCAACCAAATGAGTATCCTGTTAATTGATTTGAAATGTAATTCTCCCCAAGCTCACTTCGGAGGCCAGGAGGAACTGGGTGCAGTAGCAAGCCATTCATTTTGGTGAGCCGAGGCTATTTCAGAGCAGGAGCTGAAGGCTGTTCAGAGCTCTCAGTCCTCACTGAACTCGCTGCAAGCATCTTCAGTCCCGTTAGTTTGTTACTGGGGACTCTGTACATTCTCAAGTCAGTCCAGATTAAGCTCATACTCAGGGATTACTGAGCTGGTATGAGTATACAAGCAAAAGGAGAAAAAAAAAAAGATGCTAACTTCTGATATTTGTAGAATAAAAACGTGTCCTATGTGAGGAACAATTACTTAGGTATGTCTAAGCAGATTACAATAACTTTAATCGCTGTAATAATGCAGGCTCTTCTGAGTCAGCTGTTTAAAGGTGAATGAAGATTACATAAGAATTTATCTTGGCTGAAAACACAAATACAGCATGTTGGTTTTAGCTTGAAAGAATGTCACTGCTGACTGCTTGGGACAAGGAGGTTAAAACCTCTGTGCCCGTGATGTACCTGAGATAGCTACCGAGTCTTGAATGAATGGGTTCATCTTCTGACTCACAAAATGTGTTGTAGCATATATAAACTCGGAACATGGTTTTAACACAAACTTCAAAGATTGTTCCTTTCACATTTATGAGACTCCTTTCACCACCCATCCAGTATTCCTGGATGCGTCCTGTTCAAGCCAGAGCCATGCCCAGACTTACTGATACGTGCAAAAAAACTGTCCTGATGTCTGATTTATGAGGATTGCAGGGGAGGAGGCAAAAGCTCACTGCCCCCTGTGAAGTGCTGCATAACCCAGGCAGCCTAAAGAAACGTAGTTGCCAAAATACTGAGCAAAACCCCTTTAACTCTGCTGAGTTGCCTTTAAAGCAAACCTTGGGCACCGCAGTCACCCGCTGGGCAGGTGACCTCCTGCGGTATCCGTAACCCATGCCCCTTGTTTTATAGGACAGTGAGCATGGATCAAACCTGAGTAGGAAGATGGACAGTCTGGGCAGCAACCACTCCATCCCGAGCATGTCCGTGAGCACAGGCAGTCAGAGCAGCAGTGTGAGCAGCATGCAGGAGGTCCTGGATGAGAGCAGCCCTGAACTGGTCATGATGCATAGTGACGAGAGCACAATTAATTCCACTTCCTCCGTTGTTCATAAGAAGGTATGTCCTCTGGTGCTCTCCAAAGCTTCCTGCCCTCCCTGCTGTCGCTCGTGCTGCGTAGGGCCCAGCGAGCGGCGTGCTGTGGTCTTGTGCTGAGCCGTTTGCTGAGAGCAGGAGCTGGTGATGGGCTTGCCAGAGTCAAGTTCTGTGGTTTTTAATTTTAACGGCTGAGCTGCATTCAGATGATCTCTGAAAATACAGAGACGGCTAAGGAAGGGTAGCACTGTCTGTGTCTAGGCAGGGTCCACGCAGACTTACTGCATGCCTCCTCACCTGCCCCGCATGTGCACTCCTTCACCTCTGCTCGTATCTTCAGTCCTTGTTTCCTTGTGAATGAGTGTGCTGTACTGTGTAGCACGGTGACAAGCGGTCACAGCAAAGCTAACTGTTTACCAGTCACAGTGTATGATTAAAATCTGCTTGCACTTGGATTTCCCTCATGAGAAGTGGAAGTGTGCAGAACTTTGGACCCTTCCCACGAGGTACGTTTCCAGTTAAATACTACTCACTGCTTCTCTGCTCTTGCGCTGCATGCTGTGATCTGTTGCCATTTTGTTTTCTTGGTGCTAGATAGCAAACTGAAGTTGTCTACCTCTAAGTCAGCATCTAATCTGTGGGATTGTTTGAGTGAAATAGTTTTGGCTTGGCCTTAGCAGTGTCATTTACTAGTGGGCAGTAAAGCGTAGGCTTTGTGTGATTGCATTTGCAAAGAGCTTCAATGTGTACATGTGCTTTTTGCCAGAAGAGCTAAAACATTACAGCAGCAATAAAAGTATGAGTTTCACATTTGTAGGGTTGCAACAAGCCTGGTTTTAACTAACTAAATATTTGTAAGCATTTTTGTCTCCTGAAATACGCTATTTACGTAACTGAATATTGAAACATTTATAGAAGGGACCTCTCAAGTCATTTTGTCTCCAACAAAAGATTGCCGTATATATTTAAAGATATGGGAAGATAAGATGCATAAATTTCAGTAGGTTACATTTTTTTTTCAAATATGTTTTCAGTAGCACCTTTAAAGAGAGACCTTTTTGGAAAAAAATAGGGACAAAAGGCCAGTCCAAGGAACCATCAGAATGAAGAGCGACGTGACTCATCTTACATGCTGGGTGATTGTAGTTGGAGCTTGTTTCTCATTTTGTGTAGGTTTCAAGAACGTGTATTTTGATTTCACATTGCCAGGTAGTTATATTTATGTATGCATTAAAATAGAAGTCGGAGAGATTGATTTACACAATGGTACATTATAATATTACTGATGGATCGGTGTCATTACAGTTGATGAAGACAAAATGTGAGCCACTCCTGCCAGACCTAAATTGTATTTGTGAAAGAAGTAGAGTTGCTGCTTGCCTTAAGAATACTATTTCACTTCGTACTGATTGTATGGCACTTGTAAACTACAAATACAGGAAGACTTCTGAGGTTATGAATTCAATCCTCTTAGCATTGTAATAACTGCGACGTTCTGTAAGATGAAGACATTCAGCTGAGAACAATGCTCAGTTCAGTTAGGCTCCTTTTAAAAACTCCCCAACTCACGGTTCATGTATGGTGTCATATTTAAGTTATGGACAGAAGGAAGTGTTGGCTGCCTCTGCTTACGGGTACCTGTGGGCAGGGAGCATTTACTCGCATTACCCTGTTGTTGCACACCATACATAAGACACTTGCACTGTGAAAAAGTATAATTATGACACCACGTGAATGTTTTTATTGCTTGTTTGGAAGAATGTGAGATCTTGCACACTTTTAAGGGAAGTAGTATAAAAGAACTCACATAGAGGTCACTTAAAGCGGGTGTTTTGAAGTAATTTAGGAAGCACAAGAGCCAGATCTGCACTGATAACTCTTGCACACTACCTTTTGCTGTACATATGCATTTAGAATATGCGTAGCAGGACATATACCACTCTGAAAATATAGTTTTAACATACACCTTTTTAAAATTCTCTGTTACTTGGGGCAATGCAATTTTAAACAAAATATATATATAATATATATTAATATATACATGAAAAGAATAAAGTTGGAACAGGACATTTCAGGGGATTTATGTATACATACATTCATTCTATTTTCAAGTTAAAGTTCTTTATTCTGAAAAAAAAATGTTCAATTTGTGCTTGCTTTAACTGTGTTTCTGTAAACTGATCAAGTTAATCCACACAACCTGGTTTTGTACTACGAGGTGAGAAGTAGGGAGCTTGGTAATGCTCTGGAGCCTAATCACAAACAAAAGTAAAAGAACCTGGGGGTTCAAGTTTAAATTTAGCTGTTGTTTTGCATTTCATCAGCCTTTAAAGGCTAAAAAGAAAATACAGATGAACATAATTAGCCAGCTGTCTGCGTTATGTGGACACGGGGTCATCTACTAGATTGTTTTGACACAGGTCAAATCAGAGTGTTGTGTAAAATTATGGTATTCCACAAATGTGTTAATTAACAACCTCCAGATGTACCAGACTGTGCAAATGACCAGGATGGCAAAATTGCCTGAACTCTTCACATTTTTTAAGACTCAGAGCTCCAAGTGTCAGAGACCTTTTGATTTCTTTGCGCCACGACCCCAGAGTGTTGTGTGCAGTTGTAAAATTCAGGACGAACAAGTCTATGGGGACGTGCAAAACACAATTCCCAACCTTCAGTGCTTCAGGCTGCTGCCTGGTGTGAAGAGCCAGCCTGAGTGGCTTCCAGGAACGCTGTTCTGCTGTCCGAAACAAATACGGCAAGCGGTAGGACTTGGAATGCTCCCGTGTGGGATTACTTTATTTCCATGAGACTTTATAGTAGTAAGGGGAAAAAAAAATAAGTTTCATTTAATCAAAGCAACAAGCCAGTATGGTATTGTTTTGTTCGGCTCTGCTGTACAGGCTTGTTGCTGGTCCTTACCTCTTAAAGATGAAACTTTGGGAACAAAAACGTTGCCAGGGGAATCCTCTGATTAAAATCTAATTTATAACAAAAGGCATGAAAAGAGGATGCTCACAAACTGCCCAATGCCTATAATAAACACAGACTTCTCTAAGATCTGTTGGAACTTGAGTGACTTCACAAGTCCACTGAATTACCCTGTGCACGCCGGTGCCTACTGCTGCCGCAGTCGTTACACAGCCTTCCTGCTGCCTCTGCCCTGCTCTTCGATGGGAGCTCTCCTACGTGTCAGGAGTCATGATTCATACTTGGGAAAGGTGGTGGTTCTAGGAGACATAAGGGATATTTGGGTGTAATGACTTACAGGCTTGAGTTTTGGTTTGCGTGCGCGGGCAGCGATGAACCCTGCGTACTGTCTGGAGCTGCCAAGGAGGTCATGAAGCCTTTTCTAGAAAGACTCCTGATACATCAACCTCTCTGCAGATTATTGAGTTTTAGTCCGGTGTTTTACCATGAACAATGGCACCCTGCTTCCTTTAAATTCTTAGAAGTTGGGCGTTTGCTGCAGTTCTGTGCGCTGCTCTTGCTCTTCATGAAGGTATTTGGTGTGCACCATCAGAGGTGCAGCACGCAGGTGAATATTCCTGGCGAGGTGAAACTGGATGGTTCTGCCTCAGGCTGGTGCAGTGTGGTCAGTTTGCTGTTGGGGAGGTTGTGAATTGGTTACAGAAGACGATGGGACTCCTTCCTCTGTGTTTTGTTAGGTCACTTAATGCGAGAGGTTCAACGCTGCTATGTGCTGAACAAATGTTCAGTGCTGAACTATGAAATACAACTTATAGATCTGTCTGCCCGGTTTTGCTGTGATTAAAATTTGAGGCAAAATTCTCATCGATTTATCAGTAGGAAAAAAATCAACTCCCCATCTACCTACTGAGTTGTTTTGTTTGCTTCTGTGGCTTGCTCATTCAGTTGCCTTCTGAGCAGGTATTTTATTCATGTAGGAAGTTTTGTTGCAGAAATATCTCTTTGCCCCCTAGCATTTATTGGAACAAGCTACATCTTTCTTTATAAATGAAAATTATCAGAATAATTACTGCTATCTGGAAGGAGTCAGCTCAGAACGTCCGTGGCATAACACGAAAACACCATTAACAACAGGCGGTGAGCATTGCTCTTAAAAATGCATGGCTGCTGCATTAGGTTGATGTTCCTGAGATGATGTTCTGGTGCTAGGGACTGTAAAACCTGCTGTTCAGTGAGGAGGATGAAAAGATGGTGTGTGGTGGAACCAAGGTGGGGCTCTGGAGAGCAGAATTTGGGTTGTCATCCATGGGCTGACCTTGGGCAAGTCATGCTGGTTTGAGCAGTGGTTTGCTTCGTGCCTGCTTTTAATATTTTACATTCATCCTAGCATGGTAATGGAGAGAAGGAAAGTGATTGAAGGACTGGGGTGTTTCTAGAAGACCTTAGGAACCTTGTTTGTTCACGTGGGCTTTGTGTATTTGGCCAGATAGGCAAGGGTGCTGCGGAGTTACAGAAGGCATGGGAGTGGTGCTCTTCCCATGGACCCATGTGTGTCATCTGAGTGATGCTGCTGAATTTTACCTATTTAATTGAGATTTTGGGGGCAACTATTAGAGTCTAGGACTCTTTTTGGGAAAGTGTGTGAGTCTGGGAGCACCCTGTCTGCCACGTGAATGTGCACAGATGGAAAACATAAGATCAGCCCCACCGCCGGTAATTGCCCTTCTGTAACACTGCTCCCCCCAGCTTGGGCAATGAAAAGCCCAACATAGGGATGACAAATGTAAAAAAGAAACGGCAGCATTTTATTACACTCAATGTAGGCCCACTACTTGTTCGGCAGACTGTCCTTTTTAATCGTTTGGGCACGCTGGGGCTCCCGCGGGTAGCTGCGGGGGTGCCGGGACAGTCTCAGCCAGGCCCAGCCCTGCAAAGGCAAAAGGGAGCCTGGGACACAAGGGCTCGAAACGAAGGATGGGGGAAGAGAAAATGATATTGAAAGTTGAATTGGCACGGGTCCAAACCAGAAAAAGCCAAACGCTGAGGACAGCAGAGGGGAAATGAGCATCGGGAACAGGAGAGGCGCAGCAGCGTGACAGCGGTGTGGTGGTGGAGGTGTTGGTGTGCGTTGGTTTTCTTATCCTGGGTCTTTCTGACCTGGCCAATGTCTGGAGTGGTGACAGGGTGGCGAAGTGCTCGTTCTCGCCCGCAGACACCCTCTGCACAGGCCCACAAGTCGCTGCTGCCATAGCTGGCACTCGGCGCAAAGCTTGGCCTCTCCTGCTTGCCTTCAGCGTACGTGTTCCTCACTTCCACAGCATTTGGTTTGTGTCCATGACGGCCACAGACCTGATGAAACTCAGGAAGAATTGGTGGTGGTTAGCAGGAGGAGCTCAAGGAGGGCAGCCACGAAGCCGTGCCGGGAGCCCTGCAGTGGGTGCGTGGCCGTCAGCTCCCGTCACGGGACACGGCAGGCACCAAGCACTGGTCGGAGCTGTCTGCAGGTGTGCTGACTTCTGGAGGCCACCTCTTCAATTAGCAGGTTCCCAATGGTGTTTCTGATGAGCGTGGCTGGTTGGGGTCTCCATGGGCTCGCCAGGAGCTCTGCTGTCCTCACACCCAGCCCGCGGCGCTTCGGCAGAAGCACGGCCGCTGCTCGCCGCGCCTTTGCCAGCGAGCGAGCAGGAGAAGGCTGCACGAGAAACCATTTGTGCTAAAACCCGTGAGCTGTTGCTTTAAAGGGAAAAAAAAAAAAAATCCTTTGTGGGCTGTGGAGAGAAAGTGCTAGAAGCGTGCGGGATCATGACTGGAAAGCAGGATCCCTGAGTGGCGGCGGCGGCGATCCTGCGCGGCGGCAGGGAGCGAGCCGGGACGCCGGTCCCGCTGCCGGGACAGAGGAGCCGGGCTGCCAAGGGAATGAGGCAAAATGTTGCTCTGGTGTTAAAAGGCAGCGGCGGCGGCTTTGCTAGACATGGAAGTCACGTTTTTCAAGGGATTACTCGGTTGCAGTGCTTTAAGCCAACCTTTCTGAGGAGCCCGGTCGCTCTGCATTGCTTTGTGCTTCTGAGTCTTTTTTTTTTCCGCACGTATGTAATACTGGAGGTTTAAAAAAAAAAAAAAAAAAAAAATCTGCCAGGGATTCAGAAGGCATCCCGCTAGCGATCAGCTGACACGCCGAACCGAAGCTGCAATGTGTTGCTTATTCATTTTGTACCGTGGGAGCTGCAGGGGCTAGCAGAGAGCTAAACTATGCATTTCAAACAGCCGTGCTTGTGCAGAAAGAGGGCTGAGAGACAGGCAGCCGCCGAGGAAAGAGCACAGCTGGACTTTCTCCTTGTTTTTATCCATTTCTGCAGGATCATGTATTTATAAGGGATGAGGTGGGCCACAGGGATCGCAGGCCTGACGTGCGGCCTACCCAGTCAGTGCAGAATCAGGCCCTCCACTACCGGAACCGAGAGCGCTTTGCCACAATCAAATCAGCGTCTTTGGTAAGCAGCCCCCACCCCTGCTCTCTCTCTGTCTCTCTGTTTCTCTCTCTCTCTCTGGGAAGGGGTCAAGAAAAAATTTTTTTCTCTCTTAATTTTTTTTAATCTGTTGGCATAGCAACTAGATATTGCACCGAATGATGTTTTAGCCGTGTGTGTGAAATGTAAGGTGTAGGGTATCTGTAATATCTGGGCTTTCACACTGCATATCTGTCCAGCCGATGTGGAATAAGCCACATTTGTGGGTGAAGCTAATATCGTCTTAGATTATTTTTTTTTCCCTCTTCCACCTATCTCCTTTGTTAGGGCTGCTGCTATTAACAAATGTGCTTGTTTGCATGTGCGTTAAGAGTGTCTGTGTGCTTGTGTGAAATACGGTTAAATGCTGTGGAAATGCAGATGCATATGGGTTTTGAAACAATAAGATTGCTGTTTCCAGGATGAGCTGCTGCTGATTTTTTTTTTTAATTATTTTTTTATTATTTTTCCCATTCATTCATTCATTTATTTCAAGCAACTGTGCTGTGACTGCGCTTTGCAGGCTGATCCCCGGGCGGGATCGCGGGGTTGCAAGAGCCGAGGGCTCACGGCGGGGCTGTGGGCTTACAAAGAGGAGGGGGATGGGCTGAATCCATCCAGATTTGTACTATTGCAAATGTGATTGCTGTAGGATGCCTTTGTAGTAGCGAGAGGGGTGTGTGCCGCCAGAGTTGGCGGCCGCGCCGCCTCCCCGGCACCCGCGCGGCTGCGGCCGGCGGCAGCCTTCGGAGGGGCCCGCTCGTGGGAGCGGGGTGAGAAGTGGGGTGGATGGATGGATGGACAGATGGATGGATGGATGGACAGACATGTCACCGAAAGATTCGGGCCCCCCGGCGTTGGAGGTCACATGGACAGGAGCGTTAGGAAGCACCGTGCCGCTTGCCTGCTGCCATGACATCATCCTGGACCAGCCCCGAAATTACAACAGCAGCCCTCCCCTTCTTGCTCTGCCCTGGCTGAATGATTTTTTTTTTTTTTTTTTTTTTTTTGCCTTCACCACCACCATTTCTTGATCCCCCTGCACAGATATGCCCAATCTCTCTGCGTGCAAGAGGCAGCGGCATGTGTGTGACCACAGCTAAAGGTTGCCAGCCGAGCAGAAAAGCAGCGGCAGTGCCAGCAGCCAAATATCTTCCTGTATGGTGGTTGCTGCTGCTGTGAAATCCTGAAATGACGCTGAGGCGTTCAGACCTGTCACCAGACACTTTGCAGGCTGAGATTTGGGGCAGGGCATCCAAGTTCCACCTTCTGCAGGGGTATTTCTGTGTAACACTGCCCGACTGCTCCCCGGGGCCGAGTCCCCTGCTCCCCATCCTCCTCTCCCCGATTTCAGGATCCTCCTCTCCTTGATTTCAGGATTGACCTAGAAATGGGTACATTATAGGTCTTCTGGTCTCCTGGAGACCCTCTGCCTTGCACATTTTTCTCTTGTGTGTGTGTGCATACAACACAACACCAGCACTGTTGCCTGCACTCCACAAATAAAAGTAGGATTCTGTTAAGTTGGCTGGAAGGAAGAAATGATAAATGGCTGAAATCCCATCATCCAAACATGTATGTAAATTGATTCCTAGATCGTTGTCAGTGTGAAACGTACTCATGATCTCTTACTCCCCATGGAAAGCTGCACCTCCTGTCCTGCCCTCGACAGCAGAGTCCATCGCTCTTCTCTTCCTTGGACATGTCCTCCCTGAGCTTCTTGGGTGGGTGAAGTTATCGTGTGGTGAGGCCCCCTTGGGAGCTGGTCAAAGAGGGTGGCATGAGGATAAGGACAGCGAGGTCTTCCCAGTCCTCTGAGCTCTGGGGAAGGCAGCGGATGTCCCAGGGTCACTTTTCAGTCCCATGGCAGTCCCCTGTGGGGCTGGGACCGTGTAGGCCTTACTTAGCCACTTGGATTTCCTGAATTGCCCCGCTTCAGTCACCAAGTGATTAACAAGATACCTGGCCAGGAAGATGCTGGGCTTTTTGGAGAGCTTTTCTGCTTCTGATTTTCTGTGGAACACGCTCTGATACGGCTTAGAGTTCACACCAGTGCAGCAGTACGTGCACGGCACCCTCTGGGACACGGGGAAGTCCCAACCCTTGTCTCATTGTGTTAGCCACTGGGCCTGGGGAAGAGCACACAGCGTGTCATGTACAAACTTCATTGTTTCCCATCACATGCGTACGTATCCCCTTCCCCAATGAGAGAAAAGTTCCCCAAAACACCCCCTGGGTGTTACAGGAGGCATTGTTGTGTCCTTAGGTTCTGAGATTGCAGGGTAGGGAAGTAATTTTGGTATGTTTACAAGAAAAATACTTTAATTTCACTTAATTTTCTGTTAATTTAAGTTAATTTTGTGATGGGCTTTCTCTTTAATAATCTTTCACCTCTGCATTTTCCAAAATGGAAATCTAGAAAACAGTCTAAATTTCAGCCTTTTCCCCCCAAACACGAAGAAGGCCAGTATACATCCTTGGGTTTGAAGTGCTGGCGTGGCTGTCACACTCTTCTTTTTTTAACCCCTGTGCATTCAGTTACCTCTGGGTGACTGGAGGGTGTCAGTGGGTGGCACGTTGATGGTCCTGCTACGGCCAAGGGAAAACTGTCACACCTGCCCCCTTGTCTCCTGTTCCAGTACCTGGGGGGAAGACAAGGTCTGGCGTGTAGCTGATAGGGGGAGGATGAGCTAAACATGTCTGAAAGTTAGTGTGAAACCAGAAATTCAGACTATTCATTTGTGTTAATTTGCTCTTTCAAATGTTATCTCCAAAAAATAAATAAATAAATAATCCTGTGTGATAGCTCCTACATCACTGCTGCTGACCATCAGTTGGCTTCTCAGCACCTGGGCACTGCTTTTGGGCACAGGAAGGTTACACAGCCGAGAGCCACGTAGCCTGCATTGCAGAACAACCTGAATTATCAGAAAATGGGAGTTCTGACACCAAATTTAACGATACGGGGTAATATTTGGGTGTCGAAACATCTGCTGTGGGATTTGCTGGACACCACCTGCGACAAGAGAAGAGGGCAGCACTGGATGAGGGGCACCGAGTGCAGGGCCGGTGGGCTGCGCACATTGCTTCCCCTGGGCCAGATCCAGGGTCTCGGGTGCTCACATTCCTGTTCACCCCGACATCAGGATACTGCAGGCTGAGGAAAGGCTTTCTGAAGGGCTCTGTCAGCTTGGAAGTCTGGTCTCTTTCCAAAAACAAGCTCAAATAGCTTTAGCGAGTGAAGGGGACCGCAAACAGGAGGGCTGCACTAGACAGCTCTGCGCTCCTGATGTCCCAGAGATTTTAAGTGCAGTTCCCCTGCCCTGTTTTTCTGCAAAAGCATCACATGAATAATAAGGAAACTGGGCAGGCTTTCAGATAACATAGTGAAATGGGTTATCCACAAAGGAATGGGCTGTGAATATCTCTCTCCACTCTTTCAGTGATGCTTTGATATTATTTATAACAGGCTTAAAAAAAAAAAAAAAAAGAGGGCAAATGGGGTTAAGAAAGCTGAAGGAGTGTTCTTGCTTTTTGAAATGAGTGCTTACCTTTGGTCTTATTTCAAGCAACAGTTTTAATAGTCACTCATTCCTGGACCACCACGTTCTTTGGCCATTGTGTGTTCCACCTTCTTCACCTCTTTTTTTTTCCCTTACGGCACTCTTGGGACAGCATGGAACGGTGCTACAGGAAAACACTCTGGGTATTTCTGCTGTTGTATTCAAAATTGGTGTCTGAAAAGGAGATCAGGTGCCAGCCACATCTCCATCTTACTTCACGGATTATCAGTGGTCCATAAATTAAAAGTTACAACCAGGAACCTAAGCCTTGGAGCTGAGAAAGCTGCAGTGAAAAGGAAGGCTGCAGGTTGTGCGTGTTGACAAGACTGCACCTTTCAACATTTCCCAGTGAAAGGTGTTCTTTTAGATCTGTGCAGAGAGGCACTGGTTTGCATTTCTGGGTGTCTTCCATACTCAACCCCTTAGCTCTCCACCACCTCACGCGTTTCCTTGATACCTGCTTTTGCAGCTTTCAAATGAAATGATCTAATGGGTAAAACTTCTTAGAAAGATCAGGCAGTAGGGACCCTACTGAAGGCCTTGGCGTTCTCTTTGAAATCCAAATACTAGCAAAAATATTACATGATCTCATCCTGGGTATGCAAAGCCAAATGTCTGGGTACATGTGAGCACTCTTCTCTGGCTGTGGCCATTAAAATGACATCGGGACAGTGTGACACCAAAACCTGGTGCGTTCACATGGTGGCTCTTCCCCTGCACCCTCTTCTGCTGAAGCAATGACATGTTTTTCCAGATGCTTGTGCTCTTCAGCAACTCATCTGGCTGCTGCCAAACGGATCCTTGCCCTAAAATACTGACTTGTTCTTTCTTATCTCAAGGAGGTTCTCTCATCATGAGAGGCTGCTGGTGTCTTGCTCAGTTCTCTGCCACCACCCAGCAAAGAGGACTTGGTATTTTGGTTAATTATCAAGAGGTGAGAATAACCCTCGCTTGGGAGAACATTCAGTGTCTTGGTAGAACAACATATATATATATATTTTTTTTGTAAAAAAAAAAAAAAAAAAAAAAAAAAAAGGAACTCTAAGAACTGGCAGTTTAGAGAAGTTGTGAGCCCAGCTTCCTTACGTCAAGCCAAAATCTTGGAGAGTGAAAAAGAGGAAGTTTGGATTTGGTGACAAGTGAACTGCCTGTGAGAGTAGGTTGGGAAAGGCAGCTGCCTGTCTCAGCGCTGTGTATGCCAAAGATGCAGAGGGATAAGAAACTGAGGAAATGTCATGCCTTAATAAAGGCTGCTCTGTTTTATGCCGAGTTTTGGTTCTGCCAATGACTGATTCAACATGCTTCAAGAAACCAAAGAGCTTCAGGAAACCACAGTTTTCTGTTTTAAAGGATCCTGACATTTTCTGGTTACGTGGAGAAGAAATTTTGCAGTGAGCAATTCAGTTTTAATCTTTCCCCATTGTTATCTGTGGGATTACATTTGCAAAATGCTTCTTAAAGTTCAAAGTGCCTTTGTCTAAGAACGCTAGAGAGGTGATTACTGAAACTTGCCCAGATCTTGTTTTTCAGACGGTCACTGAGGCCGTGCACCCGTCACAGGCTTCACCTTCAGAACCATAATCATCCAGGTGTTGACACATTTAGTCTGAAGTGCTTCTCTGGTGCCGAGCTGGTCACATCCAGCAGCTTATTCCAATTTCTTTCAACTTCATCCATGCTGTCTCTGAGATCACTGTTTGTGGACCTCATCTTCGAGGCCAGAGTTCTGAATAGTGTTGGTCTTAATTAGAGATTATGGTGATAAATTAACTCTGTAGCATGAGCATGCTGAGTGCAGACATCAGATCCATTAAAACGTCCACAAAGTCTCCTGCTCTTCTGCTCCCTGCTGCCCTTCTTCTCCCTGGTCTTCAGGAATGAAATGCTGCTTCTGTTTTTTAGAGATGAGGGCAAAGGGAAGACTGGCAAGGTTGGTAGTGGATTTTTAGATCTGTCTTTCTTGTGTTCTTGCTGTTTGCCTTGTCCTCCCAAATTCTTGGTGCTGAGCGTGCCCCGTACAGTGCTCTGCTCTTTGCAACCAGGCAGGACCTGAAACACGGCGCAATTGGGCAGATCCTGAACTGCTTCCTGCTGTTACCAGATCTCCCCAGCTTTTCCTAAGCTATAGCAGAGCACCCCCTAGTACTGGCTTTGTGTTTCGGCAGTCATTCCCACATCCCCACGTGTTCTGACGCCTGGCTGAGGTGGGTTTCAGTACCCAGCCCCGACCATATGAAGGCAGGCTTCCTCCTTACACTGGTGGCTGAGGTGTAAGAGTGTATTCAATCACGACGATTTCAAAATAACATCCCAAAATTCCTCGTGCAAGGAGAACGTGATTTATGCGTCATCACAGTGAAGGTCTTCAAGTGCATCCCATCCTAAGCCTGAACTCGCCTTAAAGGTCCCCAAAATGCGACCTCCGAATGGTGGCAGTGCTGGAGCAGGTGCCAAGTTCTTCCCCCTGGCTGCCTGTGGAGGAATTCTTCAGCCAGGCTGGGCTCTTGGTTCGTGAGGCTTCTGTAATCCCCTGCAAAGGGCTCAGCTCTGCTGCTCATGGTCAGTGTGAGGGGAGATGTCCCCTCTTCTGGAGTCAGACTGCAGCTCTATGTGTGCGCGAAAGGCCTTTGGCTCCCAAGGCTGAAAGATCTAGGCTAGAAGATCTGCTCATCTTCTATACGTGAAGTTCCTGGGACTGCATTCTTAATTAAAAAATAATAATAATTAAAAAAAAAATCGGTCTTGGACACTTTACATCTTTTGAAATGGAAGCATTCCCGTTCAAGTTTTCTTCTGAAAAATTTTGGCACAACTTACTGGGTGTTTTTTTCCCTCTTTTCACATGGCTGTACTTAGGCATGGAAATGATGTGGAACCTGTGAGTTTGTTTCAGCTGAGCGGGGTTTAAAATCTGCTTAGACCATCTGATCAGTCTCGTTAAGAGCACACAGTTCCAGAACAGTGTTCCCTTGTTAGAAAACTTTCAGTTCTGGTAGGGAATGAGCTCAGTCTGCTGTCTTCTTGCATTTCAAGAAGAAATTTTGAAGGAGGTGCAGGAAATAGGTATTGAGGGACTGAACTGGAGCTTCCAGGAACGGGGAGTTTCTCAAAGTGGATGCCACCTTGTAAGCCCACATAACCTTCAGGATTTGAGCCCTGTGTCTGAAGAAGGTTGCACAGCAGCCACCTGTGATTCCAGATCTCCCCCGGTGTTTCCTGTATTGATGGGTAGTATCCCGCTGGTTCCTCTGTTCATAACGTGACGTTTTCTGCTGTGTTACTGAAAATGAACGTGGAGTTGTCAGGAAAATGTGGAAGGGGAGAACGAGAAGGGAAAAACCTTTTGGCCTGGTTTGTGATATTAAACAGCAGCACCCTGTGAAACCCCAAACAGCATTGATTCCCTGAAAGTTGACTCCTAAAAGCACAGCAGAGCACGGCCTGCTTTACAGGTAAGCGGTGAACGGGGCAGCGAAGGCGGCCACCTAGCAGTTCTTTCCCTTTCCCTGCCACCAGGTTACAAGGCAGATCCATGAGCATGAGCAGGAGAACGAGTTGCGGGAACAGATGTCAGGATATAAGCGGATGCGGCGCCAGCACCAGAAGCAGCTGATCGCCCTGGAAAACAAGTTGAAGGCCGAGATGGATGAGCACCGCCTCAAGCTGCAGAAGGAGGTGGAGACGCATGCCAACAACTCGTCCATTGAGCTGGAGAAGCTGGCCAAGAAGCAAGTGGCTGTGATGGAGAAAGAGGTGGGTACACATACAGGCTCCCTAGGCGTACGAGAAGCTTGAGAGGGAGAGGCGTGTACGAGCTCTCAGGGAAAGGGCAGTGGAAGTGCTGCTTAAAACCCACGTTCTTGAGCACACAGAGTGGTCACTGCCTGGAGCTGCAGGTTTGTGAAAGAACTGCACAGCCACGAGCTGACCCTCTGGGTGACGGGCGCTCCACTGGCACCCACCGATGCTGTAGCTGTGGAAAGTGAACGACAAACTTTGGGGGCACCTTGGGGAGGCTTCTGCCTCATGGCTGAGGCGTGTTATTGAGGCTGTGACAAAGCTCGTGGTGCTGTAACCTGTCCTTCTGCTGTCACTCAGCCTGTTCAGAAATTGGTACGTTAATTACATGGTAATTAGTGGGCTTCTGCCCTCTGGGGTGGTTTCGGTGAAGAGACAGAAAGAGGAAGCTCTTAAATGTACGTGGGCATTATGGTTTCTTCTTGTGCAAGCAGCTTGCATTTGGCCAAACGCTTATGACTGTGTCTGGCATAGGATGGGAGAATGACAGACAAAAAAATGCCCAGAAGAAGACCAATTTATGCTGGATTCAGTACCTGCTCCTTCACCCCTGTTCTTTTTCCTTTCTCTGTGACTTGCAGGCAAAGACGGCTGCAGCAGATGAAAAGAAATTCCAGCAACAGATTTTGGCTCAGCAGAAGAAAGACCTGGCGACCTTTTTAGAAAGTCAGAAGAAACAATACAAGCTTTGCAAGGAAAAGATTAAAGAGGCAAGAAGCCATCGTTTTGGGGGCTGAACGGGGTGTGGCATGAACATGAACTAGACTTTCTTTTTGATTAACCTGAGCCAGCCCAAGGGTTTAAGGGATGCTGTCATACTTGGAAGCAAATTTTGATTCCCAGCTAGTGAAGTTTCAGGAACTGGGATCATCTGGCAGCATTTCTAGAATAGGGATGCTGGAGGAGCCTTTGTGGGTTGCTGTAGAGCAGAATCTTTGAAAGCAAGGGTGGTGAGGGGAAATGGGAGTTCATAGAGAACTCTTCTTCCCCCTTTCCCTCATTTGTTTTTCCCCTCAAGCCATAAGCAATCAGAGCAGTGGTACACGTCACTTGATTAAAAACCCAGGGATCACTTATATGAAGTAGAAAAAAGGCAGGCTGAGGGATTTGGGGTTGTTCAGCCTGGAGAAGAGAAGGCTCCAGGGAGAGACCTTCCAGCAGCCTGCCAGTACTTAAAGGGGGCTGCAGGGGAGCTGGGGTGGGACTCCTTGTCAGGGAGTGTGGTGATAGGGCTTTATACTTAAAGATGTTTTATACTTAAAGATGGTTTTATACTTAAAGAGGATAGATTTCAATGAGATATAAGGAAGAAATTCTTTCTGATGAGGGAGGTGAGGCCCTGGCACAGGTTGCCCAGAGAAGCTGTGGATGTCTCATCCCTGGAAGTGCTCAAGGCCAGGCTGGATGGGGCTGGGGGCAGCCTGGTGTGGTGGGAGGTGTCCTTGCCAATGGCAGGGGGTTGGAACTAGATGATTTTTCAGGTCCCTTCCAACCCAAACCATTTTGTGAAATAAGTAACTTCAGTACATATCCCAAACTGTGTTACTTAAATACATCATCCCACCAGGTAGCAAAATCCTTTGCTGTTATGAATGGATAGTAAAGAGCCCCACAGAGGATCTGATTCAACAGACTTGAGCATGAGTTGAAATAAAGGAAACTTAAGCCCAAGCTGGACTCCTTTGTAAAACAGGTGCAGAGCTAGGAAGGGAGCCAAGGATTTTGACCCATTCTCTTTTCTGGATGGCCAGAGCCTCCCCTGCAGTGGTGTTTTCTGTCTTTTCCTTGCTGCAGTGTTCAGCCTTGAGGCATTTGTGTGTAATTGCCATTTCTTCCTGCTCCTCTTGGTGTGTTAATGCAGCTCTGGAAGCAGTAGGGCTGGGCATGGCAGGGGGACGAGTATGGTTCCCCTTGTGCCTGCTCATTTTGGTGTCCTTCTGTGAACTGAATGGTGGAGGAGTAGCCAGCAACAGAAGGTCCTCCAAGTCCCGTGTCGCAGTGATCCTAAGGAGAGTCTTGTTTTTTTGACTCTGTATGCATGCAGGAAATGAATGAGGACCACAGCACACCGAAGAAAGAGAAGCAGGAAAGAATATCCAAACACAAAGAGAACCTGCAGCACACGCAGGCTGAAGAGGAGGCCCATCTTCTCAGCCAGCAGAGACTCTTCTACGACAAAAACTGCCGTTTCTTCAAGAGAAAAACGATGATCAAGAGGCACGAGATGGAACAGCAGAACATTCGGGAAGTATGGCACTCTTCAGTTCTTTTTCCAGACATTTCCTTAACTGTTCTAGCTTCATGTCTGTAAAATTTTTCTAGCTGCATGATACTAGATCTTCATATCTTAAGTTGTCAAACAGAACCGAGAAAAATGTAGGAAAAGTGTTTTGGGAACCCGTTTTCCATACAGAAATGTAGCTGGCACATGGCTGCTTTTATTTATTGAAGGAGGAAGGTGGCATAACTGGCTTGCGGAAAGAAATATTACGTGAGCTTTTAGATTTTTTGGGGGGAGCCTGTTGGGCTGCTTTCACAACGTGGGGCAGTTTTTGCCATGGTAAGCGTCAGGGCCGCCTGTAGGATGGGATGGCTGAAAGGACATCAGGTGAGGAGTTGTGCTTGTTGGCAGAAGGAAACCCACGCAGTAAAATTGGTGTAGTGAAACAGTAATAACCTTAACAGAACAATATGGAGGTTGCAGACCAAAATGCTACAAATGTTAATACCAAAAATTCGGTCTTGTTGTGTCTGTGCTCTGAGCATCTGCAAATAATCAGAAGTTGGTTTTGCCATTGGGCTCCACTCAAACCAGTGCTCAACGTGCCCAGAAGGGCTGGCAGTTTAAGGAGCAGCTGTTCAACGTCTGGCTTCTCCTCATTTTTTATTAACCCTCACTTTATGGGCTGCATGTAGTCAAATACCACGTTGGAAAAAGAATTATTACTTATAGGTATTTTTCTGTGGTCATCACTGTAGGATCTGAATTCTTCATGGAATGTTATTTTTGGACAAGGACTATGAGAAGGGGAAGGTATTTTAGTAATGGCTGAGAGTGAATGAGTGGTCAAAAAATTCTAATAATCATTTATTTAGTCTGTTACCAGACTATTCCACCATTCTGGTGCTCAGTATTTTACCTATGCAGAGCTTTGCTGCCCTTGAGTTTGGATGTGTCTGGGGCTGCTCAGCTGCTTAGTGAATCACACCCCAAAAATTAATCACTGTGTGAAAAATCAGATTTGGGCACACTTAGCGCTGTGTGTAAGCTCTGTGGCAAGGGTGAGAACAGAATTCAGTTACCTACTATGTTATTTGAGTGTATTTTAGCCAGGAAACACTCCTCTGAGTTCTCGCATTTAAGCTCAAAGGAGACTTACTTCTCCAAATCATATAAGTGTTGTTTATTTCCTGAAAATCATGCCCCTACTAATTAGTTCATATTCACTGGATAAGGTACCTGAAGTAAATAACGCCTTTAAAATGTTTGGTTTTTTCCTGATGTTTCAAGTCACCAAGAGGTTTTCTTGTACAAATGAGAAAGTGTTTGTGAGAAGTGGAGTGCCTGTTTGATCTCCCTGAACTGAAATCAGGCGTAGAATGGGCCCCAGAGCAGCGGGTTGGCCTGTCCGAAGTGTGAGGCACAAGTGTCACAGGAAAAGATTTCAGCATATCAGTAGATCTCATTTTTTATTTTGGCTCTCAGGGGTGCAGCTTTGGCTTAAACACGAACACGTGCAGTGCCTTCACAGGGGTTAGAGCAGATTTGGAGGACCTGTTTGCAGGTGCTGACGTTGAGCAGTACAACAGGATTACAGCATGAAGCAACAACTCCGAATTCCTAATGAGATTTCTTGCTTTGACTGCAAAAATTTGTTAGGCTGAGACAACACGGGGCGCTCCCCGTGCTGGGCACTGGATGTGTACGTAGTGCAAAGCGGCCCCTGCTGTGCCGGAGCCTCGCATGAAGCACGGTGATGGGTTTGTAGGCTGAGAGCTGAGGCAGAGGCAGACCAGCAGACCATCTGTGAAGGTCACCACATCACCAGTGAGAGGTGCAGCTGTAATCACTGCTCAGCTGAGCTGGATTCAGCTCCAGGCTCTACAGGTTGTTGGCAATACCCCGAGACAGAAATAAAAGCAGCAATCAGGGAGAGAATCACTCATCATCCCCTTCCTTGGTCTGCAACGTGGTGAAGGTTTCCCTAGACCGTAGGGCTCTGTGTGGAGGAACAATTACTTACACGTTGTGAAGTAGCATGAAACTTGGAATATATTTTAATTTTACAAAAAGATGCTGCACCTGGGGCCAAAAATTACTTGTGTGTGGTGGCGGACTGGGTAAGAAAAAACAAATCTATGTTGGAGCTGTTCTCCCCCGCTTTGGCCATTCTAGTATTAGTGATGAATAAGAAGCTTCATATCTCTGTCTAGCAGAGATTTAAATTTAAAACAGAAAATACCTAATTCTGCACATTGCTGTCAGTCACCCCAGCTTGGAGCACTCAGGGATGAATTAAAAACCTCAGGGCTCTCAGCAGATGCAGGCAGCTCTCGTGTGGCCCCAGTGCCACCTGCTGGAGACTCACAAGGGGACCTGGGAGGTGGCAGAGGAGCAGTAACACGGGTGCTGGGTGGCTGCTTTATCACCATTCCCATCGTGCTGCTGGTTTTGGGTTTTTCTGTGGCATGTAAAAGTCATAGAAGCTGTCTAAAGGAGCAATTAGGGCACCCGGCCTTGCAAATTCAACTTCTGTCTTGTGCTCTGCTGTCCTCTTGTGCAGGAGTTAAACAAGAAGCGGACCCAGAAAGAAATGGAGCACGCCATGCTGATCCGGCACGACGAGTCGACGCGCGAGCTGGAGTACAGGCAGCTGCACACACTGCAGAAGCTGCGAATGGACCTGATCCGGCTGCAGCACCAGACTGAGCTCGAGAACCAGCTGGAGTACAACAAGCGGCGAGAGCGGGAGCTGCACAGGAAGCATTTCATGGAGCTCCGGCAGCAACCAAAGAACCTGAAGGTGCTGGAAGCTTTCCTTCCTCCTCTTCCACCCTCTGCCCCGCCGTGCTTGCTGTGCGGGCAGGCTGTGCTCCTGCTGCTCCTCTCACAGCACCCACACCGCGGAGCCAGCGTTCTCCACCAGCTCTCCGAGCTCTCCTCTGCCTCGCTTTCCTTTGCTCAGAGCTGGTTGGTGTAAGGAAGTTGCAAGCTACTGTAGCAATGAGCTCAACGAGGATTTTATTTTATTTTTTTTAAGTGCTGTGCTGATTGAGGCTGCTGGGTAAAACCAGGCTAGTCCTCAACCCAGCGTGACAGAACTTGCTTCTGATGGATGAGCTGTGCTGTCTGCATGCCCTTGCTCGTGTCAGCCTACAGACCTCGATGTGGGACGGGGCTGGCTGATGCTTCCTCGCTTTCAAAGGTTATGGAGGGAGAGAACCTGGGTGTGCTGAGCAGTGCTCTGTCCTAGCCCAGCTGCGGGTTGGTTAGAAACCTCTGAGCTGCCCTGGGAGATTACTGCTCCTCCTCGGGATGCCTTAAAAAAGGCAGCACAGAGCTTTTATCTGTCTGGTCCCACTCTCGCTAGCTGCCAGCTCTGCTGTCTCCACGTAGTGTGGTTGTGGTGAGGGAGGCAGCTGGTGGAGGCGTTTCTGGGTATCAGAACGGGAGGCCTTTAACAGCAAGGCCGCCCTGCGTTTTGGGAGGCAGGTGGCAAGGCGATGGGCTGGGTGAGCTGCAGTGGCAGAGGAAGCAGTGCCAGAAGGTGGAAATAGCTAAGGAGGGTTTTGTCGGTCCTGCTGCTGGCCCAGGCCCGTGGTCAGCAGCACCCCAACAGGGGCTGGAGCTGGCGCGCGCTGCTCGTTAGGTCGCTGCGTGCATGGAGCAGCTCCCGGCCGGGTGCAGGGGCAGGAGGTGGCTCAGAGCACGGGCAGCTGTGGCTCTCCTTTCGGGTACGCTACAACCTCCCCGTTCCCAAAGCCCTTCGTGCTCTTCACATCATTCCTTCCTTGGCAGGCCATGGAAATGCAGATCAAAAAGCAGTTCCAGGACACGTGCAAAGTGCAAACTAAGCAGTACAAAGCACTGAAGAATCACCAGCTGGAAGTAACTCCAAAGAGTGAGCACAAGACAATTTTGAAGAGCCTGAAGGACGAGCAGACGAGGAAGCTCGCCATCCTGGCAGAGCAGTACGAGCAGAGCATCAACGAGATGATGGCCTCGCAGGCGGTAGGTGCAGCGTGAGGCTCCTCCTGCCCCCGGGCTGGCAGCGTGGGGACAGTCGGGCCGTCAGTCCGTGCAGCACGTGGTGTTCTTCCCCCTTACAGCTCCGGCTGGACGAGGCTCAAGAAGCGGAATGCCAAGCCCTGAGACTGCAACTCCAGCAGGAGATGGAGCTCCTCAACGCGTACCAGAGCAAAATTAAGATGCAGACAGAAGCACAGCATGAAAGAGAACTCCAGAAGCTGGAGCAACGGGTGTCGCTGCGCAGAGCACATCTGGAGCAAAAGGTAGGCACCGGGGGGGCTGCTAGGGGGTTCCCGTCAGCACGTACCCCTCTTGTGTGGGGTCGGGGCCCGACCGGGAGCTGCCGCGCCGTGCCCTGAGGGGCTGCTGCCTGTGCTTCTTGCAGATCGAAGAGGAGCTAGCCGCCCTCCAGAAGGAACGCAGCGAGAGGATAAAGTTTCTGTTGGAAAGGCAGGAGCGAGAGATTGAAACGTTTGACATGGAGAGCTTGCGAATGGGCTTTGGGAATTTGGTCACATTAGAATATCCCAAGGAGGACTATAGATGAGATTAAATTTCTTTGCCATTTAGCAACAACAAAAAGATAAAAAGCAAACAAAATAATGACGAAACTTGCAAAACCAACATTCCCCATGTTAACGGGCGTGCTCTCTCTCTTTCTGTCTCTCTTACTGACATCGTGTCGGACTAGTGCCTGTATATTCTTACTCCATCAGGGGCCCCCTTTCCCCCTGTGTCAAGTCCCGGTGCAGGACAGCTCCTGGCGGTCTTTTCCATAGTATGTCACAGTATTGATGTCTCTGTGCAATGATTAAAAATGTTTCAGTGAAAACTTTGGAGACAATTTTAATGGAAAAAAAAAAAAAAGTGGATGTATGTTGCTTTTGAGCAATCACTCATTTTTACCACCAATCTACGAAAGTACAAAGCAAAAAAAAAATCCTCAAATGCTATATACAAACCCAGGGGGAGAGAGACTAAATCCGCAGCCTTACCTTAACTAGCTGCTGCATTATTTTATTTTATTTTTATTTTTTTGGTATTTATTCATCAGGAATAATTAAATAATAAAAAAATTTTATTAAAGATTGAGAAATTTGATACATTTTACAGAAAAAAAAACTTAATCGTGATGTACATATCAGTGGTGACATATTATTACTTTTTTGGGGGTGGGGAGGGGCGGGGCAAAGATCTGGTGATTTTTAGAAGAACCATGCCAGGCGAGGCGGGGATTAGACCTCGGTCCTCGGCATATTCTTGATTGTATCATAATCATTTTCTGCTGTCGCAGAGAATGTGAATACACTTAAATGAGCCCACAGGATCCCAGTAGCACAAATTGGGCTTTGTCAAATCGTGTATTTTGTGTATAGAAGGAATTTAAGGAGAGCTTTTACTTATTTTCATATTGTATTTTAACTGTTTCTCTGATCAAAAATTTTTTTACTTCTTTCCCCCCTTCCCTCCTGCTCCCTGCCACCCCGCCCACTTTCCGGTTCAGTACTTGGAGTTCAACACTGTCTGTCAGATCATCCTGAGCCCTTTCTTTTCTTTTTTTTTTTGTTGTTTCTTTTGTTCCTCCCCCGAGTCCACCCCCAACCCCATGATCTCGGTCATAAATATTGCATTATTCACACTTTCAAACTGTGTATTTTCTTACAATAAAAAGATTAAAAAAAAAAGGCTTTACTTCTTTTGCATGCACTTTAAAAAAAAAGAAAAAAAACAACAAAAGAACAAAAAAAACATTTTTCAGGTTCAAAGGAAGAGCATGAATAACTGTCAGAGCTTTTAATTATATTTGTAAATAAAAGTGTTCATCACAATGCCTCGCTGTCTCATTGCGGGAAGGGCTCCGGGGCTGCCCCTGCGGGGAAGCTGCCGCAGGAACCACTGGTGGGGGAGCTCCTGGGCTGCCCTGAAGCCATTTATTGGGGCAGGGGAGGTGTTTGTGCTAACGAACGGCTTCTGCTCTCAGCTTTTTTGCCTTTCTTCCAGCCTGAGAAGTCCCGGGCTGTGAACCAGCCCTCACCAAGCACCAGGTAATGCAGGTCTTGGGGCACCTCCTCTCCACCTGTGTGTTTTGTGGATCTTGGTCTTTATTTGGGGTGTTTCCTTGAAGAACTGTCACTCCTCACTTTTTTCTTTGCTGGCCCTGTGCATAGGAGCTATCCTGGGGCTGTGGTGGTGGCGTAGCACAGCTGCGTGCATACCTGCAGCCTCCACTCACCCGAGGTGTGCTCATGTCTTTAGAAGTACAAGGTAACTGATATTTACGGGGCATTGCTGCAGCATTTTGAGGTTTGTAAAGTGTTTCACACACTCCTCAAAAAACAGTACCTTTGAGAAAAGACGTTAAAAGAAGGGGAAGGCTTCTAGTGCTGTGAAGCAGAATCACATTCGCTTCGTTTCTTTACACCCTTTGAAGACAGCCGTGAGCTGTGTTTCATTTTCTGAGTGAGGCCTCGCCCCCTGCAGGCTGCAGGAGCAGCACAACCGCAGCCCTGCGGGGAAGGGAAGCGCCCCCAGGTGCCAGGTGGCGGTGCCCAGCAAAGGAGGTGACAGCTGCGATTAAACGGGGACCCCGTGAGCAAGCGCTGCCCCAGGAGCAGCAAGGAGTGCAAAGGGTTTAGTGGTGGAGGTGTTGGGGGTAAGTGACACTGTCCTGGCTATAAGGAATGTGCCTGCCTTGAGCTCCGTTCCTAAAACATCAGCATTTTATCTTCTAGGCTCGATGTGTGTGTTTCAGGCAGCGCTGCCCACGTGGAGCTCCCCTCGCAGGGCTCCAGCCTCACCTCTGCGCCAGGAGGGGAAGGAACAGAGGAAGGAAGGGCACCGCGCCGAGCTGCCAGCACTCCCCTGCTCCCCAAGGACACAAGCACACCGCCCGCCTGGGTAAGTGTTTAATTGCACCGTGAGCACGCATTGGTCACAACAGAACACGGACAAAACAAAGCCACTCTGCTTCGAGGGGCTACAGAGATCAGAAAAGAACAGAGAATCAGAAGGTAAGCAGCTTCCCCGCCTCATTCTACTCGTTATCTTTAAAGTAATGACTTCAGTGGTTCACCTCATTGGCAAATACTTGAGGGAGAAAAAAAAAAAACAACAAAAAGCAGCTTCCCTCTGCCCGCTGCCTTCTCCCCTCCTGCAAGGGGACGGCTGCGCAGCCAGCAGCAACCAGAAGTGGTTCTGCACCCATAGCAGCACCGCTCCGAGTGGCAGCGGTTCACAGGGTTTGACTTCCCCTGAGCAGGTCGGCCCGGAGGGGCTGCCCCTTGCCTTTTCGGAAGCTTTTTGGGCTAGCTACAGGCTGCGCCTACAGCAACGAGCACAGCACAAGTCTGGACCATGCCAACACCAAGGCGGATTCAGCTCATGGACGGCAGCGAGGTCATGGCTCAGCTCAGGTCAGTGCGGGAGCAGCCGGGTTCAACTCACAGGCAAACAGAACGACAGCGAGGTGCTTTGAGCGGGCTCTGGGGGTCGGGGGTGCCACGCGGTGCTCGTGCGGTGCCTGCTCCCTACTTCCCGGACAGCTGCTCGTAGAGCTTCGGCACGTAGTCGTCCCACTCCGCCTGGTAGCAGGTGCCGGCCACCGGCACCCCCAGGTTGTACTTGCTGCGGAAAGCCGCCACCTTGAACTTCCCTCGCTTGTCGCCGGAGCGGTTGGACAGGATGGGCTCGTCGCACTTCAGCTGCTTCGGCTGCTCGTACACCAGCCACACGTACCGGTGCAGCCCTGCGGGGAGGAGACAGCACGACAAGCACACCTCACTTGTGGTCCTGGGGTTTAAGGGTGGCTTTGAAGTGACCCCAGCTGCTCAGGGAACAAGCCTGCGTCCACCTGGGGCACGCTGGCAGCTGCTGCCATTGTTCTCAGGATAAGTGTGAGCTAAAGGAGCTTAAAGATGTACAAGGGGTGTGTGAAGGACTCACGTTGGCCCTAAGCTGCGTTCCCCCTGCCCCAGCTACTGAATTCAGGCAGGGCACGGATCCATCGCCCGATGTCCAAGGGGCACCGTGATTAGGGCTGGCTACAGGCAGGCCCCCTGGGGCTGCCCCTGCGGCACCACACAAGGTTTGTGCAGCCGCAGGCTGTGCCCTGAGCACTGCGTCTGCTCGCTCACAGCACGGCCAGGCTCAGCTCCCCCTAACTGCAGCCATGTACTGACCTGTTCCTTTGGGCGGTCCTGACCCGACGTAGTCTGACAGCACGGTCCCGCTCCCCACGTCGTTGCCTTTCATGTTGGTCACCAGGAAGTGATGCCATTCCCTGACAGGAGACAGCAAGAAGCAGTCAGGCTGCGTCACAGCCCTCGGGTAAGACCCTTCCTTGCTCTGAGCAGCTGTTTTCCCCCAAAATTGTTAGAATAGGTAACTGAGGCTAACCACTGCTGCTCCTGGTTGGTCAGACCCAAAGGTGTCAGGCCCACAGCACAAACTGCCTCCTTCGGGATGCAGAGCCCAGCAGGCAGCTGCCATCCTGCCCCGCAGCTCCACCACGCCCACAGTCTGACCCTGTAAGAGCGAGCACTGCATGTGATTCCAAGTGGCCTGATGTAGCAGAAGTGAGCTGGTCCCTGCTTTAATATTTTACTACTAGCACGAAGAGACCTAGTTCCAACTCACGCACAGCTCATGTTAGTGAGCTGCAAATGCTGCGCTTCTCCAAGGTACAGGAGACCTCCAAATAACCCTGGCAAAAGCAGCGCTTCTTCCCCACGCTGTCCTTGTCTCAAGGAGAGTTGCAAGGGCTCTGATCCTATTCAGGGCCATTTCTTATCCCCAGCCCCACTGCCATAACCTAGATCACGCTCCCCACCTCCTCCTGGGCCTCAGCTCAGTCCAAGAGGGCCACCCCCATTACCTGAACTTCGGGTCCTTCCTACTGGGAGCATCGGGGTCCGTGAGAACCAGCGTGTAGAGCTTCTGGGGGTCGCAGCCATCCCACTCGATGCTGGTGGGGCGGTTCTGCACCTGCAGCGACGACAGCGTCAGCGGGAGCAGCCGGCAGCGCCGCGCACGCCGGCCAGGCGTGACCAGCCACGCTCGATCCTGAACGTTCAAGGCCGCTCGGCACCCACGAGTGCTGCCAAAGCCCTCAAATCCTGGCGTCCCCCACCGCCAGCCAGGGCGGGCCGCAGCCGCTGCTCCCCCGGAGGGGCCGCGCCGCCATTTTGTGGCTCCCTCAGGGGGGCAGGCGCACACCCCCCCCTCACACACACCCCCCCTGAGGGCCTCCCCCGCTCACCTGGGTGGGCGTCAGCACCTTGCCCAGCTCGTCGATCTCCACCGAGCCGTACTTGACCCGCAGGGGCTGCGCGGGTTTCTGCTCCACCTCGGTGAGGCTCAGCGGCCCGCTCCACAGCCCCAGGTCCACCGCCATGGCCGCCCCCTCCTCGGCGCTGCGCTGAGGCGACTGCCTGCCTGACCGAGTGACTGACAGCCGCGCCGCCCAATCAGCGCCGCCCCTCGGCCCGCCCCCCGCTCCCATTGGAGGAAACCTGCGCCGTGGTCCCGCCCCCCGCTGGCTGGGCGCTCCCCCCCCCTCCCCTCCGAGGACCGCGGGGCCGCGGGTTCGAGGCCGGCGGCAGCCGCAGCGCCCGACGGGGGCCGCCTGTGTGGGGCCGGGCTCGGGGCTCGTCCCCTGCCCCTGTTCCCTTTGTAAAGCACGATCCAGGGACACGATTCCTGCGTGCACAAGGTGCCCCAGGCCGGGCTGTGAGCGTTGCAAAGTTTCCAAAGGAGCCCACAGGGCTGCATGGGGCAGACTGGTTTCAGCTGGAGACAACGTGGGTTGAGTTGGGGCAGGAGCATCAGACAGATCAAACCCCAAAACATCGCTATTCCCAGCCCACCTTGGCCCTGGCCTGCCCTGGAGCACTTCAGGGCTCGATCTTTGCATGCTGCTGCCTGCTGAGGTCTCTGTCCTGGCACAGGAAGGTTTGTCCCCCACTGGCAGCAGGAGGCTCCCTCTTTGCACATGGGCACTGACCACATGCTTCCCTATGGAAACACGCGTGCCTCCGGCCACCCTCTTCTTTGGCATCAGCCCAGAGCCCTTGTATTCAAGGTGTAGGTTTTCAGCTGCCATACATGCTGGAAATCCTCCCTGGTTCAACAAGAAGGAGTCCTCTTCAATGACACCCGCTCCCAGCTCCTCTGCAGGCACAGAGCAGCAGGGTCAGTCTGATCCACGTACACTCGGGATCAGTCTCCTGTGTGAGGACACATACCACCTGCCTTGGTCTGCTGAGCACAACGGAGCTATCTGAGCCTCATTCCTCTCTCCTCATTTGCTTTGTTAATTAAGTGACCTACTAAGAATCCCCATATCCTTTCCTGCCTGTCAGGACGAGATGAGAAAGAGAAGGTGGTTGCTAGGATCATTCTCGGTGTGCCCCAGATACTCGCTGTTTTGGGTCGGCAGCTGCCCTGTGCTGAAGGGCGGTGGGCAAGGAGTTATTCCCACTCCTGCCCTGACAGGGGAGGCAGCTGAGCAGAGCCTCCAGGGCCCACCCAAAACACCAGTGCTTCAAGAAGGACAAAGGTGGTACTGACAGGTTCTCCCAGGCAGCTCTCAGCTCTAGCAAGTGGCATTTTAGCTTTTATTTTATTATTTAAGCCTTTCAAATCTGCAGCCACAGGGTGGAGAAAGAGGCAGGTGCTTCCGCCTGTTCCTAGGGACTATTTCTTCTAACACATCTGCTGCTGGAGTTTAGCAGCATGTTTGCTGTGCATTGTTGCACTCAACTATAGGAATCCAAGGGTCAGCTTTAAAGAAACTGAAAATATTCGTACCTTTCTCTTTTCTTGTTCCCTGCAGCTTCTGTTTCCATTGGATCTCTCCATCTGTGGAGAAACTCATCTTTTACCTGTTCCATCTGCTGCCTCCTTCCAGTCTGCACTGCTGTCTGCTATACTTCTTTCCTGCACAACTCTGGTTTGAGCTATTCTTTTCCCCAAATCATATTTTTTTTTACCCCCAAATCATACAGTTTTTGGTATACTTCATAGTCCTTTAGCACTGTTTTTCACAGCCTCACTTCTTTTGGGATGTTTCTTAAGTGGTTGCATTACAGAAGGGTGCTCTGGGTGGGGGGTGTAATACATACACCATAGATGTTTGTTCATTGTCCTTTGTATTATAAAACAAAGAGTTTTATTTGAGGAGCAGGTGTTGCGAAGGTTTCCTGCTGAAGTAAGGAGCTGTATAATGCTTAGCTAGACACTATGAAAATTCCATTGCTTAATGTAACAAAAAAAGAATCCTCTCCCCTTCCCTCCTTCTGCATCTCAGTAGCCTCTTTTGTTCAGAAAACACAGCTGCAAAGTTCATGTAACCATTTTCTGATAAGTTGTTAAACTAGTGTATCAACACCCTGCCTTCCTGTCTCACGCTGGGCCAACACGACCAAATAAAGAAAGAAGTTGAACCACAACGCCGAGGAAGACTACGGCCTTCATCTTCACGACCACCAGAGGGACAGAGACGACCCCCTAGCAACAGTGCGCGCAGTCGCAGAACATACCCGGACGTGCTGCGTAATCCTGAAATCACCAAGATATAAAAAGGGACCCTGGGGGGGGTGAGGTGCGCGCCGTTGGCGGAGCTGAGACTCCCCGGCCGCCCAGCGCTGTTTTGCTTGCTGTTGCTTACTCAATAAATTCATTTCTATTATTAATGCAATGCTCTCTGAAAATTAATTACGGGGGCAACTTATAACAAATTTGGTGCCGTGACTCGGATGAAGGCAATCTGATTGAAAGACCTTCGGAGGGGGCGCCCCGCTGATTTCAGCGGCCTTCGCTAGGACTACTTTCATTCAAATCCTTCACCGACGAACCCTAAATTCGGCAGCAAGCAAATAAAGCCGGCAACCCCTAGTAATCTTTGTGCACGAAGACCGAACGAAGACTCAGGAGTGAGTAAGTATAGGCCGGTGATCCGTTCGGTTGGGGTTGGGTATCCTGGAGCGTAGCGTTGTGAGACGTCCAATTGCGGACGAAGCGAGTGCGGACCCCTCGGTAGTGCGGTTCCCACATCCCGCGAGGGACTGGGCCACGAAAAGGGGGAAGCGATTTGTGTGTGTGTGTGTGAAGGCGCTCCAGAAGATGGGACAGAAGAAGAGTAAGCCTTCTGGTCCCATGGGCAGGGTAACGTCTGATGTTAGGTTACCCTGGGATTAATGATTAAAAATTGGCAGGATTCCCCTTTTAGGCGGGGAAGCAATAAAGTAAAAATGATACATTATTGTGTTGAAGTTTGGGGTGGTAAACAGATTCGAGGAGACCACCTTTACTGGCCTGTATTTGGGTCCTTTGAAGATTGGGTTTGCCAGGCCCTAAATATTTATGTAAACTCAAAGGAACTTTTTAGTTTGGAAGAAAGTGAATATGCACATTTGTGGATCAGCTCGGAAACTCCAGCCAATTTATATCCTCTAAAAGAAAAAGGAGGGAATGGGAGGCACAAGAAAAACCGAGAATTAGAGACCCCAGCCCCACTGCCTCCCTATATTTCACCACCACCATCTGCAGCCCCTCCGACTCCCGGGCTTCCTAATCCACAATCCCAGGGAGACTCTGATAGCGACTCTGACTCTAGCGTTCAGGGACCAGTGACTAGGAATATGTGGCCATCCCCATTAACTCCGGGGACGTCCGAGATTTTAAGAAAGACAGGAGGAGGGTAAGCGAGCTTTAATGGCAACTGGCATAATGTTTCCAGCTGCTGAGGAATAATTCTAACTGGAATAATAACTGTACATTGTATATTGTATGTATACAAGCCCGGGCATTTTTGTTAAAGTGTTCTTTTATACCTGTGTTAATATGTAAATATGAAAATATAAGAACTGCCAGTGAGGTGTATGTTTAAGGGAACAAAATTTTCCCAGGCATATTATCGGTTCATCAGGTTTAAATGTTTCCAGTGTAATTGTCTACAGGCAATTAATTTACAGTGGTCTGATTTTACTTGTGTATCTATATATTGTGGATTTTGGAGGGATTGGGATTGACTAGTAAAGAGCTTCTAGGAAAACGGTGGAATATTAACCACTGTAGATTACAATAGGAAAAGTTCAAAGCAAAGAAATCCTGAGGAAAAGCCTCCTAGGATGTATACTAACACATTGGAGGGATATAGTGGGATGAGAGGGTACAGAGAGTAAAAGAACCCTTATCAAATATTGTGATCAATGGTGGCCACTTTATAAACTAGAGGATGGAGCGGAGTGGCCCTTAAATGGAAGTATTAATTATAACACCATATTACGGTCAATGTTGTTTTTGTGGAAAGAAGGAAAACAGGATGAAATGTTGTATATTGAGGTTGTTTCAGCATCTTGGAGGGAAAAGGTATGGAATTAAGTTGGCCCCTGACTGAGCCTTTGATGTTGGCATTAGAAAAGTAAAGGCTAGAGAAAGATAAAGGAAGTGTTAAAAGGTTTGTTGAAAGTGTTAAAGGTATTCGAAGTTGAATGAGCAGGGAAAGGTGATGTAGGCATTATCTAAGTAACAGTCTAGAAGTTTTGGTATATTTGCATATTTGCTGTGGTGTTTGTTCAGTTTCCCAAGCATCGGGGAGGGGGGAACAGCCTGCTCCACCAGGGGCCTCTCCAGCGGCCGCAGGGGGGCTTCGGCTCCAGCGCCTGGAGTGCCTCCTCCCCCTCCTTCTGCACTGACTTTGGTGTCTGCGGGGGGGTTTCTCGCTCTCCCAACTGCTGTTACTTGTAAAGTATCAGGGATTAAATTAACTAATGAAACCCTAAATGTGATGGGGGTAGAAGGGACTGGGATAACAGTGCCACTTTTGGGGGATACCAAGCTGAGACTAGGGGATAAAATGATCACTGGGCAATTATTGTATGTATCCAAGGCAGGGACTAACTTGTTGGGAAGGGAGTTGATGATTAAATTGGGCATTCAACTAGTAAATTGTTAGACTGGAAAAACAGTGTTATTAATGCAGTGCTCTCTGGCCCTGAGAGCAAACATACATGTATATTCACCTCTGATTGGAAAGACCCTGAAATGGAGGCGGAAGCAACAATATAGGTGGACAATTTTACCTCAGAAGTTTACAGGGCCACCTATCTATTTGGGTAAATTCTAAAAAAGATTTTGGAGCAATTACAACCTCCCAAGGAGGTATTAATGTTACAAATATGTGGATCATTTTAAGGAAAATCGATACTCCCTGATGGGAGAGAAATGCTGAATAAAGTGATAATGAGGCAAATATTAACTGTTTTACATCAGAAGAGTCATTGGGAGGTGCAAGCAATGTGTGATGTTGTTCTAAGAAAGCATGTCTATGTAGGAATATATATACTTTAGAGAAGCACACATGCAGAGGATGTACTATATGTCAAAAGGTAAATAAAAAGGTCTTCTGTAACCTATCTAGAGGGGGACGGGAGCCAGGGCTTTGACCTTCCCAAAGTATCCAGGTAGACTTTACTGAGTTACTTGTTTGTCCTAATTGACCACGTGACTGAATGGGTGTAAAGCTTTACTGCAAGGATTAAAGCAGGACTTAGAGATTGAGTGGGATTTTCACAGCCCCTGGCACCCCTCCTCTTCTGGAAAGGAAGAGTGAATGAATGGTGAAATTAAGAAACAACTAACAAAACTTGTGCTGGAAACTAAGGCTTCTTGGGTAAAATGCTTACCCCTTGCACTGTTAAACATATGGACACAGCCCAGAACTGATGTAGGAATTTCTCCTTTTGAAATGCTATATGGTATACCCTATGACTTGGAATTGCCACTTGATCACCCTCAATTCTAATTAAGACTTGGAAAGAGACTGCTTTAACACCACGATGGGGAAGGCCCCTATGTTGTTTTGCTTACCACAGAAACGGCTGTTCGAACTGCGGAGAAAGGATGGACGCATGCCAGCCGTGTGAAAGGACCAATCCGGGAAGGTAAATGGGAGGCAGCTCCAGGCCCTGACGACTTGAAGCTGACACTAAGACGGACTCGATAAGTATTGTATATTATCTGTGTATCGTGGGAAGGGGAGGAGGCCCTGTTTCAAAGGCTCCCTAGTAGGTTCCCCTGAAGAACACTGCTGCTGCCAAGAAGAACCAATACCTTGTAGTTCGCTGCAACCGAACTGACAAGCGAGGCAGAGAAGTGAAAACGGTGGGGGACTGAGGGGCCGACAATTTAGATGGGCTCCAACCACCTCCTACGATACATGGGAGTCAGTATCATCGTTTTGGTCAGCTATGGGTCTGCGCATCCCCATCAGCCTTTTAAATGGAGCTTGATCAGATGGAAGGATCAATTCGTCATCCAGCAAACAACGACAGCGGGTGCTCCCAGTTTTCGCATCACATTATGTGACCTGGTGTCAGTGCAGCCATGCTTTAACCGATCAGGATTTTATTTCTGCCCAAGTTCTAACCCAGGAAAGGGGTACTGTAATTACCCGAACATGTATTATTGTGCATAGTGGGAGTGTGAAACCATTGCTATGGACTGGACACTCGGGGCTGGTCGGAATAAATTCTTACAAGTGGGATATGGGCCGCAAGGTTGTAACCAACAAGCAGGTCCCCGTTACAGGTGGTGAGGGCATGGTATAGGGTATACAGGAACCTTCCATGGAAATAAAGAAATTTGCAAGGTTCTATATATAAATATAACAAACTTGGATGATACTAGCTGGGTACTAGGAAAAATGTAAGGTGTCAGATTTTACAAACACAGAACAGAGAGGGGAGGACTCGTGCTAATAAAAAGGAGGATGCCGATAGGCCCCAGGCAGTAGGACCAAATGAGATATTGTCAAAAAATGTCCAGGGAATCCAGCCTGCGGAAAATACTGCACTTCCAACCCTCGGCAGCCCTACGAGCTCAGGTAAAGCTGAGAATGATAACATAGCTGAGAATAACATATGGGGGGGTCATGAATGCCAGCTACCAATTATTAAACAAAACAAACCCAAATGTAACAAAACATTGTTGATTATGCTTTAGTATAAGGCCTTCATATTATGATGCTATCGGGAATCCTGGGGAGCCCTCCCGCACAAACGAGAACAGCCCTCTACATTACAGTTGGGAAAAGACATAAGGGTAACACTAACACAAGTCACTGGAGGTGGTAGGTGTGTGTGCATGGTTCCTAGTGGGAAGTGTCACCTATGCAATATCACGGAGAATGGAAAACAATCAGCCGAGTGGTTAATCTCAGCCAACAATGCTAGGTGGGTTTGTTCGTGAGTGGGCGTAACTCCTTGTCTATCACTAAAACTCTTTAATGCATCTCGTGATTTCTGTATACAGGTGATAATTATACCAAGGATTCTATACCACTCTGAGGATTATATGTACACCCAGACACAGTGGAAAGTCATCATCTGGAAAGATGGGAACAATTCACGGCTCTAACTTTGGCCACCCTAATAATCCTGGGAAGAGCTGGAGTGGGAACCAGGGTAGCCTCATTGGTTAAACAAAATCAAGAATTTACTTCCTTCTGTGGACGAGGACCTGACCCAAATTGAACAATCCATCTCGGCCCTGGAAAATCTATCAGGCTGCTTTCAGAGGTAGTGTTACAAAATCATAGGGGATTAGATTTGGTATTTTTTTTTTTACAACAGGACAGGCTGTGTGCAGCCCCGAAAGAGGAATGCTGTGTGTATGCTGATCACACTGGAGAGGTAAGAGATACAATGGCAAGACCCAGGGAAGGGTTGAAAAAAAAAAAAAAAAGGAAACGGGAGAATGAAGCCCGACAGAGCTGGTACGAATCTTGGTTTAATTATTCACCTTGGCTTACTACTTTATTATCAACAATAACAGGACCTTTGTTGTTCTTAATAATAGCACTAACTTTTGGACCATGTATTTTTAATAAATTGATTGCGATTGTAAAAGGTCGTTTAGAAGCGGCACATCTAATGCTTATACGTGCCAAATATGAGCCAGTAAGTACTAACGAAGAAATCGAGGAAACATTAGTTCTTAGTAGTCAAGCATTGCAGAGATTCAATGAACAAAATGAGTAACTAAAAGAAAAAGGAGGGATTGTAATACATACACCATAGATGTTTGTTCATTGTCCTTTGTATTATAAAACAAAGAGTTTTATTTGAGGAGCAGGTGTTGCGAAGGTTTCCTGCTGAAGTAAGGAGCTATATAATGCTTAGCTAGACACTATGAAAATTCCATTGCTTAATGTAACAAAAAAAGAATCCTCTCCCCTTCCCTCCTTCTGCATCTCAGTAGCCTCTTTTGTTCAGAAAACACAGCTGCAAAGTTCATGTAACCATTTTCTGATAAGTTGTTAAACTAGTGTATCAACACCCTGCCTTCCTGTCTCACGCTGGGCCAACACGACCAAATAAAGAAAGAAGTTGAACCACAACGCCGAGGAAGACTACGGCCTTCATCTTCACGACCACCAGAGGGACAGAGACGACCCCCTAGCAACAGTGCGCGCAGTCGCAGAACATACCCGGACGTGCTGCGTAATCCTGAAATCACCAAGATATAAAAAGGGACCCTGGGGGGGGTGAGGTGCGCGCCGTTGGCGGAGCTGAGACTCCCCGGCCGCCCAGCGCTGTTTTGCTTGCTGTTGCTTACTCAATAAATTCATTTCTATTATTAATGCAATGCTCTCTGAAAATTAATTACGGGGGCAACTTATAACAGGGGGGTCTCACTTTCAGGTATCAGCCCCATTTTGCTTTCTGGAAACACCATTCTCATAGCACTGAATGCTCTTGGTATGGATCCCTGGACTGCACCTGAGCTCACTGTGTGACACCCCCCAAAAAACACTGGCGAAATACTAGCTACTTCAGCACCTCACTTTGACTTCACACAGGCTGTTTCACCTGCCGATCATGACGAAGGCTTTCAATTTCAGGTGAAGTCCTGCCTGTACAGGAACCACAGCAAATACAAGACAACAGTCAGCCTTGGAATACACTGGGGCAAGTCTAGTGGAGTGCCCCACAGCTGCACCTGCCTTTACCACATCTGAATTTGCCAGTGTTATGCTGCATTATGCATTGGTTTGATTTCCACTGCCTGTGTTCCCTTTCTTCCAAAGATACCTTGACAAGAGGTCTTGATTTATCCATACAATCCTTGCATTTCTTCCTTTACCACATATATGAATTCAGGGCATTGCCTGCTGCTGCCGAAGCACCACACAGCCCGTGCCCAAGCTGATGTCCTCTCACTGCTCACTGCTGCTCCTGCCCAGGGCCCCCGGTGGCTCCTAGCCCCTTCTTTCTGCTGGGGGAGCCACCTGTTGCTTCAAAGCACTCTTACAAAAGAAATGATAAATAATTAAGAGAAATAATTGAGACATTTCTTCTCAGAAACAGCAGTCAGGTGTTGGGACAGGTTGCCCAGGGAGGTGGTGGCGTCACTGTCCCTGGGGGTGTTCAGGGAGAGGTTGGACGTGGTGCTTGGGGACATGGGTTAGCGGGTGACATTCGTGGTAGGGGGGTGGTTGGACTAGATGAACTTGAAGGTCTTTTACGATATTTAGGATTCTGTGACAAAAAAAAAAGCCCAGCAGCTCGTTTCACTGTGGGACGGGGAAATGGACTGAGGGGGCTGGGGGCGCCCAAAATGGCGGGAGGGGGCAGTCGGGCGTCCAAAATGGCGGCCGGCCCCCCGGTCGGCTCCCCTCAGGGGGCTCGGGGCGACCGGGCAGGCACCTGAGCGGAGCCGTGGGGCGGAGGCCGGGCGGCGCCGCCTCCCGGGCGGGCCGAGAGGCAGCGGGAGGCGGTGGCGGCGGCTGAGGGCGATGGGGCTCCCCGGCGGGACGCCGCCGGCCCGGCTCTTCCTCGCCCTCTGCGTCTGGAGGCTGGCGCTGCGCCGGGGCGCCGCAGGTAGCGGGGGCGGGCGGGTGGGCGAGCGCTGAGGTGGCTCCACCGGTCCCTCAGCCCGAGTCGTGGGTAGGGCTCCAGAGGGTCCCAAGGGCTGATTTATTTATTTAATTACTAAAAAGTCACTTTTTGGTAAAAGTAACGAGCGCCCCAGTCGCGGTGGGGCTGCGGAGCTGGGGATTTTAGGGGGTTTTAGCCCATTTTGGAGCCATGGAGAGCAGTGGCAATGGGGCTAGGGCTCAGCTCGCCTTGGCCCCGGCAGAACGTGTGGTCGAGGCTTCAGGTGCAGCAGTAGCATGTTTTATTTTTATTCTTTTTGCCAAATCACCTGTTGGCCCCTTCCCTTTCAAATTCCCACCCACCCTCAGATGCCCCAGCAGGGATCGCCGTGCTGCCAGCCCTCTGGGTGTAGGCTGCGCGCCTGATCGCTGCCCTTTGCCTCGGAAAAGGCTGCGTCTGCTCTCGGGTTCAGGTCCCCTGTGGCAGGGGATGTGGCTGGGAGGGCTTGAAGCCTGGCAGAGGTAAAAGGAGACCACCAAGACACCAAGAGTTTAGTTATCTTTGTGGCTACTGATGTTAGAGTCGCTTTGTTGAGTTCTTTGGCTTTTTTTCCATTACCATTCTTTTCCCCGGGCAGTGTAGGGACGAGGTTGCTTGGGCAGTAGGAGGCAGAGGTTCAGCAAAATGCAGGGTGAGCACCAGCATTGCCACGACCGTGAATCTGGGCTCTCATTGTTGCCGATTCAGTGTCACCGATGCCCTGACACAGCTCCTGTCCAGTTCCTTCAGGTCACTTTTGCCGTTTGCCCCTTTCCTCAGGCAAAAATAAGCTGGCATTGCTTTCCCATTGAGATTTATAAGCCGTGTTCCTCTTTCTGATCGTGAACTTTTGTAGTTGCCAAATGCATCGTGGAGATCCTTGCAGAGGAGATGAGGCTCCGTAAGGAGTGCTGTGTAGGCTTCTGGAGCCAAGGGCAGGATACCTGCCTCAGGGCCACCAGAACAAAAATTGGGCAGGCAAATCAAGGGAGGGAAATGGGTTAACAGATGGCAGGCAGGGAGGAGTGGCTTTGGTGTGGTAATGAAGCACCTCAGCAGGTTCCCCAAATGGCTTTTTTATTCATAACAGCATGGAAGGGCTGGATCCTCTGTTGATGAATACCATTTGCCTGGTGTTGCTGAAAACCACATATTAATTTGTGCGAGGCTTTGTTGTAAAGTTTTCTGTGGAAGGGAATTTCTCAGGTTCCCTAGATCCCTAACACCATCCCTTCCGTTTTGCAGGAACAGAAGAAGTGGTCTTTGGGAAGGTTGGAGGAAGCATCCTCCTTTTATGCCGAAATGTCTCCAAAGAAGCAACAGAAGTGGTCTGGTTCCAAGGGGATCCACACTCTTTCCCCCCACTCTTCTCCTCGCGGGTCGCCTTCCCCCCCGATGTCCGTTTCTCCCTGGTTGACAACAGCTCGCTGCGCATCACAGAGCTGCGTCTGCAGGACGAAGGCAACTACACCTGCAAGGAAGTGCTAAACAAGACAGACCATGAGCACAGAGTCCAGCTCCTGGTAGCCAGTAAGTCTGTCCCGTGCCTGTGGGTTTCCCCCAGCCTGGCGCTCAGGTTCCCGGTTTTGTAGCAAACCTGGCGCTGGTAGAAAGCTAATGTGAAAAGGGGGAAGGTGGCTTTATCACATAAAATCTGTGAGCAGGCTGATATTACTCAGTTAAACATTTACTCACAAGCAGCGAACGTTAATGTGCCAGCTGTGAAGTCCTCGTTATGCCTTTTCAGTTCCTTCTTCATCGGTAGTTTTTGGACAGATCTTTCACGTCCTATAGCTGTGGCCCGTTGCCTCAGAATCGGGGTGACTTCTGCACAATAAACATGTTTTTTTTGAAATACATGTTTGAAGTAGATGCACAATGCCAACCTTGCTGCCATCCTTTTGGTGTGAGGATGGAGGGCCTTCAGCTGAAGTTTCCAGTTTTGGGTCATTGAGTGCATTCTTCTGATTGACAGAAACATCGCATTCTTCAAATTTATCAGTGGGAGCAGTGTGATGGGATGTGCCTGTTGTTATCAGCACAGGTCATTCTTTCAGCTTCTTTTCCCTCTCATGTCTTTTGGTGCTTTCTCCCATTTCCATTCGTATTAATTCCCTTAGAAATCTTCATAGGCCCCTTGGCGACCTGCTGTCCTTATACCACCCCAGCCCATATTCCAGGGTTTAGGGGAGGGCAAGGCTGCTGCCAGTTTTCCTGTTGCGGTGGCACTGTGCTTTACAAGTTCTTTCCTTGCTTGCTTGTCTTTTTGTCAACATTTACAGTGTGATGCTTGTTTTCTGTTTGCATTCAGGGTGTTTCTCCTTTGCCAGCCTTTGGTGAAGGGTGTGTGTTGTAAAAGTTGTGCCTGTTTAGTACAGATTAAATCTCTGAATGTTAACACAGGTAAAATTCCCTTCCTGGGGCGAGGAACCTGCAGATGGGGTTGGAGGGTCACAGAGGACTGGAGCAAAGGAATCCAGAAAGCCCAGGCTGCTACAGAGAATGTGTAGGCATGGGGCTCAGGAAGGGGGAGTCCAAAATCTTAAGGTGGCTTCCTTACGATACTATTTTTTTCCCCCTTCTGAAACTCTGTGGGCATGCCAAGTGTCGATACCACCCTCTGAAATTCACTTGTTAATGCGGAACTTGTCAGTTAACTTCCAAAGGTCACCCAGGTGGTACATGCCATGGGGGTGTCCGTAAATAGGTGGCAGAGAGACTCCTGGTCAGCAGGAGCAGCACCAGCAAAGGCCAGAAGCTGAAGCTTACCAACTTCACGTTAGAAGCACTTGCCTTTTATTTTTCACACTCGGTGGTGTTGGCCCTTGAAGCAACTTGGCCTGGGCTGGAGTGCACCTGACCGGCACAGGCAGCACCTTTTTTTCTGGTTAAAGCTGTATTTAAAATAAAACAAACACGCAAGGAGTAGAGAAAGCAACGTGACAGAGGTGCAGCCGTGGCCTTGGGCTGCTGTTCTGTGTTTGTGTTGGGATAAGAAGCACATGGTGTGAAGGAAACGTGTAATTGCACACCTCCGAGGGATTTCCTGGTCTGTCTGTGTGCAATTTGATATGGGTCTCTTGGCTCTTCTGTGAGCATGGAGCCCATCTCTGCTGGTGTGTTATGGTGTTGTAGTGGTCTGGGGGCGTGAGAGGTTGTTAGTTTTGGGGTAAATTTTATTTGTTTTACTTTGTGAGGAACAGATCTGCTCTTAACATTTAGGGAGAAGAGTAGGATCGTGCTGGGAGAGCCTGGGAGTTAGGATAAAACGCTGACAGCATTAGGAGGCAGGTGCCAGGGGACGGCACAAGAAGTGCAGTGCCCTGGCGGGGTCTGCCCCTCAGTGTGGGGCAGTTCCCCATGACTCAGGCCGGCAGGTTGCTCTTGTCAGCCACAGCTAGGGTTCAGGAGCAGTTACGAGACCACCCCAGGGCTGGAACAGAGGAAGTGACAGAGGAATTTCTTGCCACAGCAGGGTGGTTTCAAAGATCATAAAAAAATGCATGTATATAGTTCCAGGAAAGCCGAGCCCCAAGCAGGTATGTTGTTGGAGCTCACGTGGGTTTTGTGCTATGATTTTTTTCCCCTTAGTCTAAATTATGTCACCTCTCAGGTTACCTGAATAAATGCTCTGCAAATTATGTGTCGGACATCCCTCTGACATCTCTTGTCTGGGGCTTTGCTTGGCAGCGTCTGGTCTCTCAGTGGGGTCTCGTTCAGCCCTGGGAGTAGGCAAGCCAGCCACAGGGACAGTTCTGCCAGGATCAGAGTCCGGAATCCCTCCCTGTGGCTGTTCCACAGGCACGTGCATGTGTATGGGTGTGTGTGTCCCAGTTTCTGCACTAAAATCCTGCTCTCGGCCAGCGTCAGGAGCAAAAAGAAGCCAGCTGATGGGAGAGAAGCAGGAACTCGGGCTGCACAAAGGGATCCTTGGGGTTCTGTTGGTTCCTGCCCCGTCCCGCCAGCACTTAGCTGTGTCTGCATTCAGATACCAAACGTGCTCCTGGCTGTTACCCAGTGGTGCTGGCACGAGGCCACGGTGGCTTACCCTGCCTCCCTTCTTTGCTGGAGTTTGTCCCCGCTGCCACAAGCGGGATGTGGGTGATGCAAAGCGCGGCGCGGGGTGTGAGAAGCAGTCTGGGCCCTCATGTGGTGACAACAACCTCTGTCAGACAGAGCTGTAGCAGTAATTTGTCCCTCCCCTGTGTGTTAGTGGTTGCTGGGCTGCATTTTGGAGAACAGCCTGGTCCCTGGTGGCCTTCAGTCAGAGTTGTGGTCCCCCAGGGCTCAGGGATATGGGGTCAGGGAGCCAGACAGGCAGGGAAACCCTAAAGACTTTGAAAGAGGATTGGAAAACCAAGCTCTTGCTGGGCTTCCAGCCCCGGGGTGCTAAGAGCCGTGACTTGGATGTGGTTTTAACAGTGTGCTCTTCTTCTGACAGATCCACCGCAGTCCACCCTGAAGTGCTGGGCCGAGACCTCCTCCTCGGGGCTGATGCTGCAGCTCTTCTGCAGCTGGCCTGGGGGGTACCCCCACCCCACGCTGCACTGGAGGGAAGAGGGGCACGATCTGGAAAACTCCAGCTGGGTCATCAGCTCCACGAGGTCCTCGGACACCCACGTGGAAACCCTGAACAGCTCCCACCTCGCCCACCGCAAAGTCTTCAAGTGCGTTGGGAGCCACGTGGTGGAGCAGGAGGAGCCGGCCTGCTCTGTGGAGATAAGTGAGTTGCCTGGCTCAGCACAGTAATTATTAATGAGCCTGCTAATGGTGGGGCAGGCGGTTACCCCGGGCGTTCTTTGCCCTCCAGAACACGAAGGCAGTAGTCAGGCTTGCTGGCTCTTGCAGTGGGGCAGGAGGGGGATGATAATGAGGCTGCCTGGCAGGGTTTGACTCGTGCAGGGGTGACTGCACGAGGCACAGAAGTCCTGCAGGTGAGATCCAGCATGGGAGGGTTGTTGTCGATGTGTTGATTTGGGTACAACTTCGGGGGCTGGCAAATCTCTGAGCAGCACTCTTTTCACCTCTGCAAACACTCGTACTTAGGGCTGCAACACAGAAGGTGACTGGAGGTTTTAGTGCCTTGCTCAGCTTGAGATGAAGTTTGTTGGGGCTGGGTTTATGGCAAAGTGTTTGTGCATGCCCCCAGTCCCCCATAAGCCTCTAACAAGGGCTGATGAAAGTGGCTTTCAAAAACCTGAGCTGTGTTTGTCCTCGAAGGCTTGTTGGGGCTGCAGGAGAACTCTGCACCTCCCAAGGAAGATGCCTGGGCTGCCTTTCTCCTCTCTGCCATCTTCCCATGGGCTGCCCCCCGAACATTCCCACCTGTGGATGTGACAGCAGGTGCCCAAAATAGGATCGAACAATGTGCAAGTTGCTCACAGAGCTCATTGGAAGGCTGCTGAGGTCCCATGAGCAACATCAGGAGCCCTATCAGCAACGCTTCCTTCTGTTAACGCTTACTAATTTGTCAGATGGTGATTTCCTGCTGTGTTAAACTCCACCATCCCCTTTTTCTTTTTTTTTTTTCCCCCTTCAGAGCTCCCCTCCCTGGAATCGGACCCCCCGCAGACCTGCTTGGTGGGTGACAACGTGACCCTGACGTGCCGGCTGACCGAGGGTGTGCCAGCGGCCAGGCTCAGCTGGCTGCGGGGCATCACCCAGCCGGAGATCCAGCCCGGAGGGAGGTTCCTCATCGCCCAGGAGGGCAACGTGTCCCGCCTCACCATCCAGAACTGCTCCCAGGGCACCGACGGGGGCTGCTACGTCTGCAAGGCGCAGAACCCCGTGGGGCTGCGGGAGATGTTCGTCTGCCTGACGGTGAAGCGTGAGTGGGGCTGCCTGGGGTCGCAGTGGGAGGCAGGGACGCAGATCCCTGCAGCTGTAGGAGAGGCCCCGGGGACTTTGCTTGCCCCTGGGAGCCTGCTGGCTGTTGATACTCTCACAGCAAGTGGGATGCAGGGCTGGGCTCCTTCGTGCCAGGGTGAAAAAGCCCGATTCCCCTCACCTCGGTGTTAATGGGCCTCAGAGAGGGGCACAGCTGCTTCCCTGGTCCCTCCCTATGTGTTTTGGGGGTAGAGGAGCACTCAGGGTGCTGCTTCAACTGCAACAGGGATTGATTTGCATCTGCTAAATACACGTGGACACAGAAATAGGGGCCTCGTGGTGGCGTTTTCCATGTCGGTGAAGCAGAGGGGCCTGAGCCTCGCACCCTGCGTGGTGCTGGGACTGAAGTGATGGGAAATCAGAGCTGAGGCAGCGCTGAGACGTGCAGCGAGAGCATCCATCCGTGTCCCGCTGACGAGGTGGCCGCCCGTGTCTCCTCTGTCTGCAGAGCCAACAAACATCGTTGGAGTCGTGGGCGCGGTGGCGACCCTGTCCCTGATGGCTGTTCTCACCATCTCCGGGCTCATCTTGTACTACAACCCCCTCCTGTGCCTCAGAGGTAGGAGCTCTCCCCCACGCCAGCTGGGGCAGGGGTTCATTCAGTCCCTAACCCTCCCGTCCTTCCTGGAGCGCTGGCCGCTGATTTACCCCAGCCCCTCAGCCTCATCCTGCTCCCAGACAAAATCCCCGTCAGCCCAGGAGGAGCTGGGTTGGAAACGCAGGGAGCTGAGCTGTGCAGAGCCAGCCCTGCTCTTCCCTTTTCTCCCAAGCTCTCTCGCTATACGTGGGCGATCCGAGTGCTTTTCCCCTCTGGCAGAAACTCTCCTCCTCTGCACCTCCTCTGCCTGCCAGAGAGCATCCTGCAGGCGGGGGCTGCGTGGCAAAACCAGCACCGGCTGCTCTGGGGGTGGTTTCTAATGCACTTTTCCCTTCCCTTCTCTCCCATTTAGGTGCTGCGTTCAGGTGAGTTGATTTTCCTCGTCCCATCCTGCACAGACTCACTAGTTTGCCTCTTGATATCTGTGGTCTCCCGTAGGGCAGGGGCCAGGCGGGCTGACCAGAGCCAAGCTGGGCTTTTGGGGTGGGAACAGGAGGGCTCAGCCCAAGGGTGGCTCGGGGAGCGGGAGGACGAGGAGAGCACTTGGCCTCGCCTCTGGCCACGCAGAGGCACCAGGTAGCGTGGGGGAAGGCCGTGCAGGAGAGCTTCTCCTTGGTGCTGCCAAGCCCTAAAACACGGTGAGTAAATAGAAACAGCAACCTTCTGCTTCCCTGCACTGCTTGCACCGCGTCCTTCCCTCCCTGGGGATGTCTGAGAGCTGCACGTTCCTCTGCGGGGTTCTGCTGTGCTGGGTTTCTCTGCTTCCTGCTGCTCGTGGCCCTGCTCCCTCTCCTTGCCCTTGTTGGTTGTGTTCCCACAGCTGCGGTGCTGCGGCATGGGAAGACTCTGGTGTGAGTGGCTCCAGATCCCTCTGTGTGCAGGAGGGGAGGATAACCCGGCTCGGGAGGGTCTGTGGCAGTGTAGTACATGAATGGTCAGGAGCTGGTTGGAGGACTTTGGAAGATGAATGGGAAGCAGTGCAGAGTGCTGGGGGCGGCCTGGGTGTGAAACCAGCTGTCCTTCGCACACCGTTAGTGCAGGCTGGGAGAGCCCTTCAAAACCCGCTCGTTTCGGTGCGTTGCAGAGGTGTCTGAGCCAGGGGAGAGGCAGCCAGGAGGGACAGGGTGAGGACGAGCTGTCCTCAGCCTCTCAGCCCACCTCTGCTTGCTCTGCTGCCCGCAGGAGCCAGGACTCAGGTGACGTTTTGGTGCTGGTGGACTCGGAAGATGACGACTATGAGGAGGAGAAGGGGGAAGAGGACGCGGTGAGCAGCTCCAAGTACGAGCTGGTCAACGGGAGCAGTGCCCCGGCTGCCTACTTGAGCTGCCTTGCAGAAGGTGAGCCCTGCTGCCTGCTTTGGGGCCAGAGCTGTGAAGCTGTGGGATTTTGGAAAGCAGCTTCTGGGGAGGGAGGAACCCCGGTTCTCACCTCCTTGGCACTCGCTGAGGTGCTGCTGCTCTGTAGGTGACGACGGCGAGCAGCACGGCGAGGTCCCTCTGCAAAAGACACGAGGAGAAGAGGCATGAGGCACATAATCTCCGTCCTTCTCGTGGAAGCACGAAGCACACAGCTCCAGCTGGGAGCCCTGCCTCAGGCATCCCCACCGCCGCGTGGCTGCACGGGGGCTGCCAGCGCCCTGCAGCTGGTTCTCAGCGCCCCACTCCTTTGCCCAGCTCTCCGTCCTCCCCCAGCCCTGTTCCTCCGCTTCTCCTGTTCCTCTCCATCTCAGGTATCCTTTTTAACGAGGTGGCGCAGGCGCAGAGCTCAGGAACTGGGTCCCACACTCATCTCAGTGCCTGCCACAGCTTCGGGTACCTGCACGGGCTCTGGCTCGGTCCCCGTGAGTGGTGCCAGGGCTGTGGGGGACTCTGTGGGGCTGCAGCCAAGTGGCAGGGCCCTGGGATAACAAAAACCGAGTGCTGCAGGGGCCGGGCAATATGTGGGTGATGCTGACTTTTTTTTTTGTGGGGGGGGAGGTTTGACTGTTTTTGTTATAAATAATTTTTCCCCAATTTCTTCTGAAATGTTGCTGTGGATCTAAGCTGGAAGAGCTGAGCTGGACCTTGCGGCATGGCCACGAGGGAACGGGGAGGGGACGGGGAGGGGGAGTGGGGATCGGGGCAGACCTGGAGGGGTCTGTAGGGTGGGTCACCGGGGGGTGCAGAGTGTTTTGGGAGGGGGATCGAGGCACAAATCAAACCTGATCCCTCTGCGGGTAAGCAGAGGGGTTGGGTGGGGGGATGTGGGCATGCACACGGGGCGTGGAGGGGGTCGGAGAGCGTGCGGGGGGAATAAGGGGACCTGGAGGAGGGGATCGAGGGGGGAGAGGACCCCTGGGCACTTGGGGGGGGCTGTGCACACCTTGGGCAAGGCAGCAGGGGCTGAGCCCCCGCCAGGACGTGGAGGAGAGCTGAAAAGGTAAGGGGCGGGGGCAGAGCACTTGTGGGGGCAGCGTTTGGGGTCTGCTTGTGCACGGTGGTCTCTGAAAGGGGGCAGGGGGTTGTGGGGGACGGGGGTGCAGGGGGAGGCTCTGGAGAGCCCGGAGGAGGCGAGGAGGGGGCCCTGGGAGAGGGGGAGCACGGTCAGAGGGCTGCGAGGGGGACCCACCTCCAAATGTAACCCCATGGAGCCCCCAAAATAGCTCTGGGGAGCAGAACATGGGGTTGGGGGATCTGGGAGCACACCTGGGGCTTTGGGGCCGAAAAGAAAGGCTGGGAGGGTGCGCAGGGAGGAGGAGGGGGGCAGAGCACCCCAAATCGCCCTCCCACTGGGGCTGGGGTCGAGCAGGTCCCCCGTGTCAGGGGTCACATCCCGGGGACGCATCCCAGGGGCGCATTGGGGTCCCTGGGGCCATTCCCCTGCCCCATGGGGTGACGTTTGGGGCCGTGGCAGGGAAATCCCTGCGGGAGGCAGCAGGTGCCTCCGGCTGCCCCTGGCAACTGCTGTGTGGTGCCGCCGCCATCTCGGCTGCCCAGCGTCCCGCTCCTCCGCACCCCCACCCCAAAATGTCCCCGGGGCTGGAGGACAGCTTGTGTAGGGTTTTCCAAGAGAAGCTGCAGCTCCGGTAGGCGACGTGCCCCCCTCCCCAGCTGTCCCGTGGCTCCCCGTCACCTGGGGTTAGCCGGGGGGGTTTGGGGGCTGATTTAGGGGCGTGCAGGGGGGCTGGAGAAGAGGTTTGGGGGTAGCACCTCGGGGGGTCAGGGCAGGGGGCTGCAGCCTCCCCACGGTGTCGGGGCTGGGGGAGGCTGAAGCAGGAGGGGAGGTGGGGTCGGGGCGACCACGGGTGATCACTGGGACCCCCCTTGAGCTCAGGGGGGGTCCTTTGGGGTCTGGGGGTCCCGAGCTGGCCCTGACGGGCTCGGTGGGGCTGTGGGCAGGACGGTGCCGGCGGGGGACTCGGCGTCGCTGCTGCCTTCCTCCACGCGCCTGCTGCTGAAGAGGAGGGAGCTGGTGGAGGTGGAGGGGGCTCTGCAGGCCCAGCGGGAGGTACGGGCGGCCCCCAGCCCCTCCTCCTGCCCCCTGCTCGAGGAGAGGGGTGGCCGGTGGGCACAGAGGGGTCAAAACCACCGGCAACCCCTCAAAGTGGCACCAAGACCCCGGTTTGCGGTGGGCGCGCCCCTCACCGTGCTCCCCACCACCCCTGAGTGCCGTGGCGAATCCACCTCAGGGATTTGGGCGGAGGATGGAGGACCTGGATCAGCGCCGGCAGCAGCTGGGCCAGCGGGCAGAGCAGCTCCGCGACGTCGCCCTCAGCTTCGACGCCTTCCTCAAGGTGTGGGCACCACCGGGCTCAGCGCCGTGCCCCGATGTGGTGACATCCCCGCTGTCACTGTCCCTGCCGCCCCCAGGTTTCGGCGGCCAGGAGGGAGCGGGCACGAGTGGCATGGAGGGGAGCCGATGCTGACGGCCTGCAGCAGGACCTGGCAGGGCTGCTGAGGCGCAGGGAGCGGCTGCAAGGGCGGCTGCGGGGCCTCCAGGTCTTTGGGGAGTACCTGCGGGGTGTGGTGGCCACCACGGGGCGGGTGAGTGTGACAAAAGGCGCGTCCCCATCCCGTGTCCCCCTGGGGTTGTGTTCCTCTGGGGCCACCAGCACCCTGAGCTCCACGTTGGGGGCATCTGTGAGGGGATCTGGAGCACGAAATCACCCCCAAAATGAGGGTGAGCAGCACCACGGTGGGGTGAGTGCTCCTGTAACCCCTCGTCCCCTTCCCACCGCCCAGTTCCAGGACGTCCTGTCCATGCTGGCCCATTTCGGGGCGCTGGTGGGGGTGCGGGCAGCCCTGCTGCAGCAGCTGGAGGCCGGGCAGCAGAGGCTGGCCCAGGGCCGGGCTCGGCTCCAGCGGTACCACGAGGAGGCCGGCGGTGAGCTCCTGCAGGGCAGGGACGAGGTGCTCCAGCTCCGTGCACGCCTGGAGGCCGCCCGCCACGATGTGTTTCAGGGGGTAAGGGGGGGCTGCGGGACCCCCAGGACCCCCTTTTGGGGGTGAGGGGCTGGAGTGCAAGCCCCTGATCGTGGCCCCGTTCTCCTGTGGAGGGCAGGTGGCTGTGGGGTGGTGACGGGGAGGGAGCACGAGGCTGGGGGTGCTGGGAGGTGCAGGGGATGTGGGGCACAGGGCTGTCTGTCTGTCTGTCTGTCTGTCCGTCCGTCCCCCAGGAGTCCTGCTGGACCCAGATCCAGAGCGCGGCCGCCCACAAGGCCCTGCTGCTGGGGCAGATCCGGATGGCGGTGCTGAGCCTCTTCCAGCTCGCCACCAAGCACCTGAGGGTCCCCAGGGACGTGGCCCTGGAGGACACAGAGACCCAGCTGGACGTGGTGAGTGCAGCGGGGCTGGGAGGGACATGGGGACATCCCTCTCCCTGGAGGGCTGCGGTATCAGAGCCCCCATCTCCGCAGGTGCTGCTGTGCCTGCAGGACCTGGCTGCCATCTGCGCTGAGCTGCGCCCCAAGGAGCCGGGGCTGGGCCCCCCCCGTGTGCCTGCCCCCACCACCACCACCCGCCCCCGGCACCGCAGGGCTGTCACGGGGCCTCCGATCCACCAGTGAGTCCCAACCCGGGGACAAATCCTCCCTGGGATGAGGCTGCCAAGGCCAGCAGGGAGCTGCAGGACGCCAGCACCTCCCTGGGGATGGAGGTGGCTCCACAACGAGCCCAGGAACACCGAGAGGCAACGCAGCTCCTGTGCAGTGGGGCACCAAGTGCCTTGGGACACAGCCTGCCCCCCCCTGCCCAGTGCCCTCTTGCAAGTGGGCCCCAGCTGCCTGGGGGGAATGGGGAGCAGCTGCTCATGTTCAGGCTGTTGGTGCAGATAAAGCCGTTTCCCATCAAAATACAACCCAGCCGTGGAGCTGCAGCACCTGCTTCTTTTAGGGCCGCAGCTCGGGGAGGGATTACCCCGGTCACAAGCCGCCCACATCAAGCACCAAGAGGAGGCAGGCTCCAAAACCAGCCGGCGATTTAATGTCTCTCCTTGGCAGCATGTCCAGGCAAAAGGTGGGGAAGCCTTTTGGCCACCCCGTGCTGCGGCACCTGCCCCGCTCCCCTCTCCTACAGCCTCTTTCGGAGCTTGCCCTTCTTGGTGGTGCCCACGCGGCGCCCGAAGGCCATCTGCCGCAGCTCCTGCACCCGCTGCCGGTTCCTGGCCTTGAGGCGCTTGAGGCCCCCGCGCTGCAGGAAGCGCTGCTTGGCCGCCGCCTTGCGCTGCTTCAGGATCTGCTGCTTGGTCTTCAGCTCCGAGCGCACCTTGCCCCGCGTGGCAGGCTGCCGGCGTCCTGCGGGACGGAGGTAGATATAGGAGGAGGTAAAAACCACGCTGGGAGGCTGAGAGAGAGTGGGGGGCGAGGTGGGAGCTGCTGGGGTACTCACCCTGCCCACGTTTGTGCTTCCCTTTGAACTGCTCCCTGCCTCGTTCGTCCTCCTCGTCGTCATCCCGCTCGTCAACTTTCTGCTTCTGCTTCCACTTCTCATAGCTGGGCTGGGTTAAGGGAACGTGCAGCCACTCCCCAGCACCTGCCCAGCCTCCCTCCCCGGCCCCAGCACCGGGCAGCTCCCCCACTGCAGGACGTGGTGCTGGCACCCTCAGCCTCCCGATTCCCCTTGCAGGGCACAGTGCCCACGGGCAGGATACAGGTTGTTCTTGTAGGAGCCGCTGATGTAGCGCCCGCTCTCTGTCCGCACCTTCTTCTTGTCCTCCTGGCCCGTTAGCCCCACAAACCGCTTCTTCTTACGGTCCCTGGGAAGGACAGAGGGGGAGGAAGTGGGGAAAAGTCTACCCCTAACTGCCCCTGCACAGTCTGACAGCAAGAAACAGTCTTCAGCTGGAAAAAAATACCTCCTGGGGGTACAACCCTCTCTCCTCTGGCCACCCCGACCTCCCCGCTCACCACTTCAGCAGCTGCTTGCTCCTGTTGAGGTTGTGGTTCTCATCGCCCATGAGATCCAGCACGGCTCCAGCTGCCTGCTGCTCAAAGGCGCTGCCCTCGCCGCCCACGCTCAGCCTGCGGGGAGGACAAAAGGAGCGCTGAGAGCAGCCCCTCAGCTGCAGGATGTCGCAGGAGGGCAGTGGGATTGCTCCCCGACTCACCCCCTCTCGCTCTCGAAGTCCTTGGGGCGGTAGGGAACGTAGAACTCCTCCTCCCGCTGCGCTGGCTGCTGCGGCTTCTTCCTGGCACCGTCTTCTCCACCCCGGCCCCGTTTCCGTTTGCGTCCCACCACAGCGGAGAACACGTCCTGGGAAGGGGATGGAGGGGGCTGGGGGAGCTGTGTCCCCCTGCCAGCCCAACCCAGGGGCCCAGGTTCCTGCAGGACACCATGCTGGCCCCAAAGCCGTAGCCCAGCCCTGTCCCTGCCCCTCTACCTGGAGGTTTTCCTCCTCTCCTTCCCTTTCCTCGGGCTCAGGGGGGGCCTGGCGCAGCCCCTGCCCTTGGAGAGCCGCTGCCCGCTTCTCCTGCTGCCCACGCTGGTACTTCTGGATGAGGGCATGGTCGCGGCGCCGCTTGGACCGCATGACAGCGCTGGCCATGGTGCGGGCTGTGGCGTTGATCTCAAAGATGGTCTGCATGGGGGGAAGAGAGCGAGTCCTGCAGGCTGCAGGCACAGGGACCTTCCCCTCCCATCCCGTCGGGTCTCAACTCACTGCCTTGGCCTTGTAGCTTTTAATGCTGTCCACAAACTTCAGCCTCTCCAGCTCCGTGTCTTCGAAGCAAGCACCTGGAGAATATGGGCGCGGAGGGGACACCGATCAGCCCAGCAGTGAGGGGACAGGACAGGTCCCCCTCCCTCGGCGTCCCCGCGGCGCTCACTGAAGAGCGGGTGCAAGCCCAGCTGGGACATGTCCAGGTCCTTCACCCTCTTGATGGACTCGGGCGAGGGGCCGGGCCGGGAGCGCAGGTACTGCTTCTGCGCGTTGTCGGCCACCCGGCGCAGGCTGCGCAGCTCCAGCGAGCCCTCGTGGTCCGTGAGCAGCAGGCACTCCTCGTCGTCCACCAGGCTCCGCGGGACACGGCCCAGCACCCCGTCGGCACCTGGAGCACGGGGGACACCGTGTCATTGCTCGCCCACCCTCCCTTCCCCATCTGCACCTCTGTAATAGGAGCATATCGCTTCTCTGAGAGCCCAAAAGGCTGCCACAAGACCAGACTCCAAAAATAAACCCCATGTGCGGCCAGGACGTGAGCCTGGAGGGATGTGTGGTCACCCCAATGTCTGTGATGGGTTTGCCTTACCTGCAGGCAGCTCCTGGGCACCGGCGAGGATGAGCGGGCGCCCCAGGAAGAGGTGGAGGTCGAAGACGTAGGGCATCTCGTCGGGAGCCACCAGCGAGTAGGCAGTGCCGCTCCGGCCGGCTCGTGCCACGCGACCTGGCAGGGAGAGGAGGAAAAAAGTGGGAAACCAGAGCCACAGGCAGCCCGGCATGTCCCTGACTTGTGACAAGGACCCACTGGTGGCCCAGGACCTCAGGCACATGCCATGCCCAGGCTGGGAAGGGGCTGTGGGTCACTAGGGAAGGGAGCAAAAGGGGACCCGGCCACTGCCCCAAGCCTGTCCCTAGAGGCAGGGGACCTTGAGGTGCATGTGTCACCAGAAGGAAGGCACCAGCCCTGCCCACAGTCCAGCTGGGAAAACAGGGACATCACAGCCCCCACCACGGCTACCTCCTGCCCCAGCCATATCTCTAACAAGTCAAGGGGATCAGCGCCTTCTCTGCAGGTTTCCCAGCATGGTGAGGCGCAAGGATCAGACCCTTAAAAACAGGGGACGAGGGACAGCCCGCCCTGAGGGACCCTGGGTCGCACAGGGCGCTGCCACCCACCGACACGGTGCAGGAACAGCTTGGACTTGGCGGGGAAGCTGTAGTTGATGACGTTGTCCAGCATGGGGATGTCGAGCCCGCGGGCGGCCACGTCGGTGACCAGCAGCACCGGGCACTTGCCCTGGGCGAATTTGGCGATGTTGATCTTGCGGGCAGTCTGGTCCAGCGAGCTGTAGATGTGGGTGCAGCAGATGCCCTGGGCTGTCAGCAGCTGAAGGCGGGGGAAGAGCGATCAGATCCCGCTTGGAAATGCACCCTCAGCTGAGGGACAGGGTCCCCCAGGCTCCTGAGACCCCAGGGTGCCCACCCAGACCCCAAACCCACTGCAATCTGCCCTTTTTTTTAAGGAGTTGGTGAATGCAGCATCTCCACAATCACACGTGCTGGGGATTTCTCCTTCAACCAGGAGAAACGGGCTGGGACTCCAGCAGGAACCTGCCCATGGATGTAACCCACGTGGGTCTGTGAAGGGGCCCCCCTGCAGCCCGCCCACACCCATCGTGTGCCCCCAATGCCACTTGCCTCCTTGAGATACTCCGTGTGGTGCTTGGTGGCCACGAAGACAACCGTCTGGTCCTGGGGCTTCACCACGTTTCGCAGCAGGTGGAGCAGCACGGCTGGTTTGTCGTCCCCACGGACGTGGAAGAAAGCCAGCTGCAGGGGGAGGGCAGCGCTCAGCCTTTCTGGGGCCCCACGCTCTTGGGGTCACCCCACAGCACCCTGCCAGCTCCCCACCCCGAGCGCAAAGCCTGGCTCAAGCTCACCTTGAGCTGCTCGCTGAGCTTGGACTCCACATCCAGACGGATCAGCGTGGGCTCGGTGAGACCTGCAGGACATGGGCACACAGAGGATGTGGGTGGGGTGGGGACACGCTGCTGGGACAGCCCCCAGCTCCCTCCCAGCCTGGGGCACCCGCTTGGCCCAGCCTCAGCCCAGCTTAGTTTTTCCAGTCCCAGGCCTGTGGCCAGCACAGCTGAGGGACTGGGTCACGTCCCCATCCCTGACAGCTCATAGGGCCGCTAAGCTTTGGATCCAGCCCCAAAACCCAGCCCTGCAGCTGCCATCTGCCCCACGCTTCTCACCAGCCCGGGCAAACTCGACGAGCAGCTTGGGCAGTGTGGCAGAGAAGAGGACAGTCTGGTGGCCACCTGGGAGCCGTGCCAGGATCTCCTGGAGCTGCTCTGCGAAGCCCATCTCAAAGAGCCTGCGGGGAAGGGACAAGGGACATCACAGAGCCTGCTGCACCTCTCCGTGGCCAGCCAAGGGCACCTCGTCCAAGCTCACTGACCTGTCGGCCTCGTCAAACACCACGTACTCCACGCTCTGCAGCTTCAGGTTCATCTCCACCGCCACGTGCACCAGGCGCCCCGGGGTGGCGATGATGCTGGGTGGGACAGAGATGGTTACACCGAGCTGGTTCTGGTGATGGGGCCACGCAAGGGACAACAGGGGCTCCCTGCACCACCCCAAATCCAGCCCTGGTGGCTCTCGGTGGCCATTTCCCCACCAGGTGCCCTCCCTGTGCCCACACTCACATGTCGGGGTTCTCGTGCAGCGCCGCGAACTGGTCCTCCATCCTGCGAGAAGGGGGAGGACACAGGGCAGCTCAGCTCACCACCCCGAGGTTTGGCACTTTTGGGGGTGTTTTAGGGAAGCTGGGGTGACAAGGAGAGCGGGCATACAGCTTACTTGTCTCCTCCCAGGATGAGAGCTGTCCTCAAACCAGTGAACTTGCCCAGCTGCGGGGTGAGAAAGGAACACAGGGGAGTCGTTAGCAGGTTCAGCACCCAACCAAACCCCAAGCCCACCGCGGTCCCTGTTCATCCCCATACCTCCTTGGTGAATTTCAGGGTCTGCAGGGCCAGCTCGCGCGTGGGGGAGAGGATGAGGGCACGTGCCCCGGCTGGGCTGGGTGCCTTCAGCCGCTCGAACATGGGGATGAGGAAGCAGGCCGTCTTCCCGCTGCCTGTCCGTGCCATCGCCACCACGTCACGGCCACGCAGGATCACCGGGATGGTCTGCGGGACATGGCCCTGCCCTCAGCACCCCATAGAGGTGGAGGGATCCCAAAAGTGCCCCCACACCCCCAGGGTCTCACCTTCCTCTGGATGGGCGTCGGGACCTTGTAGCCTTTCTTCATGATGCCCTTGAAGATGGGGTAGCTGAGACCTGTGGGGACATGGGGACAGGTGAGGGGACATGGGTGGTAGGGACATGGCCATAGGGTTGGGGGGTGACAGCGTTGGGGACCCCCAAAGTCAGGCACACGCACCCATGGACTGGAAGCCTCCGGATTTCTTCTTCTTGTTCTGCGCCCGCACCATGGCCTGCGTGTCCTCGGCGGTGGCATCGTCCTCGGCATCGGCGCTGGGGAAGGCGGGCAGCGGGGCCGCGGGGACCTGGGGACGGGCGGCGAGAGGGGACGGTGACACTGGGGACAGCGGGACACGGGGACTGGGGACGCTGGGACACGGGGACTGGGGACACTGGGACATGGGGACTGGAGACACTGGGACACGGGGACTGGGGACACTGGGACATGGGGACACTGGGACACGGGGACAGTGGCACGTGGAATCACCGGGACATGAGGACAGGGAGTACCAGTGCCACGTGGGGACTGGTTAAACTGGGAGCACTGGGACGGACAGACTGGGAGCACTGGGACGGGCTCTGCGGACCCCGGTGCCAGCAGCAGCCCAGCCCCGCGTGTCCCGGGGCGGCGGCCACACGCGGAGCGCCGGGACACGCCGCCACCCCCGGTCCCCCCCGATCTCCCCCGGTGCCCCCAAGCCCCCCATGCCCCGGGTACCCCCCGGTCCCCCCCGGTACCTGGGGTCGCCGCTCCCCGGCCCCTCCAGGGCCCCGCTGGCGGCGGCTGCGAGGCGGCGGCGCCATCCCGGCCGTGGAGCACGGAAGCGGGGGCGGCCCCGGGCGGAAAGGGAGGGCGCTGCCCGGCACAGGGACCGACCTCGGGGAGCCGGGCCCGACCCCGGTACCACCGGGGCGAGGGTGGTTGGGGACCCCCGGGGATCCCCCCCGAGGTGCGGGCTCCTCGCAGCCGACCCCCCCCCCCCGGCCGCCCGCCTGAACGCCCCTTTCCCTCTTTTGATCCTCCGCTCCGCCTTTTCTTGCCCCCTTTGCTTCCCCCTCTCCTCCTTTGTAGCCCCCTTGCCCCCTTTTTCTCCCCCTATCCCCCCTCGTTTCCCCCTTTCCCCTCTTGTTACCCTCTCCCCCTATATTATCCCCTCTCCCCCCTTGTTACCCCCTTTCCCCCTGTATTTCCCCCCTTGTTACTCCTTCTCCCCCTATTACTCCCTCTCTATATTATCCACTCTCCCCCTATATTACCCTCTTTCGTTATCCCCTCTCCCCCATATTACCCCCTTTACCCCTTCCTTTCCCCTTCTTGTTACCCCCTCTTCCCTATATTACCCCCTTCCCCTTTCTTTCCCCCTCTTGTTACCTCTTCTCTCCCTATATTACCTCTTCTTCCCCTACATTACCCCTTCTCCCCCTTTCTTGCCCCTTCTTGTTACCTCTTCTCTCCCATATTACCCCTCTCCCCCTTTCTTTCCTCCTTTTGTTACCCTGTCTCCCCATTTGTTACCCCTTCTTGTTACCCTCTCTCTCCCATGTTACCCCCTCTCCCCCTTTCTTTTTGCCCCTTTTTGCCCCCTCTCCCCCTATATTATTTCCTCTCCCCCTATATTATTCCTATACAGGGTGGCTACTGCCAGGAGCTGCCGAGGTCGGGCTATGTGGGGAATCTGCTAGCTCCCTCCCACGTGAGGGAAACCTTTCAAATCCACCTGAGGACAAACTGAGCGAGGTTAAGGGCATCATTCTGCCCCCAGGAATGGTTTTATTGAAATATTCGTCTTTATTTATATTTATTCTGCTTCTTGAGCATCAGAACCGGGCCCTGACGCACACAAGTACACAAAAGGCACCGAAGCTGGAAAGCCCAGCCAGGAATCTGCGCTCCTGGGCCTGTCCCGTTGGCCAGAGACGAGCTTTGGGCAGGCAGCAGAGCTCAGCCCCGAATGGCCACGTCCTCTGCCCCAGCAAGCGCTGCCTCAGCCGCTGCTTGAGCCCCTGGGCAGGCAGCAGCCCTGCTGGGAGGAACACGAATCCGAGCCTGTTTTATTGGGGTCTCAGCACAGCGATGGGGGCTGCCATGTCTGCAGGTCTTCAAGGGGGCCGAGAGAGAAACAGAAACGCCAAGTGGCCGCTAGATGGAGGCAGCAGGGTTAGGGACCGAGCGGCAGCCCCGCTCCAGCAGCAGGGCCGGGGGCCGTGCAGCACAGCGGCAGCGGGGGGGGGGGAGCGGCCCCAAAACCAGGCAGCTCCCACACACACAGTGCAGGGGAGTTATGGGGCTGGGGGCGGCAGCAGGGCGGGATTTAGCACGGGTGGCGGGGATTTGTCTGCTTTTTAGCACTTTAAAAGACATTTAGATGTAGAGCTCAGCGATGTGCTTTAGTGCAGGACTGCTCGGTGTGAGGGCGGGGCGGGGCGGCACCGGGGGGCTCCCTGAGGCCCCAATGGGGCCTGGGCTGAGGCCTGGGCCTGTCCCTAGGCCTGTCCCCGTTGCCCCGTTGCTAGGCAACCGCCGCGCTCACCCCTGACCCCGCGCAGCCGCCTCAGGCAGCCAATAGGAGCCCGCGCTGCTCCCCCCCCCCCCCGCCCTTTCCTTCCCCTCCGTAGGCGTGCGGCTTGCCCCGTGATGCCGTTCCGCCTCCGCGCCCGCCACGAGCCAATCAACGCCCTCCGCTCTCCCGATGGGCAGCGCCGCCGCCCAATGAGGAAGCGGAGCGGCGGAGGGAGGCGGGAACAAGCCGCAGCGGCAGGGAGGCGGGCGGGAGGTGGGGCGGGGCGAAGCGAGCTCCGAGCGCTGATTGGCGGGCTGCGGGGAGGCGCCCCGCGGCTGGGCCAATGAGGAGCGGGAGGGGCGGGGCGCGGCGGTGCGAGGGCGCTGAGGTGCGGCGGGTTCGGCTCGGTTCGGCTGCGTTCGGCTCCACTCGGCTCCGTCCGGCCGCGTTCGGCTCCGCTCGGCTCGGTTCGGCTCCGTCCGGCCCCGGGGGCGCTGGGCGGGAGGGAGGGCGGCGGGGGCCGGGGGGGGGGGGAGCGCTGTGAGGGGCTCGGCCGTGAGGCGCCTCCGCCTGCCCCTCAGGGGGGGATTTTACCCCTCCAGGAGGGATTTTACCCCCTGCAAGAGGATTTTTGCCCCCTGTAGAGGAAATTCTGCCCCTCCAGAGGGGGTTTTGCGTCATTCGGGAGGATTTTTGCCCCTTTCAGGAGGGGTTCTGCTTCTCCCCGGGGGCATTTCCCCCTCTGAGGAGAATTTTGCCTCCCCCAGGAGGGATTTTGCCCCCTCCAGAGGGGATTTTTCACTATTTAGAAGGGGTTTTGCCCCCTCCAGGAGCAGTTTGCCCTTTCCAGAGGGGATTTTTCACCTTTCCGAAGCGAGTTTGCCCCCTCCAGGGGACGTTTTGCCCCTTCCAGGGGGAATATTTCCCCCTCCAGGAGGAATTTTGCCCCCTCCAGAAGGAACATTCCCCCCTCCGGGAGTCTTGCCTCCTTGAGAACTGACTCTGCATCCTTCAGGAGGAATTTTACCCCCTCCAAGGGGAATTCTTCACCATTCAGGAGAGATTTTGCCTCCTCCAAGGGGAGTCTTCCCCCCTCCAGAAGGAATTTTTCACTGTTCAGAAGGGAATTTTGCCCCTTCCAGAGGGATTTTTGCCCCCTCTGGGGGCTTTTTGCCCCTCCAGCGGGGGCGTCGAGGCCGAGCCATGTGCTCTGGGGGCTCCTAGCACCATGCCAGCCCCCCGCAGCCTCCCCCTGTTCCCTGGGGCCATCCCGCGAGCCCCAGGCCCCGTGGGGTCGATGTACCCCCCCTGGGTGATTTTTGGGACCCGTAACACCCCTGAGCCGAGCGCTTTGCACCGATACTCGTAGGCGAGCGGTGCGAAGGGATGGGCGAGCCTCTCTCCGTGTCCACACACCCGCAGGACGCTCCCGATGGAAGGCTTTGCGGGGCGAGCTGCTGACCCAGCCCTTTTACACCAAGCCCTGCAGCCGGCGTTGTCGGGACCCGTCGGGGGAGGACTTCTGGCAGCAGGAGCCTCGCGGGGGCCAGCATGGCCGTGAGCATGGACGATGACGTGCCCCTCATCCTCACCCTGGACGACAGCGGGAGCAACGCCTCGGCCCCGCTGGACGAGCTGGAGCGGGAGGAGCTGCCCAATGAAAGTAAGGACCCCGCAGGTCTTTCTGCCCTCAAAACATGGCCTCGCTTTGCTTTCCTTTGCAGCGCTGCTCTGCCCCGTGCCTGCCAGATCCTGGAGCTCCTGGAGCTGTCCCTCGACGTCCTGGCGGTTGCCTGAGGAGACCAGAGCGGGGTGGTGGTTGTGGTGCTTGCTGGTAGCCCCCAGGTGGGGTGGAGCACGCCAGAGGCACTGCTTCAGGCCTCCTCTAACTCTTCTCTCTGATTTCTCCATAACCTGTGGCATCGCTGTCCTTAGGCTCAGTTCTCCCTTCCTGTGCGTTGCCCCAGGGCTTCTCCTTTCCTTGGCCCCGCTGTGCTGGCTTTCACAACTGTTGCTTTGCCTATTTCTAGCCCACAGTCTGATTTTTTGCATTAACCAAAGGTATATGTGCTAATAAACCCCTTTAAAATCCTTGTTGTAATCTTACCAAGGAATCAGGAGCTCTTCAGGCAGTGTATCTGTGCTCCTGTTAACCCCAGGCACTCGGTGGGACGGAGCCATCCTGTGAGCCTGGGGAGATGGCGAACCTCTCAGCAGCACAGCTTGGCCTGTGCTGAAGCATGCAGGGAGGTTTTGTTGTTGTTACACCTCACCAAATGTGTTTCAGCAGTTTTGCTTGATGCATCTCTCTGACTTCTCTCTGACATTGCAGGTGTGTGCACCTGCACCCTTCTGGTCATCCTGTTCAAGCTCTGCTTCCACGAGCCTAAAATTCCCGACATATTAATTAATAAGTTCCTGGCCCCTCTTTGCTGCATTATACCTCTGGCCCATGCCTCCTCTGTGATTCTGTCACTTGGTATCTCTCCTGAAATCATACAGGTTCCCCTAATTTTCCTCTCCTCTGACTTTTTGAGCTGGTGGCTTGTTTCTGGCAGTCACAACTTCTCCTCTCCTCCCCTGCCACGCAAATCCCTGGCGAAATTGCCCAGATGACTTTCCCTGAGCTCTGCTGCCTTGCTGCTCTATTGCATCTGTTTTTCTTAACGTTTAGCTCTTGATCTGTAACTAAAGTAGATAGAAAGACTGCTTCCTCTGTCCTGTTCGAGGCTTTCTCGTGACTAATTTTAATCGCTCCTCCGTTGCCTTTTGGTCCACCCACCTCCTGTCCCTGTAAAGAAGCATGTGGGGGTTATCATCCGGTTAAAGCCAACACGACTGTGGAATATTTTCATTTATGAGTGCATTCATTCTCAAACCCGTGCTGAAACACGGTCTGCATCCCTTGAAATGCAGGGAGGTTGCGGAGGGACTGATTTTGTGCTTTTTAGAAGATTGTCACGTAGTTCTTGAGAAATAATTTGCTGCAGTTCTCTCGGTATTAAGGAGCCGTTACTCTGCTATGTTTTAATCCCTGTTAGAGTTGAATTTGCTGGGGAAAATGTAAAGCCTGTTCCGTGCAAGCGACGCTGAATCACGGGGAGCCCTCTGAAGCCAGTGGTACTGCGAGAGGGGGTGAGAGATGAAAACAGGCAGGGCAGCGCGAGCAGCGTGAAAGGCACGTTTATCACCGGGAAGCTTAAATTAGGGAGGGAGCAGACTTATGCCATCACTGGCAAAATTAAGCTTGTTTGCAAAACGGGACCTGTGCTCCAGCTCTGTTCCTTGCCTGCAAAGATAATCTGCCATGAAATGCAGAGAAGTGACGTTAAAAAAAGTGTACAATTTCACATTTTTATTCAAAGGCCTGTCTTTTGCCAGGGAGAAGTGTGTGAGAAGCCTTCTTTTCAGGAGAGGGAGGGCCTGGTAGGGTGATGAGGGCATGGCAACGGGGAAGGTCAGAGGGCTGTGTGCTTCTTGTTTTGTCTCCCTTAATCCTGAGCTCTAGCAACAGGTTATTGGAGCAGAATTTGGAGGAGCGGCGTGCCTGTGCCTGGCCATAGGCTCCTGCTCCTGGGGACTCGGCAGGCTGAACGCCGTGCATTTATTCAGGTTTGTCCCCAGGTGCCAGCTGTCGAAACGCCCTTAGTGCCACCTGGGAAGCAGATGATAGGTAAGACAAAGTGGGTGTAGCCACCCTTGGGCTAAATGACGTGTCAGGGGTTGATAATCAAGTGGCAGTGCTGTTCTGTGCTACTGTCACTCACCTCTCTGAATTTTAACCCATGTTCCAGGCTGTCTCCACCATCTCTTAGTAAGTGCCCTGTGTAGTTCCAGTGTATTGGCTCTCACCACCGTGTTTGTTATTTTAAGGAACTCCTTGTGCCTTTTCTTTCTCCTTTTTCCTTTTTTTTTTTTTTTTTTTTTTTAACTTGATCCATGACATGGGTTTTGCAACCGGTCCTTGGATGATTGAATTTGTAGTTGGGGACTCTTGGTGTTGGTTGTCTGGAAATGCAGGCAGGTTGGAGTAAGAAGTGCCCAGGCTGGTGAAAACAAGCCTGTTGCCAATGTAAAAAGAACAGATTGAAGTGCAAGAGTGTGTTTAGAATCTCGCAGAAGAATTTTCTTTTGGGTAGGTGATTGCTTTGGGATTAGAGTAAAAGGAGCTAAATGAGAAAACGGTGTGGAAAATGACGTTCTTAAAGAAAATGTCCAGCTGCAAAAATTAATCTCCCTAATCATGCACCTCTTAAGCCCTTAATGGAAGCAAATACTGGCATGGGGAGGAATATTAAAGCTCTGCCTTCCTTGTCCTGCTCTGGGATGCACGTCTCTTCAGCCGCCCCGAAAGGTCAGAATCCTACAGAGCAGGCTGGAATTCAGCTCATGTCTGGAAAAGCCTGGTCCCTGTGGTGCAGGCGGCTCTCTGAATGCAGTGTGTGAGGGACTGTGGTGCTGGGTCGTTCTTCTACGAGCTCCAGCAGCCGGAGGAGACGGAGAGGAGCGCTTTCATCACTGGAACCCATGGCTTGTGCTAATTAACACAGCGCTGCCCTCCCCTGCCACGTCTTATCGGGGAATCTGGACGCGCTCTCGTTAAGCTTCCCGACGCTTATCCGAGGCGGGTGACTAATTCTGGATCTTACAGCAGGCAGAACCGGGGCTGCAGTCGTTGCGTGACCTTGCCCAAAGTCGTGCGCTGAGAAGGGCGAGAGGCAGCCCGGGCTGAGCGATCCCTGGCCTCGCCGAGCTCCTAGCACACGTTCCAACGGGGATCTCAAAATACCCCCACGAGCGAGGCGTGTTTTCCTGCACAATGACAGCCTTGAAGCTCTAGGACAGTGCCTCTCCTCGAGCTGATGGGAATTATCAGCAATAAATGAGAGCACGTTGATTTACCCGGTATTAGATCAGATAGAAGATCCCCCTCTGCCCCCTGCGTGGAAATTGCTGTAGCCTCAAGTGGAGTTTCAGTGCGCTCCGAGCAGAAAGTACAGCTCTGAGCGTTGTGCGGGGAACAATGTGGTATTGTCTGTCTGTTTCTCCCGCACAATGCATTGTGGCAAGTGGAAGAAGTCGTCTTTAAACTCTGGGTTCTTACAAGAAAGCAACTGCATCTGCTATTGAGGTAAAAAAAGAATCAGTGTGTGCGCCTGGGGAGATGCAGGGGGGGGTGGCTGCGACAGCCAGGGGCGATGTTTTCTGGAAGGGTTGATGGAAACCAGGAAGGGCCTTGGCCCTGCTCCTGGATGGAGCGAGGGAAGAGGCTTTTGGCAACGTTCTTCTTGTAATCAGCTGATGGGAGCCCTTGTGGTGTTGTGGAACACGGGGGCTGTGCCATCAGTTGGGTGTCTCATCTTTCTTTTCAATATCCCACTTATTGATCCGCAGGGAGGCACAGCCCTGCAGGAGTGGTGCAGGATGGACAGCAAGCCTTCTTTTGAGACCCGTGAGCAGCCTGGATTTTGATTTTTCCAGTAATCGATGCAACCTGAAGTGATCCAGTTCTGTGCTGGGTCTGGTTCCAGAACGTGTCTGTAGCAGCAGGGAGAGGAAACCAAGTCCTGTCCCCGTAGCCACAGCTTCAGCCCTGCTCAGTGAGTCCTCAAACACCCCCATTGCCTTCCTCCTCCCAGTGCTTTAGGTGCAGCGAGAGGAGGGGAGAGATTTCAGGTGTAAACCACCTGCACGTTGCCTGATGGGCTGAGGGAACGGGCAGAGAACAAACCCTTGGCTCTGGGGGCAGTGTGGTGACCGCACAGACCCTCAGCAGCTCTCCTGCTCGAGGAAGCACTGTAATTGTGCAAACCTTCTGACTCTGCCCCCTTTTGAAGTGTTGTACTTGTCAGATACCCGGTGGATTTAATAAATCCTCTGGGATCTGTGATCTCTGTGCAGGAAAGTGAGTGCGCAGCAGCAGGTTGTGTGGGCTGGAGCACTGATAATGCTGGGGGAACGCCGCAGCTAAGTGGTGTGGGGAAAGAGGGGACGACAAAACAAACCAATGCCTGCGGTGGACATGGCAAATCCCGAGATCTTTGACAGCCAGGCTCTCTTCCTCTCATCGTGGCTCCTGCTTCTACTGATTGGCCTTTAATTAGTTCCAGCAGCAGCACTTGAGCTGCTGTGTTAGAGGTGAAGCGTGGCCAGGGCGCAGGACTGGGAACTCATCTTCAGCAGGGACCTGCTTCTGCTGCTCAATCTGCTCCTAGGGTAGGTCAGGTAACGTTGCCGTGGGCAATGCATCTCGACTGGGAAGTGCAGGTTATGTCTTTTGTGGAAACTTACAGGTAGGCTGCATGGTAACAGCTCCTGATTTACATTTCTGTGCGTGCTTTGCTTTTCATAGCGTGTTACCTGCTTAAAACGTACGTACAGGGGAATTATTTCCTTCTGAAGCACAAGTTCAGTGCTGAGTTGTTGTTTATGCCCCTGAAAGTCTCTGCTCCAACCCACCAGCCTTGCATTTTTGCAACTTCTGCCAGTGCTCCTCTAATCCTTTCCTGGCCTAGATGACTTGTAATGAATGTTTTAAGCAAGCAAAGCGAAGCCAAACTGCCTCTGAGATGAGTGAGGGGTGAAAATATTGGAAAGAGAAATGAGCACCCGAAACATAAGGAGATTATTGTTTTCTCCTTCGGTACAATCCATTTCCCTGGGTGATGAGCTCTGTGAACTCAGAGCAAGGAGGCAAGCTTTTAAGAGACGCTGCGCATCTTGCGAGATGGTGCTGGGAGCAGTGGGAAATGTGTTTCTGCTGGGAAGTTCCCCACGCATCATCCCCTGGAATCTCATTTACAGCCACAATTTGGGATCTAAGGCAGGATGCCTCGGCTCTGCTTAAAATATTGCAGCGAGAGGGAAGAGCTGAGATCTCTGATGGAAGAGAAACAGCGCTCGGCGTTGTCCGGGCCTCACAAAAGAGTTTTTATCAAGAGATTCTCAACGCGACTCTGGGAGTGTGGTACCTCCAGAAGAGAAGCCACGAGCGGAGGAGAGTACCAGGAGGGATTGTGAGCCGCAGTTAGCGCGTGTATTTGTATTTTTGTTTTTTTTTTGAGCCTGCCTTGTTTTCTTAGCCCTGCAGGAGATCAGTTTGCACAATGCACACATTGTGTACTTCACAGTAGGATGCTTTGTCAAACAGAATCCCTGCACTGTTGACTCTTTCTCGCAGTAAAAAAAAAAAAAAAAAAAAAAAAACACACACAAAAAAACTCAGAGTGATTTCGTCCTGAATGCCCCGTGCTGTTGGAATCTGAGGTACAGAAGACTTGGGTCAGCGTTCAGTAATCCCAGAGTCAGGCAGTTCCTTCTCCTTTGTCACCTCCCAGAGCACGAGCGAGGCATCTCCTCCTTCCTGCAGGTTTGCTGTCATGTAGGGAGGGTGCTGCAGAGCGGGGCGAGGCGCCTGGAAGCTTTTTCACTCTCCTTTTGTGCAGACCGAGCTGGTGACCTTGAGGCTTAGAGGGAGGTAGCCCTTTGTGAGCATCCTCCCTACCTGCAGCTCTCTTTTTTTGGGGGGGAGAGCAGAAGAGCAGCCCAGGCCGATCCCTTTAGGTGGGAGACACGTGCTGCAGCATCGCAGGGCTCCGCGCCTCGAGCAGGTGGTCCCGGGGCTATAAAAGCTGTTCAGGAGCCTGGGAGCTCGCAGGCTGCAAAAAAAAATCGAGCCCTTTCCAGCTCGAGCCGGTCACTCCTCAGCTGACTTGGGAACATTTGGCTCAGGAAGCGGAACAACAGTTGGAAGCAAGCAGCGATTAGTTTTTTCATGGCTTCCCAGGGAATGCATCGGTTTGTTCATGTTTTTTTTTTTTTTTTGTGTTGTTTTTATTTTTTTCTCTCCCCCTCATTTTTTTTTGCGATTCCTGTGGATTTTTAAGGCGCTGTAGATGCAGGATGTTGGGTTCAGCCAAGCTCGCTCACTGGCAGATTGAAATGAGCAGAGGCTGAGCACGCTGAGTTCGCTCATCATAACCGATGTGATGCTGCTCAGAACTTCCTTTGCCCTTGGTATCTTCGCCGAGGAATCCTGCCTGCTGCCGTCAGCCCCCCTGCGTTGAAATCCCATTTTACCCATTTGAATGCTGTAAGAAGTGCTGTATAAACTAAACAGGAGCATCTGTGAAGTGGTTAGAGTTGTTGTTGATTGCCTCTTCCTTATTGCCTTCGGGGGATTTAAGCTCGAATTTGCTGGAAGTAGAATTGATGAGGCAGAACGCTCCATTTCTGATCCTGAAGCTGGGAAAAGTGCGCTGAATTTGATGGGTCTTTCTCGTCTCCAGCGTCCCTGGCTTCTGATCTGGACCTCGCAGGGCTCTCCCCGTGTCTTTGGCGTAATTGCTTTCTGCGTGTCGGGGTCCTGCCTGCCTCCTACGTGGCTGCTTTCTTTTCGGGGAGCTGCCGGAGCAGCTTTAGGACTGCAGCCATCTGCTTCTGGCGAGCGCTTCGGCAGGAAGCTCGGGCACCTGTGCTGCTGCTGCTGGCCTCAGCCGGGAGAGAGGCAGGCAGAAAAGGGGTGTGGGGGTTTGTGGTGGTCTGCTGCAGCACTGCAGCAACAATGAAGGATCCCGAGGACATCGAGGGGAGGCTGCTGTGCTTTGAACCGTAGCGTGGGGGTTTGGAGCTCGTACCCCGCGCTGGTTTTCATTTCATCATGATGTGGCCATGCCTGCTTGGAACAAAAAGATTTTCCTTTCATGCTTACATAGGGGACTGAAATTTAGGATGCATCCCCCTGCGCTGCCATGTTAAACCTTCTGATATGACAGGGCTGGACACACGAGCTGCTTACATCCGTGTGTAGCAGATATTGTCACCTGGGAACACCTCACGCATCCTTTATTCCAACAGTAGCCGTATTTTTTGGAACACTTCCACCATCCTCAGCAGGTTTCATACAGAAGCAAGGTAGCCCACTGAAGGATTTCACCAGCATACACAAATACATTCCAGCTCTTGGCTGACTAAACGGAGAGATGTAGGGCCAAGTGAGCAATCCTGCACTGAAAATCCCGGGGTCAAACCTTACTGGTGAGTTGTCTGTGCCAGTAACAGTAGGATCAGGTGCAGGTGGAGGAGGAAGGGGATGTAGGACGGGAGTCACAGCCTCTTTGCTGCCTGTCCCCTTTTCCTGTGGCACAGCCACCCTGCATGGAGGGATCAGCGCCTGCTCGGAGGCACAAGGGCTGTGGATAACCTCAACGTGGTGGTCCTGCAGCCTGGCTGTGCCCAGCTGGTTATGCAGCTAGCTTGCTGGCCACGAGTCCCTGCAGAAATAGGAAAGTGCTGCTCTTTGTTGCACAGCTCTGCTTCTCCTGGGCTGCTGGAGGTGCATCAAGTGACCGCGTGGGTCCTGCAGGGCGAAGTAAATGCACGCAGGCATCTCACTGCAGAGCCAGCGGGGTGAGAAAAGGGGAAAGGAGCCCCCAGGGCTGGTGGCAGGGCCTCATCTCTGCTGGCTGCCAAGGGGGAGGCCTCAGAGCACTGGGCTGGTTCAGAATCACGGAGCTGATTCCTAGGTGGGGCATTTAAAAATCAGCAGATGTCTTTTTGTTGTTTTTTTCATTTTTTTTTTTTCCTTGAGGCTACAGGTGTAGCAGTCTGCATATTGCTGGGACAGGGACTTTGTTGCAGCCCCAAAAGGTGACCAGCAGGATGCTGACTTTAGGCCGGTCAGCCACAGGTTTCCAGGCAAAATAAAGTGCCGCCAGTAGCAGCTCTCCTGAGATCTGTAATGTAAGGGCAGGTTTTGTAACGTCAGTCCGTGTGGCTTACAGACAAGAGCACCCCACAAACCCAAGGCCGTGCGTTTATGCATTTTGTGAGGTTGCCAGGTAGGCTGACAGCGTTCTGAGATGTGTCCTGGCAGCGATGTGGTGTTCGGGTAGAGGATGTGAACAACACAAATTGAGGCTGTGCAGCTCCCTGCTCTGTGAGCTGCCTGAGGGGCAGCCCTCGTGTGTGTTCCTTCAAACAAGAGTAAGAGCGGGGTCAGGAGGTGATGTTTGCATCCGTGCTGGCTAGAATAATCAACACATCCACGTGTGGTGGGCTTCCAGTGCTCTTCCTTCCTCCCCAGCTATTACACATGCCCTATCCAGTGCCTGCCAGCCGCGCCTTCCATAAAATATGCTGGAATCTTCTCTTTTTTAACCTTTCCTTTTAAGACAGCACTAGGGCTGGGGCTTCCCCCGTTCCTTCACTGCATCTTCCTCTGCTGGCAGCTGCCGTTCCCTGGCTGAGACACCCAGAGAGACAACAGCAGAGGTGTGGCAGTGTTGTATTTCAGAAGAAGTGCTGCAGAGCCTGATGCTAACACAACACAGCCACGCACCTCTCGCTGCTGCTCCGTACAGACAGCTCCCTCTGATCCCAGCCCACAGTGGTAAGGTGTCAGAGTTTTGCCATGAAATCTTATTTTTACTCATTTTCTTGCTACCCCTCTCTCCTCGGGGTGGAAAGGTCAGGTAATTAGGTACCTCGTTAACAGTTTTGGCTGACTCCATCCTAGCTCTGCTCCAGTGCTGTGGTAGGGCTGCGAGGACCAGCAGAGGTGGTGGATCAGCAGCAGCCCTGGTGGCTCTCTGCCTAGGTAATCGCTGTGGTTTCAGTACCTGGCTCATCCTGGGTGCTCATCCTCCTGTAACAGAGCTGCTCGGAGTTTAACGAGGCTTCGCTCTACATCATGGTGCTGTAGGTGGGTGCATTTATGTTATTGTGAGTCGCCGTTGTGCAGAGGCTGGCTGATTTTGGAGGAAACACCAAAAGCTGCTGCAACAGGAACAAGCTGTGGCCATGGAGGTTGGTTGCTCGGAGTCGTGCTGGGCTCTTGTAAGCGAGGAGCTTCCTCTCTGCTTCCCACCGCGAACGTCGTGGCTGCCCCAGAGAGCCACTGGTGGAACAAACTGGAAGCTGGACCTGGCAGAGTGCTGCTCTTCTTCAACAGGCCAGGTTGCAGCTTCATCAAACATCTTCCCAAACTGCATGGGGAAAATGCAGAGGCTCCGCTTTGGAGAATTGAAAGGAGGAACGCGCCCTGGAAACGCTGACGTGTTGGTGCTGGTGCTGGAGCAGATCTCTGGCATGTTGAAGCCATGAGGCACGCGTTTCCCTTTCTGGAACAAAAAGAGGAAATTCCTTCATGTAACAGGATGTGTTAAAGAAATGCTCTATCTGAGGGATTCCGATGTCTCTTTCCCTTTCTGTCACTTCCCTAAAAGCTATGGATCGTAACCGTGTGCCTACGCTCCGTGTCTGGCCTTTCTCGTGAGTCATAGGCAGAGCTTGGCTCTTCTTTTGGTGGCGTCAGCAAAACCCGTGGTGTTCCCAGTTGTTTTTCCATTCGAAGCGAGGTGTTTCAGTGCTCAGATGTTTGATTCCAGTTGCAGAACTGTCTCTCTGTACCTGTAGAGCCCTCATCACTGTGGTACAACGGGACCGACAGGATGACAGCGTGTGAGCTGCCAGCCCTAACCCTGACAGGACGGATACCACGAGGCCGTAGGTGATCCTTCTGTTGTGGCTCTCACTTCTCCTTTTTGTGGTAGGGAGGTTCAGTTGTTAAGATCACACATACAGGATATGAAACCGGCAGCAATGGGGCTGAACGCAGAAGCGAGGTTCTTAATTCTTACCTACATCTTCCTTGTGCAACCTGTCCTTTCACGTGAGTTTTGCTCACGTAAAATGCTTCGGACCTGCATTAAAAGAAGCAGGAGCCCCTTTGTATTACGTTCTCAGATCGTGCCAGTGCCTGGCTCTGCTCTCTCCTTGTAGCCCATGGACGTTCTCGCGAAGCCCGTGAATTATTCTCATCCCTGGTTTCTCTGAAGCCTCCCACTGTTTTATCTCTTGTGTTTTGTGCTCTTCCTTACGCCTGTCTCTTTGTCCCCAGCAGGGTGGTGCAGGAAGCGAATGCCGGTGTGAATCATCGCGTCGCGTAGCGAGCGGCAGAGCAAGCAGCTAGCTAAATTCGGGCTCTGACCCGCTTGGAGCAAGAGCTGACTGGAGGCCCTGCTTCTGCTGAGACAAAACAATTCCCGACAATGCTTTAGCTCTTCAGGCATTGTGCGTAGCTCCTGCCTCGGTGTTTTTAAGTGTGCGCGGTGCAGACGTTAGCAAGGATGCGGCAGTCCCCTAAACAATGCAGGGTTTAAGTTGTATTCAGCGTAAGGAGATAGGCAGCACAATTGATAAGAGGCAGGAACGGAGAAAAAGTGGCTTACCATGCTGGGGGACATCTGCTCAGCCTGCCTGCGGATTCAGCTCCCCGTAGCGTGGTGGATGGCAGCGGGGAGCGAGCTCGTCTGCGTGCCGCAGGAACTAACGGGAGTTGCAAAGAAAAAAGTGAAGACGGGAGGCTCGAATCCTCTCGTGCCGCAAAGAGGAAGTGGCAACATCCATCTTTGGGAAAAACCTGCTTGGGCTAAGTGGGAAACCGACGTGGCTTTGTTTGTTGGGGTTCACAGCTGGTGGAGGCTGTGAGAATATGGCAAGACGAAGAGCCCTGATGCCGTGGCATCATCCCCATCCCTTGGCATCATCCCTGTCCCGTGGCATCATCCCCATCCCATCCCCTGGATGGGTGCTCGGTTATTCTGGCCCTCGAGGCTGGCTCCTGCATCGCTTCCCTTGGCAGTGGCACACGGAGGGTGCTGAGCTCGCTGCCTGCCTCTCACCTCCGAGCCGCATGGCTCTGTGCCAAACCAGCTGTGCTTTCCAGGCGGCTTCCAGCTTTTCTTTTTTTCCTCCCGGGTAGGTGAGCCTGGCCTTGAAGAGACAAATGCGTGCGTGCTCACGCCTCGGCACTCTAGAATAAAAGGAGCAGTTTCTTATCAGTGGCACCGGAGGGGAGCAGAGCGATAAATGCACCGGGGGTGAAGCTCCGTGGCACGTCAACGTGTGGAGAGGGAAACGCCGACGTTGGTGCCAATGCGATGCCAACGTGCTCAGTGCCTCTGCAGGACCTGGCTGCTGTCTGGCCACAGCTGCTGGGGGGATTTGTCTGGCCTGCGTGCTGTTAAAATCTTGGCTCTGGGGCTGCAGGTACCTCTGCAGGGAAGGGGAGCCCCCTCCTTTCTTTCCACGCTTTTTCACAGCTGCGCCTTCCGCAGTGGCACCCCCTGCACGGCTCGGCTGCTGGGGGCTTCCTAGGAGAGCACTTCTGGGAGCCTTCAGAGGCAACAAATGCCGCCCTCCATCCTCCGTGGGCATGTGCCCCATGCTGCTGGGTGCCTGCTGACACTTCTCTGCAGCTGAAAGCCTGCAGCCAGCTGAGTTTGGGTACCTGGACACGAATGCAGTTGAGGTGGGTGCTCAGGCACTGCTGGAGCTGCACCCAGCCCTGACAGGGAGATGCTGCTCCCCTGAGACAAGGAGTCACAGAGGCCGTGCCTCTTTCCAAGGAAGGAATAACCACAAGGCTTGCTTCTTCCTGGAGATGGTGAATGCAGAACAGCAGTGCTCACAAACGTGGTTGCAAGAAGGAAACAAAAGGCCAAGCTGGTGCCAGATTATCCTTAATTAAGAAGGAATGACCTCGTAAGGCGGCGTGAGTGAAGTTGTGTCCTGGCTCCCATGTCCCGTGTGCTCTGCCTGCCTTTCTGTGCCTCGGAGGGAGATATTACTCGTGTCTGCAGCCCCTAGTGCCAGCACCGTTGCTTTTGCTGGCTGACACGGGGCATGCACGTGGTGTGTGAGCTGTACGAGCGGCCTCCTGAGCTGGGAGAGCATTTCTCTTCAGCTCTGTCCCTTGGACTGCCTTCCCTGCAGCCTTTTTTTTTGTCCTGCCATTGCAGGTAGGCCTCCGTAGCCTTCTAGGAGAGCCCCCTCCTTCATCTGCTACAGGCACGTGGCTGTGGGGTCTAATTAGCAACATCTAAGCCTGTTTCAGGTGATGCCATAAGAAGTCTGTGCTTGCTAGAAAGCAGAACAGCTGCAGCACAGGGTGGTGAGAGCCAGCCTGGGGGAGCTCCGAGGCACCCGTGGCGTTGGTTTGGAACTCCCTGAGCTCCTAGCAGGCTTCCAGGTAGATTTTCAAATTATTAAACCCAGGTAACAAAGATCAAACGATGAATATCCAAACAGACTGGTGTTTCTCCTGGGTTCCTTGCTCCCCTCCCTCCCTCGCAGCCCTCAGAGTTTTTCCTTCCCCGAAGCAGGGAATTTGTTTTGCGAAGGGAGAGGTTTGGGCTCTGGAGAGTTTATGCTCCTTCTCTTTCTTCCTTTTTGTTTTTTATTGTAATGATGACATATGGAAACTATTTACACAGGAGCATGCTCTGCTGCACTGAATGGAAACGTTGGAGTCCCGGCAGTATCGTTCCGGATGCCTTGTGTAAGCAGCCAGCTGGTTTTGCTTTTTTCTCTTTTTATTTTCTCCTTTTTTTTTTTCCCCCTCCCTTCTTCCCTTCTCGGGGAACGTCTGGGATAAGTTACACAAGTGTGGAAGGAAGCGTTGCCATCTGCGAGCAGCCCCGGCCGCTTGCTCCGTCACGCCCCTTGTACCGTGAACTTGGCAAATGTTTTGTTTTCTTCTTTTTTTTTTTTTTTGCTGAGGGAGGTGGGGGGAGATGTGCTGAGCAGTCACAACGAGACTCTGGACTCCTTTCCCTTCAGTTCCTCGTGTTCCCTGGGGAGCAAACCCTGCTCCACGCCAGGACAGGAGAGCGTGGCGCACCGAGCCTTGCTCTCTGATTGCACTCATTCTCCAAACCAACTTTGCCCGGCAGCAAAACCTCCCAGCAGCTCTCTCCAAGAACCATCCCGCCTGCAGGACGGCGAGAGGGAAGCTTTTCAGCCCAGCCCCGAGCCCCCTTCCTCAGCGGGAAGGGGAAGATGCCTGCGGCTCCGCAGAGCTCGGAGGAACCCCTCCTGCACCCGGCTCTGCCCTGAGCCATCGGGGAGCGGCTCGGGGAGGCAGCGCCGGCTGCCATGCGGTGGAGAGAGCCTCCTGCCATCTACTTGGAGGACTGCGGGAGCCCCGTGGAGAGATCCTCCTACCTCATCCAGCTCCCCACCGCCGGTAACCGCCGCCGGGGACGCGCTGCGGCACGAGCCGGGGCTGGCATTAGTCTGTGTCATTGTTAGCGTGGGAGCAGCTGAGGAAATTAGCTGGCTGGAGGGCTGCCAAGCGAGCGAGCAGGCATTGAGACGCTGCTCAAGTTGGTGGTGGTGGTTGTTGTTGTTTTATTATTATTATTATTTATTACCCAGATGATGCCGTCGCCTCAGGGATGCTAGATCAGCCTTCTGGTACCTGGTGGGGCAGGAGCCCAGCCACGAAGCGCAGCTCTGTGCTGCAACGTTTGTTGTCTGTGCCTAGAAAGGTGGTGGCTGGGGCAGGCAGGGGGCAAATAGCCTGGCTTCTGGAGTTACTTCTTAGCTCTGACTTCAGTCTGAGAGCTGTTCGCAGGCTTCATCTCCCTGGGACATCTTTTCTGCTTCAGCTGCGAGCTGGCTGTGCAAGGCAGGGAGATGTCCTCTCGTTTTCACTGCGGCGTAGCTTTTCCTTGAGTTGGTCCTTTACAGGGAGAGGTTTGTCCACGTGAAATAATTACTTTGATTCAAGGGAGTTTGGTGTCTCTGGGTAGGAGCAGTGTTCTGGTGGCTTGTTGAGCCCTGCAAAACTTGGCTGGTTTGTGCCCGGTGCATTTCGACCTCCTGAAACATCTCCGTGTGCTCCAATAACCAGGGTAGCGACCTCCTTGACGCGTCCCCTTTCCCCAGAAGAGCTGGGGCAGCCCAGGTGTTGGCTCTGTGCTTCTTCACCACCTCCTGAATTGTGAGGGACGAACAACTCCGGGATTTTCTCTCCTCTCTCTGTGCTTTGAGCTGAGCTGAGCCCCGCAGGGACCTGTAGCAGCTCGGAGCGAGGAATCCTGCGGCCGTGCCCAGCCACCAAATGCTGAAGGAGACACAGGAGGGGTGCCTGGGGCCTCAGGGACCCCATGTGTGGTCCTCCCAGCACCCTGTTAAGCATCCCTGCCCCAAAGGGGTTTGCAGTCAGGCTGCAGTCCAAGGGAGTCTCTCTTTGGGACGTGCACGCAGGAAAAGCTTTGCAAATAACCACTTTTGAAGAGCTTTGTAGAGCTCCCAGTGTAAAGCTTCTGACTTCTTTACTGATATCTTTTAGTTAAAAAGCGGATGAATGCAAAAGACTGGCGTTCCACTTCTGTGGATAAAGGAAAAAAAGCATCATCTGTGTTTATTTCTCCCCTCCTCCAAAAAATTGTGCTCATTTAAGGTTTAAGAAGGGGGCCTGGGGGAGCAGTCAGCCCCACCAGAACATCCAGCTGAATGTGGAGAGGTGTTTTAAAGGTATGGGGGAAGCGAAGAAAAGCAGGCTGAGTGCTGCAGGGTTCCAGCAATCTGCCTGCAGCCCGGGAGGCTTTCACCAACCTCCGATAAGTGCTGTCTGTTAGGGGGTGGGAAAGGCAGCTGGGGCTCTGCCTTGGTGCAGGGGCTGGTGGCCTTGCAGGAGCTGTTTTGAGGAGTGCAGAGGTCTGGCGTGGCCTTTTCCAGAACAACCTGACCACTTGTTTAATGAGGGTGGTGCAGCAAATCCTCAGCATCCTAACATAGGAGAGGTTGTTTTTTCCCCACCTCGTGGCACAGAGAGAGACAACTGCTCCATCACAGTGTCTGTGCTCATAGAAAGGGGGAAAATCAGCATTTTTGCCCTGGCAAGGTCAATCAGAGATGTACCCTCTTGGGGAACATGAGGCTGTGGAGGAGGGAATTGTGCTGAGAGTGAGAACCCCAACGTGGTTTGGGTACCGAGGGGAGCTTTGGGGAGCTCCAGCACCGGCCTCGCCTCTGTGGGGTCTGTGCAGTGCTCGTCACCGAAGCTGCAAAGTAAAAATTCCTATCCCAGAATTAAAAACGGCATCTTTTTGTGAACAGTGATAGTCTTCATGTGTGTTTCATGTGTCTTAATAACACTGAGGCTGTACAACATGCCCACTAGTGAGTGCTGGAGCTTGTTTCCCTGTCCTGCTCAGCTTACCTGTGGGTAGGTGCTGTGTGTGTGTGGCTATGCTTGGGAGCTGCTTTTTGCAACAGACTTGTATTTTTAAATGGGATTTTTAGTTACAAAACCTTGTACAAATGTTCAGTAAAGCATTGCTTTGTAGTGCTTTACTGATGGCAGAGACATCTCCAAGTAAATCTGGGGTACGGACTGAAAATGAACCTTGCTCTTTGTTCTTATCAGAAGGAGATTGGTGCTTACCTGCACCAAAAAGTGTTGCAAAGGTGTGTTGTTTAATGACTGAAGAGCTCTGAAAAATGAGATTTTTCTCCTTAAAATACTGCACTCCTGCTGGGAAGAGTAGGTGTGCAAGCAGCCAGTTCCTTGGGCACTCCATTGCCTCTTGATGCCTGTTCCTGCTCCTGCTGCCTGGCTTGTTTGCCTGCTCCCTGACCCACCTCAGCTCGCCTAATTGTAAATCGTTTTCTCTCCTGTTGTCCTGATGCAGATGGAGGCAGCTACGACGTTATCCACGATGCCTCCAGCCCTGCTGCCGGGGACTGCTGCGCGCAGCAAAGCTCTGCCCGCCACAACTGGGAAATGAACTACCAAGAGGCAGCGATCTACCTCCAGGTGAGCCCTGCTCTTCAGTGCACTGTGTAAAAAAAAATAAAGAATTAAAAAAAAATGGGGCCATCTGAAGCTATGATAGCTCTTGGTTATGAGGAGCAAAGAGCTTCAGTCCTGGGGTTAAAAAATAATAAAATAAAATCAGTGCTTTGCAAGGGGATCTAAAGGGAAGGAAGATGCAAGTGCCTTCAGATGGGCTCTGGTAAGTAGTTTGGGAAGCACCGAGCAAGCTGGGGCTACCCATCCTCTCCCCATGCTGAGGATTTTGTAGTGGAGAGGTTCAGCCCGTGCTTTAGTTATAGGAACAGCCCTATTGGAACAAGAAAATGAGAGTATTTATAATATTGCTGCCCGCTGTAATGCGTTAGCTACCAGAATTACCCTGCTCCTGCCCCATGGGACTGCCGAGCGTTTCTCCTCTGCCATTTGAAAACCTGGGAGGCTCGGACCTTGCTGATACCTCAGCTTATGCTGGAGCAGCATGGACAAGATAATGGTAACCCCAGCCCCTCCTGGGCTTTTGTTTAAACTCCCGATTAGTGGAGATGCTCTGCAAAGGTTCATTGAGCTGCTGCAGCGTCTGATGGTAATGCACACAGCAGGCTTGGCCCTTCACATGCAGATTAGTCTTGCTGCTGCCTTGACCAATGGCCATAATGACAATGTCCTTGAAACGAAGTAGACATAACTTAAAGAGCGTGCAGATTGTTTATGTGCGGCAGTAGCTGCAGGCAAGAGCGTCTTATCTGAATGCGAGGACTTTGCTGTCCAGCCACGTTTCGAATTGCTTGGCTACCACGAGGCGGAATTGAGACTATTTTTCATTCTGCAAATGTGTTTTGTCAGGCGTGAATAAGAATGCCCTGCTGATCTAAGCTAGCTCTCCCTTTGAGTGGGGGGCTCGCGTTTTATGGAGCTTGCTGCTGGGTTTTGTCCTGCCTGCAATCTGGCTCCCTGACCTGGCAGTGTTTGTTTGTTCTTACTCAGAGTGTGAGCTTGCCTGCGAGGCGCCTAAATGAGAAATGTTTGAAACCCTCTTTTGAATTAGTCTTGAGAACGCTTCACCTCTTAAAGGAGGTCCTGTTTGTGGATCTTGTTATCCATTTTGCAATTATAGCGATTCTTCTTGGATGGAAAGGTATTCATTCAGAAAGAAAAGTGTGTGTGCGTGTACCTGAGTATCCCAGCTGGGGAAAAATGTTCTCATTTGACGTTTTCCAAGAGCCAGCAAGCTTCCTGTGAGTGGCTTCCCTTGCTTAAACCCTGGGCTCAAGACAGGAGAAGCAGCTGGATGCTTCTTCACTAAAAAACCTTTTCTAAATTCTCCCCGAGCTAAGTTTTGTCCTAGAATTAAAAATAGCAACAGCGCAGCTGTTTAAAATCAGTTGAAGGCAAACTGTTAAGATGGAGTATCTGACCTTTTAACATTAATTAAGCTCTCTCTTTAAGAGGAAATGATAAATCAGCATAGAGACCTGTTAATTTTTCATGGAGTCTGTCTCTCTGCTCCCTTCCTTTGCTGCCAGGGCTCCCAAGCATGTTTTCTCGCAGGCATTCGTCGAGGCCCAGATAAGGAGGAGCGACTGTCAGCCAGGTGCCCCAGAGCTTATCTGTGTGTTTTTCTGTTCTGTCCTGGAGAACTTTAATCAAAGAGAGCTGCAAACGTATGGAAGTGGTTGCAAATAGATGAGGTGCAGTGTTTGCACTGGGATGTCGACTGAAGATTCCTCCTGCCTTTTGTAAACTCCTTCAGGGCTCTTCCTCGTTCTGGAAAACCTCAAGGGTTCCTGAAGCAGGGGGTGGTGGATATTAAAGAGTTCATTACTGAAATGTGCTAATGAATGGAAGGGGATGCCCCATGCGTGTGGAGTTCATTCCTCAATAAACAAATGAATGTCAGGCTGTGAGGTGGGAATAGCCCGTTGGGAATTGAGGCCAGTCCTTATAAAAGTCTGTTCTTTGGGTGGAAAACTCAGGTACAGAGCTGACAGTCACTGGTGCTCTTCTCCTTATTATTCCTGTTGCTCTAGGAAGGAGAAAACAACGACAAGTTCTTCACTCACCCCAAAAATGCCAAAGCACTTGCTGCCTACCTCTTTGCACACAATCACCTTTTCTACCTGATGGAGCTGAGCACGGCACTGCTGCTCCTGTTGCTGTCTCTGTGCGAGGCGCCAGCTGTTCCTATGCTCCGCCTTGGCATCTTCGTAAGTACTTGGGGGCATAATGAAGAAGTTTGCTTGTTTTGCAGGGGTGGGTAAGAGGAAAAAGGTTAGACATAAAGGAAGGAGGTAGCAGATGGGAAAAACCCATCTGGCTTGTTCTCTAAATTGGCTGAGAGCAGATATGCCAGCCAGCAAAACATCCTTTTTGTTGTGTTTTTTTTTTTTAACCTGATGTGCATAGAGCAACTGTGAAAGTGACACAGCTACATTATCTAGCCTGTGCAGATCTTAAATTTTGTAACTGTGGAGAAGAGTGTGGCTTTTCCTTTTTCTTGAGGTAGCCCTGAAGTCTGTGTGCTTTCACAGGGTGGTTTTACTGTCCTTGTGTTGGTGCTGTTATCCCAGGGGTGTCACTGCTCCCTAGAACGCACCTGGCCCAAGCTGAGAACCAGTTTGCTAAACCTTGTGTCCCGTCCTCCTGATGTCTTGAGCACTTTTCTTGTAATGTATTTAAGTGAGGTGAAGTTTTGTCTAACCCTGACAAAATGTGGGTTTAGATAAGGGATGCACAAACAGTTTTGTGTCCTGTTGTTGGTCCCCAGCCAGCAGGTGCCACTGTCAGGCACAGCGCTAGGAGCTGATGCTTCTGGTGGGAGAACCTCCACCTGCTTTTGGAGCTGGTAGTTCTAGTTGCATCCTAAGAGCATGCCAGGGTGCAGAAGAGTTTGTGACAGCCTTTGGGTTAAAGTGTTCCTCAGAATGAGTCAGGGCTTCTTAAATGAATTGGGGTTTTGAGCTATGACTAATGCTGAGGTTGTAAGAAAAGGGCATCTTCATAGTCCAGTTCTGCATCTTCCAACAGAGAAGGGGTCCATCAGCACTGCTAGAAGTTGCTGTTCTGTTCCTGAGCTTGATCAGGACACTCTCTGTGGTTGTCCAGAACTTCTCTTTCAAGAGAAAACTCTTCTCCATGTAAATTCAGTCTGCCAAGCAGATCTCCTTCCTGCATCTTCCTCTCCTTCCATGTGCACTCAGTGCTCTGAGTTTGACAACAGTCTGATGCTAGAAAAAAGGGGTGGAAACGTGGCCTCTGATGTGCCTGTAGCCAGAAGCCCAGGTTTGAGGTTTGTTCCCTAACAGGTCCACGCAACCCTGGAGCTGTTTGCGTTGATGGTGGTGGTCTTTGAGCTCTCCATGAAGATGAGGTGGCTGGGCTTCCACACCTTCATTAGGCACAAGAGGACGATGGTGAAGGTAAGCTGTCCCTCTGGGTGTCGTCGTTTTCTCCCTCAGCACCTCTAAGAACCGAAGAACCGCAGTAACTGCTGGCCTTCCTGTAGCAGCATCGCTCAGCCACGTGTCCCGAAGCCAAATAATTCGTGTGAGGTTCCTAAGCAATGGGAGACGCAAATAAATGGGTGGTTGGTGAGAGCTTTGCCTTTCCCAAAGGAGACTGCAGCTGTGCCTCTTATTAACCCTTTTTTTTTTTTTTCTTGCAGACTTGTGTGCTGTTTGTGCAGTTCATCGAGGCCATCGTGGTGCTGGTGCGCCAAACCTCGCATGTCCGCATAACGAGGGCTCTGCGCTGCATCTTCCTGGTGGACTGCCGCTACTGCGGCGCCGTGAGGAGGTGAGCGGTCAGCTGGCTGGCTCTTCTGCTGTCACGCCTAGCAATAGGTGGAGGAAAAGCACTCTTTTTTTTTTTCCCCTTCCCACCTGGAAGAGAAAATATACGAGTTTTGGTTTATCCATGTTTTCTCCTTTTTTTCCTCATTTTTTTTCCCTCCTTTTTCAGAAACCTGCGACAGATCTTCCAGTCCCTCCCACCGTTTATTGACATTCTTCTCCTCCTGCTTTTCTTCATGGTGATCTTTGCCATCCTGGGTGAGTTGTACTTATGGAAATAAGGAGTTAGGATGCTCTCAACCAGTTCTCCAAAAGCAGCACAGACATGAACGATGAATATAAACCTGATCAGATTCAGGGTCCCGCCAGGATCTTCCATGTGTCCCACTTTACCTGCAGTCACCAGGAAAGCAGAATTATTTAGAGCTAAAAAAAATCTAGGAGATGGCTGTTTGATTCTGTAGCAAAGGTCCTTTTGACTTCTTCCAGAAGTTCATGGTGTGTGTGCTGGAGGTCTCCATGTTTTTGTTTCCATCATCTCCTCCTCAGCCCAGTAAGTTTAGTCTAAACTCTCAAGAGTGAATGTTTGCAGTGTACCTGCTACCATCCTATCCCCAAAAAGCTTGTTTTCCAAAAGGATCAATGAAATGCTGATGAGAAAAATTAGCAATTGTGTATGGAAAAGGCCTTACAGATTCTCTCTTCATGGTGCTTTCTGGTTGTTGGTGTGACTTTGCTCTTTGAGAACAGAGACCAGTCACCGCTGCTTGAAATTGAAACAGACTTCTTGTTGTTCTTTTCCACACGTCTTCTCACCTTTCCTCTCCGTTTTCTTCTAGGTTTTTACTTGTTTTCTCCTAACCACTCAGATCCGGTAAGCATCTCGCACCTGGAACTGAAGCTCGAGTCCCAGTTTGACCAGTTTAGAACCGAGTATTACTGTGCAGACGTTGCTTATTTCCACATGGTGGCCTGGGGGGGCAGACGTTAGCTGGTGCTGGCAATGGAAAAAGCGCAGGGGCTGTGGCTGAGGAGGCAGTTGGCAGAGTTACACTGGGTCAACACCTGCTGGCAGGGAAGGCAGCGCATGGGACTTCTTCAGAGAGAGGAAGTCCCACAGGGAACTCTCAGGTCGTCGTTCCTTGTTCTTGGTGTCTGAATTCAGGCGGATGGGCCACCTGCTGCCATCCCCAGGGGAGGGAGTTATTTGGGTGGGAGCTTGGCCGTTTCACACAGTGACTGTCGAAGTCCAGCAGCCAAGTTCCTCGTGTTATGAATCTATAACTTCCTGGGAATATGATAGCAAAAATGTTTAGGTTAGCTTTCAATTGATTTAACTCTTCACATGCCATCTCTCAGAGACCTTTAAAAAAGACTAGTGCTAAAGAACCCTTTTCCTAGGAGGCATCAGGGAACAGTAGAAGTGCCTGTATTCAAGTGATGTTGTTTTCATTTGGTTTATTTTTTGGACAAAATGTCACTATGAAATTCTGCTTGCACTTTTGTCATGTTTTTTTTTTTTCCTTTTCTTTCAGTACTTCAGTACCTTAGAGAACAGCCTCGTGAATCTCTTTGTACTTCTGACCACTTCAAAGTAAGTTCTGAGCTAGAAAAGGATGTCTGTGCCTCTGTCCCAGAAGAAATCTAGCAGAGTCCAGACTTTCTCTGCAGAAATGGTCTGTCTCCAGCTGTGACTCCTTTCCCCTGCATGAGAGAGGTTTCCTGGGTTAGCCAGCCTGGGAACAGCTGGTACTTCGTTTTGTTTTAGGCCGCTGTGACCTCAGATGTGGAGTTATCTCTAAGCCACTCGAACACTTCATCACTGCGAGGGCAATAAGGGGGAGACAGCTTTATTAGGCCTGGGTCCGAGGAGGGAAAGTTTGTTTGTGCTTCTTTGTCAGCCGACAGTTTGCTGTTGTGAAGTAACTTCCTATTCCTCTGCTTCACTTCCACTATCTAGGAGAGGGGGGATAATGACAGTGGGTAAATATTGATCTGCTGTCTGGGAGAGCTCTGGGGATTAGGAAATTAGCAAAGGATGGAATAAATCTCAGGGTGTCATGCTGTAGTACTTCTACGCCAGGGCTATACTGCTGCCATTGGTACAAGCACAACCCCTAGCCATGTTACAAATCCCCTTGGCCCGTTTGATTTCTGGGATGTGCAGGAAATATTTTTTTCTTTTTTTCCTTTTATCATGCCTCAGTGTTCTTGCTGCTCATTGATGGTGTCATGAGAAGCCACGGGTTTTGCAGAAATGTGTAGGTCCGTGGATCTGGGTGCACACATCTGAGTCTTGTGCTTTTACCTACGTAGTGGGAAGTGTAGCATGATGTATTGAGGCACTTAAATTTGTGTCTTTCGGATGCAGTTTCCCTGACGTGATGATGCCATCTTATGCCCGGAACCCGTGGTCCTGTGTCTTCTTCATAGTGTACCTCTCCATTGAGCTGTACTTCATCATGAACTTGGTGAGTGCCCCGTTGAAGTGCTTGACTTCCCTCTGCCTGGATTTGGAGTTCATTGCTCAAGTCTTCCCCGTTCCCAAGGGTGCTCTATAATAACCTGAGACCCCTTGGCAGAATAATTCTAGAAATGGCAGCTCTGCTGCAGATAGGAGTCTAACGTTTGACCACAAGGAAGTGAACTAAATCATAGAAAACAGAATGATATTATCATCTCTCAGCCTCTCTCACATTAATATCATGCTTGGAGTGACATACTTGGTTGCACAAAATTTACTGTCCTTTTCTGTCTTAATTATTTATCGTAAAATGGCATTTTATTATCTGGGCTTGCCTGAAATCCTTTGTAAATCAGTTCAAAAGGGAATGGAATTGCTAAGGATGGCAGGACTTGAAGAGTGCTGATATCTGCAGTGTGAGAGCGTGGCTGCTGTGCTCGCTCTGCTTCATTCAGCATCCAGAGCAGAGCTGAAACCAGCTCAGGGGAGGATGTGGGCTGTGAAAAATGGGTTGTTGAAGGACTTGGGGGATTCTGCATCCCAAGGTGAGTGATTTGGTGCTTGTAACGGGCTGGGATTTCACTACTGTTGTGCTAGATGGAGGGATAGTTCTGATATGTTTGCCAAAGCTCCCATGGATGGATGACTCCAAACAGCAGCCTTCAAAATCCCCTTCCCAAAGAGATTGGGGCATTTTTAGCAACATTTTGATGCTGTTTTCTGTTAGTATATGTGGGATTCAGCCTTACCTCTGAAAACCACAAGTGAGTGTTAGGAGACCAGAAATATCTGGGCCTCTTCCAAACAAAGAAGTGGATCAGTGTGTGCGCAGTGTGCGTCCTGATCTTTTTTTTGTCCTTATGCTCGGTGAGCCATCACTACCTCTATCCTGCTTCAGCAAGAAGATTCCTCCTGCAGCAGTGCCTCTCCTTGCCTCTCTGACTGGATATTCCTGCCTGTTTCAGAAGCTTTGGCTCAGGTAGCTGTACAGAATACGGATCAAAACTTGTGTCTCATCTCTTCTTTCCGCAGCTTCTTGCCGTTGTGTTCGACACGTTCAATGACATTGAGAAGAGGAAGTTTAAGTCTTTGCTGCTGCACAAGCGCACGGCCATACAGCACGCCTACCGCTTGCTCATCACCAAACAGGTACAGCGCCCTGCGGGGACTCTCAGAACCTCCCAGGGTGTGCTGGGAGGGAGGTCAGATCGTAATCACCAAGGGCTACCATTTTTTTTATTTGTCCAACTAGTTTTTAATCTCTTTCTGGAGAAAAAAGTAGCCTGAATTTCAGCCCCAATGTGAGACCACGGAAGTACCTTGGTAAATGAGGGAAGCTTGTCCTGGAGTGCACGTGGTTGTTGATTTCTCCTTAATTTCCACCCTCAAGTGTGGGTCACTCGAGGACTTGCTTCTTGAGCACCAGTAGTTAGAGGAGGGGTGGGTTATGCATGTGAAGGGATGGTTCAGTTGCCAGATACTGCGTGAACAAATGGTGGAGACAGAATTCACCTACAGGGCTTTAAGGGACAAAGCACTGGGGGACAGCGTTGATTTCTTGGTTAACATATAGGGCAAGAAGAGAAATAAGGCACAAGAATAACTTTCCTCTAGTAAATTGGTTCATGTTTAGGGCACATTTGCTATATTAGCACTTTCTGAGGAAGAGCTTATATTCTGAAAATCATGCCAGTAACAGGGCCAGTTAGAATATCTGCTGTTCTCTCAAGGACAGTAGTTGAACTCTGCTGGGGATGTCTGGCTGGACAGTTCTCACGGGGCGGGGCAGCACAGAACAGCTCTGCATTTGTTGGGAGGGTCTGATTTGCCAGGAGAGCTTTCTGATCTGTGTTCTGGGATAAATGCAGTATTTTTGGGTGATGGTTTAGGGTACTTTTCAGGCTTATTTATAATGGCATCTTATGGTAATGTAAAAATCCTGCTTAAAACAAATCCAGAATGAGAGTTGAACATGTAAGTGTGTACGTGTTTCTGTCTGATGTCCCTGCTCATGACATTTCTGTGTTTTCTAGAGGCCGTCTGGAATTTCCTTCAAGCATTTTGAAGGGCTGTTGCGGTTTTACAAGCCTCGGATGTGCACCCGAGAGCGGTATCTCACGTTCAAAGCACTGAATCAAAGTAACACTCCTTTACTCAGGTAGGATGCTCTCGCTGCTGCGCCCTGAGCAGGGATGTTGCCTCACACTCTGAGGCTATCCCTCAGAGAGGATGGCTGAGTTTATGGAAGGAAACTGGTCTGGAGTATGGGAATGGAGTTCTGTGCCTGAAAAGATTTGTGCTGGGGAATTAGGAAGCTTGGAGGGGTGGGTGCCCTGAGAATTGAGGGTTTTTCTGCAGAGGTGATGGCGTTCCTGCATGCCCTCTTGTGGATACAGTGCTCTGCTGGCAGTCGCCAGGCATCCTCTGCTTCCCACTTTCCCTGCCAGAACAGAGTGGGAAATTGAGGAGCAGCATTAGAGCCTGCAAGGAGCATTTCTTCACACAGCGCAGCCTCGCAGCTTAACAAGTTTTTGTTATTCCAGCAGCTGGCTGTGTCCCCTAGGGTTTTGTTAATTAAAATCTGGTTCTGCTGGTGCTTTCAGGACTGTCATCCTCTGCGTTATGAGGCAGAGAATTACCATTCTGGTGGGTGGGTGCAGCTAACTCGAGCCAGCATGGAAGTAGAGGGAATTAGAGCAGGAGACCTGCTCCTTCTTTTAATTTGTTCTGGCCACAGAGCGAACGTTTCCCATGAAACTGGTGCTGATGCTTCTCTTTCAAGTCAAGTGCCATGGAGACATACTGAAAATGGCACGAGGAGAAGGACTGAGTTCTTAAATTTAGGCACCTAACGGCACTGGCAAGAGCCTGAGAATTCCAGCATCCGTGCTTTCAGACACCTAAAAGCATGCAGCTCTGGTTACTGTCAGTCAGCAACCTCTGGCCACACCAAGAAGAGGTCGGTGTTGATTTGCCAGCAGTGGCTGCAGCTCTAATAAAGAGTTAATAATTGCCAGGGACTTTCTGCTGATGGTGCCTGGCAAGGACACTTAAGGATGTAATCATCTTTAAGGCTCTGATCAGATGTTTCTTTTTGTTTTGCAGTCTAAAGGATTTTTACAATTTCTATGAAGTTGTTGGCTTAAAATGGAAGGTGAGTATTAATTGGGTGGAGAACAGGGGAAGTGTGTCAGGGGAGGGGGAGCAGAGGAGGCCAGTGATCAAAGAGAAGGTGGGTGAGAAACAAAGGCAGTCTAAAAGCAGGTGATGTGGATAAGGTGGGTCTCAACTGCTGTATTTTTGGGGTGAAAATAGCTTTGACTTCTTTTGATTGTGGCTGTTCTGCTTCCAGGCAAAACGAAATCGTGAGCACTGGTTTGATGACCTTCCCCGGACAGCTTTCCTTATTTTTAAAGGTACTGGCAGGGGTTTAATGACAGCACACATTCAACTAGTAAGAAGAGATTTTCTCTATAAAGACAGGGCTCTCTGAAGGGACTTCTTATGTACCTGTGCTGAAACGTCCAAGGTAAACAGCTTGAGGGGAGGCCCACTAACCAACTCTGTGTATTCAGAGCCTCCAAGGGAGATTTCTTTACATACTCCCTGTGCCCTGACCCAAACCCCAGCTTCCTCAGAGTGAGACACCTCTTAGCAGAAGCTCTGTGGTGAACCAGACCCTGAGGTCAAGGGAGGGCTGTACTCCTTTTTCAGCCCCGAGGCTAGCTGTGATGTACGAGCCCTGAATCTAGCAGGGTTTGTGACAGTGCAGTGGGATTTGTTTGCCAAGAAGCCATGGGGCTTCCAGGTCCCAACATGGAATTGCGGTGCTTGTACAGATCAAGTGCAGCTGCTAAGGAAGGGGAAGGAGATGTGCAACAGCCATCAGTGCTGTCTGCCTTGCAAATGTAACATCTCCCGTGTCCCAGGTTACCTGATTGAACGTAGGCACTCAGAAATAAGAACACCAACACCGAAATCATGGGTATGCTGGTGGGAAGCAGTTAGCAGCATCCTGATCCACACGCACAGCTGCTGTAGGAGCCCTGTGGATCTCTGCTAATGCACTCGGCTCTCCTTGGCAGCACGTGTTGTTTCAAACGTGGGCAGTGCTTCGTCAGCTGTTCTTACTTCTGTCCGCATCACAGGACTAGTGCATAGAGGCAGGGGGAGGCATCTAGATGGTTAAGGATAGCGAGTTCACTGCCACTAAAAATCTAAACCAAATTTCACCTTGGTCCCAAGAAGCGACAGTTTCTGTTCTACAGATCTGCTTAGCTTCTGTGCTGAGGACTGGTGTGAAAAACATCTCAAGGAGAAGATAGAGGAAGCTGTGCGTGAGGCACAGAGGACTGCTTTAACATGCATTTTGCTGTACTTTCCTTTGTGCAGGCATCAACATCCTCGTGAATTCCCGCGTGTTCCAGTACACCATGTGTAAGTAGCAGCAACAAGCTTGCTCTCTCTCTGCCACACTCCCTTGATCTCGTGCCAGGGGCACTGTCTGTGCTCAGCCCTCCAAGGACTCAGCACGGTGGGGTCTGGTCTTTGGTCTGAGCTGTGGTTCCTCTGCAAAATCTGGAGTTTGGGTGGAGAGGGAGGGAAAACATGCTCACACCAACTGCTGCTGTGTTGAGTCTCCTGCAGAGGCTGCTTTATAACCTACTTGTGGGCTGGCTGCGTAGGGATCGGCTCACTGCGTTGGGATACGTTGGCGGTTAGGTTTCACAAGCCTTGAGGTTTTTATCTCGCAGCCGAAGGATGCTGGATAAGGAACTGCCTTGCCAGGCAGCCTTCTTGTTCTGCTGGCACTTGAGAAGGTGCGAGCATTGTTGCTGCTGGAGGGATTGCTTGGCAACTGCTCTGCCTGGGAGAATCTCTTCTTCTCTCTCTCGAGGAGGAGGAGTGCTTACTTGTGGTGCTCCTTGTTATGTTCTACACGGTCTCTTCCTACTCAGTAATCTGGAGTAATTTGAACATTGGAGGAGACTGATTTTTATAAATTAGGGTGCTAAACTAGGGAGAAGGGAAGAGATGTGGACATTTGAATGAAAAGGATAAATCCTGCACCTTCAGCTCCTGAGATCTGAACACTGGGGAGCAGTTACAGATCCAAGCTGACAGGGGCTTTGCACTGTTGGGGACCTAGTGCTTCTCAAGATCTTGCTCCAGAACTAGGACGAAGCTGAAGTATTTTGCCGTGTTGTTACTTGTGTGTAAAATAATTCTTGGTGAACAAATGATTGAGCGTGAACCTGGTCATTGTTTTAGTTTTGTTTGCTTTAGAAGACAGCAGTGCTACAGTCGTTTGACAGCCTGGGAAAAGCCTGAGTGGAAGGTTGTGACTCGTCCAAGTTACAAATTCAACTTGATAGCTGAGTTGGAAATGTTGACCCTGCCACTCATCGATTTTCACTTTGTTTTCCAGATACTGTGGTGGCTGTGAATGGAATTTGGATTCTTGTCGAAACCTTCATGCTGCAAGGTAGGAAATGTTGCAGCTTGCTGTCTTGACTACGCTGCTGGGTGACTGAATGAAGGGGAGGCCAGAAGTTGTTCTTGTGTCTTGCAGGAGGGAATTTCTTCTCCAGAAACGTCCCGTGGAGCTACATAGTCTTCCTCACAAGTAAGTAGGTGCCACCCAACAGAAATATCTCACTTCGTAATGAGTTGGGAAGGGAATAGGCAGTTGCCAGAAGATCATGCAGTTTGGAGTAAAAACAGGTGTACAGACTCCATCTAGAATGATCCTGTGCCTGGCAGAGTTTGTCAGCATACACATAGACCCACGTGAGCGCTGCACTGCTCTACAGCTCCCTGAGCTGCTGCAGCCAGGGGTGCCTCCCTGTCATTGTGGTATTGTTGGCTTTGTTTAGGTTTTTTAACCTGCATGCTCACAGAGCGCTGCCAGGACAGAGAGGGTGTTAGATGGCTCCTCTTTGAAAGGATCTGTCGCTGCAGGTCAGGCCTAGGCTAAGGGGTGGAGGTCGTATTTGTTCCCCTGAGATAAAGGACATACCCAAGCAGGCCTGAATTTATTACACAGCTCTCTGGCCTCTTGTATGGGAGCTTGTGCCTGAACATTTACAGCTTGTTAGCCAAGTAACTGCTTTGTCAGCTGCCCTGAAGAGAAATCACCACGTACAGGAAAACATGTTGGTTTGGAGGGAAAATGTTGCTTTTGGCATCTGACCAAGAATAAGGTCCTGTACTGAAAGGACCATGTATCTTATGCAGAGGGCGAGCCTTTGCATAAGCCCTCCTTGTGATGCTGCTAATTTCTGGTCATGGCTCTCATCTCCTTTTACAGTCTACGGCGTGGAGCTGCTCCTGAAAACCACTGGGCTGGGGCCCGTCGAGTACCTGTCCTCAGGCTGGAATCTGTAAGTGTGCGCTGACACTCAGAGGCGATAAAAACTGGTGTGTTAGAGAGGCTGGCTGCTGAGATGAGTTCTGAGGCCTGAGGGTGAGGCTTCTGGGCTTGGCCTTGGGCATCCTGTCAGGCTGGAGTGGCCCCGAGTACCTCTTCTCTGCTGAAATATTAGTGATATATCATTTATGTCATTTATTTTTTTTTCTTTTCCAGCTTTGACTTCTCAGTGACCCTGTTTGCGTTCCTGGGGCTTATGGCGCTGGCATTTAACATGGAGCCGTTCTACTTCATCGTGGTCCTGCGACCTCTCCAGCTGCTGAGGTGAGACAGGGAGCACAGAGAGCAGGTTGGGGAAGAAAACAGGCAGGTTTGTTTGCCATCGGTCCAGCTGGGCACTGAGCTCCTTACCAGGAGGGGGCAAGGATTGCTCCGTGGGTACCTGACCATGGCACGACCAGGAATCGCGCAGGGTAAGGAGATTAGCCAGCGCCATCAAAACCCAAGATAAAAACTTGGGATGGGATATGAAACCCCGTGCTTTGGAGCTTAAGCTGATCTCTAATAGAGATCAAGGGATTTACCAGGGACAGATTATCCTATGTCTGCCTTCGTGGGGTTCTTACACCTCCTCTAAATTGTCTGATGCTGTTCAGAGAAAAGCTCTTCTGTCGGGGTGAGGCGGTCTCAGCCAGCTTAATAATTTCTCTTGAATTACCAGAAATTACAGTTTTCAAAGGGTACTGTTTTCTAGGGTGAAGCACAACCCTGCTCAGTTGTATCTCACCCTTTAAGCAAGGCTGGGGCCTGTAGCCTCTCTGCAGCTCAGTAAAATGGGTCTGATTAACCCTCTCGTTTTGAGGCTGTTACAGAGGTACATTCGCCTTGACAGAAGGATCTGAGAGCTGTGGAAGGCATCTGAGAAGCAAAATATTGTTTCATTAAAGGCGAGCTAATGTAGTTTAGCTCTTCAGTGAGGATTTAAAGAACACTTCATGACACTTGAAGGTGGGGGGGTGGGAGGGTGGAAATGCTTTGGCAGGGGAGCAACAGAAAACCTGTGTTTGGCAACTGTGCTGCTCTGTGAAGGCAAAGGGGTTTGCCAAATCTGAAATTAGCAGGCACAATGTGTGTTTTCTTTCATCAATTTTTACTGGGTCGTGAGGTAAACACAGAAAAGCTTGTGTCTAAGGAAAAGAGTGATGAATTCTTACCCTGTGCATAGGGCTTGTTTGGGCTCTTACAACTTTTATATATATATATAAAAAAAAAGCTATTTATGCTTCATGCTGTGTAAGCAGATGTGGGCCTTTCCTTAAGATTCCTTAATCCTGTAAGCACGTGGCTGTGCCATAAACATCCAGATGAAGCAACAGGACGTTGTCAGATGAACAGAGACCACTTGAACCAGATTGTGTGGGTTTAGTGTCAGGAAACCTTCCCTGATCATTAACCTGGGAGATGCAGAGAACTATGATGCTCTTTTTAACTATTCCCGACAGCTTTCAGTGCGTAGGTTAACTTCTCTGGCTTCTCCTTTCAGGCTCTTCAAATTGAAGAAACGCTACAGGAATGTCCTGGACACCATGTTTGAGTTGTTCCCCAGGATGGCCAGGTACTGACTTAATCTCTTTGGACAGCAGCAGGGGGAGAGAGGGGCAAAGGTTAAGTGTCTAGGGCTGGGATCAGGACACGGCCCTGCCAAACCTTCCAAAGGTTTTGTCCTCAGACCTGTCGATTGATTGTTGCTTGATGTGCTGCTGAGGTTGCAGTGTGCTGGTAATCTTCCCATTTTTTGGAGCAGCAAGAAACCCTTCTGGGATGCCTTTTTTTTTTTTTTTTTTTATGTTAGGAAAATGACTAAGAGTTGCTGTTGTTTAATACTTCCTCCCCCAGCTTTTGGTGAGAGGGGAGACCTGTGTGGGAGGAACGTTGGCACAAATATGCCCAGCCCCAGCTGTCTCACTGTCTTTAGTACAGCCACTCTAGAGCATTATTGTTAAATGGTAGGGCATTGGAAGGAGCTCGGTGATCAAGTGATAGCCAGAGAGCCTTGTTCTTGGTGCTGTCCCTGCATCGAAGGATGTGGAGAGGGCAGAACAGTTTGTTGTGGTTTGTTTTTTGTTAGAACAACTGTGGAGAGAAGTTTGCTTAGCAGAACATAAACTGGGAGAGAATCCAGGCTGTTCTCTAGTTTCTTAGAACTTCTCTCTCTTCAGTGAGTGGCAAGCTCCTTGTCCAAGGACTTGATGAATGAAAGCACAAAGAACTGCAGGGCAGTGCTGGCAGAGAGGGTGGTCTGGGGTTTTCAGTGCTTTTAGAAATCCTTCCAGAGCAGCTAGCCTGTGACTTTGTTTTGCCTCCCTCAGTACTGTGCTACTGAAGAGTTGCTCTTTGTGTTTTTTTGCCTCTAGCCTAGGTTTAACCCTGCTGATCTTCTACTACTGCTTCGCCATCGTTGGCATGGAATTCTTTGCTGGTGTGGTCTACCCGAACTGCTGCAAGTGAGTACTGCAAATCCATCCCCCCTGCAGTGGGTTTGGTGCAGAGCCAGTAGTAGTGCCTCTGGCAGTTATATCTCCAGCTGAAGAAGGGGCTAGAGAATGGGTCTGAATGGGGCTCTGTAGCCAAAGCAACACAGTGGGAAAATTAAAGGGAGATACTTCACTTCTCTAGGTAAGATTGGATGAAATTGCTTTCATGCTGCACTTGGAAAGAGAGAGATTTCTGCGGACGATTTGGCTGCTTTTTGAGATCTGTAGTTCACCTCAGGTGGCTGCACTGGTAGAATTTTTTCCTGGTATTGTAGCTGGGAACTCCTGTAAACATCTGCTCTAGAGCAAAATTGAGATTTTCATCTACGTGACCCCAGAGTTGCTGTGCCAGATATTTAGGCCTCGCTTTCTACAAGATCAATTTGCCTAGTCTTGGAAGCTGAGCTGTCCTGTGCCCTTTGCATCTTAAATGATGGCAGACCACTTGGAAATACCAGGCTTTAAGGCTGTGAGCCAAGGAGTCTAAGACATTCAGTTTCTCTGGTCTAATGTTTCTTGAATTATTACCCAGACACCCTGGGCTTGTGCTGAGCTGTGAAGGAGAGAGGCTAGCTCTCAAAGAAAGAAGCAAGTGTTAGCCAAGAGTTGGAAACTGCCACCCAATTCAACACCTTCTAAGTGTTTTGGTATTTATTATCCTGAGATTTTTTTCCATCTTCTCTTCTCATTCTTTGCCCTGGTTTCTCCAACCAGCACAAGCACTGTTGCAGATTCCTACCGCTGGGTGAACCACACGGTTGGCAACAAGACGGTTGTGGAAGAAGGCTATTACTATCTCAACAACTTCGACAACATTCTGAACAGCTTTGGTAAGGGCAGCTTTGTCGATAGCAAAGCCTATTCCTTATTGCAGCTGTGTCCCTGCAGAGCTGGGTGGCAGGACTGCAGGGCCTGGGACACTGTAAGAGAGATGTCTGAGTGCACCTCAGGCACTCAATATCCTGCTCTTCCTTTTTGGACAATGTCAGCTGAGTCATTGTGTCTTGGCTTTATTGCAAAGCAAGCAGCCATCTCTTAAAAGCCACGTGAAGCAAGCAAATCTGTTTTGACTGGTAATCAGAGCGGGCTTCCAGAGATGTTTAAGGAGGTCTTTAGGTTACTGTTCTTCTAAAGAGCCAGCAGTAATGCTAATACATTTCTTGAAATCCACTGGTGGAGATTGATTTGAATATGGTTACTCTTCATGACTTTTCTTAATGCATGAGCAGAGGTGCTCATCTCCTGGGGATTTCAGAGGTCTCCATGCTCTGTTGTGGAAAGGGTTAGGTGTGTTTCTGATTCTTAAGAAACAGAGATTAAGCTGTGCTTCTGGTCTAACTCCCCTTTGTTGTAAGTGGGAAGATGCCAAAGTGATCGCAGTGATGAGGGCCTGCATTCTGCATCTGGATTTGCTGCCTGTAGTGGAACTTGGTGTCTTGCCTCTGTTTTGTCTGTCAAATACCTTGTCTAAAGATTCATTCTAAAACAAGCGAGGTTGGATAAAGCAGTTGTCTTTATTTTTTTCTCCCTCGTCTGCAGTGACCCTGTTTGAGCTGACAGTTGTCAATGACTGGTACATCATCATGGTAAGTAAACCTCAGCTCCCTTGCCTGCACAAGCAGCACAGGCTCTTGCCAGATGAGGTAGATCTCTTCATTCTATCACTGCTTTCTTCCCCTGGTGTCTGGAGAGGGCAGGGTTAGTCACTTGCTGTTGTTAGGTGTTTGTTGCTCTTGATCACGGGGTGATATTTGACCTCTGTGACATGCTACCAGGCATGTTTACTCGTCGAACTTGACCAGCCTTCAGGCCGGGTTTCACAATCTGGACAAATGAAGTCAGGCTGTACTCCAGCTTATCGCCCTGCTGTCCAGGCTGTGTTCTCGTAGCAGCAGTGTTTTGTTCAGCCAGGGGCCTTATATGCTCTGTGTGTTTGCATGTAGGACCATAGCTTTTTGCCTTCAGGGGCAGGTTAGCTGCAAGAACCAGCTGGAGCACTGAATATTGTGCAGGCAGTCCCGGGGCTAGCATGAATATGAGGTGGATAGTATTGATGCTGCTTTTTGTTGCTTAGCCAGCATTCTTCTTGTATGCACTAGTGACTCTTCCCCCTGTCTCCTCTAGGAAGGGGTGACGTCTCAAACCACTCACTGGAGCCGCCTTTACTTCATGATCTTCTACATTGTGACCATGGTAGGTGTCTGAAGATGCTTTGTATGTGAAATTGGGGGGATGGGGAAGGGAGACAGCTTTCCCTCTGTTCCAGAGGGAGCTTTTGTCCCTAAATGCAGACAGCTTTGCTCCTCTGCATAACGTCTTCCAAAAACATGTGAGCCTTCCTCACTTGCAGGAATTTGAATTTGTGGGCATTGACAAAACTGGTGCTGCACAAATCTGGGCCTCAGGGTAAGGGCTGGGGCAGCAGAGTCTTGTTCTGTCCCCTTTGTTGTTCACTGCCATCAGCCGATGTGCAGGTAGATGTGTGAGGTGGGACACGTGCATCCTCTCTTCCACAGAGGAGCTTGGAGCAGCAGGAGCTGAAGCACAGCCCAAACGCTCAGCTTCCTGTTGGACTGGGGGGGGCAGAATGCCTCAGCAGCAGCCTCCTGATCTCTATCTCCTGTTGTGTCCTCTCTCAGGTGGTGATGACCATCATCGTGGCATTTATCCTGGAGGCTTTCGTCTTCCGCATGAACTACACGCGGAAGAACCAAGACTCAGAAGGTCAGAACCAAGGGCTGGCTGACCCACAGCGTGTTTCCTCTCTCTGACTTAGGAGATAATGAGATTGGATTGCATTTATTTATTTATTTTTTTTAGCCTGACTTCCTAAAATCATTCTTATGCTTTTGTGTGATATCTCTGTCTGGCTTCCAGCTCTGCCCTCATTTCCCCCACCCTGCCCTGCCGTGTATTGATACATACATACACATCATACACATATATATATCGTGTATGTGTGTTTGGGTGAACTTCAGCTATTTGAGGTGTTTCAAACAGACAGCAAGTCTGTGCACATTTTGTGGAAGAAACGTAGGAAACCTTACAGCAATAATATAGCAGAGCAAAATCTTCAGACCTTACAGGAAAGAAAGGTGATTTTTTTCCTTCCTCCTTTTAATATCAATTTCACTCCCTTGCGCTCACACACCCACACCAGGATGTCTTTCTCCAAGTGTTTCATCCAGCTCTTGGGCACCAAGAAAAAGGTGATTTAACAGCATTCCTTGCCATGACACAGAGAAAAAGGATGCTGCCTATCCAGTCCTTTCCACATCTCCCAGTTGTACTTAGGCTGTTGACCATGTGCTGGTTTTGGATGTGCCTTTTTGTGCCCTTTAAGAGCTGACTGTGCTGGGCTCTCCATCCCATCACACCTCTCTGAGTCACCGTGTTTCCTCACTGTCCTTTGTCTCCTCAGCTGGGCGGCTGAAGCTGCCTGTAACTTCATGACCTGCTAATCTAGGTGCCATAAACACATTAATCTCTTACAGTCCTTCTCCCGCTGTTCCTTCAGGTGATCTACACCCAGACTTTTCTATTCAGTCTTTATGCAGGCTAATTTTAGTAATTCTTTACAGCTTTCTGCAGGGAGAAGCTACAGCTACTGCACTTTCATATATTTAATGCAGGGAATCTTCCCTGTAGAAAGACATGGTGGTGGTCCCAGCCACAGGAGTGACTTTGATTCGCCCCTCATCTTCCTTAGATGCCAGGAGATCCAAATGTGTGGCACAGGCCAGTGTGAGCCAGGCACTGTTAGCTGCAGAACACTTTTCATTGCGATCCCTCCTGTTCCCATTCTGCATGGTGCAGTGAAAGGCGTTTGTTAGCACTTATCTCGAGCTGCGTTGGGCAGCTGAAGGCCAAAAGGCAGCAATTAGTGTGTGATTATTTTTCTGCTAGTTAACTTGCAGGTGAGCAAAGAGGGACAAGACCTTAAGGCCCTGAGGAACCTGAGGTTTTAAAAGCTGAGAGATGCTGGCCCTACACACCAGTTTTCTTCTTCCCTGCCCTGCTGGGGGACCAGGACATATGTGTTCCAGTAAAGATAACTTTTCTTCCTGCTTCTTTTTCTTGCCTGTGCAGAAGACAACGGCATTGTGCTGGAGAAGGAGATCTCCAAGGAGGAAGTGGTTGGGATAATTGAGCTGTACAAGCGGAGTTCAGCCGCCCCCGAAACTTCTCAGCTGCAGAAAATCGTTTTGCAGATGGACAAGTATGGGGTAAGAGGAAACTCACTGCAGGTTCTTGGCTTCAGGGGAGGGAGGTGCACCAGGGTTGCGCATACCTTTTTGCTATCTTCTAGAGGGAAACAGACTGGAAAAAGCATATTTACTGTTCTCCAGGGAAGCCAGTGCCTTGTGATTCTCCTGCCCCTCTCTCCGTGCCATCACACACTTAGGCCCAGGCAGTCCTGAAGCATTATGCAGCAATACGTTCGTATCGATTCCAGAGAGCAGCTGTCCTTTTCTCTGCGGCACTGCTTACGTTTTCATCCCAGAACAGGAAAAAAGAGCTGACCTGGCTGTCTGCTCTTGTCTCTGAGATCTGTTAGCTTGTGCATCTGGGAGGAGCTTAAACGATTGTTTTAATAATAGCCATTGTGTTCCTGCATCTGCGCTGCCAAATGCAAGTGCTCCAGTCCCTTCGCGGGCCTTGATTTGCTCTGGTTGGCTTGGTGGTCAAAAGTTGAGCTCTTGTTTACATGGGCAAAGTTCAGAGTAGTGGTGGTGATGATGGCCACGGCAGTACTGATCAGAAAGAGTTTTGAAGAAGATCAACCACAGGGGGATGTTATGTTGCCCTCAGCCTTGCAGTGGAGTACAGAATGGTGCCAGACCTGGGGTTGTTTTTCTCAGTGCTGTTCGGGTGACTCCTGTGGGCAGAAAGTAATTCAGAATTCAGCTCTCTGGTCTTCTGCAGCTCTTTCCTTCTGCTAACAGGAAGAGCCCAGAATAGCCCAGGCTCACCAGCAGATAATAGGTGTCTGCAGAAGGGGTGCCTGAAGCTCAGGGGCTGCTACTGTGAGCTGCCTGGTGACTGACGAACGTTGTCTTTGTTTTTTCTTCCTCCTTAGCAAATGTCAACCACGTTTTTGGGACGCAGATCCAGGACCAAGAGTGATTTGAGCATGAAGATGTATGAGGAGGAGATACAGGTATGTGGGGCTGAGTTGGACATAGTAGCAAGGCTCGTGGTTAGCAGAGCACTTCACACTGCCTGGAAGAACAAATCCTCCTTTGAAACACAGGAGGCCTTCTCCCTCTGAGACCCTGGCACCTCCGTGAAAAGAGTGGTAGCAGAAGATGAACTGTGCCTTAGCGTCATCAGATTTGGTGTTTGGAGGCTTTCTTAAAACCACAGAGTGTGTGAGAGCCTCCCTGGTGGCTTCAGGAACCCGGCTGTGCTGGTGTGCATCAGCAGAGTGGCAGCAACTGTGTGTGTGTGTGTGTGTGTGTGTGTGTGTGTGTAGGTGCTCCAGCGTGGCCAGGATAACCCACAGTCACTAAGGCAGCTGTGAGGAGCACATGCGTGGTGTTCCTGGGACTTGGCCGCCTTACACTCAGTTGCTAAGCCCCTGGAATGTGATTGTGTTTGAGCTTGGGTGTGTCCGTCAGACCGAGTGCTCTGCAAGTGCCTGTTTTTCAATAGCAGGCAAACAAAGATGGGAAACGCTTAAATCAGCTGATTCGCTGCATTGTTTGAGGCATTCCTGCCGGTGTTCTTCGAGGTTAGGAACTTTATGCCTTGAATTTGGCCGCTGTAGCGTGAGCAAGGCCTTGCGGCTTGGGGTCATGGACTAATACAGTGATTAGAACTGAAAGAATTAATCTCGTAACCACTCAAATCTGCCCTTTTATCCCTTGGGCAGCTAGGTTGTGGGTGAGTCTTCAGTCCCACTAACAAAAATAAACACATTACATGCCACACAGCTGGGTGGAAATCTACGTTGAAGCTCCCTGCCTGTCCTGTTTGGCCTCTAACAGGGGGATGTAACGTCCTGTAGCACCCTGGGCGCGACTCCAAGCCCCAGACATCCCTGTGGTGTCAACATGAGAGTCCAGGATGTTAAGGAGGGACATCCTGAGCACGATGCTTCCTTGCTGGGGTTTGTCAGGCCTGGCAGCTCAGCTCGGCTGCTGCTGAGCCTTGCCCGGTGCTTCTTGCTTGGACCTTTGGTGTATCTGTCACAGCTGGGCCCCTCTGCTGGAGAAAATGCTGGAAAAAAAAGCTGGAAGGAGCCCCTCTGCCCGAGACATGCTGTGTCCTTGCAGATCAGGGGTGCTCTGGGGCAAAGACTGATCTCTGTCTTGATCTTGTCTCGCAGGAGTGGTATGAGGAGCACTCCAGGAAAGAGGAATCCCAGGCACCGCTGCAGGAGTCTGTGTCTGCTTCCACCAGCTCTCTGAAGCCCCTGAGCCTCCGGCAACGCTCCCAGACTGTCATTTAGGCCTAGCTAACGCAAGCTGCCTTCTATGCAATAACCTAGAGTATTACTTCACAGCGTATATATCGGGATGGTGTACATAGGGTCTGTTCCACGTGCTGGTTGGCTTTAGGGTTCAAAGCTCTTCCCCTAAGCAGTGAACCCCTGAAAAAAAAACAGGGGGACTCTGCGTAAGACTGCAACCAGAGTGAGCGTGGTGCCCGCGCTCGGCACAGAGCATCTCAGACAGAGCAGAGACTTCTCCCTCCGAGCTGCTTCCCAGGCTCGAGCCTGCTGTTTGTCTTGCCACTAACAGACCTGGGGGAGAGGGACGTGTAATCCATTAACAGGAGGAAATGCGCTTAAGCCACCTGCTTACTATTTAAAAGAGGGAAAAACAACTTGCCCTTTTTGAAGGTCTGCTTCGCTTAAAGGGTACCGTTAACCTAGGAATAAAAGAAGGGGAGTGGATTATTTTTTTTCTTCTCCCCCACTTGTTATGCAAAGCAAGGGAGGGTGGTATGGAATTTCAGCACTTTCGGAGGTCGGGCTGCCTCTCCTCTACCTTTTAGCACCGCTAGATGCACTCCCAGTAGCAGATCCAGCTCTGCACGTCGAATTTAGCTGTCCCTGAGCAGTCCTGTGGCAGCTGGAGCCAGAAGCGAGGGTCTGCAGCTCACTGAATTGTGTCTGGATAAGGGAGAGCCAGCTCAGGTTAAGGAGAGGAGGGTGAGGTCTTGGGAAGCTCTCTGAAGAGCTTTCCTGCTCCCTTGGATTCTGGATGTGGAAGAAACATGAAAGATGTTTCTTCTCACCTGTCTGCTTCTCAGTGTGAGCTGCCAGGCCTGGTAGCTGAGGGAGGGGAAAGAAAAGGGCTCGCTTCCCAGCTCTGCCACGTTTATGCTGGGATTGTGGCAGGTAGCTTCATCCCTTGCGTTTCATTACCTGTAAAGTGGTGAGAACCTGTCTCCTAAGTCCCTTTTTTTTTTTTTTTTTTTTTTTTTTTTTTAAATCCCCTAACCACAGAAAGTGCTGAGGGTTAGAAGCTGGGAGGTTCCCTGAACTCTTGCTTTTTGACCTCTTCTCAGCTTCAGGTGAAGAGTAGACGGAGCTGGGGAGGCTTTCTGAAGGCTTCGAAGCACCTGGTGGTGGGAGATGTGTGCCCAGTCCCTGTGTGCCATGCGCCTGGTGTTTTCCTTGCACCTGTAGCACAGGACAGGAGAGGACTGATCCCAGCAGGGCAGCCAGGGAGCGTTTCCTGGGGAAGGACGAGACTTGGAAAAGCAGGCAAAGCGCTCTGTGCTCCTTGCTCCTGCCTGGATAAATGCCCTGGGTGCCTCGGGGCAGCTCCGTTTTCTTTCTGGGTACTTCAGGGTGCTTGGCTGTGAAACCACTTCTGAGCTGAACCGTGAAGGACCTTAAAGGGCTGCTTTCCAGACCGTAAATGTGACCACGAGCCAACGAGCAGCACAGCGTTGTGGTTGCTCTGCGTGGAGTCGCAGCCTGGGAGATTTATCCAGATTAGTCCTGGGGCTGTTGGAGACGTCTCGGGGTGTGGGGCAGGATGAACGAGCAGTGGGAAGGTCACAAAACCACCTGGGGCTTTGTTTAAATTCCACGTTACCCCTCAGTGATAGGTTTGGGGCATTTTCTGGGTTTGGGGCACTTGCTGGGTGTGAAAGGAGCTGCACCTTCAGGCTATGCTGCCCTGCAGTAACAGGGTCTCGTGTCCCGGGATTTGGGGCTCGGCTGCTGCTTCTCTGGTCTTGTGCTGAGATGCTGATCCGCCCCCACCTTCACTGTATTATTATTTTTAAACTAAGGAGGGCCACAGATGTTTACTTCTTCCGCAGGACTTTGTCTGGAAGGACAAGAAGTTTGAGTACGGGGCATCCCCTTCTATTTATCCTCCTCTTCCCCCCCCTTCCCCACAGACTAACGACGGAGACAATCATTCGGTAGGGAACGAGGGAGGAAGCGCGGCAGGATTTTTGTACGCTGGCGTTTTGTTTATAAAGATGATTTTATGGACACGTCTGTAAAATGTTCTCTAGATTTTTCAAGCACACTAATAAAGAGCATCCTCAGCTTTGTAAAGGCAGCACCTTTCTTTCCTCCTTCCCCTTGGTTCAGGAGAGGGACTCAGCTGTGGATTTCCACGCTGTTTGAAGAGGAGCTGTGCCCGCCCTCCCTCTCCAGCAGCAGCTGCTTACATGAGCGTATTTCACATCCCTGCCCTGCAGCTCTGCCCTGAATTCTTCCTGGACATTGCTCTCAGAGCTCAGCTCTCCCCCTGCCCGTTTTCCCCCTGTCTGTCACGGTACTGCTTTCATGCTCTTGTTTTGCTTTCTTTTTAATGCACCAGCCGAGGCCGGGAGGAGCTGCACAGGCTCCTGAAGCCCTCGCTCCTCTCCCTGCGTGGCTGCTGCCTCCTGTTTGGGCCGGAAACCGGGGGTGGCTGCTGCGAGAGCCGCAGGCGCAGGGAGCCGTAATATTTGTGAAAGCACTCATCCAGCCAGAAAAAAAGGAGAAACGAGCACAGCCCGGAAGGGAAGAGCAGCGGGCTCGGAGAGCCTCAAAACTGCCCCAAACCCAGGCTGCCGCTCGTGCTGCTTGCACAACCGCCCGTGTCCCCGCAGAGCAGAAGTGGGGTGATCCCTAACGGCTGGGGCCGTGGAACCGCTGCCTCCCCGAGCCCATGGAGCTGCGTAAGAGCCGGCGGCCGCAGCCCCGTGCCTGCAGCTCCGTCACGAGCAGGCCCCCGGCAGCACGAGCAGCTGCATGTGACCGGCGTTGGGAAATGCAGCGCGGGTGCCCTGGAGGAAGCTGCACCCCCAGCCCTGCACCCAGCGCCCTCGCAGCAAGCAGCACGAGTTGAGGTTGTGTGGTTTTTAATTGCAATTAATTTGTTGTGTTTTTTTTTTTTCTTCTTACAGTGTCTAAACCTAGTTTTGCCAGAGGCTAACAGTGTGCGCGGAAACCTCTGCACCAAGTCCTTTGCTACAGCTCTGTCTGCGCTCTCAGGAGCAGAAGTATTCCTAAAGGCAGGTTGAAAAACATTGCTAAAAAAAAAAAGAGAAAAAAATGAGGAGAAACCAGCCTCCTGTGGGCTGCTTTCCAGCTTCGCTTGCACTCTGCCCTGCTGCCTCGCCTCACCTCAACCCCTCTTTTGCTCTTCCCCCCACGTTACGAATGCTCGCTGCCCTCTGCAACGACAGCCAGCCCCAAAATTGCACTCAAGCCTTTACTTTGCAGTTTCCCCATGCAGCCCCAGGAGGGGGACGGGGACGGGAAGCGGGTGCCCAGGAGCAACCTCTCCTGTGCCTGCCCTGCTCCCTTGTGCCCGGGGGTGGCTGAGCCTTTCACCTCGTCCCTATTCAGAGTTAACCGAGGTTAACCAGAGCGGGGCGAGGACTCGGCTGCTGCCCAGCGCCTCCTTTTCCCTTCTCAAAACACACGAGCAGGCGGAGGCTGGAGCCGTGGCGCCGAGGGCAGGGAGGGCGGGCGGTCAGGCGGCGGCCAGGCGGATCACCCTGAACTCGGTCAGCAGGGCTACGCAGAGGAAGGCCAGGTAGTAGAGGATGAGGCAGACGCCGTACGCCTTGCCCAGCTGGAAGCACTGCGCTGGCACCGCCACGAAGGAGAAGACCAGGCTCAGCCCCAGGGCTCCGGCCAGGATCCAGACCAGGAGGCTGTCGGGCTCCAGCTGCCGGAGAGATTCTGGGTGGCAGCGGGGTCCTGGCGGGGCCGGTCCCCTCCCCGTGCTATAGCCATCAGCCTTACCTTCACCACCAGCTGGCTGCTCGTCATCTGCAGCAGGCAGCCCAGTCCCACGCCCACCAGGATGTCTGGGGCTGGTTCAGGACGGAGGAGCAGCGCAATTTCCCCTCCAGCCCCGGGGATGGGGACAGCACCATCCCCTGTCCTCCCAGCCCCTCTGAGGCTACCCAAGCCTCAAGCACAAGAGGCTTCAGCATCGTCCCAGCCTCCCCAGGGAGGCACGGCCTCTTCCCATCCTTCCCTTGAGCAGATCCCAAGGGACCAGCCCTGACCCTCATCCCAGGATGGATCCTGCCCAGCTCCAGGTCCCCCAGGAGCAGGGGCTGCCCCCAGAACAGCCCCGATCTGTCCCCCCAGCACCCAAACCCCCAGCACCACGTGCCCGAAGGATACTGAAGATGATGCCCCCGAAGCAGGCGGAGAAGGCCATGCGGGGGTAGCCCTGCCGTGCCATGGTGAGGTCGGAGAAGGTGTCTGGTGGGAGAAGGGGGAGATGCTGGAGGACACCTGCACCCCGCTGGGGTTCAGCAGGCAATGTCTCGCTGCTGGCAGCTCCAGACACACAACTGGGGCACTGTGGAGCCCTTACCCCCGATGCTGTTGCCCCAGGCCAGCAGCGTCAGGCCCAGCACCGTGTTGCTCAGCTGGAAGATGATGCCCAGGGTCCGCAGGATGTTCACCAGCTCCGTGGCCGCGGCGTTGATCCACATGGCGCTGGCCAAGAAGCCGAGGAAGGCAAACACCTGGCAGGAGGAGGAGAAGCTGGGTGCGTGGTGCGTCCCCTCCAGCCAGCTGTGTCCCTCCTGGGGACACCAGGGACCGGGAAGGTGCTCAGGTCCCTCAGCTCCCAGCAGAGCTGCTCCGGCCCCTGGTGTGCGTTCGGGGCTGGGGACACCTTACGCAGTGGTACTTGGGCGGCTCCTCGTTAGTCGTGGTGAGGAAGATGATGATGGCCAGGACAGAGCCAACCAGCATAACCAGTCCCCAGACTGGGAAGATGCCCTGGATCTGGTACAACCCATCTGCACGCAGTGGGGAGAGAACACGTCAATGCGGCCCCACAGGCTGGGCAGGATCCCACCAGGCCGGTGGTGTGGGGTCAAGCCTTGTCCCTAAAGCCACCTCTACCCCACTCTGCTGGGGGAGACCCCATGGGGGACAGGGAGCATGGAGCTACCCGGCCTGGGGCTTTGTGGACAGCTCGGTCATGTCCCCTCCTTGGAGGACATGGGGGGGAGACTGGGGGCGCTGTGGGCTCTTACAGGCACCCGACTTGAGGGTGAGGACGCAGAGCAGGGGGCTGGTGACGATGTGCAGGCAGTTGAGGGGTCTCTTCCAGTTCAGGTCGTCCTTGTCAGGGTCCACCACGGGCACGGTGAGCAGCAGCACCAGCTCCACGGGGACCTGGGGGGCATCCCACGGGTGTGACCCGTCCCCAAACACGCTGTCCCGGCCCAGGGGTGACACACATCATGTCCCCCCCGTCCTCCTCACCTTGAAGACCTTGAAGAGCCGCCAGTACCAGGGCTTCCTCCTCCACTTGCGCTGGTCCAAGGGGCTGAGGGCGCTGGCGAGGATGTGCAGGGAGGTCTCGTGGTAGGGGAGCAGGGGCCGGTACTCCTCACCTGGGGGGGGCCAAGGGGGCTAAGTGTGCTGGGGGGGCTCCCCACACCACAGAACCCCCCCAAGACTTAGCAGAGATGGCCCCAACCCCCCCCCAAAACCCAACCTACCGTAGTCCCCACTGTTGGTGCCCGAGGACTCCCGCTCCTCAGCATCCGTCGGCATCTCTGGGGGGGGTGGGAAGAGCAAGGGGGCGGTGAGGGGGGGACACGGGGGTCCCGATGGCACCACAAGGCGGCCCTTACCTGGCTCCCAGGGTCCGGGGGGGGCCAGCCCATCCCCGCGCTGCCTGCGGTGAATCCATGTGCAGAGCACCACGGCGAAGACGTAGAAGACGTAGAGCCCCAGGTAACCTGGCGGGGGGCAAGGAGAGGGGGTTATGGACCCCCCCGGGGGACGCTCAAGCCACCCAAGCAGCCGTCACTCACCCAGCGCCTCTCCCAGCGTGATGCGGCCCAGGTAGAGGACGAGGAAGGTGAGGAAGACGGCCACCATGTAGAAAATGGCGTCCCTGAGGAAGGGCCTGGAGGCGGCCGTGAAGGGCTTGACCAGCGCGATGCCACCGGCCACCACCGTGGTCACAAAAATGCCGGCGCCTGTCGACACAACGGGGTGAGGGGAGCGCTGGGGGGGAGAATGATCCCACAGAGCCCCCCCTAACAACCCACACCGTCATGGGGACCCTTACCAAAGACGGCCCCAACAGCCAGCCCCGCTGTCCGCGGGTCGGAGAAGGCCACCACGGCGCTGAAGACGTCGGGCGCCCCGTTGCCGAAGGCCAGGAAGGTGACGCCATGGAGGGGAGCAGTCAAGGAGCAGCCCCCGGATCACGGCCCCGACCCCCTCCATGTGTGTGTGTGTCCCCATGTGTGTGTGTCCCCCCCCCAGGTCCCCATCCCAAGGATACTGCCACGTTGTGGGACAGCTTCAGGTTGGTGGAGATGGCCGAGAGGTTGGGGCAGAAGCTGTGAGGGCACAAAGGAGGTGGCGGTGGTGGTCTCGGGGGGGGGTGACGGGACCACCCGAGGCCACCACAGCTCCGGGGGCGTCCCCTCGTCCCCTCGGGGTACTCACAACTTCTCGGCCGTCACACCGAGGATGACGAAGAGGTAGAGGAGCCACAGGGCCTGTGGGGGGGGGGGACAGGGCTCAGCCTCAAGGCATTGGGGGCACAGCCCACGGCCCCCCCAGGTCCCCGTCCTTACGTAGAGGGTGACGGCCAGCGGCAGCAGCCCCGGGGGGAAGACGCAGAAGACGCCGCCGAGGTAGTCGAGGAAGCCGCCCTCCAGCCGGCAGTCGGGGTTGCCCCGCACGAAGCGGCACCACTCGGAGCTGTTGTGCTTCCTCACCTCCCTGCACTGCGGGGCAGGGCCGGGGGGGCTCACACGGGGGTCCCCGGCCGTGTGTCCCCCCCTCCCCAGAGGCAGCACCCACCCCGTGGGTGACACGGTGCTGCTGTACCACATCCCCTCCCTGCCTCAGTTTCCCCATATAACACAGCGGATGAGGGGTGTAAGGACAGGACCCCCCCCAGCACCCAAATCTCCCTCCTCGCCCCCCTTCATGTCCCCACTCACATCCAGGCCCTGTCCGTGTCCCATGGGGTCCTCCCTGGTGCTCCCCGTGTCCAGCACCGCCGGTGTCACCGCTCGTGGTGCCCCGCTGTCACCCGCCAGCGCCCCGGCCAGGCTCAGCGCCCCGGCCAGGCTCAGCACCCACAGCGGCCCCATGGCGCCCTATGGGGCTGGGGGGAGAGGGTGGGGGCACCTAGGGCTTGGGGAGGGGGGGCAGGGGCTGAGCGGGGTGTGGGGGGGCCATGGGGGGAGGTGGGGATGGGAGAAGTGGGTATAGGGGTTAGAGTAGGGGTATAGGGGTGAAAGCAGGGGTAAAAAATAGGAATATAGGGGAAAAAAAGTAGGGGTATAGGGATAAGAGTTGGGGTATAGGGATACAAGTAGGGGTGTAGGGATAAAAGGGATAAAAATAGGAATATATCGATAAAAGGAGGGTTATAGGGATAAAAGGAGGGTTATAGGGATAAAAGGGACACAAAATAGGAGCACAGGGATAAAAACAGGGTGCAGGGATAAAAGTAAGGGTGCAGGGGTAAGAGATAAGGATAAAAAATAGGGGTATAGGTTTAAAAGTAAGGGTATAGGGGTAAGGCTAGGGGTATAGGGATAAAAGTAGGGGTACAGGGCTAAAAGCTAGGGATAAAAAACAGGAATATTGGGATAAATTAGGGCTACAGGGATAAAAGTAAGGGTATGGGAGTAAGAATAGGGGTACAGGGATAAAAGATAGGGATAAAAGTAGGGGTAGAGCGGGAAAAACAGGGAAATGGGGATAAAAGCAGGAATATAGGGATAAGAAATAGGGATTTAGGGTTAAAATAGGGACATAGGGGTAAAAAATAGGGATATAGGGGTAAAAATGGGGATATTGGGGTTAAAATGGGGGTAAAACCAGGCACAGGACGCAGAACGGGGCTAGGAGCGAGGGGAGGCCGCCAGCCCCGTGCCCGGCTCCCTGCGGGGGGACCCGGGGGTAAGGGGGGGGCACGGGGAGACCCCCCACACACCGCCCCCCCCCGGAACCACGATCGGGGACCCCAACCCGGCGTGGGGGGATCCCAGTGGGGCCGCGATGGGGTCGGGGCTGGGGACGGGTTGGGGACACGGGGATATAGGGATATAGGGATATGGGGACAAGGGGACCCCCCCGGGACCCCCCCGGGACCCCCCCCCCCGGACCCACCGTGCCGGCGCGGCCCCGGCGCTGTGCGCGGGCGGCTGCTGCCCCCCCCCCCCCCCCGCCCTAAAGGAGCCGCCCCCATCCGCCCTTAAAGGCGCAGCGGAGCTTTGGGCGCGGGGGGACACGAGGGGGGGACGTGGGGACACAGCGGGGGCAGGGGCTGGGGGCTCCGTGCCCCATATTGGGGGGGGTCAGGCTTGGGTGTCCCCCCCCCTCTCCCCGGTAGGAGCCTCCCGAGGACTTTGCCCGCTGGGTTCAGCAGTAAACAGGCGGGGATTGCATAAGGCCGGGGTGCTGCGCCCCTGTCACCCCCCCGGGGGTTAGGGGTGGATATGGGGTGCCCATGGGGTGCCTATGGGGTAGGGGTGTCATGGGGTAAGGGTGCCCATGGGGTGTCTATAGGATAGGGGTGCCTAAGGGGCTGGGGTTCCCATAGGGCAGGGGTGCCACATGGGGTGCCCATGGGGTAGGGGTGTCTGTGGGGTGCCCATGGGGTGCCTACGGGGCTGGGGTGCCTATGGGGTAAGGGTGCTACACAGGGCGGGGGTGCCCATAGGGTGTCTGTGGGGTAGGGGTGCCCATGGGGTAGGGATGCCAATGGATAGGGGTCCCCCTAGGGTGTCCACGGGGCAGAGGTGCCTGCAGGGTGCCCACGGCATTGTCTATAGGGCAGGGGTGTTTTTGGGGTAGGGGCTCCTATGGGAAAGGGGTAGAGTAGCCCACGGAGCACCTATAGGGCTGGGGTGCCATGCCATAGGGGATCCTTTGGGGTGCCTGCGGGGTGCCCATGGGGTTCCTATAGGGCAGGCTGCCCATATAACAGAGCCACCCACAGCCCTCCCTTAGGGCGCATCCCCCCCGAGCCCCCCCGGAGCCCCCCCCGAGGGGGCGCGCCTTTTCCCTAACCCCCTCCCACTTCCCCTAAACCCCTCCCACTCTGACCCCCCCCCCCCCCCACTTTATCTCCGCCCCCCCTCCACCCCCAAACCCACCCCCAAACCCACGCCCCCCCCCCCCAGCCATGGCGGCCCCGCGGGCGGTGGTGGCCGCGCTGCTCCTGGCCCTGCCCGGGCTTGGGGTCGGGTTTGGGGTCGGGGTCGCCGCCGCCGTCGCCCCCCCCCCGGCCCGCGGCGCCTCCGTGCTGCTGGAGCCCGGCTCCGGGAGGCTGCGGGTCCTGCCCGGCCGCCACCCCAACGCCATCGCCTGGGCAGCGCTCACCGACCACAGCCGGGCTGTGGGGTGGGGAGGGGGTGGGGGGGGGCTGGGGGGCAGCGGGAGAACTGGGGGGGGGGCATTGGGAGGCAGTGGGGGCTGGGGAGGGAATGGGAGGGGAGCTGGGGGGGAATTGGGGGGGAATTGCGGGGAGTAAGGGGGTCCTAGAATAGAGGGAGTCAAGGGGGAGAGGTAGGGAGTACGTGGGGTGGGACATGGGGAGAAATGGGGGGGCTCAGAGGACTGGGGGGGCTGGGGAGAAGTGGGGGGACCCAGGGGAGAACTGGGGAGGGAACCTTGGGGACCTTGGGGAGAGCTGGGGGGGAAACTGGGGGTGAAGCAAGGGGATCCTGAGCAGAACCAGGGAGAGGACTGGGAGGGCTGTGGGGGATACTGGGGGGGAGAGCCAGGGGGTGGCTGGGTCAGAATAGGGGGGAGAACTGGGGGGACTGGGAGGGAACTGGGGGAGAACTGGGAGGACGTGGGGAGAACTGGGAGGGAACTGGAGGAGAACCAGGGGGAGAATTGGAGGGACCTGGTTGAGAACCGGGGGAGAACTGGGGGGTCCTGGGGAGAACTGGGGGGGTCCCGGGGAGAATCATTCCCAGCCATCCCCCCCCTGCTGTCACAGCTGGGCCTTCCTGGAGCTGGCCACCAACGCCTCGTTCAATGACAGCCTGCAGGCCTACGCCGCGGGGCTGGCCGAGGCCGCCGTCACCGAGCAGGTACCGGGGGGGTGGCGGTGGTGGCAGGGGGGGGGGGGGGGCGGCGGGCAGGACCCCCCTGTCCCCGTCCCACTGCCAGCGCCGTGCCCCGCAGCTCATCTACATGCACTGGATGAACACGGTGGTGGGCTACTGCGGGCCCTTCGGCTACCAGACCCCCTACTGCGAGAAGCTCCGCGGCTACCTGCAGGCCAACCTGGCCTGGATGGAGGAGCAGATGGCGTCCGGCCAGCACCCCGAGTACTGGCACCAGGTGAGGCCGTGCCCCTCGGTGTCCCCACCGCCGGTTTGGGTGCAGAATGTTGGGTTTTGGTTCATTTTTCCTCGTTCCCACAGGTGCGCCTGGCGCTGCTGCAGCTGAAGGGCCTGGAGGACAGCTACAACGGGCGCGTGGCCTTCCCCACCGGCAGCCTCTCCCTGTCGCCTTTCGGCTTCCTGTGAGCTCTGTCCCCCAAAAAATCGGGGCTGGGGGCTGCCGGGGGACGTCTTGGGGCTGGGTTCCCCACGTGGGGTGCCCCACGCCACCTCCTCGCCTCCCCGCAGCCTCCTGCAGCTGGGGGGGGACCTGGAGGACCTGGAGCAGGCCCTGAACAGATCGGCCCCGCGGCGCCCGCTGGGCTCCGGCTCCTGCTCGGCGCTCCTCAAGCTGCTGCCGGGCCAGCGGGACCTGCTGGTGGCCCACGACACCTGGGCCCCCTACCAGACCATGCTGCGCATCGTCAAGAAGTACACCCTGCCCTTCCGCGTGGCGCCCGGCGGTATGTGGGCAGGACGGGGAGGGGGGCACATCTTTTCCCCCCTTTCTCCCCAAATCCTGACTCCCCCGACCCCGTTCTCGCCCCCCTCTCCAGGCTCTGCTCAGATCCCGGGGAGCATCCAAGTGTTTTCCTCCTACCCCGGCACCATCTTCTCCGGAGACGACTTCTACATCCTGAGCAGCGGGCTGGTGGGTGGCACCTGGCTCCCGCGGGACCCCCCGGTGGCACCCCCAACCCAGCTCACCCCCCAATTTCCCCTTCCCCTCCCCGCAGGTAGCTCTGGAGACCACCATCGGCAACAGCAACGCGGCGCTCTGGAAGTACCTGCGGCCGCAGGGCAGCGTCCTGGAGTGGCTGAGGAACATCGTGGCCAACCGGCTGGCCCGCAGCGGCGCCGAGTGGGCCACCATCTTCACCCAGTTCAACAGCGGCACGTGAGCACGGAGGGGGGGACACCCCATGGGGACACCCCCGGGGCGCACTCTGGGTGACCCCGAGGGACACGGTCGCTTCCCCGTGCAGGTATAACAACCAGTGGATGGTGGTGGATTACAAAGCCTTCTCCCCAGGGAAGGCTGGCCCCCAGCCAGGAGTGCTGACGGTGCTGGAGCAGATCCCGTGAGTGCCTCTCGCCCTCCCCAAAAGCCAGCTCGGCCCCTCGGAGCCCTAAAATCCCGGCTGCCCAGCCCATGGGCTGCCCCAGCGTGGCCCAGGTGGGATTTGTTTGGTGGCCTGGGTGCGAAACGGGGGCTCGGTGGCACGCTGCCTCCCGCTGTGGTGGCCCTTCTGGCACGGGTGTGACAGCTGGTGGCTCTCTGCATGCAGGTGACGGCCCCCGGATGGGGTGGGGACCCCTGGGTGGGTCTGTCCCTCCCGTCCCCCTTTTATTTTGCCTTCTGCTGTGACCGGTGTCCTTCCTCCTGCCGCAGGGGCTTGGTGATGGTGGCTGATAAGACAGAGGTGCTGTACCAGCAGGGATACTGGGCCAGCTACAACGTGCCGTAAGCTCCCTCCAGCCTCGTCTCTGCTCGTCTCCACCCCGATCGGTGTCCCACTGATGCCATTTAATAATAAAAAAGGGGGGGCTGTTGGTGCCGCCCTGACCCGCTGCCTCCCCATCCCCAGGTACTTCGAGGAGATCTTCAACGCCAGCGGGAACCTGGAGCTGGTGAAGCAGTACGGCGACTGGTTCACCTACGACAAGAACCCGCGCGCCCAAATCTTCCGCAGGAACCACTCGCAGGTCCACGACGTGGACTCCATGGTCCGCCTGATGAGGTGGGGGCTGCCCCCCGCCCCCAAAACCCCCTCCTGGGTGTCGCCTCCGCCTCCCCACGGACCCCCAGCCTTTGCGGCCGTGCTCTCAGTGACCTAATTATTTAATTTCCCCCCCTTGCCAGGTCCAACAACTACCTGCAGGACCCTCTGTCGCGGTGCCGGGGCTGTGACCCCCCCCAGAACGCCGAGAACGCCATCTCCGCCCGCTCCGACCTCAACCCCTCCAACGGCACCTACCCCTTCGCCGCCCTGCGCCAGCGCTGCCACGGCGGCACCGACATGAAGGTGGGGATGCCCCCGTCCCCCTTAAATCCCCCCGGGACCCCACGCAACCCTCTTATTCCTCCTTTTTTCTCTCCTGGCACCAGGTCACCTCCTTTGGCATGGCCTCCACCTACGGGCTGGTGGCCGCCAGCGGCCCGGCGTGGGACGACGTGCCCCCCTTCCGCTGGAGCACGTCCCCCTGCAGCCACCTGCTGCACATGGGGCACCCCGACCTCTGGAAGTTCCCCCCCGTCAAGGTCCGCTGGGACTGAGCCCGGAGCGACCCCGGCACGTGGTGGCCGCTCGTCCATCCGTGTCCGTCTGTCCAGAGCCTTTTTTTGGGGGGGCAAACTCCGCGGCGCATCAGCTGCTGGCTCTTCCTTCTCACTAGGGCTGGCTTTGGGGGGCGCATTGGGGGGGGGACTGGCTCTGCCCCGTCCCCTGTCCCCTATATTTTTCTCCCCCTGCTTCTCTCGCTGCTCATTGCCGTCCCGTGGGGTGCCCCACGCTGCGTATGGGGCTGTGCCCCCGCTGTGCCGCCGTGCCCAGGATCAGAGGGCTCTGTCCCCAACCCCAAAAATGAGCGCTGTGCCCCGTGGGGCGCTTCCTGGGGTCGACTGCTCTTGCTCTGGGGGGCCCTTCCCATAAAGGGGGGTGCTGGGAGGCTGGGGCAGGCACCAGGACAGCCCCGTGGCAAAGAGGAGGTGAGTGACCGGGTTTGGGTTCGATAAATAAAGTGGTCTGCGTGCGGTGGAGCCGTGCTTTGTGCTGCGCCGAGACTCTCTGGTGCCTCGTATCGGGGTTGGGCTCACACTGACGGCCTCTCCTGCAAAAAAGGAGGTGGTTAATGGGGTGCTCCTGTCTCCGGGGTGCTGGCTGGCTGGGTTTCCTTGCCTCTGCTTCGTACTGCGCTCTGGTGCTGACCCCTTGGGGTTATTTCGGGTGTCTGGAGTTGGTTCTCAACAGCTGAGAGGGGAGAGCAGCCACGGAGCGGGGAGCACCACTCACCCCCAGGACGAGGTGCCCATCCTTGTCCCCTTTGTTCCCCCTCCTCTGCCACCTGTGTCCGCCCCCCCAGCCCCAAAACCCACGTCCTGAAATCCTCTTACTGCAGCCCCCTTGATCCTCTCCGCCGCAGCGCGGCTCGTTAGGAATAACGAGGTCATTACCGGGGGATTAATGAGCTGGCGTTCGGCAGTGCTTTGAAGGAGCGAGGTTCCCACCGAGGCCGCCCTGGCCCCCATCCCGAGGCCTCCCCGGACCAGGCTGGGCCCCCCCCATCACCCCCAGCGAGGGTGAGCACAAAATGTCACTGTCACCACCCCTTTTCCAGTCCCTGGTGTCCCGAGGGGGGCACGGCTCGGTGTCAGGTGCCCACTGTGTGGGCTGTTCACTCTGAAGCCTACTGACGACGTGAGCCCTCGCTGCCACCGACAGCTCCATGGGGACGTGGCTGTCCCTGCTCCGTGTCCCCGGTGGCACCTCCGGGCCCTACAGCTGGTAGGGTGGAGAAGTGGAGGGGTGGGAGCCCCGCTGACCTTCCTCCAACCCTCACCCTCCTCCTCCTCCTCCTCCTCCAGGACAAAGGACCAGGAGGATCTTGCCAAAATTTTGGGTGTTTGTGCCAATTGCCAAGGGAGAGGGGCTGCCATGCCAACAAACCGTGGCACAGCTACTTGTTGTTTTTTTGTTTTTTTTTATGGGGGGGGGAGGGAGTTGGCCACAATCAGCCGAAGGAGGCAGAGTCCTGAAATCTGCTGGGGAAGCACATTTCTGGCCAGGCCTGAGCTCGGCGTGCTGGCACGGGGCCTGCGGCCACCGGCACGGCCCCTCCGACGTCACCTCGCCGCCTTCCCTCCCCAGACGTTGCTCCGGGAGCGGGGCAGGAGGCGTGGGGACGCACGGCGAGACCCCGTGGGCACCAGGTACCCCTGGGGACTGAGCCCACCTGCGGCTCTCCCAGTCCTCAGGCTGCTTTTTGTGGTTTTTGGGGGGGTTTTGGGACACCAGCGGTGACCCCAAAACCCGTCAGAGCGCAGCCATGGAGGCCGAGAGGCCCTTCCACCTCGTGTCCCCGCTCCTGGAGAGCCTGCCCCTGTCCCGTGTGGCAGGGACCAAGGTCTACATGAAGCTGGAGAACGTGCAGCCCACCGGCTCCTTCAAGATCCGGGGCATCGGGCACTTCTGCCAGGAGGTGAGCGTGGCGGGGGGGGGTCATGGGGGGGTGTAATGGGGGCACCCGGTGCTGCCCTCAGTTTTGGGGACACAGTGGGGACACGTGGCTGTGTCCTTTCCTCTTCTCCCTCCTGTTTTCCAGGCTGCCAAGAAGGGCTGCCAGCACTTTGTGTGCTCCTCAGGTAATTTTTTTTTGGGGGGAGGGAGGATGGGGGACACCCCCTGCTTCCCAGCCCCTCATCCTCGTGCCCCCCCCTCCCCCAGTTTTGGGGTTGCTCCCAGTGGGGTGCCGCATGGGGGAGAAACCGTGCGCCCCCCTGCATGGATCACCCCAGGTGTCTGGAGGAGATCTGACCCTAGAGCAGGGGAGGGGGGGGTGGAACCCCTCAAATGAAAGCCCCCCCCATTTTTTTTGGCAGGGGGCAATGCGGGCATGGCCGCGGCGTACGCAGCCAGGAAGCTGGGGCTGCCGGCCACCGTGGTGGTGCCCAGCAGCACTGGACCCGGCACCGTGCGCAGGCTGCAGGAGCTGGGGGCGACGGTGGAGGTCTGCGGCAAGGTAGGGCGCCCACCCCCCAAATTGGGGTTGGGGGGGGCACCTCAGTGCCCGTGGGTGAGCACGGACCCCACAAATGCACCCTCCTGTGTCGGGTTTTGGGTATCCTTGAGGTGACAAGGGGCACATCACTGGTGCTCCAGGGCTGGATGCGGCCCCGCTGAGCCCCCCTCGTGCCCCCCAGGTTTGGGATGAAGCCAACCACAGAGCCCTGCAGCTGGCCGACACCCCCGGCTGGGTCAGCGTCCACCCCTTCGACCACCCCTTGGTGTGGTGAGTGCCGCCGGGGCTCAGCTCCACACCCCCCATCCCCGTCCCCAAGGGTCGGGTGGGCTTGGGGTGCCCACGGCCACCAAAATCCCCCAGGCAGGGCCATGCCAGCCTGGTCCAGGAGCTGAAGGACTCTCTGGAGGCCAAGCCCGATGCCATTGTGCTGGCGGTGGGTGGCGGGGGGCTGCTGGCCGGCGTGGTGGCCGGGCTGCAGCAGGTGGGGTGGCCCGACGTCCCCATCATCGCCGCCGAGACCTGGGGGGCTCACAGCTTCCACGCGGCGCTGGAGGCCGGCCACCTCGTCACCCTGCCCGACATCACCAGGTGAGCGCTGGGGACACCTCTCCATCAGCAGGAGGTCCCCAATGTCACCACGGACCCCCCTTGGAAAGGTGCTGGGGGGCTCTGCGTCCTCGGCACGTGGCACTGGGCCGTGGGTGTCACGAGCTGGTCGGTCCCAGCTCTGTCACCCTCACGGTGGGTCCCCGAGGGGATGGCACGTCCCAGGGCCACCCTGACCCCATTTCCCCAGCGTGGCCAAGTGCCTGGGGGCGAAGACGGTGTCGGCGCGGGCGCTGCAGTGCGCGCAGGAGAGCCGGGTCCTCTCCCAGGTGGTGGAGGACGCCGAGGCCGTGCGCGCCGTGGAGCAGTTCCTGGGTGAGTACCAGGGGATGGGGACACCGAGGGGGGTGCCCAACAACGGGACCAGGCTCTCAGGATGTCCAAATCCCTACAGATGATGAGAGGATGCTGGTGCAGCCGGCGTGCGGGGCGGCGCTGGCCGTGCTCTACTCGGGGCGGCTGCAGCAGCTGCAGCGCGAGGGGCGCCTGGGGCCCCCCCTGGGCAGCGTGGTGCTGGTGGTCTGCGGCGGCAGCAGCATCACGGCGGCACAGCTGCGGGGCCTGAAGAGCCAGCTGGGGCTGGAGTGACCCCCCCGGGTGTCCCCCCCCTTCCCCACATCACCCCAAAGGTGCTGAGTGGGGTGGGGAAACTGAGGCACGGCCCCGGGGACGCCACGGCTGGAGCCTCAATCAGCGAGCGCTCTGGCTAATTACTTTGGCACTGTCTCGATGCGTTATTATTCTAATGATTATTAATTATTACAACCCTCGCCCGTCCCTCCTGTGCTGTCAGAAGGGAACAGCGTGCGCGGACCTGCTGCTTACAGGGATTTATTGAGGGGGTCCCCAGCCATGTGTCCATTCATCCATCCCAAAGCACATGTGCCCCCCCATCCCCTGATTTGGGGTCTCTCTCCCACCAGGACCCCCAAACCCAACTGCCCCCCAGCTTACCACCTTTGCCCCAGCTCCCACCAGTTGATCCATTTAGCCCCAGTGCCCATTTTGCCCTTTCCAGCCCCAAAACCCTCCTCAACCTCCCCCCGGAGCAGCCGCCGAAGCCCATTCCCCTCGCCCGCCTGCCTGCCCTGAAGCCTTCTCCTCCCTTCTTTCCCTTTTTCCCTTTTCCCCAATAAATCCCCCCGGCCCGGCCAGCCCCCGCAATGCCTCCTGGAGGACCGAACCCCATAAATCAAAGCCCTGCTGTTCCGTCGTGGGCAGTAGCTTATGTAAAAAGGTGTTTCCAGGGAGCACCGAAGGCTGGAGAATCCTATTACGAGGCGCACTATTAATTATCGGGAGTCAGCCCGCCCTCCCCCTGCCATTTTTTATCCCGGGTCCCGGCCCCGATTACTTTCCACCTTTCCCACCTCAACCTCCTCGCACGGAGCCCCTGCCAGCATCCCAAATCCCAGGGGTGCCCCAGCACCCCGCAAACCACCCTCGGCCACGCGGCTGGGGCGTGATAATTAGCGTAAGGCTAATGACAGCAGCACGCTGATAATAACGAGCAGGCGGCACGCGCCCTTGTGCTTTAATCCCCATAACGAGGCCGGGCAGAGGTCACCGGGACGCGGTGCCACCCGCAGGGGCAGCACCTCTCCTGTCCCCACCGCCTGCGCTCGTGCCTCAGTTTCCCCGTGCGCTGCGTGCTTTTCTCGGCGTCCCCTCCCGTGGTGGCACGGGAAGGAAAAATTCCTCCACTTGGCTGAACGGGGGAGAAAAAAATAAAAATACAAAAATAAAAAGAGGCAGCGGAGCGGCTGGCTGGCCATAAATCAGCAGCGGGACTTAAAATTCAGGTCAGCGAGAGGGGCTCTGGGAAGCCGGCGCGGGAAGGTAATTTATTCGGTTTGTATCTTTTTACTGCAAGGCGAGGGGGGGGAGGCCGGACCTCGGCCGCGATTTTGCATTTTAAATATTAGTTTGGGGCCGCTTTGTGTGCTGGGGGGCGCGGGGGTGTCTGCTTCTCCTTGCAGCCCCCCAATCAAGGGGGCTGGGGGCCGGAGCAGGTAGCTCAGGGGTTTTTTATCCACACCGAACAGTGCCAGGCGCTCACACCAGCGGCCTCCGTGAGAGGCAGCGGGGACAGGAAACCCACGGTGCCTTCAGAAAACAACTTTTTTCATCTTTCTTTCCCCTTCTCCTTCCTTTTTCCTATTTTTTTCCCCCCACCTTCATCCTCTCTTCTCCCCCCCCCCCAGCACCACCCCATCCCCAGCCTCCGAAACCAGAAAAAAACTCGGAGCCTCCGCTGACTGCAAGTACGATAAATAATCAGTAAACACAAAAACATACTTTATTTGTTTCTCCTTTATACAAAATAAAGAAACTAGAAGCAAAAACTATAATACATCCTCGGACCCGCGGGGCCGCCGGGACGCGCTGGGCTCGGCGGAGGCTCGGCCTTCGTTTGCGCCGCGCGCCGGTTTTGTGCCGCGTTTCTTTGTTTGTCTCCTTTTTTTTATTATTTTTTATTATTTTTTTCTGCCTCTTTCCGGTCCCGGGCGCTTCTTCGCCTCCCCCCCCACCCCTTCTTCCCCTAAAATTTAGGAGGCCGAGCTCAGCGGGATGCTCGGGGAGCCCCCTGCCCGGCCTCCCGTCCCCCCCTCCCCGCGGCCTCACCAAAAAAAACCACCCAGCGGGTCCCAACCCACCTCCTCCTGGGGAACAAAACGGGGGAACAACGAAAGCGAGGGGCTGAGGGGGGGGCTGCTATTCCCCGTGTCCCCCCCCCGGCCCCGTTATATCGGGACGAAGGATGGGGATCATTAAAAAGAGGCTAATTAGCACTGGGGGGGGGGGAGCCCCGCAGCAGCCCCCCGGCACCGGTGGGACCCGTGTCCAGGCGAGTTCAGCTTTGGTCCGAGAGGTGGTGGTCCCGACGCCGGCGGGGGGCACAAAGGGGGGGTCTCGGGGCACGTTGTGTTGCCCCCACCCCAATAAAAGAGGGGGCACAGTGTGGGGAGGGGGAGGTAGCGGGGTGCCCCCAGCATCGGGATGGGGCTGCGGTGCCGGGGAGGATGCGTTTTGGCATCGGAGGGCGGCCGTGGCATCGGGGTTGTGGTTTTATTTCGGGGGAAGGGGGGGGTGTCCGTCAGCCGGTGTGCCCCGGGGGGGGCTGGAGGGAGGTGTGGGGTGGGGATTTGTTGGGGGGGGGGGTGGGGAAGAGGCGCGTCCCCCCCCCGGCTCTACCACACCGCCGCCTCGCTCAGCTCCGGGTTGGGGTGCGCGAGCGCCCCGCTGTAGCCGCTATTGCTGGACATGGAGAAGGGGGGGCTCGGCCCCCCGCTGAAGACCTCCCCCGGGATGGGGTGCAGCGAGCCCGTCATCCCCGGCTCGGGGCTGGGGGTGTCGGGGTGCGAGATCATATCCGTGTACCTTTGGTTTTCTGAGGAGTGGTGTCCGCTTAGGGGGGGCTCCAAGGGTCCCAGGGGCGTGGAGCCGGGTCCTGAGTTCTGAAGGTAGCTGGGGTCGGCCGGGGACTGGGCCTGGGAGGGGGGCCCGTGGGGGAAAAAGTCATAATTGCCTCCCGGCCCGTAGTAGTCACCTTGGTAATCTGCAATGGGGGGGGGGAAAGGTTGGAGCCGGCCCCCGGTGCCGTCACCCCGAGCCCCCCGCACCACCATGGGCACGACCCCATCACGGCCCCCCCAACCCAAAACGGTGCTTTTGGGGCGCTCAGCACCTCGTGGAGGTAAAAAGACCCCCCCTGATAACCCCCCCATCCTAACACCATGGCATTTTTGGGGTGGAAAGGGGAGGAAATAGGGGAAGGGGAGGGTGAGGGGCTGGGGTAACCGGGGTGAGGTGGGCGTGATCCTGTTATTTAACGGGGAAAAGTATTTACAGGTGTAGAAATATTTCTATTTTATATATATTTATGTATACACACATATATATAAATAAATAAAAGGAGTGGGGGAAATGTGTGTATATGTAATGGGGAGATAGGTAGGGGAAATACATAAATGGGGAATAGATAATATATGGGGGGAATATATATATAAATATATATATATAAAATATATATTTAACACATATGGATATATAAAACACATAAATATATATATATAAAATGTATGTATATATAAATACATATAAATATATGATGCATATATACATAATGGGGAACATGTTCCCATTTATCAGCCTGGAAGGGCTCGAGACCCCAACCTCAAGGGGTGCCCCCAAAGCCCCTGGGCTCGGGGGAGCTTTGGAGATGCAGCACCAGGGCCCTGGCAGCAGTTGGGGTGTAGGGGAGGTGGTGGGGACATTTTGTCCAAAATTAGGAGATGTTGCCCCAAAAGCTGTGGGGGCTCCCCGCTGCCCGTCCCGTCCCAGTGGGGCGTCGGGGGGCGTTGGGGGCGGCGGTGACCTTCCATATGCTGCGGGCCCGGGAGGTAATGGGAACAAACGCGGCCTGAAAGGGGCACAAAAGCCCGCAGCTGGGGCTTTGTTCGCCGGAGAGGGGCCGCGCCGCCACCGCTGCCACCGCTGCCACCGCCACCGTCACCGTCACCATCACCCTGAGCCTGGCAGCGGCACGGGGATCGGGGATCGGGGAGGGACAAAGGCGATGGCGAGGGGGAAAGGAAAAGGGAAGAGGGATGGGGAAGGGGTTCCCGGGTCCCTCACCTCCGTAGTACGTGTAGGGCGTCGAGCCGAGCATCTCGGACTCGTCGAGGCGGCCGCCCAGGGGCCGCATCCTGCGGGGGCTGCGGAAGAAGGCGTGCCGGCGGGCACCCAGCGCGCTCAGCTGCTTCATCCGACGCTCCTTGGACCGGCGGTTCTGGAACCAGACCTGCAGCAGGGGGGTCAACGTCAGCCCCTAAGGATCCCCCCCCCTGCACGCCTCCCCGAATCCTCCGGGACAACCCCCTCTCCAAAATAAATCAGCCAGGGGTGGATGGGGAAAGGGGTGAAAATGTTGTCACCGCCTGGGGAGGGATTTCCCCGGGATGGATGGGGATAAAAGGGACGAGGTGGCTGCCTTCTTTTGGGGTATTCTCTCACCTGAACCGAATCTACTCCTGGCTGGGGGGGGGCTGAATTATTGCCCCCCTCCTGAACCCGAGGACCGGCACACGTGGGGCACGCACGTCCCCCCGCTGCCCTGTGCGCGGAGTGAGGACGGCACCAGCGCGGCGGGAGCGCCCTCCCCTATTAGCCCTATTAAACTCGTTAATCCCTATATTTCCACTGGGATTTTTATGGGTTTTTTTGATTTTTTTTTGGGGTGGGGAAGAGCAGCAGGGACGTGCTGGGCAGGGACCATCGGCCTCTCCTTGCCCCCCTGGGGGCAGCGCCTTCTGCCCTCACCGGTGGCCAACGCTCGGCACCGGGGGTCCCGCCGGCGCTCCGTCCCCATCCCAAATTGCCCCAGCCCTGGGGGAAGGACGTCACCACCCCGACCCTGACGTCACCGTCGAGGTGATGACGTCACCGTCCATCCCGTGACGTCACACGGGGGGGGGGCTCACCTGGATGACCCTCATGTTGAGGCCGGTCTCCTGCGCCAGCTGCTCGCGGATGTGCCGGGTGGGCTTTGGGGTGGCGGCGAAGGCGGCTTTGAGGGTCTCCAGCTGCTTGGCCTTAATGGTGGTGCGGGGCCCCCGGCGCTTGGTGCCCGAGTTCTGCTCCTCGTTCTCGTTGTTGGTGGTCTCCTTGTCCGACGAGGTGGAGTTGTCCGTCTCCTTGGGGTCGTCCTGCATGGGGTCCTGGAGATCCGGGGACAAACTCCTGTCTGTACATGAGGACACTGTAAAGGAGACCCAGAGAGGAAAGGGGGGGGGGGCGGATGGCTTAGGAGAGAGAGCGACCCCCTTCTCCTCTGCCCTCCCCTTCCCACCGAGCCGGGATGCTTGCAGGAAATGGGGAGGGGGATTTTTGGGGGTGCTGGGGGTGCTGATCGCCTTTGCCCCCCTCCCTAAACAACGCACGGAGCTCGTGGCAAGCATCGTCTGGCCCGGCCCTGCACGCCGGCATCTGAGCTGGTGACCCTATGAAGCTCCCCCCCCACAAATTGCTTGGGGGTTCAGCAGACGGGGGGGGGGGGCTTTTTGGGGAGGGGGCGGCCCCCCCCCCGAGCACACCACAGCCCCCGGCGCTCCCCCTCTCCCCCCCCACCGTGCCGCTCGCACCGGGGATGCGCCGCTGGGAGAAATGCGAGGGTCGGGGGGGGATTTTGGGGGGGGTCCAGTCACTGCCTTGAGCCTGGCTCACACCCCTCCCCCCCCAGCCGCCCCCTCACTGCCCCCCCCGGGGCCCCTGATGCCAGCACCCCCCCAGGCCAAGCTCTACTCGCCTCGCTCGCAGCAGCGGCCCCACTGACTGGCGTGGCAGGATCCGGCCCCGGGTGCTGGACGGAGAGAGAGCCCACGGAAGGGGGTGAGCACGGGCGGCTGGCATTGCTGGGACAGCACGAGCGGGCCTGATCCTGCCGTCCTGCCGCAGAGACAGCTTCCAAGGAAGTCAAATGGGAGCTTTGCCTCTGGGTGAAAGGAGGCGAAGGATCAGGCCCGCGGCGCGGGGGGCACCGGGCACACTCGCGGTGGGGTGTTGGGGGGGGGGGGGCTTGGTGTAAAGCAGGGAGGTGGGCGTGCATGGGGGGGCACCACGAGCATCCGTGGGGAGCAACGGGGGCTTAGAAGGCGTCTGGCCCCCATCCCAACCCTGCTCCACGGGGGGAACGCGGGGCCAGAAAGAAAAACCCCGGCACCAGGGTGGGCACCGGCGCGGGATGCGTCCCCCTCGGTGTCCCCGAGGCCACGCGGCGCGTACCTGAGTTGAGGCTGCCTTCCTTCAGGGTGGGGGAGTTCAAATAATCCTCTTTGCAAACAAATTTGTTCTCGTCTATGATATAGAGTTCCTCGCCCGTGGAGAGCTGCTTGTTGCAGACCATGCAGGTGAAACAGTTCAGGTGGAACACTTTGTTCCGCGCTTTCCGGACCAGGTCGCTGGGGGAGATGCCTTGGGAGCAGCCGGCGCATTTGGTACCAAACCTCCTGGGGGGGGGGGGGATTAAAAAAAAAAGAGAGGTGAGAGGCACGATTTTGGGGAACACACACGGCACGGCATGGAAATGCTTCGTACCCCACAACCCCATTTCCCCGGGGAGCTCGGGTTTGGGGTCCTCTCCTAGAGGACATGGGGGTCTCCCCCTCTCCAAAAGGGTAGGGGGTTATGGGGGGGGTCCCTCCTCCCAGCCCAGCAGGGGGGGATTTCGTGTCCCCCCTCCCCATCCCCGCACATCGCGGCCGGAGGGCACCGGGCCGGGCGCTCCGGGTAGCGGGGAGCACCGGGAGCAAACCGGGGGGCGGCGGGGGGGCCCGAAAGGACCCCGGGGCCGGGGGCTCGGGACCATCCTGCACCCCCCTTCCACCCCCCCGTTGTATTTTATTTTAATTTTTCCAGCTCGGAGCCGCCGCTTCGCACAGCTCCGGTTTCCCTCCCCTGCGCGCAGCGCTTTTCCCCAGCCGATGTTTTATTTTATTTTTATTTTTCCCCTTTTTATTCCTTTTATTTATCTTAATTTTTATTTTTTATTTTTTTTTCCGGGAAACGAAAAAATGCAGAAAACGATTTCTTCGAGGAAAAAAAAAGAAAAAGAAATAAAGAAAGAAAACAAAAAGGAGAAAACCAAAAGCCGCACACGGTGGCTGTGGCTGTGGCTGCCAGGCCCGGGGGAGCCGGGGGCTGCCAGGCCGGGGGGGGGGGGGAATGGGGCTGGGGGTGTCCGGGGGGGTCCCCCCTTTTTTCCTCCTGGCCTCGGCACAACTTCTGCTGCCCGCGCTGCCGCCCGTGACGTTGATGTAGTGAAAGCATTACGGGTCGTAAGTCATTTTCCCCTTCCCATCCCGGCCCCTAATTTCCTCCCCGGCACCTTATCGGAGTCATTAGGGGCATTTAAGGAGCGGCGGAGCGGGGGGGGGGGCCCCGGGGCCGGGGGGAAATAGGGGGGCCAAGGAGCGGCCCGGCGGGGAAGCGCCGCCCGCAGCGTTTTGGTGGCAAAAGGCGAGATTTTGGCACCGGCTTCGGCGGGGCCCCGGGGTGTTTTTTTTGTGCCTTTTTTTTTTTTTTTTTTTTTTGGGGGGGGGGGGGGTCGGCGGAGAGGGCCGCGGTCCCGGCTGCTTTTGGAGGCAAGGTCACACAAGGAGCTGGGGGGGGGAATAAAGCACAGCCCCCCCCCAGCCTCGGGCTGCAGCGCAGCCCCTGGCCCCATCTTCGCCGCGCCCTGCCCGGGCACCGCGGGCTGGAGCCCCGGGAGGGAAGGAAGGGGATGAGGGGAGCCCCCCAGATCCCGGGGGGAGACCCCCCAGAACCCGGGAAGAGAGCCCCAAATCCCTGGGGAGACCCCCAGAACCCAGGAGGAGCCCCCCAGCTGTCGAGGAGAGCCTCCCAGCTCCCGGGAGGGAAGGATGGGGATGGGGGGAGACCCCCAGATCTCGAGGGGAGACCCCCCCAGATCCCGGTGGGAGACCCCCAGCTCTCAGGGGGAGGCCCCCCATCTCTTGAGGAGCCCCCCCATCCTTTGGGGAGTCCTCCTCATCCCTTGGGGAGCCCCCCCAGCCCCTCTCCTCTTCCCCGCCGGGCTGGGAGCGGCGGCGGCACCGCATCCCCTCGGTGTGGGGTATGGTTTTTGTTTTTTTTTTGTTTGTTTGTTTGTTTTTTTTGGGGGGGGGGTGCCACTCACCTGAAAAAGTCATTTTTGCAGTAGAGTTTGCCTTCCCTGGAGAAGCATTTCTCGGTCAGGTTGCACTTGCACTCGCAGCACTGGACGCATTTGATGTGCCATGCCCTGTCCAAGACGTTGAGCAGAAAGCGGTCCAGGATCGGCCTCTCGCAGCCCGCACAATGCACCATCATCACCTCCGCCGGGGGAAAGGAGCCTCGCCACCGAGAAGTCAGAGCCCCGAGCGAGGTCTCACAAAAATTCACCCGTCGGGAAAAAAAAATAATAATAAAAAAAATAAAAAATAAGAACACACCAGGAAAAAAAAAAATCTCAAAAATTAAAGGAGGGGAGCGGAGCTGTCAAGTTCTTCCCCCTCTTCTCTCCGGCGGGGATGGAAAAAATAAAAACACAAAACCCAAAAGCCCAAAGAAAAAAAAAAAAAAAAAAAAAAAAGACCCCCCCCAAAAATCCAAAACGGCCCCGAAAAAGCCCGAAGGGACGCCCCCGGCCCCTCCGTCGTGCTGGGGGGCTGTGCGGCAGCGGGCAGGGCAGGAGGGGTGCATGAACGCCCCCCCTGCAGCCGGCAGCCCCGGTGCCTCGCTGTGCTCCGCCGCCGCCGCGCCGCCACTCTCATGCTGTCCCCATGGCCAGCTTTGTCCCCCGCCTTAGTTAATTCGCGCATCCTTATTCAGATTTGGTGACGTGGGGGCCCGCGTCGGCCGCCCGGTGGCCAATGGCATCCCGGTGGCCATGGCAACCTCTTAATTTATAGCATATCTAAATTGGCTCCAGCCCTGCGCTTGGCACAGAGGGAAAAAAACAACGCGCCTCTATTGTTGAGGGTGGCTTGTACCTGCGCCGCCAAGTGAGTACGCACCTGGCTTGGGGGGGCCGCCCGGGGGGCTCCGCAAGGGCTTTTCATTGTTTTTTTAAATTTCCCTCTTTCTGTAATTTAATTTATCCCAGAGGGATGCTCGGGGAGGGCTCCCCATCCCGAGCCGGGATGGGGAAGGCAGCACCTGTTTTCTCGACGGGATCGCTTTTGGCGTTATTAGTAGTGTTATTTCGTATTATTTATTTTGGCCGGGCCGGGAGGGAAAAGGAACGAGGGAGGGGAGGAGAAGTGGGGGAGAAGGGGGGAGGAGGATTTTTGGGGAGGGGGGAAAGAAAAAGGGAGGGGGCGCAAAGTTGGGCTGCGGGCCCCCCGCGGGGCTTTGTGGAGCTGCCGTGGGGGCCCCGCGATGCGGGGATAAACGGGGAGGAAGAGGAGGAAGGGGTGGAAGGGGAGGAAGGAGAGGAAGGGGAGGAAGAAGAGGAAGGGGAGAAAAAAGAGGAAGAAGAGGAGGAGGAGGCCGGGACGGGGCCGCCGCACTTCTCCGCTGTTTTTTCTCCCCAGCTGCAGGTGCGGCGGGGCTGTGCCGAACCGGCTGCCCCCGGGGATCCGGCCCCTGGGGACCCCCCGAGTCCCCCCGGCCGCCCCCCGAAACCCCGCAGCCGGCGAGGGGAGCGGCAGAGGAAAGCCAAAAAACAAAACAAAACAAAAAAACAAAAAGCAAATCCGCAGCGTTAAGGACATCGCCGGGAGAGGGAAAAGGAGGCGGATTTGTTGGTTCGGGGCAAGAGGATGGAGGAGAAAAAATACGGAGAGGAGGCCACCGAAAAGAAAGAAATAAAACAAAAGGTAAAGAAAAAGAGAACAGAGAAGGAAACGGAAAATAATAATATTAAAAAAAAAAAAGAGTGAAAAGTGAAAAAACCTGCAGACGAAAGCAGAGAAAAAGAAACAAGAAAAAAAGAGAAGAGAAAGGAAAACGGGAGAGTGAGGAAAAAATAAAGAACAAAAATAAACGAAAACAGATGGAAGGAATGAAGGAAAAACGAAAAATAATAAAAAAGAAAATCAGAAAGAAAAAAGGTAAAGGAAGCTAGGAAGAGGTGAACGAAAAAAAAATGAAGAAATTAAATAAAATAAGGGTAGAAACGAGGCAGGAAAACCATCGGGAGCGCGGAACGGAAGAAGAGAGAAACGGGAAGGAATGAAAGAAAGGATGGAAAATAAAGGGCACGAAAAGGAAAGCTGGAGAAAGCGCGAGCGAGGAAGGAAGGAAACGAAGGAAAACAAAGAGAGGAGGTGAGAAAGAAGGAGAGAGAAAGAAATAAATGAAGAAGGCACCGGCTAAGGAGGGAAGGAGCAGGACGAGAGGAGGCGACGGGAGCGCCCGCTGCGCCCTTCCCCAGCGCGCTGCGCCCGAAGTTTGCCCTCGGGGGGGGGGGGTTCGCCGCTGAATTTCCACGCCGGGGAGAGACCTCGGGGAGGGTCGGGGCCGGGGGTCACGGCTCCGGTACCGGCCCCAACACCGGCCCCGGGGGGGGCCCTGCAATTCCCCCCCGCGCTGCGCCCCGGAGCCGCGCAGCAGAGCCGCGTTCCCACGGACTTGTTCCCGAGGTAGGTGCGGGTGCCCAAAGGCGTGTGCCCGCGGGAGGTGCGCGCACACGCGTGGACACGCACCCCCACGCGTGCACACCTCCAGGCCGGGGCAGCGTGCCCGCGCTCCTGCGCGCACCCGCGCTCTCCCCACGGGCACAGCCGGGCCGTGGGGGGCTCCCGGTGCGCCCCGTCGGGGGCCGCGGCCCTCGGTGGGTTCGGACCCGGTTCCACGGCGGGGGGGGAACGGTTTTGGGGAGGGGGACACACCGGGAGGGCGTGGGGAGGCGCCGAGCACACGCTGCCACGGGCACGCGTGGAGGTGCCGGATAGGGGGTGCGGAGTTTCTGCGCCCCGCGCACCCCCGTTCCCACGGCTTGGCGGAGCCCCCCGTAACCCACCCCCCCTCCACGGGGCTGGCCGATTCTTCCCGAAGAACCCCCCCGGACACCCCCGGGATCCTCCCCGGGAACACACCGGGACTCCCTAGAACCCGCCCGGGGTCCACTCGGAACCTTCCTGGGCACCCCCCGGGGACCCCCGGAGACCTCTCCAGGACCCCCCGGGACCTCTCCGGACCCAAGAGAAGGGCGAGGGGGGCTTGGAGGGGGCGCGAGGCGCTGCCAGGCGCTGCCTCTTCCCCCCTCCCGCTCCCCGTTTCGTTTGAAAGTAAAGGAACAAATAAAGGCATCGGGGAGGGGAGAAGAAAAACGCACCCCAGGAGCCCCCCAGCCCACCCCCGCTGGCCGCATTCCCCCGGGGTAATTGAGGCAGCGGCACGCTGATGCACCTAACCAACCCGTTGTGTTTTAACAGGGGAGCGCACGGAGAAGCGGCGTCGCTTGTAGAAGATGTCGATGGAATTTACACCCTAAAAAAAAAATAATAATAATAATAAAAAAATCCCCTTTCAAGAATAAAGTGTATCAACTTACAACACAACAGACGGCAGAGGGATAAGTGAAACAGACAAAAGACAAACAAGATAATAATCTGTTTCCAATCAGTTAAGCCCTGTAGAATTTGTAATACGCGGTTTGCATATTCCCCCGGTGTTTTGTAATTAATTATCTAGCTGCTAGGATGCTCCGCCGCCGACTTGGTGGAGGTTTTCCCCGATTTCCCCTATTTTCGGGTGCAGCGCGGAGCGGGGCCGGAGGACGCCGCAGCCGCCCCCTCCTCTCCCCGGTAAAAGGGGGCCGGGGCCGTTTTAACATTAAACAAACCCAGCAAGCATCTCGTCGCCGGGCCATAGGCGTTTCTGAGTGACTGCGTTACAAATTGTAAATTTAAATAGCTCACAGGATTCATTACCTCCCGCGTCTGATTTCACCCAGCCGTGAAAAATTGTCCTGGTGTACCACTGAGAAAGGGTTTGCTGCAAAGAGCCACAGCCTAATCACCAGCTTTCTCTCTCCAACAAAAGTGTAATTATTTTGTTTTGGGTGTAAATATAACCCACGGTACAAAAAAAAAAAAAAAAAAAAAAAAAGGAAAAAAAGAAGAAAAAAAAAAAGATAAACCTCCAGCAGCGTCTGAATGCATTGCGGGGCCGTTTAGAAAGATCCGTCCTAAATTAATACCAAGGTTAAAAGGGGACGTGGAAATTTCCGAGAGGTGCGGGGGGTGCTGGGGGTTGCGGAGCTGCGGAGCCCCGAGCATCGCCACGGCCCCCCCCGGAGCTCCCCCGGCAAGGAGGGACCCCAAGCCGGGAGGGATCCCAACCCCGACCCCAATCTCCTGCCCCCAGGATGGGCCCCGGTGCCCCTCCCGATTTCTCCGTGCCCCCCCAAATCTCCTCCTCTCTTCCTCTTTTCGGTACCGGGGAGCCCGGCCCGGGGGGGTTTTGCTCGCCGCGGGTGTTTTTGTGCCCAGCGGGAGGGGAACACACAAATAAACAATCAAACCAACCCAAAACCAACATGAAAAAAAAAACGAAATCCAAACGAAGAACGAAGGGATTTATTTTTTTTTCACCTTTTTTTCTTGGTTTTAACGGATTTATCGGTGCCTCCCCTCCCAGCTCCATCCCCGGGTTTCGGAGAGGGGAACGGCACCAAACGAAAAGGGGCGGCAGGAGATGAGGGGGGCTCCGGGATCAGGCTCCTGGGGGACGTTTATAGGGAAAATAAAAGGGATTTTTTTTTTTTTTAAAAAAAAGGAAAATTAGGAAAAAATGAAAATTAAATAAAAGGAAAGTTAAAAAAAAAAAGAAAAATTAAAGAAAAAATTAGAAGAAAATTAAAAGAAAAAAAAAAAGGAGAAAGGAAAAAAAAGGAGAAAGGAAAAAAAAGGAGAAATGGAAAAAAAAAACAAACACCCAGAAGCGGGAAGGGTGCGGGATGGAGACCGCAGCCCCCGGTGCCCCGGGGCTCTCCGGCTTTTGGGGGCGGCCGGCCCCGACCCCCCCCGACCCCCACGACGCCCACCCCCTGTCCCCCCACTCCCGACCCCAGCCCCCAGCCCTTTCCCGGTGCGGCAGCGGGGCCGGCGGTCGGGATTTCTCCGATCGCTTTCCCTTCTCCCTTCCCACAGCTGTTTGAATCGGTTGATTTTTATTTTTTTTTATATCTATTTTTTCAATTTCCGAGGGTGGCGGTAATTGGAGAGGCTTTAATTACCCCCACACCCACCCTCCCCGAGCTCCAGCCCCATCCCGGATCCCCGTCCCCATCCCCTGCTCTCCATCCCTGCCATTTGGGACCCCAAAAACAACCCCCAAACCGCCCTCCCCGCCCCCCCGGAGCCTCGTGTGTGCCTCCCCCTTGCACCTTGCAATGAACCGAACCTGAGCTTGGGCCACTTCATTTATTTGGGGTGGCGTGGAGGGGTTTTGGGGGGGGGGGGGGCGCAAAACCCTCTCCAAATTTCCTGGGTTTGCCGCACCCTCCCGTCGGTGCGACCTCCCCCCCCAGCCCTTCCCCGGCTCGGGGCCGTCCCCCCCCCGCCGTAGCGGCGCTAATGAGGGTGTGTGTTGACACGGCGAGGCGATGCCCCCGCTTTGCCTTTGTTTGGGAGGTGTGAAAGGAGGGGGATCTGCATGAGAAAAGGCGGCGGCGAGCGCGGAGCTGCGGCGGGACGGAGCGAGCCGGTGCGTGGGGAGGGCGCCCCGTCGGGGCAGGGACCCCCGGAGAGACTGCGGGGGTCGGGGGGGGGGGCTGGGGGATAAGGGGTGGGGGTAAGGGGCACTTAAGGGGACGGTGGTGGCCACCCCGAGGAGGGAAAAGCCCGAGGTTAGGGGGTTGTCGCCCCCCCCCCCCCGTGCTGCCGTCGGGGGGCGGTGGTGGTGGGGTAAATGGGAACCCCTAAATGGGAACCCCAAGTGGGAAAATAAAGGGGGTGGGGAAGGGCTGATGGAGATGGGGGTGTCCCCGTCGGGCTGTGCCCCCCCCCTCCCTTCCCGTTTCCATTCCCCAGCTTTGATTTTTTCGTGGGAAATAGGGAAAAGGGGAGGGGGGGGGGGCGCACGGCCCGCACCCGCGGGCAGGGTTTGGGGCCGGGTGGTGCCGCTGGGAGCTGCGGGGGGGGCACGGGGAGGTGCTGAGAGTACCCCGACCCCCCCCCATGGGTATATAACGGGGCCGAGACGAGGGGGGACACACTCAAAGCCCCCCCCGAAGCGCACCCGGCACCGGCTGCAGAACCCCCCGGGGGGTCCCACGGTGTCCCCCAGCCCCCCCCCCGTGTCCCCGACCCCCCCCAATGTCCCCAACCCGCCCCCCCCCGCCCCGCCCCCGGCCCTCTCCAGGGTCCTGAACGGCCCCGGCCCCCCCCAGCCCCCCCCGGCCCCGCTCCCTCTCTCGCTCTTTCACCCCCCCCCCCCGTTTGTTTTCTCCTTTTATTTTTCCCTCTCTCGATTTCTCTTTTTCTCTCTTTTTTCCCACCCTCTCTTTTCCTTTCCTTGTCTCTCTCTTTTCTCTCCTTTCTTCGTTCCTCTTTTTCCTCTTTTCTTTTTTTCTCTTTCCTCTTTTTTCTCGTCTCTCTTTTCTTTTTTTCTTTTTTTCCTTTTTTCCTTTTTTTCCTCTTTCCTCGTTCTTTTTTTCTTGCTTTTTTCCCCATTCTCTTTCTTTTACCTTTTTCTTTTTCTTTATTTTTCCACTTTCTCATTCTTTTTCTGTTCCTTTTTCTTTCTCTTTCTTTACCTCCTTTTTTTTTCTTTTTTCTTTTTCCTCTTTCCTATCTTTCTGTTTCCCACTTTTTCTTCCTTTCTTTACCTCTTTTTCTATTTCTTTCGTTTGCCTCTTTTTCTCTCTTTTTTTTTTCCCTTTCTTTTCCCTTTTTTCTTTTCCCTCTTCCCCTTTTTCCTCTTTTTCTCTTCCTTTCTTTCCCTCTTTTTCTTTCTTTCCTTTTCATTTTTTCCTTTTTTGTTTCCTCTCTCTTTGTCTTTTTCTTATTTTTTCTCCTATTTTTCTTTGTTTCCTCCTTTTGATTTTTATTTTCTCTTTCTTTCTTTCTTTCTTTCTTTCTTTCTTTCTTTCTTTTCTTTCTTTCTTTCTTTCTTTCTTTCTTTCTTTCTTTCTTTCTTTCTTTCTTTCTTTCTTTCTTTCTTTCTTTCTTTCTTTCTTTCTTTCTTTCTTTCTTTCTTTCTTTCTTTCTTTCTTTCTTTCTTTCTTTCTTTCTTTCTTTCTTTCTTTCTTTCTTTCTTTCTTTCTTTCTTTCTCTCCTCCTCCCTCACATCCCCTTTATTTCCCCCACTTTCCCTCGGTTTCTCTCCCATTTCACACACACACCTCCAGCACCGATCTCCCCGTCTCTCCCCCCTTTCCCCCGCTCTCCCTCCTCCCCCACAGAGCTCCATTTGCCAAAACAGCGGAAATTTTGCAGACGTGAGGATCGGAGGGGAAGACCCTCAGAGCCCCCATGTCCAGCACCCGGCACCCCACCGGTCCCAGCACGAAGCCCTTCTTCTGCTGGGACCGAAGCAGAAAACCAAGCTGCCAGCAGCGGGGCGGGCACGCACAGCCCCTGCTCCCCCCCAAAATGTGGCAGCCCCAGGTCTGTGGGGGGACCCAGGCAGCCGACAAAAAGCAATGCAAACCCTGGGTGTTGCAGAAAGGTGATGCTGGGATGCATCTGCTTCTCCTCCGGCACAATCCCCCTGTGCTGCCGCCCAGGACAGCGAGAATTCGGGCTGCCAGCTGCCCCCCGGATATCCCCTGGCTGGATGGGGGCACCACCAGCTGCCCCCTGCCCCTTTATGTGTGTCCATGTGCACATCCCACTGCTGGGCACGCACACGTGCACGCAGACCCCTTCCCTACACTTGTAACGCAGCCCTCCATCGTGTCACACACACACCTACCACCCTATAACGTGCCCCCCCCCAACACCCAGCGTGGTGACCCCATCTCCTCTGCCATGGGTTCAATAAAGGGGCTCAGGGCTCGGTACCCCCCGGGCTGTCACCGTCACCTGGGCACGTGGCGACCTTGCTTTCTTTTCCCTTCCCCTCTCCTCCTGCTGTCCCCACTCCCTTCTTCACCGTGCCCAGGGGCACAAAAGGGGCCCTGCTCCAGGTGGGTCCCTGTCACCTGGGGCAGGGTCCCCGTGGGGCTGGGGGGCGAGCTGGAGGCTTGGAAGGAGAGAGGAGTCCCCCGTGGGCTGGGGAAGCAGCTGGAGTCGGCTTCTTCACGTTTTTTCTTTAAATGCTTCTCATCCTTTTTTTATTTATTTAATTTTTTTACATTTTGGAGCAGGACAGGTTGCCCATCTCCCTCTTCCAGCCGGAGCCGGGGAAGGGGCTCCTCACCTGGGCCAGCTGGTGGCGGGGTCGAGCCCGGGGGGATGCTCTGCAGGGCAGAGACCCCCCCACAAGGAGCCCCCAGGGAGCCTCCGGTGCCCCTTCAGGTGAGTCCCAAAGCCCCTGTGCGGATGGATTTAACCCTTGCAGTGCCTGGGCGGTGACAAAGCCCCCTGGTTGCCGGCACCAGGGCGGTTGGGTGGCTCAGCGAGGGGAACAACGAGCCCTAATACAAGGGAGCTGCTGGGCTGTGCTCTGCTTTATTGCCTTCCTGCGAACAAATGATGTTTTGGGCAGCCTCCCGTATGGGCTCGTGCAGATTTGGGTTGGGAACAGAGGGCAGGCTGATGCAGGCACGCTTATTACAGAAAGACGAAGTGTCTGCATGGGTAAATGCAAATGGGAAGGCGTTGCACGCAGACGCACGCGTGCCACCACCCCAAACCACGCAGGTGCACCCCCACCCCCCCCGGCTCTGCTCACACTGCTCTGGGTGCAGAGAGAGTTTGGACAAGGTAGGGGCTTGCTCCTCCGTGCCCCAGCATCCCGAATACCCGGTGGCAGCCCCAGAGGCTGTGCTCTCTCCGCAGAACCCGAATTTCATCCTGCACTCAAGAGGGGGTGATGAGACCTGGCAGGGGCAGGTGCAGGTCCCGGCTTTGTGCAACTTCTGGGGGCTTGAGCAGGGGCTGTGACAGAGCTGGCAGCAGCCCCTGGCCCTGGATCTTCATTTCCTTGCACTGGTGCATGAGAGGAGATGAGCAGGGTGCAGGAGGCTGCCCCTCGGAGCTCTCCAGTCACCCCTCGTGCAGCATCTCCCTTTGTTTCCCCCCACACCCGCACCTCCAACCCTTTGGATAGCAGCAAGCTGCCGCCGCCGGCCCTGCGGTGGGCCTGGGACAATTTATTTATTTTTTTTCACACAAGGGGTAAACACAATAATTTCAAAGGAGCCACGGCTTCCCAGCGGAGAAGCCAGGAGGGACCTGCCGCGAGGTCCTGGCGCGCCGTGTCGCTGACGCTGATTCGATCTGACACCCGGGTGTCTCCGCAGCCACCACATTGTGTGCCGCAAATGTATCTTAACATTAGTATGCATTGGCACAATATGGATCCATTATTCCAGGCGCTTCTGAGGACTAGGTGCTGCGCAGGAGCAGCTGCTGCTTTTGAAGCCTCAGAGCGTCAATAGATTCAGAGGTTTTAGGGCCAGAAGGGACCCCGGCGACCACGCAGCCCGGCCTCCCGCGGAGCACTGGTGGTTTCGGCATCCTGCCCCGCGACGCCGGGCTCGGCAGCACCTCCCCTCCCGCAGCTCAGACTGGAGAAGTTGCCGTCGCCCTCGGTCCTATCACTCTCCTCGTTAATCATAAAAGGGCCATTTTTTGTTATTTTGCCTTGTGGAGATCCAGCTTGGATCCTCACTGCTTGGTCCTCTTGGGTGTCCCCCCTTCTCCCGTGCCACCGAGTGTGGGCGAGGGAAATGCTTTTCCCCTTTTGTTGAAGCTGTGGCTGCACAGGAGGAAGGAAAATAAAAATCTCTGTCCTGGAATGCCTGTCTTAAAAAGGATTCTCATGGGGGGATGGTATCTGGGAAGATGTTCAGGTTTTGGGTAGTTCCCTGGCTCTGACCGTACACCAAACCTTCAGGCTTTGTTCCAGAACATCCGTGTGCATGCATTTAGCGGCGAAGGGTGCTCTAGGAGGGCTTTGGTTTATATTACTTCTCCCAGTTTATATTACTTTCTCCCAGAAAATGAAGGAAAACAATTAAAAGAGAATAAAAATAAATAAAAAGAGCTGAAAGTCTTATGTTATGGTCACAAAAACTCATCAAAAAAGCACCTCTGGTGTGACAGCTGAAGACAGGTGCCCATACTTTGTGCCACCTCTGATCCCCGAATCACTGCTGGGAACTGGCTGGTAAAGGGACCGGGATCAGGTCCAGGGTTTGCTTTCAAACAGGATTTTGTCCCTTTGGTTCCCCCATGTTCCTACTTCATTCTGGGGACAGCAGCTGTGCAATGGAGGAGGTAAGGCCATGTCACCCCATATCCACTGAGGTTTTAGGGATCCCCCAAGGGGAGGACACGGTGCCCACGGGGACTGCAGAGGGCTCCTGGGGTCCCTGTCCTGCCCCAGCCAAAGCAGATATGGGGGGCTGAGGGATGTGCTGGTGCCTGCGAGCCCAGGAGGCTCTCCCATCCCATGCCCAGGTTTGGGGTCCCGTCTCATCCCTTCCCACGCTGGACTGCTTCGGGACCCAATGCTGCTCACCCGCATGCTTTGGGGGACTTGGCTGATGTGGTGAGCTTCTGCTCTCCTTTTCGTGCTGCCCTTGAAGGCTTTCCCTACATGCTACAGCTGGTGGGAGAAAGCACCAAGCTAAATTCCCTTTCCCATCCTCAGCTGGAGGCGGAGGAAGCAACATTTAAGACAAGCCACAGGCGTTGTCCCTCCCGGCACGGAGCTGTCGGTGGGACTCCTTGCTGCAGGAGCCTCATGGATAAAGAAACCAGACAAGCTTGGAGCAGGGAAATTGCCTGCAGGATGGTGAAACCACTGAAACCAGAGCTGTCTCTGGTGGTCCTGTGCTGGTAGATAGGAGAGGGTCCTGGGGAACCGCCGATTCTGGCATGGAGCTGCTGCATGTGTTTGTCTCCAGCTTGGGATTTTGGCGGGGTCCGAGGAAATAAGGCAGTGTTCCTGGAAAGGATGTCTCCAGCACATCTCCTCCTATCCTACCTTGTGTGAATTGCCTCGTTCCTGGCTGCCAAGCCGGATCCTGCTTTGCCTTTTCTGTTCCGCTGCTCGGCTCGTGTCACAGCCGGCTGTCCCTCACCTCTCATCAGCCCTGACAACGACGAGGGGAAATGAAAAAAGATTATTTGGTATCATTTTTCCCTTCTACCAGGCGCTTCGTGTAGGAAACACTTTCAAAGAAGAGGGATGAATCACACAGCTACAGAAATTAGAGATGGAAAGGACCTTTTAGGTCAGCCAGTCCATTTCCCTGGCAATGCAGAGAAGCTCAGGGGTGCAGCTCGGTTTTCAAGGACTTCACCCAGTTTCAAACAACTTCGGCAACTTAAATCCATCCTGAGCCAGCTGCAGCTGGAAGAGGGCTGGGTTTTGGCTGAACGTGGTGTGAAGGCCCCAAAGCTTTCTCCCAGTTAAGGTGCAGATTTTTGTCCTGGGAGCTGCTGGGGAGAGGCTGCGGAGCGGGGCATGGAGCAGCCGGACCCCTGGATGGCCATGGGCTCTCCTGGCTCCCCGTACCTCAGTCTGGCATGATTTGTGATATAGATGACAAATCAACCATTCCCATCCTAGCTATGGGCTACCCAGCTCCTGCAGAAATTCCTTCGCATGGGGAGGGAGAGAACCAAAAAAAGCTGGGAGTCGAGGGGGAAATAAACCCATAATAAACCCATAATTACGTTAATTTTCCAAGAAGCCTCCAGTCCAGGGGCTTGTGGTTGAATACAGACTTTTGGCCACGTGAACTCTCTCCCAGTGACTCTGCAAATCCTTATATTTATTTTTTCTGGTCATTATCAAGAGGCAGAAAGAGCCGCCGAGCATGGGATGCATCCAGAAGGACCTCTCTAATTAACCCAGGAGGGAGAGCATCCCTCCTGCCTGCCCTGACCCTGCACCTACGGGGATGGAGCGGGCTCGCCAGCGCTCACCTGGGCACCGAGCCTTAATCCCCGTCCCCAAAACACCCGGCCCCTGATCCGCCTTACGGGGACAGCGCCGCGACGCTGCCACCTCCTCCTCATAAGTGGTCACCTGCCAGCTTCAGCTGGAGGCGTAATTGCCATCCTCGAGGCCTGAGCCGTCTTATTCCCCTTGAAGCCGAGGAGGAAACCTCCCAGACTCCGCAGGAGGCTGTGCTGCGATCCCCCCATCTCTTTTCCCAGGATTTATCTCCTGGCGGGGCCGGGAAGGGAAGGGTCTGGAGGGAGCGGGTGCCTCGGGGAGCCGGGGCGAGAGAAAGAAGAGCAAACACAGGTCCATTAATCCGCAGTTAGTCTGCCTTTTTTGTTAGGAAGATGAACTTGATGAGTTAATTAAGCCACAGCCTGTAAAACCAGTTTATTTGCATAGCAAACTCCTGGGCCAGTGCCGCTGTGAGCGGGCATAGCCGCGCAGACAATTCCGGGGAAATTACAGCCTCATTAATATGCTAATCTGGTTGCAGGCCTGGAACGAGTTTTGGGTTTGCGATGCTTGGGGGGGGGTCGGGGGGGGGGGTTGCTTAGCAACCCTTCCCTCCAGGTAACCCTTCTCTTGCTTGCCCTTGATATCCCCCAAGGATGGAGAGGGACGGGGGGGGGGGGCCCGGCGATGCCACGCGCGAGTGAGCGCGGTGCAAGGAGGATGGGTTGGAGCCCTGCTGCAGCCCCCGGCCCCAAATCGGGGTTTGGGGAGGTGGATGGGGTGGGAGGGGAATAGGGGGAGAGCTGCAGGTCGTGCGTCTTGCCTCTGCCTCCACGCCATGGTCACTGAGTGCCGTTAGGTGCCTGTCACCGCATTGTCCCCACGTGGGGTGGCACGGGGCATTGTGGCACGTCCTGGGCTGGTGCTGGGGCAGGAGGGATCAGGACAAGGCTTTCCTTTAGCCATGCTGTCACCACCCACCCCATAACCGACTGCCAGGGTGAGGGATGTGCCCCAGGTGTCCCCGTGTCCCACCACGTTGATGTCCACCAGAGGTGGACCACCAAAAGTCCTCCTGGTCTGACCCAGGCTCTGCAAAGCCAGGCGGGGTCAGAGGTCTGGAGATCTGGGTGGGAGATCTGGGTGGGAGATTTGGGAGATCCGGGTTGGAGATTTGGGATTTCTGGGTCAGTGATCTAGGAGATCCAGGTCAGAGATCTGGGAGATCTGGGTCGTTCCCCCAGCACGAGGGGGTCAGCTGGGGATTACACCCCCTGAGGGATCAGTTCCCATGCTCCACCACCACCGCCTCCATGGGAATTAGATGCCCAAAGGGCTCTGAGGCTGGGGCTGTGTGCTGGACAAAGCTGGCATTTTTTTGGATGGAAACTGCAAGCTCATGTCCTGGCTGGAGGTGCCTCTCCTCTCCCCAAAGCTTTGCCCTGGGCAGTTTAGGGACAGCCATCTCCACTCATCCACCAGCCCCAATGCTCTTCTTTGAAGTGCTAACAAGTGAACCCCCCCCGAATTTTTTACCATGGATATTTCCCTGATGAGGAGCCCCCCAACCTCTCCATAGGAGGCTGCTGGAGCCCCCTGGATCCCCTGGGAAGAAGGGAGCTGCTGCCTTCCCCCCAGGAGTGCCAGTCACCAGGGCTACCCATCCATTAACCTTCATCAGCTCAAATATTTATTATTCATATTACCCCAAAATGTGCTAAAAAGATGAAAAAAAAAAAAAAAGGAATTAATGCGCCAGATCTTGCATCCACCTTTTAGCTTATAAAGGTGCTAAAGCAGTATTAACATTTACAGTCTATGAGCTCTGCTTTGCTTGTGCCTGAGGCCAGGGGGTTTAAGCCAATACCGAAGTTAATAGCCAGGCTGGTTAAAAAAAAAAATAAAATAATGTCATAAAGTGGGAACTTCACTTGGGCTGTGGCCAGCGGTTCTTTCCCACCGAGAGGCGAAGCCGCCCTCTCCGTGTGCTTCTTCCCCATTGCCTGCTCCAGCTCCCTCAAACAACACCAAAATTGGGTGAAATGTGTGTTTTATTCCTTGGTGCTGGTGAGTCAAAGAGCACCACGTTTGCCACGAGACAACGGGTTCGGATGCAGGCTGAGAAGCCCCATCCCCTCCTGGGATGAGGAGCTGCCACGTACAAGTTTTCCAGCCGGGATCTTTATTCATACCAAAGGACACCTCTTAATTCCAGGTGGGTGCTGAGCTAGCACCCTGCCCAGAGCATCACCTTGGTGACACAAGGCACTAACGGCCCCCACCAGCCTCACCTGGGGGCTCCACCTGCGGCTGGGGTCTATTTAAGCCCAGACCTGAGCCTTCACTCACTTTTTGAGCTTTGTTGTGGATGTGCCTCCTTCAGCCTTGCCTGTGTCTGGCCACAGACCTTCTTGGTGAGGCCCTCAGCCCATGGGGTGACCTGTTTTGGACCTATTTTGTTGCTGCACGCCTACCTGGTGGTCACTGGGCTGTGCTGCTGGACATGACCCTGTCTGATATTGCTGGGAGGGTGAATTTCAGCAGAGCTCACGATAACCCGAGCTGCTTCACCTCCTAGCCTGATGGTTTTCCTTCCATGCTTCCACCTGTGGTGACACCGTGTCCCTTGGAGCTGGGATTTCACCTGCTGCCATTGCTGGAGACCTGAGGTAGGTGGATGGATGGGCTGTGACTTCCCCTGGGGGCTCTCCCTGACCCCAGCCTCCATCCCCTGGGACAACCACAGGCACTTTCTGGTTGCTCACACTTATCCCCATCCCTTAATCCCCTGTGCGTGGTGCCAGCACAGCACTGAGCCTGCTCACAGGACTCCAGGAGAGAGCCCTTGAAGCTGAGGAGCAATGTTCTCTTCCCAGAGGAAGAAATTAGGTCTCAGCTTTTTGGGCTTATTTCTTCTCTGGCTATTTTTTTTTTTTTTTTTTTTAAGCAGAGCCACACAGGCTGTGAAAACAGAGCAGAGTCCTATTTGAAATTCAGAGGGCACCGTCAGCCCATGTCATTGGCAGAGAATAAATAAATACCTCCTCTGAACAAGCCAGGAGTGATGTGTCGCCAGGCTCATTCAAGGTCGCACCATAAACACGCGGTGGAGGCAGGAAGCAGACCCCAAGGGAACTGGATCTGTGGACCCCAAGGGGGCTGAATCTCAGCCCTTGCTCTCCTGTGGGACAGAAATCTGTAGGATTTCTGCAGGATACTGCAGGATAATCTGCAGGAATACCGGGCACACGTGGCCCTGAGCTTGGGGGGTCAGTGGAGATGCCCGTGTGCCTCTGCTTGTGTCCTCTCCAGATGATGGGGGCTGACTGGGGATGTGTGGGGATATCCATGGGTTTTGGGGGATCTGGTTTTGCAGTGTGCTGTGTGCCATGCAGCGTGTTGGCCAGGTGAGGTTTGTCCATAAGGTGCTGCTGGATCCCGGTCCTGAGGCTGCCCTGACCCCCAGCAAGCCCTGGTGTGACTGGGGGGTTTCTGAGGGTCTGTGTTTGGGGTCTTCCTCCGTCCCCAGTGCTTAACGTAGGGGAGAAGTGACCAGGGAGGGAGAACCCACCGAAAATCCCCTCCCTGCTCCTCCTGCGCTAGGGCTCAGACCCCAGGTCCGAGGCTGCTCGGCTCCGAGGCTCCGCGGCGCTCCTCACCCTTTGACGAATCCTGGCATTTGCGAAGTTATTATACCTCATTATGGATTGGATTTTAATCTACTGTAAATAGTCCTACCATTATAGTGTCATAAGAAGCAATTAGCCCCCCTGCTTGCTTCTATGCATGAGGGGAAAGCTTTAATATCACGGAACTGCGAGGGCTTGATGGGGCTGAAGCCTCCGTTGGCGCAGGCGGAGGCTCGGCTCCGTGCTGTTAACCTGCTCCGTGCCTGCCTGGGGACGTCCCCTCTGTGTCCTCAGGTGTCCGACGGGAACATCTCTGGAGCTCCTGGGTTGTTTTCCCTCCCGGGACCTGTCCCTCCTCGGGTGTGCCCTTTGGCACAGCTGGAGATCCCCTTCCAGTGGGTGCGCACAGTCCGGGCAGGTGATAAATTGCGGTCTCCTCGCCTTGCCCCTAGCCCAGCCCCAAAGGGGATTATCATCTGCAGGGCTGAGAGGCGTCCAGAGTCCAGTCCCTGCCTTGCCTCGCCTCGGGGTGATTATTTCCAGTCTCGGCGCAGCTCTCCTCCTTTGTGGTGCGGAAGAAATTCATTATCTGGAGCCGGCGTGCTCGCAGGGTTAGAAATGAGCCCTACCTGCTCGGTGCCCGTGTCACCTGGAGCTGGGGGGGAGCCTGGGCGCTCGGATGTCACGGCTGTCCCCGCTGGGTGACGTTGTGTGATTAATAACAGCCCCGGGTTAATGGGGTTTTAATGGTCCTCCAGCAGCAGGGAGGGGGGAGGCGTGCTCAGCCCTGAGCCGGCAGGGCTGGGGGCTTGGCCCTTGTTTTGAGGGGGATCTGAGGTGGTTTTGTGCTTGGTGCTGTGCAGGCAGGTGGCTGTGGGGTGTGTGTGTGTTGGGCAGCATGGGCTGAGCTAGAGGTGCTTGGGGCTGGGGAACCGTGATGGAGACCCCCCCCTGTGACCATAGCACGGTGCATGATGGATGCGAGCATCTGACACCATCCCCAGGTCCCCATGCCCACCCTTACTGCGTTTCCAGCAGCAGAGGGGCCCTGCACTGGGGATTTAGCTGCAAAAAGCCTTGCCTTGCCTTCTCCAAGAGTGGCCCACGGAGAGGGCAATGCTCTGTCCTCACCTCCAGGCTCCTCGCGGGCCCCCGCTGCAGCGAGTGCTCCTGCAGAAACCTGCTCGCGGGGCTTTGCCCCAGAAAAATGCCCCCCAAGTCCTTTCTTCGCAAAAGAAGCCGGCTGCCTGTTAATTACATGAGCCTTCTCATGGGCAATTGAGCTGGCTGCGCGTGTGTATGTGCGCGTTCGTGCTGCCTGCAAGCCCTCTCCTGATTCATGCTCACAGGTGACTGAAACGAAGCCAAATTTCTGCAACAAAGCACAGCCCGGCTGGCCGTGCCCACCTGCATCCGGGCAGCATCCTTCCTCCCGGTGGCCACCTGGGTCCCAAACCCAATTTCTGAGCCCTGCGCTGGCTCGGCCCTGCAGCTGAGGTGCTGCGGAGCCCCCGAGGGCTGTGCCTGTTACCTCCCCCCTCTCTGCCTTGCTGCTATCCATCTGAATATTTTAATCCTTGGGGGGTGAGCAGCACGCTCCCCTCTTCCCGAACAACCTCCCCTCGCTTATCAGCCAAAACCAGGGCTGAGCTGTCCCAGGCTTTGGGTGAGCCCCAGCGTGGAAGGAGCTTAGAGCAGGAGCAGCATCCCCACCCTGTGCGCGGAGGGGGCCGGGGAAGGAGGGAAGCAGCTCGTAATTACAGGGTACGAGGCGGTGATAAAATGATAATGGGCGAGTTCTGACCCGGCCCAGACAGGTCGGCGAAGCTGTGAAATAAATTTAGCAAAAGAGCGAGGGCATGGGGGGCTCCCAGGCTGGTTTGTGAAATGCCGGTTTCACAAACACGACGTAAATTGGATTGCAAACATCTAATTAACCTTTCTGCTTATTTTTTTTTGTTGTTGTAGTTGGGAAAGGCGACGGAGCCCAGCTGAAGCTGGCACCGCAGCGTGGTCTCCCCTTGTGCTGGAGGAGAGGGGAGGGAGATGCTGGCGGGCTCCTTGCCCAGGGACAAAACCCTTCTGGCTCCCCCGTCCTGGGGTGGAAGCGGAGCATGATGCCTGCCCTTGCTGCGGGAGGAGGAGGTGCTGGTGGTGTCCCCCCCTGCATTTCTTTGTTCTTTGTTGCAGGGACCTCCCCGCTCCCAGCAGGTGAGGATGTCCCGTGGTGTCCCTGTGCCGTGGGGCCATCACCTCTGCATCCGACCCAGCCCCTTCGGAGAGCAGGGTAAGCACAGGAGCACGTCCCTCCCTGCTGCTCCCTGCGATCCGAGGGCTGCTGCTGCTTATCTGGCTCGAGGGCAATGCTCCACATGGCTTTCAGAAGCCTGTGACCCCCCCCCCCCCCCCCCCCCTTTCAATCCCTTCACTGCCTCCTGCCTCCCCCTCGCCCCAACCCCTTCTCTTTTTCACCCCACCTTCCCCCAGGGGCATCCAGCCAGTGCAAGCGGTCCCCTGGCAGCAATGATGAAGATGGATGTCTGATTGATTCTCTCTCCTCTGTGCAACCCCCCTCTGCAGCCCCCCCCTCTTTTTCCCCTCGTCCCCCCCCCTTTTCCATGCCCTTCTGGCAGAAAATTAAAAGGCTATTTGTTAAAGGGTGAAAGCCCTCAGGTGCAGCCCCCGGCTGGACAATTTGTCTCCATGAAAAGGATGCTATTATGAGAGCGGCTGGATCCAGGAGGAGGGGAGGGGGGGAGAATTTGCCAGGAGAGACAGGGGGTGTCGGGGAGGGGGAAGGAGGCATCTCGGAGGGACAATGCGGCCAGCCTGGGGGGGCTGTGAGATTGCCAGGGCTGGCTGTCCCCCCCTGACTGGGCTGTGGTTTTGTGGGGAGGGAGGGAGGGAGGTTGATTGTCCTGGGGTGAGGGTGGTGGTGGGCAGAAGTGCCTCCTGCCAGGGGTGCTCCGTGTCTCCCCACCAAAGGGGATGGAGAATCGACCAGGCTGGGTTTTGGGCTGGCTGCTGGGGGAGCTGTGCCAAACTTGGGGGGTCTCGTGGGTGCCTGGGACTGGGTGTCCCTTCCCCTGCTCCAGGGATGATGATGATGATGAGGAAGAAACATACCTTTGGTCTCTTGTGCAGCAAATCCATCAGGCAGATGTCTGCCTGCACGCCTCTCCCACGGTGCCCTCCCTCCCTCCCTCCTTCCCAGCGCGTATTTTTGTCCGTGACTCCAGCCACCCAGCTCTTCATCCTCCTTCCTCTCCATCACTGAGCCCCTGTTTGTCTGCCCGCTCACCTGCTCTGCTCTCTGATTTTAGGCTTTAACACGAAGACCCCTTGGAGGATCCACAAGGAAGACCACCACGGAGCTGGGGGAGCCCCCAGACCTTTCCCTCTCCAAAATATTGTAAGGCTCCGAACTGGGAGAGGCTGAACATTACTGAGCTCCTCCAGGAGAGACCAGGGCAGGGGTGAGACCCGCATCCACTGGCAGCTTCTTGTGGCTGCTGAGAGCTCAGTGAGGCTCCTGGAGGTGGTGGCAAGGGAAATATTGCTGGGCAGAGGGGCTGGTGGCATGGGGTTTCGTGCGGAGGAGATGATGTGTGCTGGTTGTGCCCGGCTCCTGCTGCAGGAAAGCACCTGGAAGGGTAAGAAACAGCCCAGTATGGATCAAAACGGGCTCTGCTGGACCCTCAGGCATAGCCAGGGCTCAACACGCAGCTCCCAGCTCTGTGCCTGGACGTGGGGGAGCTCAGCCCTGGGTTCTGCTCCCTTGGGACACAAATGCAGCCCCTGCTGCGGGTGGGAGCGTGTCCACAGGCAGGAGGAGGAGAGAACGGGGTGGCCAGGTGCTGACCTCCGTCTGCAGGAGATGACGAGCTGATGAGCTGTGTTTTCCCCATTTTGTGATGCTCCTCCAAACAGGGATGCTGCCTCCTCCCATGGACATCGGTGCTCCAAGCGTGCGCTCTCCTCTCCCGGCATCTCCCGAACCCAGCTGAAATAGATTACAGCCTAAGATTTAATGATTCAGCGTTTCTGTTGCTGCTGATTTACTGAGTGATGCTCAACTTTTTTTTTATCAGCCGAAGAACTGCTTGGCCATCAGGAGCTGCAGGCGGCTGCGGAGGGAATTAAATAATAATATCTTTGGGATGTAAAGATGGATGGGTCGGATGCAGCAGCACAGCCGCCTCGGCAGCGAAGTAAAGGTCAGGATGGGAGCTAAAATAGGAAGGAGGGAGTCTCCACTTGCTTCTGCAGCCTGCCAACACTAATACAGGCTTAACCCACGTACGTGCCAATGGCTTTGTGCACTTATTTTTAATTTCTTCTTGCCAGAATGGCCTGTGGTTTGATCCGGGGGTACAAGCAATGTGTTGGTCAAGCATGTGGGTTGTGATGGGCAGCAGCGTCCGAACCTGTGATGCAGATCAAAGCTTTCCAGAGGGATGTGTGGTGCTCGTGCCCATGCACAGGTGCTGAGGCAGGTGGAGAAAAGCAGGCTGAGGGCTGGATGACTCCAGAGCAGCAGGAAATGTTGCTGGGGACACACAGGTTTGCGGGGAGGCTGTGAGCAGAGGGGACAACTGGCAGGAGCCCGAGTATGGCTGGTGCCGTGTCTCCCCTCTGAGCTGGCCCAGGTGAGAGGAGCTTCTGGAAAAATGGGAAAAGGGGAAAAAAAAAATAAATAAAATGGCCCAAATCCAAAGGCGAGGGCTCTAAGGAGATGGTGCAGAGCTGCTCAGTGCCGGTGCCTGAGAACCATGAGGAACGTGAAGCGGAAACCAATGAAGCGCGGGGAGCGCGGCGCGGCGCAGCCTAATTGAGGGACAAAACCCGAGCAGATGGGCGGCCCTGCCCACCGCCCCCAGCCCCCGGGGGGGCTGGGACCACCCTGTGCCCACAGACATCTCCTGCCCTCATCTTCCTCATCATCCCTGCTGCCTTGTCTCTGGGTCTTGGAGGTCTGGTTTTAGCTCGTGGTGTGGCTGTGAACCTGCGGGGAAGTGAGGAGGGTGGATTTAGGGGTCCCGTTGCCCATGTGGGGCTGCCCTGCAGGTGGGCATTGCCCCCCTCTTCCTCCTGCCCTGGCTGTGGGAAGCCTAATGAATTAGTGCTGATTGAATGAACGCTTTCAGGTAATCAGATAAAGGTGCCATAAAAGCATGTGGTGGTGGTGATGATGCGCTTTATGGTGAGGAGAAAGCGGTGATCCCAAATAAAAACCCAAATTAACACGGGGGAGGTCTAGAGGTGGCTTCAGGTCTGAGGCAAGCTCTGCATTAAAGGTACAAATGAATTAAAGCGTTTGCCAGGCTCCCACCTCTCCTCAACCCGCATCTCCTCTTGACCTCCCTGCTCCTCTCCAGGAGCCTTCCTGCTGGAGACCGAGATTAATCACCTCCCGCGCGGCCCTGCGGGCTTCCCCCATCTGATAACGTGTGAATGAGGCTGACAGGGCCTGCTGAGGCTTTCTCTGCTCCCTGCCTTCCCTCCCGAGCCCTGGCAGCACATCCACGAGGCCACCACATCCCCAGCCTCCCTGCTGTCCTTGTCCCTTGACTCACAGCACCCAGCTTTTAACCTCGCCCTGCCAAGTCCACTGCCATCCCATGTCACTAAGTCCTACATCTTCACATTTCTTGAAGATTTCCAGGTTTGGTGGCATAACCACTTCCCCGGGCAGCCTGTTCCTAGGCTGCACAACCCCTTCAGTAAAGAAATTCCTCCTGATATCCAACCTAAGCCTCCTCTGGTGCAACCTGAGGCCCTTTCCCCTCACCTTATCACTTGGCTGGGAGAAGAGCCCGATCCCCACCTTGCTATGAGCTCCTTTAAGGTAATTTAAAGTTCTGTAAGGTCTGAACAACCCCAGCTGCTCCTCATAAGACTTGTTCTCTAGACCCTTCACCAGCTTTTTTGTTGTTCTTTGGACACATCCACTGCTTCATGGCCGGTGGTACCCCAGGCTGCATGGACAGGGCTCTCACCCTGTGCCTCCTCCGCAGTTCTGGACCCTTTGGGATCGCTTACTGGGGAGATGATTTCCATTTATTTTTTACTCAGGTGACTAAAACAATTTCCTCCCCGTACCAACAAGGTTTTTTCTTTTCTCCTTTCCCATCAATGCAGATGAAACACCCAAACTTGTTTCACCTCGAAGTTAGAAGCATCAGGAAGAGATGGCCCAACTCCTCCAGCACGCTACCTACTAGGAACTTTCATTTAGGTAAGCTGGTCTGCCAAAACTGGCAAGAATTTGTACCTTTCACTTGCATTCCCTATTCACCCTGAGACAACATTTTAAAGAATAATGGAGGATTTGTCCTAAAAAATAATTTGCCAGGCTGGATCCACTGGATCTTCCGCCCTAGCACAACACCCAGAGGAATGGGTTTTCATCCCGCTAACAAAGTGAGCCCCGAGGCCCCTCCGAACCCCATAAAATTTGGGATTTCTTTAGCTTTGAGTCACCAGGGCAGGAAAACTCGTGGTCCCCATCGGTGTGCATCCGTCCTCATTAGGACAGGGGGACGGGGGGGCTGTGGGGCTGCTCCTTTGTCCCGGCCCCGCGTTTCATCCCCCGCCGCCCTACGTGGGCCGGGGGAGCGCCGCGCGGGGTCATGTTTGTTGTGTTTCCAGGAAGCCCCTCCAGAAAAAACATCCTGGGAGCACAGAGGTTTCCCTTCTGCCGGCATACAAATGAACCCCAAACACAGCCCGCTTCAAAGCCGCCGCCTAATGAGCCGCTCCCCACCCCGGTGCGACGAGGGCCCTAACGAAGCCTGGGCAGGACAAAGGCGCCAGCTTTGCTTTTTGAGCTTGCTCAGCGGAATAAAAAAAAAAAAAAAGAGGTAGAAGAGGGGGCAGGGAGCGGGGATGCCGGCACAGGAGGGGCTGATCCTTTCCCTCGGTGCCCCCCGGCACCTCTCCTTCCTTGGGGCCCGCGTCCCGAGTCAACCTGAGCATCCCGAAGCCCCCCTCAAGCATCCCGTGGAGGTTGGGGTTTGTGGGACCGGCCCCAGTGTGCTGGGGGCTGCCAATACCATCCGTAATCCCCCTTCTGCATCAGCCAGCTGAAGCCTCCTGGCCCCAAAAGCCTGCGGCAGGTGTAGGAACCAGCTAGGGGAAAACAAGGACGGCGGCAAATGCTGGCTGCAGAGCCCTGGTGAAGCTCCAGGCAGGGAGCGGGCTTGCAGATTTTCTTCCCAGAATATTTTAGGAGGGAAAGCATCCAGAAATGTTCATTGTGCAAAAGTTTTCTTTTGATGATGCTTTTTTTTTTTTTTTTAAGGTGGCAGGAAATGCTTTTTCCCATTATTTTTTCTGGTTTTGCTTGCAAAAAAAAAAAATTGTTTTCCTACTTTTTTATTCACAGTATTATTTTTGTCTGGCTGAGGAAGCATTTTCTGCCACAGAAATGTGAAACTAACCTAAAAATAACGCCACTCTTGGTTGCGCTCTGTAGTTCCTGGTGCCACGTGGAAGTTTTCCCATCCAGCGAGCAGCGAGGGAATTTCCCCTGGGACCGGATCCCCCTGGTGCACCCAGAGCTGCCACCGCTGGCTCGGTCGAAGGGGATCCCTGTGCCCGAGGTAGGTCCCTGTCTGGGTGCAGAGTTGCCTGGGGCTGCTCTTTTGGGGCTGCCCTACTCCTCGCAGCCCTTCCCAGCTCTTCCCATCCATCTTCCCAGGCTCCAGGCGATGGATGGGAGCTGCCAGCCCCGCAGAGGAGATGTTGATGTCATTGATCAGCTCCAGCACTGATTTCCCCCTCTTCTCCCTGCTATATTTTCATCTTGGCTGGGGAATAAATGAATATAAGTGGCCGGCACCGTGTGCCTGGAGGCGGTGGGGCTGTGGGGTTTCCCTGGGCGTGTTGACCAAAAGCATCCCCTCGTCCTTCCATCTGTGGTGGAGAGCTGAGCATCGCCCAGCCCCGTGCCCTGTGTCTCCAGGGGTGAAGAGGCTGTGTGGATGTGGGGATGAATGATACTGGGATGGGGATTGGGGTCGTAATTTTAAGTGGTTTGCAAAGCCTGCTGTGAGCTGGAGAAGGCACTGGTGGCTTCCTCGGGACACATCCCGTGCTCAGTGCCCACATGGGGCTGATCCTAAAGCACGTCCCAGCCTGGTGGTGCTGGGGCTGCTCTCTGCATCAGCCCCCAAGAAAGGAACCACAGCTGGAGGTGAGCACACATCCCCATCCCACCCCATCCCTGGCATCCCCCTGTCCCCATCGGACCCGGGACGGGCTCAGCCTCTACGACGGGTTAAAAACAAGCATGCGAGCAGCCCCCGCCTCGTCCCCAGTGCCAAGGGAGGAACAAAACCCTGCAGCAAAGGGCCCTCGAGCGAGTAATCTCTCCTTCAGATGTGTCCCAGCATCCCTCCGCCATGCGCGGCCCCGGCAGCCACCACTTGAATTAGCACCCAAGGATTATGGGAGCCACAGTCATTAATCTAGGTGACAAACAGGACTCTGAAGGAATATTTGCACCCCGAAATTGAAAAGATTAGGCCATATTTGTCAAGGATTGGTAGGCTTTATCGCCTCCAGAGCAGATGCTGTTAAATATTCATGAGCTGCATAAGTGGGAGAAGACCTCGCTAGGCCTGATGACTTTCAGAGAGAGGAGGGAAGGGGGGGACAGGGACGGGGGAGGCACGGTGGCATCGGCATGCCGAGGTGGTGTGGGGGGCTTTGTGGGCAGAGGGGGGTGGCTGCAAGCCCAGCCTGGGGTCTCTGCTGTCCCCAGAGCCAGCCCAGAGCTGGGGACCCCAAAAGGTAGGGAGGTGCTGGTGGGCCACCAGGCTGGATGTCCCCACACGTGTCCCCTCGGATCTAGGGATGGCCTCTGGTTTGGAGGTGGCCCCCTGAGCTGTCAGTCGCCCTCAGGGGCACCACAGCCCCACTTGGTGGTGGTGATTGATTTAGGGAGCCCAGCTCCGTCCCATTCAGGTTCCTTTTTCTCTTAGGATTTGCAGTCCCCATCAGCTCCTGCTTGGGCACAGCCCCACAGCCACCTCCTCTGCCCCACCACGAAGATTTTGCAGTGGATGGCAGGGAGGAACGACTGCCAGAGCAGCGGGAGGATGGAGAGGTGGGAGAGGAGCTGGAGAAGGAAATGGGTTCGAGAACCTGGAGCTGATGGAGGAAAGCAGCCTGGGGACAGGACACATGGGAACAAGACGGGGAAGGGATGGACGGATGCTCAGGACTAGATAAAAATGAGGAAGAAAGTAGGAAAGCTGTGCACAGACACGGTCACCTCCTGACCCTCAGCCTCCCCAGAATTTAAGAGCAGCTTCCCCCTGAGCTGTTGAGCCCCCTGCAGACCCCAGACCTGCTCCCCCCAAACCCAAACTGCCATAAGGACCTGGCACAATGGCATCCTGGAGGCTCAGCTCTCTGCGGCCCCAAATCCCCCCCATTAACTGGGGTTTTCCAGCACCCAATTCTGGAAAGACTGAGCTGCTGGCTTGCCCGAAGGAGCTGCGGAGGTGGGAAGCCCCCCAGCAGGGCGTCTCCAGCCCTTCCCTCCCCAATTTTTTTGGCAGGGAGGCAGGCAGGACCGGCGGTGCCACGCAGGGGGCCGAGCCCCCCCCCACCCTCCCCAGGTTTCTCTCTGTATCTGCCAAGCACACACGCTTGGTCCGGGGCCAGTTTGAACCCAAACTCCGAATCGCAACGAGCCAGGGAGAATTTTTAGCGCACCAGAAGCCTTGATTTTCAGCCAGCTGTTTCCCCCAGTGTCATTCAACTGATAAAGGGAAAAGCCAGGGCTGGCATTAGGAAAAGCATCTCGTAAGCTGCAAAACCAGCAGAAAAAGACTCCGTTGCCAGGCTTGTGGGGCGACAGACACTTAATTTAGTGCAGTCCAGGGATTTTTTTATTTTTTTTTTCCCTCAATGTTAGTGGAAAATCCTGATTCATCAAAAACCACAATTCTTTGAAAGAATGGGTCAGTCCCACCGACGTTTTCACTCAATTTAAAGAAAATCCAAACCAATAAAACCGAATCAGATGACATTTTGTACCCAATCTCTTCCAAAAGGGAAGAAATTGTTCGCTGCTCATCCCAGATGTCTTTTGAGTGTTAAGTGCATGGCTGCTTACGGTAACAAGAGATGGAACCTCCAAATTTGCAGAACTGTCAGAAGCTGTTTCCATGACCCCACGAGGAGGTTTAGGTCAGTCTGAACGGCACCCTGAGTTTCTCTCCTGCAGACACCACTGGTCACCACTTTGGGTGTGCTGTGCACCTACCCAGCAGTGCTGTGGCCAGGCACTGCTCGTGGCATCATTTCCACCATACAGGGAAAAAATAAAAATAAAAGCCCTGGAAATGAAGCATCACCTGCTGCCCCAATCCTCATCGCCACCTCAGCCTCCGGGAGATGTCCGCATTTGGGTTCAGGCTGGGGTTTGCCCGGCCCTGCTCCATCCCACCTCCAGTCCCCAGACCCCCGCCAGCCTCAGCACGATTTAATGTCTCGCAGATCTGTCCCTATTTGACAAACAGGTGATTTTGCTAATGAGGAATAAATGAGATTCACAGGATGAGAGAAAGGGAACAGCAGCTGTCGTGAGCGCAGGATGTGCTGGCTTTATTAAAATAATATATGGCCACATGCTTGGTATTAGGGCTCGCAGTTTGAGAACTCCCATCTCATCCCTCCCCGCTCCCCCCGCCCCGGCTCTCCCCTCCCCTCTCTCATCCCCGTCCCTTTTCCTGGAACATTTTCCAATCAGCAAATTACTGGCTGGAGAGCCCAGGCCCTCCCAGGCCATGCATACGAAATACGGCCTCACGTGGCCGCGGCTGGGCTGGGGAGGCAGGGAAGATGTGCAGGCGTGTGTGTGCGCATGGATGTGTGTGCACACGCGTGTGGAGGAGGCGAGGGAAGGGGAAGGAGGATTTTTGGTGTTCTGGAGGACTTGGGTGCTCAGTGATGGATGCTGGTGGAAGAGCAGGTGATGCAGGGAGAGTTTTGGGCAACAGGAGGAGGCTCCTTTGGGCACAGGGACACAGCTGGTGGCTCTGGAAGGAGATGCAAGGATCGGTGGCATAAAATCTGATCCTGGGCTCTGGGTATGGGGTCAATGAGCTCGTTGGATGGCCCTGGGTGGGACAGGAGGATTTGCCATCCCATGCTCTGTGTTAGTGCCACATCGGGGCATAAAACACTCTGTGAGACAAAGCTCAGAGCCCTGGTCTCAGGAGTACAGTCTGCAGGCAAATATTTACAGCCCAAGGGGTTTTCTTGTTATTCTGCTGGGAGGATGCTTTGGTGAGAGGTGATGTAGAGGGGGAGGGAAGGAGAAGTTTGCCTTATTCCCTCTGTAAAGCTCCCTGGCACTTAAAGGAGGAGGAAGAAATCTTTTTTTTTTTTCTGAAATCCTTTCCCTATGTTTCTAACTAAGATTTCCAGTCTTACCTGTAGTGGGTTTCCTTGCACTACCTCCCCAGCAGCTGGGGAAGTGGCAGGCTCCGAATAGCCCCAGTTACAAAAAAGATGCAGAATAAATATTATTTTTCTGCAGGTTTTCAAGGCTTAACTCTCCAGATAAGCTTTGAGCAGCGGGGAGGAAGGTGTTTCCTTGGCCAAGCAGGAATACCCTGGTAGTTTTAGTTAGAAGGCAAAATGTGGTCTGGAAAGGGCAATTCTGAGCTGAAGTAGCAGGAAATGATGCAGTTTGAAAACGATATTTCTGTGATACCAGAAGCCCAAGAATAAAGAAGAGATGAACTGGGAAAAAATAAAAACAAGCAAACGACAAAAAAAAAAAAAAATAACAATCAAGCAAGAAATCCTCCAACCCATTTTTAAGTGGTTGCGATGAAAACAAACTTTTATTTTTATGGTTTTATGAGTGTTCATTAAAAAAAAATATGATGTAAATGATTCTCCCACTTTTCGTGCAGTATTTCAAGGTGATGCATACGCTTTGTTCATGACTTCTCTCCGTGCAGGTGCTTCTCACCCCAGGAGGGGAAGCAGCTTGCTTGGGGCCAGCGCTCGAGTCCCTCCTGGGGTCACCAGTTCCAAGCCCCCGCCCCAATTCAGGCAGGGGATTTTCCCAGCATGGGGGGTGAACGCAAACCCCAGTGCCCCTTCCAGAATGGGTTCAGCAGGTGCAAGGCACGGGCAGCACCGCTCGGGGCCCGGGGCTCGGGTCACCCCTCGGGGCAGGGACAGGCAGCGAGCGGCGGGGCGAGCAAACAAGTGCCCCGCGAATAATGGACTGGGTGAGTGACAGCAGAATTGCCGTTTAACAATTTGCTGGGCAAATATTATTTGACCGTTTCTAGAGCCGCTTGAAGAGGACAAATATAACCTCCCCACGCGCTGGGAATAATTCGGTCGGCAAAAGCAGGCGGAGATTCGCCGGATGAGTTATCGACGGCGGGGGACAGAGGGGTGTCACCGCTGTCACCAAAGCCATCGGTGCGGGTCCGTGTGTCACTGGTGGACCACGGATGGGGCCGGGTGGCCACCTCCCTGCCTCAGCAGCCCGAATACCGGCCCCATCTCCCCAGGTCGGCCGTAATCCCCGCGTCCCCACGTCTCTGGGGGATTAAGCTCCCATATGAATGCTTCTCCCCGCTCAGGGGGGAAGCATCTGGGTCTCTGCGTCGGGGGAAGCTGGGCTGGAGGAGGGGATGGGGCTAGGAGGCATTCCCGCCCCACACGGCGCGGGGCTTGGGAACAAAAAGCCGGAGTTGCATGGAGAGCATCCCCTGCTGAGGCCCCGGGGCTGGCGCCTGCCCCCACTGAGGGGGCTGTGGCATGCATGGCTCCAGGTGCTCCCGCAGCCCAAATTCTCTGCCCAGGCATCCTTCACCCGCGGTGCATGAAGGCCGGCACGGCAGCGGGGGGCTCCGTGTGGCCGGGTGTCCTCTCCAGCTGGTGGCACTGCTCGTCCCTCCCTCTGGTGCCATGGAGGTGCTCTCTGCTTTGGGCCGCTCCGTGCCTCAGTTTCCCCAGGGGGTCCCCCAGTTCCCTGCTCCTCACCCTGCTGGCCCCGCTCCGAAACCCCTCCGTCCCGCTGCCAGCGATTAAACGTAGCATTATCTTATTTATTTTGGCTTGCCTCCTTGCCAGTCCCCTGCTGTAAATTAAATGATTGCCGAGCTAGATTAGCAGAAAGCATATGTGGAAATTACCTTTTAATTTCTTAATTACATTGCACTCACCTGCAGCTCAACCTGCCAGTGTAAGGAGAGTGTGAAGTTAATTTCCATTGATATATTATCTGCTTTCTTATAAATTAGGATCCTATTAGAGAGGAAGCACACCAAGAACACGCTGTTCCCAGTCAGGCTGTGGATGGGATCTGCTCTTAGGGCTGGCTTAGAGGAGCTGGGCTGCCTGCAGGTCGGTGGGATGGGGGTGTCCCATAGATGTTGGTGCACAGCGCGGTGGCAGGGAGCCTTTCTGTGTTCTGTAACCTTGTCAAGGCTGTAGGAACGGGAATCCCAGGGCCAATATCCTGGGTTTGACCCCGGTTTGTTGTTTCTTAGGGATGTCTTGGCAACAAGATTGAATCGAGTTGCTTCAGTCGCGGGGTCAAGGCTGGGAAGGGAGCAGTTAGGTGGCATCTTCCAATCCCTGGAGCAAATGAATGGGAAAGCCTGATTTCTCTCAGAGTTTCCCTTCCTACTGGGCTGTTTATCGAGACAAGAATGAAAAAGCCTAAAACTGATGTTTTAAAGTATCACCCAGATCTCTGGGCCCTTCCATTGTCCACAGAGGCTGGGGAGCAGAGCGAGCCCTGGCAGCACCCATCCATGCAGGGTGTTAGTGCAGCTCTCACAATGCTCCTCAGCACCCAAAGCTCCTCAGCACCCATGGGTGGGCTGCTGGGGTCCCTACCTGGGCAGACCTGAGGAGCTGGGAGAGCATTCGGAGGTGAGCCATGGTTCTGCTCCTCCGGTCACTGTTTTGTTTCATGAGGCAGCTGACATGCTTTGTTCTCTCTTCTGGAGACTTGATTTGTTTTCTTTCTTATTCAGTGGCTTTCCCTAGCCTGTAATGCTTTTCATATTCCCTGTGCAGCTTGTGTCAGAGGAAGGGGAGATGGCAGATTGATTTCCTATCATAAACCCCTTCCTGCTGTGAAGAGGAGAGGAATGCCGTTTGTACGCCGCTTGCAGACGGACCGATGCTGAAACTATTTTGGGTTGACTTTGTGCCCCATCCTAAGCCAAGGCAGGGTGGCAGTGACAAGGTAACCTCCAGGTAATGTGCCCTGACCCATTGCTGGAGGATAATGTGGCGTGGAGGGTAACGAGGCAAACACCACGGCTCTACTACCAGAACCACCTCCCCTGACTGGGATCAAAGCTGGAGCAAGCTGAGTGCTTCGTTCAAAGGACTGGTGGGGTCAAGCCTTTTGTTGTAGGCTTGTTTTATGTTACAGAGATTCTAGATAGATCTGTCCTGAGAGCTCCGATGTTCAATAGGTTTAAGGTGTGCAATGTGTGACCCGGGGGATGAGCTGGGATGCTCCTCAGCAGGGTCAGGATGTGGCAACCTGTGGGGTTCATCCTGCCGTGGGGCAGGGCAGCCCTGCAGGGGGATCTGGCCAGGCTAGGGGAATGGAAATTTTCTAGCAGATGTGGGGCTTTAACACGGACAAAAGCAAGCCCCTGCCCCTGGGATGGACTAAGGGGCTGAGAAATAAGTATTCGAGTGGGTTCGGCAGAAGGCTGCCAGGGTGTTGGTGGGGCTGGAGGGAGGAGAGGCTGGGGGCTTGGTTGGGCTGTGCTGAGAGGAGGAGAGGAGAGGGAAATAGGCTGGAACAGGATCTGGTGGGATGTAAGGAAATACAGTCACTGTGGGGGTGAACGAGCTGTGCAAAGGAGCTGGTGGGATTCCTGTCCCTGGAAGTGTTTGGGAACTGACCGGGGAAATCCCTGAACATCCCAGCCCAAACTCCATGCTAAGCTTGCTGTGGGCAGGAGGTTGGGTTAAAGACCTCCTGGGGTCCCTTCCCACCTGAAATTCCTGTAGTTCTGTGCTGCTGCTGTGCTGCAGGGGATCAAAACTGCCTCTCATGCTCTGCCCGGCACAGCAAATACTCCCAGTGCTTCTCACAACGGGACCGAGTATGAGTGGGTTTCAGAGCCCAGTTCCCATATTTCTGCTTCAAACCCTGCCGACCACACCTGAAACTCATCAGGAGGTGGCACAGTTCGGTTGCAAAACAATACATTTACTTTACATCTAAAATATCTCGTAAAATCCAAAACGAAGACAGAAGACACCCGATTTCCCCCCTCTGCCCCGAGCCTTGCCTCACTTGACCACGCTGCCGTCACTTAAAGCTCCTCGTTCCCCACGCAGAGGTCGCGGCACCTATTAATCACGCTGAAGAGCCCCTCAATTATCTGAAACCACGATTACCCCAGCCCGTTCCACGTCCCCCGTGACATTTGGATAACTGAGGTTGTTCTGTATTATTATTATTTTTCAATTGTGGTAATTATTGTACATTAAACCATTAGCATTCATTACTCCTACAGTGTGTAATTAGAACAATGGTGGATGGATTGCTACCGACTCTAATGAAGTTTTTATAATTGTAATTTATGGCCGTCAAATTACCTTTCTTAAAAATGAAGCCTAGTATTAGCCTCTTAAGTTATGGGGAGGGGGTGGTAATTACTTCTAATTGATGGTTCTTGTTTGCTCTGCAGACGGAGCAATGCCGATCCAGCCCCGCTCCGGGTCTCCACCTAAGAAAGGAGAAGGATTTGTGCGATGTAACCGTGCCTCCTGCACCTCGCCAGCCCTGCCCTGTGGCACGGAGCCATGCTTGGGATGCTCCTGGGCTGGGAGAAGAGCTGGGGGCAGCGGAGGGCCGGGGCAGCAGCTCTGGGGTCGGAAAATGGGAGAGCACAGAGGATTTGGGGTGAGCATTATAGCAGGGTCGGCGTTATAGTGGGGTGCGTATTAGAGCAGGGTGGGTGTTATAAGCTGGGTATGAGCATTATAGTGGGGTAGGTGTTATAGCAGGGTCGATGTTATAGCAGGGTCGATGTTATAGCAGGGGGTGAGCACTATAGTGGGGTAAGCATTATAGTGGGGTGAGTGTTATAGTGGGGCAGGTGTTTAAGTGGGGTGGACATTGTGGTTGGGTGGGCATTATAGCTGGGGGGCAAGCATTATAAGTGGGGCAGTGAGCACTACAGCGGGGTGAGAGTTATAACAGGGAGGGGGGCATTATAACGGGGGGCTGAGTGTTATAGTGGGGTGGGTGTTATAGCAAGGTGGGTGCTATGGGGGGCAGGCATTATAAGTAAGGGGGGCAGAGGGTATAAGTGGGGAGCGGGCACTATAGCAGGGGGTGGGCACTATAGAGGGGCAGGTGGCCCTATAGTGGGGAGGATTGACGCTATAGGGGGGTGGATGGTATGGGGTGGGCTGTCCGTGGTGCTGGCTATGATGGGGCTGGGCACTTGGGGGGGTGGCTAATGGGATGGGGGACCGGGGGGGCAATTTCACTCGGTCTGTCATTGGGGCTGAAGGGGGGTGTGTGTAACACTGCCCCTTAATTACGTTTCTGTGGTTGTTGTGGTGGTTATGAGTTAAAAATAAGCCGCGCCTTCGCTTTCCCAGTGGGGGGCCGAGTTTTGCTTTAATTGCCTCTGTTTGAATCAATTTAGGCTCAATTATGCTCCTCCTTTCGGTGTAATGGAGACGCCTGTGCCTGTCTGGCCAAAGCCCTGCAGCAGGCCGAGTGCTGGGCCTCCATCATGGCTGGCCTCATGGTGGGCCCCAGGCCAGCTTGGGGGGTCCCACCACCGCTCCTTCTCCCCCCTGGGTTGTGGGGGTCCTGTCCCTCAGCAGGGAGGCCCTCAGGGAGGTTTGGCAGCTCCAGGTGTTGGCACCTTTCTGAGCACTGAGCGCTGCCATAGGGTCGTGCTAGCGTGCCCTGAGACATGCCAGGCCTTGGAGAAGGCCAAGGAAGGGTCCTTGCCACTGGGGTTGAAGCTTTGGGCTCTGCACCATGCATACATGGTCGGGAATTGGGTTTTAAGCAGTGCTTATGGGCAATGCTTCCTGTGCGAGTTCACATTTGTCCCTGAAATGCTGTTGTGTCTTGGAGAAAGGCCACCAGATATTAAATAAGAGTGCAGCGTTATGCTAGGAACAAAGAGAAGGGCAGCACAACCGAAGTGGAGGGAGTTCTGTGGTGTCAGCACCACACCATAACGCCCCTGTCCCATCAGGATGTCCCCAAGGTGGATGCCCAGGCCTCCTGCTCAGCTGTGGTGGGAAATGTTTGTTGTAGCACTTGAGGAACAGGTGAATTTCACTGCTCGAGAAAATTCCATCGACAGTTCTGAAGATGACTTTTTTTTTTTTCCTTTAGAACTAGCAAGAAAAGAAAAAAGATTTTTTTTTTTCTTTTCTCTTCTAGAGGACATCTCACTGTCATTTTCCTGTGTTGCTGGGATCTAAGACCAGACTCATCAGCAAGCAAAAGACTGATTCTGAGACCTCTGCTTCAGTTGCTTGGATCCATGGCCACAATTAGAGAACTAGCCATCGGCTGGATTTTTCAGAGGTTTAAAATAATAAAGCACTTCTCAATTTTCAGCTGACCTCTGGGAGGTTCACTTTTTCTCCCTTGAAAGTAGCACAAACCCAACACTTACATCTTGGTCTTTTAACAACACGCGAGCTGTTTCTCATCCTCAGCTCTTGCAAAAATGGAAAAATATGGAGTGGAGGAGGATTGCTGAAAAGTGGCACTGATGAGTAGTGGTTCTTTTGTGAAGGATGGTTGAGGCTTTTCTAACAAGCCTATTTTCCATTTAAAAAAATAAAAAGCTTATGAGCTTGTGGAGAAGTTTCAAAACCGAGGCCTGTATTTGCGGGTCTCGGCACGTAGTTCTCAGCTGTGAAGCCCCCAGGTGCCTCCCTCTTCCAGAGAGGAGTACTGGTGATAGGAGGCCGGCCTCCCCGCCTTCTTCCTAGAGTATCGTCCTCCTGAGGCACACGAGGGAGCATCGAGACCCGCATCACCTGGGGTGGGATCCCTGTAGCCACCCTAAGCCCCAACGGGGCTCTATGCTGTCCCAGTGGGCCACCACCAGCCCAAGGCTGCCTTGCCCTCCATCCTTGAGGCTGTGGCTCCCACCAACACCTCCACCTGCATCCTCCAAGGGCTGGACAAGCCAACCTTGGTGATGGAAGCAACCCAAGTCCCTTCTCCCCATAGCACCCATCCCGGCCCCGGTGCGGGACACAGCCGCAGCCCCCTCCTCGCCGCCCCGTCCCCCCCGCAAACACGGGGGCTTTGCCTTTGAGCGGCTGGCACAGGCCTAGGCGCAGCGCTGATTAGATCGCTGTCACCAGGGAACAGGAAGGTTAATTGCCATTCTCTTTGTGTGCCGCTCGGAGAGGAGACCAATTTCAGCTCAGTAGCAACAAAGTGTTGCCTGCTTGCTTCGGAGGGGGCAGGGGGAAGCGGGGAGGGGTGGGGGGACACAAGCGGGCAGGATTGTGCACGGACTTTGAGCATAGCTGTGTCTTGTCTGGTCTAGCAAAAGAGAAGTGCTTAACAAGTATTAAGAGACACAAATAATTCTCCTTTTCTCCTCTCGCCCATTCTTTTCTCTCTTTCTCTTTGCTTGTAAATCCTGCTTATCGCATCTGAATAGCAGAATGGTTTCACACCGGACCTTTAATCTGGCCCAGAGCAGCCCCCAGAGGGGCAAAGTGGCTGAGGATTACCTTTTATTTTATTTGATTTTTTTTTTAGCTTTCTTCCACTCCTCCCCTCCCTCGTGGGTTTTTTAGTATTTTTTTTTCCCCTCTGCATTTGTTCTTGGAGGGAGTGAGGAGCAAAGGCTTAAGGGGGGGAAGGGGAAAAAAAGAAGTGTGTAGGGGGTGTTACAAACTTAAGGGGATCTGGATCTATTCAGAACGACTTGTCCATAGCCTTGCTGCTTTTGTTCGCCTGCCATTCTTTAGATGATTTCTTCACTCTAGTAAAAGCGCTTTAATTCCCTTGTAGATACCGAGAATCCCTCCTTCTCCTGCTCTCCCCTCCTTCTCCTCCTGGAGCCCGGCGCACCCTCTTTCACTTTCTCAGACTCTTTATCCAGTATCCTCCTTGCCACCAACAAAGCCCAGGAATGGCAAAGTCCCCTTTCAGAAGAATGAAAGAGATGGAAGGAACAGGAGGAGCCCGAGGAGATGGGGAGCAGCGTGTGCGTACGTGCACCGTTACGTGTGTCACCTGCCCCGTGCTGGAGATTTGCGGCTCCCCCTGACTTTCTGATCCCAGGAAGCTTTACTCATGGCATGTCCCACTCCAGGTGTGAGACACATGGCAAAGCCCTTCAGGAGAGAAGCTCTGGAGGATGCTGAAGGACCCCACACCCAACCAGCTGCCAGGGGTAGAAACATCTCTGGGGCACCAGGTGCTGTCCCTGCAACCCATGCAGATGTCTTATAGCATTTCAACCCATATCAGCACGGAGGAAAACTTTATAACCAAAAATTGAGGGTTTCAAAAGGCCATGTGGATTTCAGGGGCTGCCCTTGCTCTCATCAAAGATTCAGTGTCTGGGAATCAAGACAGGTGAATAGGGGTGCTCCGTGGGTCAGCCCGTGGGCATTAAACGTGTTTTGTGCACCTGAAGTTTTAGGTTTGGTCTGCAAGAACTCACAGCTGACCGAGGTAACCTGGGGGTTATTGCTCCGGGAGCAGGAGGGGAGATGTGCCCGTACGTCAGGCTGCGACCTGCGGCTGCTGAGGCACAGGGAGATATTTCCCAGTGCTGGTCCTGCTGCGGAAGGTGGTAATTCCTCCCTCTCCTGCTGGCCCACCTTCTGACTTCGGTGTAAATCAGCCCCGCAGCACTAAATACATCGCACTGAATCAAAGCCATTGTCGTGGTGAGAAGCTCCCCGTGCTGTTTTAGCATTTACCACTGCCACGGTATTTTCAGTGTGTGAGCATGCCGGTTACCACTGCTCAGCCCAAGGGTTCCTCAAACTGGGGAGATGGCAAAGCTAGCAAAGCCAGCTTTCTGCGAGGTCCTGGAGCTCACATGGACGGGCTCGGAGGAGCTCGGTGCCGCCTGGGTGCCAGGATCCTGCCAACGCTGCTCTCAGCCCCCCAGGGGCCAGCAGCACCTGCAGAGCATGGCACCCCCATGTCTGCATCTCCACGGCTTCTACAGCGCTCACTGACCCCATCTGCAAGCAAACCCCTCTGCGTTCGGACACCCCAAACCTTGAAGTGGTGTTAAGGGGGGGGTGAGGCTGGGTACCAGCATTGGAGTGTCTGCTGGGGGTCACGTCGCAGGTGACACCTGATGGAAAAGGACTGAATCAATTCGAGGGAAGGGAATCACATGCTGCGGAGCTAAACCTCATCAGATCCTCCAAGGCACTAATTACCCTCACCAGCCTCACCTGGGGTCCCACCCACGGCCCTGCAGCTCTGCTTAAGGGCAGCCCTGGGTGCTCAGACCCCCCCCCATCAGGCTATGCTGTAGGTAGCACATCTCCAATCTCCTCTCCTGCCCCCCATGTAGCCAGGCTCCGTGTGCCCGTGTTGCTTTGCAGAGCAAATATTGGGATCGGGCCCCCATTTCTGCATCAGGGCTTGTTCCCACGTTGGCTGGGATTAGCCCCCCCCTCCCCTGCCGAGCGGTGGGGGACAGGAGAAGCCGAGGCATTTCCTGCAATGGCTAATTAGATCCAGCTCCCGACAACAACACGCACCGGAGAAAAGCAAAGCGCCGAGCGGGACAAGGTAATGAGAGTGTTCCCCTCCCCAACAATTCCTCCCACTAATCCCAGACAAAGCTCCAAAGGCCGGCCCGAGCTGCCAGGCGGCGTAAATCAGCACTGCTCCACTTACTTCGGCGAGGCTTTGCTGATTTATAGCAGCTGAAGGCTTCTCGCCACCTGTAATTTATGTCTTGGGGACTAATTTTGCGCACGTTTTGTCTCTAATCCTTCTCCCCTGTGGTGCTGCGGGGATACCAGGGCAGGGCTGGGCTCTTTCTTGGAGGCACCTCAGTGCCACCGAGCACCCCAAAAAGCAGTGCCATCCCCCAGAGGTAGACGTGAGGGGTGCTGCTGCTTTCACGGGTGGCTGCGTTCCTCCTGCAGCCACGGCGGTGGCACTGGATGAAGCCTCGGGGCGAACACGGAGCAGTTAATAATGAATGATGCACGCGCTGCCCGTGATGAGTAATTCAGGCAGCAGCGTGCAGCACAGCTGCTGGCTAAGCACCTGGCCTTCAAAGGGTGAATGAGCATTAAGACAGCTCCATAAAAGCCGGTCCAGCAGTTGCAGGGGAGGATGTTTTATGAATGGAGGTGGCAACCTGGCTGTGGCATTTTTGCAGTCGTTGGCCAGCGATGGAAGGAGATTTGCAGTAGAGTGGCGCGGAGCATCAACAGGTCCGTGAAATTCCTCCTGGTGCCTGGGAGGAGTTTCAGGGTGGGAAGCCAGCCCCGTTTGTCAGCTGGGGTTTCCAGAGGAGGTGTATTTGGACCTGCTCAGAGGTCAGAAAGGGAAGGGCTCTCGAGCTCTGCCCTCTCCATGGAGCTGAGTGTCACAGCAGGAGGTCGGGTGGCCGGTAGAGGTGTGCTCCAGGGCTGAGTCCAAGGAATAGGCAAGGTCTGGTCAAGCAGGTTGCGATCACCGAAGATGGCATGTGGTGTGCAAGCTAGATGAAATGTTGGACTTCTCAGAGCCAAGAGAATGGCTTTAGCAGCTCCCTGTACGCTGAATCCCTGTGAACCCCTGGCCAGCAGGTGAAATCCCTCCTGCTGGGCCATCTGAACAAGCTTGGTAGCTTCTCCCAGATCAGCTCCCCCTGGGGCTGTGCCAGGAGAGGGGTTTGAGATCAGCACCAGAACCCCATGAGCCATCAGGGCCAAGAAGCTCCCTACCTCGGCTTGCAAGAAGCAATCCTACCCTGTAGCTGTGCCCCAGGGCTTTAAGAGCACTCACTAGCTGCTCTAGTGATGCCAAACCTCTGCTGTGTGTCCTGTGCTTTGCCGTGTCCTCAGTGCCCTCCCCTCCAGAGCACACAGAAGGGCAGCAATGCTGGAGGTGACTGTGGTTTTTGAACAAAATCCACCCCCAATTGGGATTTTGCAGCCCGAATCCACCCCCCCCCCATTCTGTTGGGCGCTCTGGTGCGGGCACATTGGTGAAACAAAAAAAATGTTTCTTCCACATGGTCTCCCTCCCCCCCAGGGAATTTCAGCCCTCCTTGCCTTGGGAGGCATCACCCAGCCTCGCTGGAGCAGCAGCGCGGGGAGGCACAGGGGAGGGAGAGGAGGAGCTGGAGATGTTTGCTAGCAAATAAAGGACTGTGTGCTTAAACACTCTTCCTCTGCCTGTCCCCACCCGGCAGCGTTTGCTCAGCAAACACTGCTAATTCACCGGCTTCCCAACGTTTGATTCAGTCTGCGAAAGCAAACCTCGTACCCCACGTCCCCAGGGGCCTCCTCTCCCCCCTCGTTCCCCCCGGGACGTGCTGCTGGGCACCAGCCCTCGGTGCCTGGCCACCAACTGTGAGACTGGGGAGCTGTGGGGGCGCAGGGGGGGGCAGCAGCATCCCCTGGCAAAGCTTTTCTGGTGCTCAAATGTGGGGGAAAAGCAAACCTGGGCAGAGCTTTACCCTGATGCCACCTGTGCCTGGATAACGGGCTCGAGCTGGATGATGCTGTGTGTGCACGGTGCTCATGGCTTCATGGTCATGAGTGTGGAGGTGTAAGGGGGAAAGGTGGCGTGGGACAGAGGCAGAAATATTTTTCCCCTTAGGGAAAGGTGGGAGGTTTTGTGGAGAGGCTCTGGGAATTGCAGCTCTGGCTGCAGGAGGGGGGCAGCACCTTTTTTGCTTTGGGATGGTTTCTTGTACCAGTTATTCTCTGAGGGACAGGGCTCAGCCCCTGTGTTTTGTCTGGCTGTAGCAGTAGGAAATGCCTGTGTTCATCCAGAAATGTTCTTGCCCAGGGGACTGGCTACCAGGGAGTTACTGCAGGGTGCAGTAGTGTGGTCGTGGAGAGATCGATGCCTCTAACAGGGACCACCCAGGTGCCACGACGTTTCAACAGCTAACAGCTCCAAAATGTTCAGTTTGAGTCAGAGCGTAACATCCCCTTCATTCTGGCAGAGCAGCGAGGACATCCTGCTGAAATTGTCGTGAATTTCTGCTCATGGCTCGGCCAGGAGCTCAGGAAGGTGTTTGTGCTTGGTTGCATGGAAACTCGCTTTGCCGTCATGCTGACCAGCGGTGCCGAGACCGGGAGATGCTCAGGGCTGGACCCAGGTGTACTGGGTTGGAGACCTCAAGGGCACAACCACGGAGGTCTGGCGAGGCAGCTCACCCCCAGGTGCTGTCTCCTCTTCGTTTCTCCTGCTCACACCTGGAGCCGGTGCTGTAGAACATGCCCACACCTCCTCCTTCTCCTGCTCAGCCTCCTTGGCCAAATAAAACCTGGATTGGGCAGCCTCGTGCCAGGGGCACCTGGGTGTGCATCCACCCTCCGGACCTGCAGGTCCCTGCTGCGCTCCCGGGGAAAAAGGCTTGGGAAAGCAGCCCCTTGTGCTCGCCTATCCACATGGGAAGCATCCTCCTGTCACTTCCAAGCAGCCCCGGAGCTCCGGCGGTGACATATGCTCCCTCCTCGCCCGCCTTTCAGCGCAGGTCCTCGCGGGAGGCCCATTAAGCACTTAGCTGACCTTGGACCTCCGCCCGCGCCAGCTGCACGCGGGCAGGCACGCGAGCACCGTGCCCGCCGGAGCTGTCAGCGGTGATTTACCATGGCTGGGCGCAGGGCGGGCAGCGGGGCTGGCACTGCGGTGCCAGGGGGCTGCTCTGGCTGCTCCGATCCCCACAGCCCCGCTCGGTGCCCCTCTGGGTTCAACCCCGGGTCTTAATTTTCCGGCTGACCGCACACGCTCCTAGCGAGGCGGAGAGGGGAGGCGCAGATTGCAGCGGGAGCGGCTTCTGGCGATGGGGTGGTGGCTGGAGGAAGGATGCAGAGGCTGTAACAGCTGCTCTGGGCTCTTTTCTTCCTCTCCATGTACCTTCCTGATGAGACCAAACCTGCCACAGGGGTGCTTCTGGCGAGGGGATGGCACCATCTCATCCCGGCCAAGGCAGCATCCTTCGGACGTGCCGGTAAGCCCCGTGTCACTTTAGTTCCCAACGCAACACCCCGAGTCCGAGCCATCGCCCCACCGCATCCTGCTCAGCCTCGCGGCTTAGCCTTATCTCTCAAAGCAGAAAGGCTTCAGATTGCCCTCGACAACTTGTGAAATATCCTCCGTGGTCTGTGTGGACTCTGACCTCCTCCCCACAGCCCCTCCTGCCCCATCCCTGGGGGCCTCTCTCCTGCAGGAGCCCCAGAGCCGGTCCCATCCCCAGCTCAGCTCGGAGCCAGGACATTTTTTGTCCCCAACACAAAACCGCTGAGGTTTGGGCTGTTCCTTGGGAGGAGGCAGCAGACAAGGGCAGTCCCGGGCAGGCTGTTTGCAGGCAGCTGGAGGAGAAAGATCCATACAGAAAAATGAGGGTGGGAAGTCCTAAAGGATGCTTCGGCTGCAGCAGCAGAAGACAAGGAGAGGCGCAGAGGTGCACCCATCTTTTCTCCTAGCTGTATTTGGGGAAAGCCTTGGGGAAAAAAAGGTATTAACAGGCTCCTAGCTGTAGCAGCCTGCTCATCACCTCTTCAGAGCCAGAGAGAAGTTGTCTCCACCATCCCTGCTTCTGGGAGCCCGTTGTGGGGTGCAGCGAGAGACCAAAGGGAGGTCTTCATCTGCACACGGCAAAAGAGGGAAGAAAACGTGAATTTTCCAACTGGGTGCTGCTCAGGGAACCTCCTCAGGGGATGGGGACACTTATCCCAAACTGTTGGTAATGTTTCCCCTACAGACAAGCTGCAGGCACCTGCTCAAATCGGAGCAACCTCCCAACAACCTCCTCCTGCTCCGTGACAGTGAGCAAATGCTTGGGGCACCTTGGATGGGTGCAGGGCGGGTGTATTTGTGGCTGCGCTGGGCATATCGACTTCTTGGCACCCAAAGGCCAGCCAAGGCACGATTTTCAGATGAAACCTTTGATTTCTGAAGGCGTCTGTGAGCGATGCGAGGCGGCTCAAAGGCGCTCGGCTGCAGCGGGCGGGCTTGCGCCACTGGCGCAGTATCTCTGTTGGACACGGCACGACTCGTGGACATGAAGCTGAGGATCTGAAACTCTGCGTGCCTTTGAAAATCTTCGCTTGGAGACTGGGTTTGAGGTTCTGAGGAACAAAAAAGGGTTTTGGAGCTGCTCGGGGGCATGGAAAGAGCAAGATAGGAAGGAGAAACGCTGCTCCTGGTGCTGCCTCGACTGAAATAAATGCCCCAAGAGCTGCTGCCCCGGGGACTGTTGAGTATTTCTCCGCTCAGCCTTGAAACCCAACCACCTTTTGCTTTGTTTGGCAGGGAAAAATCCTCAAGGCTTTGAGGTTTGTCCTTGTTATGGAAAATGCTTTAAAACCAGGTGTGAGGATGCTCTAGGAGGGATGGGTGCACGCAGTGGGGACCCTCTACAGCACCCAAATCACCTTGGCACAGGGACAGCACCCAGATCTCGCTGCCTGGTGGTGAGGACACGCTGCTGAGGCCACCGGGAGCCTCTCCTGCTGCAGACTCCCCAGGCTGAGCCCCGTGGTCCTCCTGTACCACTGGGAGAAGATGCTGGCCCCAGCTGGGTCTCCGGAGCGCAGCACCCTGCAGGAGGAGCCCTTTATCCCCCCCCCCCACCCCTTTGCATTATTATTCCCCCCCCCTCTTCAAATTCATCTCCCTCAGCCATCCGGGGCTGTCCCTGCTGGAAAATTACTCTCACAAAAGCTCCCTCAGCAGTAATTACCTAAATGGGGGGAAGGGAGGGGAGACCCATTTAGAATCCACTTCATGGCGGGATTAGCTAATTAATTAACGGTTTCACTGACAACTCGAAGGGGAAGAGTGTGTTAAATAGGAAGGCTCCGGAGCTTGATTTATGTGATGTGACACCCACGGCCTCGCCGCCACGTTGCCATCCTGCCAGCCCCGCGCCGGGAGGTCCCGCTCGGGGCCACCAGGGGGGACGCAGGGGACGGTGGTGGGAGCAGGGGGTGAGCAGCCGGAGGGTGATGCTGGGGTCAGATGGGTCCTGGATGCACGTGAAGGTGTGGAGGTGCCCGACGTGCCCTGCTGGATGGAGGGCAGGTTGTCCCTTTCCTCTGGACAGGCTCCCGGCCACGTCCCAGCCCTGCGGTGCCACATCCCCGCTGCCCCTTGGCTCATCACCTGCAGGCACCTCGGGAAAAGCCCTGCCCAGATACCCAAATCCATGGCTGGAATGATTTTTTTGGGTCTGCAGAAGGGAGCTGGGCTGTCCCGATGCACAAATCCTGCCCTGACTCTCAAATCCTGCCCTGCTGCATTCGGGGCTGGCTCTGCCCCGGCTCTGTCCCCTGCCCAAATCCCGTACCCGCCGCCTGGTGCCTCTCACCTCCACCAGCATCCTGGGGGAAAAGCAGCTGTGTGTTTGGATGGGAAAAATAAATCTTGAGGGTTTCCAGCTGGATTTGTTAATTTGTGGCAAAGGTTAAGATGCGTATTGAAAAAACACGCTTTTTTTTTAGGGGTTAATTTGCATTTGTTTGTTTGTTTGCATTCTGCGAAGGCTGCGATTCCCCTCGGAGGGAACAAAACTGCCAAGTTTCACACCTTCGCTGGAGGTGAAAATTTCTCACGTTGGTAGCAAAACCACAGATTGCTTCGGGGAGAGGGAGGGAGGGAGGGGGGAAGGCGCTGGGACCGGGTTTCCTTCCACTTCTGCAGGGATTAAGGGGAAACGCTGATAAATAGCAGCGACAAAGCTGCCCAACCTTCCTGCAAAACTCGAGGGGGAAAGGGGACGGGGTGGGACAGCCAGAGGGGTTGTCCCAGTGCCTGGCTATGGGATGGGAGGTATTTCGGATAGGGGATGCTCTAGGATGGAGATGTTCTGGATTGGGGATGCTTTGGGATGGAGATGCTATGGGATGGAGATGCTCTGGATTGGGGATGCTCTAGGATGGAGATGCTCTGGATTGGGGATGATATGGGATGGAGATGCTCGGGATGGGAGCTGCTTTGGGATGGAGAAGCTCTGGGTTGGAGATGCCCTGGGATGGAGATGCTCCGGGTGGGAGGACACTCCGCCGCCACCCAAACCCTCTCCCCCCTGACTTTGCCGATTGTTTCGGCCACTTGAATGCCGGAGGCAGGGAGCGGGTTAAATCTAAATAAATGTTAACCCCCAAATAAATAAATAAAGGCCGCTCCGGGGTGGGGCTGTCCGTGTCTGGCAGGCCTGCGTCCCCCCCTTGTCATGTTGTCCCCCCCCCAGCACTTGGCTGGCTTTTTTTGATGGCTTCTAAATAGAGGCGCCCGATCGCATCTGGGAACAAAATGAAACAGATTTCATTTTTCACACGCGGCACAATGGCCGCGCTGACAAAAGAGGAAGGCGGCCCATTGTCCCGCTCTGCATCTTCACATCCTACCTCTGTCCCCCAAATTAACCCCTTTCACCTCGGCCTTTGTGGCGACACCACTTCGGAGCCGCCGAACAAAGGCGGAAGAAAGCCCTCTCCATGTACTGGGGGGGGGGTGGCGGTGGGGGGGCGGCGGGCTGGTGTCCCCCTCCTCGTGCTCCTGGCGGTGGCTGTCCCCGTGTCCCTTCTTCCATCAGCCCCTCGCCCAGCAGGACCCTCTCCGGCGGGGACGTCCCGCCGTGGTGCAAGGAACAAGGAGGGAGCATCCCTTAAATGCAGCCCTGCCTTGCTGTCCTGGCGCTGGGGACGCTAAGGGGTGGTGATCCCCATAACCACGTCCTCCTTTGGCACGCTCATGGGGTTTTGGGGTTCTTTGGTGGGGTTTTAGTCTTGTTATGACATCGACGTCGTTTGGCTTTATTGCGCTTAAATCCCAGTCATGCAAAAAAAAAAAAAAGAAAACAACAAACAAATAAATAAAAACAAGGCTAAGGGGAAAAGAGCAAAGTGCCTTTGGACAAAGCTCTGGAGCATTTGGAGTTGGCTTGGGGTGATTTCCAGCCGAGCCTCGTGCCTTCAAGCACACAGCACACTGGGTGCTGGCACGGATGGTGAAGCCAGGACCCAGCTCCGTGTCCTGTTTGCGCTCTGGCTCGGGGCTGCAGATCTTTAAGCCCGTGAGAAAACAATTGCAGGGATGTCCGAATTTCTGACATTTCACACCTTGCCTCCCGGAGCTGGGGGCCAGCTGGGGACGTCTCGCCCTGGCACCGACCCTTTTCCTCGGGGTCTCATTGGGAGGGGGCTCTGTACTTCTCCCCCCCGGTGGCACTGGCTCCGTGCCGTTTATCTGACAACCCGCTCCGTTTGCAGATGACACCGCCGCGATGAACCCTTTGATAATCCCTCCGTCCCCGCAATCGATGCACTCACAAGCAAAGGCTGGGTGCCGCAGCAGGGGGATTTTTACCCAGAAAATCACCCCCAGGGATGCGTTTTTCCCTTTCCCAGCTCAGCCTCCCCAACTGGCCACCAGCTCACCACGGGGCCGTGCGCCCATCCTCTGCCACCTCGGGCACCTCACCCGCAGCACCCTCCCGCTCCCTTTGCCCACCATTTGAGTAGGATGTGGGGACAGGATCAGGCCGCGGGGTTGCTGTCAGTGGGGTTCCCCTGGGGGTCCCCTCCCCTGACCCCAGCAGCTCTCAGGACCGGGACCAGCCCCAGCAGCACCCGGGCTCCTCGCCCTCTCTGCGGCGCTCCCGACTGCAGCATCCCTTTAAATAGCGAGGGGCCGCTCTCCCACCCGGGCCTGCAGGAGGTTAGATAAGAGAATACAAACCACAATGCTTGCCCTTTTTTTTTTTTTTTTTATCTTTCCTTTTTTATTATCTTCTTATGGCTTTAGAATTATCTTCACAGACACTACATGAATTTAGTCAGGGCAGGTAAGGTCAGGCGCAGACACAGTTGCTCATATTTATGTATAATCACCCGCCGGAGGAGATAAATGGGCAAAGAGGAGGGGGGGCAGTGGGGGCAACAAGGGATGTGCCCCCCGGGGGAGGACGTGGAGGGGCAGCGAGGGGACAACAGCTCATGGGTGATGGCACAGCCTCCGCTGGCACGCCAGTGGTGGGAAGGTGGGCAGGAATTTCTGCTAGGCTGGTGGAAAGTCCCCGTGGAAAATCTGAGGTTTGGTCAGGCTTCTGCATGTTTGTGACCTTAAATGGCCAGGGTCTTAAGGATCAGCCGGGCTTAGGGGCACCAAAAAGTTAGGTGAGATGGTTCTTGATGCAGAAGGCAGCGCCGTGCTGGGTGTCTTGGCTGGGCTCAGACTCCCAGGTCTGAGAGCAACTTGGTGAGGTGGAGATGGCCATGGCATGGAGAGATGGAGATGGCCATGGCATGGAGAGATGGAGGTGACCACACCATGGAGAGATGGAGCTGGAGATGGCCACGTCACGGAGGGATGGAGGTGACCACACTATGGAGAGATGGAGATGGAGATGGCCACGTCACAGAGGGATGGAGGTGACCACATCATGGTGAGAAGGACACTCTGTGACCTGGCACTGGCCATGGCTGGGAAGAAAATCTCAGCATAGGTCCTGGGTGTGCAGAGCCCGGGCAGGGGCAGCAGGCTGGGTGATGGGCTCTCCCCGGACACCCTCCTCAGGTGGCTCCCCTTTGGGTGGCTGCAGCGCCCAGCTGGGTGGGCACCCAAGGGCGACACCCCGAGCCAGGGACCCCATCCCCACGTCGAGCCGTGGAGGCAGGCTGCTCAGGGCGGGATGCTTTCTGCAGAGCCAGGTAGCAGGGCAGAGCGTGCTGCTGTTTCAAGGAAAATATATAATGCACCTAAAGAAATTGTACAGAAATTGCAAACAAAGCATGCACAGGAGGATATAAAATACCGCGTACAAGGGCACCCACCGATTATAACTTGATTTAAAACCACTTAATTCACTAAATAACAAATGCAGATTTACCAGAGGTGTCAGGACTAAAAGCATGCCTAACAATGCATTTATTTAATAACTGTTTGCTCTCAATGTCAGGGCACTGTGTCTAGAAAATACAAGCAGCAAACTAAAGGCTGTGATTTTCTTTTTCTTTTTTTTTTTCTTTTTTATTTTTTTTTCCCCAAGGCCTGGTATATCTGGGAAGGGGGAGGTGGAAATCAAGGAAGAGAAGCCAGAAATTGTAACGCTGAGCGAGGCTGTGCCTCCCTTTGGCCAGGGAGCAGAGGAGGGGAGCAGAACACAGGAGCCGCGAGCGCGAATTCGCCGCCAGAGCGTGCAGGTGAAGGAGAAACCCGCGTGGCTTAAACGAAGCTTCATTACCTTAGCCAAGGAAAAGTGTTACAGAAACAGCTCCGAAGTTTGCAGATGCATTTGGCGTATTGGTGGGGTTTGCTTGGTCAAGGAAAAGGGAAGGAGCTGAACGCTGGTGCCTGTTAGGCTGCTGGTTGGGTGTTGGGGAGACAAGAAGTGCCAGGCTGGGCTGCCTTGCCCCCGTGGCACTGGAAGGGGTCATTTTTACTGTCTTTTTTGGGGATATCTGGCTTGTTTCACATATTGCATGGTTTGCTCAGTGCCATGGGGTGCCCCATGCAGCTCCTGGGAGGAAGGTGAGGGCAGCATCCCACGTTTTTCAAGCCTGGAGGCTTGCCTGTAGAAAACCACAAAATGCCAAAAGGTGTTTTTCAGGAAGACTCGTCTGGTGCCAAGCCTGCAGAGCAGCACTCGCTTGAGCTTCACGTCTACACTTACTTCTCTAAGTAAGATCCAAGCAGAAAAGTCCCCCGCTGATGGCCGTGATGATGGCCCCACATGGGGTGTGCTCGGGAGAGGGGCGATGGAGCCCCCCAGGACCTTGTCCACAAGGCCCCCATTGCCTTCTGCTCTGTGCCCAGCACGACACAGGAAATTCAGGCTCAAATCGTTCCACATCCTGCTTTTTTTTAGGACTTTACGTAGAATCTCCGTTGCTGTCCCCATGCTGGTGACGATGAGCTGCTCCGTGCCCACTTCACCCAGCCCCAGCTCTTGCCTTGTGGCTCTGGGGGCACCTCCCAGGGCAATTTCCAGCAGCTCCCCAGGCACCTGCTGTGGAAGGCAATGTCAGAAGGATGCCAGGCTTTGCAGGAGTTAGGAGGTGGCGCCCAGCTTTCCTGCAATTAGGGAGCAGCTAACGGGGCTCAGTGGCTACCTCCGCTTTGCTCATCCAAACGGGGTTCATCACGGAGCCAGTCTGTGCCAGGCAGAGCAGGGCACGTTAATTAATCCTCCTGCAGTCATCAAAAACCTCGTGGCTGCCTTGCTGCTGGCGCTGCGAGACGCTCTGTGTGCAGAGCCCGGGTTGCCCCACGTCTGGCAGAACAGCGCTGACCCCTGCTCTGGGAAAGGCAGCACATGTACCAGCTTTGTTCCCGCGTCCCCTTTCTGCTGAGCACGGCGTCGACACAAAACCTTCGCTGTGTGAAGGAGCCGACCCGGTGGGACGCGGGGCCGGGCTGGGGGATGCCCCACGGTGCCGCCGGGGGGGGGGAAATGCAGCCCCCTGCCACGGGCGTTGTGCAGGTGGGACGGAGGGGAGCCCGCCTTTCCCTGGCTCTCCGTGACGCACGGCCCTACAAAGCTGGTTATCTGCCCAAACCCCGCGGCTGACAAAGAGCCCCCAGCCGCTCCAGCGCACGGCGGAGGTCTTCGCCGGGCTCCTCTTCCCTGCTCCCCCACCTCCTCCCCCAGCACTGTCGCCCAGCCTTATCTTCTGTTGTCTTCTTGTGGGAGAGGAGATAAAAGTAATTCTTATGGATGCTTCTCCAGCGGAGGCTTGCCTCCTTCCCCCCTCGCCTCCCCCAGCATCTCCCTGCTCCGTCCAGATAAAGGGTGAGGACCAAGCACATGTCATTTTCTTTGTGCAAAATCAATATTCAGCAAAGTTTATCTGTCCGACATAGCAGGAAGCGCTAATTTCATCCGCGTCAATTACTTTGATGAACGCTCATACTGTTCAGGGTGCGAGAACAAGATAAAAGAATTACTGAAATAAAAAGCCTGCGCCCGCCCGCGGCCCCCACCCCAAAGCCCCTCCCGGGGCCGGGCTGCCCGCGAGCAGCCAGGCGGGGTGGTAATGGGGTGGGTGGGGGTGATTTTGGGCTGGGGACAGGGCAGAGACACCCCCCCTGCTCCGGGTCAATGGGCACAGGTAGGAAAAGGTGTGCTGCTGCAGGGATGGGCTCATCCAGCACGTGTTTGTCTGTGGTTTTTGTTCTTTTTTGGTGGGAAATGGCACCTGGAGAATAAGGAGAGCTGCTCCTGCCCCAAAACACCCCGTTCTCTAGCCGTGGTCGTAGCCGCTGCGGCTGAAGCGGTGCGTAACAGCCTGATGGCCCTGCTGCTGCGGAGCTAAGCGAGCAGGTCTCGGGGCCCAAGTCTTTAATTAACCAGCAGGGCTTAATTTCACAGCCAGGCTGGATGCGCCGCCACGCTGCCGCGCTGCCGGCTGCGGGCACCAACCCGGCCCCATCACGGGTGTCCTCGGTGTCGGGGCATCATCGGGGCCTGAGCCCTGCTCCCTGCTGTGCTCAGCCCCTGGAGAACGAGGTCGTTTCGCTCAGCTGGTACAAACCCATCCTGTGAGCATCGTCCCACCGAGCCCCTCTCCGTCAGCCCTGCGTGCAGCAGGAGCGGTTCCCGGCTGGTTCCTGCAGCGTCGCTGGCAGGAGCGTGGACAAATGGCTCCTGCGAGTATCTCTGATGCCGCCCGTCAGAGGCAATTTGTCACCTGCACGGGGCCGCCTGCTGCTCCTCTCCCAGCCCCGGGGCATGGAGCAGCGTGGGCTCATCCCCGGTGGTCACAGCGGGGGACATCGGGGCTTGCTGCCCCCACAGGGGACAGCAGCTGGAGCAGGATGGGGGCGTTCTGTCCCCAAATCAGCAGAGCCTTCCTGGCACAGGGACAGCTCCAAAATAGCCGGGTCAGATGAGGACCTGGCTCCTGCCCTACCTGGTGGTGAAGAAAAATGTGCAGGGGCTGGCGGCGCACTCTGGAGTGATTTCCACAGCTCGGCTCGGCACTGGGACTTCGTTAAGCCACGGCAATTTGCCAGCTCTTGGTGGTGTGATCAAGAGGCTGGCCCCGTTTCTCCACCAGCTGCGTGTGTCCCCGCCACCCAGGGCTCCCCGAGCATCGTGCCAGCACCGCGCCGCTTCCCTGGGTACCCCCAGGAGTGGGATCGCCCTCGACACGTCCCGTGGGGCAGCTGCAGTGCAGTTTGGTGTTAAATCCGGACAGTTTGGGCTGTTAGAGGAGTGCAATTATCCCCAAACTGCTGCCCTTGGCTGGGCAAAGCTCTGGACATCAGCCCTGCCTGGGGACCCTGTGGGGTGCCAATGTCCCAGGGGGGATGCTCTACACCAGGGGAGGTGAAGGATGTCCCGAAATGGGGCTTTTGGGGCACGATCTGACTTCATAACCCCTCCAAAGCAGGGCAGGGGAATAGCCCAGAGGGTGAGGACCTCTCCGGTGTATTCTGGGCTGGGGGGGAGCCCGCAGCCCCCTGCCCACCTGGCTGCGTGCAGCCTGGGCTCCCCCCCTGCTCCCGCAGGCTGCCCGTGCCTCTCTCCCCACCGGCTACAGGGGGAGCCAAGACATCGAGCTAGACGAGACGCACGTCAAGCCCTGCACGAAGGTCGGCGAGGCAGATGGTGACGGGGCTGCCGTGGGGACCCGCCGACAGGTTTGGGGTCCCCGAGCCACCTGCGCGGAGGAGGAGCCCGGAGGAAGCACGGCCCGGGCTGGGGATGGAGCCGGAGCTGCTGGTCCCCTGCTCGGCACCCCCAAATTCCCACCTCCGGCATCACCCAGCCCCTCTCCCTGATACCTACCCGTGCGTCTTGTGCAGCAAAAAGAGAAACAAAAGAGGGGAATGGAAAGGCAAGGACTGCAGGAACGACAAATTCCTTACAGGCAGCACAATGACTGCAGGGCGCTGCGGCACCCCGCTCCCCAAAAAGCAAACCAACCCCACACCAGGGGCACACAAGCCAAAAAGCCTTAAAACCTGCCTAGTGGGGAAGGATTTTATTTGGGGATAATTTCAAATTGTGCAATCCTTTGCTTGTTTTTTTTTAATTTATTATTTTTTTCCCCCCTTAAATTAGACTTTGCTGACGGCACTTCAAGGGTCTTCCTGCCGGTGCCAAATAAAAAAGTCTGTGTAATTGGTAATACTTGGGGAAAAAGCATCCTTTCTCATCGGGATTTGGAAGGAGCAGAGGTGGGCTGTGTGAGAGGGAGCACCTGGCCCTGCTGGGGCACAAGGCTTGGATTGAAGCCTGCAGAAGGACGGGGCCGAGGCTCACCGAGGCCATCCCGGTGCTGGGATCCGCTCGCCCTCCCCGTGCCGGGGCAGGATCCGTCCCCATCCCCATCCCCATCCCCCCCGTCCCCCGCTGCCTCCCCTGCAGCACACACAAAGCTGCGACCTGGATTATCTTCATTTCCATATGGAGGGCGATGTAAGCCAGCTCAATGCATGGCCGGTCATTTTGTTCCCAACTTTGCGGCGCGCGGGAGCGGAGCCCGCTGGGGACATTAACTATTCAGCTCATCTCACCTTGTGTGCGCACGCATAGATCAGGCTCTACAGCCCGGGGAAAATAAAGCCCGACGCCTCCTGCCCGGTGTTTCTTTGTATTTGCCTTCCCCGGGGGGTGGGTGCCTCTTTTGGGGTCCCAATTTGGGGACACACATCGGCACAGGGGGGACGGGGATGGTTCCCATCAAGGGGTGATGAGGGGTGGGCATCCCCATGCCCTGTGGCTGCATCCCTGACCCAGGCTGTGTCCCCTCGCCCCCCCCATGGTGGCCTGGGGGCTGCTCTGTGTCCCCAGATTGTCCCCACCGATGTCCTGCTGACCTGCAGCCCCCTCTGCCGTTCGTGGCTCCGGCTCGCCCCAGCCTCAGGGTCCCATTTTGAGGCTTTGGGGGGTCACCTGCCACTCCCCACCCCATCACCCTGCTCCAGCAGACCCCTCCCTGGTGCTGTGCCCCCTCTGTCCCCATCCCTCGGGGGATGGAGTCCCGTGGGTGCATCCTGCTGGCAGCACTGGTGGATTTTTTGGGGTCTCCTCCCCAGAGCGAGACCGAGACAGCAAATGGGGGAGAACCCAAAGGGCCAAACTCGAAGAAACTCAACCCAGAAGTCCCCTTCCCACTCCTTCACATCCTTTTTGGGTGGCAGGGTGTGGGAAATGGGATGGGAGCAGCTCTGCAGCAGGGAAAGCCCCCAGCCCCACTGTCCCCACCTGCCTGAGGACCCAGTCCCCGTTCCCAGCTCCCAGCATGGGGCCATGGGGGGGTTATTGTGGTTCCAGCCCCTTGACATTTTTCTGCCACACAATTTTAATACCAGGAGCTTGGGGCCTCGTTAAGGGCAGCGGGATAATCACCTGTGAGCGTTGTAGGGGATGGGCAGGGGACCCCTACCACCACAGGCCCATACCCAAAGCTTCTCCCCATAAATCAGAGCCCAAGGACCCCCGGGGCTGATTTCTGAGCCTGGCTGAGGGAGGAGAGGGGGGGGTCCCCATTCCCCAGGGAGGGCCCCCATTTCTGAGGTTGGGTCCCCATTTCCTGGGGGTTCTCCATTTCTGGGGGTGGGTCCCCATTTCCCAGGGGGGTCCCCATTTCCACGGGGGGGCATCCCCATTCCCATGGCCTCCCCAAAGCTCCCACAGCCCCCGCACACCCCAGCGCACAGCCACAAGCTGCATGGGCACTCTTCATCCCCCAGAAAATCCACACACCCCATCACCATCACCCCCACCCCCAAAACCCCAGCTCCCCCAGCCCCCCATCCTTCCCCTTCCCACTCCTTTCCCCCCCGGCACCGCAGCTCGCCCTCCACAGCCGCCGGCACCGCCGATGGCAGCAACCTCTTGGCCACAAAGCAGCCTTGGGGAAGCCTCCTGCCGCCGTCCCTCGGCAGATGGAGGCAGGATGGAGCCCGCTGGAGATGCTGCCCACATCTGCTCCCGCCGGGTCCAGGCAGCAGCGATGCCGCCGTGCCGTGCCTATTTTTTTTTTATTATTTTTTTTCCCTTCTATTTTTTTTTTCCCATCCCTTTCCCCGTTCCCCCTTCCGTGCCGCTCTCCCCCGGTGTCAATGCGGCACGGGTGATAGGACACGGTGATAGATCTGCCTCGGACACACTCTACAATAGCTCTCAGACAGTCTATTAGTCAGCAATTGTCTGCCAGGCGGCCTGGCCGGGCCCGTGTGCCGCAGCTGATAATGGCAACGAACAAAGATGGCAGCTGCTTTGTAGGGGGAACAGATTTGTGGCAAATCGAGATAAAATAAAGAGGAAGGAGAAAGGAGTGTATGGGAAAAAAAAAAAAAAAAAAGCGTGCAGAGGAAAAGGGGGAAAGTAGGGGAGAGGGGGAGGAGGAAGGAGGCAGCGTGCGAGCTGTCAGTCCGCGGGAGCATCGCGGCGCTCTGATCTTCTGCGGGGATGGAGGGGTGGGGGGAAGGAAAAGCAGCACGAGAGGAAATGCAAAGGCAAAAATCAAATGCAGAAATCATTTTCAGGCTGCCGGTGTCGTGGGTGCAGATAAGCGCAGCCACCGAGGCTGGCAGGCTGGGGAAGGGCTCCTGGGGCTGCGTCGCCGCCGGTATGGCGGGGTGCGCCTGTGTGCAGCCAGCAGGAGCACAACTGCTGTGCCTCCGCTCCCTGTGCCCATGCACCCGGCCTCGTTTGGTCCCTGTGATGCTTTCCCTTGATTTTTGGGGCAGAAAGGGGGCTCGTCCCAGCTGGGGGTGTCATGGTCACACCGAGCACCCCTCCTGCGGTGTGCCCAGGGAGCGCAGCGGGTCCCCGCTGACGTGCCCTGCGAGCAGAGGGGTGCACGGGGTGGGGAGCTGGAGGCCTACAGGGATGGGTTACGGAGCTCTGGGGCTCTGAAAGTAAAGATGGGGTTGGCAGGGAGTGCAGGGAGCCGGCCTGCCTCCTTTCTGGAGCCGCAGGGCTTGCACGCAGGGGTTTGCACGCAAAGGTTTGCACACCATGGGTTGCGTGCGAAGATTTGCACACCATGGTTGGCATGCAAGCGTTTGCACACAGGGGTCGCATGCAAATGGTTGCATGCAGATTTGCACACCACGGGTTGCAATGCAAGGATTTGCACTCAGGTGTTTGCATGCAAAGGTTTGCACACCATGGCTGGCATGCAAGCGTTTGCACGCAGGGCTGCAGGTAATTTTTCACATGCATGGCTTTACATGCAAGGGTTTGTGCAAGGGTTTGCATGCAGGAATTTACACTCACGTATTTGCACGCAAAGGCCTGTGTGCAGGAGTTTGCACACGCAGTGCACTCAGTTTTCCACCCCTGACCCTGCTCACCATCATCCTCCAGCCCAGCGCTGCGGGGACGTGAGCCCCCCACAGCTCCCAGCTCCTTGGGGTCCCCTAAAATGTGGCCCCATGGGTGCATGGCCCTGGGAAGCACCCACCGAGGGGTCACACACAGCACTTGGGGTGCTCACTTGTCATCCTGAGCAAAGGGCGGATCAAAATCAATTACAAAAAATAAATGAAAAGGTGCCCGTTATAATTACAATCCAAACTTTTTTTTTTTTTTCAGAGGCTGGAGTTTTTAATTCGAATGCATTACATTTGGCCTCAAAAATTTAATTGAATTAAAATTTAAAGTTTAAATTATGGCAAACCTATGTTAAAGCCTACATTTAACAAGATCTATTCATATTAAAGTTAAATACATATGTACAGTGATATATAGGTACACATAAAGATAGCTGCACGTATTTGCTGTTGGAGTTTTAAGGAAAGTTCCACTGAAAGTCTGCTGCTAAAAACTTAAACCTCAAAGTGCTGCCGTGTGTTTTGCTATCAGAGTGCCAAGAGTTTCCTTTTCTGCTTGGTTTTCCCCTGTGGCGGTGCTCAGCACCCGGCCTGCCCACATTTTGAGGCAGAAACACGAGGTTTTTGTCATCCTGGAGTCACTGGTGCCCAAGGTGATGGGCTCACTGCAGGTACCTCCAGCTCGTCCCAGGGTTGGTTTAAAAGGGAAAAATCATGTTTGGGTAACGCAAGACCTTTTGTTCTTATAGGTTCTGCTTAGTTAGGGTTTTTTAGTGTATTAAAATAATAATAATAATAAAAAATCCTGGTTTTGTACATAGAATTTGTAATTGAATTCTGGTTCCCACCTCGCCTGTGCTCAATATGATGGGGTGCGTGCCCTGCTTTGTGGGATGGGGGCATCCCTTGTGTTTTGGGATGGGGAGCACGCCCCATTTGTGGGATGGGGACCATGCCCTGCTTTGTGGGATGGGGATAAGCTCTACCTTTTGGGATGGGGAGCATCCTTTGCTTTGTGGGGTGGGGAATATGCCCTGCACTTTGGGATGGGGAGCATGCCCCCTTTTTATGGGATGGGGATAATCCTCTGCATTTTGGGATAGGGAATATCCCCTGTATTTTGGGATGGATACCAACTCCTGCTTTGTATGGCGGGGAGCACCCTCCACATTTTGGGATGCCGGGCGTCCCACGGGGCAGGGCTGGGGGCGCGTTCAGGCCCAGCCCCTCTCGATAACCTCCTGGTGGGCCCGCGGAGAGCCGAGCCGCCTAATCTCCTTATCGCTGCCGGCCTCAGCCTCGGGGCTGGTTATCTCTGTGGATAAAGGCAGAGGGACACCGCACAGCACCTAGTCCACCACAGGGCCCCCCCGCTAATCCTGCCGGGGCCGTTCTCCCTTTATCCCCCTCCGCAAATCCCCGGCCCCCCGCGCCCCTCCACGCCTGAGCAGCACCGGGACCTCTTATCGCCCGCACCTGCGGTGGGAAAACAGGGCTGGGGGGGGGGACACGGGGGTGATGAGAGGCTGGGGGGCTTCCTCTGTGCCCCCCTGGGCTGCCTGCCAGATAAAAACCTTAATCACTGCTGCCAGCCCCCCCCCAGGGAGCGGGATAAGCCCTGCGCATCGCTTCTGCATGCGACACCCCGGTGCTTCGCCCCCTCCCGGCCCCAAAACCTTTGGGTCCCCTCCTGATGCACACACACATTTTCCCCTTTCTCCCCCACCCCTTATTTCCCTCTTTATCCATTTTCCACCCCACAAATATATTTTTTGCCCCCCACCTTCCCCCGTCCCCACTTCTCCCTGCTCCCACCTCCCCTCCCTCTCCTTTCCCCCAGCCTTCCCCCTCTCCCCTCCCCATTTGCTCTTTGTCAGGCTGTTCTCCATCCCTCAGCCTGCCTCTAATTTCTGATTAATATGTTCTTAGCCAAGGAAAAGAGAGAGAGGGAGAAGGAGAGAGAGAGAAAAGAAGGAATCTTCTAAATAAATCATTTAGTCATGTGAGGAGCTAATCTCCAAGTGACGGCCTGTGTTTATCTAGTTTTTAGCAGTGCATGTTAAATAGTGATAGGGGACTAATTTTTTTTTTTTTTTTTTTTTTTTTTCTGCTGGAGCTGCTGTGAAGGGATTTTTAACTTCATTTCCCAGAAAGAAAAATGGTGAAAGCGGAGATAAGGCCCCCGAGCAGCTCTGCCCCTGAACTGTTAGCCGGTGCAATTAAACACCGCGCGGCAGAAGGGGCAGCGGGGCAGGGGTTGCCAATTACCCCATGCAGGGGGCACGGCTCTGCCCCCGGCCCCCCCAGCCCCCTGCCCCCTGCCATCCACCCACCAGGTCCCCTCAGTCCCCTCGCCCCTCTCTGGGTCCCCCCTTTAAGAAATTTACTCCAAATTGTGGTGTTTTTCTGGGTCCCTCACCATGGCAGGGGCAGACAGGCGCATGGTGCACCGGTCCCTGAATGCTTTCACCTTTAGGTTTTACCTCTGGGGGAACGGTAAAGCCCCCCCAGGGACTCGACACCCTGCTGAAATCTCTTGTAGGTTCATCCTTTGGCTCATTCTTTGGAAGAAAAGCTTGGTTTGGTCTCCTCGCCCTTCTTCCAGCACTCTCACCACTCCTGATTTTGCACCGATGTGGCACCGACCCTGCCCATATTCCTACCTAGTTTATTACATATTATTCTATATATCTATAAAACTATTTATGCCTCATATAGATGATGGAAGGGGAATGTGTCCCGATCCCTGTAGGGCTGGGATGGACGAGAAGGTGCACGATGAAGAGGGGGAGTTACAAGCCACCGGCACAGCTCAGCACGTTGGAGAGGACCCATCCTCCTCGCAGCGCCTTCTCCAGGTGTTCTCCAGCCCCAGGAACCTGGACTGCTGCAGGGAAGCACAAAAAAAAATCCCCACAGCCAGGGGCTTTCCCAGAAAGCCCCCCAGGACCTTCCTGGACCACGGGATCCCGGGTGGGCAGAGGCAGCCGATTCCCACCAGGAGCCGCCGCAATTAAGCCCCGGTAATGAGGGGCTGCGTTGAGGGGAGGCAGAGCGGTAATTTAAATGATGGCCAGCTCAAATACGGAACGTCTAAATGTTCTCTCGGAGAGATTTATCTGTGTGCGGGCCTACCTCGCTCATTTATTTCGTTAAGCAGCTCGCTATATCCCGGCGGGCAGGAGGAAGGATGCTTGTGCACGGCACCCGGCGGGGCTTGGGTACCTCTGTGGGCACCAAGCATCCCTTTATGTGCGCCCAGGGAGCCCCAAAATCTCTGCCTTCCACCCCAGGCACGGCTTTCCCTGCTTTTCTTCCCCACCTGGGGGATGGGGGGAGGAGGGATGCTGAGCTGTGGGGTCTGCAGCCCGAAATGTGGGGAGGTGGCTGTAGGTAGCGGCCGCCTGCCCTTAAATCCCTCCTCGGTGACACCAGCTGCGCCGCCTTTGTCTGCAGCAAACAGCTTCCCACCAGCATGCCTGTTTGTTTTCTTTTTTGGGGAAAAATCAATTAAAAAAAAAAAGCCGGATTTCTCCAACTTCTTCCTCTCCCACCGCCGGGGCGGAGGGGAAGCCAGGCAGGGTGGTGCAGAGGGGATGCACGGACCCCGCAGCCCCGCTGGAAGGAGGAACCCCCCAAAAATAAAACCAGTTTGCATGGAAAAAAAACAGTGCCTCGCTCCCCTTGCTCATATCCCCCACCCCTGGGGGGGGAGGGCACAGCACGGGAACCCTTCCCCACGGCCACCCCGGGTCCCCGCTGTCCCCCCGGCTGCTCCCCACCGCCGCGTCCCTCGGGCGTGCGGCCGCGAACAGCTGTCGGAGAGCCGGGATCTAATGGCTGCCTGGAGAGCAGTTAGCGGATAATTAATATTTGCAGCACAGAGCCGTGATTGCTCCACGTCTTCCTCCCCGACAGCGGCGCAGGGATGCTGGGGATGGCGAGGCGGGGGGCTCGGAGCCCAGCCAGCACGGAGGGGGTGCCCCAAATCCATGGGCATCCTCGGCTGGGCGTGGGAAGGCAGGCAGGGGGCTGCCACGGCTCTCCATGGTAGCACAGGGATGGAGTAGGAAGATTTTTTCCCCCCCCAGGCCGTCCTTCCCTGAGGCTGAGGGGCTGCACGCCTGCTGCAGGGGTTTCAGCAAAAGGCAGGCTGCTGGAGGGGCTCTGCTCCGGCACCGTGGGATTTTAGCTTGGTGCCCGTGAAAACCCTCCTCCTTTTCTCCTTTTCCTCCAGTTGGGTTCGTTGCATGTGCAGAATGAGAAAAAAAATAATAATAAAATAAAGAGTGTAAGTGAAGGGCCAGCAACTTCCATGGCAAAAATAAGCCAGCATCCTGCAGGGATGCTCGGCACACCGAAATGCTCCTGGGAAGCAGTGAGGGGGTGCACAGAGCAGGGGTTTGGGGTTTGGGAGCAGCTGGGACAGGCTGGGCTCCCAAAAAAACCTCCAAGCAGCTCCTTGCTGTGGTTTTTTATCCTTTAAGCAAGAGAAAGCACGCTGGTGCTGAGCAAGCATGGTACGGCGGCATGACTGCTGGCATCCAGAGCACCTGGAGACCCCAAAAAGCAGAGCCCCATCACAAACCCAGCACGGAGGGGATGGGGGCACCTGGGGAGCATCAACCCCAACACCGAATCCTCCAAACCACTGCAATAAACTGAGGAGGAACGGGCGAGGGAGAAATAAAAGCCTCCGTGCAGCAGGCGAGGATTCTCTTATCCTTCTTTTTGCTTTTCTCTCCTATTTTTTATTTATTTTTTTTGGGGGGGTGAGGAGCAAATTCAGCCATCTCTGGCTGCGAGCGTGTTCGCTGCAGCTCGCAGCGTGCCGTTAATTCCCCGAGCTGTTTAATTTAACAGCCCCTGAACATGCAGACATCACGCTGCACCTTGGCTCTTTGCGGAGTGGCCTGGGTACGCAGCCAACACAGCCAAAAAAAATAATCACAAACCTTGCCCTCAGGAGCTGTGGGGCGGGCAGGGATGGGCAGCCAGCATCCTGCCCCCCTCCCGTGCCTGCATCCATCCCAAAACGCTCCCAGCATCAAATCCCCTGGTCCTGCTCCTGCAGCCTTGGCACAGCCTCTCCACCCCGTCGGTGGCTTTGCACGGGTGTCCCTTGTGCCTCGGTTTCCCCAGGTGCATGGCGATGTGTCGTTGCTTCTTGGGCATGCTGAGAGGGGTTAAACCAATATCTGCCTGGTCCCAAATGTTTGGGGCTGGAGGGCGGTGCGGTGACACCCGAACCAGGCAGGGTCCCTGCTCATGCAGGAAGATGGGGTTGGGGCTGCTCGTTGGGAAGAGGTGACACAAGAGGTTGGTGACACTGGAGGCTGGTGACACCGGAGTTTGGGGTTGCTCTTGGCTCCAGTGCCCATGGAGGTGCAGGAGGACGCGGGTTTCCAAACCCAGAACGAAAAATCAGGGCCACGCCACAGCCCCAGCCACTGCCTCGACCCATTCCCAGCCAGCAGAAAATCGGGGCTGCTTGTGCCTTCGCTCCCCGGCTTCAAAAATCCCATAAAGAGGGGCCGGCTGCGGGCGGCACCGCCCCGGCGAGGGGGCCGCGGGCTGCGGCTTGATCCGCCCGCCTGCGGTATTATCCTGCAGCCCCCGAGCGCCTGGGCTGGCGCACGCGGGGGTTCACACCTCCAGAACAGAGCCTTATCTCGGCGCTCGGTGCAGGACAAGGCTGTTTTACTCCTCCCTCCATAACCCTCTTAGACTTAATCCCGTCTTTAATGCCGCTTGGAAGGGGGCTTTGAACGGCTGTGCAGCCTAACCGGCTCTGACCTCTCCGGCTGCTCTCGCATGCCCATTTGGAGAACTCCCGACTCTCAAAGAGATAACAGGAGCCCGGCAAATCCTCGCTGGGAAGCTAAAGCGATTGTCACACTTAGGGAAGTTTACTCGGAAAGCAAACTTAGAGCGGCTTGCCGGCCCCGGGGGTGGCAGGGGGCTGGGATGCTCACCCTCCCCAGCCCCACGGGGCAGCGGTACCCAGCCCGGAGGGATGCAGTGAGCGGCTTTTGGGCACGGGAGCGAGGAGAGGAGGTGCTGGGGGTGATAAGGAACCGGATAAAATGGTGCAGGGGATGGGAACCGGTGCTTCTCTGCGTGGCTCGGCCCTTGGTGCAGCGACACGGCGATGCTTGGGGTTCCCCAGCACTGTGATGCTCACCCAACATGGTTTCCCATCAAAAAAATTAACACAGCACCAAAACACCCCGCTGCCACCATCCCCAGGGCTTGTACCCCACCTCTGGGTGCTCCCCGCCCCACCTCTGGGTGCTCCCCACCCAGCACCCCACGGCCAAGCCCTCCCCGGCGGCCCCGGGGATCGACACCTTTCCGTTCCGCTTGGAATTAATCAAAGCCACGGCCCCTATATTAATACTGCGGTGGGAATTAAAATCATGCAACGCATTAAAGATGTAATTTAAAATTAATAACTCATAATTATTTATCATGGCGTATCGGCGGGGCTATGAATTTTCTCCTCTCGCCCGGCGTTCATTTCCTTCCCTTTCCCTCTTCCCCGCGCCTCTAATAGCTGCCGGACCATTATGAATATCTGCGAGTGATTTTTTGGAGATGCTCAGCTTCAGATAGACCACGCTCCATTTTTTATTATTTTTTTTTAATATTTTTTTTGGTGCTTGTCAGGCTGGGTGGCAGAGGAAAGCCTTGGCTGTGGTCAGTCCCTGGAGACAAAACGCTCCTGGCCCGTCGCAACGCGCTCCGTGCCCAAACGACGGCACGGCTTTGCCGGTGATGGCTTCGGATGCCTGGTGCGTGGGAGCATCGGGGTGGCTTGCACCGAAACCTGCGTGGCTACGGCAGCGGGGTGCCCTGCGGGGACCCCAAAAATCAGCGGCGACATCGAGGGGAAGGAGGAGGCAGCGAGGCCGGCGCGCCCCTGCCTCGCTCGGCCGGCGCTGCGGAAGGAGGGAGCGCAAATCCCCAGCCTGGCAGTTGGTTACAGCTCGCAGGAGGGGAAAAAAATGAAAGAAAAAAAAAAAAAAAAAAAGGAGGGAAGCTCGGCTCTGTCTCTTTAAAAATAAATAAATAGATAAAGACTAAAAAAAAAAAAAAAAAAGCAATAAGTATATGCAAATGTGTTGAGCCGAACATCGCTGTCTGTGAAACAGATGAGGGAGAAAGTGCTTGAAGCTAGAGAGGAATGAGGCAGCCAGTGCTGACCTCGGGGTTAATAATTTTTACTTCTCCATCTCATTCCCTCCATAAAAAAGAATGCGAGGGGGGAGGAGGGGGAGGCGCTGAGCCAGGGGGGCTGCGGCAGCCCCGGGCACGGCACCCATGGGTGGGCACGGGGGGACCGGGCACCTGCCTGCGCCGGTGCCGGGTGGAAAGGGAACATCCGAGGCAGAAACCACGGCATTTATTTGGAAACCACGGTACCTGGACTTTATCTCAGCTGCTGTTATTCCCTCACGTGCGTTATTCCCTCACTGCACGGCAGGCGATGACGGAGGCGAGATGCTCGACGCCGCCCGGCACAACGGCAGCGCCAGCTCGCCGAGGCGCTGATGACATCGGCAACTCGATTGACGTGAATCGATTTTTTATTTTTTTTTTGGCAGAAAATCATGGAATTCCCACCATGGAATTCCAAAATCATGCAATTCAGCACCCGGCGTTGCGTGCGGGACTTGTATCCCTCCCATATCCCACCATTTTGCTGTGTTTTTCCACATCGTGTTCAAATATCGCCGAAAATTACCCCAAATGGGGAGGTTGCTGCCTCTGAACGCACAACCTGCTGCGGGGGAGGAAGGGAATAACACGCTCCCTGTGTTTATTGGGACAAGCAGTGATGGGGTTGAGCTGCTGCCTGGGAAGGCTGAGGGCAGGAGGGACAGCCCCAGCCACTCGGGGCAGAGCATGGGGTCCCTTGTGGGGTTTTCCAGGCTGGGGTTGGCAGTGGGTGCACAGGGAGAGGCCAAGGTGAGCAGGTCCTGCTTGAGGGACCCTTGGGGTGGGCTAATGGAGCCCTTGAACCCCTGGACAAGGGGGTGGCAGCTCTTGGTGGCCTCTGAGGAGGTGCAGAAGGAGACCCACCCCCAGCCCTCCCCCGGCTGGTAGAGGAAGGGATCCTCACTGAGCCCAGCAGCCTCTCAAAGCCTGCAGCCCTCCCTGCAGCCCTCCCTGCATCCTTCCCTGTGTCATTCCCATACAAGCCTGTATCTCTCCTTACATCCTTCCCATATAAGTCTGCGTCCTTCCCTGCCTCTCTCCCATACAAGCCTGCATCCCTCAAATGCAAGCCTGCGTTCCTCCCGGCAGGTTCTCCCCTATGAGCCTGGATTCTTCCCATACAAGCCTGCATCCATCCCTGCATCCTTGCCATACAAGCCTGCATCCTTTCCAGCATCCCTCCCCTACAAGCCTGCATCCATCCCTTCATCCTTCCCATGCAAGCCTGCATCCTGCCCTACATCCTCCTCATATAAGCCCGCATCCCTCTCTGTATCCCTCCCATACAAGACTGTATCCATTCCTGCATCCTTCCTATACAAGCCTGCATCCCTCCCCTACATGCCTGTACCCATTGCTGCATCCTGCCCACACAAGCACGCATCCCTCTCTGCATCTCTCCCCTACAAGCCTGCATTTCTCCCTGAATCCCTCCCCTACAAGCTTCCATCCTTCCCTGCATCCCTCCCCGCATCCATCCCCTATAAACCTGCATCCTTTCCTGCATCCCTCCCCTATAAGCCTGCATCCCTCCCCGCATCCCTCCCTGCACCCCCGTTCACCCCCTGCATCCCCCCCCAGGCATCCTTCCCCATTCTCCCCCTCCCACACCTGGTGCTGAGCCCTACAGCCCCTGCAGGACCCTCCCCACGTCCTCCCCATCCCCGTGTCCCCGTGTCCCCGTGTCCCCGTGTCCCCTGGCCGCGGCGGTGGCCGAGGAAGCGCCTCCTGCACCCCCGTGCTCGGGCGCTAAATGGAAGCGGCAGATCGATCCCGCGTGTGCCGAGCTGCCACGGAGCCTCATTAGGGGTTAGTTTTCATCCTCCTGCTCCCTGGCAGCCTTCACATTATCCCATAAAATTTATTTACTATTTCATGAATACATAAGCAGCAGGCAAACGCCGGCTTTTTATATATTTACACTGTATATATTTCACGGGAGAGTTATGTGTGTCTCTGAGGCAGAGTGGAGGGAGCGAGAGGGGAGCAGGAGCAGAAGGAGAAAGCAGCTGTGAGGGAGGAGGGAGGGGAGACGGGGACGGATCCTGCCGGGGGTGCTGGAGCCGAATTTTGAGGGTGTTCACATCCCGCCGCTGGGGCATCACTGATGGTTTTTTTTGGGGGCAAAATGGGGGAAAAAAAAAACAGCAGACGGGCTGGATGCGCAGGGCTTTGGGGGCAACGCTGCAGGGTACCACAGTGCCCAACTGGGGGGTTTCCAGATGCGGGGACCAACTGCACCCTTGGTGCTTTCCCCAGTCTCAAGGCCCCAAGAAAAGGGGTTTTAGGGGCGGTAGGAGGCAGCTGTGGGATGCCCCTGGTGAGGAATGAGCTCGGAGGAGCCCAGCTGCACCCCAAGGGCTGCTTGAGCTGCTGCTTTGGGGTTGTTGGAGAGGGAGAGCGCAGGGTGCGCCCCACGGTGCTTGTCCTACATGGACACAGATCCCATCCTTATCAAACCCCATCCCGTGTGCCCCAAAATGTGCTCCCTGTCTGTCTCGCTTGGCAGAGGTTGGCTTGCTGGGCTCACAGGGTGGCAGAGGGACAGGAGAAGGGCCGGCACCCTCCCTCGGGAGTGAAGCTCCCCCTTTCCAGAGCGAAGGAGAGGAAAAAAAAAAAAAAGCCCGGTGGTGCTCATTTGAACCACGCAGCCACTTGTAGGCTGATGCCATCGGAGGAAATAAGCAGCCAAGAGCCACTCGAATGGTGTGCGCGGGGAGGAGACGGGAACGGAGGCAAAAGAAGAGCTGGGAAGGGAGGAGGGGGGATTACGGTCCCCCCATCACCCGTGGTGGAGGCAGGGAGCAGGATCAGAGCCAGGTGATTTTTTTGGCAGATCCCACAGGAGACATCGGCGCTTGGTGTGCCCCCAGCAAGGTGTGGGGATGCTCGCAAACCTGCAGCGTCCCCAAATGTCACCGCTGCCGGAGCCACCGCAGAGCCAGCTCCTGGCCTCCCCCGGAGGAACGAGGGGATTTAATCCTCCGAGCTGCGAGGCTGCTGCGCAAACCTGAGCTCTTTTTGCAAGGTGCCCGGTTCCTCCATCCTCTCCCCCCGGCGCCACGACGTGCGTCCCCGGGAGAAGGGAGAGGAACCGCAGGGAGGAGGCTGCGAGGAAGGATCAGAGCTGGCGGCCTCCAGGCAAGGCTGGGGAAGGCCAAGGAGGACAGGGGGGGAAATGTGGAGGCAGGGGAGCTCCACGAACCCTCACAGCCACCCCGCAGCATTCCTCCGTGGCCCTCCCCGCTCCATCAGTCATTTCTGCGCCGCCGGAGCTGCGGCTGCCAGGAGCAGAACAAAGGGGTTGGATGGCCGGGCCTCCTGCTGGGGAGGTCACCGCGGGGATGAGGCCAGCCCTGGGCAGGAGGCCGAGGTCTTGGGTGCTTTCTGGATGAGTTTTGGGGTCCCCACCTCGAAGGGGTCGCGATACCCCAGCACGGTGCTGCCGGTGCCACGCCATCCCGCTGCCACCCGTCCTGTTCCCGGCACAGCGCCAAGAGGGGATCAGGCAGGGGGTTTAAGGAGCTGAAGACCAAAAAGGACATAAAACCCAATCCCCAGAAGTGCTGAAGTCCTTAACGTTTGCCAGAAAATCTTTTGTCTGGGCAGCAATACCTCCAGCTTCCTACCTCTGTTCTGGACCCATCCTCGTTCCCGTGCAGCCCCCCCGGCTGCCGCTTCCCAACCCAAATCAATTCAGTGCTAATTTGAAAAGCAACACGTCCCCCGAGCCCCCTTCCTCCGGCGTGCTCAGACCAGCCCGGCGGAGCCCCAGCGGGCGGGAGGGGGGGTCCTGAGCACCACGACAGCAGCTCCTCCACGGGCAGCTCCACCACGGGGTTTGGAGAGCCGCGGGACGCCTTCAGGTGACGCCTGATGATGGCAAGCCCGGTCCTGTAAGGGGTTTGCGCTTTTGGTGTGTGCCAATTAACGGGATGGCGCCATCGGAGCCGCAGCTGGGTCCCCGGAGCTCTCAGGGCACCCCCTGCCTCTGCGGAGGCTTTTCCTTGGGCACTGCTGGAGGAACGAAGCCGCCCGTGCGCGCTGCCCGAGGGATGGGATGGAGAGAGGACACCCAGCCGGGGTGGCACCCGGCACCTTATCCCCCATCGCGTCCCGGGGGACCTTGCACAGCGCCCAGCTTCCAGGCCATGTGTTTTATTTTTGCAACAGAGCCACCAGAAGGCTGCCCAGGCTGCCCGGGCTCACAAGCACAAGCCAAGGGATGTTTCCGAAGAGGCAAAGCCACCGCCAGAAGTCACGCTCGGCACGCACGGCTTGGCGCTCCTCTCGCTGAATTCCTAGCACAAGCCGATGGGCGACGGTCGCTCCATTTCCAGAGATCACAACCAAGAGACAAAAGTTGGAGCTGGAATATTCCTGGCCAAGCCACACGGCTAAAACAGGCAGGAAAGGTTTGTGGAATACATTCAGATAATTAATACATGCGAGAACACCGCGACTCCCTCATTGCCAGTCCACAAACAGAAAGAAGCTAAATTCATTAGATTAATATTTGTTGAGACTTATTAGTTTAGCTCTAATTTCATGATCAGATGGCATTTTCTGGAAGTTGAAAAGCAGGTGCTGAAGATTCACCGAACCTAAACCACGGCGTTAAAGGGCAAAGCATCTCCGAGAGGAAAGGCTGCACAAAGCCTGGCTCCCCCAGCAGCACGGAGAGCAGCAGCTTTTCCGCCTCACCCCACCTCGCACCACAGCCCAGGGTTTATAGGACGGGAGGGACAAGTGGCTCCTCCAGCTGGGGCTGCTCAGTTTGGGGAAAACCCCCTGCGTGCTCCCCTTTGGCAACTCTGTGACTTAACCCCCTTGTCCACCCTGGTCTTGCTGCTGCCAACAGCTTCCTGGGCCCTGTAATTCCCTGTCCTGCCCAGCCGGTGCCTTTGCAGCCCTGCCTCCTTCAGCTGAACGGGGAAATGAGCTGGTGAAGCATCTCAGCCAGGCGCAGACCCCTGCACACTCGAGCGAGCCCCCGTCCTTCCGCAAGTCCCCGCTCAAGGTGACTGAAGCACCTCCCGCGGGCAGGTAGCACGGCAGCACAGCAGCTTTCTGCAGGCAGCCAGCCTTCCCGAAGCTGGGATGCCTCCTGGTTTTGGTGGTGGCCACCCCCGCACACCCCCAGGAGCTCAGAATAAGGTCCGGGTGTGCTGAATCCACCCTCGGGGCTGGCTGGGCACAGCAGGGGCGCGCTGAGCGGTGTCCCCTGGGGGCTGAGAGCCTTTGAGCTGTAGGAGCTTGCTTAAAGCCAAGCCCTCATGCCCGAGCTGAGCAATTCCTGCTTTTCCTTCCCACCTCATTGGGACCTCACCCGATGAACCCCGCAGCAGCAGCTCCGGCCTGGCAGCAGCACAAACCGCAGCCACCGTCCCCGTCCCCATCGTGGTCACTCCATGAAACCCGCCGAGCCCCTGCAGCCAGGTGAAGGATTTTGCTCCATGCGTGGCTCGGTCCAGCAAAGGGGACTTCACCACACGCCTCACGGAGCTGGGAAGTGCCCACCCTACAGCTCTGCGGGGCCCCAAATGGGGCTGGGTGCTGGAGAGCCGACCGGGGCCGTGCGTGGATCCCCAGCTGCCCCCAAAGCCACCCGGCTCCGTCTCTCCGGGGAACGAAGCTCCTCTCCGGGTAGCAGCACGCTGAGTCCCCTGCTCCTGGGGAAAACTTTTGGGGAGCGAGAACGGCTTTTTAAGTGTTATTATCCTAATTACAGCGCACATTTGCTCCCGCTGCACAAGCCACGGTAGGGACCCGGTGGCTTCGCACCAGCTGGGGAAAAAAAAATAAAAAATGAAATAAACCCAGCAAAACATTTGGAAACACCACTGAGATGCCAGCTCCGCTCCCAGGACACGAAGGCAGAGGCATCCTCTTCCTCCCATCACACACACACAGACCCCGTGGGTGCTTCGGCCTCGAGCGCCCGGTGGGGAAGGTGAGGCCGAAGGCAGCGTGTCCCCGTCCCCCCCCCCCCGGCCACCCCGCGCTCGGAGCCGCCTGACCCCCACGGGTCCCCTCGCTGACAAAAGGCCTATCTTCTCTCCGCCTAAATGATTTAAATTCTAATCAAACATCATTTATGGTACATCTCGGAGCCGTCTCCCGGGAACTGCTCCCACGTGAGCCGTTGCCAGGGCAACCGGGGGGTCTCATTTCAGAAATGTCAGATTGCATTATTGTCTTCACACTTCTCTGATAACCCGGTGTCTCTGCCTCTCCCGCCGCCGTCCCCGCGGCTCGTGCCAGCCTTCCCCCTCCTCGCCCGCCGTCCCCGGAGAAAATCGCCGGCTCCGTTTCATTACTCGCCCTGCCCGCCCCGCCGACACTGGGTCCCCCGTCGGACCCCCGCGGCGCGGTCCGCTCTCGTTTTTATTGCTGCTGGGGAGGAAGAGGAGGGCTCGTTTGGGGTTGGGGAGGAAGGGGAGATGCTGCCTTCACCCCCCGGTGGGTTCCTGTGTCGGCACGGTGGTACCCGGCCCGCTGGGGTACCTCGGGGATGCACGAGGATGCCCTAAAAGCCACCCAGAGGGGCTGGCACCGAGCTCCTGGGTGCGCCCAGGTGAGCCCAAATCTCCTGTAGTCATCCCAAGGGTTCCTGAGGGCACCTCCTGGCACACACAAGAGCCAATTAACCACAATCTGCTAACTATGTGGTCAAGGAGGAACCGCTTCTCCCCACCCACGGTTCCTCGTGGGCAGGTTAAAGCAGCCAGAGGTCAGAAGACACTTTTTGTTATGCTCACAACCACGTTTGGCACAGCCAGGTGGAGCAGCCACCAAGAGGCATCGAGAGCAGTCACTAAAAGCCAGCAGAGGCATTTCACACAGCGTGAGCTAGGTCAGAGCCACCACCTGCACGTGGTCTCCAGCCCTACGGGCAGAAAGGGCAAACCTGTCCTCATCTCAGCACCTCAACGTGGGGCTCACACCGCTCACTCCGTCATAGCCAAGGCATCTTGTGGCTCCTTGGGGTGCCAACAACCCAACCTGACCCGACCCAACTCAACTCAACCCAACCCAACCAAATCCAACCCAACCCAACCCAACCCAACGCAACTCAACCCAAACCAACCCAACTCACCCAACCCAACCCAACAAGAGCCTCTACAACCTTCAGGCTCCCCTTGTTCCCACGTTTTCTGCAGGCATTGCCAACTCCTGGCAGCCAGCTGTGCTTCTTTGGCCCTTCTCCACGCTGTGCATCCCACTGAGGTCCACCTCCACCTGCACAGAGTTCCTAACCCTTGCCTCCAGCTCTCAGAAGCCAATAATTAAAATCATGGTTGGCTGATGAGCCTCTAATGAGGCTCAGCTCTCAGCTGGCCAAACCCAGCTGGGCTGAGTCCAACACAGCCGTGGCTTTCACGTGCCATCAGGGACAACTGGCTGAGCTGCTGGGAATTTGGTCCTGGCTGGAGATAAGTGTTGGTTTTACAGCCCCAGGAAGGGTTTGGTGGGGAGCACAGAAATGTTCCAAGAAGCTGGGGGCAAAATGGGGGTGTTTCCATAACTATTCTTCCACTGCTTAGGGGCACTGGGGGGATAAGCTGTGTGGGGAGGTTGGGATGGCACCATGCGTGCTGTCCCTGCTGAGCTCCTCGGCCCATCTGCCAGCAGCACTGAGCTCTCCATCACCTTTAAATCGAGCCCAGAAAATACTCCCCAAGAGAGCCCCCACCCAGGACAGGAGAATTTGGCCAAATGGTCCCAAATCCCTTATTTTTCCCCCATTTCCCTGCATCCTGCCCTAAGCACGGTGGCTGGGAAGGTGACACGGGGTGTCCCTGACGAGCCGGGCCGGTGGCGGTGCCGTCCCCGCGTGCGCTGTCCTGCATCCATCCATCTGCCGGGCGCCCCGGCTGCCTGATAAACCCCTAATGAACTCCCAACACCGCCTCTTCCCAAAGAATAAACCAGCGCTGGCCCAGGCGGTTAATATTTAACTGAATAAGGGCCATAAATATGGAAAATGGGACTTTTAATTAAATAAGCAGCTTTTAAAAGGGCCCTTGGGCCGAAGCGGCTTTTGTTTAAATATGATTGATTTGACATGTCCTTTCCCTCCCGTTTTTTCTCTCTCTCTCCCTCCCTCTCCCTTTCGGTGCAGGGATGGGAAGCGGGGCTGCTCGTCCCCGTCGTGCCGGCTGCAGGGATCCCGCTGGCCTTCCCGTGGTGGGGGCAGACCTGGAGGCGTCCTGCTGGAGTGGTGCCACCAAAAGCAGGGGCACAAGGGGTGGGTTTCGGGCCGAGATGGGTTCAGAGGAGCCCCGGGTGCCGCGCAGCAGCTTCTTTCTGAGCTGTGAATCATCCAGAAGGAGCTACAGCTTGTTTCATCTAAATCCCCAGTGTTTGCGCATGGCAGAGCCCCCTCCAAAAAGTTTGGGAGGGGAGGGAGGGGAAACTGAGGCATGGAGCGGGGAATGACTGCCCAGCACAGCCAGGAGAAGGATGGATCCCCCGAAATGTCAGCGCGTGTGGAGCTCAGCCACTGTGCAGTTACAGCGGGTCTTACCAGCTTTGCTGTTTGACGTTTGGGCTGTCCTCGTGCTGACGACTCCAAAACCTCCCAAGGGGACTTCGTGGAGGTGGCAGGGGGGCAGGTCCTGGGCTGAACGGCCACAGCGTGCAGGAAGCAGTGCTGGATGAGACCCTGCACAGCCCCTGTGGCCCGAGGAGCATCTCAGGATCACCAGATTTGGCTCTCTGAGAGGAAGAGGAGCTGGGTGAAAGAAGCCGAGCCACCCCGAAGCGAGTGATGCACCAGGATCTGGTGGAGCTTCACCCAGAGGTGGCTGAGCTCTTCTCCTTCCCCTGCCCAAAGGCTTTCAAGGGGTCTGCAAGCCCAAGGAGAAGCCCACGTAAAGCTGTCCTGGCTGCTGTGTTAGACACCAGGGGTGCCAGTCGGTGCAGCCCCAAGCTGGGCTGCCCCCACGAGCAGTATTTGCTCCCCACCCGTTCATCCTGCCTATTTTCTGTCCTTCTATTCCCCATCGATGCCGCACGCCTCAGGCTGCCTTCGCTCAGCGCAGCCACGCCGAGTTTCAGCCGAGGGAGCACAGAGTTAATTATCTCCACAAACTACTCGGGGGAAGCGAAGTATTCCCCGGACCTTGACCTGTTGCTTCAGTGGGATTTCATGTCCGATGCTGTGAAGTGGGGGGGTTTGGAAGTGAGCCGGGGGGGGAAAAGGGCAGGTTATGCTTCCCGTCACTTCTGGGTGCCTTTGGGCGTGAAGTTTTCACCAGGGATCACTGGATTTGAATATTGCCAGTGTCCAAAACCAGGTCCTCACCCAGGCATCACACTGATTTGTGGGATCTTCTCCCCCAGAAACAGCCCCCTGGTGCCATACCTGGTGAGAGCTGGGACAAACACAACTTCTCCCTTGGCTTAAGCATCCCTGGGCCACTGGTGACACCTGGAGCTGCATCGCTGGAGACCTCCGAGGGCAGGCTGGAGGAGCCCAGCAGCGGTGGCATGGGCAGAGCTGTCCCCCACAGGTCCCCTCCAGGCACCCTGCCGTGGTTTTGGCTCCTCCATGACACACAAAACGAAGCGCAGGAGGATGTGCTTTGGTTTCAGCTTGTTCGTGGATAAATTGAACCCCGTGCCTTAGCCTCACGCCTCCGGCAGGTCGCATTCCCCCGCCGCACCCGCACTTGTCTGGGTTCCCTGCCTCGGATGTCATCACCCATCTCCCTCCAGGAGGCCAGCTTCCTTCTGAGCTGCCTCCCAGTGACGCACCCTTTGTAATTATTCACACACGTTGCTAAACATTTCCTCTTTTCCCTTTAAAGCACGCGAGGCACTGCCTGGATCAGCCGGTGACGAGCGCGCACGCAGAACAGCTCCTCGCCTCCACGCCATCCCGAGGCACCTCCAGTCCTGGGTGCCCTCTGCAACGCTGCACAAAGCCCTGATTTTGCTCCCTCTGAAATCCAGGCACATTTTAGCCCCAGTGTACAACATCTGAACATGGCACCACCGCTGGATCTGCCCCCAGTACCAGGCAGCAGAGAGCGCAGTGCCAGGGACAGCGACCGACCAGGGCCGGGTACCCACCAGGTGACACCAAAGCTGGCGAAGTGATTTTATGGAAGGAAGGCTAACACTGACATATAAAATTGTAATTCCTAAGGAATTACTAGCAAATATTTCCGTGAACCTCATTGCTTGGTCCTCAGCAGCACGAGGGCATCGTCACTCTGGTGCTGAGGGGTCTCGGGATATCCCAACCCAAACTGCAGCCAAAATTTCTGGCCAGACCAACACTGTGACATCCGTGGCACTTTGGCGGATTTGGGCACGTGAGAAAAGCAACCAGGACATGTCCCGGAGAGGCGCTATGCCACCAGTCCTGGGATGCCGGGCTCGTACCTCGCTCTTGGGGAGACCAGGCAGGAGGCAGAGCTCACTGTGGCACTGGAGAGACCGGGAGGTTTTGTAGGGATTTTTTTTTTTAAGGTATGCGGTTCTCAAAAAGAAAAAAAAAAAAAAAAGGCCCAGTGTTTGCAGCCAACACGTGTAATCTGTTGCAGTCCTTGTCAGACAAAACAGTTTTGCCGTAAGACAGCGATTCCCAGAGGGGAAAGGGGCGAAGTGAAAATACTTTATCAGCTGCGTACATATGTAAAGCGGTACCCTGGTTGAAAAGCAAAGCCTCTTTCCCTTTGAAAGCAAGGCAGGGAGAGACGGGAGGCAATTGCCTAAGAGCAGGGACAGAAATGACACAGGCACAAAGCTGAATGCGGCAAACCCCAGGCCTCGCTCCTGAAATATGCTTATCTCCCTATCGGGCTGAAATAACCGCCAGGCTGCGGGGAGCGCGGATTCAAAACCAAATCCAAACAAACCCCAGCTACGGTCAGTTTTGGAAAACTCTTTAAAAATATACGCGTGGCTTTTAATGTACAAACCGCGATTTGATTCGAAGATTAAGAGCAAATTCTGCCGCAGTCTTTAGGGTCGGCGGGGGACCTTGCGCCAAACGTCCGTGTCCCCGGGTTGCTGTGCCAAAAAACGTGCTGCTTTGGGAGGGTCCCGCTGCTGCCCCGTACCTGCTGCTGGTTTCAGAGGAGATCCTGGGGCACAAGCTCGTCCTCCCGCTCCGAATTCGGGGTCTGTTTAAAAGGCTGAGTGCTAAAACCAGCCCTCTGCTTCGCGGGATGAGCAGACTCAGCTGGCAACAGGTGTGCTCACTGCCGAAAATCCAGCGGTTTTCTCCCTCTCCATCCATCAGCGAGTGCCCTGAGAAGAGGGAAATAAAATGAATGGCGTGCAGCAGCCACCCGTCACCCCTGGCGAGACACAGACCGCAGCTCGAGTTTGATTTACACGGATGGGGACGGGGATGGGAGAGTTTGGGGGGGATGCAGGCGCCCAGCCTGGTCCCCTGGGGGGACGCAGAGCCCGGGGAGGGCAGGAGCCACACGTGCTGATGCTGCCGGGCTGAGGAAGGTAAGCAAAAGGGCTGGGGGAGGGAGCTGGAAAAATAAAGGAGAGAAAGAAGAAAGGGAATGAGGAGAGGCGAGGGGGGGGCAGACGGAAGGAGCACGCGCGCGTGCCCATCTGGGCGCTGCATCACATTGAAATTGTCCCGCATTAAAAATTCACCAGGCAGCGAATTTTCAAGGGATTTGTAGTAATTAGATGACAAAATGCTGGCAAATCTCAGGCTTGCCAAAGATGTTACTCAGGGGTCAAAGACTCGACACTTTTGGCTGGGTAATTTGTAAGTGTCAATCACACTCAGCCATCAGAGGGAGAGCGGGGATCTGAGGGCTGCATCCTAACGAAGCCCAACGCCCCTGCCTGCAGCCGCCCCGCGCCTCGCAGCCTCTTGCGAGGGACTCGAGGCACAGCAGCGGAAACGCAGAGGCTATATATATTTATTTTCCCCCAGAAAAACTTCCCACTTTTCCTTTTTTGGGTCAGTTTCGAGTAGGAGCAGTGCCTGCCCTGGTTTTTGGCCGCTGAGCGCCGACACATCCGTCCCGGCCGTCCTGCTGGGGGATGCAAAAAGAATTTGAGAGGTGGGTGTTTTTCATCAGTCCTGCTGAAATGTTTTTAAAATTGCCCATAGGACGGGCTCTGCCTTCCTGCCACCCCGTTGCCTGCCCATACCAGCTGGATTAATTAATTCGGACACCAGCGGGGCTGTCCCAAACCTGGCTGCTCCCGTTCCGGGGACCGGGACCTGCTACGGACCGAGCTCCCTGGAGCCCCAGGGAGAGGAGAAATTAACGGGTTTTCCACTCCGTTGGTTAGAAACCGGGCCACAAAATGCAAAATTGAGTTCTGCCCAAGGTGCCACCTGAACTCGCTGACCTGACTGTGCATGAAGGATCCACGTGGCCGATCCCACGGGGCCGTCCCCTGCCCTTGTGGGGGGATTTTGGCTCGACCCACGTGAGCCCTGATACCACTGCAGTGGCTGCCCCGGCCATTTCGGGTGGCCAAGGACTGGCTGCGATTGCCTGGAGGCTCCTTGGGAGCAAACTGCCCCAAAACAGGGCACCGTCTCCCAGGCACAGCATCCTACCTGCTCCAAAACCCGGCTGAACCCAGGATCAGCCCTGGCGTCATCCCAGCACGTGGAGCCTCTGCACAGCTGCTGAGCAGGGAATTCCCAGCCTGATGCCTGGTGGGAGACAACCTCGGGGCTGTCCCGTGATGCTGATTGAGGCCAGGCTCCACCAGCTCCAAAAAATCCCCCGAGAGAGCCAGGGCACTGGGGTTTGGGTCACTGGAGAGGCAAGAGCACACATGCCTCTCCATCTCCCGTGGCTTATGGGGATGTCCTCGTTCCACCTGCGGAATCCCACCTCTGGTTTCGGACCACAAAGAAAGGTTTAAGCAGGAGGAAAGGGAGAGAGGGATGCAGGGAGGGGCACGGCAGAGGTGGCAAGGGGGAAAAGTGCCTTTTGGAAGAGTTTCTGTGGTTTGGTTTGAGTCCGTCACCGTTCCTTGCTGTAGGACGCTGGGATCCCAGTACCTGGCAACTCAGCTCTCCAGCCATCGTGCTGCCCTATATAAGCGAGCTGAGGGGCCTGTAAAAGTGGCTGTGGGTTTCTCCTCAATTTAAAAAGTCATTTAGCAGCTGCAAAGCACTGCCTGCCAGCAGCCGGGCCTCGGAGGGGCATCCTGCCCCTAACCAGGCAGCGGCTGGGTTTCGAGACTCTATTATGCGGACTTAAATAGCACTAATTATGGGCCGAGGCACCCAGAGAGCTGCAGAGGTGCTTCTCAATATTCTTTCTCCATCTTAATGCCACAATTCCTCTGTTTTCTTTCTTTGTCAGTGGTTCCCTTCTTTCTCAGCACCAGGAGCCATAAAACCCAGCACAGGTTTTTCCTATAAAGCGCTGATGCTTTTCCTATAAAGTGCTGATGCCAGGACAGGGGACTCTTCCCTGTCCAGTGCTGCTGGAGGTGGAGCAGATCCCAAATGTGTGTGGCAACGATGACAAAAAGGCCAAAAAGCAGCGGCACCACCCTGGAGCCAACACCCTGCTGCACGAGAGGGCTGGCGAGTGCTTCAGCCACCCTCAGAAAAGGATCTCACCCATTTGGGGATGCTCATGAGCATGCTTCTCCTCACTCCGGGCAGGCGCCAGGCACCTCTCTGCAAAAAGGCAAAGGTTTGAAACCCACCTTGCTGGAATTTGCTGGCTGCTTTAGCTCCGGTCCCGAAGCAGCCCTCAGGAAAGCCCGGAGCTCCCCACGTGCCCCAGTGCGGGTGGGAGAAGGGGCTGACCCCGTTCTCTGAGAGCCCAGGATCCAGCAGCAGGGTGGGAGGCAAAGCCTGCCCACGGCGAGAGGCTGCAGAGGAGAAAATGAACCAACCATGTCCTGAGCCTACAAGAGCACTCCGATCCTAATTGCGCCCTGATCCTAATTAAGTGGCACAAATTACGCGCCGTGGCACGCTGGGGTCTCTGCAGGACCGTGCTCCTGCACAAGACCAGGGTGCCACCTGTCCCACGGGATGACACTGGTCACCAAGAGCCAGCTTTAGGGGATTTGGGGTGTCCTGGGCCATCTCTCTCCTGGCTGCTCCCTCACCCCGCTGCCGGAGCCTCTCGCTCCTGTGCCGGCTGCTTTGCATATCTCACCCATTCCGGTCACATCATGCACACATATGCCTCAGCCAACGTTTGTTGATATTCTCTCTGCCTCTCTCCCTAGCTCCAGTTTGGGGTGAAAGCCTCCCTTATTAGCCAATTTGGATACCCATTTACTGTGAATTACTGAGCCTGATTATTATTCATGAATGGCTAAGTCTGAAATCTCAAGCCCTGCCATGCGATTTCTCTCCCTCTCAAATGCATATATTTAGGGAAAACAGGAGGCAGCGTGTCCGTGTCACGCAGCAGCGAGCTCCGGAGGAAGGAGAGCTGGGCAGGGCTCCTCGCTGCCCCCTTTTTTTTTTTTGGCACTGACTTGTTTGGGAACACGGAACCGGGCAAGGAGCAGCGAGACCCAGGACAAGGTGCAGATGTGCTTAACGTTAAGGAGAGAAATCCACGCTCCCCAAATCCCAGCAAATCTCCAGCAGCGTCCACGAGAAGCATCCCCACGGCAATTTGGGCTTGCTGCTGTCCCCTCCGAGGGGGGCCAGGCACCAGGAGTCACCCGGGTGGTGGCAGAGCCCGTAGGCATGGCGCAAATATTTGAGTGCCGGCTGCAGGAAGGGGAAAAGAGGTTTGCAATCGGCCACAGAAGGAGGCAGGAAAATGAAAGGCTGAACAAAAGCAAAGCCTGGCTGCCAGGTAGCAAAGTTTGCAGCACACCTGCACGCAGAGCGGGGAGCTCTGCAGTGGGGAAACCGAGGCAGCACGGGGAGGTCTCTGCCCCAGCACTGCTTCTGCCGAGGGAGCAGCAGCCAAAATGGGTTTTGTAGAGCCCAAACCTTTACCGTGTGCTCCCTGCCACGTTTTGCTCAGCAAGCCAAGGCAGACAGCGCGCCGGGCGAGCAGGCAGCCAAGCTGGAGAGGGGCTCGCCACGGAGCCGGCAGCAAGCAGGGCGCAGGAGAGCCCAGCTCTTCCCGCAGCTGGCGAAGGGCTGGGAAACGTGCTGCGGGGAGACGTGCTGCTTGTCCTCCTGCGACGAGTCCTGGAGCCCTGCTCCGTCTGCCAGCCTTTGGGGAAGGTTTTTGCGAAGGTGGTGTGGGATGAAGGAGAGGAGGAGAGCTGGAGGCAGGGAGGAAACCAGCTGGATGCGGGCACGGGGCTGCTGTGCCCTCCTGGGAGCGGGGACAAGCAGCACGCAGCCCCTTGGGGTTCTCTGCAGGGAGCTGACAGCTCCTCGAGGCCTCTGCCAGCAGGCAGCACCGAAGCAAAGCTGGTTTTCCATCAAAGCCCTGCGATTCAGCAAACAGGCTGCCTTGGAACAGCAGCCTCGTCCAGCTCCAAACGAGTTAAGGACCAGGGGGAGACCATTTCCCATAACTACATGGACAGTTACAGAGTTTGCATTATTTTATCGTTAGGATCGTTTCGGATCCCAAAAAGAAAAAAAAAAGCAGCGGGGAGTGATGAGTTCTGCGCAGACCTACTGAGGCTTCTGGTTTAATTCAAGTTAATCAGCAGCTAGACGCTCGTTCTCGGAAAATTCCCGTTAAACCCGCTGTAATTTTGGGGTGCGGGACGTGGGATTCTTCCCACGTAACAAAGGAGCCGAGGCTGTGCTCGAGGAGCAGGAATTAACTCCAGCCGCTCTCCGGCGCTGCCATCAGCACTTCCATAATGAACGTGCGGGCAGATATCTGTACACACACACACAGCCCCCCCCCCGCACACATCAAACAGATTTCCTCGATACCAAATTGCCTGAAAAATTAACCAATGTCAAACTGCTCGGCGAGATAAGTATCATTAAGGGAGGAAGGAAATCTTCATTACGTTTGAAGGTGCGGAGAAAGCCCCTCGTGGACGTCCTCCAGCCCGAGCCCAGCCACGGCAATAAGGCGTCGGACGACGCATCAAAGGGTTAAATTAATTTTCATTAAAATTTAAATTTGAGAAGGCTCCCTCTCTCTCTCTCCTCTCCTCCCTCCCCCCCCCCCCCCCCCGCACGTTTGACTGGCAACCATTTCATATTTCAATCTCGGCAGAACAAATTGAATTAGATGTTGAAACCAAACTCTGCTCTGTTCTCTAAAGCCTACATGCTCTGCTTGCGCTAATCCTTTTCGGCGCTGCTGCAGACCTCAGAGACGCTCAGCAAGAAACCTGCCCCGCCACAAAAGACAATGAGGGGAGGAAAAAGAGGAAAAAAAAAAAAAAAAAAACACAACACGGGAAAATCCAACCCCAACCTGCAACCCTGCGAAGCTCTGCTTTAATCGAGGGCTGGGGGCCACACGTAGGAAGGGACCCGCTCGGCTCCTCCGTCCTCGGGGCAGCCGGGGCCAGCTGGGCACGTTTGTTCCTCGCTCCTGCAGGGTGCTGAGCCACCTTGCTGTCTGATCCTGCTCCCCTGCTCTTGTACCTATCGATATATATATAAATTTGTTTTTTTCTTTTGGCTCGAAGCGTTTTTTCCCATGGATCGTGGGCTGGTTTGCTGGTGGTGCTGCGCACCTCCCATCCGTCCCCACCAGCTGACCTGATTCTCGTCCGATGATGCAGAGCTCCCTGCTCTGAGCTGATCACAGACTCACCCTGAGGCTTTGCGCCCCTCTGGTGCCACCCCAGGACCCCCCACCAGGAACACTGGGCAAAAAAAAAAGGTACAAACCAAACAAAACCCAAGATTCCCTCACTCCACGTTAGGCGTGTGGCTATTTCAGCCGACAGCCCCTTTCCTGGCACTGCTCCACCACGCGTGGCTCAGTTTCCCCAGAAAAGGGGCAGTGTTTGGGGTTAGAAAGGGGCGTTTTGGGGCTGGGAAGCAGCAGAGCACTCGAGCAGGGAGCACCGGCTCCAGGAGCCCAGCTGGGGGAGGTTTGCAGACACCGTCCCAAAGCTGTGGCATGCAGCTGGGGGAGAGCAGAGCAGGCAGGACGTGCCCAAAAGGCCACGTCCATCCCCTCCTTCCTCCTCCTGGCATCTCGAGAAGGTGCTGGCAGCACGGCCACGCGGAGGCAGACTTAAATCAGAGCTGTTCCACGGGAACAAACGTTATCTCCAGCCCCCGACTCGCCGTGTGCGGCAGGCAGTGATTTAACCCAGCTCGGATCGCTCCCGCGGTCACGCAAGCCCCTTCCCTTTCCTCGGGAGGGCCCCGGTGCTGTGCCTGTGCCCACGGCACGAGGCAGGAGGACGCATTAGCGGGGTTATTGGTCGGCTCCGGGCCCAGACGCGCTCGCTAGGCAGGAGCCAGCGGTGCCGGGGGTTTATGGAAGGCCGGTAATAGGCGAGGTGATGAGCATCCCACTGCTAGGCGGATTGGTACCGCCTCGCAGCAACAGGCAGACAGTGCCGGGAGGAAAACAGCCTCGGCAGCACTGATGTGCAGCACACACGCAGGCACACGTGGGCGAGCACAGGGCGATGGCACGGGGACAGCCCCGAGTCCTTGGTCACCACCACGCGTTTGGCACCCGGCCTGAGCAGCACCCTGAAAAACAGAGCCCTCCTGACCCTCCTGACCCCAGCAGGATCTGCCCAGGGGTCTCAAAAGGAGGCAGGGGAACTGTTTTGGCTGTTTTTGCCCCGTGCCCATCTCAGGTGGTGAGCCAAGGAGGAGCAGCCCCCCTGCTCTGCCCCACGCAGGGCGAGGGACCACTCGCACCTCGCCAGCCCTCGAGGGAATGCCAACACGGTGTGCGGTGCACCAAAATGTGTGTGCTCTCACTTGGAGCCTGAACTGAGCACAGATCTGAGCTGTGCCCCACAGGCACGACCCTGGATGTTCCCAGGAGCCTTCTCCTCCTCCTGGCACCTCCAACCACGGCGTTTTGCCCCGCAGGGCCAGCTGTGCCCCGTACCCACCTCAGTGGATGGCAGGCAGCTGCCGAACACGGGCTACATGGCCTCGTCTTTGTTGCTCTCCTCCTCTTCCAGCTGCTCCAGGATTTCACCCAAAACCTCTGAGCGTTTCCTCTTCTTCAGGGAACCTGGAGAGAGGAAAAAGAAAGGCGAGGATCACAAGCCAGGCCCACGCATGACCGCCACCAGCTCCAGCCCTCCTCATCCCCCAGCGCTGCCGTTTCCATCTCTCCAGCTGCCCCTGGAGTTTACCACGGAGTAAATCCCCATACCTTTACTCCAAAGCCTTTTCTGGAGGCCAGTGATGCCAAAACCCTTCCCACGGAGCCCAAATCACGCACCCCACACCCGAAAACACTCACAGGAGCCCCCCCAGACGCACGGCAGGACGCAGACACACGGACATGGCCACGCACACCCTTCCCCGGGGAAGGGACACCTCCTCTCCGCACCCCACCACCGACACCACAGCGGGTCCCAAACGCCCCCGGGGGGTTTTCAGCCCCCGTGGCGCCGAAACCATTTGTCCCCCGTGCCGGGGAGGCCGGGGACTGCCTTGTCTCCGCCGGGCACGAAATGCCCCCGCGGCACGGCAGGAGCCGCCGCGCAGCCCCCGCTCCCCCCGCGCTCCCCAGCCAGCGGCTCTGGCTCGCGAGAAGCACATGGAGAACAGCTGTTTAAATCCTGCTTTCAGACATCAAAAGCCTCGCTGGGTTTCTCAAACAAACAAACATACCATAGGACTGAAGAAAAGGTGTAAAATAAATAAATGGAACAAGCTGTGCATTTTCTTTTAGTATTACAGCTGCTGCGGGAGATAAACAACAAGTAAATGTCACAAAACATCAATACAGAAGAAATTAACCTGACAAAAGCTCACATCCCCCTCCTCTGCCTCTCCCCCCCGCCCCCCCCCCCAGCTCGGAACAGTTTTGCATTTCTGGAGTTCCCATCTAATGATTTTTATTTTTCAATTAATTCCTTGACAGAGCGCCAGAGCCCGCCTCGGCCTCGCTCCCCGCCGGGGGCTGCGGGGCTGGGCAGGGGAAGGGGGCGCCGGCTGCCACCCCCCAGACCCGAGGTGCTCGGCTCTGCCCCGCTGAGATGCCCAAAAACACAAAAATGGGGACGGTTGAGGCCGGAGGAAGGTGCAGACCCCGCTGGTGACCCTACCCCTTACTCTGCCCTCCAGGCTCCTGCTCCCTCGGCCGTCCTCGTGCGTAGGGTTAGGAGGCGAATAGGGTTAGGTGCAAATTCCCCAAATCCAGAGCAGCTCTGGGTTTGTTTCTCCACCTGCAGCCCTTCCGCACCAGACCCCAAATGCCCCTTGTAGGGTCTGTTGGCTGCCCCTATCACACCCCAGGCGCACTGTATGGGTTTATTAGGAGAGCATGAGCATGGGAAGAGGTTGGACGGCTCCAGATTTGGGATCAGAGCTGCTCCTACCCCTAAACCCATCCCAAGCCAACAAGGAGACCACGGATCCCCCTGACCACAGCACCTGAACCCATCAGACCCACAAGCAGTATGGGGAAAACCCCGACCCCAAAGCCCCTCCCCAGCACCGGGGAGCCCCGAGAGCAACCCGGCGCCTGCCTAACGGGGAGGAGAAAAGGAAAATAAAACGAAATCCAACAAAACCCAGGAGGGTGGGGAAGCGAATTGGTTCGACTTCCGTTCTGCTGCTCCAAGCTGGTTAAGGTTTGCCCGCTAACGATCCCATTTGCTTCCTTTAAACAATAGCCAAAGCCGGCGGGGGTGGGCCGGGAGGGGGATTACCACGGGATTAGAACGTGGCAGGGTTGCGGATGCCACGCTAATCCTGCAGGGTTTTACTCTCTGGCTACGGCATGTGTTTGCATTAGTTACAGATGCTCTGTAAAAAAAAAAAATAAAAAAAAGAAAGGGAAAAAAAAGGAAACACAAAGGGAGCCCAAAAGGATGGGAGGTGAGGGTGGGAGCGCAGCCGAAAGGAAAAAGGAGCCGCTTCGGGGGGCCGGGGCGAAGGAGGAGCAACGGGGGAAAGGTTGTGGGGTTGGGGAAGCCCCTTCCACTCCTTTCCCTTTCCCGTTCCCTTCCCTTTCACCCCGCAGGGCCAGGCCAAGCGCAGAGCAGGGCTTCCCCCTGCAAAACCCCAAGGGGACAGGGGGTGCACGCTCCTGCCTCGCCGCCCTCCTCTTCCTCGCCCTCTCCCACCCCAAACCAGAGGCGGCTCCCCCCGTTTCACCGCCCTCCCCACCCCTCGGAGAACAAAACCAAGCCGTCCCTTCCCCTTTTTTATTTTTTTTCCCCCTTGCGCTCGGCGCAAAATTCCCCATCTGTCAATTTAATTCTTTGATCGATGGGAAAGAGCAGGAAAAAACGGCCCGGCACAGCTGGCTTCCCAAGTTAGCCCTGGCGGGAGACCGCCAGCCCCGCTGGTGACGGCTGAGCGAAATGTTTGCGGAGCGCAGAGAACACAAGTCGATAGCAATTTAGCTGGATTGGGAGCACGTACCTTCCCTGCACGGAGCGCGGGCTCCCGGGAGAGAGGCGGCGCCGCCTCGCTCCTCGCCGACGTTTCCCCGGGCTGGAGCTCGTGGCCGCAGCTGCGGATGTCGCGCGGTGGAAAAGGGGGGAAAAAAATGCAAGGAGAGGGGGGATCCGTGCGGTGCCGAGGGTTGTAGGTGAGCACGGGGAGGGAGGAGGTTGGGGAGGGGGTGCTGGGGGGCTGGAGGGGAGCCCAGAGGTTGCAATGCGTGCAGGGCGCAGATGGGATCCGTCCCTCTCCACGGTTTGAAGGGTTTTAGGGTGCCTGTGCGCCCTGCTGTCCCGAGGGGATTGGCACAATGGTCCCTGGGGGTCAGCGTCCTATAAAATGAGGGTGGAAAGAGGGTGCTGCTGGCAGGATTGGTGCAGCCACCCCGATGCAGGGCTTGCCACGGTCCCTGCTCCATGGGACGGGCTGGATGAGCAGCCCCAAAGCCGACCAACCTTCCTGGGGCTTCTCTCCCCACCTCGCTGCAGACAAGTCCCTGTATCCACAGCCCTCCCTGCCACCCTCGTGGGCTCTGCAGCCACCCCTCAGCATCAGCTCCCGTGTTAACAAGGCATCGTGGGGTGCCATGAAACCCCAAAGAATCCAAGCGGGGTTTTCCCTCGCCATATAAGACCCTCCTGCTGGAGGCTGAAGAGGAGGTGTGCTCGGGAATGAGAAAAAAGATTTAAGCTCTGAGCTACTGAGCTCGGAGACAGCGGTCGGGGTCGGGCGGCGGGATCCCGGCTGGCAGCATCACCGACCCCACTGCTGGCAGCGGGGGCCTCGCTTCCTCCTGGAACACCACAAAGGCACGAAGAATGACCCGAAAACCCCACAAAATGGGCAAGGGGCTGACAGGGGAGATGCTGGATGGGGGATTTGGGCTGCTGCAGCTCGAGGCACCAGCCTGAAAGGTCAGCCTGCTCCTTTGGAGCTCGGGATGCAGGAATCTGTTGTGCTGGCAGCGAGACCCATGCAGTGAGGAGCAGCAAGGCCAGGTCATTCCATGGGCAAGCCAAACCTCACTTTGGAGACTCCTGCGCATCGCTGCTGCGCCCACAGCAAACCAAAACGGCACAGAGGAAAAGGAAGGAGGAAAAGGAGGAGCTTTCCAAAATACTTGCAGGGGTGCAGAACTTGGAGGAAACGTGTCCTGAGACTGATGTGAGATGGGGAGATCAGCTCTCTTTGTCCTGATTCACCTCTTCTGGAGGTGAAAGATCCTTGGGGTGCTCCTGGTGGCTTTAATTTCTGCGGAATAACTGGGAAAAAGAGGTGGGAGCAGCAGAGCCCACATGTCACCCTGTATTGCTGGCAAGGTGACGATAGAAACACACAACACCCCTGCAGCAAGGCCAGCAGCTCCCAGCAGCATTGTGATGTGGCATTGGAGGTCCAAAGGTCCAAAAGGATCACAAAAGGCTTGCAGAGGGGAGAAAAAAATGGCAGGATGGCAATGCTCAACACCACCAAGATGTTTGGGGCACGAAGCAAGGAATAAAGTGAGTTGGTTGGTGGGGTAAAGCTCACCCCAGCCACTGCGCTCTGCCTTTTGAGGGCGGCTGCCTGCACGTGCTGCTCCCCGGGTAGGGCTGGCAGGTCCCCACCCTGGGCTCTGCTCGGGACAATCAGCCTCCAGCTAAGGTGGGGAGGACACGGGGATGCGAACAAGCATCCCCACGGTGGCTGCAAGAGGCAGCTTCAGTTTTTATCCCTATCACCTGCACACCCACGGCAATACCAGGGCAGGGCACGGCTCCCTCCTGTCCTTGGGGCCACCGAGCGCCACTTGGGGAACCCTCAAGACCAACCGGCCTCACCATCCGGACAGGGCACTCCCCAGACTGGCACCTGAAGGATGAAAATCCCCACAGGCACGCAGGGAGAGGCTGCGCCCCGCTGCTGGTGCCAGGCAGCTCTCGTGCTCACCCCACAGGGGCTTTGTCCTGGAGATCTGCTGCTGGCAGATCCCGCTCGGCACCGGGATTAGCCACCAGCAGCTTCACGGCAGAGACGTGAGTGTGTGTGCAAGGCAGGGCTGAAGGCACTGGATATTATTTTTCTCTCTCTCTCTCCCCTTGAGACGGGTTGGAGAGCAGAGCTGCCTGCCGTCTTCAATCCTATTTCCAGCCCCAGAAGACGGGCAGCGATAACCTCGCTCCCGTTTTCCATCCCAGCCCCCGGAGCCAGCGCAGCTCCCTCCAAGGCTGCAGCCCTCCCGGGAGGCGAAGAAACCTCCTCCTGCCGTGCTCCGCATCCCCGCCTCGGCCAGGAAGGCACCGGGCAGGGGGGCCGGGGCGATGCAAACAGAAATCAGGAGGTGAGCTGAGCCTGGGGTAGGCGGCAGAGCTCGCCAGCAGCAGCCAGCATCTGCTGCCAGTCTGCACCCACAGCAAAGCCAAGCCCAGAGCAGAGGAGGAAGGGCAAAACGGAGATTCCCCCCGTAGGAAAGGGGTGCACAGAGCATCACAGCTGCTCCCCTGTTCCCCAGGATGGAGATTCACGCTGCTGTGGACGTGCACCCACTCTGGGCTGGGTTCTGGGGGGCTCATCCATCCCCTCCCAGCAGTGCCCGCCTGCCCCGCTGCCTCCCAGCGCTAGGTGCGGGGTATTTCACAGGGCTGGACGCTGCCATGCTCCTTCAGCTCTCCTTTTCAGCACCGTGCTGGAGCTCAGCCCGCAGCTCCCAGCGTTTCCAGCTCACCACGTGCCCCTTTTTGCTCCACTCCTGGCCCCATCGCACCTCCCCTCATCCCTTTGCCTGCCAAGTTGCCTCTTTCCCTGCCCGCCCGTAAGACCCAGCACCACGCACACCACTTCACCATCATGTCACTGGGTCCTGCTGGAGCTGGGCTGGCTGAATATGCCAAACCTGCTGCTTTCCCACCTCGGCACATGGCAAAAAGCAACCCCAGAGCTGCTCCTGCCACCCCCCGGCCACGGGCATGACGGAGAGGGGAGGCGGGGAAGGGATGCTGCAGGGGATGCAGGAGGAAGAGCATCGATCTCCAGCTCAGTCCTGCAGCCCAGGGGAGCCCTTCCTACATAAATATTTGCCAAGCAATGCATTTGTGCCTGTCGATGGCTGTCAATGGGAGCCCGCGGGGCTGCTATCTGCCGAGCTGTCATTCTCGGGCACCTGATCCAAACGGCACTCTCCGGATCTCAACCCACAGTCCAATTATTTGTCCTTTTTCACCGGGTTCCCATCCTCCGAGGGACTCCCCTCCCCTCCCAGGTGCCCGTCTGTTAGACCCAGCCCTTGCTGGGCAGCCTCACGGTGCCACCAAGGGCACTCGTAGCCTGTCCCCACCTCAGGAGCACCCCAGGGCGCAAGGCAGGCAGAGCAAAAACCTTTCAGCTGGCACAGCACTGCCAGCACGCGGGGAGTTACCAGCCTCACGTGCACAGGGAGAGCTGTCAGACAAAGCATCCTGCCCGGATCCCTCCTGCATCCCCCCTGCGTGGCCCTCGGATGCCTCCAGCTCCTCTCCTGCAGCAGATTTCCTCCGGCACAGCCTCCTCGGTGGGCCCTGCCCGCCTCTGCTGGGCGAGACCCCCTGCGTTGGCACCGCCGGGCTCCAGCATCCATCTGGCAGCCCCGGCGTGGCGGGGAAAGGGCCGGCGCGGAGCGGAGGCGAGTGCCAGATGGGCCGGTGCCAGCCAAGCTGTGTCTCCGGGCCAGAAGGATGCTGCTACGTTACCGTGGAAATGGTCGGCTGTTTTCCGTCTCAGGGCCTCCACCGTGCTCTCCTCCGTGTCTGCCCACTCCAAGACCAGCCTCCGGCCGTACAGATGCGTGCTGTGGCACAGGGCGTTGAAGGCTTTCTGCAGATTAAAAGGGAAAATAAAAATAAAAATAATAAAAAAAGAAAAGCAGGCTTGCATGAGGATAAAACAAGGATGTCCCTCCCTCTGCCCTGAATCTAAAAGGCCACCAGAGAACATTCTGCTCTGAGCACTTGGCTCTGACGGGGCAGGATTCATCTCCGTCACTGGCCGTGATGCCATCATTTATCTCCCACAGCCTCGCAGAAGAGCAAGTGCCCGTCGTGACTCCTGCTGCTCGCAGGGGAGCGGGCTGGGAGCCAGCCCGTGGAGCAGCTCAAGGCTGGCTGCAGCCCTGCGTCACCCCGGGACCACACCTGAGCCAGGAGCACGGGGTGCTGAGCTGTGCTCACAGCTCTCTGTGTCTGTAGGCAGCCCACAGGAGCACGCAGGCAACACGGGCTCAATGCAGTCCTCATTTCCTACAGGCTTCCCAGGGAATTCAGGTCTGAGCAGGATCGGGCCCATCCCATGAATGTACAAACCCTCAGGTCAAATATTTTCATCCCCAGGGGCCCACAGTGCTCCAGACATCGTGATATGTGGCTGGGCATGGGGCAGAGCAAAGGGGCGCAGGACGCTCTTTGAAAACCCTCAGCTAGGATTCAGGAAATGCATCAGGGCTGCAAACTCGCAGCGGTGGAACAAACCCAGCAGCACACAGCATCCCTCTGTCCTCACATCTGGAGGGCCCCGAAGCAGCGCTGACGTAAGGGTGAGGCTGGAGGAGCCACGGCCACTCGGTCCCACGGAGGTCCTGAGGGTGTCCAGCACCGCGGGCAGGAGCTTGGGCAGCAGCTGGAGCACCTTTTCCAAAGGTTTTGTTGACAACAACGGGAAACGCGTCGAGTTAATCGTCCCTGCTGCCTGCTTTTTGGGTTTGGTTGGAGTGCCTTGTCAGATTTGGGGCAATGCTGAAAGCGAGAGGTTTCTCTGCACACAAAAGTCTTGAAGAAGTCTCCACGCGAGGCTCGCCCAGCGGTGGCTCTGGATGGCCGCGGCTGTCCCCAGCTGGCACATCACATCTCCACTCCTCCTGGAAGCGCCTTCAGGTGCCCAGGACGGCTCCTTGGCAGCCAGGGCCACCCCGGAGCCATTTCTGGGGACTTCAGTGCCCAGCTGCTCCACAGAGGCAGCAGAAATTCCCTGCGGGATGAAAGCAGAGCTCTCACCAGCTCACCACACCTCCTCCCAGTCCGACTGCTGGGTGAGCACTAGGGGCCGTGCCTTTATCCTGCAGCGGGCTCTTCTGACTTCCACAGATTACAAATCTCCAAACAACGCATTTCCAGGGACCTGCTTCCCGTTGCCTTCATTTTCCTCTCCTTCTGATTCTCCTTCACTCACACAATTCCCATTCATTATAAAAAAACAAAGAGCACTCCCAGCTCCACCTCGCCCGGACCCCTCGCCGATGCACCAAGACGTCCTTCCACATCTGCCACCTCCCCAAACTCGTGCACGGCCTCGTTTTTTGGGGTGTGCCGCAGCCTCACCAGCTCTTTTTGCAGCCGCAGCTGTTTTTATTTGCCGCTGCTGTTGTTTTAAAGGCCTCTTTTCACTTGGAATGGTTTCCAATTAGCAGAGCAATGTGTTGGCTTCAACAACCACCCGGGGGGAGGCGGCAGGAGGGAGCGGCGATGGCTGTTTACGTTGGCACAAAGAGACGTTTCCATAGTCTGGCAAAGAAGCACAGCTCACATCGCCCAGTCCCGTTTGTTCATTTCTACTTTTTGGTTTTGATTTCTCGCTACCTGCAGCACGAGGAGGAGGAGGGAGGCTGCAGGATGGGATGTGGGCGCGGGATTGCCGGCCCCGTGGGATCACCAGGAGGGGTCGTGGAGCAAGAGGGAAGGTTGGCGTTGCCATCAGCTCGTGGTGGATGGAAATCCTGCTGGGTGAGGCACATCTCCTGACGGCCAGGTGACATTTCCCAGCCCAACGTGCTCCTGGAACGAGGGGCTTTGAACCCAGGAAGAAGCAAAGCGTGGGATGGCGGGGTGAGAGCACAGGGACCCTGAACTGGGGTGCTAGAAGAAGATCAACGCCTTTTAGGTGAAAAACACCTACACGTGTCATTTCCTTTGGAAAGCAGCTGAAAAATAAAACTTACATATTCGTAGTTCTGCAAGGGATTAGTACTGCTCCAGGGCAAAGCAAGAATGCACCGATAATTCAGAAGACAAAGGGAGGAAGGGGAGAAGTGCTGTCCCCATGCACCCACGTGGCTGAAGATCTTCCAGAGATGAGGAAATTCGCCACTGCTGCCATTGCAAATAAAAAAACTGGGCAGGAGAAAATTCATTTTAACTGCAGGAGAAATAGGAAAGGGAACAAGGACGAGCAGAATGGCTTTCAAAGCAAGTGGGGCTGGGGGCCTGAGGTATTTTTGGTATCCTCCACGTGGGTGTCTGAAGACCAAGCTGCCAGAACAGCAACAGAGGGCTGGTGGCCGGCTATAAAAATGGGAAAAGACCTCAAATTACTGCAGCACTGCATCGTTAAAGAAAGGGGATCGGAGCAGGCTTGGCATGAACCTGGTGGTGGCTTCAGCTCGGGCACGGCCAGAGCCTGGCAGTGGATGGAGAGGCAGAAGGAGCAGGGAAAAGCAGAGAGAAAGGGAAAAGGAGAGTGAAAAACGTTTGTGGGATTCAGATGAACTTCTCCGATGCCTGGGACAAGGCAGATGCTGCTTGGGAGCTCATCTGCTGTGCCAGGGCACTGCAAAGTCAGAGATCAAGGGGCTGGACCGCTGCATCCACCGCCCCCGAGCGCTACGGCGCGCCGTCCCTAAATGCTGTATTAATTTTGAGGACAGTGCTGCTCTGCCTCCAGATTCCCCCTTGCCCTATTAAATACTCAAGCCTCAGAGCCTCGGGGCTGGAGTCATTAGAGGGACAAAGGGTCAACAACATTAGGAGATTGATAAATTTCCCTTCCTCACAAGAAACAGTCCCAACTGAGGATGCGCTCTGCATCGCCAGCTGCACACAAGGATTTTTCGCGTGCGCCTTTTTAAAAGGGCTGCCTGTCTGTCCCAAAAGGGCAATTCCTATTTGGAGACCAGATGTATTTTTATATTGACAGGGGAGAAAAGTGGAAGCCAGGCTTCCAGTTAATAGTTTAAAAATAAAAACAATCCCCCACCAACTCTGCACAGGGAACTTCAGGAAGCACAGCAAGTGTTTAATGCGGCCTTAACCAGAGATCTGCTGCTGTTGAAGCTCCCCTTCTCGATCCCCAAATCCCACGTGCTCCCATGTGGTCATCTTGTGCTGGAGATTTTGAACCACAGGCTTGGTCAGCAGCTACACCAGCCCTCTTTGGGAATATGGTGAAAGCAAGGTATAAAAACCCACCATGTGCTGGGGACTGGGGTAGCAGGATGGTACCAGCTGATGGGGAATTAGGAGGCTCCAGCCCCTGAAGCTCCCTCTGCAGAAAAACTCACGGTCCTGGCTCCTTTCTGAAACTCTGGCGTGGGTTCCTCCCTCTTTCCTGTCTTAGCACACATGCTGGGATCTGCTCAACGCACAGCTGTGGAGGGCAAGGGGACGAAGCCCAGCCCAATGGGTGCCCCGTTGGCACCCCAGTGGGGATTTTGGAGCAGAAGCCCCACGTCTCCCTCCCAGCTTTGGAAAAACCTCCGCAGGCGCTCCCACAGCAGCTGTAATTGCTCAGAGAAAATGACAAACATGGGAGGTCACAGGCTTTAAATGCCCAACAAAGCCACCGTAACTATTCTATTATAAAAACATCATGTTTTATAAGACGCTTATAAGCAATTTCCAAATTACCACTCTGAGCAAAAAATGTCATTGATAGTCCGCAGCTATTCAGCTCAGAGGTCTCCAGGCCCACTCCCCTCCTCTCTCATTTCACTTAGCAATAAACTCTAAGCCAATTATGTCCGTGTTTACGATATTCAGGATCCTATTCATCAATACACGGCGCATCCTTTTCCAGACGGCCAGTGGAGTGTACTTGATGTGCCACTTGTGAGACAATTAAATCCCTCAAAGAGATGAGGGTAAAAAAAAAAAAAAAAGGAAGGAAGAAAAGCTGCTTTGCTGGAAAAGAGGAAAAACTCACGGAGTGAGCCTTCACAGGGTGGCTTCCTCACCGCACGCTCGTCTCCGGGGTCGGTGCATCCCTGCCTCTGTGAGCTTTGGTGGGAGCAGGAGGGTCCCAGACAAGGGCCCTGCCAGAATCTCTCCCCCCTGCCTGGCTGCGTTTTTCACCCAGGTGAGAGCAAACCTGATGAGAGACTCGGCTGGAGCAGAGGCATGTGCAAAAACCGCAGAGCAGGCAGGAGAGCCACGCTTCAAGGGGGCTCGCTGCACGACGTGCTGCTGAGCAAGCCAGCCCCGAAGGGGAGGGCGAATGCTGAGCTGAAGGAAGTTTGAGTTAGGATCAATACAGGGCTAACAAAGAAACTCTGCGCACTGTGTTATAGGGGAGGTCAGGCTGGAACAGATGATCTAATAGTCCCTTGTGATCCCGGATCGATGAGTCCTGTCTAAAAACATAAACACGGCGATGCTTGCTCCCCCCTCCTCGCTCCTTCGTCTCCACTCACGGTCTTGAAAATTCGGAGTGGCTGCAGGTCGCTGGAGCCCCGTGGTACCTCCTCTTCTGCAGCGACATCCCTCAGCCTGCACCCAGGGTTCCTCTTCCAGACACCACACACACCTCTGGGCATCAGCAGCAGGGACGAAACCCCAAAACCAACCCCGAGTCCTTCTTCTGGCCATGGCATCAGGGACACCAAACTTCTGCCCTTTATGGCTGGCTCAGTTTGGGGTTTCTGTGGCGCGCTGTCTTACCTGCTGGCTGCAAGCACTGCCTGGCTTTTTACACCCTGCCCCTGCCTCCTGCAGGACAGCTGTGCTGGCAGGAACAAACCCTTGCCACGGCGAGATCCTCCTTTTCAGAACTGCTCAAAACTCGTTTTTCCTTCCTAAACAGCTCTGCTCACGTCCTCGGGATGTTTTTCTGTAAGGTGTTCTGGGAAGCACTTTGGAAGGAGTTATATCGTGACGGAGTTTCTTGTCCTTGCTGTGCGCTGCCCATGGCTCCCCCAGCTCCAGCAGGACTGTGTGGGACCACTCATTTTATGGGCTATGACACCTGATAACCCCGAGCTAGCTGTCCCCAGAAGCTCTGACTGACAGCCCCACAGCCAAGACCCACACATACATGGGGTGATTGGAGCAGTTTGGTAGCTGGATGCTCGGTACCATTTCTCTGAGCCCTTCCTCCCACAGGCAGCAGCTTGCAGGGCTGCAAGCAAGGCACGGCACAGCACAACCGCCTCCCCAACTGCCCTTCCCCGTCTTTTCCACTGCCACGGAAGAAAAGCCATTTGCCAGACACATCTGGAGGGTGCTCCTGGCTGTTGGTTTCACTGAGGGTGTTGAATTAGCCAGATCCCAAGTGCAGGCAAAGAGAAAGCCTTCAGTGGCTGCCCACTGTGGGGGTTTAGCTTCATTGTGGCTTTGCTGGTGAATCCAACAGCCTGCATCAAATCCCTCAGTGGAACAGAGCCCCCAGGTTCCCTTCTGGTCTGAGACCAGGCGGGGAAGGTGCTGGAGGGAGAGGAGCCGGGGGCAGGTCTGGGTCTCACCTTGGCATCCTGCTTGGTGAGGAAATCCACGAAGCCGAAGCCGCGGTGGGAGCCTGTCCCTGCCATCTTCTTGGGCAGCCGGACGGTCTTCAGCTCTCCGAAGGTGCTGTGAGGGAGAGAGGGAAAAGCAAAGATACTGAGACCGAGGGGAGAGCCCTCTTTTTATCCCAAACCACGGCAGCACCGGTTGCAGACACATTTCAGGCTCGCCAGCCCTGACTAAGGCCAGCTGTGGGCAGTGGCCGCTCTGCTTCCCTGTAAGCTCCACAACCAAAGCACACAGCGACAGCTGAAAGCTCCGCTGGGATTTCACAGGCCGTCCTTTCTGCTTCACAAAGCAAAAACCTCCTCCAGTCTAACTGCTGTCATCCTCCTCCCTGTGGATCTGCAGAAATTGAGGCCCCAGCCTGCGTGCCGTGCCCTGGTCAGGGTGGGCAAAGAGCATCTCCGTGTCGCAAGGGGTCAGATCAGATTTATTGGCACTTCAGGACACGGCCACAAGCCCCAGCGTGGCCTCGTGGGGTCTTTTCCTCCTTCCAGAAGAGCTCCTCTGCCCCCAGAGCCTGTCCTGCACACCGTGCTCGCAGAGGTCCCACCCCTCTGCTGGGTACCTTTTTTCTGACTGGATTTCCAGCAGAGTTTCAGAGGAGTCTGAGGGTCACCAGCATGGAAAGTTTGGAGCAGGAAAATAAATAAGGGGGTTCCCATTTAGCTGGAAACCTTGCCACGGCATGGTTTCCCTGCAGAATGAACACAGCCCTCAAAAACCAAAGCATGCACCAGCCTGGATCTCGCCCCAAAAGCCTGCAGCCAGACCCTGAGGCAGAGCTCGCAGCTCCTCCACCTCGGCTCTCCCACCCCGACATCCCCAAGAAATTCCCAACAAAGCCCCCGTTTTCCCTGCATCCCAGCTCCAGCTTCCCCTTCTCCTCCCCTCGCCTCCATTTACCAACCCCACAGGCGCCAACGGCAGGCGATAAATATTTAACGTGGACGGGGGCCGAGGAGATGCGCCGGTTTATTTGGAAACCTGCACGCACAAAAGGAGCCCGGGATGCAGCGGTGCCAAAGAGCACCTGGGAATAAACACAGTAAAGGCCGTAAATGCTCTCGTGAAATGATATAAGCTAAATCCTGGGAGTTAACCCGCTGCACCGGCGGCATGACCAGGCATTCATCCACCCAATTTCCTCCGGCAAGGCGCTGTGTAAATGTACCATTATGAAGCCTCCAAATGAATCCGCACGCCTCCTCCGCGGCGTTTCCAGCGCTCTGCCTCCCTCCTGCCCCCTCCGAGCTGGTGCTGGGCAAACAAACAAACAAACCCGCACGGCGTGGCCTTGGGGAGCAGAGGGGCTCGGGTCCCTGCAGGGTGAGGATGCTCCCGAGAGATCCTGGCCCAAAGGGGTTCAAAACGGAGGTGGAAATCAGAGCGATAATGCTCAAACCCGTGGCACCACGGAAAACGTGACCTGAGTTATGGGCACCGCCTGCGGGGAGCAGGGTGTTTGCCCGAGGACTTGCGGCACCCACTCTGAGCACCAAGAGTCTCCCTCTGAAACCACACCGAGACCTGCCAAAATGCCAAATTTTTGGCAAATGCCAAAAATGGACAGCCCCTGGAGACGGGAGCAGGGCAGCTCCAGGCCCTGTGGGGCAGCCCTGGGGACACACATCAGCCTTGGTCACCAAGAAGATGACGGCGGGGACCCAGCCCGGAGCAGCACCTCCTTGGGGCTGGGGGAAAGGACAGCAGGGACAAGAGGGTTGGGGCTGTTGTAGGGGACCACAGCACAACGTTCAGCAGGGGGAGGAAAGCAGAGGGACAGGGCTGACCCCACTGGGGCTGAGGAGTAAAACACCCCCCCACTGCGGCGCTAATTAGAAAGCACAACACAGCAATTACCATCCCAGGAGCTGTGAATGAAGTGGAGAGCCCGGGCCTTTAATGTTCTCCTCTCCAGCGCAAGGCAGAGGCTCACACCTCTCTTTTCCAATTATTTCCTCCAGATTTGTGCGGGGGAAGAGAGGCAGAGGAGGGGGGGGAGCCCGATTACCCCCCGCAGCGCCAGGCTCCTCGTGCCGGGGGGGACACCGATGCTGCAGCCCTCGAGCTCGGGGACGGCCCCAAAAACCCAAAGGAGAGGGGCTGGAGGAAGGGACAGGGACGCAGCTCACCTGAGCGAGGTGGCAGGGCAGGGAGGAGAGCAGCTTTTACACGGGCTGGTGTGCCAGCTGCTAAAACCCAGCTCACCGCTGAGATCCCACCGAGCTGCTTTCCAACACGGATGGGGACGGGTACGGAGGAGGGTGGGCTCCCAGCAGCTCTGCCCCCTTGTCGCTGCCTCCTTCCCCTTCCAGAACCCAGCTGTGATGGCTGCAGCCCCACCAGCATGCAGAGACTGGTGTGAAAACACAGCAGACACCCCAGGAGCTGGGTTTCCCCTCGGAGCTGACATCTCTCTCCTCTCTCCACGGGGAACTATACGGCGATCAGCCAGTGCTGGCACCAAACCCCACTGCTGGCACAGAGCACGGCTCCAGGCCAGGCTCCACTCCCCAGCACCGGGCTATATAGGGCAGTCCCAGGAGCCAGAGTAAGAGTGGGTGAAACCTGAGCAGCCACGGACCCCCTTGGGACACGGATGCTCCACCAGGAGCTGAGCTCCAACTCCTTGGAGCTGCGGAGGTCAGAGGAAGGCCCTGGCTAATCCACAACCAACCTGGACAGAAAGCTCCAACCAGTCACTCAAACATCTCCTGCCCTACTGCATGTCAGAGGAGTTGGGATGAGGATTTCAGCATCCCTTTGCCTGCCTGGGTGAAAGCTGGGGAGCTCCAGAGCCCCTGCAGCAGTGCCAGGGCTCAGCCGCGGCAAAACCCTTCCCGAATCAGTGAGCCCGCCTCTGCAGGAGGCTTCAGCCTCCCCTCTGCTCAATCCTGCCCTGGGCAGATCCACGGCCCTGGCCCTGGTTTCTGGCAGAACCCCTCGGGTGGCATCACACCAGGCTGCTCTGAGATCTCCCGCAGCGAGCGCGCTCTCCTGGAGCCGCGGCAGAACCAAAGGCGCCGCGTTTTGCCTACCGTGGGGGGTGGGCGATGGAAAACGGGGGTCGGGCTCCTGGTGGGAAGCAGAGCGGAGGCACAAGAGGCTGGGTTTGTAGGGTTTGGCTCTCCCGGCTTTGCCCTCCCCGCACACGGCAGGCAGCTCGCCAGCCAGGCTGGTGAAATCCACCCTGAGGCTCGCGCTCGGCTTGGCACACCCGCACGCTGCTGGCTGGCAGGGCTGACAGCCCCGAATAAATGCCCAGACGGAGACGTTTCCTCAGCTAAAACCTTTGTTTCGTGCTGATCCAGGTTTAAAAGGGGGAGAAAGGGAAACCGGTGCGAGCCTGCGTTGGCCCTGGCTGAGCACCCACCCACGCGGCCGCAGAACAATGAGAGCCGCAGCCTCCCCCCGCCTGTCACCGGCCCCAAACCCAACAGCGAGGCGAGAAAAGCCCCGAGATGCCAGCGGGGACATCCCCTGCCGTCCCTCATCGCCTGTGCCAGGTGGCATCGAGCACCTCTGCGTGGCACTGCTGGGCACCCACTGCTCTCCTGGCGCTTCGGCAGCTCATCCACAGCTTCTGCAGCCGCCTCCTCGCCCCGCTGGATGAGCAGAGGGAGGAGGAGGAGGCTGCAAGCCGCGAGCTGGCCGCGGGTCAGAGGCCCCACACTCCTTGGGGTTGTAATTCTGTCCTTTTGGCACAGGCTGGCTGGGAGGCGAGGTCTTTGCCTGCTCATTACAGGAGGTTCTCTTGCTGCTAAGCAGAGCGTGCTGCAGCTCCCTCCGTGCCCACGGCTGTCCTGCCATGAGCTCACCCCAAATCTTCTTTGCCTCCCCGTGCCTGGATCCGGCCCCAGCAGCTCCTGGAGCTGCTCACGCACAGCTCAGCAGTGCCTCACCTCGCACGAACCACAGATCCTGAACACAACCCCAGCTGGAAGATGTGCAGGCTGCCAAACTCGGGTACCCCGCAGCAAGCACGCAGCTTGCCAGCTCTGTGCCCGCACCACTTTGTCCTCTGCGCTCCTCCAGACCCAAATCCATGAGAAAATGAAGCAGACGCGTGCTGATGGAGCCAAGCTGATACCTGCTGACCCCTCCTGCTCAGCCTCTTCACCTCGTGCCATTCCCTGCCTTAAAAAGAAGCATTTGAACCACAAGCTCCTTAGGACAGGCCAAGTCCTGGTGAGCCCTGACCATTATTTTCAAGTCCCGGACAGAAATCGCCATCAGCCTGCCTGGTTTTGGCGTGCCCTGAGCACCCGATCGAGTGCTGGTTGTGAAGTTTTAGCACCAGGAATCCATGCACGTGGCTGGAAGAGCCAGCTGCTGCTCATCCCCAAAGGGCAGCCCTTCCTGCAAAGCAAACAAATCAGCCTTACGTTTCTCCAAACACCAACAGCTGTCCCGCTGCACGGGATAAGCCTAAATCAGGGAAAAAAACCAACACAACGCCAATGAGCAGAGTGGGAAGTCGGTCATGCAAACCTCCAGCAAGGCCACCAGCCTTCTCCTGGCTTGCCACCACCTCCTCCTCTCTCCATTCCTCTCTTTTTGACAACTTCCCAGAGCCCTGCCACCACCTAAATCTCTCCTCGTGGCTGCTGCAGCCCTGGGACGAGGCTGGAGGGGGGGAGCTGGGTGCTTTCTGCTCATCACCAACAGCTCCGGGCAGGGGACGTGAGGCCAAACAAGACCAAAGCCCTCCCCTTCCCAGCCCGTGCCACCTCGTCTCTCGCAGCAGGCCACGGCCACGCTTCAGCCCCGCAGAATTCAGGCAATCTCTCTGCAATGGTCATCCGAATTTTCCTCCTTTTTTTTTTCCTCCTTTCACCCCCAAAATGGCCCTTCCCTCCCCCACCACATTACTTCCCTGCCAGTCTTTGCTTCCGCGCCGATTTACTGATTACGGGGGAAAGGAAAAAAAAAAAAAAAAAGAGATATAATAATGGTCCTTTTTTTCTTTCTTCCTCCTTTCGGAAGGCAGGACCCTGCCAAATGGTTTTGCCCCTGGGCTGAGCCGCGGCCAGTTCCACCCCCTGCAGGAGGGAGTTAATGAAATACGCAGCGGAAGGGCCCTCCCGCCTCCCGCTCCAGGACTTGGGCTGACTCCACTCCGGCTAATCCCATTACAAGAAAATAACGTGGATAATTCAAGCTAATGAAATCGTTACAAGAATGTGGACAGCCAGGGGTGGACATTCAGAGCCAATTTAACACTCCTCGGTGTTGTTATCCCCGGCACAGGAAATATCTGAAAGGAGGAAGGGAAAGGAGAGAGGGAGAGAAGAAAAAAAAAAAAAAAAAAAAAGCAGCCCTCCTCTCTTGTTAGCTTAAATCCTGTTAGAGAGTTCAGGAATTAATCTGCCACCTATCTCCTCTGCTACCATTATCATCATCATCATCAATAATGTCTCCTCGGTAACCCCTGCACCTGAACAGATGAAGGCGCAGGAGGGCGAGGAGGGCGCGGAGCCTCCCGGCACGCTGCAGCGAGCGCGGCGCTGCCGCTGCCACCACCCCGGAGCAGAAATGGGGACAGAGAGGGGGACACGGGGGTGGCAGGGCTGAAGCCTGGACCCGCACACCCAGCCCTCCTCTCCTGCAGCAGCTCTGTCCTCAGCCACCTGGTGCAGCTGGAGGTCCCCGAAGTGCCTTCCAAACCTCTCCGAAAACCGCGCAGGGCTCATGAGGAAGACAGCCATGGGTGCTCCTTGTTCCTTCCTGCATGGATCAGCACATTTTTTTTATTTTTCACCATCCTCTCCTTGCTGTCCACGAGCATCATCTGTAGTTGGAGGCCTCTTGGTCTGCTGGCTGCAGCAAAACAGGGTTTTGCTTTCCCTAAGTCCTGTTCTTCTCCACTCCTAGGGCCAGCCGGACACGACGCGAAGAGCTCCCAGCCTCCTGCGGGTGCAAGCAGCAGGTCCAGGGGCAGAGCTGCTGCTGCGGGTGAGATTTCAGAGAGATCCAAGCTCCCACACACATCCAAACGCCTCCTGGTTGCAGCACGACCTGGGCACGGCTCACGCTTGGTGCAGACCCCAGGAAAGCCAAACCTTTCCCATCTTCCAGCTCAGCAAAGCCCCGGCTGCTGCTCACTGACCTCACCCAGACATGCATTGCTTCAGTCCCTCCACGGAAATGGAGAGCTTTGGGATTAAAATAGAGACAGAGCAACATGAAGGCAAGAATTTGGAGTGAGATGAAGCAAAAGCCCTGTGGCAGAAGCGGCAGAAGGGCTGGGAGCCCCGCAGAAGGGTGAGCTGCTGGGCACCAGGCCACCAAGAGCGGCGTGCCACCATCCTCCGTGGGTCACAGAGCTGGGATATTTGGGGTCCAGCCTGGTGGCTGTCCCCTTCCCATCCCGTACAGAGACTCTCTGATGTGCCATAGGGGAGTTTTTCACCCTTGTGCCACTCCAGCACAAAGAGCAGCTCGTCCTTCCCCTTTCCCTAGGTTTTATTCTCACCAAACTTGCAGGAAAATCGCCACCTGCCACATTTCCACCTTGTGCCCCACCAACCAGGCTGGGACCAACCCAGAATTTTGGAAACCAACAATGACCAGGACAGGGAGGGATGCGGTGGGACGAGCCCCCCAGGATGAGCTACACCATCCCATTGCTCCGAGTGTTTCCAGCACACCTGCCACAGCAACTGTTCAGCTCGCTCCAAGAGCATCACAAGCCCCACAGCTCCCCAGGGAGCAAGGAGATGCCAAGAAATGTGCCTGAAGAAGAGCCCAAGATCCAACGATTGGGGTGAATTTTTGGGATAAATGTAGTGAAGGCACTTGAAAATGATTTTTAGCTGAATTTTGGGAAGAGGCAGGCACACAGCCCACTGTGCTTCACAGTGCAAAATAAAATGACGCCGTGCCAACAAGTACCTGAAAAATAAATACATAAATAAATAAAACCTGGTAGATTGCCAGTGGTCAGGGTGCTGTGCTCTGGGAGCAGTGTTCCCATGTCCTCGTTCCCATGTCATGCTCCAAATTCTCCTTTGCAGACACTCTGGCAGCCTGGCTCCTTTTTCCTCACTCCTCTGCACCCTGTGCCGGGCCATCCTCACCTCTCTCCTCCGAGCCGATCTCCTCCGTCATCCCCATCGCCCTGCTGGGTCAGGGCTCCTCTGAAAGCTTCCCCAGGACTTTGCTCCCCCTTCTTTTTCCACCTGTGAGTCTCCGGCTGGCTGATGGCTCCTTTTCTGGCTGTCACTTCAAATCCTTTTTCTCCTACTGCTGGTGCGAGCGGGTTGCTGTCCCTCGCCTTCCTCTCCTCTTGCTTGGGACCCGTTTGGGCGTGCTGTCGATGGAGGTTTCACTGCTGTGCCATCCCGATGTGCCTTCCCATGCCTGTTGGGTTGCCAGTAGCCCTCAGCTCCGTGCCACCCTGCTCCCAGCTGCAGGGGAGCCCCTGAGGTCCCCCCAGCCTCACCGCTGGGGCACCTGCCCCGGGTGCCGCATGGCCATCACTCCTCACCTCTTCTGCGTGGGCAAAACCAAAGCTTAGCTCTTTCCAGATGCATCAAATTTGGGCCCAGAACTTCAAAAAAAACCCACAACTATTCCCAGTGCCAGAGACTAGGAGGACACAGATGCGCTTCTTCCAACGAGCGCTTCCAAGGAGCTGGGGATTTACGCACGAGGCTCCTGCTCAGGTCCTGATTTCCCAGGGAAGCCTCTCCGCCCTCACAGCCCCCCTCAAAGCCTCTCAAAGGAGGCAGCCTCGGGCCCTTCCCTCTCCCCCCCAAAGCTGTTTCCCCCTTGCCTAAACCGCTTGCTTCAAACCGGAGCAAAACATTTCACCCCTCCTCGCTTTATTTTCCTTAACAGTTGCTTGTGAGGGACCTTATCAAAAGCTTTCTGAAATTCCAAGTAAATTAGTCATTAGGCAGGTTTTCAGAACGGTAATTAGGCCACTCCATGCCCCTGATGTATTATTTACCTGAGAAGATATACATAATTAGGGCTCTTCTTTATAACTGGTATTACACGCGCTAAATTCTCCTCCAGTCTATCGTGTAATTACGCAATTAGGCTGCATGCTAAACAGAAAGAAACCAATTCTGAAAACCAAGCAAAAAAAAAAGGGGGGGGGAAAAAAAAGGCCGGTAATTATTATTTTTTAAATCCCCCATCGCCAGCACAGCGGCGGGGTTTAAAATTTTAATATCCCTCCACTTCAGGCGTTTCTGCACAGGTGCTAGGAGCAGGTTTGGTTGCCTCGTTTCGTCCCGTCTAATCCTCGCGGTGCGCCGCAGATTCGCTTCCTTAAAGGGATTTGCTCCAGGGCTGCCGTTCCCAGGGGCTTGCAGCTCCCTTCCCGGGTCGGCGGGGATTTGCTGTGCTTGGGGAAACGGGGTCTCATTGCCTCGCAGCCTCTCCTCGTCCTCCTGAAGATTATTTCCAACAGCTTCCCGGCCGCAGCCGGCGGATGCAGGCAGGGCCAGTTGCTACGGCAGGGCTGGTGCAGAGATGTAGCCCTACAGGGCTGGATCCTACAGAGTAATCCAAGCGGGCAACGGGGCCAAAAAACCCATCAGGGACCACTGGGGGCTGTGCAGGAGAAGCCAACACCTCCGCAAGGGGCAGGCAGAAAACCAGGGGCCGGGTCCTGGCTCTCCAAAGCTGTGCCCAGCCCTCGTGCACCTTTCTACAGGAGAATGGGACGTGGCGATCCCAAATTTGTCCCCCTCTTCCTCCTGGCTGTACCTGGAAGTGTGAGCTCTTCTCTTCTGCAGCTCCACATCCCGCAGCGTGCTGCCCTGCTCTGTCTCAGCCCCACAGACAGGGCGCACCACACACCCAGGGAGTTTTTTAATCTCCCCATCATTACACATCTACCTTAGAGTTGGTGAGATCAAAGAAAAAGTGCCCAGGACTTACCGAGCACACTCACACCTCCCTGGGAAGCCACCTGTGCATTATCCACATGCGTTTTCATGCGTTAAAGGCTCCTCTGATTCATTACCTTCGTTTCAGAAGGAAATCTGGAGCTGCTCTGTCTCAGCACTCAAAATTGCCAAGCCACCGCCGGCGCAGGGAAAGGTGCAGGATGGGGAACCCCAGCAGCTTTAGGGAGCCCCACATTAGATACCACTGTTGGAATCGCACCAAAGTCTGTGAGAGTCGAGGTTTTCGGAAGACCATCACCCTCACACACTGTGATTTCATCTCCCTGGGGGCTTTCTGACCCCTGCTGCTGCTTTTTTGTTTGCTGCTGGGGCAAAATGTTCAGTGGAGAGAAGGCTGCGTCCACCAGGACCACTCCAAGAGGACTTCTCTTGAGCCCTGCCAGCCTCCTGTCCCTGCCACCTCCCAGGACGGTGCCAGGACCCCCTGGGACACCCCACAGCTCCTACCACCAGCTCCCACGGTCGCTCCCACCGAGCTATACAAGCACAGCCGTGACCCTTACATCCCAAACCCCAGGAAACCTAAATCCTCCCACCGACTTCAGTGGGAGCCTCGGCGCTCGCAGAGCGTTTTGCCGAGCTCCAGCCCTAAGCCACGCTCCTCCTGCGGGCAGCACCTTGCAGCACCAGGGCTTAGGAGCCCCCACGTCCCCCCCAGTGATCACCAGCAGGTCAGGATTTCAAAGGAACCCGCAGCTCGAACAGCGCCGAGATTTGGGGATTTATCTCTCCTGGGCTCCTTTGAAAGCCCCGATCAGAGCACAGCTGCGGTCACAAAGGAGTTACGCTAAAAATAGTGCTCGCAGGAGGGCCCGGCACAAATCTCCTTTCCTCTCGGATTCTCGTGAGTCAGCTCGTTTTGAAGACAGAAGAGGAAATTCAGGCGACCGGCAGAGCAGTAAACAAGGGGAGGGAGACGCAGCCTCGTGGCCCCCAAAGGGCAGCCGGCAGAGAAAGCTTTGCTGGAGGAACCCCGGTGAAATGGCTGCACCGAAAGCCAAAAAACCAGCTCATCTCCGACTCCAGAGCCTCCTGCACCGAGCTGAAGGAGAATAAATATAGAAGCAATCAGATATTTATAGGCAGGCAGCTATTTTAACATGGCTCCGCTTTAAAGAGAATCCTTATTTAAGTCCCGGCCCTGCAAAGCTGCAGGATGACTTGGAGAAATCACCAGATTAATTATTTTCACCGGGAGAACCGAGGAACGCGTAGGGAAGATCAAATGCATGCAAATGCATTACAGGACGTGGGAGCTCGAGCAGAGAGCTCCTGTTCTGGGGACTCAAACGCCACGAGGATCCTGAGATCTCCTGAGCACGGGACGGTCCTGAAAGCTTTCCCTACCCATGGGCACAGGGCTCAGCAGGGGCACAAGCCCATGCACCCCCCCAGCCTTGTTTTGGGGATCTCGGACCAGCTTTTGAGGGCAGAGGCAGGGAAACGCCTCCCTGCACCTTCCTCACCCAGCGTCTCGCCCTGTGGGTGCCCAACCAGCAGCAGAGGTGAACCTGCCTCGGGAATTTCCTAAAGGGAGGTGGAGGATGCTGAGCTCTGCAGCTGGGCTGCACAAAACCTGCAGCCCTCCTAGGGACAGCTCGGTCTCCCCCTCCCTGGCCATCAATTTGCCCCAGTCTCACAGCAACTGAAGGCTGAGAGCTTCTTTCTGCTGCCAGGCAGAGGATGCCAACAGCTCGGTCACAGACCTCTCTTCCTCGAGAAGAGAGAAAACCAGTTGAAAAATGTAATCTTCAATGTTTTGCTTAAACAAAATACTCCGGTGGTGTTCCTGATGGCATCCTCTACGCACGCAAGCCGCAAGTGGTAAACGTCCCTCCTGTATCCCCCAGAGAAGAAGCAAGGCGCAGCTCTCGCTGCAAATTGCCGGCAGGCAGCGAGATGGAAAGGGGCTGGCATCTTCCAGCCCAGCGCTGGAGAAAGCCATTTCCCTGACAGATGCCTGATGTCTGTGGGAGGACTGAGCACACGGCCCTGCAAACCCCGGGACCTGCAAGGAGGAGCAGGGCACAGAGAGAACAGCTCCCACGTATCCGCATCAAGTGGAAGCTCCCCGATACGGGGAAGAGGAGAAGAGGATGCTGAGAAGCGTCCCCGCACCACGTACCCTGCGTCTGATGACAGCTGGCTGTGGCACACGCTGCTTTAGCCTCGCACATGGGGGTTTGGAGAGCTTTCCTGCGAGTATTTGCTGCTCCTGAGGTGAACGGGAAGGTGAGGAATGTGCTGCACCGCTGAGACAGCGCCGGGACCAGCGCAGAAAGAGCCTGTTTCGGTTCATGTGTCAGAAGATGGGACCTCAAAAAGGAAGCTGAGCCACTAAAGCACAAGCTGGCTGCTCAGTGGTGATTAAAAGAATGAAATTCTTTGGGATCATCATCTCTGCGATGTTTAATAAACGTTAGAGGGCTCTGATAACGCGTGGCACCGGCACCAGCTGCCTGCAGCCCATCTCCCAGCCAGCTGCTGAGCTCGGTGTTGCTTGGAGGAAGCCAGCACCCCTGAGCCCTCTTCTCAGCTTTCAACCTGGGGGTTAAAGATTTATGCAGGCAGATGGAGAGCCCTGATTCCTCAGGAAAACTGTTTCCTTAGGAAAACAGCTTGTGAGAGCGGGCTCTGCAGGCTCATGGGATCCTTCCTCCTGCACCCGCAGGTAGCTCCCCTCCCGAGGGAGGCAGAGCTGTTCCCCTTAATGTGTTTCCTTCCCTGCAAACACAGGGAAACCTCAGCTGTGCTGCTCCTCGGATGGGGCTGCATCCCACCAAGCGCTGTAAAAAGCGCAGCCATAGGAGACACGGTGAGAGAGAAGGGAAGGAGGTGGTCCTGACGGCCTGAATCCTCCAAAAATCCAACAAGAGCACAGCTGGCCAAAAGCTGAGCCACCTCCTAGGGATGGCACCACCACAAATTGCTGGGGGTGGTGCAGAAATCCTGCAGCTAGAGAGGCTGGCGGGGGGAGAGCTGCCAGCCACCAGGGCCTGGGGAGCGTGGAGCCTGCGAGGGAGCTGTCAGAGCCCCAGCCCTACCTCGTGTGACAGCAAGAAGTCCCCGCAGAGGTGACGGCACCGGCAGCTGCAGCGAGCAAACAGCCGAACATGCTGCAGAAAGGGGGGGGGAAACGAGAGGAGGCGATGGATGTGGTCCTGGCAGGAGAGTCAGGCTGCATTTGCTTGTGTTAAATTAAAAAAAATAGGGGAAAAAAAGGAAGCAAGTGGTTAAAGAGCAACTTCTCAGCAGCACAACCCTCCGCCCGCAGGTAGGGCAGGGCGGCAGCTCCCTCCCCTCGCTCCCGCGGCCCTCATTTCATGGGGTTTTTGCACAAGCAGCGGGGTGGAAAATGATCCAGCGGCTGGAGAAGCACCCCCAGGTCCCCGGGTGCACGGCGGGTGGGTGGCCGGAGCCCGGTCCTGCTGGGGTGGCGAGGAGGGAGCCTGGCTGCTGAGCTCCCAAATCGCAGCCGCGCTGCGCGGGGGAGCCGGGCGCTGCCCCCCCGCCGCCCTCCTGGATGCTGACGAGAGAGACAGCGCAGTCCTGCGTGACAGCGTGAAATTAATATGATTTTGGGGGAAGCTGGCAGTGAGTAATGAGCATCTGAAATACCTCGCCTCCACCCCCCCCCTCGCCCCTGAACTCCTTTAACCCTTCAGCCGCTCGCACGGCGCCTGGAGAACGGGCTCAGAGGAGGGGAAGAGGCAGAGCTGGGGTGGAGAGAGGCGAAGAGGGGGGCGAGCAGCCCAGCCAGGTGCTGAATTTATGGGGTAGGTTTTGGCATCAGTGCTGGAGGGGCTGAGGTCAGCGCTCACAGAGAGGCAGGACCTGAAACGTCGAAGAGCCTGGCTCCATGGGAAGGTGTCAAAAAGGGCTGGGGGGCTGGAAGGGACCGGGGCTGTCCTCCAAACCTCCTCCAGCAGGTTCCCAAAAGGCCACCCGTGAGGGGAACAGTCCAACACGTCCCCACCACCTTCCTTCAGAAGCCAGGAGCTCACCTTCCCCTTCCCAGACCAACAAAACCTTGGTCTGGCAAAGCGCTCCATGCAGGGGATCCTCCCGAGCACTCCTGCTGCCTAAAAAAGGCTCAGTCCCCACTAAGGGTCGGTCCCACAGCACCACATCCCTGCAAAGACAAACCCCAGGAGCTTCCTACGCCTCCCGGTGCCGGCTCCTCACATTTAAGCTCTCTCCTCTTCCCTGCCAGATGCCTGGAGTGGTCAGCTGGCTCAGCTGCAGCTGGGGGAGGAGGGAAGAAGACAGATGGTCAGCGTGCTGTGCCTTCGCTTGGCTTCTTTGGGGAAAGCAAGAGGCAGAGAGAAATGCTCTCGGTGCCACGAGCAGCAGAAGCCAAGGCGGTGCAAACGCCAGGGCACGGGAAACCTTTGGGGTCTGCCCAGGCAAGGCGGGAGAGCGATCACAGCCACGTCCCGAAGGCTTAAACCCCGCTAAATTGGAGGAGGTGGAAATGCGGCGGCGGGCTTGACGTTAAAAAAAAAAAGAAGATAATGCAAATAGAGATGCAAATAAAGGACACGGTGTCACCCTGAGCAGCAAACTGTGATTCATTAGAGGCTCGTTCAGGACCTTCGCGGGAAGCGAGGCTGAGAATATCCACACACAGGCACCGGGGAGGTGGGCAGGGCAATGTCAGCGCCTGCCTAAGGAATGCGGTGGGGAAGGATTTGAAAGAGGAAGAAAATCATCAGCTGGAGGGCTCCTTGGGTGAAAAGCTAGGGCATGATTCAGAGTTAGCCCAGCTCATTCCAGCAGGGCAGGGCCTGAGAGATCCCAGCCTGACTGGCCACGGGGCAATGCACGAGGAGAACGAGATCAGGCTACAGCCTAAGACAAAAACCCCAAGACAAAAACCCCACAGGTTTTCCCCGCTTATATATAGACACACACACAGTGTTCAGAGCATTTCAGACAAAAGGAGACTCCCTAACACTTGTACTACAGCAGCCTTTCTACAGGATTTGTTGCTCCTTTCCCATTGAGGACCAAAGCGCACACATGCGCACCAGCCCCACTCAGCACAGAAAGCTGGCAAAGACCCCGAAGCAGAACCCCAGAGTCACATCGGACTAAGACACCTCAGCAGCAGCCCCTTCCCCACCTCTCCTCACCTCCCCAGGCCCTTCCCTACCGAGGAGCAGTGGAGCCTGTGTGTGAAACTCACTGAGCACCCCCGGGAGGCTCGGTGCGTGGGCAAGAGGCTCCTGAGGAAGGAAGAAGCCTAAAAAGTCCCCAAATTTGTGTTGGATGGATGGCCTGAGCAAAAGCAGGCAGCTGAGAGCTCCTGGGCAGAGGTTTCAGGTGAGCAAAAAGGAGACCTGTGGGTAGGGGACACGCGGAGTGCAGAAGAGGGGAAAAAAATCAAATATTGCAATGAATATTCAAGACAGGGAAAGAGATGTACTGAAAAAAAATCTTCCTTCTGCTCTTGGGAAGATCCACCTTTTAAAGCAGCCCTGTCAAGATAACACAGAGTTAAACATTTCCTTATCTATGTTAAACACCTTTATGATTCAAACTGGAAAACAGCACCAAAAACCCATTTCGCTCCCCCCCGCCCCACGGCTCGTTTTGCAGAGCCAAATGAAAGCGGCCGGCTCCACGCCTGGGCTCTGCTCGACATCGCTGCGCTTGGGCTCCCAACGTGTGAGGAAGAGGCTCGAAGAAGGGCTCCCATCTTCCCCTAGGAAGTTTAACTTCTGCTTTTCAGGATAGGAAGAGAAATAAACCCAAGATATCCCTGCCTGGTGGAGCAAACCGCGGGCACTGCGAGCACGCAGCCAGCGGGGACAAGGACACCCACACCCCAAACACCCCGGGAGCGTGGATTACGTGGGGCAGCACCCGTAAGGGCTGGATGCAGACTTTTGGGGCCACCCTTTTTGGAAGAAGAAGAGCACCAAGGGAAACGCACCCAGCAAAGACATCATTTTTGCAAGTGCCTTCAAGGCACGCTTGCAGACTTCAAGTGGGAGAGCGGGGCCGAGCTGCGACAGGAACGCTGGGGCTGAAGGCATCGATCCCAGAGCAGCTTCCTGCAGCCCGAGATGCTCAGCAGCCCATGCACAGCCCCCACATCCTAATTCCGGAGCTGAAACCCCACATTAATACAAAGCAGTGGAGCTGCCACCAGCAACGCTGCCCAGGAGCCGCCTGCAGCCTCAGATGAGTCAAGAGCTGGAACAGGAGCTCAGACTTTGTTTAGGGTGCAGGGTGCTGCTGGCTGGGTTTGACCTGATGGCTGCACACACCACGGAGCAGCCAGAGCTCTGCTGAGCACAAATATCCTCTGGCACAGCCCTGCCCTGCTGTGGGTACATCCCAGCACTTGTTTTAACGCCTTGCTCCCTCTTAGCGTCCATTTCTCCAAGGCAGCTAAACCCCAATCCACGGAGGTAGGGAAGTGAGGGATCGGGGCTGGCCTGGATAATGAACAAAAAAAAATTGAGCAAGGCTCCTCGCCCACAGGATGAGCCTCTCCTCCCTGCTTTTGTTGACTGCTCCAGCATGGGGGCTTGTTAATCTGCCCACACTGAGGGATTTGGCTGGCCCATCAGGCTGTGGAGGAGAGCAGGAGGCTCCTCCCCGGGCAGAAGCATCCTCCCGGGGAAAAAGGCTGCATATCCCACGGGGAACATCTCTGGGTTTGCTGATGGGCGAGCAGAAACCACTGGCTTTAGACCAGTAACCACACAGGGGTAGGACAAGAGGCATTTTGCTCCTCACCCAAGCAGCCAGCCCCCTCTCCTCCTCCGAAACACACGGCCTTCAGCCGGGTCTAGCTGCAGCCTGGCAGTAGGACTGTCATGATGAAGTGATTCAGAAACGCAGCTTAATCTGCTGGTGGATGTAACCCAGAGGAACAGGGCACGAACCCAGCAGCAGCTTCCAGCAGCCCTTCTCAAAGATGATCTGCTCCACATCCTGCCCCAGCACTGCAGTCTAGCGTGCCCAGCGCCTGCACAGCCAGCCTCCCTCTGCCCCTCAGATAACAATCCCGTCAACTTATCCACGCTGATTTAATTTTGTTTCAGCCTTAAAGGGCTAAAACCACAATAAACTGGAAGTTTTACAGTCCTGTGAATTGCGGTTTGTGCACACACCCCCCCTTACCTCGGCTCAGGGTGCTGAGGGAGCTTCCAGGTGCGGCACAGCAGAGAGGGACCCGGGCTGTGCTTAACCAGCTGTCCCCAGGAGGGTGCAGGACACGCTGGGGACATTGCTCTCAGCAGCCAGCAAGGTGCTGAGCAGGCGATTTGGCCTGCTGACATGGGAGGGTGGCATAAAGAAGAGGAAAAGTGTTGCACCTGGGGTTCCTGGGCATCACCGAGCCACCTCCTCCAGACCAGACCTCCAGCAGGGGCTCTGCAGCTCCTGGCCTTCACCCCACAACCAGCTCTATCCCCCCTGAGCAGCCCCTGCCCGACCCAGAGAGGCTCCTACACCACGATTTGATGCTCAACTCTGCTTTCTGCAGCATCCCCCACGCTCACAGGAGTGGGCACAGCCCAGAAAGAAAAATTTAAGCAGCCAAGAGGAAGGAGCAATGGATTTTGAGGTATTTCTAGCACACAGCGAGGGTTTTAAAAGCAAAACCATCACTTGGAGAATGATCTGACAGACTGTTCGGCAAATGTTTGCAGCGCTGTGCATCCTAGGGGTGTTTGCAGTGCATTTTCTAATTAAAACTGCCCAGCGCTTGCTTAACGAACTCACATGTTTATGAAGGCTCTGTTTCTTTTTTCCACTCTTCTGCCTTTCAGTAGCAAAGATTTCCGCAGCTTCAACAAGGCAACGTTAGTCCAGGAAGGAGAAATTGTCTCCAGTCATGTAGACTCCATTACTGGGAGAAAGGTGTGAACAGCAAGCATGTCTGGCAGACGGATTCATTATACCACCGTGTCCTTTATAATGGGAAATGAAAAGCCCATTCTGATAACTACACTTTATTATAATAGGTCAGAAGAAGTGAAAGGCATCATCTTATAAAATTAACTTCATAAAGACTGCCTTTAAAAAAAAATATCTGCCAGTTTATCCACCGCATCTTTCTTCAGGGATTTTTTCTTCTTCTAGGGGAGCTGTGACTCCAAAGCCTCGTCCCGCTGCCTGTTCTCACTTTTGCCCTCTATCAGAGGGAATGGAGCAGTTTTCTCCTGATCAGTCCCAGGCGCTTGTTTTGCCGGATGCAATAACGCCGTGGCTTTGTCAAGGCAAAGAAAATAGCCAGCAAAGTAGTTAAAACTGAAAGAGACCCCGAAGGTCTTCCAGCTCTTCCTCCTCCTTCATAGGGAAGTCACAACGGGGACAAACGTGCCCCACAGCCCCCCTGTGCTCTGAGATACCTTTCAGCTGCTTCTTCGTGCAACTCAAGTCCACTCTTAACTGCTAGGGATAATTTCTAAGACTTGATAGCTTCTCACAACGCGTTTGGGTTCGTTTCCTACAGGTGAAAGACAAGAGGTGGCCAGGAGGATGATAAAACATCTTCTAGGGGCACTGCTCTGACACCCCATCTCGCTCTGGTGAGGGTGGCTAGGACTAATTGGCAGAGGAGGGCTGGAAGCAAAGGTCCTTGCAATTTTAGGAGAATTTATACCGAAAAAAACCCGACTACATACTTTCAAGGTATGTTTTGCAAAGGAGGCAAAAGGAAAACACCATCCTCAACGCACACAACTCAAGATGCAACGCCAACAACTGCTCCTGTGGTGCTACGAGCATCAGGCACCAAACTCCAGACAGACTCCCTACAGTATTAGGGTCTCACATCGCATCAGATTGGGTGGAAATCTTTAAGATTTCTTCAAAACCTCACCATTTCCCTTTTGGCAAAAATAAAAGGTGTCCTTGAAGTGTGACATGAAGTTGCAAACCAGCCTTGTTTGTAATATTCATGCAAGTTGGTGCAGGAAGGAGGATGGAAGAGGATGCCATGAAACAAACGGTTAATTGGGACTTCAAATGAAGGTTGGATCTAATGTGAGAGATTTTAAAGGAGCCTCATTTTCAGAAATTGCCAGAGCTCCAATCTGTGAAAATGTGGCCTTTCACAGATCTCCAATTCAGCTTGCCACATCGAGAGTTCCTTTTGAAAAAAGTCGTGCCATAAAAGCCCCCCAATTTGGTAGCAAAAATTAGCAGCCTTCATGGGATATCAATCCCTTTGTCTCTCCTCCCCTAACCACGGCTCTTTGGAAAGGACGAAGGACCATTTGTCTTTTGTTATTTTTGCAGGTAGTGAAGATAAGAGTAGAATCTAATAGAGAACAAAACTGGCGAAAAAAAAAAAAAACACCCACAAAAGCTGAATCTTCACACCTAGCCCAAAAGCTGCCCCTATAATTGAAAAGCATTTCTCCCTCTGAAGAAAATAACACCCATCAGGCCTCAAAAAACCTCTCCCAGCAGCACGACAGAGGCCAGCACCTCCAGCACGGGGGACAGAGGGACACCGAGTGCCCCAAAACCATGGTCTCGGGGTGGGAGGTGGGCACGCGTCCACCCTGCAACCCTGACTTTGCAGGGGAAGGATTTCAGCCTCCAGGGCTGCTAACCCGAGTGCTCCTGACTTCAGCTCCTTCCTTCATCCCAAGGATTAGGACTCGACAGCCCCAAACTCCAGAATTAAACTCATTTTCATCGAGTTTCCTGCATGTCCTCAGCTTGGGTAGGAATCAGGCTGGATTTTGCAGGCGCTCGCAGACCTCTCCACGCTGCCAGGGACCCACCTTGCCACTCCATTGCTGTCCGAACACAAGCAATAGGGCAGGGCAAGCGTGAGCATCCAAGCCATGGATCCATGCACCAAGATATTAAAATGTGTAAAGACACCCAGGGAAGGATTTCCTGCATGCAGGAAGCCCTCCAAAGCTGCTCTTCCAAGCACCCAGCTCCCGCGTTTTGCTGTTTCGCTGTCATTAACACCTACCGCAGCCGGAGTTAAAAACCAAGACAGCTCCTTGACAAAGCTCCAAACGCAAATATTTGTTTGGGGGTAGAAACACATACACTGCCTCCTGCCAAAGCAGCTGAGAAAAGGGAGAAAAAAAAAAAAGCAAGCGCAGAAGGAAGCACAAGCTGAGAGACATCAGCTGCAGGGCTTTTGAGAGCGTGAAACAATAGAGGAGAAGCTCGTCCTGCAAAGCCTCCCACCTCCACGGGCTGGGGGCTGCTGCCTGGCGTGGCGGTGCCCGGCGGGGTCCCTGGCTGTCCCCAGGCTGTCCCCCAGGCTGGCTGTCCCCAGCAGCCTCTCCTGGGCAGGCTAAGAGTGCCCCCTGCAGCCCTGCCGTCCGTGCCGCCTCCGCTGCCAAGCGACCGGTCGCAATTGCAAATAAATAAAGTAAGGAAATACAAACCGGACAGGTTCCTAAATGGAGGGAGAGCTCAAAGCTCCAAGAGCAAAGGCAGCTGGTTTAAGAGCACAGAAAGCAATCTAGGAGGATGAAGTGTTGGGTAGTGCTCTGTCATGCCTGGTTTTAGCCTCTCTGAAGGGAAGGAGGGATGGCAGGGGTGCAGGGAGGATTGTGGGTCCCCTGCCCCCCCAAGCTGCTGGATTTTGTTTTGAGGATAAAAAAAACACATCTCCAAATATCCTAGGTAAATGGAATGGATGTTCACGCGTTGCTCTGAGGATGCTGTCAGCAGCGCCCGGAGCCAGAAGCTGCATGTTCCTTGCAATATTAATCAGAGTGCTCTGCTGCCCCTCCGCTCCCCAGCACTCAGGTGCCAGGCAAGGCAGGAAGAAATTAAAAAGAATGTACCAAAAACCCCTCATTCTCTGCTGGGCTTGTCTATTCTCCTGATATACATAAGCCTCCCAGGTCCTTGAACTCCACCCAAGGCCCTAACAGGCACAGATCCCCAGGGTTTTGTTTGCTCTGCTGTTAGGAAGGACAAGTCCACGACCACATTGCATTAAGTTTTGGAGCAGCAGAGCCCTGTGTGCCACCAGAACTCAGCACACGAACTTGGAAGTCCAGGGGGTTTTTGCCCTGTTTCAAAAAGGCTCTCAGGGAAGCGTGGAAGCAGCAGCACCCAGGCTGCACCAGCAGGAAAACCCTTTGCTCTTCCACAGGGCTCCTTACACTGTGCCTTTCCTCACTGTGTGTCTGACAGCTGAGTCACGGTCTGCAAGCAGTTAGAATCGAGGACCCTGCTCCAAAATAGTGTCTCAACACACAGTTTTCCTCACCACCTCACACCCTTCCTCGGTCCTGCAGCATTCAGGCTGCCAGCGGCACAGAAAACCTGTCCTTACCTGCGGGTGAGCCAGGAAACCATCACACGCTACCAAAGCAGCTGGAATTCACTGCACACAGGGAACTGCATTGCTCCCTCTGCTCCAACAACTCCCTGCCCCACGGCTCCTCACTAGGCAGTTCTCAGAGCATGGCCTGAGAGGTTTCAAAGAGTTAAAGCCATTCCTCAGCTCAGTCCCTTTGGAAAGGGACGCTGCAGCCCTGCCTTCTGCTTCAACACTCAGCAGGACAGCCTCCTCCTAACCCAGGAGCTCACCATTCCCTGAGGATGGATGGCACCCCTCTTGCTTTTGCTGATGGAAAAAGGGATGGATGGAGCTGGACACTGATTCCCCCAAATTCCTTTGGAAAGAGCAGAGCTGGGACCACGGCCTGGGGCAACCAGCTACAGATTCTCATCCTGGGAGCAGCAAAGACACCGTAAGCTGAACTCTGCACGGCTGTACCTCCTTCCTGAGATAGTGTTCCACGGCTTAACGAGTCACTGCACAAAAGGCTGAGGGTACAAAGAAACCAGAGATCAGCCAGCGTGCAGAGGAATGCAGGCTGGGATCCTAAAATCCCTCTCTGCTGTTACGGCAGGTCTGTAGTCTGGCAAAGGATTCCTTGCTGGAGAGGCTCCGACAGGCAGCACAGCCTCACGCAGGGATGCACCACACCAAGCACACCAGGCACGTATCCAGGTACACAAAGCAAAACACTCGAAGGCAGAGCAAGATTTACGCGCTCCCTGCGTGCTGGGAAGGAGCTACGGCGCTGTGTGTGCAGGGCAGATGGAGGAGGGAGCCAGCCCGAGCTAAAACCTCTCAGAGCAGCTGTCTGCAGCGGCTCGCGGTGCTCCTCCCCAGCCAGGTGTGCCAAGCAGCAGGAAAGCTGCCACGCACCGCTCAGACAAGAGGGGAAGAAATCCCAGGCGATGGCATTTGGTCAATGGGGAGTGATGCCCATGCTCCGGGGATGTCTGCAGCACAGCAAAGGGCCACCCAGCTCTGACAGCTCCCGGGGGCTGTAGTCACAACGCTGGCATGTGTCATCTCTGTCCCTCAGACAGAATTTCTGCAGCGATACAACGTGCTAAACCATTTCTACTTCCAGGTTTGCTTACTTCCACAAAAAAAAGCTGTAATATTTACAGTCCAGCAGCAAGCTCCTGTGTTCAGATCCTGCTGGCTCCTACACGGAGCACACCAAACGCCCAACAAAGCGCGTTCCTACCTGAAGAGCTCCCTGATTTCCCTGACGGTGGCCTGGAAGGGGATGTTTCGGACTAAGATCTTGGAAGTCTTCTGCTTCTTCACCGTCTGCTTCTTTCGGGAGGATTTCACAGCAGGCCTGTGAAGGCAACAGAAAGGGCAGGTGAGAACCACTGTGCAGCAGCATACGCAGGGCATTTGGGCACCTTTAACGTTAGGAGTCAGGAAAAATTAGCCAGCCAGCTCACAGTGGCATCCCCAATGGCGTCTTATTGATGACAATAGAAATTTCACAGGATATGCCATGGAGCAATGAATGCAAGCAATTTAAATCCCACGTCTGAAAACTGGATTCGTTTGCTGAGTGCAACCACAACCAAGATCAGGCAGCAGGCCTGGGCTTGAACCTGCCCCTAACTTTTCTTTTGAAACCAAATCTTGTCTATTCAATTATCAGAAGGAAATATTATTTGTACATATGCAAGCAGTTAGTCTAATGTAAGCTAATTTTCATTCTTTTTCTTACTGGCTTAGAAAACAGTAAACAAAACTTTTTAATAGGTTATTAAACTAATTTATTTTGCCCAGGTTGTGTTGCATTTGAACGAGATACAAATTTACCTAAGACAAAAAAAATAGCAGCTTAAAGCAAAACTTTCTACATTAAAATTCATTCAGTGATTATCCAGACCGCAAAATCCAGAATGGATGAGGATGCTTCATTGAAGAGCTGAAGTACAAAGTGCAGCTCCTGAACTGTTGAATTCTGGTCCCTAGGTACTAGATTTTCAAAGGATTTTTGACATTTAAGAGACCTCTTCTGGTAGGGTTTCCAAAGTGCCTAAACAACAGCTTTTGAGTGCTGATTGTCACCTTCAAACACCTGGATTAATTTTCAGCTTCATGGGTATGGATCACCAAAATCCCAGTGGACAGGAGTCACAGACTTCTGTGTTAAAGGCATAAACCTCAGCCAGTCACCCTCTTTATTCAACAGCAAGAAACACCTCCATGCAAAGGTCTGTCTGTGAGGCACTGTCCCAAAAGCATTTCAGGAGCCTTTTCCTGGAACGTGGAAGTCTCAAGTGCCTGGTTCTTGCTTTGGGGTGACTTTTGGGGCCCCACCACTGCATGCTGCTTAGGGGTTTTACTTGGAAATGTGTCTTTTACTGAGCAAACACCTTCACGTCAGCTGAATCATAACAAGAGCTGATGTGTGACCAGCACTACCGGTCACAACCCTCAGGATGCAGAGATGCTAGCTAAGAAATGAAGAACCTACCAAGAACTGCAGCTTAAATATACCCATGCTACAGAGGTAAGACAGCTTTACCTGATAGCTCTCTCCGAGATTTTCACTTCCAGCTTATGGCCATCTACAATGCAGCCCTAAAAGTCAAAAAAAAAAAAGAAAAAAGAAAAAAAGTTTAAGTCACAACAGCTTTCACGCTTCCAGGGCAGTGGCACCGCATTTCATGTCTTTGCTCTTTCCCATATATTCCTCCCATTCTCCCCATCAAGGTTTTTCCCTGTTGAACACTGTTCAAACAAGGCCAGGTTTCTGATATGAGGCTGGAGACAGCCTGACCGACCGAAGCAGCAGCCCGTGTCCCTGATCTCCCTGCCGATCAGCCTCAGCTCTGCCACTAAGCTGGCAGAGGCGAGTCACTTCACTGCCTCCGACTACTGTTTCCTCTCCCTCTAGACTGCAAACTCTTCAAGGCAGGGAGCGTCTTACTGCTTGTTCTGGAATGAGCCAAGGATGACTCATTTGCTGTCAGTAGCCAATACAGCAAAAAAATAGTCTGCAAAATACCCACTTTGCTGCTTTTCCCCTTCCCCCTGGAATTCTGCTTTCAAAACAATGGGGAACGCAAATCCAACCCCAAGACTACGTGGGCTGTGGAACGTGAAATCACCACCTGTTGAAGGTGGGACCCATGGACTGCGGTCACGGAGCACGAACAGATTGTACAAACACAGCAATTTCTTCAAACCTATCTAGAAAGGGATCGTTCCAGCTGTCTGGCCCGCTTCGCCCAGGTAATGCAGACCAGAGACTTGAATGGTGGTGTTCCAGCAGCATGAGGAACAACTTATTCCCTTGGAGAGCAGCCAAGCCCTGTAGCATGTGTCATGGAGAAAGCATAAGGCTAGAAAACCCTGAAGCACTGGCAGATTTACAGAAGATAAAACTTAACTCCGCAGCACTAAATACTGAGCAATATTTATTCTCGTTTTGGGAGGGCCTGGGTCTCTGCCACCCCTGCAAAGGAAATCCGGCGGAATAAAAACTCAATAAGTTTGCATCTTTCCACGTTTTCTGCCGCCTCCCCATTGGATCAGTGCTAACAAACTCCCTTCTGAACAAGCTCTTGTCCCTTTTATACCCCGTTCCTCAACTTCATTTAGATTTTGAGCCTCACAGCTCATCCACGCCTTCGCCCATCTCCTCTGGAAATAAACCTGGACAGACGGTGCCTGAGCTTACCTGGAGCTGGCGCAGGGCTTTCTGAGCACTCTCTGGCTTCCTATACTCCACAAATCCAAAGCCCATGGAAAGCAAAGTGCCTACGAGGAGAGTAAGGGAACTTAAGTTAGCAGGAAACAATGCTATTAAACACGAGATTTAAAAACAAACCAGAAGAAAGTGCTGTTGCATACTGGCTAGACCAGGGGAACTCACTGCTACAGCATCACACACACTCACACCATGAATTGTGGTGCCCTGCACTGTCTCTTCAACATGACGCAGGGACAATTTGGAGCACAAGAAGTCTCTGAACTGCTGACTGTCAAAACTGGGGAGACAAAAAGTAATACCCCTGAGAAGGGGCCAGCCTGCCCATGCCCTGAAGTCAAAGGCCATCCAGGCTGTGCTTGCCTTAAGCAAAACCTTTCCTGTGTCCAACCCCGTAGAAAGCAAGCAGGCAATGCAACAGCCCCAAGCACTCATCCCTGCAGTGTGCTGGGACCGATACAGGCAGGGAGATGGCAAACGAAACCACACTCAGCACAGTGCTCAGCCAGGGATCCTCAAAGATCCCGGCTGCTGCTGTAGATAAAGCACGCCCTGAGATGATTCAACTGGTGCGTGATGCTGGCTGCTTTCAACTCGGATCTTGTATGGTCCTGAAGGAGTTGGCTCCTCCACGCACACCTCCACAAAGCCCACAATCGAGCCTAACCTTCTAGACTGAACCCCAGCACATTTTTGTTGCTGTTTTCAGCCATTTCAACAGGCGTACTTCTAGAAACGTTACAGACTTCGCCAGCAAGAACACAAACGCTCATCTGGATGAATGCTAAAGCAACGCCACACCTGAGCCCTCAGCAACCAGCCAAGGGAAGGAATTGAACAGCAACAGCTAGAGTACCTGCTTTGTCTTTCTTCTTGGATATCGTGCAGCTCTTCACAGCTCCCACTTTGGAGAACGTCTGCAAGGAATTCAGACACGTGACTCAGTTCTTTGTCACAGGCTTACAGCTCAGCTTGAGTGACAACGTGGCCCTCTTCCAGAGCCACGAGCACTCGCTGATGAGCCCACCTCCCCCCGGCACACCTGAGCAGCAGTCAGTGCAGCTGCTTTTTCTATTATAAGATTGCTTCTGTGCAAATACACAGAGATTTAAAAATAATAATAATAAAAAAAAAAAATCAATACAGGTGTTCTTGGAAACCTTCCACTGCTCCTCAGAACCTGCTGAGATCTGGGGTGGCTCTGGAAGACCACTACAGGTTACAAGATGCCCTCACCCAGGTAGGGACCTTAGGGGTAGACAACTCCAGCAGTGCCCCAAGAGAACAGCTCCTTCCAGAGCCACGCAGGAGGGGCTGCCCTACAGCAGCACGCTGGCTATTTGATGCTCCTGTAAAACTGTAGCCACAAGGCAGAAAAAAAACCGAAAAACTGACAAGTCCCAGGCCTTCTCTGATATTTATATTTGTTCCCAGAGCCCCCTGGATCAGGCCTATAGCAGTACCACAGTCCCAAGGCAAAGAAGCACAAGTCCAGACTGGACTAACACCCCACCAGTGTTTCTGGGACATGAAATGTGGCATTGCCCATGGCTGCAAAAATTAGCAGGGATGGGAACTTCCAGCTGTTTCCCACAGCCTTGCTATTAACATCCCATGGGGCTTCAGAAATGCTACCATCTCTCCCAAGTGCTTTGCTGAGGTAAAGCAGCTCCGTGTTGGTAGAAGGCTGAAGATAAAAAGCGCACCTCAGTGAAATCACCATTTATTTATTTAGCACACAAAGCAGCGTCACAGCTGCTCAAGCTGATCCCAAGGAGAAGCACGGGAAGTGAGGAGTCTTAAAAGACTTCCTACTGCCTCCACCTGTCCCAAGGTGGAATTAAACCTCATCAGAACTGTTTCAGAAACATTTGTCTAATTGATGGCTAAAGCTCTAAGCTGAGGTTTCCAGCCCCAGTACAATCCAGGGCTCCTTATTTCCTTCATTAGGCCATACTGGCTGCAATTTAACTCCTTTGGACACTTTATCCTTGCACAACAAGGTGGAAAACAACTTTCCCCTGGCTCTCTGCAGCCCAGTTCCTTTTAGCCCCTGCAGGCGGTAGGGGTTTTACTCCAGCAAGCAGCCCAGTCTGACCTCCAGCCCACTCCCATCTCACCTGAGTGCCCTGTGCTAAGCAAAACCCAGTCCCCACCCTTTTCTTACGGCTTACCTCATTCAGCGTGTCTTCTGTGGTGGCGAAGTTGATGTTTTTGATGAACAAGGTACACCCTGGAATGCTCTCTTCTTCTTCCTCATCCTCCTCTTCGTCCTCTTCCTCCCCCTGTGCTGCTGTTTCTGCTGAGCCCTCGACAGCTGTGGCTGTGCCATCACCTGATACAACAAGAACAAGCACAACGCTGTAAGATGGAACAAAGCTGAATTTGGGGCGAGCTTGCCCCCTGCCCCAGCTGTGAGTCCAGCAGGAACAGAACAATCCTCTCTTGGCTCTTTGTGGGTGAACAGGGACTGAGGCAAGCTCAGCACACGGTACGTGAACATGTCACTGTGGAAGCTGCGATACTGCCTGTCCTTTGAACGCAGAAACTCCACCAAACTGCTTCCCCAGCACTCAAACGCCCTCACATCTACCCTCGCCAGACACTGCTGAACTAGGCGAGGGGCCTCAGCCTTGCTTGAGCGTGCTTCTGCACTGCTCCACCTCACCTCTTGCTAACACTTACCTGCAGGATGCAAAATCCTGACTTCGCCATCAGCACACGAAGGCACTGATTAGACAACAGAATATACACATAAGCTGTCATCCATTGGCTCTCCAACTCCTTTTCTTGCTAAAAAACTTGTATTTTCACACTAGCTTCATCCCCTACAGCGTAGCTGATGCTGTGCTCAGGGGGACCAAGCTAAGCACCTCCCTTGGGCATTACCACCACCCCCTCGATGATTTTTCTAGGCTCATTTCTCTCACTTTGCACGAGATAAACCTGTATAGGGTCAGGGGTGCACAGAGACCCCCTGGCTGTATTTCAAGAGCTGCCTTTCCCCACAGGGCTCCATCTGGTTGCCCTCCCTGCCCCAGTGCCACGCAGCCCAAGCCTTTTTGGTCAAGTGGCCAAACTCTCCTGATCCCAGTCAGGGAGGAATTTGCCAACAAGGTACGGAAAAAACTCATCGCCTCTGAAGGCAACTCATCGGAGGAAGGGGGAGGGAAGAGATTTAGTGAGACGGGGTGGGATGAAAAGGTGCCTCCATCTGTGGCTGGCACAATGAGGCTGCCACGCGCCGCCGCCTGAAGCCCTTTTGTGAGCGAGGCGAGGAGTTTACTGCGCATCCCCTCCCTTCCCTCTCCCAGATGCAGAGCGCCAGAGGCTGGCAGCAAAGACCATTATCAGCCCCAAGCAGCCTTCCAGGAGCTCCTGCGCTTAAAGCCCTTTATCTCGAGGTGAGGGTCTCGGTTACAGGCAGATAAAGCGCCCCCCCCAGCTCCCCTGGGCTCCGGCTGTCCCCTGTGACCCACACGCAGAACAGCAGCCCAGGAAGAGGCTTTTCATCAGCTTTTCTCCCCCCTCCCCAAACCTCAGAGTCCTGAAATAGCTTCCAGCAAAACAACCCTACATAAAGCCATGCTTCTCCAGCCTTTTTTATTTTTTAAAGGTTTAAAGGATCTTGAAAGGTTTTAAACATACAGGCAAGATTTAATTGTTATAGACCCTGGGATGGGGAGAAAGTCTGCTGGCAGAGGGAAGGTTGTGCCCTTGTGGCAGCAGAAAATCACCCAGACAAAGCATACAGCAGGGCTTGACACAGGAGCACAGAGAAACGAGCACAGGGACCCTTGATCTGACACAGGCACGTCAGCTGCTCCATCCACTGCTGCCTGTTGTGGCAAGCTGGCTGCCCACGGACAGGGAGGGTTGCACAGCACCCAGACACTTCAAAACCACACTCAGGTGGGCAGGTCTGGCTCAAAGAAAAACAGCTACAGCTCTCCTGATGGCTGCTGCCCAGCCCAGGCCAAAAATCTCCTCCCATCAGCCCAGGCCAGCTGGATTGTGTGCTGTGGGCAGCACCACACTGCCTGCACCTCATCCAGGAGGTGAGGGGCACAGAGACAGGATAGAGCCCAGTGCTTGTGTGGGACATGCTGCAGGTGTTCTTAGGGGATCCTAAAAACCACACCAAGGACATCAAGAGAATGGTTCCCTACCTAAAAGCTCAGGAACATCAGCACTGCTGCTTTAGACAGAATGCAGCAGGGGAGTAACCAGAGACACCTCCTAACCCGAAGTTTAAGCTCTTACCAGGTGCCGTGCTTGCTTCTCCCTCTTTTTCTGAAGCCTCTGTGGTTTTTTGCTGAGGGGCTGGGCCGGAGAAGACACCCATCGGAGCCCATTCCAGATACAGTGGCGTGGAGTGAAACTGAAGAAAACACAGGAGAAACGTGAAGAGCATTAGGTAAGGCATGAAAAAATCTCTGCTCTGAGCTTTTCTACTCAGACACACTTCTGGAAAACAGCAGTAGGAAAGCTAAGCAACATTTTTGCCTGGCTTAGCTATCTTGCACTGAAGGAGAACCGGTATCCAAACAGACACAGGGCCAGCCTACTAGATGGCACCCAGAGGTCAAGGAGCAGGGCCACAGCTGGGCAAACAGGCTCCAAGGGGAGCTCCAGGCTTCAGTACCACACACCCCTATTGCAAAAAGTACCAGAAACCCTCTCCCAGGCCACAGAGGGATTATTACAGCACAGCAGTGACTGAGAACTCACATCCTCCAACCCCCCACCTCACATTTTTACAAGCACTCCTTTCTACAGATCCATAATTAGCCAAGACCCACACCCTCCAGGCAGCTGCCTGCCCCTGGCCACGCTCACCTTGGAGTAGGCCAGCCTGGTGAACGCTTGCTTGGCCTCAGTTGGCTCCAGGAACTCCACGATGGCTGTGATGCCTCCTGCGGGGAGCAGCACCCGGCCCAAGCTGCCGTGCTTGCCAAAAAGGTCCTCCAGCTCTGACACGCTCGTGCTGGCGGGGAGGTTCTTGACCAGGATCACGGTTTTACTCCGCTTGCCAGCGGCCTGCCGCGTTTGGTTGGGGGAAAAGAGAACGGGGAGACGGGATTTTAGAAAGCCACGCAGCATGCATTTCATCCATCCCAAGCACAGTTGCATTTGCAAGTGTTCACAAGGTTTCTCAACTCTTGTAAGAGTTCATTTCTGCAAGATGAGGAATAATTAATTTCAGAAAGAGCTGAGGATGTCAAGACTAGGCAACCATAGAAGAAGCAGGTCCTATTTGCTGCCTCCAGCCGGGCATCTCACCTGACTGAAGGCATCCAGGCAGACTCCGTTCTCAATTAGGAACCGGCGAATTTCTTGCACCAGCTCAGTTTCTCCCAGAGCGACCCTCACTGCCACGCTGTCTTTGCTCTCCTGCAGGCAAGAAAATCAGTTAGAAACATGACAGAGGTCAAAGCAGGGAAGCAAAGGGCCTGATCCAGGAAAGTACTGAGCAACTGTTGCTCCTGCTGCTCTTAGAAGCATCAGGAATTTGGCAGAGAGGTTGAAGGCAAAATGTTCCAGCTCCTCTGAATCTGCTGGGAGTTGCTAAGTGGTAGGGTGTAAATTCCCATCAACTTCCAGCCATGTACAAACTCAAAATTCAGCCACAGAAAAGCAGATATGGTGGGGAAGGGGGAGAAGAATGTCATTTTGTCTTCTGGTGACAAAGGGATTGGCCCCCACAGAGAGGCTACAGGACCAGTGATCTTTCAGCCTGTACAGTGCTCACAATTGTACAGCAGCTTTTGCTGCACAAGACCATCAGGCAGCTCCTGGCCCTGAGAAAACAGGTGGGAAAATGATCTCCCATCCCTGCCGATCAATAACCAACTCACGTGATCCAGCACTTGGCTTTTCGAAGCGTTGTACTTCTGAGCAATGGCATCAGCCACAGCACTTGTGCCCACAAACAACGTGTTCCAGTTGTGAGAGCTGCAGAGAGAAAAAAGAGCCAGGTTCAAAGCCTTGCAGCCTTCTTTCATTGGCAACTCTCTACTCGATGGTCCTGGGAGAAAACTTTGAAACCAATATGTTGCAGAGGAAGATAACCCCAAATTCCTGCAGGTTTTAGAAATACAGGTGGCCAAGCAGAGGAGAAAGACCAAACTATCTGAAACAACTGCCCCCCAAAGAGTTACAGCGTCAGACCAACTTTTGTGAGGCACCAGAGAAACTCCTAAGCAGAGCCACTGAACCCCACGTTTCTCTCAATTTGTGCTACTCACTGAACTACTAGAGCCACTTGGAGAGAGGAGTCAGGTAGATAGGAGATAAAAAAACAGAAAGGTGCACAATAAATGCCTTATTGGCTCTGGTAAGCTCTACATCCCCTGCAAAGACGCATTCTGGCCATTTGGGAATTTGGCAGGCTGTATCATCACACCGTGCTACAAGACACCTTTGTACCTGGCACTGTTGGCTTTTTCCTTGGCCTCTTTCTGCTTTTTGTAGGAGGAAGACTCGTCTGCATCCACATCTTCAATTTTTTCCTTCTTGATTGTGGAGGGTAAAAGATGCATCATTCTACCCTAGAAGGAAGGAAGAAGAGGTCCAGAAGCAATTAAATATCCCAGAGTAGCTCATGAGCTAAGTAAGCAAGGGGAAGAAGCTTTCAGGCACCTTTTCTAGTCAAGTGAACTAGGTGAAAGAGGGAACCTCTGCCCCCGATCACCCAAAGAAACCCCGTTCAGCAAAGCACAGGAGCAACAAACACCCTCCCCACACAGGAAACCCATCGGCGGCTGCACCTGGAACACCTGCCCGTCCAATTCTGCATAGGCCTTCACTGCGTGCTCGGGCATCATGTAGGTGATGAAAGCAAATCCTTTGGGCTTCTTGGTCAGTCTGTCTATAGGGAAATGGATATCCGAGAGGGGCCCTGCGAGAAGAAAGGCCTTTCCGTGAGAGATGTCCTGGCCCAGCCAGCACAACCCACAACAGCACTCAGAACTAGCACCTCCTAGCCACACAAATGCAGCTGCTTAGAACTCGTCTTCTTTATCTTAAGTCAGGGACCAGGATTTCCACAACCTAACCCTCTGTCTGCCCCAGGACACCCTCATACCAAGAGAAACTTAAATTTGCCTAGCTTTGAGCAAAAAGGGAAGCTCGAAGCTCCCGGCTCACATGCCAAACATAAACAGAAATTTGGGGTACTCAGAAATTCATACCCCTTACCTACAAAATCTAGGAGTGTCCCGTGTGATCAGTGTGTTTCATGCAGCAGGTGCTTTCAGCTACCCTCTCCTCCTTCCCATCCCACCAGGACTCTGAGACTGACTGGTAAGAGCTTTTGCAGCTGCATTTGAGATGTGATGAGGAAGGAGGGCACACACACAGCATGCTTTGAGCTAAGCAAAACAGCACCAGGATCAGTTTCAAAGCCAATCAACCACATCTTATCACCCTGGGCAATAAAAATTACAGGAGTCAGTCTGTGTCTGAGGGGTGTGGGACACGGAGTTTCACACATCCACTCCCACCAAGCAAACCTTTGTCCCAGTCCTGCAGCAAGTACGTACCATACTTGGAAAAGATCTTCTCCAAGTCCTCCTCAGTGCTGGTAAAAGGCAGATTCCTGACAAAGAGCCTTCCAGATTCAGACAGGTCCTCTTCTTCCTCATCATCCCTCTTCCTTCGTTGCCACGGCTTGTCATCAGTTTTTGCTGGAACGGTTTCTTTTGGGGTATTCCCACATCGGAGTACCTTGATGTATCGCCCATCTAGTCCAAAACCACAAGCACGTTAGATGCTTCCCACAGCCACGGGAAATTTATAGCAATGAGTTAAGAGTCCGGGCTTACAGCAGTGACACAGGCAATTATAACTTGAAAAAAATGAGCAGAATTCTGCCTGGTTAAACAAAAGGATGAGGGCTGCAGGAGATTAGTCTTCATGAAAAGCAGAATAATGCTTGCTAGCCAGCTGCACAGCCTCCTTCCCCTTCAGAGCTCCAACACTTCTGCCTCTGCCAGCCTCATCCACAGGCTTCTAAGCCAGTGTTCCCATCCTGCATGTTTTTTTGTTGTTGTTGTTTGTTTTTTGTTTTTTTTTAAACAAGTATAAGTTGAGCAGTTCCACTACAGACCAGGCCAGCAGCAGGTTTCAAATCCAGATTTACAGAGTCATTTCTACAAATCCCCTGCAGTATCCCACCTAGATTTAAACAATATCATTTTTATGCCAAGAACAAAACTCACTTCAGGCACGTGGCAAGAAACAAGAGCCAAAGAGCACACGGCTCAGCCCGTTGCCAAGTCTAAGCTGCTCCTGATGGCACTGACATAGCACCTGGTTATCCCACGTCAGCAGCGCAGAGCAAACCACCCCCACCATCTGCCTGGGAAAAACTGAAGCAATGGGAGATTCTTTCGCAGGGAACACTTCAGCAGCTGAGCACCCTGCCATCGACAGCAGCCGGAAAGAGAAGGAACAAGCAGCCCTTACCTAGGCATTCTTTTTTCCGTTTCAAGGCCCTTTGCACTTCTGCTTCACTCTTCAAGTCAACAAAGACATAACCTTGGAGGAAGGAAAGGTTCAGCTGAGCATCATGTGGGGTGCACAGAGTCACTAATTGGCTAATTAAGGGTGAATCAGGCTTTTAAAACATAGATTCCTATAGATAAAGCATTCAGGTCCCATTAAAGTTTCAATCCAGCCTGAAAACAGCCCCATCAGACTGGAAGGCTGCCTTTTAATAGCTCATTCTCTATGTACAAACCAAACAAGCCCAATTTAACAGCTGAAGTGGGCTTTCACGGGTGTCTCCAAGCCGTCAAGAGCAAAGAAAAGGCGTGTCTGCTGTAAGGCTATGAAGGAAAAACAGCAAAGTTCTCTGCCAGCTCCGAGGACCTGCTCTTTCTGATGGGTACCTCCAGTAACTGCAGCCCCTCAGAAGCCCACCTTGGTTACAGATCGATTTTACAGATGGACTGGCAGCAGCAGCCCTTCCCAGAGGAAGGGACCTTTCCTTGGCACGGTTTGGGATGTTTAGGAAAGCTCCAGGGGCAGATGAAAGAACAGGCTCCTGCTGCTGTCTGCTGCAGTACCCTAAGGGAGCACAGCCAACATTACTCTGCCCATGGCATCCTATGGACAACAACTAGGGCAGGTGAGCTGCAAAGTCACAGAAAGGTCTATAAGAATCAGGGCACGAGCCAGCAATTTAGAACTACAGATGGAAAGAGCAGTGGTGTGATTCAGAAGTCCTCCAAGTCACAGATCCAACCCCCTTCAACATTTATACCTTACCTGTGTTTTTCCCCTGGGCATTTTTTCCTATCCGGATTGCCACTGGCTTCAGAGGCAAGAAGAATTCTCGAATCTTTTGCTGCAGGAAGAATTAAAATTGCTTAAATCAGTTCTCAGATACAGGAAGCAGGTTTCATACTCTTTTGTAAGCACTATAAAAACACCACATGCAACATACAGCATTTCTGCACAAAACCAGGTAAAAAGCTTCTTTGTCTGCCCATACAACTCTCAGCACAGCTCCACTGAGTAAAGAAAGGGGCCTCAGCAAAGATTTGGTTGAGTTACAAGCTGGGAACACCCCTGAACACTCATTCCCAGCTTGGGAACAAAGCTCACCTCAGTGATGTTCAGAGGGGCACCATGCAGTTTCACTGTGTATGGCGTGCTTGCTTCTCCCGAGCTGACCTGGTTCTTCTGCACAAAAGGACAGAAAAAAAAGCAGCTGAATGAAAAACAGTAAAAGTCACAAGACAAAAAGCTGATTTTGCCCAGCAAGCAGGAGGTGTGAGATAAAAAAAACAAGAGATTCTCTCATTGCATCAGCCTGGGCTGGATAAGGGTGCAAAGTTTGACTGGGATGTTCAGACAACTGCTAAAAAGCAACCTGTGCAAAAGAGCATTCTCTGCAGACACAGAGACAGGCACGGGAAAGAGAGAAGAGCCTCTGAGAAGTGCACTAACAGCACTTCTTAAAAAGCCCTAGTTTCCAAAAAGGGAAATTTAATCAGCACTGAAAAGATATCTAACAAACTGTTTTTAATGTCTCCCACCAAGTGGCCCAACAAAGCTAGTACCTGGGGGCCTTGCAGATTTCAAGTTTTCAATCTCATCCCTGGAGCAACCAATGAAGACGTACCATCCCACGAAGTTCCTGCTTTATGACAGACAAAATATAATTCAACAATACCTGTAGCGTGGATCCTTTTTTCTTCTTCTCCGCTGGTGACTCTTGCTGTGGTTTCTGGGCTTTTGCCTTCCCCTTTTTTTCTGTGTGGGTGCTGACAGTTTCTACAGTGTCTGAGTCCTCCTCACTCTCACTCTCCTCTTCTGTCTCTTCACTGTCTGTTTCTTCTTCTGTGCTAGAGGAGGACGAATCCTTCACTACTTTAGATTTCAGGTAATCCATATCTGAGAGGTCTTCCCTGGCAGCTGCCTTCTTCTCCTGGCCTTTCTTTGCTGTCAGAAAAAAAAAAAAGACCAAAGTTTTGCATCGATACTGCTGCTTTCTCCTCAACCAGGTAAAATCTGAGAACAGACACAATCACTAGAACCAACTTACTCTCCTCTATCCTTTCTGCATGAAGGAAAGACTTAAAAATAGCAGAGCAATTTTAAATCTGCGCTTCCACACTGACATGTCTGGACTGCTGTTTCTTTTTTTTTTTTTTTAAGCAGCAGTTCATATATAAAACAAATTAGAAAGGAGCTTGAGGCATTTCATGAATTATTTTGTCTCCGTTTTAACTAAATACTTCAAATGGACTCCAGAGAAGATTTTCAATTGTTCAGTTAAGTTTTGCACAGACAAATGACAGAGGAAGACATTTCTCCAAAACACCATCCATCCATCCCCGGAGATCAATTGACCACACCTACATTTTAGTTACCCGAACAGAGGCAAAGAGCAGCAGGCAAGGTGCCATCTACTCCAAAAGAAGATAAGGCAATACCACACAGGGAGCAAGAAAGGCTCCAAAACCACATTCATCACTGGTGCAAGAACACTGGAGACTAAAAATACCAGACTACAGCCCAGATTTCTCACTCTAAGTTATCCCAGCGCTCTACTAGACACCGTTTTCCTTCTAGGATCTAACACACTGAACTCTGGCCGTTCCCATCAATTCTGACAGAGCCTAAGGACACACCAACATTTTCAGAAATACGCAAAAGGCAGACCATGTTCACAGAAAGCAGTTAAGTGATACTAAATAAAAGGAAACCACATCCAGCTTTGGAAATGCTGGCAATGAAAGGGGCCATAGGCTAGGTCAGCATTAAAGGAGAGAGAAATTTCCCCTATTACTCTTCCTAGGCTTTCAGGAGAAAGCACAAATGCCATCCACTTAATATCAGAAACTGTGTTTCTCCACGTTTGGGTTTCTAGCTGTTCACCTGAAGTGTACTGAACAAGTCTCACACTGGGGAAGCTACCTTCTGACTGCACTGTCTCTGTTTATGGGCAGGACACTGACGTTCAGAGACAAAGATGAGCAAAGATGGTTCCTTTTGGTACCTTTGGTTTCCTCCTCATCTTCAGAGGGTTCATTCCCCTCCCTCTCCTCCTCGCTCAGATCCTCAGACTCGTCTGAATCAAAGTTCAGGTAATCAGCTGCTGCCTTTGATTTTTCCTTCTTGGGCTTTTCTGTCAAAGTGTCGTTAGCCCAGGTGGCCACCTGAGACCGTTTCTGGTGAACCACCAAGAATTCCTGGAATGCTTCATCTCCTTCCAGCTGTTGAAAAATAAAGCAAGCAAACTGTGAAGACAGGCAGAGGAGAGGTAGTAGTAAGTTTGAATTCAGAGACAGCTCATTTCCAGCCACAGAAAGAAAACTTACAAACTGAAGTCCACTTTACACTCACAAGGTGAGTCACTAACAGCTCTCAGCCCTACACATTCCTGTTGTACTTACTGTTTAGAAAGCACTTCAAGGAAAAAAAAAAAACATTAAAGAAGGAAAAAGTGCACAAGTCAAACATAACAAAACTTGCACGTGGTTTGAAAACACAGTTGTTGAAACAGGTTTGTCCGGGATGCAGTGTTTGTTCACAAAGGAGTAGTTAACAATTAAAAAAAAAAATCACACAAAAAAACAATTTCTAATGTTGGGATCATCAGAATTATGCTTTGTTACAGCAGAATTGCCTGTCGTGGAGTTCTTTACATCATACATCTTGCCTGAACTGACAGCAATGAAAACAATACAGAAAAAAAACTCTATTATTCCTGTTCTTAATATACGTTAACAATGTAGGGACTGGGACTGAAACTTACCTCCTTTAAGTCTTCTGTGGGGTCTTTCTTCTTTTTATTCTAGGAAGATAAACCACGTTTAGAAAGCATTATTAGAAGTAGAGTCAGTGTCACTTCTCAGGTAACCTAAGGGTAGAGGGAACACAGATCCTACGGCAGAAAATGCCAGAACCAGGCCTCCACCATCAGCTGTCCCAGCTATTCCCCAGCTAATCCCTTTCCCTCACACCCGGCTATCCCCCTCTCTGCCAAGTCACTGACATGTCAGATTTTGCATGAAAAAAAAAAAAAAAAAGCAAGGCTTACTTTCTTTGTGTCTGCAGGAGCTGCACTCGTCACAGGTTTCTCAGGCTGCTTTTCTGAGGCAGGGACCTTCTGAGAGTGCTTACTCCACGCTTTGGGTTTTGAAGGGTCACCAAAAGACTTGCACAACTCAACCTGAGAGGAATAAATCAAGTCTTTAAAAATAAACGGTCTGAACAGTGCTCAACTAAACAGTCAAACAAGTTCTCCTGCATATCACAGATAATGCTCTGCCTCGTATAATATGATGAATCACTTCAAATAAATGAAAGAAAACGAACTCAAATTCACAAGTTCAGATGATCACAGCTCAAAACCTGACACTGCTGTTCCTGAAATCACTGTCATTGCACAGAAGACAGACCCTCTGTATCAGCTACTTGCTTGGGACACCAGCAACAAGGCCTGACATCAGGCTTTGCTGTTTTGCTGCAGAGAACTTAAAATTCAGACTTTTTTGGGCACTAGCTGCTCATCAGTAAGACTACCAAGATCTCCAATTATCAACTTTATTCTGAATCAAAAGAAGGCATTTTCAAAGATCAGCTCACAGTGACTCTGGAGGTGTCTATGAAGCTCTTGTTGAAGTGGTTCAGGGCCACCTGAGCTTCGTCTTCAGACTTGTAGCCGATGAAGCCGAATTTCCGGAATTTGCCATCCTTGGTGAACTTCAAGCAGCAATCGGTCAGCGTGCCAAAGGCTGCAAACAGCTTCCGAAAGCGATCTTCCTTCATCTGGGAAACGACGAAAAGGAAAAGAGGTCAGCAATGAGATAATGACGGAGATATTTTGTGGACAGATCCAAACCAACACACTAACAACGGACTACTGAAAAAATACATCACATTATATCGTGGCAGGGCTGGTAAAAAACAAAAATCAACTCTGAAAGCTCTTCATCTCCCCACGAATTCCCTACATGCATGCATCTGTGCCTCCAAGAGCTCCCCACCAAATGCTGCACCCAGGTGGGGGGCTGCCCTCAATCCACTGCAACCACAGGCAGCTGCCCACACCTCCACATGATACTCCTGGCCCACAGCACCTCAACCACCAAGTGTCCTGCCCCCCCTTCACCAGCACTGCCTCGACTCCTCCAGCCAAGCTGAGGACTCTACGTCAGAACACAGAATCAGAAAATCATTAAGGTCGGAAAAGCCATCCAAGATCATCTAGTTCAACCACCCTCTACCACCAACGTCACCACTAAACCATGGCCCCAGGCACCACATCCAATCTTTCTTTGAACACCTCCGGGGACGGCGACACCATCACCTCCCTGGGCAACCAGTCCCAGTGCCTAGCAGCTCTTTCTAAGAAGAAATATCTTCTCATTTCCAACCTGAACCTCCCCTGGCACAGCTTGAGGCCATTCCCTCTGGTCCTATCCATCTGTGAGAAGAGGCCAACCCCCAGCTCCCCACCCCTTCCTTTCAGGCAGTTACAGAGAGCAATGAGGTCTCCCCTGAGCCTCCTCTTCTCCAACCCAAACACCTCCAGTTCCCTCATCCGCTCCTCACAGGCCTTCTGCTCCAGACCCTTCCCCAGCTTCGTAGCCCTGCTCTGGACACACTCCAGGCCCTCGATGTCCTTCTGGAAGTGAGGGGCCCAAAGCTGAACCCAGCACTGGTGCGACCTCACCAGAGCAGAGCACGGGGGGACCATCACCTCCCTGCTCCTGCTGGCCACACTTCTCCTGACACAAGCCACGGTGCCGGTGGCCACCTGTGCAGGCTGCGGGCTCCCTCCCCGCTCCCTCCCCGCTCCCTCCCCAGGACCCCACCGGGGCCTCCCCGCTCCCAGCAGCCCGCACCCAACCCCCCAGGCCCCACTCCCCCCGAACACCGCCCCGCTGAGCCCGCCGCCGCTCTCACCCCGTTGGGGAGGTTCTTCACGATGAGCCTCGACATGTCGGCGACAGAGGGGGGCGGCGACAGCGGCCGCGACACGAGGAGGGCCCCGCCGCGCTCAGCCGGGCGCACGCCGCGCTGTGGGCGCCGCCATGTTGCCGCCGCGTCACGTGGGCGCGGGGCCCGCAGCGCGCAGGCGCGGAAGTGAAAGGGGCCCTGGCAACCGGCCCTAGCAACGCCCATAGCAACGCCCCTAGCAACGGGCCCGGGCCTGATGATGGGGCCGGGGGGGGGGGGGGGCAAAGGAGGGGGATGGAGGTGGCCATGGGGGACAGTGAGGGGACAAAGGGACACGGAGGGGACACGGGGACCCCCAGGCGGTGTTGTCTCCCCAAGGGGTGTCCCCTCCCCACCAGCCCAGGGACACAGCCCCCAGAGCCACACAGCCATGGTTTGGGGGACACTGGTGTCCCCTAAAAAGATGGTGTCCCCAAAGCATGGACCCCGCTGCCACCAGCCCCCCCATGTTCTCCTGGTGCTGCTCGGTGGGGCCGGAGGAGGGAGCTCCGTGCTTGACACTGCTCTGAGCTGAGAGGTGCCAAGGGCAGGGGGAAGGAACCCCTAAAAAAATCAGGGAAATTGGGGGTGATGGCGCGAGCTCAGTGCTGCTTTGCTTCCTGCCTGCCCCTGTAAAAGGGGGAGATCTCCGGGAAGGCAGAAGGTTCAACCCAGCCACACCACAGCTCCGTCCCAATGGCTTGGTGGGACTGGGGTGCAGGCTTGTAACTGGGGAGCCCAACCTGACCCCTGCAGGTGAGCAGGAAGGAAACCGCCTGCATTTTCCAGGCAAGAATTTGGAGAATGGCCAGACTCAGTGCTTGGGAGAGGATGGGATGCTCTGTGATGGCCATCCGAGGCTCTGATTGAAGGAAAAACAAGCCGCATGAAGCTACCCACGAGTGCCCAGGAGGAGATGCTCCTGCTCCCATCACCCAGCTCTTTGAAGGGGTCTCCATGAGCCGTCGTGGAGCTGGGGACCCATCTCCCTCCCCCTTGCCCTCTGCTCCTGCCTCGTCCTTGCTGTGCTGTCAGCCCTGTCACTGGGACACAGGCTGGCACTGACAGGGCCCCGCTCACACCGTCACTAACACATCCAGACCATGCCCTTGTCACTCCCGTCCTCTCCAAGACGTTTGTCCCCCTCTCTCCCTCCCCATCTCCTCCTCACCTGCTGATCGCAGCCTCCAGCAGTGCCCAGCTCCAGCCTGTGCTGTCCAGGACAGCTCTGACCTTGTCCTCCCAAGCTGTCACTGCTGGGACAGAGCTGTCCCCAGCCCCAGCCAGCCATCCTGCTCCCCATGGGTCCCGCACCTCACCTGGGGATGCAATTTCCTTCCAACATCCCCTCCTGCAATTAGGGTTGATCCTCCCCAGGTGAGAGCTCACAGAGAAGCCTCAGTGCCCATGAGGGGACGTGGCTTTTGCCAGGGCCGTGGAGATTTTCCCCTTTGCTATTCCCCCTCCTTTGCGAGTACCATATTTCAGCCTCCCCAAATGCAAAGATCTGGCTACAGAAGCAAAAGCTTTCAAAATTCTGACTTTAGAGTTGATTTTCTTTTTACTTTCTACTCCCCAGTCTACCTCTGGCTCCAGTTTTTATGTTTGTAAGTGTGAAAGCTGGAACATTTTTATTATTTATTTTTTTTTTCTCACCAAGTCTTTGACTTCTGGGGCATCAGAAATAGGTGGCTCCTTCGGTGGCTGTTCCTGCTGCCCCAGAGCAGACTCAAGATTAGACTGACCACAACACACTTTTGTGTCTTTTCTCCATGAAAATACACCTCAGGTGATCCCATGGGCATGCGTAGGGGGGAAATTCAGCCAAATCCAGGAGGGTACCTGGCAAGTGACACACCCAGTGAAGGTGACGCTCCATCCACCTGCAGCCTGGGTGCCAGCCCACCAGGAACCGAGTCGGGGTGTCAGGATGGTGACAGGGTCACGGTGCTGCCCACCCCCTCGCCCTCCCTCCTCCAAGGTCCCCTGTGTCTGGCAGGGGGTGACAAGCTCTCCGTCCCATCCCACTGCTGACAGGAGGAGAAGTCGCGGCCCCTCGGCTGGTCCCAGTGGAGCTGTCACAGCGCGTTAGGCATCTGGCTCGTCCTCCAGCAGGACAGGGCCTTGCACAGCGCCAAAGAGCAGGGGTCACCTTGCTGTAAAACACCGAGCGGCTGAACTTTGGGCAGCAAGGGCGAGGGGCGGGAAGGAGAGAAAGAAGGACGCTGCTGCAGCTCCTGTCCCTCCCTGGGTGCATCGAGGGGTCAGACTCAAAGCTTGCCATGGTTTTGGAGCGATGCCTCGTTCAGCCTGGTGTCCCCAGGTCACCAAGGTGCCATGGCACGGCTTGTCCTGCTGCCAGCCCTGCCTGGGAAGGACACAAACGGCCGTGGGCAGCCCTTCGTGCCTGTCTGATCAGGAGCACCTCGTCCCTGCTGGGTGCTGGGCAGGTGGGGGCTGCCCAAGCTGGGGTCACCCTCAGTGGGATGGGAGATAAATCACAAATGATAAAGCACAAACCAAAACCATGGTCGTCCACGGGGGGCTGCAGGGACCTCAGCATCGAGCACACAAACTGCTGGGATCAGCACAGGCTTAAAAACGAGGTTCACCCGGTGTTCCTCCTGACCACACAAAGCCACAGGAGATGTTGGCCATGCCCTGCTGGCCACGCGGCTGCAGCTGGTCCTGGCCATTGCTGTCACCCAGCAGTGACACCGCTGCCTTCAGGGGACAGAAAAGGTCTGGCCCCTTTGTAGCACACCCCGAGGCAGCCTTCAGCACCTCTCCTGTGACTCACCAAAGACTCACCACCGGCCCTTCTGGTGGCCGGGACCCTCCGCGAGGAGAAGGGTTCCTCCTGCTGCCGCCCCTCGCCTGGTCTCTCCTCCATCCATCACCCCCCTTCCACCGCCTTCGCTTTCCTTTGTGTTTCTGTATTTTGGGTTGTGTGTAAATGGACTCAGGGGAGGGTCCGGGCAACAGCTGCCTTTGATCAGCGCAACATGTGGGAGACGGAGCACTTCAGGAATGCCGACTCCTGATCAAAGGTGGGAACGCAGTGACAGCCGGGGCTTGGCAAGGGCCCATCCCCGCTAATCCCCAGGGGGGTAGGACCAGCAACTCGCACAGGCTGGCTGGCTGTCCGTCAAAAGGGGACAATCTGCACCCCAAAGCGTGGAAAGGGGCCAGAGGGCAGCCTCCAAAATTCAGTGCCAGCACCCAAAGCAGCAGGAGAAATGCTGAGCGGCCTTGGGGAGGGCACATGATTGAAAATTGGGCAGCGCTGCCCCAGCACATCGTCCCCCCAAAGGTGAGGCTGGGCTGGAAGGTCGCTTGCTATGAAAACATCAGGAGGAAGAGGAAGGATCATCCCTCCTGATGGCCAGACGGGGTCCACAGGAGGGGAAAACACGGCTCAGCCTCCCCTCCCGTGGGTTTGGCAGCCCCCAAGCCTGTCCCACGGCACCTTCTGCCACAGACGCTCTTATCTGCCGTCTCTTTCCCTGATAACCCCGGGTGCTGAGCTGGGAATCCCGTCTGTGCAGAGCAGGTGGACTCAGCAAGGTGCTGGGTGAGGGATCACACGCTCCCCACGATGCTGCTGTGATGGGGACCAGGTCAGAGGCTCCCCAAGAGGATGCTCCCCTCCCAACCTCAGCAAAACAACCCCTCGTCGCACGCAGCACCCCTGCCCCATCTCTATTTGGGTACGTCTCAGACAACGCTCCTCGGTCGCGTCAAAATGGGAAGCTTTTAGAAGGGGGCTGATAAGGGCAATTCTCTTGGGGTTGCAGCGGGCAGGGTCACGGGTCGCTTCCTCGCGGTGCGCTGCCCGATAACGAGGCGATTGGAGCCAGGGTTACGGAGACGGCATTTATCAGCAAGCCCTGGGAAAATAAAGACCTGCAGATGCCTGCTGGCTTGCCAGCCTGGGGAGATGGGGCAGGGACGAGCACCGACGTGTGGGTTGGGGCTTCAGGTGCGGGAGCCAGTGCAGAGGAAGGGTGCGGGGGGATTAGGGAGGTGAAGAGCAAAGGGAAGGGATGGGAAGCTCGAGGGTTTGTTCTCTGATTGCTCCCAGAGCGGTGATGCTCTGCACCATGACCACAGACACGTGGTGGGGCTGCTATAAACAAATACAGATGAGATGTTCCCAAAGCAGGGAGATGCTGCACGTGGGAGCCGAGCCCTATACAAGTCCCAACCCCAAGAATCCACCTGCCATATATCCCCCAGGGTGCTTTTCTTCCCCCCTTAGAGTCCCCTGAGGACCATCTCCATCTCCAGCCATCCCAGTCTCAGCTCACGGAGACAGAGCAAGAAAACCAGGAGGGCAGAAAGGGAAACTGAGGCACGGGGAGGTGACAGCCAACTGCTGGCAGCACAGCCAGGATGGAGCCACAGCCTCCCCCATGGGGAGCAACCCAGGGACTGTGCTGAGCTGCTCATTTTTGGGGGCTCACGGAGGCAGCAGAAAGAGTCCCTGCTGCTGCCCCTTCCTATCCCAAACTGGGTACAGCCGAGCAGAGGATTTGGGGGAGCAGAGGAAGGGACAGGAGGCAGCTGGAGGGATGGAGAGGAAAGCACGGGGCGCGTGGGCACAGCCTGCCAGCGCCCGGGGTGCTGGGGGCAGCGCAGGGTGACAGGCCACCGCCGACACCTCGCCACGACAGGCACGGGGACAGGCAGCACGGGAAGGGCAAGGCACAGCAAGAGACATCAGTTCCCGAGGTTTAACTCCCTCCTCCACCAATATGCAGCACTTTTCCCTTACCGGAGAGGCTCAGCAGAGCAAATATTGCGAGCACCTGCCTGCCTCGGCCAGGCACAATTATCCTTGACCAAATGCCGTGGTGCAAGAATGTAGGGCACCCTCTCTGCCCGCCTGCCCTATGCCAGGGCACAATGCAATTAAAATAAGTGGTGCCAGATGGTTTATTAGCGGCTGCAGAGCTGGGGGCTGGTGCTTTGTGTCCCAGAAGTGGCTCTGCTGCAGCTCCCTTGCATCCTGGGGTCAGCTCTTCCTCCCACCCCACCAGCGATGTCCATCCTTCCCCTCTGTCCCCTTCTGTTTGTGCAGAGCCTGGCCCAAAAAGCATGTAACTCTGAAATCCTACAGGAAAAACCAGGAATATCGCTAGGTTTTCACACTAAACATACAACCACTCCAAGGGCACTGCGTGCTTGCCTCCCTAGCCCCTCTCCCACAGCTTCTGACCTCTTGGGCTCTGCAGAGGTGCTAAAGCTCACATTTCTGCCATGGATTTCACTCCCCTGAATGCCTTTTGCACAGCACCAACCGCTCGGGGCGTATCCCAGCCATTCGTTACAAGCAGCAAAGCTGCTTCAAGCCTGTGGTGCGGAGTAAGCCAGGAAACACAGCTCCTGTGCCACCCACCAGCTAGTGATGAACAAACCAAAAAAAAAAAAACAGCCCCATGGCTCCAGCCCCACAGTTATGTGCCACACACCAGCCTGCCTCGCTGCTGGGAACGGGGTTTTTGGTGCTCTTTTAAGTCCCTTGAAGCTTTTCAGCAGAGCAGGCAGCGAGGGGATGGGAACAAGCTGTCGCAGCCTCACCCAGCACAAGGGCTCGGCGGGCACCACGTGAAACCCCACTCCATCTCTGGCTGCTCACACAGGGGAAAGAGCTTTGCACTGAGCCATGGAGGAGCTCAGGGGCTGTCTGAGCAGCAGCACGACCCTGCTGCATCCCAGGGACACGCAGGGAGCAGAACAGCAGCAACAATTCAATGCAAAGCATTTTGTCCCGGTGGCCAAGGCACGGTGCACCCTCAGCCAGCTCCATCCTCGCACAGCACCCATGGCGAACGGGATGGGGAGCTCCTGTGGTCCTCACCCTATCCCCAAAGGGGCCCCAATTTTTTTTTTCAGGTTCCCCCAGAACAAATCCTCATCTCAGCTGCAGCAAAGTCCCCTTCTCCTGCAAGGGCTTCTCACTCGCGCCGTTTGTTTTGCTGCTGGCAAGGCTGGGTGCTGGAAGCTGCCAGGCGAGGGGCTCTGCGAGCACGGGGACTACAAAGAGGGCTGACACCTCTAATGAATTGCAGTAATACCAGCTCGGGTGAACTCTGAAGTGCCTGTTTACACAATCACTGACCTCCCCTCGCCCGCTCGCTGGTGCGAGTCCCCCTGCCTTGATGGATCGCAGCTGAAGGGAGGCAGAGCCCGGTGTTTATCGTCTCCCAGCTTGGGAAGGGAAGAAATAACACTATTTCCTGGCACGCCGGCCACCACCGGCGATCAAATGCCCACCCAACACTTGCTCTGGGAAGCACCCTCTGCAGGGGCTTCTTTACAAATCCATTTTTTTGGGGGAGGAAGGCCCGATGTTCATAGCTTTTGCAGCCAGACCTTCCCCACGGCCAGTGGAGATGCTCCCTGGACCAAATCCTGCTCTATCACATCAGACCCCAGCCAAGGGACACAGCCTGGTCAGACGTCCCTGTGCCCCTGCTTGGGTTTATGAGAGCAGCCCCCAATCCTTCCTGTGGCCCTAAACCTCCATCTGATGCAGGTGAGCACCAAGAGACCTTCTGGGTGATGCCATCCGTGGGGAAATGGGTCCCTCCTTTCAGCACGCACTAGGATTTGGGGCTGGGACAACACGTCCCATGTCCATCTTGTCCCAGCTCCAAGCATACAGGAATAAAAAAACCCAAACCCTATTAGAAAAGGGGAGAGTGCACTTCGAAGTCTGCACCAAGCCAGCAGGAAGGAAGAACATGAGGATGCTCTGTCACCCGGCCACCCTCATACCTCCCCACAGCTCATTTTAGCCCTGGCAGGAGGGGGAAAGACTTCCACAAAGCCAAGCTTTCCTTCCTCTTGTACTCAGAGGGTGAAAACTTCAGCGCTGGCCCCCCGGGAAAGCGCTTCTCCATTCCCCTGCTCACCCCCCGACCTCCTCGTTTTGTTCTGGAGTTATTTTTGGCAGCAAAAAGCTTTCTTCCTTGCCCTTCCCCTGGCCCCCATCTTTCTGCCAGCCAAAGTGGCATTTTAAGCCTCCTGCCCGCCCGAGCAGAAAAATGGTGGCTGTGGCGGGGCAGAGTTAAACCTCTCCACCCGCCGAGGAAGCTGGAGCCTTCTTGACCCATTAACCCCCCGCCAGCTCAGCCACCCCAAGAGGGGCTCTCAGAGCTCACCACGGGCCAGACCTGACCCCACGAGGGTCCACAGGCAGGAGAGGAGAGCTGTGACCCCCAGGATGGGGACTCGCCCCCATCTCCTTCCCTGCAGCACTCTGAAATCCATTTAACCATAGCACCGTGGTCTCTGCAGTCCTCTATCACGTATAAAATCCTAGCTGCACCCCAAATCCTGCTTGCAGTTGGAGTTGGGTGAATTCAGGAGGTCCTACACCAAAAAAAAGCTTTGGGGAATGCACCAGAGACATTGTCCACTCCACAAAAAAGTGAAAGAAGCTAGCTTCACATAAAAAAAGGTTTAAAACACCATGAGCGAGGAAGCAAGCAGCACAAAACATGCAGCTGTAAGGCTCGAGCTGTGCTAAGGGATGTCAGGACTGAGGAGTGGATGCCCTGAGACCCGAGGGTACCAAACCCCAGCATCACCTTGCTCCTCTGCAGCCAGAGCTGCTCTGCCCTGCTGAAAACAAATAAATAATTAGTTGCTGGCCATCAAAACCAGCAACGAGGGGGTAGGCAGACGCCCAGCTGGCTCAGCATCCTCCTCCCCACACCAGCAAGATCAGGCAGAGGGACACCAAGCCCTGCCTCAGCTGCTGGGCTCAGCAGCCTGGGGACATCCATGGTGTTTAGCTCCCCCCATAGACAGTCCTCTTCTTCCTGAAGGTTTCCAGCCCCTTTTGATCCCACTGATGTTTCTACCTTCCTCAGCACCCTGAAGTTGGGAGTTTGGCTTTAACTGCAGCCCCTCGGTGGGTTTTAGCCCACGGGGTAGGACAAGAGCTGCAGAGCATCCCTAAAACGGAGAAACCCTGCAGGGCACGGACCTGGGAGAGCCTCTGACCTTTGGATTTCTGCCCAAGCAGCTCCTCCAGCACTTCCCACCACTTCATCCTTACCCCATGGATGAAAAATAAAATAAAAATCCAGTGGGGAAACATGAACCTCGCAGCAATGCCCTGGCAATCCTGGTTTCAGCCCGAGGTGAGCTCCTCTCCCCACCGCCGGCCCCGGTTTGAGCCGAAATGGCCGAGCAGCCTCTGCTGTTGCAGCAGCATCACTGCACAGCCCCGCAGAGGAGCCGCCACCACAAGATGTCACCCGCACCCTTTGCCCAAAGCCCCCCAGAAGCCCCCATAGGGCCGCCTTGCTGAGCGGGGCCGGGGGCAGCCTGCCCCAGGACCCCCCTCCCCAGCCCCTGTGGGATGCTGAGACCCCAGCACCTCGTCCCCTGCCGCACGGAGGGGCACCAAACCTCGTCCCTAACTCAGCATCTCCCCGTCCCCATGGAAAAACCCCGGCTGCAGCATCCCCCAGGGACCAGCGCAGGAACATGGGATGCTGCGGGTGCTCAGCACCAGGTCCCAGACCTCCTCGTGGGCTGGGATAATCATCCTTAAAGTTCTCACCCACCCGGAGACCTGCAACCCGGATCACAAATGGGTAGAAGAAGTGGTTTTCAAGCTGGCAAGGAGCAGCTTTCTGGCTCAGGAGTGTGATAGGAGGTCTCTGTGCAAGGTTTGAGCACAGAGGGGGTTCGAGTGGTGTTATCCTGCCCCAGAACAAAACACCCGATTTTTGTAAGTAAATTGCAAAGTTCTTAATCTGTAGATTCATCAAGGTATTTTGCCCTGAAGTAATTCAGCTCGAATAAGAACCTCAAAAACAGACAGAACTAAAACGTTTTAAGAGGAAGGATTGCTCCAGAGCAGACAGAGCGGGCTGCCAGGGAGCTACGGGGATGTGAGCGGCTCTGAGTCAAGGGGAAACAGAGCTGACTGAAACTGTGGGAGCACCAAGCCCTCTGGCACAACGTCCCTGCATTGCCAAGCCTGTCGTATTTCCAACTGCAGACACGGGTGAGAACTGCAACCAGCACCAGCCCCAGCACAAGCAAACCTTAAACATTTTCCAAGCCTTTAAACATTTTCTGTTCTCCTCTTGAGCCCTGGTAAGGAGCAGAGGAGCACCCAACAGGTCAAACACAGGCTACAAACCTATACAACACCCAGAAGATCGCACCAACACCTGGAGAAGGAAGCCTTCCTGAGGGGGATCCCAGAAACCCTAAACCCCAGCGCCAGCAATAAACCCAGGAGGACTGGCAGCATTTTGGGCACTGCAGCAGCAACTGAGTGCTCCGGAAAAAAGCCAGCCTGGGTCTTTTCCTCCTTGACCTCCCCTGCAGCAGTGCATTAGCCTCCCTGTGCATGCTCGTGCTGTAAGTGGGATGCTGCTGGGTTTATTCCAGAAGCAGAGGGGTCGGCTCGGCGAGGTCCCGAGGGCTCGGTCCCCCATGGCTGCTCAGCTCAGGTTGCGTTGTTTAATGGACTGCTCTACCAAAAGCACGTCTGTTGCGAGCCCCCGCGGTGCCTTATAAAAGCCAGCACCACCAGCGAGCCCCGAGTTCGGCCATGCAGCTCTGCGGGCAGGTTATTGCTCGTAAAACCCCGCGCTGGAAGGAGCCGTGCTCCTCGAGGGCGAGCCAGCGCTGCCTCGTGGTTTGCTCAATAAAACGCCCCCCGTGCTCGACTCCTTTCCCAAGGAATATTTGAGATCTGCTGCTCCGGGGTGTCCAGAAAGGAAGAAAATTACTGGCCCGTTAACAGCTGCCCCTTGGCCTGTTTTTCCACGTTTGAAACAATTGGCAGCTGGGTCGGCCGAAAACATTTGTTTTGCCTCGGATTATTTGCAACACCCCGTAAACTTGGTGGCTTTTCACTCCCTCACCGCGGGGACTTCTCCTGTGTGTTTTTCCATGCGCCTCCAACATATGGAGCAATAAAAGCCAAGCTCGTGGCTGGTGTCACAAAACATTTCGGGGGAGCCCTGGGGAGGAGGCGTAGGGCTCGGGTGGGGATGACCTGGCGGAGACCCGGGGCTGAAGGAAGCTCATGTTTTTACGAGCCGGGAAATTGCAGGCTCAGCTCGGGCTGTGCCAGTTGTCTGCTTCCTCACCAGGGGCTGGGCACGGTGAAACATCCAAAGGGACACATGGCAGCTGCCAGGGGTGGTGGGTCCCAGCAGGGGACAGCCAGGAATCACTAAGGTCGGACAAGACCTTCAGGCTCATCTGGTCCAACCATCCCCCTACCACCAATGTCACCCACTGAACCATGTCCCCAAGTGTCACATCCAACCTTGCCTTGAACACCCCCAGGGATGGTAGATGTCGAGTGGGACAGGAGAAGTGGCAGGGCTGTCACCGAGCCAGCCTGCAAGGACAGGTTGGGGTGGGGAAATGCTGCTTGGCAGATGTGGTGGGGAAGGAGGCAGAGAGCTGGGGAGCTGACAAGGGAGGATGGAGGGCGTGGGGAGAAATACAGACCTGAGCCATGGAGGATGGCACAGGACAGGCAAGAAAAAGGAAGTGAGACCTAAAACAGGGGAGAGGAACAAGCCTGGAAGAGTTGAAGGGGGGACAGAGATGTTCCTTTTGGGAAACCCCACTTCTGCCCGCGCAGCCTGCCGATGCTCCACATGCACATCCCCCAGGAGAGCAGCCAGCATCCAAAGCCCCAGCAGACCTCAGCCCACAGTGGGGGGCTCAGAGAGGGGCACAGAGTACAAATGTCTCGACCAGAAGGCGAAGGCAGCTCTCTGTGCCCCCCTCCCCTGGGGACGGGGAGCGGGGCTGGAGCGCGGGCGAGCAGAAGGCTGGAGTTTGTAACGCCGCGTCCAGCTGTCATCGCCGGCGTTTGTCAAACGAAGTGACCACTCTCGGGACAGGTACTATTTCAAAAGTGAACATCGCTTTAAAAAAGTGCTAATGTACAAGGCTGTCAGGTCCCAGCCTCGGGAGCAAGATTGCTTCTCTGATGTTCGGGGGGAGATAAGGCTGCCAGGAGGGGCGGCAGCCGGGGCTGGCTCTGCTTGTCACTGCGCAGAGCGCTCGGACCTGGCCTTCCAGGCAGGTTTGGCCAAATACCTTCTCCTGCTCAAGGCTGGGGAGCTGAAATGTAGATGCTCAGGTCAGTCCCCATTGCTACAGCACCACAGATTTCGAGTCTCCCTCCAAGCCATCTGCTGCATCAAGCTTATTTTAACAGAGCACACATTGCTGCTCCCAGCGCAGACTGCTCTGCGCACCAAGGACTCCTTCACCTGAAGGATTTGAGAGCTTTCCCCAAAAAGAGGCTAGTGGAGAAGAAGCAAGCCTTTATATGGCACCCATCACCCCCAGCCAGGGTGTAGCCACCAGCACATCACCCGCACCAGGCACATTTCAGCCCCTGCCTCTCCTTATTTAACACCAGCAGAAACGATGCCTCTCCCCTTGCTTCTATTGCACTGCCCAAAAGGTGCGGACCCTTCTCACTTTGTCCACCTTGATTTAGGAAAACAAGGGAAAAACACACATAAAACTAAAGATATCTAATTCTTACCTTTTCTTCTGGAGACAGCCGAGGTCTGTTAGTGTTTTGTACATTATCCACCCAGTCCCCTGGGTTAGCACCCAGCTGGAACAGGATCTATTCCCTCTGAGAGCCTCGGAGCAACCTCAGCCTGCTGGTGGATACCACCATAACCCCTGCAAATAGGATTTATTTAATCCTTCCCCTCCATCTCCCAGGCACTCACCTGCAGCCCCAGCCCACACAAAAGCCAAACATTCCCCCTGCCACCAGCAGCACCCAGGGCAGAGCGCTCCTCTCCCCATACCAGCACCACCAAGCACCTTTTCCCCAAAATATCCTCCTCCACAGGCTGTGAAATGTGGATTTCTACCTCGGGGAAACCCCCTTTGCTGCCACCCAGCCACATCCAGCAGCCCCACCACCCCAGGGAGGGGCAGCCCTGCCCTTTTCCTAATTACCTGCAGGTTGCTCAGCTAATTAGCCCTCCTCAGGTCTGGATCTTCAGCAGCTGTGCTGCTCAGCACATCCTGCTCTGGGTCACAATCAGAGGAGCCCTACAGCTGCTCACAGCAAATAATCCACAAAACATTTTGCCACCTGAACCAGAATCTTACTGGGATGTGGGGAATTTTCCATCAGAATTGAAATCTGAGGGGCTTTTCTGACTTCATTTGTAACTTATTTGGACCTTTGATTAGTATCAGCATTAATCACCCTAGTAATTAATGTCAGAAGAGGGATTTTTTGAGGAGACAATTTGCATGGTAACATGTTGCTCTTGATTAAACTTTGCAACGAGAAAAAAAAAACAACAAATAGTTTGTTCTGCTAACATCATTCTGATGACTCCTGTTTGTTTCTAGAAAATTATCATTTTTTTTCTAAGTGGTGTTGCATTACATATAGCAGAGCGTATTACAGCTGCGTAGCATGGACAGATGAAAACAAAGAGCCAAAACGATGCTAGAGAAACACAGCGGGCGCCTTCACCTCCGTACAACATTTTGATTGTTGAAAACAATCATTTTAGGGAAATTCAGTTGGAAAAATATTCTATTCCAAATTAGAATTATTTTCTTTAACAACAAAAGTTCCTATCCGTGGATAAAGAAATTTATCTATTTATTTATGAAAGAAATACAAGTGTCCATTCCTTATACACAATAAGCAGGGAAAAGCACCTCACAGCACAGGCAGCTTGCTTGAGGGACTCCTGGCTGGAAGGAGCTTGAATTCAAAGTAATGAACATAATAACTCCATAAAACCTATTTGTGTTAATTCGTTGCATTTACCCTGAGGTCCTCCAGCCCTGGGGACACCGCTGTCCAGTGCTGTGGATACTGAGCTCCTGGAGCAGCAGGAGCACTGGGTGCCTCTGATGGCAGGGCTTTGGGGCACCCTTTAAGTTACCTACAAACTTTCACAGGTCATGCACATTTTGGTGAGGATTAGGCTGGAAATCACTGCCAGCAGCCTTCGTAAGCTTACCAATTGCACAACCCTTGAGAAATTCTTCCGTGCAAACAGAAATGCCCCGAGCCACCTTGGTGCCATCCCTCTGTCCTCTTCCTCTGAGCTCCCATCCCATCCCATCCCATCCCATCCCATCCCATCCCATCCCATCCCATCCCATCCCATCCCATCCCATCCCATCAAGGCCCCATGGGAGCAGACAGACCCATCCCATGCCACCCTCCCGACCCGGCCCACTTCCACCCTGCTCTACCCCCAGAACCCCACCTTTTCTTTATTTTTTTTGGCAACGCTGCAGGGAAATATCAGAGGCACCCACGCGGCCTCCGCTGGCTCAGAAAGGAGGCACTGGCTGTGGAAGAAACACCCAATTATTTAGCAGCTGGCAGGGTTAAGCTCGGTAACCCCAGGGCCGGGGAAGGCTGGGCTTTGTGTGTGCACGGGGAAAGCATCATCCCGACGGAGGGCAGCCCAACCAACGCACCCATCCCGGCGGTGGCACGCCGCTGCCCGGCAGGACGCCGGCTTTTTGGGCCATGAAAAGAAGCCGGGGATGTCCCGGCCGACGCCGGCTTGGGGCGAGGGGCAGACGAGCTCTGCCCATTCATCAGCACCCGTCAGGCTCCCCGAGCCGGCCGCGGGATAAATCAAACCGCGAGAGGGGAAGGGGGAAAAAAAAAAGCGTCCAGGGGGGAGGTGGGGGAGCGAAAAGGCAGCGCGAGGGAGAGGAAAAACCAGATCAAAGGCAGAAATTCATCAGAGATAACGGAATTATTTATTTTTCCTGCTGCTAGTGGGGATTTTTTTTTTTTTTTCCCCCTTTGAGGCCCCCCAGGCCTTCTGGGCTCCTACGTCTCCAGGCAGTCTGTTATTCTCCGGCGTCCCATCACCCCAGCCCAGCCACAAAGCACCACGTTCACTTCATCACGCCGCCCTGCTCCGCGCAGAGAGACCTTTTGATCTCCGTCTCTCCAGTGTTTATGTGTGACAGTGCAAGAAATGTATTTACAGTACCCAGGGCTCTGTTAGACACTGCCCGCCTGCGTTTGAACATTAATATTGGGAGCGAGGGGGGGGGCAGGGGGAGAGGGGGAGCAGCTCTCCTTTAATTCACCCGTCATTTATTAAAGTGTTTATTTGGAAATCTGCAGGCCCATTTATCTGGTTATTACTCAGCGCGGGATCAAATAATAACTCAGGTTCTGCGTGTCACGCCAGACAAACCAAACAGCCTCTTGATGAGGTCTTTCCACGGCCTGTGTGCCCAGCCGCCCCCCTGGCACCGTGCCTGTTGTAGGGCCCTGGGTGGGCTCGGCGGGCCCCAAACCCAGCTTTTCATCTCCCCTTGCGGGCATGGATCCAGCCTGGGCCTGGTGCTACTGATGGTGGTGGCCCCAAAGCTCCCCCTGAGAGAAATTGGTGCCCGGTTGGGCAGGGGCAGCCCTGCTAAGAGCTTTGTCCCAGCTCCCTCTGACTCGCACCCTGCTTTTAATGCGGCCTCCTTCCATCTGCAGCACCTCTCCCAGCAGCAGAGGGGTGTCCTCAGCGGGACCAGGCCACCGAGGACCCCAATGGGTTTGCCATCATGTGTTGGTAGGAGCTGGAGAGCTTGGAGTCACCATGAAGCCCCCATTCCCAGACCTTGAGATGAGGAGAAGAGCCTGGGGTGTTCCAGCTCTTTTTGGGGTGAGGATAAGGCAACAGCTACTGAGCTCCGGTGGCTGCCCCACTGTCTCCTTTGGCATTCCCTTCTCCACCTTACACCTTCTGCTTTGTGTTGGGTTCCCCAACCCCACCAGATGAGGAGGTTTCGAGAAGTGCTAATTTCAAGCACATAGGAGCACGAGGCTGGCCCACGGGGCCTTGTTCCAATGTTATTAACCACCCATAGCGCAGGTTTCCCAGATTTTAAGAAAACATTTCAACCCATTTCAGGCAGTTCTTGGTGGCGAGCAAGGTGCCTTCAGGCCAAAGAGGCTTTGGTGATGAAATGTCCTTGTGAAGGGATCCATTTCACACAGCCATGGTGTGCAGAACAGCTGGCAGGGTGCCCCTGGCAGCACCAGAATTGAGGCCAGAGGTGCCAAACACATCAGGCTCTGGAGAATATTGGTGTTTGATGAAGGAAATACTGGCAGAAACCAGCTGGTAGGAGGAAAGGACAGTTCAGTAGTTTGGTCATACCCGGATTCTGTGCCTTGTGCACATCGCAGCACTGCTTCAAGCCCCTCCTGCACCTTATCCTTGGCTACGAAGGATGGCCAGCCCTGAAATCCCAGCTCTTCGTTAGTGCTTGACATCACAAAGTGCTTTCCAGCCTCAGCTGTTCACAAATTCTCTTTTAAAAACCCCTTGTGGTCCAGAAGGTGTTGAGCAGGTGTTATGTCAAACCAAGCTTGCTTGGGATCCCCAAATAAGTGAGCTGGGGATGAGGAGCAAAAGAACAAAATGCAGAGTCTGGAGCAACAGGCGTGTACTTGGCCAGAGCATTGCCCAGCAGCACAAGCCTCTCCCAGGCTCCTCTACAGCACAGGCAAAAGCTTTATAAGAGGCAAAGGCACTCACCAGAGCTCTGAGAGCCTCTGCAACCCACCCACCTCCTGGCATCACAGGTGGCATTTAACCACAAGACGTCTCCATCTCGCTGTGTCCCATGTGGGTGCTACCACCCAGCCCACCTCCAAAATCCACTCCGTAGTGTTGGAACAGCCCCATCCTAGAGCATGATGTTTTTAAAATCAGTGGGGCTGGATGTCCTGCCCTTCCTCTGGGGGGGAACAGTCTGTGGGAAGCATCCCTCCCATCAGTAGGATCCTGCCACTGCCCCGTGGGGAGCACCAGCGCTCATCAGCTGGTTCTAAGTGCTCATTTTTAATTCTTGCCTTCTCTGCACGCGGATTTAAGATGCATATGATAAGGTGTCATAAAAAGAGCTGACAACAGAGGAAACATTAAGCTGCTACGGGCATACTCTTTTGACACTATTTGGAGAGTTGTCTTCGTTAAAGCCCTGAAGCCTGGGATCCTGTAACAGGAGCCGCCGGAGGCAGGCAGTGCAGAGGTTCCGACCCCCCCCCCCTCTGGCTCATGGTATCAGCTATGGTATAAAATAAATAAATAAATAAATAAATAAATAAATAAATAACAAGCATTTCAAATAAAAGATCTTTCTGGTTAAATTATATAGCTTGGGAAAAAATTTTGCTCGTATTTTCAGAGAAAAGGGGATTTCTGTTCTTCAATTCAATGGATTTTTCCTTCTGAAAGTGGGCTTGGTTTTGCTATTTATACAAATGTGCGCAGAGAAGAAAGCAATTCCAATTTCTAACATATGCTACTTAAGCATATACGCATTGTATGGAAGTGCAATGTTTTGACTACTTAAAAAAATGACTCAAATGCCCTCCCCCTTTCCTGCTTTGTTTTTTAAAAATAAAAAATTTGCATCTTGGCCTCCCAACTACACTTGCAATCATTTTATTTCTCCCAACAGACGTTTTCCAAGGAGCAACCATTCATTTTGCAGCCCTCGCTCCTGAAATCTTGCGACAATTTTAATCCTTCTCGTGCAAAACTCCCTGATAGCACCAGCACGAGGCCTCCCAGAATAAAATTCCCTCGTCAACGATGTAAAGAGGTTTTTTTGTGCGTTGTTTTGTTTTACCTTCTCTTTTGGTCCTAACTCTGCAAAGAAGTGGTGAGTCACGGCTTTGAAATCCGCGCTGGATGCCAGCTGAAAACAGAGGCTTTGCACGATCAAGTTGACAGATGATGCAAAGGCGGCCCTGCTAGGCACAGACTCATCCATATTCCGAGTTAAAAGAAATATTGCATTTTTAAGGGTAAAGAAACATATTTAAGAGATAAAGGAAAAGAAAAGTTTGCTGGTCATCAATTATAATAATAAAACAGAGGAAGGGGGAGAGAAATTCACTTTAAAGACATGCTAAAGCCCCTAATCTTCAAAGAGCTAAAGGCCGGACGCTGCCCTTGAGCCAGCCCTGCCGGCAGGCGGCGGCCGCGGTGTCCAGGGAAGAGAAAAATAGTCAAAATAATCCTGGAGGAAACCTGGACTGAGCCTGGATGGGTTCAATGGGGAACAGGGAGAGAGGAAAAGGCAGGCAGAAGGGCACAGTGGTGGGAGATGGCTTGTGGGGTGGCTGGGTGAGACCCAGGAGTTGGGGTGGCACCCGGGGAAGCAATGAGCAGCTCCATCCTGTTGTCCTCCCTCCAAATCCTGCTTCTCCTGCCCCAACAGCCCCTGCCAGGTGAGCAGAGGTATGGTTTGGGCTCAAAATGTGTTAGGAAGAGGCAAGAAGTTGTGACTGCTGTGGGCCACCTGCGGGACCTCATCCACAGCCCCCTGAAGTCAACAACCTCCCCTTGGGTTTGGGTTAAGCCCTTGGGATGTTTCAGTGTCTACCAAGGGAAGGAGCAGAGAGGTGAGGATTAGGGAGGTGAACTCAGATGGTACTTGCCTGCAGAACCACGTGAGTGAGCCCAAAGTGGTTGTGCAAAGCTCGTGGTCGTCTGGTAAATTAGGAGAGAGCTGCCATGTCCTTACATCTCTGCTGTGCAAGCCCAACCTGGGCTCTTTGCATGGGGTTACTTCTGGAAGATGCTGTAAGCACATTTCCTGCTTTTACAGGTGTTGGAGCTTGCATTCAGACAGCAAACACTTGGAAACCCATGCTCTAAGCAGCCCTCCACAAAGCCTTCAGCCTTGCTTCCAACCAACACGTGAGAATCCACTTGTGAACTGCATTTCATCGTCCACCTGGTGAAGAGACTTGTGTGCAACCCTGAAGAGCTCCCTTCTAGGAAACCATGCACTTTGTGTTCTCAAATTGTCCAAAAGGGAAGCTCAAAGACCCCAGCTGAACCACAGGATGAACAACAACAAGGCCAGGTGTGCTGGGCTCCTCTGCTAGGAAGGGGCTATGCATTACGGTCCTTTGGAGGAAATCAAGACACTGCAGAAGCCAAAATGAAATCATGGACATAGACAAGTCCTGCCCACTGGTTCAACAGCAGGGGCACAGAGATTTGGGTCCATTTGCTTAGCTTTTGTTAGTAGGGAGGGGTAAAAGTGTTGGAAGAAGAAAGAGGAGTGCCCCAGACCTCGGATCTGAGTGAAAGCTGTGTCCACTCTGAGCACAGCCACAAGTCATTATGGGGAAAATAAGGCTACATGGAGATGAAAACCTACATTTGGCATGGGGCTGCGATGCCAGATACTTGGAGAGCCCCCACGGGTCTTGCAGTGGAAGGAGCTCAGCAGGTCAAGGTGCTCACCCCTCCCAGTACCCTCAGGGGGTGAGAAAATGGGAATTCACTGCAGCATGCCTGGATCACGGATACTGCTTTGTGCCCGCAATTTACTGGGTTATCCTTACTAAATGATGAAGATGGATAATTTATGAAGGTGGATATCAACTGGTGAGACATCACCTGGATGCAAATAACACACAATCTAAGCACTGGAGTCCCAGCTAAGCCTCTGGGATTGGGACTTATGGTTTAGGCCATTTTGGCTGGAGAAGACGTCTCCATAAGCCTGGCTGCCAGGCGAGCTCAGCCTGCAGCAGGAAAGAGTCAAAGATGATTCCCCCTGGTGTGAATACAGATACCCGGCCTCCTTTCTCTTCCTTGGCTTCATGGGGACCAGAGGAAGCTGCTCTGGCGGTATGGTTGGACAAAACTAGCCCCAAAATGGGCTCATCTTGCTTTTCCAGGGTACCTTCTCCTAAGAGGGAGGAAAATTGATCCATCTCCACCACGAGACACCCAGACCCACATTACAGGTTGGAGGAAATCCCAGTGAAGTTCAGCCCAGTTCTTACACCCTACCACAAAGCCCATTTTATACATTTGAGCCCAAAGGGTATCAGAGCGAAGCTGGACGGAAACCCGCCTAGAACAGATGATGGTTGACCCACCACAAATTATGGAGGAATCCCAAATCATCCAAGCAAGGTGTAAATAAGCCAGCCTGAGCATGGAAATAGCTGGACATGTGTGAGTTTGGCTGATTCACCTTATTCCTCACGCATGTGGGACGGAGAGCAGCCCCAAGGAGCAGATGGCTGCAGGTGGCCAAGCTTTGGAGAGCCCCCTGCAGCATGATCTCATCCTGCCTATGTCTCTCACCTCACCCTGGTGCTCAGCAGGCTCATGATGTGCCAGCCTCACCCTCTGGAGCCCTCGAGGCTTTTAAAAGTTGTTTCCAATCTCGGAGCCTGCTACAGCGCGGAGACTTTATCACAAAGTCCAACACCAGAATTTTTCTTCAGCTTGCAAGCCAAAACTAACATAAACAGCCGGCTCCTCATTCGTTATTCTAATTCTACCATAAAACATGCCAAAGCCAGTCCTGACTGAGGTTTTAGCTGATTTACTGCCTTTTCAACAGGCAGTGTCTAATGAATTGGGTGAGCTCGCGGGTCAGATTTATGCTGGAGGAGCAGCTGTAGGGGAGCTCACCGCGCCACGAGCAGCAGAAACACCACTTGCCTGGCAGAAAAGGGGCATCTCCCAGAATTTCCTACTTCACCATGCCCTTCCAACATGTTTCTGTTAGCACTGAAAGAGGGAGATGCAACGGAAAGGTTTTTCATGAAGCCCTGAGAAGTTTCACCTGGCCAAAATAACTCTGATGCACAATTTATCCCCCCTCAAATCCCTGCCAGGTTTGCTTCCAGTTTCTCCAAAGCCCCCTTGCAAGGCCAAGCAGGATCGCAATGCCATCTGCAGCACGTATCCCAGCCTGGTGTTCCTCCAGCTCTCCCCGCCGGAGCCCCTCTGAGGAACGGGGCCGGCGTTGGATGCTCCCGGTGAGGTTAATCCCCCTCGAACACAAGATGCGTGCCATTTTCTTTATTTTTCTATATCAGTTTGATAAACTGTTTCCCAGGGAGGCTGGTGCACAGGAGGAGGAGGAGCTCAGCTAAAACCTTAACCCTTTGGCAGCCCCGTGGCTGGTATTTTGGAGTTCACTGAGGAATTTTCTTTCCCCTTAAGATGCTTCTAATTTTACCCACAGCCAAGCTCACAGGTAAAAAACCCAAGCAGCATTAGGAAAGCCACCCAAGGTCCAGGCAATGACTCCAGCTCCTTTGCAAGAGCACCCATCACCTATTCCACCTCCTGGGATGCAAGAGGCAAGGACGGAACCAGTCCCAAACCACCTCCACCATCACTTTGACCAGAAATGCAGAGGAAACACGCTGTTATCTTCACCAGGGAGAGCTTCCAAGTCAGCAGCAGATCCTGCCCAGAGCAAGATCAGGCTGAATAACTGCTGGCTGCATAACATTAGGACCAGGAACTGGGGTCCTTCTTGGCCTTCAGGTCTTGTAGGTCTGAAAAAGCAGGTTGGAAGTACCCATGGAAGTGGCCAGTGTGGCTCCCAGCACTTTCTCCTTGCTGGAGCACTGGGGGATGCAGCTTTCTCGCTGTGTGTCCAGGCTGCTTGACAGCAGAGGGAAAAAAAAAAAAGGAGAAGAAAAACAAAGCCTTGCCCAGAGGCAGCTGTTCCTCTGGCTTGGCTAAAATCAGATGTGAAACCAGGTCAAGGTTCGGAGAGTGGAGTTCCTGGGGATGTCGAAAAGGTGGCCACCCTCGGTGCCCCTGCACACAAGGCCCATGCCTGCAGGACCCCTGCAGAGATGCCCCAAGAGCCATCCTTCCCACTAGAAAAAAAAAGTATTTTTGAAATACTCCTTGGGTTTTCTCGTTGCCTTGATGGGGATGGGAGGTGTTGGCAGCTCAGCACCGCACTGCCCCAGGAGCACTGCAAGCTCAGCACCAGGCCATCAGCATCGGCACCCTCAGGTGACCAAAACCCTTCTGACCCCATCATTTGTCCCTACAGCTGTATATAGAGGAGGGAAGAGGCATCGCAGCACGTTCATGAACCAGGCGATGCTCAGATCCAGCTGCCTCCCCCACCTTCCTCGAGGCGCAAGCGCTGCTGTGATTTAAATTACGTGGAGGGGCAGGATTTAGTGCGCTGCTGGGAGCGGGCTTGGCGCACAGACCCCCAGACCTGGAAGGGGCCTGTCCTTTGTGTATTGTCTTACGAGACAAAGGCGGAAGAAAACACCTGGAACAACGAGGCCGGGGCTGGTGGGGGGGTGGAAGAGATGTTGCCACAGCTGCTTACGAGATGTGGGCCAGATTTATAAAGGAATTTGCAGACCTACCACTGGGACCTGTGTGCCCTGACTTCGAGCAGTCTTCTGGTGCCCAGCAGCATGGGATGGGGCTTACCCATGGTCCGAAACCCTGGCTGAAAGCCCCCTGAAGACCCACGGAGAAGCTCTGCATTAGGGGCACCATGTCCTGGAGGCTCCGTGTGCCGAGCAGGATTGGTCCCTGCCTGCAGCCAGGACCAGCTCCTTCCGTGGGTGCTGACAGGGCTGTACTCAGGCACCTCCGGATATACAAAAGCATGCCCGGTGGGACAGAGCTGAGCAGATGACTCCCACTGACCTCGCAGGCTTGCACCTTGCGGAGCCTCTTCCTCCCCATCTCCACCTGCCCTTCCTGTGCCAAAAACCATGGCACCTTTTTTTTTTTTTTTTTTTTTTTTGCCAGGGCGTAAAATGCTCACAAGGAGCCAGAATCCAGCCCTGCTCTGACCGTGGCGTGCGGATGCCTTCTGCAGCCAGGAGGATGGATGTAACAGGAGAGGGAGGAGGATGGAAGGTGAGGATAGCGCTCTTCCCTGCTGCGGAAATCCCCCATCATGGGTGTGAAGAGAGAGATGAGAGCTGATAAAGCCCTCCCCACCCCGCTGCAAGCACGAAACGTGAAAGCAGAAATTTGGAGAGCAGCTGGGGGTCCTGCCACAAAGCCCCCAGGCACTGGGACAGGGTCCATGCTGGTGCTTCACCCCCATAGCCCCACCTGAGCATCACTGCCAGGTACCGGGGGCTTCACCCTGCGGGATGTGCCACCTCCCTTCCCACCGGGAGAGCAAGGGGAAGCCGTGGAAATACGCAGAGCTGGGAAAGACATTGCAGGTCCTCCCCGAGAGCGCCTGGAAGGCGCGGGGGGGAGGCAGGGAGGCTGACTGACAGCGTGATTTAGGACCTGTCTGCAAAGCAAACAAAAGCAATTGAAAACTGCATCATCTAGGCAAACTTAGTAGGTTGTATTTTCACAAGTGAGGACTGATGGTAAGACCAGCTTAATCCCCCAGTGGACTTTCCACACCTCCGCGGGCCGGCTGACAGGGCCAGCTGTTTTGTCTTGCAGCTGATTGCTGAAATAACATTGCTGGGCTCGTGCTATTGAAACAGGACGGGCCGGGAGGGAGCGAGCAGCCACGGGGGCAGCCGGTATTAAAACAAATAGGCTTGGCTGCCAAACCTCCTGCTCTGTGCCCCCTAAAAACCGGGGCACCCCTTGGTCCTGGCCGAGAGGAGCGGCGATGCTCCAAATGCTCACGCCGGAGCAGAGTCTGTGCTCGTGGGTGTTTGGAGAAGAACCCCAGGAGAAAAATCTCCCCAGGTGTTTTTGGCTGATTTGGGGTGAGCAGGAAATGCAGCAGAGGTGGATAATTGTGTGTAACCCACAGCCTGACCTGTCCTCCAGGGGACTGGCCTGGGGACCTGCTGAGTAGAACGGGAGCTGCAGCCCAGCTCACCAGCTTTTAGGGGCTCATCCAGACCGCAGATACAATGAGTTAGAGGGAAAGGACTTCAAAGATTATGGCATTACATGCACGCAGACAAAACAAAAAAACAATAAGCACAGCCCAAGCCAATCTGAAGTTCTCATGATGTTTCCCTTCACTTTGGGTTTGAACAAAACCACAGGTTTAGGTTCCCACACCCTAATTTCCCAGCGAATATCAAAAAAAGAGACAAAATATTGCATTGCACAGAGCAGGGGATGTTCAATGCCTTCTTATTCCCTTCCCAAAGCCATCATTGAAGTGATGAATAGAACAACATATCCCTTTCCAACATCAAACTTGTTAACAGAGAAAAATAAAACATGTTTTGAGGAGCTTAACACATCTCCTACATGCACCAGGCATGCAAGCAGCAAACGGATGCACCAGTTTTACTGATCCGCACTTTTTTTTTTTTTTTTTTAAGAGAAGATGAATGAACCTCTCCTCCCTCTCTGGGACTGTTCAAAGAGACAGGTGACAGACCAAGGTCTCCCCCCACACCTGGGCAATGTGTGCAGGACTCAATTTCAGCTCTCTTCTCAGCTCCTGACACGCAGCAGCACCTGCAGGAGAGCATCCTCTGCTCCCCAGCCCCTGGGGACCCCCTTTGGCTCACTGCTGGAGCAGGAAGAGGCTGCTACTCATCCGATGGGACAGGTTACCAGCAGAAAAAGCAGATTTGCTGAAGTCACAACGTTTGGCAGAAGTGTTGGTGATATTTTCACCATAAGTTTACCTGCTTCCTTCAAATAATAGTGCAGTGCTTTAGTTCAGGCAGTTCAGCTCAGCCTTTCGCTCTGCCCATGCTGTTTCATTTCCCTGCACTGTGACTTAAGCTGAATTCCAGTTTCCATTGACAATTAGGTTACAGCAAAGCAGTTATTTAGGAGCTTGCACTTGGACTTGAATGGTTTTTACATTACGAAAACATGACATTAAAACCCAACCCACCAAATACTCCGATGTTTTCAAAGCAGAAAGTTTCTCAAATTTTAATTTCAGGGTGATGTTTGCTTTTAAAAATAGTGTCCCTGCTTGCAAAGAAAACAGATCTCAGAACAAAGCAGCCTTGCCCTCCTTACAGGGCCAGCACCATCTTTGTTCCTTGCAGGCTCAGGTTTGCATGTGGCCAGCAGGAAAAAGGGCTGAGCACTGGTCACCTCGCTCTTCCTGCTCTGACAAGCAGAGGAAAAAAAAAAAAAAAAAAGAGATGGAAGTATTTAAGTCCACCTCCACTGACTGGGTTTTGTCCTGGAATGCCATCTCCAATTCCTCCTTAACCTGAATTACCAAACACTTAACCAAGAAGTATGTTAACCCGTGTCTATTTCAATAAGTTAAATTTTCCCAAGGACTTTGCAACTCTGGTAAAATCAGGGAAGCCTAAGGATCGAGTCAGGGAAGTTTACAGAACACAGCAGAACCTCAGATACCTGTTTCCTGTGGCTATGAACTCACCCAGGACACAAGTGAGTGCTCTTCAGGCATGATGAGCTCTCTGCTTTCAGCTTCTGTAATATCTGTGCCCCCTGCAAAAGAAAAAACAAACAAACAAACCATGGCTTAAATTAGACACCATGCTGATTGCAAAACGTTCCCTCATATCCTTTTGAGCAAAATCTGGAAATTTTAGGGATACGGGAGATACCCTTATCCCACCACACCATGAAGGGCACACCAAGAAATTTGGGGGGATGCTCTACATCCACGAGGGAGGTGGAAATCCCTGAGCACCTTCAGAGGCAGGGGCAGAGGGGCTGGGGGACAGAGCACAGGGAGCTCACAACACTAAAATTTTAGGCTGCTTAAATACAGACCCACCACCTTTGCCTGGGGGGCAGGATGGATTTAACCCCCCTCTCAGCCCCTCCTTGTCTCTGAACAGGCTCAGAGGTCGAGCACAGCACGAAGGCATTGCACATTTCCAAACCCTCATCACAAGAAAATTGCTGATGCCCAGCTCTGGATCTTGCTTCCAGCCCTTCGGACACGCGACCCCATCAGCCCCCCATCGCCAGCGGGTGGAGGGGAGCGGGGAAGAGGCACTGAGCCCCAGGGCACTGGGCTTTGCTGCACTTTTGCTGTGAAGGGAGGGGACAGAAAAGCAACAGCCTCAAGGAAAAAAATGCCCCCGCCACCCGCACCTTTAGACATCCGCCTGAAAAATGGAAAAAGAAGATTAAAAATAAAGAACAAAGCCCAAGTCTCACATTAATTGATTTCCTGGTGCAGGCTCCTGTTTCCTCACTTGCTGCTTATCGAGCAGGTCAGTGCTGGAGAGCTGCAGGGCTGCTCCCCCTGGCAAGGACGATGCCCCCGTGCTGCCAGCATCCCCCAGCCCCGATGGGGATGGACGAGTGATGGGTACTTGGTTATCAGTGCCTGCCCCCCATAGCCCGTGGCTACGTGACCCGGGATGTGCCCTGGCCCCACTGCAGAGCTGAGCACCAAAACGAGCTGATTTCTTCCCAAGACTGTCAGCTTTTCCCAGCCCATGTCACACATCCATTGTAAATTGAAAATGGCTCATTCAAAAACCTAACACATTTATTTACATTTTTTCAATTAAAAAAGAGAGAAAAAAAAAGAAAAACAAACAACCAACCCCCAAACCAAAACCACAACAACCCAAACACCACAGACATTTTCCTCTGCGGTGGATGTAAGGGGAAAGCAATTAAGGATTTTTTTCCCTACCAGCTTTAGCTGTGACGCATTTGCTCACATTTTCCCAGCATGAGCAATGCCCTGATGATACCATTAGCCCTTGGTCCTGGTGCCACCACCGGGATGACAATAACCTGTGCTCCTGAGCCACCAACAGCATTGCCTCCAACGCACCTCTGAGAAAGTCCAAGAAATTGGGCCATTCACTGCTCCCTCACCCCTGCTTCCAGCAAGCAACCTGCCTCCCCAGCTGGATTCATGCTGGTGACCCCAATTCATGGAGTTTAGCCCCAGATGCTCCCCTAGGAAGGTACTGTCACATGAGACAGGGCAAGGTATGGGTTGAATTCACCCTGCATCAGCTCAGTGCCTTGACTCATCAAACCCAAGCCCTGCAACGGAGGCATGCAAAAAGCATCCTGCACCTGATCAGCACACAGAATTATTTCCCCTCCCTATACCATTTACATAGCACAAAAGACCACCAAGAAAATTCATTGCGATTATTTCTGGCAGCCTGCTCAATCAGTTTTCACACCGCACGCTCTGCACTGTGGGGCTCAGAGCCTGCCGCAGGCTGCTCCCCCTGTCCCTCTCCACCTCCTGAGCACCAGCAATTTCCTTGGCACACCAGTAAACCCATTTTCTGGTCACATCCCAGTGCCCTGACGGTGGTGGCATGAGGAGCACCCTGCCCCGTGTAACGACCAGCACCGGCTGCCTAAAAGCTTCATCCAGAAACCTTTGTGGGGCTGCCGGGCACCTCCTCCTCCAGGGAGCCGGCTGCAGCACTTCAAAAGGAGACTTCATGCATGGGTAAAAGTCCTTTAAAATGGGATTAAAAACTCACATTTCTGCCCCCCCCCCCCCCCCCCTTTTTTTTTTTTGGACATTTCTAATCAAACCTACCCTGAGACAGATACAAGAACTGGTTTGGCTCACTGGGTTTGTTTGATAGGACCATTGGTCTCGGGAGTTTTTGGTGGGAATTTCTAATACTATATATATAATATATACTTTTAACACTCCTAAGAAAACCCTTTTATGAAACACCTGACTAGAGTTAAAAAAAGTATTTAAAACAAACTAGAAAGCTTTTCGTTAGTTATATATGTGTATATACAATGGAAATACTCATATTAACGCATATAAATGCATCAACTATATATATGGTATATATTACGTAAACTATATACAATATATGCTATATATTACATAAACTATATACAATATATGGTATATATTACATAAACTATAAGGTATTTATTACATAAACTATATTTATATGATATAGAGAGTATAATATATCCTATAATATGTATAGTGCACATGTGAATACAATCATATATGTACCCATATCCTCCCCCCAGCATTTCTGCCGATGCTTTCCCACCAGTCTCACCCAAAATCCATCCCCACCACTGCCTCTCCTCTTCCCCAGAGCTCTCCATCCAAAATCCTGGCTGGGCTCAGACGATGCCCGGGAGCCCTTTGGGGCCCTCTCCCCATGCTGGAGGGGCGCCAGGACCCCCGGGGGCAGGTGGGCGCCCTTTGATCCCCCGGGGCAGTGGGGCCGGGGGATGCAGCAGTGCGCAGACGGGCTGGGCAGCCAGCCCTGCTCTGCTAATTCCCTTCTGAAGTGCTGGAGCCACTGTCACGTCTCATTACAAGAGGCCAGTGCCCTTGTTTTAATTTCTAACCGGAGCGAACGGGATAATAATATTAACCCCAGCGGGGGGTGGCAAGAGAAGGCACCTCCTCGCTTCAAATGTTTGGACAAAAAATTTGCTCTCATTAGGGCAGAAGGCCAGGAGATGCTGCCTCTGTAGGGAAGGCAGAGCCATGGGGCTTTGTTGCATTTGGAGTGCACCTCAGCTTCTCCCAGAGAGCCCGGGCTGTAATTGGGGCCAGGCAGGGACTTGCTGGGACCAGAGGGAGACAAAAAGGGGAAGGAAGGCTTTTGGTCTCCCCAGCAAAGGGATTCTGCCCCATAGACCCATATTCTGCTAGAAAATGGGTTGCCTTTTCTTGAGGAAAAGGGCTTATCTTGCAGGTTACCCAACACCAAGTTCAAGGATTGTAGCATCTCCCCAGATCCACAGCAGGGTCCAGACCAGGAGCTGAAACGAGGGTGCAAGGAGACACTTGGGAAAAGGAGCACCGTGAAGCAAGAGCTGGCACAAAAGGGCAAAGAACTGGTCAAATCAAGAAGGAAAAAAAATAATAAAAAAACACTGTACACGTTCCCTCTGCCAGGAAGCACATTGCTAGCCAAAGAGTTTCAAGTTTGGTTCAGCCTCGGGTAAGGAGGGAAATTAAAAACAAAGTGTTCAATTAATCCTTCATTTATGACCAAATAGTAGGAACATTGTTTCCCTCGTTCCCCAAATTGCCCACTGTCAGTATGTTTAGAAACAGGTTGGAAATTAATGTTCTTCCTGCGGGTGACTGCCAGAAAAGATAAGGGATTTCTGCGGAGGGTCACTTTTTTTGTTATCGTGTTATCATTACTGCTATGTGAAGCCCACAGAGTTGCTCTGGGTGCTTACAAGCCCAGAACCTATTGATTCAGACCTCAAAGAAGAACCTAAACACGGCACCGAGCTCCCGAACACAAGGGGACCCGTTCCCACTCATTGCTGCAATGATAGCATGGTGTTTTTGCTTAGAGCTATCCAGGCAGTATTTGGGTTGAGATCTTGTTCTTCCAAGTAAATAAATATATAAGGCTATTTACTTGTTTTTGAAAGAAATTCAAACGAAAACATCAGGTTCCTAATGCTCCCTTTCAGCTTTGATCCTTTTTTAAACTTCTCCACGTACCAAAAATTGAGTTATTCGCTCATTCTGTTCAGCCTTGCCGAGCATTACAGAGATTCCCCCAAAGGTGAAACCAGGCACTTTAAAAATAAAACAGCAACCCGTGCTTCAGCCCTCAGAAATCCAGCCAACAGCCCACCCGCTGCCGATCTATTGAAGGTAACTCGATGGGACAAACCTGACTCGTGACGGGACAAGTGACGACGGTCACATTGTCCTGAGGATGCTCCTTCTGACACCGAGATCAAGCAGAGCCTCGGGGAACGGGATACAACCTTCGTTCAACCCCGCGTCCTCTCCAGGCCGGTACCTCCCTCCATTTCTGAGTGCTGAGCCGAGCCGGAGGGACGTGGATGAAAAGCAGTCGGTCAAAAACGTTATTGATGGAGGCCAGCCTTCCAAAACCGCATCTGGATCCAAATCAGAACTTTTTCGCAATAACTTGTCAATTCCTACAAATGTTTTTTGAAGTGAGAGGGTCAAAGCATTCGCCTCGACTTTTCCAAGGGCAGTGCTGGAGCGTTATATTTCATTTTTGACATTGTGTTTTTGGAACGTTTTCTTTAAAATATACTAAAATATTTAAAGACATATTATTACATATTAAAGGCAATAATGTATTTCATGATGTTAAATTCAAAATAACCTACACAGGAGTCCAAACAAAATATTTTCTCTTATTAAAATGTCAGATTTTTATGTAAACTAATGCCTTTTTTTTTTCTTTTCTTTTAAAAGTGTCAGGAAGCATCTGAGAGTTCCAAAAAAACTTGTCTGCTTTTGTCCAATTTTTTACTGCATGAAAAATGCTGACTTTAATTGTTTTCCAGAATGCGCAAACTTCCTTCTCAGTTGTTTTCAGGCTAAAAATTGCAATTCCCAATCAGCTGTCAAGTGACCGAAGTTTCTCAGATTTTTCCCTCAGCCCTCAGAAGGAAACAGGGAAGGAAAGATGTTTGCTTTCATCCATTGTTTTTTTGAGTTACCAATCAAGCAAAACAAGCAAAAATTGGGGCAGTTAATGGAAGAGATTTCAGCCTCTGATGACCCAAGAAAATGGAACCAGTGAAAAGCATTTCTCTTTTCTTAAAAAGCCCAAAACTTGCAAGTGCAAAGGACCTTTGTCCATCTTTGTCCTTTGATCCAGATGGACATTTACCCACTGGGTAGATAACATGACCCCCAGCCCAGTTCCCTAATTTCCAGCCCTATTTTTCAGGCTACGGTCAAAGTTGGATCATCCCCAACCCCTGGATGCCACTGACCATCAGATCCATGTTAACCTCTCCGGGACAGAAGACACTTGGGTCCCGGCTAGCCAGGGCTTTAGCTGCTGATTTCTGTTGTTACCTGGGGGAAGGACAGGGAACAAGCTCTCAGTGCGTGCTTACACTTGGAAAAAAAAGAACAAATAAATGCTACAGCTCCTCGTGGGGAGGGCTGCGTCTGTGGGAGTCAGTGGGCAGGGGACAGGTGACAGATATCAGCTGATAACAGTGCTTACACCATGGCTGCAGACAGCCTGCCCAGGGGCTTGTCAGGAGCGGGGGTACAGCTGGCACATGGGGAAAATCTGTACTCATGTCCCACCTGTGGGTGTGACACCAGCCTCTGGCTGCAAGCTTGCAGTGCTGTTTTTCATCCCTTATCTCGTATAAATGAAGCTGAGAAGAGAGACAGGAACACTGGTGTAACTGTCCCTTTGTACTCGCATCCGTGCCTGCTCGCAGATGAGATTTCACAGGAGTGAAAGGCAAGCCTCTGCTCTTAAATGCCTCCAAAATTCATAGCATTTTTATAAAATCACAGAATAGATCAATTCAGAAAGGATCTCAGGACACCTTTAGTCCATCTTCCTGCTCAAAGTGAAGGTGACACTGAATTCAGACCAGGTTTCTCAGGCTGTGTCCTTGAATTCCTCCAAGGTTGAAGACCCTATGACCTCCGTTGGTCCGGCAGGGAGCATCCATCAGAGTAAAAATTTATTTCCTCAAAGCCTGCCAGACCCTCCCACCCCAATTTACACCCGCTGCTTCTCCTTCTCCACGTTAGCAAAATGCCTGGCTCCACCTTCCCCACAACCCCTGGCAGGGGCAGAGGCGTGCTCCAGGCCCCCCAGCCCTGGCCCTGCTCCCCCAGGCTCTGCTCATGGTGCTCATGCTCCAGTCCCCATCCAACAAATGTAAAATATAGGGGGAAAATCCCATTTCTTCATTTTCTGGCTGTGCCCATGGTCATGCAGCCCAGGATGCCATCAGTCTCCACTGCTGCCATCTCCCACCCACAGGACATCCAGGTCACTCTCAGCAGAGTTTTAAGATACTCCTCCAACATTTTCAAGCCAAATAATAATAATAAATAAATAGAAATCCTCACCCTTTCCCCACAGGATCATGTTCATGCATGCTTTTCCTTCGTGACTAATAGCTTTTTTTAATACTTTTTGGTCTGACAGGGACTGCCAGCTCCCAGACCACCAAGCACTACATGGGGTGCGCTCAGCACCCCATCCAGAACAGAAGATGACCCAACAGCAGCACCATGCTTTCACCCAATCTCAGGAGCCTGTTTTGCTTCCCTTTTCAGAGCCCAGCTGGTGATGGTGTTTGCCAACAGCAGCCTCAGCTGGGGGATCTCCAGCCCTCGCCCCCAAGCAGCTGGGTAGCGTTGGCATCACCCTGCTCTTGCTCTCCAGGGCAGAGCTATTGCTGCATCCCCACAGCACCTGGAACACCTATAAAGGTGTGACACCCTAACACCGGGATAGAGATCTCTCCGTACACACATATATATACACATGGATATTTTAGGAAGTGAGGAAAAGGGCAGGACAGTCGTATCCTTGGAGAAGGAGGAGCTTCGCTGAAGAGCTGAACTGGAGGCTGGAACCAAAGCAAACCTGAGGGAGAGCTTCCCAGCATCTCCACCCTGAGATATCACACCCCCACAGTCCTCAGAAAGCTCTTGGTTTATTAGAAAGCTCCTGCCCTGAGCCTAGTTTAAACTAGGAGGGAGATTATTGGCCAAAAAAAAAAAAAAAATAAAATCACAAGTCTCCACCTTAAATGAGGGGGAAAAAAGTAAAGAAGCTTTCTATGGAATGGGTTTAGGATGGAGACCTCTTGAATGTGTCCGAGGAGGACATCAGCCCCAGGGGATGAGAAATTCCTGGAGGCAGCATGAAAGATATCTATGCTCCTGATCCTCTTGGGGCACTGGCTGCAGGAAGAGCAGTGCCCACAGCCAGGCTGCCACTAACACCCGGGGGCTGGCGGGTGTCTGTGCCAGATAGAAACGATCCTCACAGCCTCAGCTAGAGGCTTGATGGCCTCTCAGTTCCACCACAAGGTCTTGAACGTTTTCATTATTTTTTCATTTGTAATTTTATTTCATAATCGTAACAAGACGCCCCGGGGCAACGTGTTTCCAGGGGATTATTGCCTTCAGCTTTTTGTTTTATGACACATGCCATAATCGCACAGCAATGTACAACCTGTCATATCTCGTTATTTAAACACTGGTCATATATCCATGTGCTAGGTGCGAAGGATAGACCAGGGCCATAAAATTATATGGACATTTGGTGGCAAGAGTTGGTTTGTGTGAGCCGTTCCCAGGAACAGCTTGCAGCTGGGATAGCTCAGCTCGGACCCATCCTCAACTGCAGAGCTCTTTGCAAGTTGTTTTTGCTCTCACTGTGCCCACAGAGCCTCTGCTGAAGGTGTATGAGCTAAGTTTGTGGTCTCCCTTCCCCTTGGCAAGGTGTGCGCAGCCTGCAGACACTGCCAAAAAACCTTGCAAAGCTCAAAATCGAGGTGAAGACTGAGAGCAGGCTGGAGGGGACAGCCCTGTAAGGGTGTGGGGTGGATAACCCTTTGTTAGAGGAGCTGAAATCCTTTTGTGAGATGCCAGTGGATCTAAGAGACAACAGAAGAAATCCCTCATATCCGTCTAACTCCAGGAGGCAGCTGTAGGATGCTGCGGGAGGCACTCCTAAGCTTTTGCCATGTGCCCCCAAGGGCTCTTCTCTGGCTGGGGACACTCACAGTAAGGCTCTGAACGCTGGACCTCCAAGAAGAGCGTTACGAGGGGTACGTTGGGATTCACGGGCTGCCTGGCAGGCTCAGCTCTCGCCACTTGGCTCTGAAAGACAGCTCTGTGCTGGCCCGAGCAGCCCACACCGCTGCAGGTCTGCCAGCCCAGTCCACCCTGGAGGCAACCCAGGGCCGCGGGAAGGCTCAGCCCCAGCTCAGCTGGGCTAGGGCAGAGGTTTGGGTTGGAGAGAGTCCGTGCCCAACCACAAAGCTCAGCAGAACCCACCACCTAGCCCTTCAGAAACACAAGACAAATTCACAACGTGGCTTTTCAGCTCCGGGGACGTTCGGCTTACCTTTGCTCCAGGACAATGACACGGGGACGGGGCTGTCCTTGGTCCGGGCAGCTCTGGGGCTCACAGTTTTCCATGTGCTGTTCCTTTAAGCTCGTTATACTCCTGCTTTAATTTCCAAACAGCAGCCTTTTTGTTCTCCGGGCTGCTGCAACTTGCAGATACACGCACCGTGCCCTCTTTTGCAGGGATTTTTTTTTTTTTTTTTTAATCTGTCTTGCCATTCTCCACAATCTAAAGCAATTCAGGTTAGAAACAAATGCCTGAGATTATTTTTTTTTCCAGGCAGCCTCCTCCCCCCCATGGAAACCAAAGGCACTTTCTCAGTTGAACAGAATCAGCCTCCCCCAAGTGCCAAATCAATTTATTAAGATATAAACTACAAATATACACCGCCGAACGCTCCTCTTGGATACATGGAGACAAATCCCATTTGCTGCTCTCCTCGGATGGACACCCCACCAATAAAGTGCCTACCTCGCTGCTGCTATAGCCGCTCACACTCAAGTTTCCCTTTATTCTCTGCTCAAGAGCAGCGAAACATAAATCTCGGTCTTCCCGGTAGCTTCTAAAGGTTTTTCTCTGTGCCAAGTTTCCTCCCAGCTCCCGGAGGGCAAACAGCAGCCACACAGCCTCTTTTGTGCTCCGGGGCTGGGCAGGCGGGGTGCCCTTGGCACTGCTCGGGAGCTGGCAAAGCATCAAAGGGGGCTTTGAGCAGGAGCTGCTGCTGCTGCTGGGTCTCTGATGGGTGATGGAGCAGGAGGGGGCTGCAGGGTGGGTTTGGGCAGCCCTGGGGTGCTTGGGGTGCCTGGGAGATGCTGGGAGGCAGTGAGGGCAGAGGAGATCCACCTGGGTGGGCAGAGCTGGCTTCTCTCTGCTTGTTTGAAAAGAGAAGGCAAAGCTGAGTCTCACCCAGCCCAGTGAGAGGGACGAAAGGCTACAGCTTTAGAAATGGGACTTCTTCACCTTCTGTCTCCCCGAGATGTACAAATTCAGAGGCAGATGCAGGGTGTGGGCAGGTCCCGGCTCCTCCCCACACCCCCCAAACCTCCCTGTTCTGCTCTGCCCACGGAAGGGGCCACAAGGGCACTCCCTGTATCACAAAAGCCACCCAGGGAACCATCAACAGCAATTTAAATCCACTTTAAAGGATGCTCCCATGTCCTACTCTGCCAGCACACTCATAAGGGCAGTACCTTCCAGGAGGGAATGGTTGTACCAGCACCCGGCATCCCAGAGCAGCTCCAGCCCCAAAAGCTGCTTGGAGGGCTCAGACAGGGCATGGGCACTGCTGTTGGTTGCTGAGCCGGTGGACCATAAAACTCTTATAGGGGCCACAGGGAGTTGGTGAAATCCTGCCCTAGATATCATACACCTCCAGATAGGTCTGCAAAGGATGTAACAACGGCTCTCATCCTCTCCTGCAGCATCTTCTCCCCTAGTGTCCCTTTGGGGCTGCTGCAGGGGTTCGCACCCCACAGATGCCATATGGGGCAGCCGACAGGCTAAGGAAGCCTTTGGTTACGATCCCTTTGAGTTTCCAGCCCTGGGAGCAATGCGTTTATTTGTAAGTGGAAAATAAACCTGATCACATCCGGGATGAAGCAGGTCCTGACAAATCACACAGAATGGCTCCTGTGGGTGCAGGGACCAGAACAGCAGCATCCAGCCCGGGGCTCTGCTGGCGGACAGATTAGCTGCAGAAAGACACTTTGGGAACATGCTCTGGGAAGAGCAGGGTATTTTTGGTTTCCAGAAGGTCCTTGTGTATAACGATAAAAGGAGAGAGCAATGAGGAAGGTGGACAAATCGTGCCATGTATAATCCTTCCAGCATCCTCAGAAGTAAGTGGTGATTTTCCAGCCTCTCTCTTTCCCCTGCATTTCCCAATGCCCTACATGGAGGGAGGGCCTTCTATCAGTCCCAGATCCATTCCCTTTGCAAGTATTCCCCCATTTCCCAATCTTGTCTTGTTTTTCTGGTCCCCAGCTCCTGCACAGCGTCACCACCTCCCTCTTGGCCATGCCATCAGGAGGAGCACCAGGTTTCTTAAACGTTCATTTTACCAAAAAAATAAACTTAAATCTTGACTGGTTTCAAATGCATCTAAAATCAAGCTGGGGTGCATTCCGAGACAGACTCCCCGTTCCTATTATTATCACAAATCTCAAGTCTGAGATTTCCAGATTGGGGAAAAACCACCCCCCTGCTGGGAAAACAACCCGGGGAGAGGCACAGGCGCATCCTGCGCGCCCGGGGGCTGCGAGCCAGGTGCGTTTCCCAAAAAAACTCAAGAGAAAAATAAAAAAACACCAAAATACACCCACTTCAGCCGAGCTCTGCGGCCAGGTGTGCGGGGGACAGCCCAGCTCAGGCGGGGCGAGGCGGTGCCGGCTGCGGGAGCCGTGTCTCCAGGGACCCCGCGGGGACCCCGCAGGGCTCCCCGAGCATCCCCCGGCACGGTGCGCTCCCGGCCCGGCCCCGGGGCCGCTAGAGGGCAATAGCGACTTGTCCCAGGCCAGCACCCGCTGACAGCAGCCCGGGGGCAGCGAGGGATGCTCGAGGGATGCTCCGGTGTCCGCAGGGAAAGTATCGGGGCACCTTTTCTTTCCTGGAGGTAATAAAGGCGTTTGGGAGGTTTCCTGGGGGAAGGGGAGGCACCTTCGTGTTGGCAGCCAGGGCAGCGCGGATGCTCGTGGGCTGGCAGAGTTTGGAGCCATCCCTCCAGCAAAGCAGAGAGCTGCGGGCCCAGGTGAGCCGCCTTTTATCCTCAGCTGATTAAGCTAATGAGGTAATGAGCTAAACCTGTTCCCACCCACGATGGGCAGGTGCTAGCGGTTGGTTTCCCCTTGCTAGGAGCACCAGGCTCTCCAGCAGCCTCCCATTCTCCCAGGGATGCCTTTCCTCGCTCCCACGATCCCCCACATCCCCCCCAGGGCACGTTCCCTTTACCCCAGGCCTGGGGGCTCTCTGCCACCCATCAGGGAGGGGTCTCCCCTGCTGCCCCCCATCCCCGTGGGCTCCACACCTCCACCGCATCCTCAGCAAGGCGGAAAAACACCACAGCCCCTCCGGCTTCGCTCCCATCCCCAGCTCCGGGCGCTTCCCCCGGGTGCCACCAGCACCTCGGTTTATCAGGCCGGAGCGGTGGGAGATAGGGAGGGAGCCGATAAGCCCTCAAGTGGCAGCGTGCTGTAAACATTCCCACTGGTGCTGTTAGATTACAGCGCTGGGAAAATGCCTCCGGCCCCCCCAGGCCACCAGCGCGGCGGGCAGGGCCAGGGGGGCCGCAGAGCTGTTGAAAAGCTGGGCAGGAGGAGCCGTGTCGGGGCTGAAGTGCTTCTCCGGAGGGCTGCGGGGCTGCTGAGCCTCCCAGGCTCATGGGGAGAGCCCAGGGAGCTCCAACAGCTCGTGCCTTGCGTGCTGGGGGCTGTTTTGGGAAGGCCGTCCAAAGCCTTCATCAACCCATCACGGAGAAGGGGCTCTCTCCTGGCTCAGTTTGAGTTTTGTGAGCCCACTGTGCCTGTGGGCTTCATGGGGTTGGAGTCCCAGGTCGTAAATCCCTGGGGATGATGCCTCTGTGGGGAAAGAAAAGTGGGAGGGGGTCTCCTGGTCTCCTTCAGGTGGCTTTCCAAGGACTGATCCAGGCATGGTGTCACCGTCCCTTGTGCAGCAGAGCAGCCCGAGGAGGTGACAAGCTGGGCAGGTGATAGCTGGGGGGCACGGGCAGCAGGGCCGGGGGTCATTTGGAAGGAGGGAACACACTCGTGGCACCCCTAAGAAATAAATGCTGGGGCCTCATCCAGCTCTTACCCATGTCTATGCTCGTGTGGCCTCCTGCTGGGAATCAGCCTCACCCCGCACCTTCACTTTTCAGAGGGGTGAGCAAGGAGCCCAGATGTGGAGCCAGCCCATTTTGGTGGATGGCAGCTCCCTGTGCACCTCTTCCTTTCCTCTTTACCCTGGGAAAGCCTCTGGAAGGCTCAGGCACATCCAGCAGCACTGGAAGGCGGGTGCTGAGCAGAGCAGAGCCTTCCCTCCCGCACCCATCCCCAGCATCTCCTCGGCTTCAGGCAGCTTTTGGAGCTCGCAGGCAGGCAATGCTGAGCCACGGGAACCTCCCACTCCCACTTTCTCCCTTATATTTCCACAGCAAGTAAATCTCCATCCTTTCAGGGCTCTCAAATCTATTATTTTTACATTTGCAGTGGATTCCCTGGCCCTGTTATTAATGAAAACCTCCAGGAAAGCTCCTCAAATACAGCTTTGACATTCTGCCCAGGACCTGTGGACAAGGAAAAAAAAAAAAAAGAAAAAAAAAAAGGCAAAGCAACATTAATAAAGCAGGAGGTTTCTATTAAGTCTGAGGGACTGGACTCTCTGTCTTTCTTGGATGCTGAAATCCTCTAGTGCAGGATAAATCTTATACACTTCATTTTCCCAATCTCTCTTTCAATATATTTTAAGGGAACGTTGCTGGTATCAGAGTAAATAACGTCCTAGCTGCGAGCGTGGGGTCTGCAGTGGCGTGGGGTCAGCCTGTGGGCTGGGGCAGCCTCCTCTGTGCTCTGCTCGTGGTCTCAGCCCTCTCTGCAATCAGCGGCTCGAGCTAGGAGAGGTTTTAATTAGCCACCCATACAAAACCCAAGCAACTCCTGGGAGGCTGGGGGAGGAAGCGGGTGAGCTAACGGAGCAGAGATGCGGGCTAATTCCCCAAATATGCAAATGGCCAGGTGCTGCAAGCAACGCCACCTTGGTGCCAGGGAGCCTCTGCCAGTCCTTGCAAGGGTTTTTTCCCACTTGCACATGAGGGAACTTCCCATCTGCCAGCATCTTTGTGCAGCACCTGCTCCTTCTGCCTCTCCTAAGGTACCTCCATCTTTAGGTACCTCCTAAAGATGCCGGTTATTGTAGGAAAGCTGTTATCTGGAGGCAAGCACGCCAGCTTTTGCTGCAGAAGGAAAGAGAGTGAGGCCAAGGTCGGGTGGGATATGCCTCACTCTGCTTTTACACCTTTCGTTGCTCCACGAAGCACGCTGGAGGAGAACTAAATGCAAGGCTGGTGGTGTAAGGGCGTGGAGGAGCCCCTCAGGGCCTTGTTTCAGCACCGAGGGCTTGCACCCAGCCACCGAGCTGTGCAGGCTGCGATGGATGCTGTGAGCACAGCCCCCAAACTGCGTTCTGTTTGCACTTCTTCCTTCCCTGATTGCTGCACAGAGCTGGGGATGCTGCGCTTGCAGGAGACGTGAGAAACTGACTGGTGCCTCAGGTTGCGCTGCAGAATAAATGCAGGGGGCTTTTGCTAGCTGGAAACACACAGCTCTCCTGGTGAGCAGCAGCTTGCGTGCTCCTCGCTGGTGGTTCTGACCCAGCAGGACTCTTAGGTGTTGCTGCAGTGCAAATGCCCATGCTTTTTGATGCACAGTATCAAAACTAGATTTCTCCTTCCTGAAAAATGCCAGGCCAGCCCCAACCTGCACAGGCAGAAGGGTTCAGACAATGTAAAGCTGAGGCGCCAGCAGGAGCCTCAAACCCACTGCATCTCGATGCTGACACACGTGCAACCAAAGCCCCCTGCAGAAAGTGGTAAATGGGAAAAGGGGATGGCACCGAGTCAAATTAATAACATCCAGCGTAGCTTATAAGACTGACCTGGGGCTTAAAAACTGCTTGTGAAGGACTCTGGCCCGAAATGGGGAATGTGGGGCTGGAAAGCACCACTTGGACGAGAGGCACCGATCCACTGGCAGTTCTGAGTACCCGAGAGGGGGATATTTGGGGTTATTAATCAAGTTCAGAGGCCACCTAGTGTGCAAATACACCCCAGCCCCCTCTACGGGATCAAGGCACTGAGATCACAAGGCAGGTTTAAATCACGCTTGGAAAGCCTGAGTGGCCCTGCCCCGAGATGTGCTGACTTCGTCCTGTATAACACCAGGAACCAAGGGGTAACCACAACTTTTCGGACACAAAGGTGAAGAAAGACCATCTTCTCCGGCTGAACTTTCCTCCGGTGGATAGAAGCATCCAGGAACAGCACTGGGACGGGCAGTTGTAGCTCTTGGATGGAGATGATGCATTCTAGGGCTGGAGCAGCATGGATCCGCTCCATTCCCAACCCTGCCAAAACTGGAATAGGCTCTGGCTGCTCCTTGTCTGGCCAGCAATGGGAGAGGCTGAGAACCGAGCCTGTAAGCAGCACTCTGCAAAAAGTGCTCGGTTTTGGGGACGGGTTTGCAATTTCAGATGCTGTGTGGCTTCAAACATGCAGTCAAAGCTCCCTTCTATTTCCCCTACAGTCAAATGTGCATCCCATCCTCAGCTCTGTCGCCACCCACCCTGGTAAATCAGAGTCTTCTCAATTAATTAAGCACAATGGTAAGGACATCTTTGTAAGGGCCATCCCCCCTGTCCACCACCTCACCTGAGCCATCACAGATCAAACCCAGCACCACCAGGAGGAAATACACATCCTGCTGCTGCTGGAGATGCGGCCCCGTGAACGCCCACCCTGAGTCGAAGAGGAACGGGATGGGGCCTCATGTAGATGGGACTGGGAAATCGTCCCGCCACATCCCTGCGGTGGCCTGGCCAGGTGGGACTGGTGGCTTGGAAAGACATTTCCTCCCCGCAGGCTGTGGGAAGCCCTGCGAGGAGCCGAAATCGCTCTGGCTCCATCCCCCTGCAGCAGTTTTACGGGTCCCAGCAGGGCCAGCATTCGGCGTAAGCATGTGAATTTAGGGGAGGGGGCAGACAGAGAATAACTCCCCGCAAGTGGCCAAATGTAATAAACACAGTCACTAACCACTTTTCAGAATACACACATAATAATATGTGGTATTTATATTTTTACCACCCCAGCGGGACTTTGGCAAGTAAATCGGATTTTCCCACCCTGACCCAAATAAACGTTCAGGAGTGGAAATAACAGATTGCTTTTGCCTGAAATAACCATGCGCTCATTCCAGGGGGATGTCAGCTGAGCGATCCTCATTTCTCTGGACCACTTGGACCTTGCAAAATTTCCCCCTCTCCTCTCGGAGCTGAGCGAGGACCCACTCGCGTTGGGCCTGATCCAAATTCCACCGAAGTCAATGGAAAGCCTCCAGCTGGCTCACACACGTCTCAGCAATCCCCCAGCCACTGAAATGCTGAGAAGGATGCATGGGTAGAGTCCAAACAATTCTGGACCTTGTCAGAAAATCTTCGCCCATGTTTCAGCTCCCATCCCTGAAATGTCCCTCTGACTGCTCTGGATTGGCTTGAACAAGTCACCAGTGGGAACTGTGCTTTCTTCCTTTCCTTTCTTTTTATATACCAAACTCAAACCACTCTTCTCCTCCTCCCTATGCTGCTTCATATAGAGCCACGGTTGAGAATTAAAGCAAGATCAGGCAGCGCCAGGTTTTTCTGTCTCCCAAAGGCTCTGTAACCACTTGCACTGGATGCACACGTTGTGCAGTGGCCTGTCCTGCAGCTCCCACACAGGTGGGGTGCTTTCTGCTGACATGTAGCACATGGCTACATTTCCATTGGGATCTTCCCCTTTGATGCTTTAGGTTTTATCTGAAGACACCGAGCTACAAAGCTGCAGCAGAACTGCTCTTACCCCATCCCGCTATGGCTGAGTTCCTCCCCGGTGCTGTTGGAGTGGAGCTGTCCATTCTCTAAAACACATGGGCTTAGTGGGATGACCAAAAAGGATTTGCAAACTTAGACAGTTGGTCTGTGAGATCTCTCAGAAGAGTCGAACCCTGTCATTACCTCCTGAAACCCATGCTCTGCTTGAGCTAGGTGTCCTCCGAAGCCTTCAGGAGCTCCATAAGTTTCAAAGCCCTTGGCATGGGCAAAGACAGAGGGTTAAAGAATGAGAAATAGTTGACCCTGCACCACGTGGAGACCTCAGCTGGTTCATCTTCAGCCTCGTGGTCCCCTGCTGCTCCCAAAGCATCATCATCTCAGTTCAGGTTCCTTAACACTGACAACAGAAACAGCTGTTGTCCCCGTTCTCGCCCTTGATCAATAGCATCCCAATCTCACGTTCGATGGCATAAATTATTTATCTCTAATTGGATCGATGCTTCCTTGGTCTTAGAGAATCGATTAATGAGTATTTGCCATCAGGGTTCTCGGTGCCCCCCAGGGAGACTTGTCACAGCAGCACCGGTGGGACCTGGTGCTGGAAAGGCAGGGGGAGCAGAAGGGGAACCTGTCGAGAGTTCTTCCTTTGGGGGACACACTTGGCTGCAATCCAATCTGGAAAAGGAGTTGCAAGAAACCTTTCATCTCAGTGCACGACCTTTCCTTGAGAACCAAAGCTCCTTTGGTTCTGTGTGAAACACAGAGAAACCTCAGGTCAGCCTTGCCGACACCACATCTTCACCACCTTCCTGTTCTGCCCGTAAATTATCATTTTCCACCCTGGCTTTTATACCATCAAGGTACTTTTCAAGGGCAGCAACCATCTGTCCTACTCGTCTCCTAACATGCTTGGGGTTGATGATCCGGACGAGGATGTGCTCGCACTGATGTGCTTCTGGGTAGCAGCGATCCACTGCATGCCACCAGCTGCCTTTGATAATGAAGGATCCTCCTTTTCAAAGTTCCCATTTTACGCTCCGTCAGTGTTTAAGCATGTGTTAATGGTTTAAAGAAGCAACCCACTAGAGAGTCTCATTTGTCAGGAGCAGTTCCTCTAAATTTCATCATAACCAAAGTAAGGCAGACCAGAATGGTGCAAGCTGGAGCGAAGACAGGAGCACTGATGGATGTTTCACACCAGCTGCTAAAATGGTCCTTTGAAAGCTCCTCGAGCTGAGGTTCTGCAGACCAGCATCAGTGACTCCTGAGCAGAAGCAGGCAGCTCACGGGGAGGAAGGCTGGGCTGGATTTCCGAACTTATTGGGCAGACCCACACATCAACGCGATGCCTGATAGCAACGCCCCTCAACCCACCGAATCATCCACATGCTCTATGAAATCAAATGATGTGCTGCCATGGATGGCGATGACTGGAGAGACTCAGATATCACCTTCAGAAGGGCAGCGCAACTTCTAGGACTGCTCACTTAAATATAGAAGCAAATCCACCACGGCTGCAGTTCCAGGAGATCTTCGGCTAAGAGCCTTTTCTGTATTTTTAGCAGTGAGGCTGTGAAGTACCCCTGCAGTCCTGCTTTTCCTGATTCTTTGTACTCTGGTTAACTGGAATTGCTTAAAAAAAAATCAGAACACTGGGTTTAAATTATAGCTTAAGGCCCCTGTGTCGGATACACATGAGAATCAGCAAATACACCACAAGGAGGTGGTCCTCCAGGCTACAAACAGAGAGGGCCATGGAGATTAGGAACTAATGAAGCTAGTCCAGGAGGGAAACCGAGTCAGAAAGTCACTCCTAAATTGGTCCACAAGCTCTGAGGAAGCCGAGAAACCTGAGGCTCTTGTGGCAGCCAGGGCAGAGCAGATCTCAACACAAGACAGGATAAATGGTAAGATCGTGTACCAACCTGGCCTTGTGAGGAATCATAGCATTTTGGTGTGAGCACTCTGAGGCTAGCCACTTGGGTACACTTCAGAATTTCAAAATATAGGAGATGGCACCTTTGTCCTCCATCATGGTAAGCGTGGTGGTGGCATACACCCAACTTGCTGTGCCCTGCGAGGAGCTGCACCCACGCTAGCAAGAAACCACCTGGAATAAGTGATAAAAAGGGAAAAGACTCGCCTGAAAGCACACAGCTGGGCAGCCCTGGGACCTGCAAATATGGGTGACTGATGTCCTCACCGGCTGCGTCGCACGTGCACGGCGCCTGGGGAGCAGCAGCAGCTCCCAGGAGGGCAGAGGCATTGCTCTGCCTGCGGGGGAACACGTTCCCTGCTCCCATCGCGAGGCTTTTTAGCATCTGCACCAGCCCTCTCCATGCTGATTTTCAACAGATGTTGTGCTAATGAATAACAATGTAATCTCAGTGCCTTAATATAGTGCTGGGGTGTGATAAGTCCGAAATTGCTGTCATCGTCGGTGTGAGGACGATCTGGTCATTGTTCAGAACTGTCCTCCTCTGATGATTACATGAAGGGGAATTTATTTTCTTCCATCTACTCCCACTCTGCTTCCAAATTTAAAACTATTCAGGCATTAGATATAACTATTTTTCTAAGGGCTTAATAAGAGGCCAGGATGCAGATGTTCCGATAAGGCCATGACAAATTGCAAGCGGAGAAGCCACATTAAACCTGACCTATTGCAGGATGCCAGACTCGGCTCTGCCTTTAGAAAAAGGCCCCGGTAGCTCTGCTAGACCAGCTGCTACCACCATGTGCAGCATCCTGGTGAGGGCAGAGGAGATGGCTTCCAGCCCATGCAAATACTGCTACTCCCAGCTGAAAGCCAGAGCTGAAATACGGGGCTTGGGGTGGGAGCAGACGGGTGGGTGAGGGAACAGCTCAGCTTCTTCACTGGTTTCTGGGGGTATCACACACCCCAGCTCGGATGAAAGCCTGGGAAGGGTTGAAGAGATGTCTCCAAATACTTGAAAACCATTGGAAATGAAACAAATTACGGCTTTTTTTTGCAGCAAGGGTGGCATAGGTGAGACTGCAGAGAAACCACCCAGCAGGCAGGGTGGTTGAACAGGGGAGGAATCACTTGGGACTGAACATCTCCCACCCCGGGGGGGCTTGGGAAGAGATGCTCCAGGCAGCTCTTGGCTCCCAGGACATCACCAACCCTGATCTTGTGCCCATCAGGATGATGCAGAGCCTCACTATCCATCACAGGCACCAGGCTCCTCCACCCCATCGTGATGGCTCTGCTGGACTTGCCCCACTGTGCCAGTGCTTTTCTTCTACTGGAAAACCCCAAACCAGCTGATGTGCTCTGGCACAGCTCCCTGTATTTGGGGAATGGTCACAGACCTCATCCTGCTGCCTCTATGCTTGCTTGTGCCACCCAACACATCTTGTCTGCAGCAAGGACCCTCAGCCAGCTCCTGCTCAGCTTGCTGTGCACAAGAAGCCAGAGAAGATGGCCCTGGCCTGCCCTGCCATGGGGCTGAGTCCCTCCTGCAGGCAGGGGTTTGCCTTTATTGAACTTCAGCTTGTGGAGGCTCTAAATAACAGCCTTGTTGCCCAGTGTATTGGCTATTTCCCACACATTTGGCACCAAAAAGCCAAAAAAAAACAACCCTGTAGGCAGTGATGCAGGGACCAGATGCTCCAGGATGGTGGCTGTGGGCTTACAACTTGGACTGGACCAAAAAAAAAATCCAAAAAAATGCCAAAAATCCTGACTACTGAAGGAAGACAGGGCCTGAAGGGATGATTTCTGTGAAAAGTCACCTCCAGAAATAAGAAAAAGGTCCACAATTGAAGGAACATGCTGGCCCTGTTGCTTTTTGCACAGCAGATGATGCCACCATGCCAAGAGCCGCAGATGTCCTTGCAAACATTCACGTCCTTCCCTGCTGCACCCGTGGCAGAGCCTGGCCAAACCCAGGGCACGTTTCCATAAGGGCGCGTGGGCAGCTGCCTGCCACAGGCTGCTTTTGGGTGCCAAACCCTCCAGGAGGAGAGCTGGCTAGCTAAGAGAGGCCATGGGCTTCCTGGGCCACACCAGAGGCTGCTCTTGGACAGCAGGAGAGCAGAAGGGACTCCTCGGAGTTAGAGCCAAGCCGCAGAATTCAGGCTGCAGTTTGTTCTTTCATAATCCTAGAAATCTGCTGCTAAAAAAAATAAATAAATGAGGAGACAGAGCTCAAATACTCCAGGCTCTGGTGCTCAAGACAGAATTTGCATCCATGAACTATTTTTCTTTAAGAGAAGTCTCCCCTGGCCATTATTTCCTGGCTGTATCTCTCAATTCCAGTTGTACGGAGACCAGCTCTCAACCAGAACACGGCCAGTCAGCGAGGACTGATCTGTATCCACCAGCATGTAACAGTTTAAAGGTTAGAAGCCATAAAAATACATACACAACCCCAGAAGCCCAAATTCACCCTGCCAGAGCAGCCTGAGAGGAGGTTCATCCACCTGCAGGCAGCTCCAGGGTCCGTCCCCATCCTCTGCAGCTTCACATGCACAAGAACAGCTTCCCACCTGATGTGCTGAGCCCACACCAGCTCCCCTTCCAAACTGCAGAGCCCCGAGGATTGTTCTGGAAGCCAGCAATTAAAATCCCACAGCTCAGGCTCCCTGCAGCTTTGGCAGCAGCCCCTGCACAGTGAGGGCAGGGTGGCGGAGGAGCCAGCAAGCAGCCCAGACATGCCTCTATTATTACCCAGGGAGGGCAGAGCAGTGGAGATTCACCTCATCCTACAGTCCTGGGGACTGGGGAAATGCTAGCTGTGCTCCTTTTCTTCCAGACTCTGGACAGCTAAATCCCATTCTAAGCTTATGAAATATCACCTGCTCTTTACTTGTACCTGATGTATTTGCTGACGGCCAGACCCGACATCTCCGCGGAGTCCTCTCCCCAGCCCCGCAGGCATTGGTTCTGAGCACAGCCCTGATGGAGCAGATGAAACTGCAATGGTAACTCAATCTACCTCACTCGGTGTAAAATGTAATAAAAAGAGGGTCCAGAGCCCAAGGCTGAGGCTGTAAATTTTCTGCCAGCACCACACCTGTCACCCTGCTCGGGGCTTCTGCTGCATCTCCTCCCTGCTCTGCCTGGCCCCATGTGCTGCTGCTTTGCCTCTCTGAATCAGGCATTTCAAAGGAGCTGAGGCAACAGGGCTTTCATTATGGCAAGGGTAAAGCAATCAGAAGAAAAGGGGGGAAAACGGGGTAGGCTCAGGCTGTTTTTGCTGAGATGCAGGTGACTGAAGCAGGTCTGGCAGGCAGCACAGGCTGTGCTCTGCTCCACGCAGACACCAGGGACAGGCTTGGCAGCGCTCATCCCTGGCTTGTCTGCAATAAGATGCTAATTACTTTAACGTAGCTAATGGATTCATTATATACTGGGGAATGAAAAGCCACATGTGTTACGCACTGTCTCAACTTCTCTGCCTTGCATCTGTGCCTGCTTTGGCTTGTAAAGAAGTAACAAAGCCATACCTGCTGCTGACTCCATGTCGCATGTGCTCTTACTTCAATACCCATTTTCACCTCCCCTGCCCAGAAGTGAATCAATACCACATCAGTTCACACCTTGTTCTGACTGTGCCGTGTCATCAGAGATGGCCAGCATGTGTTGGCAACTGCCATGATGGGTCAGGGCTCAGGAAGTCACAGCTCCGTTCCCCAGGCTGCTGGGGACACCGCTGCCACCTTCCACAGGACCTGCTCGGGCAGCCCTGCATCGCCAACAGAATCCCAGTGCCTCCTCCCCATCTGCAGCACGAAGCTCCACCTATAGCCAGGAGAAGGAAAAAAACAACTGTGCAAACCCTCTCACTTCATCTAGAGCAGATTTTTTATCTGTTTGACTGAAGTTTTCCTGTAACCTGGTGGATGAGCACAAGGGAAGGGGATGCTGCTGCTCAGTGCAGTCCCTTTAGTTATGCAGCAGGAGAGTTAAGAGCTGGGGTCCCTGATTAGACAGCGGAGAGAGAAACCCAGTTTCTCAGTTCCCTAACACTCCCCTCCCACCCTTTTGGTGCCCAAAATCCTGCAAGAACAACATCCCAGCACCTTCCTCTCCAGGCAGGACCAGGGACCCCAGCCCACATCCCTGCAAGTCTTCCACCAGCCTTGCAGAGGTGGAAGCACCCCTCTTCCCTCTATTCCTGTACAAGGATTGCTCAGCCCTGCTGCCAGGAACCCATCCCCTGCAGCTCCCCTTCACTAGCAGCCTCTCAGGGAGCCTAGGGCTGAGCACCAGCCCTCTCCCCTGCCTTATCACATCCCTGCACCCAGCTGAGCCCTCTGCAGGGATGGTGGCAGTGATCCAGGCTGCGATGCGGGGCACCTGCCTGCACCCACCCCAGCCATTACCAGCACTCCAGCACAGCTGTAACTGGGGAGAGAAGGAGCTGGGAGATCAAATGTCCTGAATCACATCATCCCGTTGCTTGCATTAAAACATCCCATGACGCACACAGCAATAAACACACAGCTAAAGAGCTGTTTTAAAACGTGATCCCTGCAAGCTGTTCTGAAAAGGAGTTATCTCAGCAGAATGCTAGCTAGAATCACCCCTGGTACCCCATCCTCTTCTGCCTCCCTCGCTGGTATGGCCCTGACCTGGTACATCCTGATTTACAATGCTCAAATACATGATCAGCTTCATTAGGGGAGCTGGTTTTAAAGTCCTTCCTTTATAGCAACATGGATGTCAGCCCCAGATCTGACCTCCAGTGCCATGACAATGCTGTCACTGGGTACAGCATATCTTCTGGGGGCTAAATACCTCTCCAGAGAGGTGCAGCTGGGGTGGGAGCATCCTTGGTCTCTATCCAGGAACACCTGTGCTGTCCTCAAGTCTTCCCTGCCCACAAATGCTCAGCTCCATCCTAAAGATGATACTGTAGTTAACCAAGAGCTGGTGAAAAGAAAAAGGAAGAAAGAGAAAGAGAAAGAGAAAGAGAAAGAGAAAGAGAAAGAGAAAGAGAAAGAGAAAGAGAAAGAGAAAGAGAAAGAGAAAGAGAAAGAGAAAGAGTCCCTTCTGAAAATGGGGTTTTGGGAGTGGCAACTGATTTTCTACCAGAAAGCATTTTGATTGACCACAGTTTTTAGTTTTGTCATGCATGGCTCTGCAGGAGATAATGGGGTTTGAATTGATACTTCATAGCAGATTGTAAAGATTTGGTTTTAATTTTTTTTATTTCTGTTACTGGACATGTAAAAATTTCTAGCTGGAGGGTAGTTGGAATAAAAATTTGGCTCGATTTCTGAAATGTGCTGTTTCTCAGTCAAATCCCTGAAGTCAAAATCATTTAATTTAAATGAGTAATATTTCTGAAATGTGTACAACTTCCATTTAGTAACCAGTCATCCTGCCATCTGACCCTTTTTTGGCAAAAAAATGAATGCCATTTCGGTTCAAAAATGGGAAATAGAAGATGTAAAAAAAAAAAAAGTTTTTTCCTCATCACCCTTCTTATTCTGTCTTTCCATCCCATAGAAACACTCCTAGAATAAAGAACAGAAATAAGTAAATAAATAATAAATCTGGAACACAACTGTGGGCCCAGCAGCCTGAAGGCTGGGCTGGAGGAGGGCAGCAGGGTGAAGCTCGAGAGGTCTGGTTGTCCTCCCCTGATGAAAGCGGGCACAAACATCAGGTCTCAGCACAAACCTTGGGTCAGCCCCTAGGAACAGAGGAACCTGAACGTGGTCGCTCCAGCTCCCACCCCGCAACCATCAGCCTTTTGCTCCTCGGTATTGCGGAGCACCCTGCTCTTCCCAGGAGGATTCCCAGAGCCTCCTCTCCTTTCTGTGCCACCCTCCTCGCCCACCAGACCAGGCACTGTTGGGGACAAGGCTGATCCTTGGGGACTAGGCTGATCTTTAGGGACCAGGCCAATCCTTTGGGACAAGGCCAATCTTTAGGGACCAGGCCAATCCTTTGGGACAAGGCCAATCCTTGGGGACAAGGCCAATCTTTTGGGACAAGGCCGATCCTTTGGGACAAGGCCTATCTCTGGGGATAAGGCTGATCTCTGGGGACAGGACTGATTTCTGGGGACACGGCCGATCCCTGAGGATGAGGTTGACCCCTGGGGACAAGGCCAACCCCTGGGGACAGCACTGTCCCACCATGGCCACCTCCATCTCGCAAAGACCGGGGAAGTGGGCGCAAAGCCCCGCAGGCCGCCCCGCGCCGGCGTGCCTCTGGAAGCCCATTACTGTTTTATGGAGGTCACCCTCACCTAATTATGCCACTGTTCCTCCCAGCCCCGGCCTGACCCTGCCTGATCCTGAAACGGATTAACATGTCTTGGTCACTTGAGCGTGTGGTGTGTGTCTGCTCCGGGAGGGCAGCGGCTGAAGGTCTGGCCGTATCTCAATGTTATTTTGACCCCGGCCGTTTTTTTCCGCGGCGAGCCCTTCGCAGACCTGTTGAATGGGGCTTTCATTTCGCTGACCCCCGGGGTCATCTGTTTTCGGAGCATGAAATATGGCTGCCGGTGGACAGGAGGGAAGAGATAAACTTCACTGAGGAGCCTTAACAGGCCAATGAGCCGTGACTAATGATGATTGTGGTTTGTCTTTTGAGGGCATAATTTATTGGGCTGCTGACCACTTAGTGCACTGGCTGGGGAATTAACTCTTTCGGGGGAGCACTGGGGCTGATGGAGCTGTGCCCCATGAGGGTTGGTGTACAGGCTGCTCATCCTTTTCTCTCTTTGCAAGCATTTCTCTCTGTGCGTTTCTCCCCTGAGATGCCTCCTGTTTTCCTCATGGCTTTTTTACCCTGTGTCACCAACAGCTGGCCTTCATGGCTTTCCTATTGCGACATGCTCGCTGATGTCCTCCCCATTTCTTGTGGTCAGAAAAGGGGCCGTGAAGCACCATGACCCAAAATTATTCCAGAAAAGGAGGCCAAGCTCCTGCAGACCCAGAGCTTCATCTTTCAGGGAATACCAGAGCCTGACAGCACGCTCCCAAACTGACCAGCAGGCAGCCCAGGGAAGGACGGGAGCAGCCCCACAGCCCTCAGGGTGTGCAGAAGCAGGTTCCACATTAGGTCCGAGCTCTGCTGTCACCCTGCTTCTAACTTGACATTCAACTTTTGGAGGGGTTAATTGCAAAAATGACCACTGGACCAGCTTCAGTCAGAGGAAAGGCTAGGATAGCAAAGAGTTCATGGGAAATAAGTTGCTTCATGCACACAGGTGTTTGTGGGACACCTGTGTTTTCTCCAGCATCCTGAAAATGTTAGGAAAAAATAAATAAATCTGAGGTTGTAGGTATCCCCTAAATCCTTTAACTTATTTTAACAGAAAGTTAAGGTATCAAGGATGCTGGGGAAGACTGGAAGAATTCCCCTATGGCTTATTTGGGTCCAAATACATTCCATCCTTTTTTTTAAAAAAAAAAGTATCATCTATGAAGAGCCATCCAGGCAGAGGTGTTCCCTGCATTTGGAGCCACGGGGCTATTCCCACATCAGCAGCACCCTGCAGCGGGTGTCCCTAAGGCCAGGGGGAGCCAGCTGCCCTGGCACTCTGCAGGCTTGCTCACACTGCACATCACTGCTAGGAGATATTCCCATCCTATCCAGGCTTGCTGAAGGTTTCTGGGAAGGCACAGGAGGACTTCAGCCTCTCGAATGATCACTTGAAAGAAGATTTCACTGGCAACTGGGAGGCTCAACCGCTTGGAAGCCAGAGCAAAGACAGTTGGAGTTGTAAGCACCTCCAGCTGCAGGGGGGGGTGTGCCATGAAGCTGAAATTCTGTGGTTAAATGGGTTGGGGGTGGGTGGGAGGGGTCTTAGGAAAATGGTGTTCTACATGAATAGTTGGGAGAAATAAATGAAATATTATAAATAAAACTAAAATGAATAAATAAATAGTCTAGTATCTTTGGTGCACATGTGCCTTAATTTTTCAGATTTTTTTTTTTGAACTGCTACTCAAATAAATAACCCTGGTACCTCCTCTTTGCATATTTTTTGTTAAAGGACAGGCAGCTGGGAAGAAAGGCAGACTGTGCCTCCTTGCTGCCTGTGCTAGCACCTCCTGGACTTTCCTCTCAGCCCTGTGTTCCCCCTTCTATTTGATCTCTCCTCACAGGAGACCTTCCTCCGACTGTTATTGTTATCCCTAAATAGTGCCCGAGCAGGAGAGACAAAATTACACCGCTAGGCCCACTCGCTCCCAGGTGGAGGACCACACACGAACACAGCCAGCGGCATGAGAGCCATGCAACCTGCGTGCTGAGGGATGGGGCAGCACACGGGGATGCAGGAGAGATGGCAGGCATAGAAAAAACATGAGAAATGTTGGACTGAGTCAGCAAAGGCAGGAAAAAAAAAAAAAAGGAGAAAAAAAGTGGAAAAGAGAGCCAGGCAGGCTGTGAAAGTGAGCTCAGCGCATCCCACGGTAGATGCAGACCTTGAGGGCTCCAATCTGCAGCCACAGTGATTAGCCAAGACATGATCCAGCTTTTGCTGGCCTGATCCAGGGTAAGAGGTCAGCAGTGGGCTGATAAAACAGAGCGTCTTCAGCTCCTCTTGGGGGGTGAGATGGCTAAAACTGGAGCTGCAAAGGTCTCTGGGCAAACAGCCCTGCAGTCCCTGCCACACAGCACCAACAGCATCAGTGGCCCTGGGGCTTGGCTCTGCTTTTGTCCCTGAGACAGCACATTTGGGAGCTGGATCTTGCAAGGAAGCAGGGCAGCTGCTTCTTCCTGTATCGTGCTCAGATGCAGAGAGCTTAATTTAGGGGGAGTCGGGGGGGAATGAAACAATTTTGTCCTTTTGAAGTGATATCGTTACCTGCTGTCACGCAGCCTTAATGGAGGGGAAGATGGCTCTTGGCTGGGCTGAGATTCCCGAGCCCAGCCTTGTAAAAGAGGAGCTGAATGTAAAAGAGAGGGGGAGATGTTTAACAGAGCCAAGACCTGGGGATCAAGAGGAGAGAGGAACATCCTCGCACACCCGGTTAACCCTTACAGTACCAATTCCTACAGCTCTGAAAGCTGACCTGGAAAAATCCCAGCTAAGAAACACCATGTAATGAAGGGAAAAAAAATAATGGGGCGTTAAAGAAATACTCTTCCACAAACATCCCAGCTTGGGCTTAGGGAGAACATCTTCTTTCCCCTCACATGCTCTGAGCCCCGCAGCCGGCGGGTGAGCCACATTGCTGCAAACTCATCAGCTCTGCTACAAAGGCTTTGGCGAGTTTGGATAAACAGCCTGCTGTTGTTCTGCACATGTGCGTTACTGTAAGAGTTGGTGAAAGGTTCTGGATTTATAGCCTCAGAAAATGATTTATTTGTTTTAAGCCCCACAGCTGATAAAGCTGGGGAAGCGCCAGCATGTGATTTCCCCGCGCTGCCTCTCGCTCAGGCTCTTCATCTGGGAGAGGCCGGGGCTACTGAGGGGGGACAAGCACATGAACAAAAAAAAAAAGCCACAAAGTCTGGTGCTCACCGCAGTGGTAAATGTTGTTTTTACAGATCCATGTCCATCAGGGCACAAACCCAGCTGATGTGCTCCATTTCCACCACTGAGCCATCTTCAGAGGGGAATGTGAGCAGGCTGGAGGTGGGGCAGATGGAGGTCTCCTGTCCCCAGGGTGGATCTGCAGCAGCCACCTTCTGGCACCCCAGGTGCTTCTGGACAACCCATCCAAGCCTCTTTCACCTGGACAAAACACTTTTACAGCCAGCCTGTCTCCTGAGAGCACCACAGACCCTTTCACACCCACCTGTGGCACCCAAGGGTCCTCCTCTACCTTCACACAGCCCCTTGTCCCTCCAGAATATCCTGCCTTAGGTCCTGCTGTCTGGAAGCAGAATAAGTGATCTCAGAATCGTGCTGGAGAAGCTGCCCAGCACCTGCTTGGCACGCAGCATGAAAAGGAAAGCCTCACACCCAACACCAGTACTCCACAGGGACATTAGTGCTGTGCCTGTGACCACATTTGCTGCACCATTATCGAGGTCCTGGACTGCTGGGGCTCAGGTAAAAACCTCCTCCAAGCTCAATCATAGCTAGAGACACATTGCCGTGAAAGTTTGCCAAGTTGTGCTTATTACAGATGAGAAAAATCTTAATTAACCGCAAGGTTGTCTTACCTGCCCAATTCCTCCTCTGCCCCGTGGGAGCACCGGGGGGTGTCACTCATTAGCGCCAGGTAATTTCACCCACCCCAGACTGCAGCACTCAGGTGACCATGGGAAGCTGCTGGTGCCTCTGTAATTCCCTTTAACCCATCTCCTGTGGGTCTGGCTGCATTAAATCAGTCCACGGGTTCACTTGCCTCGGACACAGCCCCTGTACACCAGCCAGAAGCACTTGCTGTAGGAAGGGTCTCCTCCCTCCACCCCTGTTCAGTAGGGACCCAGCAGAAAGAGCAAGCGAGAAGGTGGAGAAAGTCTGTCCCTATCTTCAGGGTCTTTGAGGGAGGAATTTACACTCAGCAGGCTCTTGGTGTGCGAGGGAGAGCGATGCTGCAGCAGAGCTGGTGGGGCTGTCCCCCCAGGACAGACACTCTGGGGATGGGCTGCAGCTCCCTCCTTGCCCCATTTAATCAAGACACTGCCATCCCAGGATGACAGCTGTATGGGCATGATTTTATTTTCAAGGAGCATGGCACACTTTGCATCTGACAGATAACTCCTGGTGAAGAATCTCGTCCTCCCACCCTAGAGCATCCTACACAAAAAGGGCAGAGATGGGGGAACCCCCTAGGAAAAGACCTCTTAATCACATCATTTCAAAGCTAAACCTTTCCCCAAATTCACTTCCCTTCCCTGGCCTCTGCAACAACTTTGAAATTGCTGCAGCCACCTCAAAAGTAAGTTCACCTCACAAGTCCCAGCTGGGATAAAAGGTGGCAAAACAGTACTGGGACCCACTGGGATGAAACCGGTAATAACACTTGGTGCTACGCATCAATAACCAGAGGTTACCAAAGCCCTCATTAAGCAGAGTGGGGTTGGCTTTCCAGAAGATGGGATGAAAGGCAAATGTCTCCCTTTACAAGTGCAGTGTCCAGAAGAAGAATAATCCCAGCCTGTTCTAGATAAGGGAAAGAGTAGGTATGTCTTAAATATTTCTATTACTTCAAAGTTCATAAATCTATTGGTTTAAAACTGTCAACAAGAAAGAGGAAATATGAGCTAGAGACATGGTTATCACCAGGAAAGGAATTTCCTCCAAAGGGAGAGCAAGACAGTAAGTCCAGGAAAGAGGGACAGATAGGGAAATACCTCTATGAGATGTTAGGAATCTCGACGAGCCTGATCTATGAACATCTTTTCATTGACTCCAGCAGACTTTGTCTCTGCCACAGTGCAAGAGGGATGGCCAGGAAAGATTTGTTTTCAACTCACCAGAAAAAGAGTAATAGAAACCGTATGGTTTTGTTGGTATTATTTTGTCTTTTGGAGAAAGCCTTTGAAATATTTCAGGCTGTTGTCAAAGGAGGAAAAAAAAAAAAAAAAGAAAAAAGAAAAAAAAGCCCTTGCCTAGTTGACCTGGTCCTACCTCGGGGTAGATTGAGCTGGTGTCCCCAGGGAGGAAAGCCATTTGGCAAAGAGGGTGCACGGTCCTGGGGGCACAAGGAGAGAGTGGAAACCCTGAAAAAGAGAAAGGAGACTCTAAAGAATGAACATTTGGTCTCTGCCTGCAAGGTGGGGCAACGCAAACAGGAGGAGGAAGAGAGAAGAGGGACTGAAGAAATGAGCGCTGCACTCAACGCCTGCTTTTGGTTTGCACAGGATGAAACAGAAGTGGCACTGACCCTGGCAGCTGTTCCACCAACAAGCATCCAAGTCACCAGGAATGATCATCTTCGCTGCTGCAACATCAGGATCTGCCCAAACACCCTCCACATTGAAGCCTCTCCAGCCTCCCTCTGAACTCACTGATGCTCTCCATCCCTCCCCAGCTACGGAACATCTCTGAAGCATTGCTACTGGTAGCAAAGGAGATCCAAGGCACCCAAACACACCCAAATAGCAACAGGAAAAGAGCAGGGCTTATATCATGACCTGCACATGAAGCAAGTTGTGTGACAATCATTGCTCCAGAGGGCAACGTGGTACCCATGTAGAGATGCTGAGGCCCCGTGGCCCTACAGGTGGATCATCAAATCCTCAGCTGATGGCAACCAGCTCTGTTTTGTGCACTGACAAAGACTGAAGGCTCACAATCCCCACGGGTCTGTGGCCTGCTCAGCCTCCCGGTACTAATGGTCCTGAAAACCGGGTATTTGAGAAATCGATCTTTTTGTACCCAGCTGGGATGGTTGTGGGCAGAGCCCGGCGCCTCCCCATCACCCCTCGCAGCACTGCCTGGCACATCCCTGCTGGGAACGCAGGGAGGACTGCGGTTCCCAGAGCTGTCAGAGCAGCACTAAACCCACCGAGAACATGTTCAAACAAACACGTTACAACAGATAAAGGATCAGATAGCTCAACGTGTCCAACTCCTACCTGGGAGTAGCATGGCACTGCAAATTGCACCCCACCTGAATTTCACCCTCTCTGTGTGCGTCTCCAAGTGGCTCTTTAATAAGCCCCATCCTTACCTTCTCCTTTTATCTAATTCTGCCCAAAATCACCGTCCTGCTTTAGGGCAAAGTTCCCACCGTTGCCCACCCCTCCCCTTTCTCTTGATAACCGAAGCATTTTCAGCCCGATCCGCCTGTGCTCCGCTCTGTGGGTAAGCAGTAACTTGCTCATATAAGAATGTTTACATTCAAATATAAGTACAATTACACCAGCCGATCTAATAGTCTTCTCTGTATATGTTACCGAGTACTTAGGGCCATTTTTTTGAAAGCCATTATGCTCATGTGATTTTCCTCAAAGCCTTTCGAAGGGATTTTGTTTTGACAGGAGGGCATTAAGGGGGTGAAACTGATAGCATAAGTACCACTTACAGACTTTGATCAGCTTGGGTCATAATTCTCCTAGAGAAAGTCTTGTATATATTAGAGAAGGAAATTAATTTTATTGCCGCTGTGGCTTTTTTTCTCCCCGGTAACGTCCAAGTCCTTGTGCTCACTTGCTGTTTCTTTTTTTTTTTTTTCCTCCTCCTTTCCAAGTCCTTCGTGCACTGAGCTGATGCACAAGCTGGGCTGCCCTCCTCCTGGGGGGAGGCACTGGCATGGGCTGTCAGCACGGGCTGTGCCTTGGTCTCTGTGCCCAGGCTGATGGTTTGGTTCTCACCACCACCATCAAAAATATCACTGTGGGGGTAGCAGGAGAGACTTGCAAACCTCCTCCTTCACATATGTTGGATTTAAGTGATGTAGGGATGAGCTACAGCAAAAATATCCTTTTATTTGGGGCTGTAAACACCCAAAGATAACCAAGTCACCAGACCTCATGGACACCTAACAAGTGTTATTTGGGATCTCCAATTCCCAAACTAATGGTTTGGGAAGAACTACCTGAGACTAGCCTAAATATTTCAAAAGTTCCTAGCCCTGTGATGCAAGGAGGATGGTCTGCTTTGCCTCCAACCCAACTGGGACACACTAGGGAGAATAAAAGCAGAGCTGACTGGTACTGAAGATTTGGGGTGAATAGATGTTTTCGCACAACCACCAGTAACTTGAGGTCCCTGTAACCCTGAGCAGGGTCAGACCATTGCCACATGGTCAGTGAGCCACAGGAGCTCAGATGAATCTCTAAAACACACAAGGTGGATTTGGCCAAATAAGTGATGCCAAGGAACAGCTGAGGCATGGGAGAAACGGTGGCATATCAAAATATTGCACACATGAGCTGGTCATAGAAGGAAAAAAAAAAGAAAAAAACCACAAAACACTCTGGAACTTCCCCTTTGCATTTTTGCTGGTGTTTTTGTTGCCTGGTCAGGCGGTGCTTCAGCTGTCACTTTCCCTTGGTGCCACTCAGTGAGACGAACGGGCAGGGACTGGGACGGGCACCCTCCAGGAGCTGATAGCCATCTGCGGTTGTCACACATCGCAGCGGCGCCCTGTCAGCAGGTAGGAGCTGCCTGGGATCGGTGGCCTGCGGTCATCAAGGACGTTCCCTTCGTAAAGGCAGGCTGGTGGGGTCACCCACAAGGGCAGGGCTATGTGGGTCTGTTCCTTCCTTCCCCCAAAATCCTCCATCCACCCAGACCCTGGTCCCCAAGGAAGGGAGAGCTCCACATGCCCACCCTGCAGGCACCAACACTTCTCCTCAAGATACTTAGAGGGGAATTAATCTCACTTTGCTTTGGCTAAGGAGGGCAGAAGCAGCAAAGGAAGGGCTGAAGCAGGCACTTACCTTTCCCTCAGCAAGAGTCAGAGGGGTTCCTGTCCTCATTTGGTATCTCATCCACCATCCATGAACTGCACCACAAAGAAAGAAATGTAAGAAAGCAGGTATTGTGGCAGAACACCCCTCCACAAGGCAGAAATGCCAGGTATGACCTTTGCTGGCCTGCTCAGGTGAGCTACAATTGCACTGCAGCCCAGCTGAAGAAAAACCTCTGCCAAATTTGCTCCCAGGGGTATTCCAGTCCACATTGCCAGATGGAAGATGCCAATGGGCTACAGCTTGAACGACACCCAGATGCATTTCTGAACCAGTCCTGAGCAAGACACACGCACCCTGAGTCACCACTATAAAACAAACTATAAAACTATAGCCAGTGGCTATAGTTTGGTTAGTGAAAATAAATAAATAAATAATAAAGTACTGGTATGCCAACCCATTTGGGGTCTAAATCAACCCCTAACATGACTAACCTGTAAACATTTCTCATTAAAGGTTTTCCTTTAATTCCACCTAGCCAAACAGGGGAAACACAGGTCTACATGTAAGCACTCTGGAAGCAGGTTGCTTCTAGCAGCACTGGGTTCTTTGACAGGGTGAGACATCCCTGATGGGTACCCAGCAGCACAGCCCCTCTCCATCCTTACCCCCACTCCCTGCCAAATCCAGATTGGAATCAGGAGTGGAAATGTTTGTGCGCGGCTAGTGAAAGTGGTTGGAAAATTTTTTGTCAAAACAGATTTCCATCAGCAAATGACACTCTGTTGGCTTTGGCAAATTTTTGTTCAGGAACAAAGTAGAGAGAGAGAAAAAAATGTAAATGTCAGCGTGCCCTTTTGACATTTTCCCAACGAAAAGGATGGACTTTCTTGCTTCAAAGTGACTTTTCTTTGACATTCATTTTCTATGCTCAATTCAAAACAAATCAGCTTTTCTACCTAAGTGGGATTTGTTGACTGCTCTAAAAGGCATTTTTTCATTTTGGAATTGAATGTGCAGAAATTCTAGGATACTGGCTTTTTCCTGACTCAGGATGGAATCAGAGAAAAAAAAAAAACACCTTTTCTTCCTCCTTTTTCACAGCAGCCCTTATCACACTTTCACCTGCGTTTATCCTTCATTCATTGCTCATCCTGAAGGGACACTTGCCTGCAATTCAGCTGTTCCCTGAATCCTCATCTTTAGCACTAACATATTTTAATGATTTTATCCTAGTCTTATGTCAGACCCACTCCGAAAAAATAAAATAAAAAAAAAATAAACAAGCCCAGGTAGTACATATTCAGCTGGAACCCAGCAGACGTGAAGCATTTACCCTTCAGATCAACATTATCTCTGTACTCCCACCTTTCTCCCAGTGTTCAGCCACGGCTCTCAGCCCAAGAGGAGCAGTAGCAGCTCTCGGTGCCTTCTCCCAGTGCTGCTGGGATGCAAGCGACAGCCTTTGCTCATTCTGCCTTCACCCTCGCTCCCTTTCTCCATCAGGGGCTGCTCATCTGCAAGGATTCCCCCCCAGTCCCCATCCTCTGCAAAAGAATAACACACGTTGGGAGAAAATTATCCGTGTTTTCTATAAAACCAGATCCAGTTTTTCATCTCAGGCATCATCTAATGAAATGTGATCTACTTTTTCCTTTAAGCAATAGGTTCCCAAAACGACTGGAATTTAATTCAAGAGAGTGTAGCGTAGATGCATTTTGCTTAAGCTTAACCATCTGCAGAGAAGTGTCTCATCTCAGCTGACTGCCTGGCTGTCTGCTGCCATCAGGCAGTAGATCTGCTGCTGCAGGGAGGGCCATCCCCAAAATATTGCTCCGTTGGCTCTAAGAGACACACGGTTCACAATTCAATAGCAAGCTAAAGCTGTCTGTAAGTTAGCTAAGGCACACAGCACATCATTTCTTACCTTGGAGCGCGGTTCTGGACTTAGACCAGGTTTGGCAACGGGTGAGCTGGGATTCTGCTCTGTCACCACTAGTCTTTTGCAGTCTTTGCTGTAAAAGAAGAATAAAATCTCAAATACTTTCTCCTCTAACCTCAGCAAATACAACTCCCAGCTACTGAGTATTGACATTGCAGGCAGATTCTGTAATGAACTTGTAAAATAAGTAGTCATCAACACAGTACCCAAAACTTCAGGATTTTTGGTGTTAGAGTGATGCTGTTAGACTTGAAGGTATGACACACATACCGTAAGTCAGAGAGTGATGTGGCTCAGGCAAAGCAGAAGCATGGCTTTACTGTGCCATCCTACACAACAAAGCTTCCAGCTTACAGTTATCAAACCCTCGTGGAGCCAAGGGCACAAAGGGATCCATGAGAGATGCCCGAGGAGAGCAAAACTGATCAGAAACTCAAAATGCCTGTGCAGGAGCCCAGGGGAATTGTGTGTGTGGAACCTGCAACCCCAAAAAGACTGAAAACAGCTGGACTAGAACAGCTAGGCTGAAAACAAGTAGTTTTTTTTTTAAAACCTGTCTGATGCTGGTGAAATGTCTCCTTCTTCATCCCCACCTCTCTCCTCCAAGCAGCAGACACATCGTGCTGGAAACAACCTGAGCATTCCCACGGAGGCTTTTCAGCACAGGTCTGCTCTCCAGGAAACTAGCCTGCGAAGTGAAGCTGAGCCCAGGTCCTGCTTTGCCCAGAAGCACAGGAGATTTTGGAGCCAGTGCCAAGGGTTTGTAGCTGATGTAAACCCAGTTGGGGCCAAACTCCAACCACATTCCTCTGTGGACAAGACCAGGCACCTTGCGAAGGAGCACGCCAAGCCCTGTGAGAAGCCCTGGGCAAGGCGCACCATGAGATAACATCTCTGCATGATTTGGCCACCCCTGGGGAATAGGATCCCGAGCTTAGGGCTAAAGTGTGGCTGCAGCATTTCGTGGTCAGCCCAATGTGCTCTGAAAGGGGTGGATTTTACCAAGAGGTTACGGGCCACCACGTCTCCCCCAGCATGAGAGAACTCAGCTGCTGGAGGCAGGAGAAAGCACTTCAGATAACAGGTCAGCAGGGAAAGGGGAGGGAAGGAGCAAGCACGCTGGCTATGTGATGCTGTCAGGCACAGATCTCACAGGGTCCCCGTGGAAGAGGCTGCAGCTCGGGGCCACGGATGTCCTTACCCCTGTCCCCCCAGGCGGGGCAGCCGATGCTCTCTGCTCTGTGCTGCACGCTCAGGATCCTCCTTGCTGGCTGCCCCAAGCCTCCTGGGGGAAAAGCGCCTCCAACACCACAGCCAGTGACCCTTGGCAACACAGGGATGCTCAGGCTGACAATTTATTGATAACATCAAGCGACACTTGAGCTACTCCTTGGAGCTGAATGCTCCCTGCTCAGAAAGGCAGGAGCGGTGGGAGCGAGGGATGTTCGCTCAAGTCCTGCCTGGCCTCACACTTTCCCTGCTGCCGCTTCCAGGTTCCTTTATCGAGGACAATCGATACGCCCTGGTGTGATTGTCACCTTGTTCTGCCCTCTCTCCCCCCAAAAACAGTCCTGGATTCTTCAGCACCTCACTCAGGTGCCAGCACAGGGGCAAATGTTGTGCTGGCAGTGCCGGAGGAGGGAGAGACCCCAGGCTCTCCATACAAAGCAGCCTTTCAGCACTGCTTTGTTGATTTTTTTCTTGCTGGAAGAGAAGAAAGAGGAGGAATGAAGGTGAATAATTATTTAAACAAACACATGTTTCAATAGATCAAGTCAGCTTCCATGAATCAGGCTAGGCTGCAGCTTTGCAGAGCTATACTGGGTGCTACCAAAAAGAACCTAGCACTAAACACTAGTTAAAATATTTAACTTAAGAATCATTTCTCCCCCCGGATCATCACTGTTAGAACTGCATAATTCCAGCCCTCACAAAGGGAAAGTTGATGACAAGGAGCTGGGATCCCCTTGCTGCGTACCCCAAGGAAAGGGGCTGATGGTCCCCGGACAGGCTCACAGGGAACCCTCGGCAGCATCACAGGGGCATGGATGAGAGCGAGCCCTGCTGCATTCTGTTTGCATCTCAGGAAGAGCAGCGTGGCCAGCTGAGCTTGTGCAGCCCCATTCCCCTCTCCGGCTGGGCAGCACAAGGAGCTGAAAAGTCCTTGACTTAGTGTCAGCACTGCTCGGCAACCGTTGAAACATCAGCGAGTTATCAGCACCGTTTTCCTTCTCAATCCAAAACACTGCAACATAGCAGGTATTATGGAGAACATTAACTCTGCCTCAGCCAAAACCAGGACACATTTCCAGCCTCATTAGCAGAGGCACAGGTGCTCCATGGCTCAGGACCCAGGCTCTTCTCCATCGAGGACACTGACACCAGCCAGAGCTGGCCCTCTGGAGCTGCCCACACCTCTCCAGGGGCTGTAGGGGATACCTGAGAGTCCAGCAGAGGGGACGTGCTGCTGCCTCAGGTGGCCTCAGCTGCAGGAGATGATCCTGCTGGGGAGCTGCCCCATGAGGTGGGCAAGCTGGGAGCTGGAGGTTATCTCAGGAGAAGCAGTGCCCTCACCACCAGGATGCTGTCTGCAGCGCCAAGTACAGCAAGGCCCTTGGCAGCCTCAGACAAGGCAGGGATGAACCAGGTCCAGAGCCCACCCAGAGCAAAAGAAAAAACAGAGACAGGGCTGGAGACAAGGCTCAAACGTACTACAAGGGGTCAATCTAGAAAATAAGAGTGGAGACACTGTCTCCACAGCAGAGACACAGCAGAGACTCTGGGTCCAGCCAGGACAGGCAGGTTACTTACAGTGCAGATCCAACAAGGAGAAAGGGCTAGGGACAGACTCCCTACAGAAGAGGTTTCAGGTCTGGACAGAAAGCATGGCAGGAGATGAGAACCTGTCCAAAGTCTATCCAGGAGGCAGGGCTAGAAACACACCTACAACATAGCTCAGGGACAGAGAAAGGGGTAAGGCAGAGGGCTCTCCTTAAATACAAGTCCTGGGCCATGGGAAGAGGCGGTGACTAGGTGTCCCAGGTGAAGCTGCTGAGTGCAGTTAAGGCCAATTAGTGCCTTTAGGGCACTGCCAGAAGCACGTCTAGGAGCAGAAAAAAGGGATGATGACCTAACAAGACAAATTAAGGACCACCACCAGCATCCACTCTGGGCAGGCACCTACACAGCAGAGAGGAGAGATGCTGCCATCACCACGGCACGTGCAAGAAAAGTGCTGATGCAGGGAGGATGCACAGGCACCAAAGGCACACAAAGCCTCCTACAGCCCAAGATCTTCACCTCTGCTCCTCTGCATGGCATCTGTGAGACGTGCAGAGCAAAGCCAGTAGCAGGGAGGGGAGGAGAAATGTGAACTGCTATCTGCTGATCTCGGAGCCGCCAGCCACGAGGGCAGCTTCCAGGAGCACATTGCCGTATTGTGCAGCAGAGGGAGGCCGTCAGAGCACGCTTTGACTTCGTGCCAGGCCTAGGCAGTGTGCTGCTTTGTATTAATTTGTGTAACTTCATGAATAAACTGTGCTTGGCTTGTATATGAATTTTAAATGAATTGTTAACACATTTTTATGAATCGGGGAGGAGGTGCTAGCCGGGGAGGTTGACTGTTTGTTGTTTAAAGCAGAGGAAATCAATCATGGTTTTTTGCAAAATAAAACTTTATTGAGCTGTAATAAACAGATACTTCTAAAAAACATTTAAAACCACATAAAAAGCAAGTGGAAGGTGCTTGACTGCTTCGGCATGAATTGCAGGTCAGCGGATGAATATCTATTAAGCTGCCTCAGTTGTTTTTTTTCCTGACATGAAAGAGGAGGATGCGTTAATGTGCTGCATCAGTGCCTTCGTGGTGGGTGGAAGATGTGTGTATGGCTTGATGCTGGGTGTCATCGAGACCCCGTGCAGCAGCTGCTGTGTGCCAGTCTGGAGAATTATGGATGCAGGATGCTTTGCTGTGCCAGAGGGCTTTAGAGTGTGGAAATACGCCCACGGACTGTGTTTTCTGCTCCCATCTGTCCTCTCCCTTCCTTTCCAGAGACTTTTGACTCCTGAGATGGTTGGGAAACAGCCTCCCACGTCTATTTCTTCATCCTCCTTTTAGCAGTGGCAAAGGGGATTCTGCTTAAGGTTGTTGCTGAGGAACAGGGAAAACAAAAGTGAGAAAGTTCTGCAGGATTTCTGTTTGGTTAGTTGTTTGGGTGGTTGGTGTTTTTTTTATTATTTTTTTATTATTATTATATTTTTTTTCCCTATGAAGATCCAAGCAGCTCTCTCTTCAGTGAGTCCCTCTCTCCGGCTATCCATCTGGAAAGTGGGGTCACAGCCACACTGAAGGCAGGTCACCGTGGTGGCCCTTACAGTGGGGTTGCTCCTCTTCCTCTGTCCTGTGGCCTCAGAAAATGAAAACCTCAGATGTCAGCATGGATGCAAGAGGGCCAGAGAAAGAAAGACGTGCAGGTTTGCTGCATCTCCAAGGCTTTGGCTACTGCACAGCAATCAGGCCTCCAGCAGAGGGAGGGGAGCATCTCCTGCAGTAGAAGGAAGGCAGCTTCCTGGTTATGCAATAGAGGTGTAAATAATAGCGCATAAAAAGGAGATCCAGGCCATGAGAAACCTCAAGTGGAGAAAATTCACATTGCTGCCTGTTCCTGCAAGCTGAGGTCTTCAAATCCAAGCTGGTCCAGTTCTGCTGTTACCCCCCACCAAAATCAAAGTCGTTCCTCTTGGAATGGGAAAAATCAGACTGGAAAACCAACGGGATGGATCTTGGGGCTGCCATTACGGGGCTTGTGTTACAGCATTATTCATAAAATGTCCCTCAGACTGAAGGACCGATTCCTGGACTGCTTCCAAGGATTATTTAAACTTTTCCATATTTTGTAGGCCTTGTTTTGAATGTGTGATTTTGGCCACTGTGATGATGGATGTTGCTAAAAATGTTAGTAACCCACCCTCCAGAAAGTATGTTTTGGAATGTCGCTGGATTACTTCTAATCATGTGCTTCTTGCTCGCTGGAGATCCCCGGTGATGGTTGTTCAATTAAGAGGATTGTTTCAAAAGGAAATGCCGTGGGCCCCTGCCCACGCACCCTGGATATCTTGCTGGGGGTCCGAGGGCAGAATTAAAATCTAAGCTCATTGACAGGACAAGGAAAACACCAAGTTGCTCCTGCATGTCTTGTGGCTGAAGTCTCTGCTGTCCCATAAAGGAGCTGGAGCACTGCCAGGATGGGTCACTTCATTGCATCTCCATCCTGCTCGTGTTCCTGATGCTTTATTATGGGTGGGACCAGTGGAGTTCCTTCCTCGTCACCAGGTATCGTCACTTCTCCGTAGTGCATCCAGCATTAAACGAGCATCTTTCTCTCACCTAGTGGTTGCACGGAGACTGGGAGGTCTTGGAGCTCCTCCTGAACCAGAAATGTGTATTTAAAAGGAGTGGGGAAATGAGGTGAAAAGACTGAGCAAGAGATTTCAAACTCAGGCCAAAGAACATTGTTGTGTGGGACAGGCGCAGTGTGGGATCGTGGTTTGCCTGGGGTAGGTAATGAAGAGATGTTCAGCAGAACACAGCTCATAAAGATCTTGGGCTCTTCCGGGAGACAATTAAACCCAACCAGCATAAAATCAGGGTTTTCTGATAGGGTTCAAAACAAGGGGTGGATCCAAGACATGCTCATGTAAGGCAAGTCATACCAGCAAAGGTCTGTTGCATCCATTGGGGTTTACTACCTTTCTACTTGCCCTCCCTGCCTGTTGCACAAAATTGTGCATCACCAGGTAGAAAATATCCACAATAAATTATCAAAACCTCTGGACCTGAGATGTCAACACACCTGAGGCGCAAACTTGGGATCATTTACAGCATTGCAAGACTTGAGGGATAGAGAAAGGGGACTTCCAGCAAGCCCTCTTGCAACAGCAGATTGCGAAAACCATGACATGGAGAAAAAAAGAAAATGAATAAAGGTGGGGTTTTCATTATGTGGCCTGTGAGCTCATAAGAGGCCACATTTTCTGCCTATTCTTTGAAAACATGACTGCTAGAAATGGGCTTTATTTAAAGAAAATGAAAGCTCAAGTAATTACATGGCTCCAGGAGCCAGGGCTCTAAGAAAAACAGCGAGTATTTCGAGAGTTGGCAGGAGCGCCCGTGGAAAAGCAGTGAGTCACGGTGTCTTTTCGGGCTCCTGGGTGAGGGAGGAACAGCGGCGAGGCTGCTGCGGCACAGGAGGGAGGTTGCTCAGCTGCTCACATCCCACTGGCCACATCCCCAAAGTCACTGGGATGGGATACCGGAGGCTGGGGTGGTTGGGACCAGGGAGGTTGAGCCTGAGGTACCCGCAGACCTTGCAGTCTCCACGCTGGGACCCACCAGATTTATCAGGTTGTGTGCCTGCAAGTGTGCAAGACCTTTTTCCACCTTTGCCGTTTTGCATCAAGTTTCAAACATTTTCTCAGGACCCACGCTGTGCCTCAGTTTCCCCATCTGCCGGCTGGGAGCACAACACAGCAGTTACACAGGAGAGGCCAGAGGGAGGATCAGGACATCAGACACAAGCAGCACAGTGGGGGCAGGAGCACGTTATGCCTTGCTGGAAGATTGCAATCAATATTTTAGCAGTCCCCGAGGCTGGTTCGCTGTTTTTCTTGTACCTAACGTCCTTCCAGCCTACTGCCTCTGTAGTTCTCCCCATCTGCTTTGTCCTGCAAACTGCAGACATCCCCAGTCCTGGTGCTTTTTAGATAAGTTACTTGGAAAACCCAGTCCCTGGCAGTCAAAGAACCCCCCCAGCCCAGCTGCACGCTCATCCCTGGGGCTGGGTCGTGGCTCCTTGCTTAGGTCTGCAGAAAGGACCAGCCCCATGGCAATATCCGCCCCTCCACCCCCCAGCCCCATGGAGTATGATGCTTTTTGTACAGCTGGGGACAGGGGGGCCGCCAGCATCCCCTTCCCATGGCCGTACCAGGGAGTTTCTGCCCTAGCAGCCCCAGTCTGGACACGAGGCAGGGAGAAGCTGCTGGGTGATGCTGCACACGCAAGGACAGCCAGAGGTGGGCGAGCAGCCAGCCCCTGTGAGCCACCAGCCCATTACTTACGTGGGTGGGATGCTCTGGGTGCCTCCCCAGGCATCCAGCTCCCCGAGGCTGTGTAATCCATCTCAAGGACATGCGGAGCTGCTGGTTACAGGGATTGCTTCCAGCCAGGCAGCTGCATGGGCCAGCGAGCTCCCCATTGATTTCTGCCTGCCCTTACTCCCAGCGGAGGGAGTTTGGGAGATACTTCTGCATTGTTCCGACCTCTTGTCTCCATAATGTGTTTTTTTTTTTTTTTTTGCCAGACAAAGTTTGCATTTAAAAAACAAACAAGCAAAAAACACCATTACTTTCAGATGTGTGGAAGCTCCCGCTGCTCCAAGGAGCAAGCAGTGGCACCACGGCAAAGAAATGATCCTGCTCCTCGACAGCCCAGCAAGCAGGGTGACAGCTTCGCTGATCACCTGTGATGAGGCTGGCCAGCAACATCTTGAATTCCTTGGGTCTGTTGCAAACAATGGCCAAGATCCCATGGCTACACCAGTACAGGATCAACCCAGAGCATCCCAATGTCCCCATGATGCTCTTTGCATGATCAGCTTGCACATCTACGCTAGACCTGCTGGTAAAGGAAGATGCTGGGGTCAGGACCTTCAATGGGGAGGGGTCTCACAGCTTGGGACATGGCAAAGCAGAGCTCTCCAGCTCCTCTAGGACCCCAGGAGGACCCGAGGGGACCCTGGTGATTCTGGTGGGTCCTTGTGGGTGGGAAGGGTCCTCCCAGCAGAGCGGCTGGCTGGATTGAGTCAGAGGAACATGTTCTCCAGCCAGAGGCTTAATTTGATCCCACGAAGCCCACCCTCAGAGTCATGTAACTCATGCAATCATTCTTTACCCAGACTAAACTAGTTTTTTCCCCTCGTTGCGATTTAATTATCTCCATAGGATGAAGAGATATGATTAGTTTCTGTCTTACAGAGCCCTATGTCTGCTCATGCAGCAACTGAGAACACTAATAACTCCAACTAATTATAGAGTGAGTGATCCCTGTTAAGGAGAAGGGCAGATATGCTGGTATTATTTATGTCACCTGCTTTGCTCCACTCGATGCTCAAGCCAGCTCCACTTGCTTTTTTTAGCAAGCACATTTCATTTTTCACTCCCCACTGTCATCCCCTTCCCTGTCTCATTCAGAAACTTCTACTGCTGCCTGTCTCTCTGCTACCTGGCGATATAAATCAGCATTAATTATGCTAGCAAAATCCTCTAAATCACTCATTGTCCTCATTATTATTATTTATCTTAGCCTGAAGGTGACACATGCTAACGCAAGAAGATCTTCTGCTCCCCTAGTAAGGATTTTAATGGGCTTTCTGGCTCGGCACCCCAACTGCAACACCTTGTGCAGAGTTTCCTAATGGGGCTGTGTCTGCTTCATTCTGTGTCCCTTGGTTTGGGTCCATCAGCCCCCTGTGGGATTATTTGCAGCCTGGTCCAGCTGTGTCACTCTTGGATAGGGGCAGGATGAAGGTCTTGGGGGCACATCTCCCTGCGAGCATCAGGAATCTGCTGCACTCTGGACATGCAGTGTGGGATTGCCTTAATAAAACCTGCATCCCCACATACATGTGCAGGAAAGGCCACCCAACCAACTATTTTCTGGGATTTTCAAGGCAGTTAACCTCACAAGTGTTAAGATCTTTTTTTTCCCCCCACTGGGTTATCTCATAAACAGAAGCAGTTAAAGCTCTGCAATTCTGGGCTGTGTGTAAATAAACAAACAGCCCAGCCTCTCTCCTCCTCTGCCTCCCCCCATGAGGAAAGACAAATGTAGGAAGTAAATTCTCACTAAAATAAGCTGGAAGCCAGCTCGTGCTCCTGGAGAGAACCCAGATCAAGTGCAGAAGCCAAGGTGGGAGCTGCTGGTTTGGAGAGGGTCCCCGAACTGCAGCTGATGGCACATAGCCTAAACAGCCAGCTCCCTCCTCCCCTGCTGCCAGCCAAACGGCATCTCTCTGCCCCAGGACTCTGGGAATTGTATTTTCCAGCCTTCCTCCCCCGTGCCGCAGCAGCACAGCCCCAGATCCAACCTCCATCCTCCCTGGATCAATAACACATGGGAGCATCGATCCCCAAACTTGCCACTGCGGGTGGAGGTGCCACGGCCGCATCCCCAACCTCCCGCTGTGCCTGCAGTCTGTAACCTCCCACCCTCTCCTCCCGAACACCGTGTCCAACAGCCTATTAGCAGGAGAACAGCCTGTCCCCTGTCAAAACACACAAGGTGCCACGGTCCCCGCGGGAATGCCGGCGGCTGCTGACAGCGCTCTGGCGTGCCTGCTGCCCTCCCTGCTCCCCTCCCTGCCTGTGCTGGGGGACAGCAGCCCCAGGGGCTCGGCTGCTCCAGCCAGATAGCAAAATGAGCCTCCTCTTCTGCAGCCTGGGATTATTTTCAATACTTTTGTGGCTTGTTTCAGGGAAAAGAATGCAGGGAGTTGGAGGTAAGCAATGAATCCGGGTGATTTATTTCTAGCAGGCACCCCAAAGCTCCACAACTTAAAAATTTAATTTTTTTTTCAAAAAGTGCCCTTCCAACTCTCCCGAATAAACAACTCTTCTGGAGCCTAAACCACTCCTGCAGGGCAATTCCTTTCCCAAGCAGCAGATCACACCCCAATACAGGGATATTTTGGCCTGCACATTCCCGTGCCCACGCACAGGTAATCAATCAGTAAGTCAAAGCTCATCTCCATGCTGTTGGGCACACCAGGAGGTGAAAGCCACCTTCCTGGGCAAGATTTTGGTGGGGCCACGATGGAACAAGCTCCCCCATCTGCTACACGATGAGGATCCCACGTGCTATAGCCCAGGGAGCCTCCCCATCCCTCCAGCCTCTGGACCAGACAGATGCTGGGGCAGACCCTGCAGTTCATAACTCTTATCCTAAGGTAGGTCTGATGCCTTCTCGTGGCTCCACCTCTCCTCCCCTAGTCTTAAATAGTCACTTACTACATCCATGCTTACTGCATTGTGGGTTAAACCTTGTTAGAGTTGAAACTCCTCCGCTGTTTTCCTCTACGTGGGAGCTTTCTCGCCCAGTTTCCCTCTGGGGCGAAGCGCACCAGGTTTGATCTCAACCCAAAACTGATTTCTCAACGATTCATAAAGAACCGTACCGTTCCTGTGCGTCCCTCAGCTCCCTCCAGTCGTAATTCCTGAAATCCGCAGTTCCATTTCAATCAACCTGGATGGAAAAAAAAGCCTCAGAAGCATTAGGAGTTTGCTGGGTTTGATGGCTGTAGGCAGCTGGATGGAGGAAAAAGGCTGTATTTCTGCCCTCACTGGGAGAGGGGCCACAGCTGGAGCCCAGCGGGGCTGTTAGATGCTGGAAAGGACACTGGGGAGAGAAATATTTGAAAGGCCCCAACCTCAGGAAATGTTTCAATCAGGGCTCACACCTTATTAGGCACGCGATAATCCAACCGCGAGACACCGAGCCGCAGGAAACTGAGCTCCATAAGCCCCACTCCTTGCGGATCAGCTCAGACCTTAAGAAAACACCACGAAAAGCCCTCCATAAACCAGAGGCTTCTGGAGCAGGCTCTTCCGAGTCCTCCTGCCATAACCGAGGTGTGCACCGGGACTGCTAGGAAATGCAAGCGCCGCTATTGAAACAGAGAGAGAGGCCTTAAGAGAAGACAAAGAGGATTTCCATCCAGATCTAGAGAGGATTTTAGGTGCTAGAGTCCAGTTTAATGAGACTGAGCAGCTAAAATCTTTGAGAAACTCCACCTAATTTAGAATAACTTTGTTTGAAGAACAATTCTTGCCCAGATCTTTTATTCTGATTTTATCCTATTTCTATGAAATTTGTTACAAGACCAATAAAAAAAACTTTATTTCATATCAGAGCCTCATTCCTCTACCCGGAGAAGATCCCCTTTCCTGACTTGGTAGCTACAGGACAGTAGCTAAGTAGGTTTGATTGATTTGAACTTGATTAGGGTTAAATTACTTTTTTGCCACAGTTCTATTTTGAAGCAAAATAGAAGGCAATTCAATCAGTGCAAACCATTCTATTATACATTTTAAACACAAATAACTCTGAAAACTCAACAACAGAGGAAACCCAAACATGTTTTATTTTAAAGCAAAGCCTCTAATTACAGATCAGTTTTTAGTTAAAAATGTCTTTCCATTTTCTGTGAAAAATGGTTCTCAAGATCACTTGAATGCAGAATGAAATTGATTTCAAATTGAATAGAAGGTTCTTGGCTGGAAAATATTGTTGCTTATTTTCTAATTCATTCAAAAACATAGCAGTGCCACCAATTATTTTTCTGTGAACAGAAGGGAAACCAAATCTTCCCTTAGCCCTGCCCTGAAGTGCCAATAAACCCAACGGCAAGGGTTGAACAACAAAGGCTAGCAAACTTTTGGGGTGGCCAAGAGGGATTTAAGTTCTACTTTTAATACGACTCATTCTTCTAGCTGCTATGAGTATATGTAAATATATTGTTTGGGGAGGGAGAGAATGCACAATGGCATTTTCATTTAATATATCACTGATCTGAGAAGGCTTACGAGTCCTGAGCTGTGACCTCCTCTGTCACACAACGCTGCAGGCAGGTCCCAGCGTTCACCAGACTGGCAGCCACGGCCAGGAATTCCCTCTGATTTCCTACTCAAGCCACTTGATTCCTCCTGCTTCCTTTATTATTACGTCTAACGATCCCTGACATGCATTTGGCAACCTCCTCAGAGATAATCAGGTTGTAGCGCTTGAGACCAGCTCCGCTCAGATAAAGAAAAAATGAGTGATAAAAGCCAGTGATGTATTTGCAGATCAGAGGCCGGGCAGGGAGAGCACGTTGTGTTTCAGACTTTTGATCAGAAGAGAACGCGCGTTCCTCGTTAGTGCTGTAAGACGGCAGTCACAAGATTTTTCTCTATCAATTGTCAAGCCGGGGTTAGAGCCGGAGCCTGCAGCCCTGTCTGCAAGCCTCAGCTCCTTCCCTGGTGTATTGTACACAGCTCCTATTTTCTACTCTCTCAGACATTTCCTAGCACAAACCATGCCAAACACATTACATCCTTGTAGACCTCAACTCTCTTGCAGCTACCCTTCAAATCACAGCCTTCCCAAGGGTTAAACCCAAAGAGTTTTCAACAGAACAGAAAACTTGGAGGGAAAGAGGGGGGGGCATGACACCACCACAGCGCTTCTGGATTTGCAAAGATCTCCACTCCAACCAAACAAGAAGCAAACTCTATTGATTTCATTACACCTCTGCTGCCTGACCCATTAATCATGGCTCACTGGCAAGGTGCAAGAAATTCAAGTCACACTTTGTTATATCCCGAGACATCTCTTGTGCCTGGAGATGCTCAACACCTCCCAAGCTTTTAAATGTTCTTAGCTTAATAGCAAATTCACAAAAAACTCCAAGTGACAGGGATTTGTCCATAACCTAGTTTGAGAGTGCTCCATCCCATCTGTGTCTGGACTCAGACCTGATATTGTCCAGGAATCATTTACTTGGCTTTGGCCATCAAAGTTTGGCTGTCCCCAGCCCATGGGTGTAGGCAGTGGGAAGAGATCTGAGTAGTCAGTCCTTCTCAACACCCAAAAGTGCCAGCTGGTTTGAAGGATAACCTCTGGAGGTGCTGATCACTCTCCATCATCTATGGCTGGATCATGGACTGCAGGGACCTGGTCTGTAGATGAGGAGAGCAACTTGGGGAGAATCCCGTCCCCAGGCACGGTATCTTCCTACGTCCCTCAGCAAAGGGCTCCAGAGTTGCTCTCAGATTTTGTCAACCAAAATACATTGGGACAAACAACAGGGCTGTGTGTAACAGCTTTTCCTTATAGCCCCCCAGTTATGGTCCTTTTTTGGAGGGGACCAATTTGCACTGCCACTTTTCCAGCAATATTTTCTTTCTGCAAAGAACTGGTGCTGTTTCTATGCCCACATCTTACCCACACGATCTGGGATGTGACTGCCTGCCTTTCCAGGACACCAGGCAAGCTTCAGCATTTCTGCAGAGAGCATTGGACCCTCTGCCCCCGACACAAGAGCAGGGCAGGGGGTTATCTGCTGCTTCCCTGGTGAGTGCACAGACAAGAAATAGGCTGCCCCACATCCTTCCTGGGCTCTGGCTCTGCCCAATACCCTGTTGATGCCTAGATGTGATATAAAAAAGGGAAAAGTACGGGCAAGACCTAACCATAGTCTAACTCGTGGTCATCACTCCTGGTGTCCAGCTTCCTACACCCCTGGGTGCACAACCACACCCTGCAAGAGGATGTACATGGGTTTGGTATGGACTTGTTAGGACTGCCATAACAGAAAAGGCAGCAGATCAACAGGGAGGTACTGAGGCAGAAGAAAAGTCCACAAGGCGCGGGTCTAGCTTGCATTAAGCCCTGCCTTTGCAGAGGATTGACACGAAATCGAACGCAACTCTGGTATCCTGGATGCTCTGAGGGCAGTAAATCAAGGCTTTCTCAGTGCTGCGATGAAAACTTCATTGTAGAAAACTCCTCCACACGAAAGCACTTCGGAAACACCCGCCCCGAGCCCGCAGCGGGTCCCAGAGCTTCCAGTGGGAGAAATGGTCTGTCTTTCCCAATTTTCATCCCAAGCCTCTCTGTATGCTTTCCAATACGTGGTGCCTTTTCCTGGAAGATGGTTAGGTCAGTGGTTTTCCATATAGCTGATAATTCAGCCTCACGGGTCAACGCACAGATCTTTATCTCAGCAATGAGTTACCATCAGCCTGGCAGCTGAAGCTCTGGCTGCCCGTAATGGATGTGGCCTTAGCTGGCGTGTCAGTTCCATCCTGCTTTCCACCCAAAGTGAATTGCAAGCACTAGTTCAAATTAAAAAAAAAAAAAAAAAAGAAGAAAAAAAAAAGGTAAAAAGAAAAAAAAAAAAGAAGAAAAAGAAAAGAAAGAAGCAAAGTGCCTTTATCCCACGGGGACTCTATCCTTTCAGGTTTTGGGTCCCCTAGTAGAAGGGGCTGGCTAACTTCAGGATCTGGCTTTTGGATTAAAAAAATATTGCTGATAATATCTCAACTGCTACAGACTTCAAAGAAACAATTACATAAATGAGGACTAGTTGGGAGCTGAAGACATCCTGTAATGCACATTTACCAGCGCATCTCCCACTTGCTGCAGAGGAGTAGCAGGGGTGTTTTGCTTTTATTCCTCAGGCAGCCGAGAATAAATAGCACATTATGGAAACTGCTTATCATGGTTCAGGATCAGACGCTTTGCAGGAACAGATTTTTCCAGGCAAATCTCTTATATTTCCTCGTTGTCCCCCTTGTTGGAAAGCCTCTCTCTTTCTTCCATTATTTTGGAGCTTCCATTGCTTGTCTCACCCCAAACCAAACTAACAACAAATTTTGGAGCCTGATTCAAAGGTCTTCTGTGGCTCCGGGTGCAAGTTTGCCGTGGCTCATCACTTAGCCCCCTTTAAATGCCCAAGGAATAAGAGGGAATCCACTGATTTTGCGACACCTGCTGTAATCCGCCCTGGAATGCTCCCAAAGAGACGCAGGAGAAATTCTTAAGATATATTTCCCTCAGACCACAATATATTCCATATGCTCCAGAAGTGGAGGAGCAGGGAACCGGTACAGAGAGCTACCTCTGGTAAATGTATCATTCCCAGCTGGGGGGACCGGCGGGCAGGGGGAGCTTATCAGTGTTTTCTCTGACTTTACAGCTGGAAGAAATTTACAGCCAAACACACACTCCTGTTGGGAAGGAGGGATAAGCCCTCCCCAAACGTGCTTACAAGCCACTGTTGTTATCGGAGGATCAGGGGCTTTGGATCACCTTTCTTGCTGGCCACCACAGGCTCCTGTGGTGTCCGCTCTTTGCAGAAATGATGTGCAAGCTTCTCCACCAAGGGGCTGGGGTGCTGCCCTTTCAGGAGCATCACTCTCAGCCACCCTCCTGGAAAGCACATTGAGGAGATTTAAGTAATCCAGCCATGAGCAAGCACTTTTCTGAGGACTGCTGCCAAGGTGTGCTTTGTCCCCTCCCTCCAAAGCTCCCTCTTTGGGAAGTCCATAGCCAAAAACCATGCCTGCACACGACAAAACCACTTTCCACCCAGGAGCTCACAGGTCCCATAGCCCTGCAGGAAGCTGGGTGCATCGCTGTGGGTTTCCTCTTCGTGTGTGCTAAACACTAAACACGCCTGAGACCCAAATGTCTTCGTGACTTGTGGCTTCCCTGGGATCTTACTGTCGGGCAGGGAACATTCTGCATCTGTAATTTACCTCTCACTTTTACATACTAGCAGCCACCAAGCTACAATCTCAGTTACTGAACTACTGAGACTCATTAAAAATGCAATTTGATAGGCTTTTTTTAATTACTTACCATTCAGCAGCTTGGCTCAATCTTCAGTTTTTAGGGACACTGTTGAGCTCTCAGTCCCATCTCCTCCCATCAGGAGGCCAAACTCAGCTCTGCTCAGGTGATGGGTTTGGGCACCTGCTTCAGAGTGGCTGGGAACTGGGGGCCTAAGGAGAGCAGCGAGATAATTAAATGTTATCTGAGCAATTACTTATCCATAATTTAATTAATCTTAATTGATCATCAATTGTTATCTAATTCAAGGCAGACTAAGGAGTGCTTAAAATCTCTGCATCTAATTCCTCCTATTAGATATATGACTTTACTAAAACTGAAGAAGCAAAAGAAAAAAAAAAAAGCAAAAAGATTTCACATGTGCTGTTTTTCCTTCAGAAGAAATTTTTCTGCATTTAATTTTTTCCAGCTACATGAGAATACTTCATTGCTGATGAGTGACTCCAGAATGACAAACCCGGTATGTACCTGCACAAAAAACCTGTTCACCATTAAACTGGGGCTTCCAACCCAGGCCATGTGAAAGCCAAATACAAAACCAAAGCATGTTCATAATAGGAGAGAAAGTCCATGAGGCAGCAGATGTAAAACTCCGGCTTTCAATAGACTAGCAAATAACCAATGAAAGAATAATGACTTGAAAGACGCCGGGCCAAGCTCTGTGCTGGCGCAGCTCCATCAAAGCTGGTGGAGATAGGCCAGCAGCGGATGTTTCCCACTTCGTCAGTTGAATGTGAAGAGTTTATTTTCCAAGCCACCCTCCTCTTACTTCAATTCCCTGTCGTTGATCGATGGGTGTCCCAAAGATGCTGAGTGGAGAAAGCTGTCTCTTACAGAACTGGTACTTCGCTGAATGAAAACAAAAGGTCTCCAGTCTGGAAATGGCAAGGAGATTTCTTCAAGCAGCTGCCAAAAAAAAAAGATAAAAGAAAAATTATAAGCTAGAGGCTTCACTTTCTGAGGACGCTGCCAATTTTTTAAAAGGATAATCCCAGTAGATACGGCATTATGCGACAAAAGTCCTGTTGTGGAAATACTGCCAATTTTTTAAATGTCGGCATTTAATCTCTTGGCAGTAATGTGAGTCCAACTGCGCTTTTATTTTTATTTTTTTACAGTCACTAACAACATATTTGCATACTTTACAGCAGCAACATATGGTCTGAGGAAGGTTAATTTGCTCTGCAATTAATAGCCAGCGGTACGTGAAGCTATGCATGGCTAGTAGGGACCAGACCGACAGAAAGCTGCTGATGTTGGAGCTGGAGCACGGAGAGGAGGGGAACCTTTGCCAAGCACCTGACTGCTGCAACCTGATTTTCCCTCCAGAGCAGCTGATAAAGGCAACAACAGGTTAAATGCCTTTTCTTTTTTTCTTTTTTTTTTTTTTTTTGAGGCAAGACTTCTGGATTTTAACAGCCACAGCATTGGGCTATTTGCAAAAGATATTTGACTCCTCCTAGCTGAACCAGCTCCGGGGCACTCGGGCAAATAACTGACCCTTAGTTATGAGGGGCTTTAAGGAGCTGAGACCCAAACTTAGGGCAGGGCTTCCTCTGGCAGCAGAGCACAAAGTCACCAAGGGGAGCAGGGATGCGCTGGTCAGAGGTAAGATGCCACGAGAGGCTGCAGGTGGAGAGCCTGGAGTGACTGTGCAAATAGCAACGGGGCACTCAGGACTAAGAATTTGCTATTATAGGTGAAATGCTCCAAGTTTGGTAATACATAGGGATACAGCACTACTTCAGGGCCATAACAACAAGGAGCAACTCAACATAGACAGACACGTTTTATCTGCAATATATACCTCCAGGAAATGATAGCACATCTAATTGTAGCTGGCTCACAGCATCCCAGCACCGCTGCTCCCTCCCAGCCACTGCATGCCCAGGACAAACCCAGGCATTCATTACTGAACCCCAACCCTCTGCTCTGAACAGGAGATGTTCACCTGTCACTTTATTTCTATGCAAGGCCTTTTTACAAGCAGGCAGGGCTGGCTGCTGAGAGCCAGGCTTTGCAAATGGGGGACCTCACATGGAGGGGAAGGAGTGGACAGATCCCTGCCCCTGTGCACATCCCATGTTTGCCTGGCAGCAAAGCAGCAGGAGTTGGGGAGCAAGCAAGCGGAAGGTCATCAGGGTTTGAAGACAGAGGCTCTGCAGGGGGAGAGGGATGTCACCAGTCTGCCTGGCTACAGGATTTCCTGGGTATTTTATAATGATGTGGTTGCTCAGCATTGTCTGGTTTAATGAAGCAGCTCATGTCTCGTTCACTAATCACGCTGGGGAGGTGTGGGACTGTCTCTGGCTCCTGTCTCTTGCTCTGGAAATGGGTATTTTCCATCCTGACGTAAGGGAAATGAGGTGGGTGAGACTGCTTATGGTGCACGGCCACTCGCTGAGCCCAGGTGGTTGTGCAGGAGCACGGCAGGCAGTCCCCAGCAGACTATGAATGTCCATGGTGTCAAAGTAGCCAATTCACCTGAAGTAGCTGAAATTGCTCATCTCTAGTCTATCAGAAGAAAGGCTACTTCAGAGATAGGCTGACACTGGGAAAGAATCCTTATCCACTTCATGAACTGCCTCGTGACACCAGATATTTGTGCTTTTCCTCAAGGCCCATCTTCTGGAGCCATGCAATTACAGGGTAACAGCCTTAATTAGAAAAACAGAGCAAAGTTCTCATGGATGGGACAGGAGCTCAGGGCCACTGAGGAGAGAGATAGGATGCCAACCCAGAGACAAACCTCACTAGAGATTTCCACCATCCACATCTGCTGGGAGGGAACTGAGGCAGAATAATTCCCCCAAATGCAGGTTTCATCACTTAAAAGGACCCCCTGAGTAGAAGCTAATCCAGGCCACGCTACGTAGCATGGAAAGGGTCAGCAGAGACAGGCCCCATCTGCCTGACCTCGCAGAGGGACGCAGGGAGGGGACGAGCACCCAAGGGAGCACGTCCACGTGCACAGCTGCCAACGGGAGTAGCGGCCCCGCTACTGTGCGTCTCCAAAGTGAAATGGATTAGCAGCTCACTTTCAATCAGGCTGAATTATGAGCACAGCGATTTGCTGGACATGTTACATGAACCAGAAGATGTGTTATCTGATGAAAATTGCTTAATTTAATAACCTGGCCTGACAAGCAATGAACTGTACATCTTCTGGAGAATTTGCCAGCGCAGATGATTTTACTTAGCTTGAGGGATTAAGCAATCAGGTCCCCTCTCTTCTCCCCAAAATTCAGGGCCAAAAGCAACCCAGAGAAATGTTCAGGAGCTCACGGTGCAAGGGTTACCACCACCACAAGGAGACAAAATAAAAATGTTTTTTTGTTTGTTTTGTTGTTTTTTCTCCATCAGAAAACATTACAGAATTACATGCCCTTTGTCACTGGGCATGTGACACTTCCCAGGAAGGGACTTTTTTGGGAAGGGGAAATGGCAGTGCCAGTAAGCAGAGCAGATCCAGCTCTCTGAGCTGCCTGAAGGACACAGCACACGTTCCCTGCTCTCTGAAGACCAGGCTTCACAGCCTTGGGATTAAAATCCCCGTCACATTGCTCTCACAGATGGAAACCCACCTGGGAGCTGCCTATGGGGTGGACCAGAGATGAAATGGGCAGTTCAGGCCCACTCTCAGCCTCTTTGAGCTTTTCTCTTCCAGCAAGCACTTATTAATCTGTTTTGGCACAGAAATGAACAGGCTTAAGGTTGGTCCTCAAAGCAGGCATAAGCTCTCCTTACCTTTCGATAAGGATCTGGCCAGCGATTAATTTCTCAGTGGAGTTCTCCAGCAGAGCCAGGCTTTCCCACTTGGTCTGTGAGTAGCAAGCCCATGGCTTGTGCTTGCTTTCACAATGAGGCTCTTTCAGGCTGTTCCATAGCTGGGGAATCCATGAGTAGGTTTGAAACAATTGCAGAATTGCTCAAAAGCCTGCAAATTCACGGAGAAACAAAAGTCACGGGAAAAGCATCCATTACCCTGACCTTTCCCCTTAAACACAAGAAACCACAGCAGCCTGCAAAGATGGATAAACCTTTCCTACGAGCTGCTCCGGGGAAAAGAAAACAGATGGACAGCTCTGTATAAACCAGACCCTGCCAAAGCACATGCCATCGGGCAGCTGAGAGCTGAAGAATCCTGAACGAGTCTCTCTTGAAGATCTTGCCATAAATGAGTTGCACGCATCCCCTACACTTTGGTACAAGGCTCCCATTTCTGTAGACATAATACACAAAATGTAATTATGCAGACTTTATCCATGCTGGCAATCTCATCCAAATGCAAGGCTTTTATGATAATTGAAGACTTTTGATTTATGGTTATATTTTTAAACTGCACATAATTAAGTGGTAGAATTCATTGTCATGCAGCATCGTGGAAGCCAAAAGCGCAAATGGGTTCAAATAGCAATTAAAGAAATTGAACGATCCATCAAGGATGATTACATACATGGATGCAGATATGACTCGGAGCTCAGGAAGTCCTCCGGCTGCAAATTGCCATGAGTTGGAAGGGCCATGGGAAGTCTCACATGGGGCTTACTATGAGCTTATATCTTGCCCCAAAAATTTGCTACTGGCACCATCAGAGACAGGATATTGGGCTAGATGTATCTCTGATCTGAGCCAGCATGTCTATCCCAATGTCTACACAGCAAGACCTCTGACAGACCTACTCTGTCCAAAAGGCACAAGGCCAGCACAAGTCTTGATTGTGGTTTAGGCTCACAAGATACAGACCTGACTTAAAAGCTGGGTCTTCTCCATCTAGAAGATGGAGCCAGAACCTCAGGTCAGGAGATTGGCACATCTTCCAAGCTTCAGTCCTAGGAAGGCCTTCAGAAGGGGAGCTTTCATTGAGGGAATTTTTTACTGACTGGGAAAAAAAAAAAAAAAAAAAAAAAAAAAAAAAAAAAAAAAAAAACTTGAAAAAACAAATGTTGCAACCTGTTCTAGTTTTCCCATTGCCTAAGTTGGCAAAAATTAAAAATAATAATAAAAAAAAATATTGAGGGAGAACATGAACACCCACCTGGTTCATAAAACATGCAGCTGAGTTCCCAAAATTGTGGTGATGACCATGGTCAGCAAAGCCAAAAGGCAAGAGATGAGCTCCAGCCCGGGGAAAGCCACTCATGGGCGATGATACCCATGGGGAGGTTGCAGGATTCATCAGAAAGCTCCCTTCAAATGAAAACTTGGCATATATTTGGTCTTACCTTCTTCTGGAGATGGTTTTATGTTGTCCTTGGCAGACACGATGACCAAAGCCAGTTTGATAGAGTTGCTCATGGACTTAGCGTAGCATTGGAGGAAAATCTCTCTAATTTCAAATAAAGTAACTGAAGAATGAATCAGACAAACCTCTTGCTGCACTGAATTAACACAGCCAAGAATAAATCATGGGAACTACACTTTTTTCCTACCAGCTGAAGACCTGCCTCCAGAGTATCTGTTCCAAAACATTTGGCCTGGAGGTGACACTTTGATGCACATTAGGTGGGGCAGAGCTCCAGACCTGCTTCCCTGTGAGCGGTGACTTACCAGGAAGCCCCCGTGGCACAGGGGAACTTCAGGTTGCTCTCACAGGGGCACAAGATACCAGATAGAAAGGACTCCAGGACTTATCATAGGTGATCTGAAACACCATCACTGGTAGTGAAGATTTACTCCAAGGGATCAGTAAAGGAGAAAACCTAAGCATTATTTTTTAAGTGAAGCAATAGCTCGTGATACCTCATTGAATCAGAGATTCCTGTTCAATAAGCTCAAGTCTTTATAGGGCAAAAAGAGATGTTCCAACCGGGTCCATGTTCCCACCAAGGAGATATGTCCATGGGGAAACTGGAAACTTGCTGGGAACAAGCTCAGCCTGACACCCAGATGGCTGGCAGGGTGTGAAGGCCCACCTTACATCAGGGTTGTGCGTTTAGATGCAGCTGGCAGCTCTCTTGGTGCTGGATGGGTCCTGATGATCTGGCTATTCATGCCCAGAGGAGCTTTAAAAGACCTACAGCTGTACTTAAGCAACTTGCAACTTCATCTGCGTGAAATGAGAGGCTAGAAAATGAGGCTGATTTCTCAGCAGCCACCTCTGATTGGATTAATGCTGGCGTAAGAAGTAGAGACCCATGGATCTCTTGCTGGTTCCTCAGCATGGCACAACACCGATGGTGAATGGTTAGCAGCAGCAGGAGAACTGCACGTCTGGAATTTCCCAGGCTCGAGGACTCCTCTGGACACTGCAGACACTCTCTTGTGTAATGCAGACAGGATGAAGCAAATCAAGTCGGACCCAAATCTGGTGCTGCATGGGCATCTAACCCCTGCTGGTGAAAATTAGGTGCCTAAAAGCCTTCGAGATCTTTGACGGGATCTGTTCGGCCATGTAGGCATTGCGTAGGAGAACGGAGTGTGAAACCGAGCATATTTACAGACATTTTTCAGAGCTGTAAATGACGGCACAAAATAAAACAAAGGAAAATCTGTCCCTAGGATTCAGGCCTATGCCTTTTAGCGGTGGGGCATTTTGCAAGGACAGAGAGATGTCATAATAAAAATTAGCTCTTCAGCTTGTTCTTAAATGGAAATCAAAAGGACCATCATCTGAGAAGTCTCAACAGTCAGTCTCTGAAGATTTTCCACCCACCCACTGATTTTTTGGCCAGCTCAGGCCTGGAGAGGACTTCCCTGCAGTGTCTTGGGCTGGCTAAAGAAAGCCTTAACAAATAATAAATGTCAGGCTTGTGGGCACGGAGGGGTGGGATTTCACAGTACCTCCCTGCCATGAGCCTGGGAGCATGCACATCACATTAGGCAACACCAAAGGGGAGCTGACAGCGCTGGAGAGGCCACAGCACAGGGTGGCAGGGGAAGCTGGCAGGATCAGAGGAGAGATAACAGCAAACTCAGGCCACAGCTGAAGAGAAGCATCCGGCCAGAGCCTGGGCAGAAAGCAATAACACAAGTTGTGCAGGAGGGTATAAGGGGTAGCAAAGAGGACGGGACACATTCAGGGTCATGCCAGGGAGGTAAAAGTCACTCTCTGGTTTAGGAGCAACCAGAGCTGTCTCAGTGCTCCCACCAAGCCCCGAAGAGACCCTCGGGAGGGCAATGAGGACACCAGCTGGTGCACCAGCAGGCAGACCTGAGAAGCACCTGCATCATCCAGGACATCCTAAATCCCTGCATCTGTGTGCTCCACCATATTAGCACTATTGCATCTTCCAGGTGAGATTGGGACACCTTTTCTCTGCCTCCATCCCAGCACCTGCACCACAAAGCTCTCCCAGGCTGGTCCCTGCAGCCAGCAAACCAGCCTCCTTCTACACAAACCTGCTCCAGCAAACCTGGGCAAGTTGCCCACCTGCACTTATGAGGGGCATCATCTGGACAGCCAGGCACTACTGTAAGGAGGCAGCCGCTGTAACCAACACACCAAGGTGGGAAGCTTTTATTTCCCTTTTACCAGGGAGATTTGGAGAGGCTGCTACAAGACAGAAGGTCAGGCTAGAGAACAAATGTTTTGGCAAGTGAACAACTGTGGCACGTAGCTGGAAACTAAGGTACTCCAGAAAGAGAAATATTTTAGGCTCACGAGAAGGCGGGCTTCTTTTCAACTTTCCAGACAGAGAATATTGGCCAGTTCACATACCATTTATCACCTTGCCTAGCAATTTACAACCTGCAGGATTTGCTCCTTTTGTAGCTCTTTTTAGCCCAACAAAACGCTGTTGGCTTTGTGTGCCTCGTTTGGGTGAAGTCACTGAGCACAGGTCAGACTGCTCTCTGCCCACACAGCAGTGCCTATGTCTGAGCAGCAGCCCCAATTTCATCACAACAAATTTGCTTAGCTAAGATTTCCTATTGCTGTTCATTGCAGGGAATCTGACTGCTTCTATATTCACAGCTTCAAAACATCATCTGGATGAAATATCCCTGTTTGGAGAAGGAACGGGAGAGATTATTTTATGATATTTTTTTTGTGTGCGTGGTTGATTTCCTCTCCCATTTCTGATTTTATTCAACATGGGAGCGTGCTCAGGTTGTCGGAGGTGACTTGCTTACCCATAGGAAGACTTTTTCAAAGGAGCAGCCTTTCCCCCAGGCAGCCAAGCTATGATTTTACCCACTCCTCTCCTGAAATCGATTGTACAGCCAGATCCCTTCAGCCAAGAATGCAGACCTGTCAAATCTCAGGCACCGAGCAGGAGACACGCAATCTGCTCTGACCCTCTGCTCCCTTCCAGCACGGCCCCTGTCTCTCGCCTTCACCCCTGCTCCATGACCCCGGGTGCCAGACACGGCCCCATTTCTCTTTGGCCAAGCACCCATGCGGGGTGCTGGGGGTGGTGGTGGCTGGAGAACTGCTGGGGGCCCGCTCCCTGCTGCCAGAGGATGCTCAGTGCTCAGATCCTTTATGGCCATAGCTCTCCCTGGTATCCTTTCCCTCCTGGCATGTCCCGCAAGAATCTCTCCTTGCTGTATAACTGAATGCAATGTGGCCCCAATGCTGGAGAAACCTGAGATTGCTCCTCCACTTCATGGGCACTTGCATCCTGGCTTGCACAGGGTATCCCAGAAGAATGCAGCTGTCTCAGCCCAGGATCATTTTTGCAGAACAGGAGAGAAGATAGACTTCCCCTTGCTTTTCCTGATTTATTTATTCATTGCATAATGGCTTGTCCACAAACATCCCAGCTTGGTTAAATCTTTGACATGTAAAACATTTCCAGAAATTCTTGCTGCCATCCAGCAAGAAAAATGGGTAGGACTTGGCTTTTTTCTCCCTTCTCTCTCCCTTTTAAAAGAAAAAAAAAAAAAAAGGAAAGAGAAGAGAAGAAAAAAAAAAAAACAACTCCTCACTTTTCTTCAGTTTTCTTCTTTCCAGTGCGACTTTGTCTCTGGTTTTCCCGAAGCAAGGCACTCATTTATCAGGCTTGCGAGTTCTTACGCATTGGCAGACTCCGCGGCTTTCCGCTTGGCTCAGGGCTCCCAGCCACCATATGGAACGAGTTGCACGTTTTCACTCCTTATCGCAGTTTAAGATGGAAATATTTCCTTGATTCTTCTCGGGGTATTTCTGCAATTGCACACATGCTGGGAGCATTTAACCCTGACATTGCTGATGAGTAGCTGTTCCTATTAAAATGCCATCAGAGATTGAACTGAAAATCTTTTACAGTGAACTACGCCAGCAGTTTGATTCTGTTCCTGGTTACAAATAGTTCCTTTAATAGTTTTGGAGTTACATGCATATAACAGAGAAGAATCTGGCTAGCTGTCTATTTGTCTGTCTGCTTGTCTCTCTAAAGAGACAACTTTGTCTCCGTCTCTGCATACTGATCCAGTTTTGCTGTAGGGCTGCTGTAGCTGCGATAGTCTAAGGAGGTAAGAAAAGTCATTCCCTCTCCATCCTGCCTTTATTAAGCTAGATGACAGCTGAAGACAGACAATTTTTCAATCACAGATCTTCCATGCACGAATCTTCCACTGCTATGCATCTAGCTGAGGGATTATTTTTTTTCCTCTCCCATGCAATACCATGCCTCATACTCAGGGTTTCTTCCAGCACGGGCTACCAGTTGGCACAGTAAGTGGAGTGTGAGCCCATCAAAGTCAGGATCAAGGCTCAGAAGGTGCAAATATGTGGCTGGCCCAGCACAGGTGAGAGGAAACAAGGTGGGTAAGATCTCTCCTGGTCTTTCCCTTGTGCTCTCTCAGCAGGCACATCCCCATTTTCTGTTTTAACATCACTTCCAAAGTCTTTCCTCATTAGATATTCAAGCCTAGAAGCTCTTGGCATGTGCTGAGTTACACATCTTGGGTAGGCTGAGAAGGAAGGATGAAGTCATAAATCCACTTTCAGAGAAGAGCTGCAGCAAAATTTAGAGCCTAAATATGCCGCAAGGTCTGTTTTTTGCTGGGTGCAAACCTCAGTGCCTCTTTTTCAGCATCTCTGTCAAGGAGGTAAAGAACTTCCACAATTTCCCACAACAAAGGCTGGAGTCTGGATCCATTCAGCCTGCATTGCATTTGACAGCTTGCTGCAGCTCAAATACAGCACTGGGTTCTGCAAGAACGGACTTTTCACACTTGTCAATTCTGCTTTTCTCATTGCGATTTCTGGACGTGTAAAGACTAGCTCATTATTATCCCAAAACTCAGTCCACAGTGGTGGAATACATAGGCCTTCAGTGGGAAGGGAATTGAATATGACTTTAAGGTTAAGGAAGGCTGCCAGAAGGTTGTAAAGCAATATTATAAATGGAAAGCAGGATCTGCTGTCCATACATCTGAGATTGGATATTAGCCCTCCATTTGGTTATTCTTGGTCAAGTTCAATATTTTCTTCCATACTGGCTTTACCTGCTCGTATGGATGGCCTTAGAGCATTTCAATACGAGCAGCGTGTTTTTCCATCAAGTTCAACGTTGGCTCCATGCTGATTTCCATGTTAGATCCTCTGGTTCCAGCTTTAGCACCACAAATTCCAACATGAGCTTCAACTGCCAGAGCTTCACCTTTACTGAATGTACATCATCACCAGTCCCCAAAGTTGCTTAAAATAAAGGTTTCCATGGAAATAATTGCTGATACTAGTCTAGGTGTCTTTTTCTTTTCTGTGCCACATAGCAGGAAAAGAATCAATCCTTGTTTTTCAAAATCCTACTGTAGTTGAAAAACAAAATGGCCAAAAGATTGAGAAGAGGAAGGAAGTCTGATATCCACATCCAGGATCCAAAGTTGTCAGTATCTGAAATCCCAATAAGGCTGCAACAGGGGCAGGAAGGTTTTGGCTTCCCTATACATCCTGCTGCCTCATGCTAGATGGGACAGATGCACAGCATCCATTTGTCCATCTACATTTGCCTGGATCTAGAGACCAGGGAGGTGGGCAATACCATGACCTCCGTAGGATGTGGAAGATCTGCTCATGTCCAGAGAGAGTCACTGAGGTTGCTGGCAGAAGACAGGTTGGGTAGAGTTGGTCAAACTCACTGAAGGACTAGAAAGCAGGAGCCCACTTGTGCCAGCCTTTGAAGCACGTGCACAACCTGTGGCAGATGCAACTGCACAGCTTCCCCCTTTGGATCAGAGCTGCAGGAAAGACTGCCTATAAATAGCCAGATCTGCGCTAGCCAAAAGGCTCTTTCCTTCTTTTTGCTTATAACTAAGGAATCCGTGAGAGCATTGCAATCATGGACCATGTTGGACACTCAGGCAAAGTCATAGGAAACAAAATACGAAACCGTTTGCCAACTTTTAGCCTCCATTATGGGAAGGCCAAGTGTTTTAAAAGTCTCATTCAGCTTCCCATGTGCTTGTCTCCTCCCACACCAGCCTGCCCAATGCAGAGAGGCAGTTGACCAAAGGGAGATTTTAGGTCGAGTCCCCAGAAAGCAAATGACATTTCCCCATCGTGGTAAGCCTGGAAAGGCACTACGTTAGCAGCATCCAAGTCAATTTTTTCCTTATGTTCAAAGGAAACCCTAGATATGTTTTCTAATTTGCTTTCCAGCCCTTTCAACGAACAGGAGGCTTTGAAAACATGCTCTGAAATCTTTCTCTTCATCTCAATGCATCTGTTCTTTTTCTCCTCCATCTGGACAGCAGCACAGGTACACAGACTAGACCCTGGCCTTTGGCCGACATGATCTTTCCAAGTAATTTTTGGACATGGAATGAAAAATCAGTCCAAAGCTCACTCTGTAAAGGAGTTTTATTTCCATTTGAGTCCACTTCAAGGGGCTGCAGTGGGCTTAGTTTTGTTATTTTTGCTCCCCCTTCCAAAATAATAATGCAGCGATCCAAAGTTTGGATTTAGAGGATAATCAGACTGTTGCTGAAAAAAAAGTGAATAGCAGAAGCCTCTTCACTTGCATCTCTAGAGCTGAGTCTTGACCACTAATTGAACATGAGATTAAGTCCTCACTGTCATTCTCTAATTCAGAATCAGACTCCTGGACTGACTTCAGACGACTGCATTAGGCAGAAATAAGAGCTGGCATGGCTAAGTGATGCTGTTATCCATCCAGCAGGAATAGCAGGGCTCTGGAAGTGACACTGGCTGGTGCAGAGCAAGCACCTCTGGCAGGCAAGATGCGACTGCTGACCGGGAGAAGGTTCATGGAGTGAGGACAGAGGGCTGAAGTTGACTCATCCGACACAAATAAACTTCAGCAATTAAAATATGGTAAGGGGAGAGATGCTGTTGGCAAGAGGGGATGAAGAGATAACCAATGAGTCATCACACCAGGTGCTTCAGGAGGGAAAGTATTGTATTTACCTGCAATTAAAAAAAATAAAATAAAGACACCAGTCCAGGAAGAACATTTCTGCCAGCTTCCTGAATGATCTGAGTTCACTGAGCAGGTGCTTTGGCTTCTTGCAAAGCTCTTTGGAAACTCATGGAAGGACCAAGTGACCCAAAGTGTGGGAAACAGAAGGAGCCAAGGCATCCCAGCAGGGCAGCACCGCAAGGAGGTTGGAAGGAAGAGTCCTGTGATTAGTTTCACCATCCTCTGCCAGGCACCTTCTTGCCAGTCAGTGGCAGTGACAGCATTACCCAGGGGTAGAGGGGCAGGACTGCTGGGTGCACAGCTCCATTTCCTCCAGGAATGCTGCCTGGAAAGGCATGAAAGAAGAGGGACTGGGGAAGGCAAGGGAAGTGAAGCGCATCCATGCGTGGATGAGAAAGTTGGAGCTTGCTTTTCCAAAATAAATGCTTGGTCTTCCAAGCCTGACATCCTGCCTCCCCAGGCAGCCAGGACGTGATTCCTCCTGTGTAACCAGCCACCCTTTCCACACACAAAAACACTGCTCGGTTCTCCCTTTTCAGGGCCGGATGGGAGGAAGTCTTTACTGATGGATTTGAAGTGGCCGATGTCTTTTCCAGTCATGGTATCATCCCCCCGTGCAGAATGCATAGCCCCTGCCATGACCTAGAATTAGACAATTCCCTCTTTAAAGGCAGTTTATTTTTTATTATTTTATATTTTATTTCCCCCTCTGAGTTAGGGAGGGGCATAAGAACAACGTTGGGATTTTAGCACAGAATAAAAACTTCAGATCTGGATGGAGCTAGTTCTGCTCAAATATCAGTTGCCTATTCATTGACCTATGCAGCAGCAAATTTTTGCTGCTAGCTCCCCTTTCCCACAGTGTACTGCCTGCTTTGCAGAGAAGCTGTTCGTGCATCACTCTTGTTGATGTCCAGGCTGAAAACTAATGGTTAATCCTAGTGCAGCAAGATTGGGAGCCAGGTCCTAGAAAGATTTTTGTGGTTTCTACACACAGCCACCCCTTTTTTTTTTTCTCATGAATTGCCTTTCAAGTTCATCTCTGATGGCAAGCAAAACCAAAAATATTTCAGTTCTTGAGTCTGAGAAGCAAAATTTTCTCTCTCAACTCACTTGGGCCAGCAAGAAAGTTTCCAAAGATTTTCCTAGGTCTCTTCCCTAAGGAGATAGCTAAGCTATCCACAGAAAGTGGCCCTTTTCTTGCATGCATGCTGAAGTGTTTGCTTTGGAGGGCAGAGGAACATGCGTCAGTGGGATGGAAAATGGGGATTATGTCTTCTTACGTAGCTGTTGGTCTCCTGGGTCCACCTTTTTGGAAGAGTTAAGCAGGTGCACAACTGAGCTCTCCTCAGGAAAATGAAGGTGCATAGAGAAGTGTGTGCTGGACCAAGAATGAGAATAGTGCTTGTGAAGATGCCGTAGCACAGGCTCTGTGCATGCCCAAAGCCAGAGGCTGTGTGCACTACTCGCCAGCTTGTGCAAGCACATGCAGTGATCTCACCTCGCTTACTTTGTGGCCAAAGGCTGGATGGTCCCCTTGAGGTCAACGGATTTAAACCAATACTTGATATTAATAACTAGGGTATTTTACTGGCCTAAAACTTGGTGAAACAAGTGCTCCCTAAGGCCGATCTTTGGGCAAAGAGCGTGGCTGTACAGAGGCCATCTCCCTCCCCTGTGCACCTCGCCAAGTGCAGGGAAATCAGAGAGTCTGGCACTCTGTTGGTCCTGCCTGTCCAAGCCCGCGTCTGCTGGAAAAATTCTCCACTCCATCACCTAGCACTCTTGCCAGTCTCTGTAGATGTTGGTTTGGAAGGGATTTGCCATCTGTGGGATGAACCGAAAGAAAACAGCAGCAGACTCTGAGGAACTATAGGAGCCCAAGCAGGGCTCCTATAGATCCGACAATCTGCAAGCTGTCCAAGGTTCCTCGTCCCTTCCAAGTGGGAGAAGGAGGAAGAGGAGGAGTTTTTTTGTTGTTGTTTGTTTTAATTGTCATCATACATAAGTGAACTGTGGCAATTTCTCTGATACAAGATACCAAGTTCATCAGGATATTTTCTTAAGGAATCCATTATTTTTCTACTACCATCAAGTCTATGGCTGGCTTATACCCAAAAAGAAAAGAAAGTCCTAGACCAAAGGGCTTCAACCAAAGCTTTTTTTTTTTTTCTCCCCAGGGGTATACATGCCATTTACCTCACTGATGTCTTGATCCCAGTAAATTTGTTTCAAAAAGGTCTGTCTCCATTCTGACTAGCAGATTGAGCTGCTGCCTGTCCCAGAGAATGGAAAATTTGTCCTTGGTTTGCAGGGGTACATCTAGCTCCTGGGTGTTGAACCACAGTCAGCCCCAGGGAAAGCCTGAAGCCAGCCAGTTTCCTTTTGTAGCACTGTATCTCTCTTTCTATTTCTAGTGCACTTTAAAGTACAGGAGGCTGTGTGCTCCTTATCGCTCCCGAGCAGCGCTATAGCACAAGAAGTGAGCAGCAGACAGTCCATGCCAGAGTATGAGTTAGGAAACAGGCCCAGGGGGGATTTTTGTTGTTGCTGCTGTGATTATTAGAGATTGTTGTCTGTCTCTGCTTTAAAACAATGCAAACACCACCGAGAGCAAATATCAGAATAGAAGCTGATTTTCTGTTGATTCAACCACCGTTTCTCACCCTTATTTATCTTCCTGTCTAGGCATATGACACACTCAGAACAGAAATCTGACTCCGTGCCAAGGCCATGTGTTCACCCAAAGCCAGCTCACTGTCTTGCACTGCCGGGACATCCCCACAAGCATGCCCTTCATCCATACTTTTGCTGCAGAACAAAACCTGCAGTGTCCCTAGGAGCCAAAAGTTATGCACTTTGCTTAAAGAAGAGCATGGGTGGGTAGCATAGATTCCACACCTACGTTTTAGATTGCTAAAATTAGATGGCAAGGACAAGCTCTCCTGGACACAGAACTTTCATCCACAAGCAAAGCATATTTGGGGATGGATTTACATGACTATGTGATGTGAAAGTTCCCAAATCTTTGATGATTACTGTGTTTGTAAGAATCACTTCTAGCAGCTGGATGCCAGTACAAGATGCATCTCACAGGCTGGCTCCCCCAGAAAAGGAGCTCTGCTCCACGTGGACCTGCTTTACCCAGGTCTTGGTTCATGACAGCACCATACACAACTAGCTGGAATGTGACTACTGGAAAAAGCCCCTCTCAGGTGGCATTAGCATGGTCAGGACAGGTGTACAGGTAGCTCTGAAGAAGGGCCAAGTGCCAAAATATATCCCTTCTGCACCTTATCATATCCTGTCCCACTCTTCTCATACTCCCACCCATTTATTTCTGAGCTTCCCACACACAGTTCTTTCTCTATTAAAAAAAAAAAAAAGAAATGGTCTTAAAAGCACATAAGGCCTTTGTGGCCTTGTGGACAACTGCCTCCACCATTTTACTGCCCTACCAAGGAATAAATTTGTCTGAAGTTCCTTTTTTACTAACGTCCAGACCATGGCCTCAGTGGCTTTGGACCTCCACCCTAATACCAGTGTAAGCCATTTTCCTCCTAAATAGGGAAAAAAACTGTTTAGGTCCCCTGCAAGAGAATATTTTGGCCCTGAACTCATCCTGATTGCCCCAGGCCATAAATCAGCATCCTTCCTCACAACCACAAGAAATGTAGTCATTAATTGAGGTGTGCTCACCTCAAACACTTTCCCAAGGTGGTGTATCCACATCCTGTCTTTAAGTCCCCAGCAGATGCCTTTGTAAAGGGAACCCCACCGTCCCACATGCTTTTTCAGGCTATGTTTTTCCCACTCACTGCAGCCTTCGAGCTGAAGGCATCCAAAGATTTGTGATTTATGCAAAGACTTCTAGTCCAACTGCCAGAAGTAGATGGGCATCTTGTGTCTTGAGCAGAGCAGCAGAGCCTATAAAGCTGCCTGTCTGCCTCCCTCCCTTTCAGAGTCATCTTTGAAAGCTGCTCCTCAGAATGAAATTCCAAAAGCTACAACCTTATCAAAGGAGAGGGAACACAGCCCAGTCATTGTCTTTCCCCAGAGAACTCAGAATGACATAAAAACAAAGAAACTCAAAGATTACAGAAAACTCTGATGTGTTTGAAAGACAGCATATACGAGGCTGCATATTCCAGACCCTTGGGCATTGCAAGCTCCAGGGATGCTTGAACTTCTCAGTTTTGCCAACATTAATAAAACATAGCTCGAGGTCATTGCTCGCACCAAAAGCCAAAAGCTATCCAACTTCTCTTATCTGTCCTCCTGTCTTTATCCAGCTGGGAAACACTGCATATTCATTTTGCCATCTCTCAGACATCGTCTAGTTATTCATCAAATCATAATGTGGAGGCTCCAGTGCCTCAGAGTGCTGAGCACTTGAAAGAGGAAGGTTGGATTTATCAGAGCTGTGGTTTTCCACTCGTGGCCACCGCTCCCTGGAGGCTCCCTGGCTTACGTTCAAAGGGAAAGGCTGGTGCCGCTGGGCCTGAAGCTCACCCCTGCATGAAGATTTTCAGAGACCCTGGAGAGAAAGGTGATCAAAACAGTGGTGGTGGAAGAGAAAAAGAGGGGGTAGAAGCCACTCAGAAGATACAGACAGGAGCAGAGATGGGATCAGAGTACAGACCAGCCGTATCTTTCATTTCCAGTGAAATTTCTGCTCCAAGGGTCCAGCCTGGATGGGCAGCCAAGACTTCCAGAGCAGGCCTACAAAGCCACAGCATACGAGACAAGATCCTCAGCTCTCTCTGAACTCACACTCCCTTTAAAAACCTTCCTGAGGGCCAGGCCCCTGGACTGTAACCCAACTTTGCTGCTTGTCGCATGATTCCCAGCCAATATGCCAATTACCCAAAGGGCTGCTCACCAGTTGCTGCATCTCTGGCTCCCAGATTTCAGCTCCATCAGCCAACCCCCAGGAGAACTTTCTCTCTCCTCACATGAGAAAGCTCAAGTCCCACAGGGCATCTGGGAGGTCCCCAAAATAATCTCCAGGTAAAGCAGCCTGCCCTCCACCCCACTGAATTGCTGCCAGGTGCCAGCAGGGAGGAGCAGGAGTCACCAATGTTGGTCAAGTAAATAGCTGAATGGACAGACAGACAGACGGACTGATGTACATACCTACAGTAGGTTGGATGTATGGAGAGAATTGCAGTGTCTTGAAGGAAGTTTTTGTCCCACAGCCCATTCAACCTCATATTCAGTTTCTCCCTCGCTAGGCTAATAACCTCACTCGGGGAACCTTATCAAGTGCTGTTTGACAATCCAGTAACTATATTGCATCCAGGAGTTTTTTTGTCCTGCACCGTAGCAGCAATATCTCCAAAGAACTCCTACTAAAGCTAGGGCCACTCCTCATAAATCACACACACACTTCGGCTGTCTCTTAATCAATCTTCCCCAGGTGTTCCCTCAGTCAGCCTTACCATGATCTTCTTGAGGCTTTTTCTGGCAACTTTGATTTTTATTTATTTTTTTCTCCTCTAAAGCAACTGCCTGGCCATGTTCAGGGTCTTTGGATTGATTTTATTTGCTTTCTTGCTAGGTTTTACCACCTTCTCTCTGCAGAAGTCTCATTTGTCCATAGATACCTTCTTCAAATACCCACTGAGGTTGCAACTCCCACAAAGATATCAAGTTGGCATCTTTACCTCAGTGTTTAGTTGCCCACCAATCAAGTAGATTAAAAATGTAAGGTGTCTATAAAATATTTATCATCCCACTTCATTCCTTTTCCCTATCATCATGGCAGGCAGCTACATATCTCCATGAACTCTTCACTGGTTTCAAGAGAAAATGTAGTTTTTCTACAGAATGATTATTTTTAACTTGTCTGATATATTTGAAGACACTTGATAAATCCTTCAAAAAAAGTCAAACATTTCTCATCATTGAATCATCTCACAATGAAAAAGATTAATTTTGCCATAGCTTCATTTTTGGACAACTTTTTTTTTTCCTTTCATCTAAGCCTGGCGTGAAAACCATACTGTTTGCTAATTAAACGTCTACTATTCATTTATAAACAAAGCATCAGACATATTTTTAATTCCTATTTTTGGTAATAGCTCCAGCTTAGCACCAGGCTGACAGAGCCACATGCCTGCTAGCGCGGAGCTGGCTGACATCCAGCCAGCCGAGGGGGCAGGCAGAGAAGGTCACGTCCGCTTCCAAGAGACCTCATCGACGTCCCCTGAAATTCCTCTGAGGTCCTTTGCCTAAATGCACGAGGGGGTGTGCAAAAAAGCCCCGTTCCTGAGATAGCCCCAATGGCCTTTTACAACCAGGTGCTCAGAAATACACCAGGGCTGCCCCATCTCCACTATTCCTGGTTTTGTCCCATCTCCCAGCCTGAACCAGGCTTTCTGCTCTTCTCCTGCAGCCCTCCCCGCTCCCCAAACACCATGTTCATTAAGGAAACAGGGCCAGCCCTGCCCAGACACCACCATTTAGGGAACAGGGACGAAGGTGCATGGAGGAGACGCGCTAAGAGCAGGAGCATTGCTGGCAGCATCCTTGCAGCAGCACAGAGCTGGCTTGACCTGCCTCCCCCAGCCAGCACGGGGGTTCCCGGACCAGGGGGCTGAGAGCTGCTTGCAGTACACAGACCACTTCAAAGAGGTATTTGAAGTGCTTGAGCACGGCCCGGGGAGCTAAGTGCCTTCTCCAGGACAGCATGTGGTCCCCATGCAGTAGCTGCTGCTACTGTTGGCCGCTGCTTTGGATTTGCACGAGCAGCATCCCAGTGCCTGTACTGAGCTGGGGACCAGGCACTGCCCTCCCTGGCCATGGCAATGTTTTGGGGACTGGAAAGGTACAATTCCTGCCACCAGGCAGGGAATAAAATCTTTTCAAAGTGTTATCTGTGTTACTCCTCTGAATCCTTTTGCTTGTGTCAAAAAATGAACATTTGGCAATTCTCAACTTATTTTTCTGGTTAGAAATAAAAGCTTGCTGTGCATAGGAAATTACCTCCACCCTCCTTCTTCCAGAACCATTTACATGACAGTGCTGCTCTCAACCAATTTGGGATGCTTTTGTTTTAAAGACTTCCGGGGGAGGGAAAAAACATGTTTCTAGGCAGCTTTAATATATAGTCAGAGGGAGGCCAGCTCCTCTAAAATTGAGCCTGTTGTTCCTGAAGTGTTAGCCACTTTAGATAGCACAGAAAAGTCATGGTCCCTGCCCTTTTTATATCTATTGCCTAGTTCTGGAAACTATCCGGTGAGTAGCCACTTTGACTTTAATAGGATGAATCATTGTTAAACCCATCATGTGCTTATAAATGTTTACACGAGTGGGCCCTAAATGGAGATACCACAGCAGGGGGAAAGAGAAATGAAGCTAAAAGCTGCGGTCAGAGCTGAGTAAAAGACACTTGTCTGGAGGGTTTCAGATCTGCTGGTGCTTGCTTTGAAAGCAACCTCTCCACCCAGGTGGGGAATTACTGTTATCCCCAGCACCTGGGAGATGCCCAGAAATATTTCCTTTGCTAGCAAATGACACCAATAACAAAACTGCCTGGTACTAATTTAGCAGCAATAGTGAAGAAGGAGTTTAAGGGAATAAATGTCACCTGGCACTGGGAGTCACAGGCTGGGAATGGCTCAGGGTTAAACCTGCCATGAAAAACCCATGTTGACCCACAAGAGATGACTGAGAAACAGTAAGGGGAAGCATCTTTCCCCTGAAGAGCATAGGAAGCACACATATACACACATTTCACTCCAATTAAGGATTTTGCCCCCTGCCATCTACCTTCAGGAGAAATTCCCAAGATCCCCCAGACATCACTCTGTTACATCTTTCCTGCTTTATCTTTACTCAGGGTATCGCATTGTTTTTGATCCAAGGTTAGGATTGCTCTCACATAGAGAAAGTTTAGGAGACTTTTTGAGACCACTTCTTGTAATCACACATTATTTTTAAATGACATATATGCTCAGGGTACACTGCTGGACAGATAGGCAGGGTATGTGAAAGGGCATGGTAAAAAAAAATGCTCCTCTGGGTTAGTGGTAAGATTCCCACCAAGTGCAGCAGCTCTCAGATGAAGCCGTTTACGAGATAAACTTCAGGACCCTACCAGACTTCTCTGGCATGGGATCTGGGAGCTTTGCCGTTGGCTTTGAGACTTTGAATCAGGGCCAAATGATTGCAGCTCCTGGTTTAGGGGAAGAGGAAGCAGAAAGGAACTACAGGCTTAAAGGATTAGAAGGAAGAGCTAAAAATAAAGTACCAGTAATGCCAGACCCCAAACTTTTACTGCTTTCCTTGCAAAGGGATGGGTTTTCCTGTTGTTTTACTGAGGGGAATCCGCCTCCTGTGTGACTTGGAGGAGCAGGACACTGATGGAAAGCTTTGATATTTCTCTCCAAAACCAAAGCTGTTCCTGTTGTTCTTCCTTATTCCTGGGACTCATCCTCTAGCTAAACACAGAGAACAAATGATCCAGCCTCTTCCTGTAGCCATTTCTCAGCTGCTTCAGCTCATTTCAGTGAAATGAATTACAATCATTAAAAAGAACTGCAATTATGAAAAGAAATTGAGTACTTCTACTTACGCAACCCATGATGGGAAAATGAGATCAGGGAAATATCCCTGCCCCTACACCCTGCTGCATTGCTGTTCATCAGCTCCTGCCTTTTCCTTCATGTCTACGCTGTCCTTTCAATATCACATAGACATGACACTGGGGAACACGGGTGGAAAACAGAACGGGGAGGGGCAGTAAACTGGGTGCCACCAGGGTGGTTGGAAAGGATGTGGAATCAGAGGATAAAGAGGGGAAAGACGCGTGGATGATGCTGTTCTTGAGACAGGGAAGGACAGTCCCTCAGGTACCATGGGCTGGGGGAATATTGTCCCTACCGATCAGCAAGTAGGCCTGATTTCAGCTGCAGAGGCAAGCAGGATCCAACACAGCAGCAAGCCCAGCTCCTGGCTGAACATCAGCACAGTCCTGGGATGCGAGCACAGCACCTACTGAGCTGCTGACTTCCACATCCAGTGCTGTGTGAGGGCTAGCTCATGCCTGGGATTACCAAAATCCTGCCAGAGCCTTTGGACTAAAATCCCAGTTTTCAATCTCGTTGATCCAGCCTTGGAGCCTGGCTGACCTTTTGGGGTCCTTTGGGTCACATCTCCCACCCAGCCCCATCCCAAGGGACCCCACCACAGACAGGCAGGAGCAGGTGCCATGGGGACAACCCTCAGCCAATTAATACTCAACGGGGGAGTTTTCTGGGAAGGAAGGAACAGCAGAAAACAATGTTCAAACTTTCCCTGAGCAGACAGTTCACTCTTGAGAGGGAGCCCAATGCTTGGACCTAAAAACTATACACAGAGATATGTTACATATTTATTCAAGGCAGAAATTGGCCAGGAAATGGCTATAAAACACACATTTTGAATAAAAGGAGGGAGATTTATGGCTCTTTTGCGAATCTGAGTCATATCTTTCTGCATCCCCCAGGCAGGAATACCCTAATCACTAACATACCCCAAACATGTACGCACAGTGGGCCGAGAATTGCTTCCTTCTGGCCACAGCTCCAGCTAAAGACGTGATAGGGATTGAGCTACTTTATCTGACAGTTGGTAAATGAATTGCCAATTCATTCTGAGCTTGGAGGGGGATTTTTTCCCCTTTAAAAAAAGGGTCCTTTTATATGTGTCTTTGATCAGTCAGGGCCTTGACAAATTATTTTCCAAGGAATTTCTCTAGCTCTAATGCCATGAGGAGGGGGAGAAAGAAAGGATTTGCTCTCAAAGAAAAGCTTTTATGTCTCAAAAAGTTACAGCAATATAAAGGGCTTTCCTCCATTTCCCCCTCACCTTCCCTCCTTCAAGAAATGGAGGCAGGTAGCCTTAGGATTTTTCCATCCCACCAAAAGGGAGGAGGAGGATGGAGAGGAAACACTGCCAGGTTGTCCAACCCCATCTCTCCTGGCATGGGGTAGCATCCTGAACTCCAGTACAGACTGAACAGAAAGGCCATGGTCATCACTGATGCTAATAAAGCAGTGCTGTGGTGTTAGCACAAGCAATCAGAGCAGAGGACAGCTCAACATCATGTCACCAAGAAGCCACTTGCTTGCCACAAACAGCAGGAAAAGGCACTTCGGAAGGGCTGAGATACCAGGAAACACCTCCCCACCCGTACTGCCAGGTGCTAGGGTCACTGCAAAACAAAGAAAACATATTTCTTTTAATAGAGTCTAGGGCAGGCAGGTTGTCTCCTCCATTTTTGCCGCATTATGATTTTATCTTATTTATTAGCTCTACGTACTCCTCCACTCCAGGCAAGCATCACGTCTTTGATGGGATCCTAAGCAGTGTGGACAATGAGTGGCACAAGCCAAGCATGGGGCATGACTGCTCTTTGTTATCATTAACATAAAAAGAGATTATCATCCAGTTATCTCCCTTAGGTGCCCTCCTGGAGGACAGACTCCCAGTAGCACAGGACCCCATGAGCATAGTTCAACAATACCAAGCTTCACCAGGATGGTTCAGGAACAACAAACATTCAAGATTTACTTCCAGCCCAACCCTGTGTGGTCACATACTGAACTTGTCTACAGGAACATTCCCACTGCAATCCCAATAGCAGCCCTGCTGCAGACAAAGCTGGTGGATAAAGCTTTTTGGTTAGGGGCCAGTTGGTCCAGACAATCTGCTGTAGCTGCGTTTCCCAAAGAAATGAGCCTAATCAAATCACAGCGGCTGTCTCCTGGGAGCTCTCCAACTTCTGGAGCCAAACTGAACCACCTTCAACATGAAACTGAAAACTTCAGGCTGAGCATTGCTGAGGATCCCCACTAAGATGCTGTACTTGAAGAGTTTTACAAGCTAGTTTGCTCTTTCAAGAGTACTTGTTGAACTTGTCTTGGCTCACAAACCCTTCAGATTTAGGTTATATATCACTACCTGCACATCTCAAGTACAGGGCCACCTCCCCTGCTCTTGGAAGCTCATCCTCCTGCAAATTCATCCTCCTGGAGAGAGCAGCAGCCATGTGCAAACAGGCTGGACCCAGCTAATGAAGGCTGAACCCAGGGGGCTCTTGCCCCATCCATCAATAACCAATCAAGTTGTTAAAGCTGTCCTAAAATCCACCCCAATCAGATGGGGAAGGAGATATCATACACAGCTTTCCTGCGCTTTATTAACAGCTGTGTAAATACGAGTAAAATTCAAACAAACCAACATTAAAAATAATCCCATGTAAGGATCAGCAATGCCCTGTATGGGTGATAAGCCTGTTCAGACTTCCTCACCAGCAAAAGCCTTCAAGGGTTGGCATGAACTGAAGCACCCTGTCTGGAAGACCGACATTAGGAAAATATTTAAGACTTGTTTTAGATTTTGTTTTTAATGCTGCAGCACAGCTAGGAATGAGGTGACCCTTTTGGTTACTGATGCTGACTCTGCTGTTTTTCTTTTTAAATACGGATTGGAGCTGAGCAACGTTTTGGATGTCTTCCCACACACACAAAAAGAGGAATATTAGATCAAGTTCTCTTAACAAAAGTATTCAGCAGCTCCTATAAGAACTACCCTCAACTCCCATCCCAGCAGCAAAGTTTTAACTCCGTGCTTAAGGAGCTTGGGTGTTTCCTATTCAAGGTGATGTTTTACTTAGGACCATACTTTATTGTTTCAGGTGATATGCTTAAAAATTGAGGGAAAAGTACAGTTATTTCTCTGGAATTAAAGTAAATGATGTCATTCAAGCCCAAGCAGTGTTTGGATGCTGGTTATATACACCCCCACCCTCCAAAAAAAAAAATGTTACCCATAGTAGTCCAGTAGGGGTATTTAATTTCCTTTCTGAAGTGTTTTTGGAGACTTTGAAGGTCACCCAGCAATGCAAAGTTGCCAGACCTGCAGCCCATGCCCCTGGCTGTGCGGCACTGCCTCCTTCTCTACCTACACAATCTCCATGGGAGATGCTTGGAAACAAACCAGAACAGGGTTTTATGGTTTGCTCCCCACATGGGCAAATGCTGCAGTCACTGCCAAGCTGGATTTGTCATCACCACCTTGACTGGCATCGACCCAACAGTAATATTGGTGCCTGTCACTCAGTGAGGCTGTTAAAGTGTCTGTGTACGTGTGTGCACTCGTAACTCACTGACCAGCTCCAGACTGATTACAGCATCATGGACCATCCGTGGTCCATTGCCCCACTGCCTTAAATTACAAGCTCTCCCAGTCTGGAGTCACCTCTCAACCCCTGCCTGGGCACACAGAGAGCCAGACTCAGGCAGGGTAGCCAACACTACTCGAACAGCAGCAAATACATCATGCTAGCCCAGCTCTCCATCCAGCTTGGCTTGCTTTCCCCAGGTACGTGCCCCACAAAAGCCATCCTGTGTTTTAGCAGGGCACGGTGTTTCTAATTAAAAGCTCTGATGAAGAAGGTGCATGCAGGTTCATTAAGCGATCTTGAGGTGGAAAACGCTCGGTGATCCCCAGCCCAGGTTTCTGATGAATGTCAGGACCTGTAACTGCTAACAGAGAGACAGAGAGGCACCCGCCCTCAAGTAGGCAAAGAACCATTAGATGAGAGCACACAGACTTTGACTTTTCTAAGCCTTTGGCAGTCTCCCATAATACTTCCACAGACAAATCAGCAAGCTACAGAGCAGATTAGCAGACAACAAGGTTGGTGGAAAGCTGGCTGGACCATCAGGTGCAAACAACAATGATCAGTGGTATCTCTCAAGGGTCAGAACTGGCACCAGTGTTCTTTGGGATCATTATTAATGCCCAAAGGTAAGAGGGCAGAACACACCCAAGAAGTTCACAGGTGTTACTGAAACAGGGAGCAAAACTCTGGAAGGTAGAGCTGCTGCTCAGAAGGATCCCACCAGAGAAGTGGGGTGGTAGGAGCCTCAAAAAGCACAATAAAGGCAAAAGTGAAGTCCTGTCTCTGGGATGAGCAACCCCATGCAACAGGACAGGGGGTGGAACTACCTGGAGTACTGCCTCCAGTCTTACTGGTCATGAAGGGCACACCAGAAACCCAGACACCAACAGGAGGAAAAGAGGAAATAATACTCCACTGTGACCATCTGATTACCTCTCAATGAAAACGTTCAACTGGAAACCCCAAGGACAACAAACATGTTTCTAATTCATCACAACCCAGGCCTGAACAAAGCTGAAGTGAGACACCGATGACTTGTGGTACCCTAGAGCTAGCAATGGGGTTAGAACAAAGCTTCACAGTGCTGCAGACACACACTGGTAATTGCATCCTCCACATGCCAGACCACACAAAATAGAGTATGAGCAACAGTACGTTATTATTATCATGATAATACAAATAATATGCATATTTGGCCTTACACAACAAAAGCATCTCAAACACCAGCATTTATTAATATAAGTACAACCTGAGCTATCAGTCACACACCATTAAAGAGCTTTCTATATGCTTCAACCCCAATTTGAGGTTGTAATCTGCATTCAGAATTCAGACAACTTCCTTTTTTCCTTAAGACAGGTTAAAAAATATTTGTTAGGGCTGAAGTGGAGAGCACCCCCTCTGCACACACACAATTACCCAGCCCTCAGTGAGGGTGCTGCCCAGACTGCATCGAGACCCAATCATAGAGACCAACTCCCATCCCCACATCACACCCCCATTTTTTACTTACTTAGGCTTAAAATGTGCTCCAGCACAGTGCTGACATGAGCAGCCAAGCTCTCTTCTGAGCTCACACCATCACCAAGAGCTGTGGTTACCAAACCTCTGCCTTTACTCCCCGTGGTGGGAGAACTCACACAGGTGATAGCTCTCACCACGGATGATGCTGATGCAAGCCTTGGGCACTGTCTCCAGCTGCTACTGCCTAATTCAGGGCAGCTGCATGTCTCACCAGCCTCTCCCCATGCTGATGGGAAGGCACAGGCATCACCCAGGTGTTTCCAGGAGGGGGAAAATGCCAAGAGGACACATGGCCAGAACACCCTTGCCAAGCAGTTGTCCCACCACCAGACCTTCTGCCCAAAGACAGGACCCATCACACCTAAATACATTTATTTATTTGCTCAGAGAGATGTAACACATGCAGTCTGTGGACTTCTCGCTATCCATTATCATAGCTGAGTCCTCCCAGGTGCAGGGCAAAACCTGCAGAAGTGACCGCAAAGCAGAGACTGAAGCAGCCGCCGGGGCCGAAGGATTTGTTTCAGCCAAACAAAGGAAGTGGAAGGCCTGAGAGCTGCCGGGTGCGAGGGTTTCCAAGTGAAACACGTCAGGGTTTCAACCTGAAGTGACTTGGGGCGGAAAAATTTCCTTTGAAATTTCAAAAGGGTAAAATGCTCTAAACATAAGCAGAATATTTCTCCATTTTTTCAAAGGGGCAGGAATGTATTCAGTCCACTTTCTGAACGTTTTCCATTCACTTAAAACTTAGAAAACTTTATTACTCCAAAAATATGTAGCAAAGGATTCCACTTTTCCAGAGAGAACTCAAAAAAAAAATGAAAAAAAAGAAAGCAAAATATTTTTGTCTGGTGATGAGCTCTAATCCCACCTCCAGACAAGCCATTTCTTTTCTCTGCCTTGCTTTCCTCTCCAATAAAATTTCCAGCCTTATTTTATAGCCTAAAACTCAACAAAGAAGAAGAAGAAAAAGAAAATAAAAACCAGAAAAGAAAGAAAAAAAAAATAAAAACCCTCAGCATCCTTTGAGAGTCTCATATAATCACAGGACTCCAGGAACTTTAAGAGAGAGGGGGGGGGGGGGGGGGAAAAACAACAACACTTTGCAAATCACATGAGATCCATCATAAAATTGTCAGAGTTGGCAGCTCTGTAAAAATCTATGGTATTGTGGGCTGGATTTATGGGCAAGAATCCTGAGGCTTTGGGTTGTTTTCTCCCCTCAGCCCTGGAGGCTCAAAGGGTGGTGGGAGGGAGGGCAGCAGCCTCAGCGGAGGCTGCCCTGCTCAGGTGGCCTCATCCCGAGGAGGAACCTCGCTGGTCCCAGCTCCCGAAATGCCAGCTCCCGAAAAACACCCCATGTCCTGGCTGCCAAAACTCGAAAACAAACTGATAGGGGCAAACAAAGATGTCTCTGTTTGTCTGCCGGGGGCATCTGCAGCCTCCCCGGGTACAAAGGATGGCAACTGCAGGAGGGTTTTAGCCCAGGAAGGCAGCTGAAAAAACAGCGTTTGCGACCACAGCCTGCGAATTGGTGCTCACTCTCTGAAAGATGTTTTTTAGCGGTGCTTGGGTTTCTCTCTCTTTCCTCCTCGGGTCGAAGGAATTGCACAGCCTGCACTTATTTATTATGTTTTGTATAGAAAGCTCTGTTTTTCTGCCTGGCGATGGTTCACGGCTGCTTTCCATGCTGCCAGAGCAGCTCCAAGGTCATCACTGAGAGGTTCGAGGAGAGGGTGGGCCACCGCCACCTCCTCCCCGCTCACCTGGGGACACTGTTGGCCCCCAGGTCCCTTCCAGGATGTGGGACCAGCAAGTCCAGCTCTCCAGGACTCTTCCTTCCACCACCTCTGTCCCCAAGCCCATGGCAGAAGGACCCTCAGTGGTGCTTGTGGTAGTAGGAAGCCACCAGACAACTCTGAGGACCTTTTTATGACACCTAGGGCTTGCAGGCAAGAAGGGAAGGGTGCATGGTGGTGATGCGCAGTCCCTCACACTAGGTGGGGATGGTCCTGCTCAAATTTCATGGCCTTTAATGGCTGAATTACCAGCTTAGCTCTGAAAAGAGTAAAATCTGCAACCTCTTGTGCCTGTTTCTTTCAATTACGTCAATTTGCATATGATTTTCCCCATTTTTCTTTATTATTATCATCATCATCATCCTCTGCTGAGGAATAAGTCCTTAAGAAGACAAATGAGGGAGCTCACTTCAGGCTCTTTATAAAGTAAAATCACAACCAAAGGGAGCAAACACCCCTCTCCTTGCCTGTTCCCCATATAGTTAGGGCCCCGCATTCAGCTGGTGAGCTGGGAAGGTGCTCAACCTATTTCTCCAGGCTCCGCACAAGCAAGGCACAGTCACAACCAGGCTGGGACTCACCGTGGGCCTCTGGAAGAGTCACAGCAGGCTACACCGTGTCCTCCTACCCACCCTGTCTTTGTCCCCAGTGAAGCAGCCCCACTGATGCTCCCACTGATGCCCTCCTTGGTGCTCCCCAAGGCTGCTCTGGACCTACCCCAGTTTTTGGCAGCCAAAAGCCAGCCATCAGATCCCATCGCAGAACCCACCGAAGAGCCCTGGCATTTCCCCGCAGAGCTAAAATAATAATGCAAGGAGCTCAGAGGAAATTAGTCAAGTTGAAGGCTTGAGGCTTTTACTTCTGAAGCTTGAGAAATAGTTTACCATGTGGATTTAGTTTCCCTAATGCTCTTTGAGATGCATGGCACACATTTCTGGTAAGACCTCTTTACTTACAGAGTAACCACTGGCCATTTAATTACATGTAGATTACCATATAGTGATAAGATGATTACATGATTAGCAGTGGGATAACGAAGCCTGGCAAGTACAATGTAATTGACAGCTAAATACAGTGTAATTTTTTATTCCTTAACTCGAAACGCAATTTACTCCATCATTAATCTTGGGTAACTGCATATTTCGGGGGAATAGCATGTGATTTACTGAGCAATGAGACATCCGAGTCCTTCCCAGGGGGTGGCCCCATGAAGACAGGCAGCTTTGTGTGCAGCTCCACATCCCAGCCGTGCCTGCAGAGGAGATACACGAGACTCGGGTCTCCTGCCTGCAGGCACGGCCGGTACCCAGCGCAGGCTCCTGTGGGACTCCTGTGGGACTCCTGTGGGAGCACTGAGGTCGGTCATAGGATACCATCCCCAGGTCCCAGGTGGGAGCATCATCAGGTAAAGGGGAGCTTCAAAACCTGCTCATTTTTTGCCCCGTTAGGACATGAACACCTTCAGTGCCCAGCCACGTTGCTCCCTGGGGCAACCAGGGCCACATGAAGGACACCTTCCCGCTGGACCTCCAGGATGTCACCTATTTCAGTCCAATCTCTTTCTCTGGCACTGTTTTTCCATCTTCTTCCCATTCATGAAGTATGCAGCATCCTGTCCTCCCTTGCTGAAGCTGGGGTATGGTCCTGCAGTTCCCCAAGACCAGACTTCCCCACAGACCCCATCCAAGTGGGAAGAGGGGGCAGCTCCACCTCCACCAGCTCCTCCTGGTGCCAGCCCTGCACCCACCTGGGTTTCCAGGGTTGCTCCTAAATCTGAATTGGTGGGAAAGTGACCCTGAGAACTTCTTTTGCCCAGAGAAGCTGTGGATGCCCCATCCCTGGAGGTGCTCAAGGCCAGGCTGGATGGGGCTCTGAGCACCCTGATCTAGTGGGATGCATCCCTATCCATGGCAGGAGGTTGGAAGTGGGTGTTTTATAAGGTCACTTCAAACCCAAGCCACTCTATGATCAACCTGAGGGCTGGCAAAGGGAGATGGTTTGTGTGGGAAGGACCTAGGGGACCCACGCAGAGCTGTAGAGGAGAAACATGCAGATCTGGACACAGCAAGCTCAGCCCATCTGCCTAAAAGCCTTCCCCTCCAGGATGGTGTTTATTTCTCCAGAAATAAATAAAAAACCAAACCTCTTGGCATCAAGCAGAAAGAATAAAAAAAGAAAAAAAAAAGAAAAAAAATGGTGGGCAGGTCCCTTGCACTTTGTAGCATGTGGTATTTATTAGATATAAATTGGCACACAAGAATAGGAAAGCATAGCTAGGTAGGGATTTTTTTCTGAGCTACATGGTTTGGGTATCTGTCTGTGGAGCCTCCCGCACACATACCGGCATTCCCACGCATTCACACCCACATTCTCCTCTGCTGACACACAGGTATACCTCTTTTGTTCATTAGAATTGTTTTTAATTAAAAATATATGTAAATTATATAGAGTGTGGGCACAGCTTGGAGAGAAAAAAATGAAGAAAGCAAAGTTCAGTTTCAATAAACCATGAGCCCCTCTGAATCAGCTGCTTTTCTGGCTTCATGACACATTAGGACTTACTCAAACTCCCATGTATAAATAAATAGAACCAGTAAATTTTACACCTGAAGAGTCCTTGCAGTAGGCATTTTTACTTACAAGCATTTGCTTTTTCCTTTCTTCTTGCTTCCCCCACTCCCAGCCCCCGTGATCATTTTCTGCTCCGTTCAAACACATTTACTAAATGTCTCAGCATACCCAGGCAGGTATCCCTTTCTCTTTATTTATTTTTATTTGTAGAGAGGAAGAAAAAGAATGACCAACAAACTGAGAGTTGGGGATTGCAAGCAATCACCACCATCATGCTTACAGATTTTCCTTTTGCTCCCCGCATCCTCTCCCCCTCTCTTCCCCCTTGCAGCTGGCTCACAGCCTCGCTTTCCACGTGCTGGCAAAAAAAATCAGCAGCAGACAAGCTGTGGAGGTTTTCAAGTTAGAAAGATACCCCACATTTCTGTCAGAGACAGCTGATGGACTGGAAAGACCAGGAGGTGGGAAGGAAAGTAGGAGAGAATTGGGAGTGAGCAAGGGGGTGAGGTTCCTAGGCTGGTTCCCACAGAGATGCGTTTTGGGGGACGTATGGCGATTTTAAGGAAATAGCAGTGAGCAATTTCACTCGTGGTACAACACCTGGGCGAGGTAGGTACCTGTTTTTTCCTATTTGCGGGTTCAGAATACCTCTTTTCTGTTGAGAAGCAACAATGATAACACTAATGAAAAAAAATAAAAACCAGCACTCCAAGCTCCACCCTTGGTAAAAAGGGCCGGTGTCTTTTTTTTTTTTTTTGAGAAAATTGAAAGAAAAAAATATATATATTATTATTTATTATATAACATCGTCAACATCAACACCACAAAAAAAAAAAAAAAAGTAACATCCTAGTTGTTTTCATTCAAGCACTCTGGCCGTGTTGATAAAGGCAGCAGGAGTCTCATGTCCCTTTGAGAACAAAAAGAGCAGGGGCTGGGGAGGGGGGCGATGGGGCAGGGGGTTCGCTGTGGCAGCAACACAAGTTGGGTGGTGGGCACGGTGGGGGGCAGCGTGCCAATCTGTTGGTTTTCCTTTTGAACCAAAAGAAAAAAAGGGGGGGGGGGGGGCAAGTCACACCGAGGCCGATGACTGCTTTGTCCGTGGTGTCAATCAGCGTCCGTCCCTCTCGAGTGCTAACGGTGAACATTCACTTCAAGGAGTCTTGCAAAACGCTCTCTTTTTTATTACCGACAGGGTGTTGGTTTTTTTTTTTTTTTTCCTTTTTTATTTCTTTTTCCTCCATTTCTTTTGCCGTGGCTGATGCTGTGGCCGCGGCTGCCCGGTTAGCTGTTCTCGCTCCACTCTGGCACCATGCCCACGCCGTGCACCGAGTGGTACTGGTGGGGCGAGAGGGTTCGAGGCACGCCGTGGGAATAGAGGAACTCTGCGGGCTGGAGGCTGCTGGGGGGGGACTGGATGCCCGTTTGGGGTCCACACTGCCGGACGATGGGTTGGTGAGAAACCGAGGTCTGGTGCTGGAACATGCTGTGGGTGTCTCCTATCTGGGGGGAGGTATGGTTGGCCACGCTGCCGAGCCGGGGCATCAGCGGCCCCGAGGTGAAGTGGGCAGAGAAATGCTGGTAGGGTAACCTGTCCATCGGCTGCATGGCAGACACTGTGCAACTGCTGTAGGAGGGCACGCTGGGCCACGTGTTACAGCTGATGTCTTCCAGGCTGGGCACGGGGTCCGTGGGGGGAGCGGAGCTGGCGTACATGCACGCTTGGCGCTGGGCTGATTCAGTCCTGTATGAAGTGTTCAGTCCCTGCTGCTGGGGGTAACTGGACCTGTAGAAGGGATCCTCTTCTGCCGGAGAAGTCTCCATGTAGGGCTTCTTGTAGGGATGCTCGGTGGTGGAACATTCCTCATCTGTTGGGAGAGAAAACTCCTGGTAGCCAACACCAACACCGTGCCCTGCAGCCCGGCAGGATTATCCTCCTCCTGCCAGGGGCACAGCCTGCACGGAGCGAGTCCAGAGACATCCCCCAGCTGTGTCACAGCCCTTGAGATCAGTCTGAATGGATCCCACTGAAGTTGACCACTGTTTTTGTCCCTGGACTGGGGAGGGAGGGGTTAGCTGGGAGCTCTATGAGCAAAAGCAACACTGTAAGATGCCAAAGAGACCTTGAGACTTATCTTTTTTGGTGATAACCCACACAAGCCACCACATCACCAAATTTATCATCTCCTGCTGCTGCCAGCACTTCGGCCAGAGCAGCACCTCCTGCCTGCAGACACAATACCCTAGCAGAGGTCCCCACACCCAGAGCCTCAGAGCCGATGCTGTTAATTAAAAAGCTTTAACAATGATACATTATTTTTTTTTTTTTTGTGATAAGTGACAGAAAAATAGAGATCATAATAAAAAATCCCACCGGGAGGGCACCAGCTACGGCGGAGTTGAGGCAATCAAGATTTGGACATTTATAGCCCTCAGCTGTGCCAAGGGGCACATAAATCCACGCAGAGCTGCGTGCTGTGGCCAAGCAGAAAGAAAAAGAAAAGTGAATTTCCCATCTCAAAACAACAAGGCGCAGCTTGCAGAGCCCTTTGTTTCCCGCAACAACGCCGTGCCAACAGAGGGAAGGAGATAAACAATTTAGGTGAAATCTCTTGGGGGCAGCAAAATGAATAAATGAATGTGTGCTTATTTATTCATTCGCAGGGTCACCAAATGAAATCCAGCTCTGCTGGGATGGATGGCAAAGTGCCCGGGGACGAGCAGTTCACCAAGAGATTTTAAGGACAGCGAGGCAAGCGAAGGGGAGCTTGTTCTGACCCAGATTAACTTTGCTGCTGCTGCTTCAAAAGCAGGATTCCTGGTGCAAGCAGAAAAACATCCCACTTAGACTACAGCCTCTCGGGACAGAAAGCCCTGAACCCTTTCGACAAGGGTAAAATGGGAAAGAATACTGCAAGAAATAGCCCTCTTCAAATTTCCTCAACTAGCATGATTTGAGCTGCCTTTTTTTTTTTTTTTTTTTTTTTAACCCCTGAAACACGAAAGAAACAAACAGCTCCATAAAAAGGAGGACAAAAGCACATCCCCACCAGAAGGCACTTGCACAAACTGCTGTGGTTTTGCTCCACGTCTCAGCTTCGGGAGGTGCAGACTGGCACTGTTTGTTGCTGGCAAACTCACCTGTACCCTCCCTGCTGTAAACAGACGTGTTTCTCCAAATAACCCAAATAACCCTGCTTGTAAAATAACCCATTACTCCCACTCAGGTGCCTACCAAGGGCAGCCACTACAGCTGGGCACGAGAACCAAGCATTGCAATAGCATCTGTAACACAGCTGAAACAGTGAGCAGAGCAAAAGCATATCACCACCCTTACTCCTGATCAGGCTTATTTTTTTATAGGGAAAATGATGAAGTTCCCTGAAGGATGGAAGCTGGAAACACTGCCTACAGCTCCCTGCTGAGCACGGGTCTATCGCAGGAGGTACATATGGCTGGAGTAGCTCTAGCTTTTACAGGCAGCCTGAAAGTTTTGGATCCCTAACCCAACACTGAGTAATAAGAGCACTAGGGTGGAAAAACAATATCTTGTAAAATGAAGCATTGTTCTGCTAATAAAGTTTTCAGCATTAAACCGCATTACTCTGCTGGCATTAGAAATCACTGGCTTGGGGTTTGACTGTTTATTTTATTTTTTTTTAATATATACAACACAAAACAGTCGAACCCTGTTTTTCCATTGTGCAAAAGTGTGCCTGACTTACAACCTGAGGTTGCTGATTTTTCCATTTAGCCCAGACATTTCTCTCCCTGCCACAGCACAGCCAGGCAGAGCTGCAGAGCCACGGATCCTCTTCCAGAGCACACCGCAGGTGAAGAGAGAAAAATAAAAACAGCCAGCACATTGGTGAAAACCCATAGGTGCCCTCTCTTATTTCCTAAGCTCTACCAATTGCTCTGCTGGCCTCTTTAGGCCCATTCTTACTGATGTTGAGTGTAAAAAGGGCACTGTCACTCCAGGTCTTAAGGTGTTTAAGCGCAGCGTGCGCGTCTCCAGAGGGGATGCTAACAAAGGTCACAGCCTACCCTAACCCTTCTTGCCCACCCTCTGGCCCCTCTTCCTGATGCTTTTCCCACCTGTGTAATCTCAAAGTGCTCAAGAGAAGAGAACGGTCCGTCTTGAAGGTGGGATGATGCATAGCAGAGGTCCTCAGCTGCTGGATCTGCACTGGTCCATGGTCCCTACTCTGACCTGGCATTACCTCACCACTCCTCACAGAGGAAATCAGAGCCAGCCCCAAGCAGGTGAAGGTCATCCCCACAGATCTGGGGGCAGGCAGGGGACTTCTTCAAGTAAGAGCACGGCAAAAAGTGGAACAAGCCAAAGAAAGCTCTCCTGCAATGCTGGAAGGAGGCATTCCCATCCCATTCTTATTCAGAGTCATCCCCACCTGCTCTGGAGCCTGGGCACTGCACCCCAAGGCTACGTCCTCTTCCTGAAGGTCCTCTCACCTCCTTAGCATCAGCAGGACATAGTAGAGAAGTATCCACTCTGCTCCGGTTTCTTTCATGATCCTGGCTCCCTAACAGCCCTTCATTGTCCTTCCCCTGGTGGCAAAGCCCCAGGAGGTGCTGCGCACCCTTGGGAGATGCTGGAGGTGCTGGGAGATGCTGCCCATCCTCACTGCTATTCTTGGAAGCCAAGGGTGGCAATCAGCTCCTGCGACCAGCCCCTCGATACTGCACAAACCTCAAAAAGCAAAGGGTTCTGCCAAGCAGGGGGAAGCTGCCAGCACCCGGGAGAAGCTGCTCCGAAGTGGGTCCAAGGAAAACGGAGCCTGCAGAACGGGGTGGAAACTGGCTCCCGCGCAAGGAATTTGATGATCTATCTAACGAAGGAGCTTGAGCGAGAGCGTAAGCAGTTCCAAGGTTTCCGGTATTTACTACTTCCAGCTGGGTCGTAAATACCACACAAATGGCTTTTTAAATGGAATTTTCCCAATTCCAAGATTAGGGCCATCCAGGATGAAATGCAAACATGCAAAATCTCTGGACTTCAGGGTGTCCAGGGCCCGTCTCTTCCCTTGGTGTAAATCAGGGGAGCTCCTTTCAGATTCATAACAATCAGCTCCCCAGGATGGAAGACAATGCAGAACAGGACCCAATTGTTTGAGCTTTTAAAGCTCACCCACACTTCCAGGACATTACAGTAGGCTCATCCCATCTTGGTCAGGGAGGCACAATGGATGATTGTCATTAACGCTGTTGTCTTGCTCAGTCTGGTTTCTTGTATGAATCTAGCATGAGCATGAATAGCTAATCACAACGTGCAAAGCTGACAAGGGTTGTCAAAGAAGAAAAGAAAAAGATGGATTTAACCAAAAATGTGCATCTTTAAAGGGCAAGCAGGACACATGTCCTAGGACATGAAACCTAAGACGCGTTGTGGCCATGCTATTGTTCTAGCAGTCACAAGGTTTGCAGTGGCTGTGATGCATTGCAGGGGAGCAGGGGGGCAACAAAACCCAGCACCAAAAGCTGGAGCCTCTTCCAGGGGCAGCAAACAGCCCCTGCAAAGCACAGGAAGCATCTCCTGATGAGACAGCGGGAAGTCTGCATGAAGCTGCTGAAAGAACAGCCCCACCAGCAGGGCTGGGCACACACCGACCCCCTGAATATCTCCCCACCATGCAGACAAATTATTCCTCTCTGTTGGTGCCCCAGCAGCCCCCTTGTTCCGGGCTCCCAGCTGCCTCTACCCAAGCTGCAGACAGCTCTGGCCACAGCGTAGCTCAAGGCTTGGCAAACTCCTTGCATCTCCCAAACCGTTGGCAGGACGAGAAGCAGGTCCTCCAAGTAGACCTCCCACACCTGAATTTTGTTCAGCTCTGGTCCTAGAGCTTCTCCAAGTGACAGAAAAGCTGGGCAGGGAGAAATCAGCTTGGGAAATGAAGAGGTTTTTCCTCCCTAACAGTGCCTGTTATGGAGGAGAATGGGGGAAAGGCATTGCTGCATCCCCACCAACCTCAGCAGAGCAGGAAGAGGATGAAAGATATATTCTTCCCCATGGGCAGGGTCACGTCCAAGCTAAGAGGCTGAAGGAGACAGTCCTCACTGGCTGGAGCCGGTGGATTCTGCTGCATCCTTCTCCCTCAGAGTGCCAACATGACAACTTTTATAACCTCCCCGGGGAGAGGCTGTTCCAGTTGCCTCCTGTTCAGCATCGCAAGCATCCCAGAAATCTGCCAAGTGGTTGAGATTGTGTAAGGCTGGGAGGGAGCAGGGGTTTAGAGGGATGACTTTTCAGTTCACAGGAAGTCTGAGGGGAGAGGATAACACAAGGGAAAACAAGCCCCGATGCCCTAATTGGGATGTGGGGCTAAAATCAAAGACAAAGCCAGCTGCCTGCTGGAAAATCCTTTTGGTCTCCTCCAAGCACAGCAACAAGAGAGGGAGAAGTGGAGAACTAGAGAAAGAGTGAAGCTTTAACAGATCTTTGTTACAGCCTAAAAATCCACATCATGAGCTGAGGCCACTCCTTAGTAGGACAGAGTTTTGGAGTTCATACATCCACCCAAGCCCAGCCTGAGTGAAATGCCATAAGTGATCTCAGCGTGGAGCTAGGACACAACGCAGGACAATTCCTGCCTCGAGGACTGCATTTAGCGTGTCCAGAAAGTGCCTGGAGCAGCCCCCTCGTCACGCCATGCTGGGGTCATTCCCAATGCTGTGACCCCAGGTCCCCAGCCAGGCACCAGGAATTGCCAGAGCTGTGGCTCTGGGATGTGTCCTTCCTTCCTCGCCCAGAGGAGGATCAGCTCCCTGAGACAGAGGAGCCTTCGGAGATAACATCCCCTCGCAGCCCTGCTGCTCTCCCCTAATGCAGCTCTATATCAGATCCCCAGAGCGAATCCATCTTGACTTGACAGCTAAGAACAACACTGTCAAACACGGAGCTAAATCTTGGTCCTCAGTCACCAAGAAAGTAGAAGTCAAACGAGGTTCCTTTTAGCTGCTCGAACACAGATCTATTCTTAACCAAGCCTAAACGAAGACTTGCCCTCCTGATTAAAAGGGCTCCAGACAAATATCACAAGATGTCAAAGCTGGAAGGAGCAGTATCCGAGAGACTATCTTGGAAAACAGGGGTGGTATTTTTTTCAGAAGATACAGACACCAGCTGGTCTCAAACCCAGGCGAACTGCCCTCTGCCCCTGCAAACACTTACCCACAACCACAGCCTTGTGGAGGGGAAATAATCTGCTGGAGACAAATCCTAAACTGACTGAAGAGGAGCCAATGTTTGGGAAGTCGATGATCCAATAAAATCAATAAAATTCCCAGTCCAGAAAATAGACAGAGGTACGTTAGAACTCAACATGCTGCTACATTTTTTCCTGAGATCGTAAGGCTTGTTAAAAATTGCGCAGAAAGATTAAAGCAGGAAAGCGGGAGAGGTGTGAGGAAGAGCTTAATATTTCACTGGAAAAGGGGAGGCTGGAAGAGGAAGATAAAGAGAAATATTATAGGTAGGATTATTTTCCCTTGTTTAATAAAGACCCTTTCTCAGCACTAGAAGAAAGTACCACGCACAGCCTGAGCCCGATATGAAACCTTGGATCACGTTCTGATTTATCTGAACAGAATTGCTCATCTCTAGTTACTTTTTTTTTTTTTTTAATTAATTTCACTTTGCAAAGAGCTGCTTGGCAGCTTACGTTGGCTCTCTGTTTCCCATTAACTTTGTGTTTCTTTCCTTTAAGCCCTGGTGGCTGTTTTCGATTTGCTTGGATGCATGGGGAGGGGAAAAAGCACAGCGAGGAGAGCCAGGGCTCGGGCTCCTGAGACAGCAGCCTCGCGGAAGAAGCCGGTGGTATCGGACAGGACGCTGCTTCTCTTTGATTAAAGCGTTTGGCGGCTTTGATAAAAGGCCCTTAACTGCTTGTGCCACTCAAGCCATCGGTGAGATAATGAGGGGCCATCAGCCCTACAGACAAGGACGCGCTCCGTCGGTCTCCTGCACTTTGGCAAGGGCCACGCAGGCCAGAAAGGGGCCGGGGAGCTTATTATGGGGCAGATAGTCGTCTCTTTTGTGACAATAAGAGGAAGTGAGATAATTGGGGGATTGAGGGAAACCACCCATGGAGACACCACTTAGCGGGAATCCCAAAACTGGAAGGAAACCTCTGCTGAGTCCTTATCGCTTTACAACGCGGAGGCAAATGATGGATTGCCCTGCGGTGTGGGGACACGCAGCAGTCAGAGGTTGTCCGAAGGGGTTGCTGCCATTTGGGCAGCTCGTTTGGGTTAGGTTTTGTCAAGGGGAAGAGGAATGGTGAGAGCTCAGCTCCTGGGGCAGAGGAGCGCTGAGGCTGGAGCTCAAACTAAGGGACACCAAGGGTAAATGTGACCTCTTGTCCCATCACAACCACGGACGGGGTTTTGCGTCCCGGCAGCTTGCATCCATAGCTCTGCATCAGTATGGGGACAGCAAGGGTGACACGGCTCACCTCTGACCTTAGGGGACACCCTGGGAGGCCTCTGCTACTCTTTATTCCCTGCCTGACAGCTAGCCCAAACCTAGCGTCACCATTTCCCACTGCAGCTTTGACACAGGTTTTATGAGCACGAGGATGGAGGAATGCTCAGAAAATTATTCCTCCATTTTCCATTTGCCTTTTACACCAGGAAAATATTATGATTTCTCAACGTTTTGCATTTGTACACATACACATGCCCCCACAACTGATGTTACAACACCTGGGGGATTCCCCAAGGATGTGAGAGACCCCAATTTCCACTGCCCTCCTGCCCCACCTCCCAGCACTTCCCAGCATCTGCTACCTTTGCCCTGAGCCTTTTCTGCATGTCCCCGTGTCCCCGGGGTTACACTGCTAAAAATAATGACGTGGCTGATAGGACAGCGCAGGGAAGCAGGAAGGGATCTGCTGTAGGAAGAGGCTACCAGGCTGGAGCAGTTCTTGGTGCATTTGCCACAATGCACGGTGTCTCCTGTTGGCTTTTCCTGTGCTAAATCATGGAGGAAAGGGAAAGGGCAGCAATGATCTCCTGGACACCCTGTAACGCTCTGCCCTGGAAATTCCCTATTCTTCTGAGGGTCTGGACTCTATCTGAGCGTTTTGCTACCTCAGCCTTGCAGCTGGGCACTCCTATTGCTTTGGGAGAGGGAGAGCCTGCCAAGTGCTTCTCCTGCCCGAGAACAATTATCCCCTCACTACCCCCGGTCCTTCACGCCAGGACGAGCTCAGCAGTCAGCGTAAAGCACTCACAGTTGGATCCCTCAAGCTCTGTCAAAGCAGGTCAGTCGCGCCAGAGGGGAATGAACATGGATATCATGGTTTTCAATCCCATGCCCCGCTCATTAGACCAGGCATTTAAGTGGAAATGCTTTCTGCATATGGGCAAATATCTCCCAACTGTGAGACTCTTGGTCCAAAACTGTGCAAAATCCAAGCTGTCAAGGTATCTACACTCAGAGATTAACCCCGTCTGAGGGACCATGGAGACAGATAAGCCAGCTTTATCTCCTGCCACAGCTATCTTGCTGAATGTGGATTCAACTGGGGTAGAAGGTATGGCGACCCCTCCAAATAGCTCGCTCCCAGCCCAGCAGCAGGAAAGAGGATTTAGGCTCACACTGGTGAGATGAGTTCCCCAGCCCAGCTTGGAGTATTGCCCTCACCCCTTGTGCATCTTCAAGTCCAACAGCAAGGGGAACACCACAGAATAATGCTGATGGTCATGCTAGGAAGGGGGGGGAAGTTGCAAAGTGAGAGCATCCAAGCTCTGACCTTTTCTCTTGGTGCAGTGGTAGATCTGGCTGTGCTCCTGGGAGATCGGGTAGGGGTTGGCGGGCGGCAGCAGGTCCTGGGAGGTGCTCGACACCCCGTTCTCACACTGGTACTGGGAGCCCAGGTTGGAGGAGGCGGAAAGGACCCTGGTCTCACCACTGAAGGGGCTGTGATTTGAGGACACTTTCTGTCTCACCGTGCTCCTGGGAACAACCGGGTACTCCTTACTAAAAGCAAACAAACAAATAAAAAATACAAAGCAGAAAAGCAATCAATTAATAAATAGATCGGTGAATTAATAAACGAAGGCAGTACATTAGTGTCATGGTGTTTGAAGAGTCTTTCAGGGAAATAGAGACGTCCCTCCCAGGAGACTGCAGCCCCGTCATGCTTTATTGCTGCAGCACTCTCCCCTTTCGCTTTCCCTTTGGTATCTTTCCCATTATGTTCTTGCTTCTTCAACCACTGCTGCTGTTTGACACACACACACACAAAATAGATACATGTCCTCTTAGCAAAATACGCAAGATTTTTATGTGAATATTGTAATAGCATTTATAAATCACGTACTATTTATATTGTGTATGGGAGCACACGTGTGAATAAAAACCTCATCTCTGCCAAGTTGCTTACAGGGAACCAAGCTGACTTGGAGATGGATTAAATATTTAGAACTACTTTTTCCCCTTTTGTTTATCGTCCCCATTCCTTTTCCCCAGGCTCCTCCAGCCTGATTCTCCTGAGCAGGGGATCTCTGGGCCAGAGAACAAGCTCCTTTCCAGAGCGCTCAGGGAAGAGAAATAAATAAGTCACTGAGACCTGATGCATGCCAGAGCCACGTGCATGAATGGAACCAGGCTGGGAGGGCAAGTGCTGATGGAAAGTCTGGTTTATTCACTTTTTTTGAAACCTGTTTTGGAGCATGGATGTTTTGCCAGCCCTGGCTACATACCCCTCTCCTACAAGCCCCTACAGTTCTGGAGACATTTCTCCAAGCACATCAGCAGACAAGGTTATTTCTGCTCTGTAGGACTGAGAAGTGAACAGGGGGGCTCAGAGACCTCACAGGAGGTATTAACCTCCCTCAGGTCTGCTTGCAAGCCAGCTAGGCACACACCGAACCCAAAGATTGCTGAAATGCCTTAAGAGCAGGTCACACAGCAGCAACCTGTGAAGTGCCACCGGGATCAGAGCAGCCAGAGCCCAGGCTACAACACAAGCTCTCCTCTTCGAAGCTGCAGCCTTTGGACCAAAGAGGCTTTGGGGTACCCTACTCACCTGCCCAAGGCTGCTCTGCTGGGGTGAGGACAGATCCTTAAATCCACCTTGAGTAGGCTCACCTGGCCACCTACACGTAGAGGAGAAGCCCCAAGTCTCCTTTTAGGCCCCATAGAAAGGACCTATTGCTGTAGAAACTCAGAATTTATTTACAAAATTTAACAATACCAATTATATAAACCTACTCACAGCAGGGAGCTTTCATCCAAACCACTGCTGCAGTGACTGCCAGAAATATTAGCAACCGAGCTGTTATGGAGGGGAAACTCACCCAGGAGCTCAAAACCAAATGAATGCATCTCTCATTGTGCCACAAAAGCTTTCCAAACCCCGGGCACTGGTGGCTTGCAAAGCAGAGGCTACTCAAAAAGGGGGTCTCTTCCCCTGGAAGCCCAGCAGCTCATCCCCACAGGATCAGGGCTTTCCACCCACTTGGGCTGGCTGACCAAAAAGTTTTTTGTCCAGAAGTTAAGTCCAAGCTGTGCACAATGAATAAAGAGAGATGGACGGGGGAACCTGGGAGGAAGCAGAGACTTGTCCTTGTCATACACAAGGTAGCAATGGATGACAGAGGATGCAGTGGGCTTCAGGAAACCTCTCCATCAGTGGACAGCCACCACTAGTGCTTTCATCCCAGGAGCTCCTGCTGGGAGGTGCAGGAAGGTTGAGAGCTATGGCCTTCAAACCTCTCAAGCGATCTCCAAATCTGCTAGGTGCTAGGAGGTCTCCCAGCCCTACTAGATCATGGTTTTCAGCTGGCTTCTCCTGCCATGCTCCATGTTCGTGCAACAATATTCATGGAGATGATGCTCCAAAGCTGCATCCTCACCACATTTCTCTTCTGAGGAGAAAAGCTGCCAGAAGGTGACACATCCCTCCCAAAAATTACACAGTCTTGTTTATTTACTTAAAAACAAACAAAACAACAACAAAAACACAATGTGCTGCCTACAAGCTGCCATGGAGGAGGAGGGGGACACACCATGGCCTGATGTCACACCATGTTTTCTGTGGCTTTTTTGGAGGATGCCAAGGTAACTGCTGTCATAGTTTCTTGCTGCTTCAGTGCTGGGAGATTTGGATGTCTCCTTTGGACAGAGTCATCCTCACCCCCTTTGCAAGTGGGGTTAGATCTGCATGGGCATTTTCTACCCCACAGGAATGAACTCTCCTGGTAGCTCACAGGGACCTCCACCAATGTCAGCTGCCTTGCTCTGCGAAGCACCACCCAAACACTGAGAACAGCCCCCAGCCAGACACTGCTCACCTAAATCAATACTTTCTGACCCAATAGAGAGCTGGGGGAGCAGGGGAAGAAACAAAACAAAACAACAAAAAAAAAACAAGGTTGTTTCTCACTGATTAAAAGTTCTCTTTTCTATAATAGAGCTGAATGCCTTAAACTGCAATGTTTTTACCCTGGAGCGCCAGCACAGGTGGTGTCAGAGTCCCACACTCCTGCTGTGCACTGAGAACCAAATTTTTCCCTGACTGCGTTTCCCCAGTGAAACCACAGCCCCCGTGGCTGTCAGAAGGAGCGTGGAGCAGCCAGACTCGTGCTGGAGCCAGCACAGGTTGGAAGCACCAAGTTTCCAAGCAGCAGCTCCCAGGAGGCACCGCTAGGACTTCTCTCGGACCGAAATATTTCCATCTCAGTCAAAACATGTTGGGTGCTATTTTTGCCAAAAAATGAACTATTTGAGAGGGAGAGGAAGGAAAGTATTTTCTAACTAAATATCAAAAGTATTTTCTTCCTTTCGCTTTGTTTTTCTATGGACAAAGGCAGTTATCTCCACATTTCTACATTTTTTCTTCCTTACAGGAGCTGCACTCTAATAAAAAGATTGCTTTGGTACCTTAAAACACAACAGTCATCTTGAAACATTTATACTGTTTCCTGAGTGCACGATATGGAGTGTGTGCAGCTACCATTTTATATTGTCCTTTGGTCTTTAAAAATGTATCAGATTTTTTTTTCAGTGCCTAAAAGTCACTATTCCCAAAATAGCTGGTTGTAATCCTGGGCCACAGTTTAATGGAATGAAAGGTTTTGTTCACTGCTGGCACAAAACGATTGTTGTGTCCAGAACAGTTGCTGTCCAAAAAAAATGCAGAGAGGTTGGGAGGAGGAAAAAAAAAAAAAAAAAAAAAAAAGAGACTGACTTAACACTAGCAATATAGGCAGTTGTCCATGCAGCACGGGACAGACCGCTGTTCCGGAGCCAGAATGCAAGTTACAGTTTCATATTTATGTGTTAATGAATGATTTTTTTTTTTCTCTCGTTGAAAATTATAAAATTGGAAGAAAAGGAAAAGTTGGTTGGGGAAAGAATTTACGAGGAAGGAAGCTGTCACTGGTCTATTTAAAGTCGGTAAGTGGCTAACGATGAATATTTGGATACTGTAGTTCGTGTACTACGATAGCAGAGGGGCACTGGGAGGAAGGGAGAGTTGTGCTGGGTAAGGTGGAAACCTGTCCCATTTTCACATCTCGTGACATCTTCCCCAGCCAAATGACACCTTCACCAGGACAGACTCAGGAGCTGGATGAGGCCACTTATGCCACACATTCACATCTAGCACAGGATTTAGAGGAGGAAGTTCAATGAGGTTTTGTAATCTCACAGCTGGAAACCTCAGTGGCCTCTGCAAACCAATAAAAACTGTGAAAAAATGAGAAATCTTCAGAGAGCGGCATCCAGCCCATTTTCTTGCTTATCGCTATGTTGTAAGAGACTAATAATTTTCAACATATTTTCATGTGCAGACTTGAAGTTTCCTAATGTACTAGCCAGTGCATAGTAAATGTGGCTGGCAGACAAAAGAAAAAAGTTAAAAAGCTCTTCAAAAATCCACAGTTTATAACTGGGAAGCTTCCATGTTACAACACCCAGTCCCTAGTGGCCCTAAGCAAATGGTTTAAGAAGGTGCTTCTGATTTTTCCCTAACAAAGCAAATATATCAAGGCTCTCCAGAGTTGTTGTAGCTCATGGAAACAAGACTTCAAAAGAGCTATTAAATATCAGCCCTCAAGGACCATGCCAATACCTCCACAAGGGGCATGAAATGAAAGGGGATTTCCCCATGGTTGTGCTGCCATGTTCTCACAGCACCCTTTGGAGACCCAAATCTGGTGTTTGTCTGGATCTTGTTCACGGTGACCATTCCTAGTCTAAAGGCTGTTTTATCGTGTATCAAGTGACCAAGACCAGACATTCCCCTTCACTCTTTCCCAAGTGTCATGAGAGTTTTAGCTCCTACAAGCACTCGTTATAGAAGGACAAATGCCTGCTGTCCTACCAGCCCTGCGCTCTCCATTCACTCAGCACCCACGGCTGCAGCATTGCAGAATCACACCCTTACTGCAGATGTTCAAACATGACTCAAAGGCATTTGATTTTGTATTTCCCAGGCCACCAATTTTTGTCCTTCCTGCTGAGACTTGAGAGTGGGAAAGAAATGGAAGTCAGCCACAAAAGATATAGAGAGAGGAAGAAAAAAAAAAAAAAGTGACTGGAATAAATATAACACCTCCCAGGAAAAAAATAAACCAGAAAACAATTGTCAATTGTCACTGCGTGTTCATTTCTGCTTATTTCCAACATATTGTAATAAAATTGAACCACTCTCAGGAGACTGCCTGGAGAGCTCGAGGTGGATAATCTACAGTGTGAGAGGACCTGGTGAGAGAGGGACTCCTGAGTAATTCCTTCACTCTTACCTCAAATCAAATACGAGCTCTCTGTGCATGGGGACCATAGGCTTTACCCACAAAAAAATAATGTCCTAGGCTAGATGGCTAGGAAAACAATGCAAAACATCCACAAACACAGAAGGTTGTGCACAACAGCATGCTCCACCAGCATACCAAATGTCCTGAGCTGAACACATGGAGAGGGTTCAACTACTCTGGGTGCAAGTTACGAACCAGTGCTCCCATCTCTCGAATGAGCAGTGCAGCCCAAAGAGACCACTGCAACAAACCCAAAGAGAAAATGCTACAGACCTAGAGCTACCGTCATAAGGCAAGCGGAAAAGCTAGGGCCCCGCAGACAAATTCTGCTGATCATGTAAGAGGAACGTGAGATGAGATGCAGGGTGGATGTTGGCCAACAGAGACAAAACCAACAAGCATTGATGCTGGGCTGAGCCACTGCAGATTGGGTCCTGCTGGACAGAGCCAGCAATGGAGGATATTGCAGCTACCCTGCTTTTCTTGAGCTTACTCTCACTTTAAAAGAGTTGTGGATACCCTCCAGTGAAATCCATAGAGCCTTATTTCGGATTTCATCTGATTTACATCAGATTCTACAGAATGGTGTTCAAGTCTACAGTTTCCACTGGGGCTTTGACCAGGAAACTTTCCTCAGGGCCATTTGCTGGAGAAAAACCTCATCTCTCCAACAGATGTTACAACTCTAAGTCTCACACTGAAAACATTTCGGACAGCATTTGGCTCTTGGGAGATTTCAGTGACAGAACATGGGAAATGAAAGTGGATGTAAAGATGCAATGAGAAGATGCGATGAGAGCGGGGTCATTTTGCAGCGGACTGAGACCCACTTGCGTTAGGCAGAACAGGATCCATCACTCCAACATGATGGCAGCATGACAGGGTAGATGACACTTTTAGAGCCCAGCGACTCATCAATTTATTCTACTGGCAGCCAAAAATGCACCAGCCTCTCCGCTGTGCCAGTTCTGAATCACGGTACTGATTTTATATCCTTTGGGTCTGGCCCAGTTTCTGTTCTCAGTTACACCGGGAAATACTTGGAATAATTCCCTTGGAGCCAGGAAGATTACTGTGGATCGGTGCCAAAGGAAGCAAGCTACAGCTCGTGATCTTTGACGGAGAAAACACATACATAACGTTGAACTACACTGCCACTCTTCCCTTCACTGCACGCATCGCTCTGGATCTGGCTCACTTTGGGAAGGCCCAGGATGGCCATCCAGGGAGCCAAGAGCCACCCTTTCACATAATCGCCTTTCCAATCACAAGCTTTCCCAACGAGGAGCTTCAAGGACTAATTGCAGTAATTTGAATGAACAGTAACTAGGGCCTGAGACTTCCAGAAGCTCTCCAGCACCCATAATAACTGCTGAAGACAATGGGAGTTGCAAATGAACAGCAAAATCAGTTAAAGGGTTTAACAGAATTACTCTTTCACATTGTTCTAGGCCCAGATCCACAAACATTTCTCCCCTGCTGTTTTTTGGCAGTTACAGATTAAAAAATAAAATATTACATATATATAATGACTTGCATGCAACCCCCCAGATCACTCAATAACTAATAGCTATGCTTTATTAATACAGTTCCATTAACTCTCATGCACGGGGAATTTCTTTGGGCAAAGTCCTACACTGGCATCTGCAATACAGTTCTCATCATCTCTCTGCAAACTTCACCCTTGGTGAATTTCTGCTGCCTGTTTTACTCTTATATTCCTAGCATCACAACTACATAATTTTTACCTGATTTATGCTTTTCACTTGCAGCATGACCGCAGAACACAGATGAGTATAACTCACATCCCTCTCCGTTCTCCTCTAACATGTCTTCCTTATTTATTTTATTATTTTTTTTTAAGACAAAAAAATCAGGAAAGCAACAAACTTGATCTCATGCTTGGAAAGTTAAAAAGCGTGCTGTCCCAGAGCACTCATCCTGTCAATGAAACTGCTGAAGGGGTCCCGTGTGCCTCAGGAAAGAAAGGGGAGGCGGGGGGAAGCGAACGTGTACCAGAAGGCTGCCTTCCCTGGAATTCGGGTCTCTCTGGAGCTCATGGCTCTTCATTCTGAATGAAATCATCTGCTGCTGAAAGGCTTAATAACGCTCCTCAGTGAAGTCTTCTACCTGGACAGACTTATTAACTTCTCTTCTGGGAAGAGAGAGGGGAAAAACCAACACGGAGGCCTTGCAAAGGAGAGCACGGAGAGGGCTGTGCTTGCACACACGTCTGCCAATGCGTGGCTCTTCCTTGGCCACAGCACAGAGATACACAGAGAGAGAGGGGAAAGTCCTCAGTAAGGCACCTGAGACCTCATTTCTGATGCCAAAATTCACCTTTCTTCCCTGCATTGTCCTCCTTCCCTGCACCCGCTGCTGTTTGCCAAGGCTGGGTGTTCAACAGCTGAACTGCCCTCACCTAGAGCTGCTGCTGCTGCGCTCACTGCACGACATGGGATGCACAGAGGTAAATGGTGCAAAGCCCAGCAAGCTGGTGTCCTGCCATGCCCTCCTTCTCTGACAGCCCAAGGTGCAACACAACCACCAGTGCTGGCAGAGTACAAATCTCTAACTCAAATGAAATTACAGGAGAGGGACCCCATCCTATCTCAATGGCATGTGTCAGCTCTAAGGAAATTATTCTGACTCTGCAGGCAGAGGGAGGGTTCTTCAGCGCAGCCTGCACCCATCTGATGAGCTGATTTCTCAGAGAATAGCAGTTCTGCTCTCTGAAAGCACCCTTTGCGCAGAGGGAGCCCAGAAACCCAGCCCAGCCTGGGGACGTTGCTCCTAGATGGCACCTTCAGCCAACACACCCCTGCTCCTACAAGGTCCATGCCTCAAGCACCACACTAAGACCAGAAGGATTAGTACTAGAAGCATATATCCACGGGACACAGGCCTCCTAAGCTGCTCTGAGGAGTGCAAGTGCTGGGGGGTGAGGAGAAGATGTGCCTTGACCACAGCCTTTGGTTAAATGGGTTTTCCCCAAAACCAGGATGCTGTGAGCCAGCCCGCACATCCTGCGGGGAAGTACTGCCTCCCGGCCTTCTCTGCTGGGGTGGGCTTCTTCTGGGTCTGCTGTCAGCTTGGAAAAGTCCCTCTGCAATGGTCCTACGCTGGGACTCAAGGCACAGTAAAGATTCAAGTAAAGAAAACAAAGGTGCTTTCCCAGCATGAAAAATTCATTCCCTCCGTGGCTCTATCCCCTAATGAGATCAGTGACCTGATGAATGTCAGGTCACCAGTTTCCGGCACTAAAGGCTGTGTGCTGTTTTGTAAAAGCTTGTTTTTTTCCAGCTACCTTTTTTCTATAATGAAGGAACTGCTCTAAAAGCGTGTCCCACCACGTTCTCCAAGGACATATACAGCCATCACTCCCCCAAAGCCAATGGAGCGGGACCTGCCAGCCAGGGAGCAGGTTCCTCGTGGAAAAAAACTTCACTACATATGTGCACACAAACACATATATATATATATATATATATATATATATTAAAACATGCTTAGATACATATTAATATATATTTATATATTAAACATAAAGCCCCAAAGGTAGGTCATACTTCTCTAATATACACAATGATAAAGGTTTCTTCCTTACATATATAATTTTATGCTTTTATATATTAATAGGGTTTGCATTAATTCTGATATATAAAATCCATGAAGGTGAATGCGTATTTGTCTGTTTACAACCTTGAATGTCTCTTAATTTTAATACAATTTTACCCTGCTCTCCCTTAAGAAAAAAAAAAAAAAAGACATCTTTGTAAATGTACAGTTATTTCCCTGCTATCTGTATAGAGGATAAGTTATTAAGGAAGTGAGCATCAAAAATTATCCTGCAAAGTCAACGCTGGGGATTTTAACCCTTTCAACCACATCAGGTCTGAGCATGTGCGTTTATATATTCCAAGTGCTTCTGTTCACTGTATTATTGACTATGACCGCAGGACCCGCACAAAAATGCCAAGCAATTTTTAGCACAAGCTCCATATGGCTAGGTGCCATGCTCTTCAGATGGCATGAAGCCCTTCTAATAGTCCTTGCTGTTCTGCCTCCCCCCTCCAAAAACCCCATGATGAATGTAAACCTTCAAATCTTTCCATCGACCATAATGAAAGGGTAGTTTAGCAGCAAAAATGTGCTGGGACATCGTTACTCGAGTTCCAGCAGAGGTCGGGGGGCTGGCACTGGGGGGTGGGTGGGTGAAGCTATTTCAAGGGGCAGTGCACAGGAAAATAAAGAAATAAATATTGACTTGCAATGCCAGAATCTGTGCAGTCGTTGGAAAGGGCAGGCAAGCAGAGAACACCAGGCACATTCAGAAGACCACAGAGATGATTTAGATTGAGAAAAGTGTTATTTATATGTATGTGTGTGCACATATATATATATATATTTGCTTGTTTATTGGCTTTTTTGGATCTGAGCCTTAAAACATTTGTACACAAGCATATGTTTGCCCATTTTGTTGGGCCAGATGATCTTGAAGGTCTTTTCCAACCTTAAAGATCTATGATTTGAGTGAGGATGGGGGTGTAAGCATTTACAGGGTTACAGAAATTATTTTTTGCCCACCAGCAGGAGTTGTGTGGTTGTGAGATCCACGTTCGGGTCCCCAAATACAGCAAGGGGAAGAAATTTCTGCATCTGCGCTCCAGGCAGCAGCGACCACCTACAGTCTGGAGAGATCTGCTCCAGCTTCCTGGGCTGGCCGTGGAGGAACACGTCCCAGCACAAAGTGACAGCGCAGGTCCCTACAGCCTCACACCAAGAGCCAGCTCTGCTGGTCCTGGAGAATAAGGGATCTGAGTCACTCTTGCCCTCCTGGATGGAAAATGCTATATTGAGCCTCTACATCTGTCTTAGGTATAATCATGGGTATGGCAACGTTCCTGCAAAACATTTGCACCAGGAAGTAACTTGACACACAGACGGAGTTCCAAGTTCAGTGAAAGAAGTGAGGTTAATTACCAGCAGGACCTGACATTTAGAAAAGGACTTGAAACGGGATTTTTAGACAGGCTTTAGGTATGTGTTTCAGCTTAAGTACTTACATCCAAAACTGAGATCCAAAAAGACCTCTTCAGTCACCTGGCCCTGGAGATCCAACATTTTCTAACACCTTCCTTTTTCAACCTGAAACCACCGTGTCTATGCTCCTGCCCCGCACATCCAGAACCAACCAGGCAAGGTCTCCCCTCCTGCCAGAGACCCTCTGAAAGCCAGCAACCAACACAAGGCACCGAGGTCTCCAGAGGCATTAGGAGAACCCTTAGCAAACCTGCTCTTGGAGGTTTGACTTCAAAGCACTGCCACCTGGAGAAAAAAAATTCACCAGCTCTCCTGCAATAGTCTGACGAGCAGAGCTTCTCAGAGCTAGTCTGAGCCTCCTCCTGCTGCTCTAGACAAGTTTAAACCCACATGCAGCAGCAGAGAGGCTAGAAGTTGCTCTGGATGGAGACAAATGACAAAGAAATACGAGGTCCCTGTGGCCAGAAGAACAACACACATAAGATCCTGCCTCTGTAACCCTGTGGCTAAGACATTAACCTCGGAGTGGGAAGTCCTGGATTTTGGCCTCACATCCTGCAGGTATTTCACCAGCTTGACTTAAAACGCACAAGCAGATGCCAGAGAAGGGCCCGCTGCTAAGTCCTTGCTTAGCTCAAGCCACAAGTGACACGCAAAGCAAAGCCTAGGCAGATGGCCCAGACCCGAGGGGTCCCCACGATGAAGGCGAGCGTTACCTCTGCATCCTGGACATCCTGTGGAGCTCCATGTCGTCGCTGCCGCGGAAACCTTTGGCAAAGGGGTTGTTCTCGATCTTTAACTGGGTGATCTGAAAGGGAGGAAAGGCAACGGGTTCATCGCAAGTCCAAGGCATGGCCTGGGAGAGGGGGGATATTGTTTATTAAACCCAAGCCAGTAGGGATGGGGGAGAAAACAGCTTTTAGGAACACAAGTCATCCTTCAGCTCAGGCACTGACCACTCCAGATGGGCTTTCCTCTAGATCTGTCCGCTGGAAAAATATCACCTGTCAACAACCTCTCACTTCTTTCAGGCTTGGCCCATACCTAACACATGGACTGCACAGACAAATATTTCTCACTGGAGGAAAGCTGGAAAATTACTTACTTTCTTTTTGCTGCTGGAATAGAAAGGGCTGTGCTGATCAGAGGACCAGCGATGAGGGCAGCGTTGCCCAAACCCCACGGACACCAACAAGTAATGTCTCATCAATGCACCACCACAACCCAAGCCTCGTATCTTAGATGTTGGAGCTTCTCTCAGGCTGCCAGGCTCACCCTTGCTGTATTTTAGAGCAATTACCTGCATTGCAGGTGCTCTGCAGCTGATTTCCTTCCCCACCCAGCCCCACACCTGCAGGCACTGCAGGGACCTAACTACCTTAGGCACTCAGAGGGTGATCCCACCTCTGGCCATCCTGCCTTGGGGGAATATTTCTCTCCCAATTCACTCTAGAAGGATTTAAGGGGGACTACTTTGCTACCTCCAGTGTCTAAAGCTTGCTGGCATGAGTCCTCCTCAAGCACACAACTTTGGTCCTCTTACAGTGTCTAAATTAAAGAGCTCCTAAGAAGGTACCCTTACCCATGAGGCTGGGCCAGGTGTGGATGAGCTGCACTGCCCCGAGTGCCAGCCCCATGCCAGCTGCTGCCCCAGGGCTGGCATGGCAAAGCAAGGGCAGCTCAAGCTCTAGCTCATCCAGCAGAAACACAGCCATAAATGCACTGCTATAGGAAACAAATCTGTCCGCAACACACAGGGACAGAAATCAGGGACCCCAGCCTTAGGATGAGAGGAGAGGAGGGGTCTCTGTGCAAAATCCCATACAGCTTACTTTTAATATTTAGGCAACGGTTCCCCTTCTTCCCTTTCTCCATCACAGCCCGGCAGTCCGAGCCCTCAGCTAGGAGCAGGGAGAGCCACCTGCAAGGGCTCAGGAGGGGAGACAGCCCTGTGTTTGCCCCCAGAGGGACTTCAGGCTCTCACCAGCTCTGCTGGGAGCACGGTCCTGCCGCCCCACCAACAGCGGCACCAACGGGAAGGAAAGAGCTCGAGGTGGATGGCTGGAGAACAGAGAGAGGCTCGTGTTCACCAGCTGGACCCATCCTTTCGCCAAAATTCAAAGAGAAAAATCTGGCTCGCCTCGTGTCAACAGCAGACCTCTCCAGGTGTCTGCACAACCAGATTATTTTGCTGTTTTCTCATCTTTTAGCATATTTTTTTCCAAAGCCGTTCGTTTACTTGCCCTTTTTGCCTAATTCAGCCCCAAATCTCACACACAGACCCCATCACCCACATGTGCTCATCCCCATGGGTGTTCCCATTAAATCAGAACCTAATAGAGTACACAAATAAGCACTGCTTTTTCTTTTTTTTTTGTCACATATTTCAGATTTCAAAGAGAAGTGTGAACAAACAGTATTTTTGGACCGATATGCCATTTGAGATGTTCTCTAGCAGTAAAACCTGGACAAATTTTATAATTAAAAGCCCTGAAGAATTAGACAACCAGCTTTTTATTTCACAAAGAGACCGCCTATCAGTTTCCACCATCAAGGTGGTGGCTCTTCTATAATGAATAATAGATATTATTCAAACGTTGAATGCTTGTGCTATTTAATCTACATTCTGAAGCACACAAAATGTACAAGTTGTCCTCATTGCCGAACCCAATGGCAATATTTGCTTGCATAAGTGAAGTCCTTCACGGAGTGAGGATTTACAGTATTGGCACGGGCATCCCGCCGTACAAAGGGCCGGATTCATCCCAACCCGACCGTAGGCATTTTAACCAAGGCGCCTGCACTGGGGACCTTGTCTCCGGGTGTTCCTGCTGGAATAGAGGGATGGAGGGAGATGGGCACTGCCAGAGGACACGCAGGCCCTGGGGTGGGCAGCATCACTTTCGCGGGTCCCAAACTCTCTGCTAACTGAAGGAGGAACCATCAACATGTTGTCCCTCTATGTAAGCACCTTGGTTAAGTGCCCCGTTTGACAAATCAAGCCTTTAGTCTCCCACAAACATCAGACAAAATATCCTAAGTGACCTCAATCTTGTGAACATGTTGCTTTAGGAGAAGTTCCCTAACCCTCATTGGGAACACTATTACTAACAATAGGATTAACATGTGTTGGTAGCAGAAAGCCCCAAGTGAGGCACAGCAAACTTCAAACACCCTAAAATTCAGGATCTGCTACCTCGAAGGTATCTAGAAACCATGGTCCTACAGAAGGCTTTAAATTATGTCTGAGCTCTTTGCTGTGCTTCAGGTGGATTTCAGCAGGAGCTTTTAGAGCAGCTCCTCTAGGTGATACCTTGGGATACCAACCCTAGCACCAACTCCAAGCCAGTTCTAAAAAAAATGCACACAACAAACAGAAAATAACAAGCAACCTGGTGAATCTCTGCTTTAGAAAACAGCCCTGTGAAAAGTATTTTGTTTGGCTTCTTTTTGTCTTACTTACAAACTATCTGAGAGGTGGAAAAGCAAACAAATGGGTGGAAATTACCTTCTTCTGGATCAACTTTGCCACAGCAAAACTCTGCTTAATTGACTGTAACTCACTGGGGGTGGGGACAAAAAGCTGTCAGAAAGTCAAATAAAAATTACATCATTAAGAATAATAAAAAAAAAAAAACACGTCCTGCAAGGTCATTAAGACAGAACGCCCGAGGGTAAATTATATAGCACGGCTTCAATAAAACTGTAGGGCTTTGTTTATTAATTTGTTACTGCAAGAAAGTGATGTCAAAGTTAGTTTCTGACCACTGATTGCTAGTGCTGCTGCAGATCCTCCTGAAATTAGAGCTTTCCCCAGCAAAGCCTTCCTGACTTACACTTCTCAGTGCCTGTCCGACCCACGGGTTCATCTTCACTTTAACGGGAAGCGACAGTTCCCAATGAAATCTCAGTGCCGCTCCTCCATGCTCCTTTCTCTGGGCTAACTGACCACAAAGCACGTCTGCTGAGACATTTCCAACGGCATCTTTCGCTCCAGCATGATAAAATTTAGCCTTGCATCTATTTAGATGGTAGAAACATGTTTCCTTTACTTTTTTTTCTTAGCACAGCCAAGTATTTATGCAAGTACGCGTCTCTACAGACTCATAAATATTGCTATGGCCATAATTAAAGCTATCAATTAATATTGATAATTTTTTTCTCAATTGCTTATAACTCAGCAAAACTTTTTTATGGCTGAAATGTTCCGCACCAGGTGTCTGCTCTGGGCTCCTTTTTATGGACTTATTTTCCTATCAACCAAACCTGATCCTTGCTTTCTGAGCAACACAGCCAAGGGAAAACACACTGCTCTGCCCCCCGGGGCTCTCCTGGAGGCTATCCTGAAGCTTTCCTAAAAGCTGGGCATTTTGAAAAATGCCTGCAGGTGACCATGGCCCTGCAGCCACTGTGCTAGGAGCAACTGGGAGGCCAGGCCTCCGGCTTGAAAGCACAGAGGGTTTTTTCTTCTGCGCTCTCACATACCCCAGGTGAAACCAAGTCAGCGTGGAGGAGGAGGAAGCCAAGTCAGGGCAGTGGGAAGGAAAAGAACTGGATGAAGACGAGGTGGCTGCTGAGCCTACGGACATCTGGCTGGGCCACGCGGAGGAGCTGGATAGGGAATGGGGGCTCGGAGCCCAAGGGAAAGGCCAGGGGAAGGGGGAGGCTGCTGGCAGGGGGGAGGATGCCGAACCCAGAAGCCAGTGAAGGAAATGGGAGGGACTGGGAGCCAGTGGCTGGTCGGAGTTACTGGTGTGAGACAGAGGGGCCCATTGAGGAGGCTGTTGGCTGAACTGGGAGGGCGAGCAGAGACAGACCCTGCACAGTGCCTGGGGGGAGGAGGTGGGGAAGGGCCAGAGCGGAGAGAGGCAAGGTGCCCGTGCTCAGCTTGGGGAGGGGGCCTGTATCAAGGGACCCAGTGGGGCCAGGCATGGGCTCAGCACCCTGTCCTGGAGCTGCTGGACAGATGAGGACTAGACTGGGACCAGTGGCTCAGAGAGGGGCTGCAAAGGCCACGAGGCCTCCTGAAGGAAGCACTTTGCCACCAAACCCTTGAAAGCAGGGCTGCAAGGAGCCCTCATGGGGCTCAGCAAGAGAAGAAGAGCTCAGGTCACCAAGAAGGTCCCCGAGCCACCAAGAGCTGCACAAAATGCTGGTGACGAAGAAGAGACACGTGGTCATCACCCCATGGGATGCCAGCCAGGCCCCCACGTTCATGGCCTCTGATGGACCAAAGCGATGGATGCAGCCACCTGCGACCAAAGCCAAGGAGAAGCCAGATCCCAAAGCAACAAATCCTGAGCCCAAAGACCTGCCCATGCCTGGCAGCACCTACACCTACAACGTCCTGTCAACAGAGCAACAAAAGCACTTGGAGCAGAAAGGCTGAAAGCCATCATTGCCCATCAGCTACCTGGGAATGCACCCAACCTGTCTTCAGGCTCTCCTCATCACTACAGTGCCCACAGCATCGCAGCTAAGACTGATGTTTCCTGAAAAGAATTTGGGCTACCAAGAATGTTAAATAACTTAGGGGGTAAAAAAAAAAAAAAAAAAAAAAAAAAAATCAGCATAAAACCGGATATCCTAAGGGGGAAAAACAATATAAAGCCCAAGTCCAGCTAACGGGGAAAGTAGGTTGTAAAAATTAATGAGAATAATTGTTGTGAATTCTTGCTTTTGAAAGAACCCTCAAGAGGGCAGAACCTTAATTATTTCTGTCTATTAGGGTTCATTTCCTGGTCCTAAGTAGAGAGCTAGTACCTAATAAATACGAGCTAGTAACACAATGATTTAAGCTACAGTGAAACGGTACTTAACTTGGGGGGGGAAGTTAATATTTGGGAATCAACCTGATTGCAAGCACCCATTGTGTAAACGGCAAGGAAATGAAATGCGCATGTGACCTATTTTAACACCTCAATATTTCTGGGGTCTTTTCTCAGGGCTGTGGAGAGGGGGGAGGTGGCCAACCGAGCTGCTGACAAGCACACTGAAAACTTTACAAAAACTTTCTTCGTAGCTTAACCCTCCTTTTGGGGAGCAGGGCTGGGGAGGAGGAGAGCCCAGTGGGCTTAAACGTCTTTGCAGGCTGCCTAAAATATCAGGGGAAATAAGCACAAACCCTGTATGGGGATTGCAGCTGTGCTATTGAAATAAATTGACTGATCCAAAATCAGGCAGGTATTTCTATAAGCTGTGTAAGCACAGACTCAAACGCACTTATAGGCAAGTCATACAATTAATACCGTGATATAATTCACCTATAACGCAGCTCTTGAAACCTGAAACATGGGTACGTATAGATTATTGTGTATGTATGCGAGTAAAACGTGTCAGTGAATAAAAGCTGCCTGTATAAAATGCTTCAGTGTATCAAAACTGTGTGGAGAGGAGGATTTGTGTGAAGGGTGCTCTCCAGGTGATGGGTAGGAGAGAGAGTTGTAAATGGGAATAAATAGGTAGTGCACAGATGTGAGGATGGATGGATGGGCAGACCCTCCCTGGAGCTCTGTACAGACAGCCTGCCATCACCGATGGCAATGGGAAGCACAGTCCGCACCACAACCTGAAAATGTGTTTTGCCCCAAAAAATCCCATCTCAGCTGTGAAAGCCATGCTGGGGTTTCTGCCCATGGACAACTCGCCACAGCCATCACCCCTCCTGTGTCGCAGTGCCAGCAACAGCATCAGCTGTGCACCGGTGCTGAGCTTCACCCGCACTGGGGCAAGCTGCAAATTTTATTCCCTTCCCTGGAGGGAGATGCCATTTAGGGTAGATCATTCCCCGGTTTATTTTTATGGCCCTATCTTTCTCAATTGGGGCTTTATCTTGGGGCTCCGGCCTCGCTTTTACTCGCTCCCCCAAGCGATTCAGTGCAGCAAGAGGAGGAATGCACATGTTGGGGGGGGAGGGATGCGAGTGTGTGTAAAATGTGTAGGGGGTGTGTAAAATATGTAGTGGTGTCTGCGTGTGTGCGTGTGCATGTGTCTGCTGGGATGCGGGCGTGTGTGTGTCTGTAGGGATTCATGCGCTCGTCAGTGCGTGTGTTTTGACAGAGACGGATATGCAGATGTCATTTCTTATCAACCAGATGTTGTTGATTTACAATCAAATATTCCTGCTCCTCCTAATATGGCAGTTTTCCCAAACTACTGTGCTTACATGTTTTTGCTTCGCTTTGTTTTATTTGCATGGTAATTTTTTTTTTCTCTCTACAAAACAGTCCTATTTTTCTTCAAAGGAAAGCAGTTAACTTCAGGTCTGTTTTCTCCTAGGGAAATGCATTTAAAGCAAGCAGTGTGTCCTGTTTTATTAACTCCCAGTTCTATTAATATTATATTCTTTCTCCGAATCCATCAAGCAGAAGTTAAACTTGATTTTATAGCATCCACAGCGGAGTTATAATTTAAGGCATAATTTGGCGAGGGCTCAACTTGGATTCAGTTTGCCTCTCCTGGTCGTGCCAACAGCTCCTATTTTAAAGGGCAGGGAAGTATTTTCTTTTCTCCCTAGCTACGGTGAAACACTCTTTCTTCTCCAGCCTACCTCTGCTCCCCATGGCTCCCTGGCCAACCGGCGGACAGAGGAAACGCGACCATTTCACGCACGTTTAGGAGCTTCCCTGTTACATCTCCAGGAAAGCATCCAGGGTGTTAAATGACCTTTCTCCATTAAATAATAATAATAATAATAATAATCACATAATTCACTCTGTCAAGCATAAAGGAGCTATCCTACCTGCCTGTAAGGACAAGTAAAAGCCTTGCTTTCTACACCATTAGGGGAAACCACGCAGAAGCACACCAGGACAGCCCAAATTGCCACATTCTCATATATTTTGCTTTGTTTTGCTGGGGCAGGAGCAACCGACTGCAGGCACAGAGCCTCCCTTCCTGCCAGGGTCTCGCTGCCAACCCCGCAGCCCTCAGCCGGTAGGGAAGGAGCCGGCCCCGAAACAAAGGGACGAAGCGCAGCCAGCCCGGGTTATCAGGGCCCCCCGGCCGCCGAGGGGAGCGCCCAGCTCCCTTCTCCAGCGCCAGATTACGAGAGCCTTTGACCGATGGGGGGAAAGGAGATAAAGCCAACTTCCTCGGTTGGTCGTCTCCTCTCTGAGCAAACCATCCTGTTGAGCTCATTCCCCCTCGGCTCGCCCTAAAGTCTTTGGATGCTTTGTGCGCGTCGCCAGGAATAACAGGGGATGGGACAAAACCCGAGGGATGGGGAGGGCGTGTGGGGAGAAAGGAGGGGAGCGGAGAAGAAGGGGACCAGAGGGCCTCAAAAGGAGTTGTGGCAGGAGGCAGAGAGGAAGAGGAGACATGGTTTGCCCGGCCTCACCTTGTGGTTTTGGTAGGAGGTGACGGCAATGAAGGCGGTCTCAGGGAAGACGTGGGTGCAGAAGGCGGTGTTCTTGGAGCCGAAGCCGTTGTTCTCGTCCGCCTTCACGATGTGCAGCCGGGGCTGGTACTTGTGCATGGAGTTGAGGATGATCTGGGCATGGGGAGAAGGAGAGGACATCTCATGGGAATGGAGGGGGGCACGATGCCGCGCAGCCCCCAGCCCGCAGACAGGGAGAGGAAAAAGAGAGGGACCAGCAGACACTCCCAAAAAAGTTTTTTTCCTCCTCAAAAGCTTCTCCTCTTCAGCCCCCCCCTCAGCATGGATATTACTTGTGCTGGGGGCATCTCTCCCCAGAAAAGCAGCCCCCCCACAGCCAAAAGAGCCCATCAGGGGCTTTCTTTTCTTGCCCCCTTCATTCCCCCCAAGCAGCACCCCTCTGTGGCTACAGGACAAGTTGGGTCCTTACCTGCTGCCCGCCCTGCAGCCCTGGGTTGTGCTGCTGTGTTTTCCCCCCCCAGAAACCCTAATACACATTTCCACAGCCAGCAGGGGGCTGTTCCTACCCCCACAGCCCCCACCTCAACAGCACAGGCATCTCAGCCCCCCTCCCCAGTAACCCTACAAGATGTGGGGAAAGAAGTGGGGGGAGGGTGATTTAGTGCTCCCCCCAAACCCCACCACCCCTAGAGGATGAGGACAGGAGGGTGGCAGGGAGGGAAGCGCTGATTCGGAGATAAAAAGCGGCCCCTCCTCGGTACCGGGTTAATCTCAGGGGACGGTGGCGGGGGGGTTCTGGGAGGAGGTGGGGGGGGGACACTGGCGACAGCGAGACGCAGCGCGCCCCGACGCCGGGCCCCGACGGCCTCGCCGCCTCCCCCGTCCCGGGGGTTTAAGCAAATTGCTTTGACATCCGGGAAAGCCGCAGACATCAACGGTGAACGATCTAATGGGTTTTAATTTCATTACCGCGACTCTAATTGAGAGGCTCCCGGTGCAGCTCCGCCTCTGAAGTCCCTTTTGTCGTCCCCCCAGAGCCTTGGCGTTCCTTGCAGGGACTTTTCCCCAGAGCCGCCTGCTCGCAGCGGGGGGATGCCTTCCCCCTCCACGCACACCCAAAAAAAAATAAAAAGCCCCCCCCAGAAAAGAAAAAACCGCCCCGGGGGTGGGAGAGGTGCCCCCCGAGCTCCCCACCCATTTCCTGGCACATCCCGAGCCCTGGAAAGCAGCGCTCGCAAAGCGCCTCTCCCCAAGTCCCAGGGTAAAGGCAATAAAACACAATAAAATGAAATAAAATAAAATAAATTAAAGCATCCCCCCCGCGTGGAGACGGAACAGGGGCTAGGCAAAAGATGCTCGGCATTGGGGTGGGCTGGGGGCTCCGCCGGCCGCTTTTCAGCCCCCACGTGGGCGTGTTTAAGGACACAAAATTTAACATTAAAAAGCGAAAAGGAAAAAAAAAAAAAAAAAAAAAGGAAAAAAAAAGCTTGGGGAGAAAAATGAAACTGAAGTGTTGAAATGAGACTGGAGAAAAATACGCTCTTGGAAGGGGGTGGTGGGATCTGGATTCGGATACTCGCTTAAGTAATTATATATATAATTATATATATATATTATTCATACGTGCACATCTACATTCGCTCAGAGAAACACGTATCTTTGGAGACCTTCGAAGGCGAGCTGTTTCTGGCTGCAGAATTCACACAAGCTTTCACGGTCCCTTGGGTCTAGCAAAGCCCTTTTTATGTCCAAGAAGCTCTTGTGGGATGTTTTTTTCTTCTTTTTTATTGTCTTTAATTATTGTTGCCTTTTTTTTTTTTTTTCCTTTGGATCGAGGGATCCGCATGGCTTTAGGTCCTATTTCCTCGAATAATTACGCCTGATAGATTTTACCTGTTAGCCAAATTCGCAGAGGCAGCGAGCAGATTTTACCGCTCGGAGACTCCCCATGAGGCTAAAATCAGGTAGCTAAATAGTCAATTAAGCCGGGCCCCAGGGTCTGTAATCAATTCCCATGCAGCGCTACGAAATAGCTTTTTTTTTTGCCATTTTTATTAAATTTATTTAAATAATGTATGGAACTTTTGGGGGTGCCCATCAATGGGGTTCATCCCACCCTAAAAAGGCAGAAAATAACACCCCACCATGACAAAGGGTTGGGACTGTGACCTTCTTGGCACCGGAGGGGTGCCACGCGTGGGGACGCGCCCTGGGGACACCCACGGGAGCACGCGTGGGTTGCCTGCCGCCCCGCCCCGGTGGGAAAACGCATCTCCCGACCCCAAAGCACCGTGGGGGGACTCACATGTCCGAAGGGGTCGAGGTGGTTGTTGGTGAGTTTGAGCTTCTGGAAGGACACCAGCTGCCGCATCCAGTGCGCTCCGGTGGCGGGGGAGTCGGGGTGCACGTAGAGGCGGCCGGGCATGGCCGGCTCTGCCTTCCCCGTCACGGACCTGCGTGGGACAGGGACACTGAGCTCCGGCGGAGGCACCCACACCCTTGGGTGTCCCAGCACCGCGCAGGTGGCCCCGGGTTTCAGAGGCAGCCGGGCGGTCTTCGGGAGAAAAGACATTTACAGACACACGCACGGCGCGGAGAATTAATTGAGAGCTTTGGCACTTTTCCCGTCCCAGATCGCTGTTTCCCCGTTTAACCCCATCCTTCCCCCTCCCTAATTACCGACACCCCAGCCAGGAGCAGAGCAACCGCGGCGTACCCGTCCTTCACCGTTTCCCTGCCCGCAGATATTTAATTACAATTAAACCATCCGCTCCTCAATAGCCCATAGTCCCCATCGTTAAACAGGATTGCAGGTATTGTTAACTAGTTGCAACTTTTTTTTTCCTTTTTCTTTCTTTTTTTTTTTTTTTCCTTGTTTATTTTATTTATTTATTTATTTATTTATTTATTTATTTTTAAGTTCCTCTCCCGAGGAGCATCCCGAAGCCCCAGCACCGACAAGAGGTGCTCGCCGCCGGTTCGCGAGCATCTCCCAGCTCGTGCTGCCCAGGTTTCCCGACACGAAGCAGCCCTCCCTCCCCTTCCCCCCGGGCTTGCGTACCATTTATTATCTGCAAATTTGTATCTGTGGTCATCCGCTGGTACAATATCCATCAACAGTATGTACTTAGTTTTTGGATTAAGTCCAGTGACCTTCACTTTGTAACTGGGGAACATGCGCCTGTAAAAGAAATAAGTACATCAGTATAAAAAGGAGAGAAGGGAAAGTTTCCCAAGGTGGTTTTGGGAGTGTGTTTGTGAGGACCAGTACTTGGGGGGGGAGAGGGGGGCATTTAACAGCGGGGCGATGCCGTGCTCTGGGGTGGCCCCTGCAGCCAGGCTGGGGCGTGGGAGCCGGGCGGGCTCCCGGCTGAGTCGTAGTTCCGAGCCTGGCAGCTTTATTTGTTTACCTGCTCGTGTATTCCTATCTTTGTTATCACCTATTTCGCCAATATTTCGATTCCCCGTTTAAAAAAATAAAATAAACAAATCCGGTCGTGAGATCTTTTGGAAGCGAGTTACTTTCCTGTTTGCTTAAAGTGTTGGAACAGCAGGGGAGATTTGCCAAAAAAAGAAAGTAAAAATATATATATTTCTGTAAACGTACGTATTTAAAAGACGTCTATTTCAACAAGCCTCCGTGTGTATCAACGGTTCTGTGTTCAGATATGGAAAAAATACAGGCGCTCAGGTGTAACGCCGAATCTGTGCGCATACAAAGACATCAGCAAACACACCTGACAAATACTTGGAAACATTCAGATACACACTGAAGACAGGGGCTTTTCGAAATATTTTCCATTACTGCGAGGCAGAGACTTAAAACACCGATGTTATTTTAGTTTGAGCTTTCCAAATATTTAAAAATAAAGCAGATGAAAACGTATCCCTTGACTTAAACCACGCATAAACAAAAAACCCCACACCTCTAAAAATACTGCACTCCTCTCCAAGCCTTGGGCTCTTATCTCTGCGATAGGGCATCTGGGCTGTTTTTTAAATTCACAGTAAAAAGCCGAAGGGGGAGAAAAAAGGGCAATAACGGACAAAGTGGGGGGTTAGCCTTAACGTTTTGAGGGCGAAGAAACCAAACTCCACCTGAACGACAATCTGTAACTCCATCGAAAACACCTGACCAGCAAGATCCCGGACTTCTCCAACAATAAACAGAAGGAATTATATAAATAAGTGAAACTAGCCCATATCTACCCTGGTGAAGCGTGTGCTCTCCCCTAAAGACCCCGCGCTGTAAATGTCTGTTTTATTGCTCTCCGGACGAGGTTTCTAGCCGTGGAGATATTTGTTTGAAATTTCTGCAAGGTGGTTCGTGTCTGTCTCCCTTCGTGAGCTGCTTTTTGGGAAAAATAAACTGCTTTTTCGCGAAGTCCCCGCACCCCTGAGCGGAGCCGGCGCCGAGCCACCGGCTGTCCCCAGCTCTCGCACCGCCGTTTTTCCTTTAAAAATCGCCATTTTCAGCTTGCAGAGAGCTTCAAAGGCAAGGCGAGCCGTGAGACAAATCTATTTGCAAAACTTTATGCAGCCGGCTCTTTTTTTTTTTTTTTTTCCCCTCCCTCTTCAGGCAAATTTTGGAAGACCACAACAACTACCAGATGACAGAGCAAAATGAAAGTTTGGCTCCGCGTGGTTTGTTGTGCCCTCGCAATCTAAAGCTGTTTTTAAATCTATTTCTGTGCCGAGGCAGCAGCAGGTAAGTCGCTGAATATAACATCGCGACAAGGAGAGCCCCGCGACAGGAGCTTGCTGATGGGACCGGAGAAGCTGCCCCTGGGTCTCTGCCTTAGGTACTCCGTTTAACAGCCCTCCAGGACGTCAATATTAGGGATAATGTTAAATCGCCTCAAATATATTCGCGTACACATATAAATATATCTGCGGATCAGGTTTACTCAGCCGCTCATGGAATCGATTACGCCCAGTCCCAATAAAGTTGGGTTTGCGAGGCTGTATATTTTTCTACACACCCACGCAGACAAACACACACGTATAGAAATGTGGATCTGGCCGCAGCTAGATACGCGTGCTATTTATTTGCGGGCACGTCTATCTCTGCATCTAAACAGCAGCGCTATCAGTACATAAACAGGAGCTTCAGACCACATCGACTTTTAAATGGGGTGGCGTGGGTGTTCTGGTTCTATTCTCCCCAATGAGCACACAATAAATAAGGAGCCTCGGGAAACAGCGGAAGGCATTACAAAATCGCAGAAGGACGGGGCTGCTCCTTTAATTAAAAATAGTAATATTAATAATTAATAATAATAACGAAATCGCCCCGCGAGCTGCTCTAAACAAGGTTAGCTCTTGGCCAAGTGGTTGCAACTCGCGCTTGCCTGGAAAGCTTCCAAAGGCCTGAAATTGGGATTAACGATCCAACTGTTCTGGTTAAGAAAAGAGCCAGAAGAAACAATTTCTCCTCAATATATCCTCGCAGGGAGGGCCCCGCAGTGCCGGGGCAGAGCCGAGCAGCCCGGGCAAAGCTGTGCGGGCTGTCCCGGGGCTGCGACAGTCACCCGTGGCCTCTCCCACAGGAGACACGAACATCCCCGGGGCTCGGGGAAGCAGCGGCTGGGCATCCACAGAACACGCGAACACGCGTGGGGAGGCCCGGAGGGGCAGCCCAGTGCAAAGCGATTCCCACAAACACGCGTGAACCAAGGAGGATCCGGCCCCACTGCCCCAAAAAGGGGGGCGAGGGGCTTGCTGGATGCTCGTCTCTTACCTTCCAGCCTTTGTTATGATCATCTCCGTCCCCACTTCGTGAAATTTCAGCCACAGCTCCCGCTCGTGCAAAAACACTTTGATTCCTTCCATGCCCTGCAAGGGAGGGAAGCAGAGCCGGGTTACCCGCCCGGGGAGCCTCGGAGCCCCCAAACCCCGGGGAGAAGCCGGAGCTCGGTTTGCAGAGCCGGGAGGAGCCCTATGGGGGGGTCCCAGGCCGGACCCCGGTGGTGCTGAGCAAGGGGAGCCCTGGGTAGGATCCTCGGTGCGCCGCGAGCAATACCCGGCTGCTCTCCCCCCACCCTAAACCAAGCACATTTCCCCCCCCCAAATAAAAAGCAAGGCCGAAGGCCGAGCAGGCACCGAGCGTGAGGTCTCCCCGTGAGGATTTACCCACGAGGAACACGGGGGCGAGCTCAGTGGGGAAACCCCTCTCCCCCCCCCGGTTCCCCAACCCCCTCCTTGGCAATGCGAGGAGCAGCGACCGGTGTGCCCCCGGGGGAGCCCACGCGTGTCCCAGCACCACGCAGAGCCCCGGGTGGGCGAGGGCTTGTGGGGGGGTGCGAAGGGGACCGCCGGGGGTGCCTGGCCCCTGGTGGCTGCGGGGGTGCCCATGCGTGACCCCCCACTCGGGTGCGTGGGTGCGGGCAGAGCAGTGTAAGCACACACCCGGCCGGGGTGGGAGCTCGTCGGCGTGTAAATGTCACGCTGAGAGGCACGGGAGTCCGTGGGCACGTAGAAATCCGTGCACACGGCCTCAGGGGGCATTTGCACACTCAGGTGTGGACGTGTGGGACCGTGCGTGTCAGTGCAGGAGCCGTGCATGTTTCGGGTGGGTTTTCCTCCCGTGCCCCCCCCCACGCACCCCACGGACACGTTCACCATTCGCTCAGCGCCTGACCACGGCCCCGGATAATGGCAAAGCAGGGGAAAAAAAAATACATTTCTGACAACCAGGTGGGAATTTTCTCTTCCGTGGGGCCTAAAGGGACTCCTCGCTGCCCAGAGCTGGGGGGAAAAATGCGAAGAAAGGGGAAAAATAAAAAGCAAAGGGGAGGCCGGCTGAGGCCGGATCCTTACCTGCTGGGTGAAGGCTGCCTGGGGAGAGGTGGGGGGCTTGCTGGGGGCCCCCAGCTGCGTGTCCTGCTTGGCGTCAGCCTGCAGCTCCTTGGCCTCCGAGTCAGCCGGCGTGGTGGGGAGCCCAAAGCCTTCCTCGCTATCCGCCATGTTACGAGCTTCCTTCGCCGAATCCCCCACTGCAGGCACACATCGGGGAGAGAGCAGAGATAAGAGACGCAGAAGTCAAGGCTGACGTTTAATAAAATATATATATATATATATAAAAATAGAGAAATTCACATGCACGGAGCCCGGCGCTGGCGGGGCTGGTGGGCGAACCCGCAACTCACTTCCAGCCACCCGGGGAAGGGAACGAGGCCCTTTAACTTTGGGAGAGGGAGAAATAAAGACTTTTATTTATTATCGCAGCCCGCAAGGGATGATAGGATTTGGGGGGGGTGGGGGAGGGGGAGAGGGGAGGCGGTATTATTAAATGCATCTTTTGGAAAAAGGTAAACAGCCTCTCTCCCGCAGCACGATGGCAGAGCGCACCGGGGGGCTGCGTGGGGGCACCTGGCCGGGGACCGAGGGACTCATGGCACGAGTGACAGAAGAAATGGGGTGTCCCCCCTGAGGGGGTGGCAGAGCCTCCCCCCGGCCCTGAGAGCCTCCCAGTCCCCGGGCCGAGGCCGGGCTCGCTGAGGCCGAGGAGGCTCCAAGCCTCCCCGGTCCTCCCAGGGAGGTGGGAGCCCGCACCGCTTGGTTGCCACCAGGCAAATGCCTCCGAAAAGTGATGCCGTTTGTGTAACCCCATTTTCTAAGAAAATCCAACTCTCTGCACCCCTGCGAAGCGCAACCTTTCTGCAAAAATAAAGCCGTTTATTCACCCCCCAAAACCCAACACCCCCGGCCCGAACGGTTGCAAGACAAGCAGCATCGGATGGACGAGACGACTGGAAAATAAAAGTGCAAGTAAATCCATCGGCCTAGATATAGTGCAAGGTAACCTACGTACAGGCTTGGGGACGGGGTTACGCTTGGGGCTGAAGCGAGCGAAGCCCTAACGCGAGTAAAACTGCACCAGCAGAGAAAACCGAGCTTAAAAAATACGGCTTACATCCAATGCGAGTAACAACGGCGAGTTTTAAAGGCAGTATTTTGATGGAGCTTTAAGGGCTCCATCAGGAATGGTAAAAGTTTCAAAGCAGGAGGAAAAAAAAAAAAAAAGATAAAAGCGATTGAATTATCTGTTAGTTTTTTGTTCTTAAGGGGTTTAGAGTTTTAGCAGCTTAAAAAAAAATCTCTCGCATGTTTCAAAGAAGAGGATTCAATTTTGAAAGGCCAAGCATATGGAGACAATATTGTTTTTAAGTACATGAGAATGGTCTGAAATGAGTTCTCCTTCTCCATGCAACAATACGTAAAAGACTTTAAAGGAAAAATAAATAAATAAAGTAAAATAAAAAGGCAATTCTCCTTTAAATGTAGAGGAAAATTGGGGAGGGGGGGGGGGATGATCTTCCTTGCTAGTGGTGGGCAATTTATACATGCAGTATATATAATTTAAAAGGACAAAAAGCGAAGGGACTCCGGGTCCACACCTCTGGAGCTAAAGATCATTCCCAGGACCGGCCGTGCCCCCCTCCCTCCCTTCCCAACGCTCTTTTCGCACAACGCCCCAGGCAGGCGGGCTGCGCTCGGGGGCTGCGGGGCGAGGCAAAACCGCGCAAAGTGCGCGCAAAGTGCGCGGCCGGCAGCGGGAGCCGGGCCCGGGGCCGGGCAGATCCCACGGGTTCCGGGGCAGCCCCGAAGCTCCCGAGACAGAGACCATGTAAGGCTTTTCTCTTCCCCTCCTCCTCTTTTCCCGAGCTGTTTTTTTTTTTTTTTTTTTTCCTTTTTCTTTCATTTTTTCCTCTTTTTCTTTTCCCTTTTTATTTTTTTTTTCCCCTGCTGCAACTTCGGAAATCCCAGCGACTCATTTTTAATCGATTTCCCTCCAGTTCCAATCCCTTATTGCCCCCCCACCCCGAGCCGGCAAAGTTCTGGGGAGGGCGATGGAAAAAAAAAGCATGTTTTATTAAAACAAAGAGGGACCCAGCTATGGGGAGCCCGGCTCCAGCGAGCCTCCGCAGAGCGCTCCGCATGCCGGTGGGTCCAGGCATAATTAAACACATTTTTAAAAAAATAATAATAATTGAGGAGGGAGCGGGGGGGTCAAAAAAATAACCCACCAACTCGGAGCAATTGGCGAGCCGCAGCTTCTAATTTTTTCCCCTTTAAAGAGCTTCTGAGAAGAAATGGAGCTTGACAGAACCAGGCCGCGGCGGCTGTATGAAAAATGCATCTCGCTTTGCTAAAGTAGCACCAAGTGGGTTTGCAATAAAGAAAAAAAAAAAAAAAAAAAAGGAAAAAAAAAAAAAAAACACCCTAAGCCTTTTGTTCCAGCCTGTGCTCGCTTCGCCCCGCACGCAGCGGCCCCCCCAGGCCCCCCAGCCAGCCCCGGGAGCCCTGCAGAGAGCGGCCCCCCCTGCACCCCGCGGCTCCCGGGGCCTTGCAGGCTCGGCACAGACAATTTGTGTACAACAATGACCCCAGCCAGGCACTTTCGCTCTCTCCCGGTCACACACGCACGCACACACACATATTACAGACACCGACGGACATACATGGCAATGGAAGAGCTGTTACCTTGCTTGTTGAATTCCATGCAATCAATGCATCTCCATATATATATGTGTGTGTATATTTTCCCCCTTGGCAATGGAAATTACAATGGGATCAGGCTTCTCGTGTGCATATTTCCTTTTATTTATTTATTTGCGGATCAGCATGTGAAAACCCAGCCTGGAAGAAAAAGATCTATCCAACGCAAGCTGCTTGCCTGCTTGCCTCTCTCTCTCTCTCTCTCTCTCCTGCTCTCTCCAAACACTTCCAGGTTGTCAGACGCACTAGAAAGGATCCTGAGACCAAGATAAAGCCCCCACCCCCACCCCTTTTCTCAGCCTGCTCTGGAAGACAGTTTTCCCCACCCCACTCTTCCTACTCCCCCTCCTCAAAATAGCAATAATAATGAAAAAAAATATACTAATAATTTAAGAGAAAAAAAAAAAAAAAAAGAGGGAGGGGACGAAAGAGAGGAAAAAGAGCACCCTCCTTTAAAAAATAAATAATTTTTAAAAAAGCAAATTGCCGAAAGTTCCGGGCGGGCGGGCAGGGGCTGCGCGGAGCCGGGCGCGCTGGGCTGCGGGGCGCTGCGCGGAGCGCGGAGGTGCCGCGGGCTCGTCCAGCTCCGCTCGCCAAGTGCCGGGCCCCGCTGGCCAACCAGCTGGGAGCCTGCTCCGGAGAGACTCGCTCTTCCTTCCCCCCCCCCCCCCCCAAGCCCTCCCCTCCGCCCCCTCCCCCCCAAAGCTCCTTTTTTTTTCCAGCCTATTTTTCTGGCCGGCAAACAAGAACAAGGCACAAAGACAATCGCCAAACTCCCCAGCAGCCCTCCCCCTCTGCCTTACCTCCTCTCCCTCCCTCCCTCCTCCATCCATCTCTCCCAACCAAAGAGAAAATTCAGCGCCTGGGAATATTCCCCCCCTACTCCCCCCAACCATCCACCCCCCTTCTCCTCCCTCACCCCTTTAAATAAATCGCTGGCTCCGCTAACCTCACACCACCCCCGGCCCCCCCTGCCCTCAAAGGCAGCCTGGAGGTGTGGATTTGCACCCATCTCCAGCTTTGCTCACAGAGGCCCTTTTTTTTTTTTAATTATTATATTTTTTTTTATGTGTATGGGGGGGAGATCCCCTCTGAAAGGACTCTCCTAACCTGGCCAAAGGGATGAAACACAGAGAAGTGGGGCTAAAACACAGCCGAAGGGGGACCCCTTGAGCTTTACACCCCCTCGAGCCCCTCTCCATCCTCTTCCTCGCCCCGTTGCCCGGCCGAGGGCCGCAGCCCCCGGAGCCTCCGCTGTGCTCAAATAATCAAGCCGTCAGCAAGGAGCGGGGATGTGGCTTTATCTGCATCTTCCTTCTCTCCCTCCTCGCTCTCTCTCTCTCTCTTTTTTTTTTTTTAATGTATTATTTTGAGGGTAAAGTTGAATAGGTCAGCGCAGGGTAAACAGCCTCCCTGTCGCATTCTGCAGCCTGAAGAGAACCAGATTGGCGAGTCGGATTTTTGATAAGACTTGGAATAAATGGCATGGTTTAGATCTGCTCTGCCCACCCTCCTCCTCCTTCCCCCACCCTTCTCCTTGCCCCCCCCAACCCCCCCCAAACCTTTGCTCTTTTCTCCTTCTCGGACATTTCTCGTGCATTTCGCCGAAGTTTCAGCAAATCGAGCCTTGCTCCGAGCCCTCGCAGGGCGCGATAACGCCGCAACCCCCCGAAAAGTTGGAGGTGAGCAAAAAAATAAAAATAAAATAGGCACCGGGCGAAAAGTCCGCGGGGGTGAGTGGCTCCGGGGGGGAGGGGGGGGGGCATGTGTGGGTGTAAATTTGGCATCTCCCAAACCCTCCCCGGGCGCACGCCAGTTCCACAGCGACTCGAGGAGACCCAGCACACGCTAAACGGTTGCAAATCAGAATAATAAAATAACTGCACTTGTAGCCGCAGAGAATTAGCCAACGAACGCTACTTAAACAAACAGAACAAAGCTAGTCCCATATTTCATTATTTTTAGAGGGAAACGAGCCGTGGAGCCCTTCCAAACACAAACAAACGAAGGAGCAAACCGGGCGGGTCTTCCCCCGCGGGTGCCGCAGCCCCAAGCCCCGGCCTGGGTGCTGGCATGGCGAGTGCTGGAGGAGCCCTTCCATTCCCTGGCCGCCCTCGGAAAGGTGCAAATTGGGGGGAAAACAAGAAAAGCAGCAGCTCCCGTCCAGGTTGGGGGAAAGCCGGGCCGAGGGGAAAGCAACGGTTGCTGTGGGAAGGTTCCCCAAACAGCCAGCGAGCCCGAGATTTTTTTTTCTCCTTAAAAAATAAATCCGAGCAGCGAGGGAAAAAGGTTGCCCGCAGCTGGGAGCGAGAGAGATCACCACCTCCCCTCGCCAGAAAGAAAGGGAAAAGTGAAAATCTCGAAGTTTGCAGGAGCACGGCTGCTGCCCGCTGCCTGAAAGCACTGCTAGCGCAAAGCGAGCACTCACCTCTCCAATGCCACACTAGCTCTCAAACACCTTGAAGACAAGTTGAAAACGATGCAAATAAATCGAATTTATTTCCGTCTGCAGGTTGGGGGGGGTGAAGAAGGAGGAAAAAAAAAAAAAAAAAAAAAAAGCTGGGAAAAGGACCGCAAGTCCAGGCTCTCTAGGACTGTAATGTCAATGCGAAGGAGCCTTCCAGCTAGAAGCCGATTTGTGGTCTCAGACAAATTAAATATTACTGTTTATTACCAGCCATACTCCAATAAAATAAAGAGAGTTCAAGGCGATAGCTGCTATCTCACGAGCTTTGCTCCTATAGGACACGGAGACGTCACCAACCACGCAACTGGCCTATTCTGTCATGGTTGACTGCAGCAGTAATGGAAGGTTAATTTGTATTATTCTCCTCTTTTAAAGCCCTATCAGTGAGATTCCTGTTTTTTTTTTTTTTTCTCTTTCTTTTTTTTTTTCTTTCCTTTTTTTTCTTTTTTTTTCCAAAGAAACCGGCGCAACGCAAACTACGCCGAGGCTGGCCGTGCTCCTCTGCGTGTGTGCACCCTCCCATATAGATGCGAGTGCACGTATAGACATGAATATATAAGACACACAACGCACGCACATGTATATATGTGGGTGTGACGGAGTGCGTGTTATATATGTGTGTGTATCACCCAAGCAGGCAAGGAGTCGCTGGAAACTCCAGGAAAACCCACTCTTTCTTGGGGCGGAAAAGGGGGAAACCAGTAGCAAAGCTCCCGCTTCATCAGGAGCAGCCCGGTTAATCCAACCGTATTGGCATTATTCAGCTTAATTTTTAAGAAAAAAAAAAAAAAAAAAAAAACCGCTATTAGAGTGAGCAGGAAACTTGTCAAATGAATGCTCAGGCACCTCTGGAAGCAAACACTCTGGGCTATATATAGTAAATGATAACCTGGTTATTTGCACAGATTCAAGCGTGCTTCGGGAACCAATTATTTGCTGTGATTAAAAAAAAAAAAAAAAAAAAAAAAAAAGTAGTAAATCGAGGCGATTATTTGCCAAATGAGATTGACAAGGAAAAAAAAAAAAAAAAAAAAAAAAGCCCCAAACCCCCAAATCCCTCCAGCGCAGCCAGTGGCTGCAGAGGAGCCGCGGCGCTCCCTGTGTCCCATCGCCTTTCCTATTAACCTGCGGGGATTTTTGCGATGCAGTCGCGGCAGCTTGCGGCAAACATTTCACCAAAGATGCTTAAAACGTTCTTTCCTCCAACAGAAAAAAAAAAGAGAGAGGAGGAGGAGGAAGAGGAGGAGGAGAAATAAGGAAAGAGAAAATAAAGAGCATCACCTAAGGAAGAGCGAGAAGTTGCTGCAGGATCTGGACACCGGGTAAGTGTTCCCAAAAAGGGTCCCCTCTAGCCCTGCCGACACTCGGGGCTCCTCGGGAAGCAGGCCCTGGCAAAAAGCAGCCGAGAGGATGGAAAAAAAAAAAAAAAAAAAAAAAAAAAAAGGGGGGTTCGGGGAGAAGAAGCCCCCCACCCGGCCCCCATTTACCCTGCATGGCCTTCAATTGGGGACACCCGTTCAAATGAGGGGTGGGAAGGGCGAACCCCCTCACCCCCCCCCCCGGCAGCCTAGGGACGATCATGCCCTTTGCAATGCCTGCCCTGCTGCTTTGGAGCCGCCAAACGCGGCCCTATAACGGGCCAAACCCAAGCAGTCGGAGCAGAGCGGCAGCATATAGGAGCCTATATATATATATAAATATATATATATACGTGACCCAGAGGTGTGCGCGCACGCCCGGGGGCGAACACACGCGCGGTTTGCCAAAAAAATAAACCACGCAGGCACGGGGCCGTGTCCTCGATAAAGAAATGATGCAAATTTTATACATGGAGGCTGCACGTGGGACGCACACGCGTGCAGAAAGACATCGGTGAGAGAGAATATGAGAGCTGTATGGATGCCCGGACACGCGCATCGCCAAGCCACACGTGCAAATAACGAGGCCGCCGTGCACACGCACACAGCAGCATTTCCGCGTGTGCAAGCCCCCCGTGCCCCCGCCGCTACCCACGCGGGGCTCTTTCCATTCCCAACTATGTTTCCCGCACGCATTTTGGGTGAGCACAAGCAGAAATCCGCCTCCACCCTCTTGGATCCCGCTGCTTGCTCCCCAGAGTGCGTGCAAAGCCGTGCACACCCCCAAAAAAATAAAAAAAAAATAAAAAAAAATTCTGGGGAGCGGACAGATGTGCGCGCACCGCCTATACACCGATCTATAGGCGCTATAGGTTCCCGCACTCGCTGAAATCCCCAAGCATCCCTCAGCAGCCACGGGCCCGAGCACCCCCCCTCACCGTGGGCACTTACCTGTGTGGGCCGGGGGTGCGTGGCCGGGTGGGGGAGCCCTCTCAGCCCCCCCCGGCTCGCTCAGCTCCTCTCCACCAGCGCAGGATCAGGCCCCCTCAACCCGGGCCCGGCCTCCCCGCGCCCGGGGGTCGCAGACCACGGGGAGCCCCCGCTTTTGGGGGTGGCATGGCTGGAGCCTGGTGGAGCCCCCCCCCCCGCCTCCTCGCCGCCTTCAGAGGGTGGCAGGGGGGCCCTCGAGGTTTCTCCTGGCGGGTTTCACCCTGGAGAGGAGGCGGCAGGGGGGCACGGCCGGGGTGCCGGTTTGCAGTGGGGTCGAGGTGTCAGCAGTAAGAAATAGTGCGGAGCGAGACCTCGCCCCCCCAGCCCTACTCGCTGCCTTTAAAGCCGCTTTTTGGGGCCGCACCAAAGCCCGGAGCCTTTCCGCTGCAGCTCCCCGGGAGCGCCCCTGCCCAGGGCCGGGGCAGTGCGCCGCTGACCGCCTCGGAGCTTATAAAACCTATATACTGCAGCATTTTTGGCTCTCTAACTCCATTTTTTTTTCCCAGCTCCCCCATAGCAAGAATATATTTTTTCCACTTTTAGGTAATTTACTTCTCTCCGACCAATTCTCCCCTCTTTTATTTCTAAATCCTTTTTTTTTTTTTTTTTTTTTGGCCGCATACCCGCTTTGGCGAAATACGCACCTGGGAGAAAACAAGTATTTAAAATAATCATCCTCTCTGGAAGTACTTTGGTCCATTCACTCTTCTTTTTATTCCTTTTTTTTTTTTTTTTTTTTGGTGGGGGGGGTGAGCAGTGGCTCGCTGTATTGATTTGAGGGTTTGTCAGAAAGATGTTTGTCTCAAAGTAACACAAACACAGCTCTCCTCGTCTCACTATTTCCACTTTCGGTGGTCGAGAATTTCTACGTTTATAAGAGCCTTTGGTGTAGATACCTGGGTCGAACTTTTTGTTTGTTTTTTCGTTATTACAGGTGAATAGCATTTTTTTAAAAAAGTTTGTGGTTTCGGGTCTTTCTTCCCGCCCTTCTTACTACTTAAAAAAAAAAAAAAAAAAAAAGTTTGCAATTAAAAAACACCCCCTCCTCCCAGCCCATTAATTTCCCAGGAAAAGTCCAGGCTTTAAAACACTGACGAAAATGAAAAATAACCAGCGGGGCAGAGGCAGGGCTGCAAAACGTGGCGCTGTGCAGGCACCAGCGCTGCCTCCCACGCGTGCCCGTGGGATGGAAATCCCTTTTTTTTCCCCCCTTCAAGTCCCAGCTAACAACCGGGGAGCGGGTGAAGGAGTCCCAAAATCAGGCTAGAAGCATCCCCGGAGCAAGAGGGACCCATTCTCCCAGCCCTCTCCGCCTCCAAAAAGGCATTTTAACTGCATCCCGAGGGGTGCCCGGGGCTCGGTCCCCTCCCCAGATTTTCCTACTCGCACAGTGCCGCCCAAGGAATGGGGACTGGGCTTTTTTTCTCATTTCCCCCCTTTTCAGGGAGCCAGCTCGGGGGGTAACTTTTTGGCACGGGGTGCTCAGCATCCCCCTCCCCGCCCTAATCAATGCGTCCCGATGGAGCGAAGCGCATTATTGATGCCAGAATAGAAACGCTAATCTGCCATCGCCAAACAGGGTGTCAATCAGGGCTTTATCTCGGGCCGAAGGAGAAAATAAAAGAAGATAAGGCCTCACTCTCGCCCTGGGAAGAAAGCTGAAGGGGGCAAGAGGGGGAAAGTCTTCAGCGCCCCGTGCCTTTCGCTGAAAGTGATCTTGCAATGACCTTGGCGGGGGAGCCGGGGGCGGGATGGCCCGGGCTGGGCTGGGGAGAGGGGCCCGAGGCCACCCCAGGGCCACCTGCCAGCTTCACCCGTCCCCTCCTGTGCCGCAGCACGGCCCCGGCCCCAGGGGGGACAAGGGACGGGAGTGGGGACAGCACCCCGGGCACGGCGCAGCGCCCTCGCCCCGCCACGTGTTCTCTCTCCCTTACTTCCCAACACTTTTTTCTTTTTTCTCCCTCTCCCCCTTTCTATTCCCTCTTCTCGCCTTCTTTCTCCTTTTCCCCGTTTCCCCTCATTTTCCCCGTCCCCATCCTATTTCTTTCCCCTGCCCTAAATAACGCAGAGCGAAAGCGCGGCCAAGCCTGGCTGAAGTCATCCTTGATAATAACGGGACCACCACGCGATTTGGGGTCCGGATGCCCTCCCCAGCACCCAGAAAGGCGAATGCGGTCCCCAGCTCCACTCCCATCCCGGGGACAGCGGCTGGGAACTTCCAGGTCCCGGCTTCGGGCGGGTGGCAGGGGTATCCCCCAAATCCGCGTTGTCCTCGCCGTGAAAATATAGCTCCTATGTGTTACCCAAACGGCTCCTAAATGGGACGGTGTGGTGGTGCTCCCCAACTAACGGTAGGCGCATAATAATAATAACAATAATAATGTGAAATATTCACAGAATGAAGAGACCAGGAAAAAACGAACCTTTCCTCCCCCATCCATAGCCTTGTGCAAGTGTTGGATGAGGCCGCGATCTGTAAATCTCAGAGCCCTGCGCTGCAGCACCGAAATTGGTTTGGGGGCTGGGGGCTGCAGGTCGCTGTCCCCAAGGGTGTTTTTCCCCACGGATATGAGGAATGGGGCTGAGAGTTTGGATGCAAAGGGCTGTTCGGGGTGACACTCGGCTGGGTGAAGACCATTTCATGCACACACATGCGCGCTCCCCTAAATATGTAATAAATATATATTTTGTACTTCGCCATATATTTATACCTGTTTCACCTATATTAAGCGTTCAAGCTGGGTACGTCCTTGTCTATTTTGGTCTAGATGTAGCGGTGGCTGTGCACACTCCCACCCAAAAAAGGATGTTTTCCCGTATTTAAGACAATATCAACAGCTCTTTTCGTGCCCAGCAGCTGTTTTTTGGAAGCAGCCTGGTGTCTTTGCTTTCTTGCCCGTGCATTTGCAGGCTGCCAGCGCAGCTCTGGAGAGCACTTTTTGGGTCCCATGCGCTTGGAAACCGTTCACTTCCAAAGAATAAATATTTTATGCTTTGGAATAATAATAATTAAAAAAAAAAAAATAAAGAAAAGAGCTCAAATCTCCGTGCAAAGCCCTCCCCCGGTGGAGCCGAGAACCTGGGCACTACCTGCGGCTCCGAGCCCGGTTCCCCCCTCGGCTGCCGGCCCCCGGAGGCCGGAGCAGCCGCCGTTCGAGACAATGCCTATTTTCTGTCATTAATAACTTGTTTCTTAAAAAAAAAAAAAAAAAAATCTCGTTTGGATCCAAGATTGTTTTTTATGATTCAGTTGGACAAGACGGAACACATGTTAGTTTAAGCAGGTTCATGAAATAGCTGTAAATCAAATAAAGTTTACGAGTTTAGCAGGAAATACTGAATAGATGAAAAAAAAAAATCCGCCGAGGCAGAGAACAGCAGGCTAAAATAGTTGGTGGAGTTTGTCCTGCTCTGTGTTTCTCTCTGTTCTCTTGTGCATCTTGCCGATTAAAGGCCTCGAGACCCCGTGTTGGCGCCAAGTGGCATGTTATTAATCAGTTATCCGTAGGTTCAGTCCACATAAGAGAGAAATTTAATCACCAGAAACCAGACCCGACATAAAAGAGAAATCTAAAATCAATTCCCGCCCGCCTCTCCCCCCCCCCCGCCTCCGAAGCGATCAGAACGAGCAGAAGCAATCAAGATCTCGCTCCCTCTCCCTCTTAATTGCACCGGGCGAACCGCAAACTTCTTAGAGCTTTACCCCAAAGAGAGTTTAGAAAAAAAGAAAAAAAAAAGGGGGGGGGGGGGGGGGGGGGAAACTAACGACTCGCCACCACAACGCAACAAGCTTATCCTTGATCTCACTATAAAAACGTGATGGGGGAGAAACAACCCAGGCGGAGCCTTTCATAACGGAAAAAAATATATAAAAACATATATTACAACGAAACGCGCTGCTAAAATGATCTTTGCAGGCTCCCCGGGAGGGGTGCCCCCGCTCCAGGTGCTGGCAGGGGGTTCGGCTCCCCCGGCAGAGGTGAGAAGTGCTGTCCCCTCCTTGTCCCCCACCACAGAGGCATCAGTGGTCCAAAAATAGGAGGAATCCGGCAAAATCCCCCTCGAGGACAAGAATGGTGCTGGGGGGCTCTCTCCCCAAAATTCTGTCCTGCCCCCAAGCCCCGGAGCTGAGCGTTTCCTTTGGGCGTTCCCCCCACACCAGCACTGCGCCCTTTTTTTCTCCAAGGACTTTTGGGTGGGATTTTCCAATTTTTGGTTAGGCCGCGTGGTTACGAGAGGAAATTCTTGGCCCTCCGCTGCGTGGGTATCACGGCAGGCGGGGAAGGTGCCCTGCTTCGGGATGGAAGGGACAGGAGGTGACAGCAGTGCCCCCCCCACGCCCGGAGGACACGAAAATTCAAACACGGGGAGCGCAGCATCCCCTTCTCCCTCTCAAAATAAATAAATAAAATAAAATAATCCACTTCCCAGGAAAAGTGAAGAGCAGCTGGGCTCGGCGGCTTTCCACGCGTGTTTTGCGTGGAAGACTCGACCCCTGCGGCTACCCAGCTTTCCCCCCCCCCGGCTACCGGGCACGGCCCGGGTGGGGGCTGCGCTGGTGAAGGGCACCGGGAGGAGGCGGGGGGACACGGGCGCTCCGGGGCTATATTTGGAAAAGAATTTCCAAGCCCTTCCAGCAAATCTGTGCGAAAGGTACGGGCCCGATGGGACAGGCTGCCCTGGGGGCTGCCCCTTCTCCGTGTCCCCCCCACCCCGTGTCCTCCCGCTGCCAGCCTCCGCGTCCCACCCGCGGCGGGGACGGCGTTTATTCCTCGAAAGGGGATAGGAAAAAAATCCCGTGCAAAGTTTTGCCTGCCCAAATCCGAAGAGAAACGCTTCTCCCCGGTCTAACCCTCCAGCCCCGATGGCCAAAATTTACCTAACGGCCCCCCCGCGATGGTGGGGATATCCGTGGAGCGGCTTTGAGCTTGCCTGTGCCAGCTGGATTTGCTTGTTCTGCCTTTAAAAAAAAATAGCAAGGGGCTATTTTCGTTCCCCCCCGACCTCGAGGGGATAAGGGGTGAGGAAAACGCCCCACCTGGGCTGACCCGACTGGGGGATTTTAACCCAAAACCGAACTTTAGCCCGCCTTTTCCATCATCTTTTCCCTCCACCGACACTCTCCCCTAAAAAGCCTCGAAAGCAGTCATTTGGCTTTAGACGCCTGACCTTTTTTTCCCCCCTCCACGCTGTATCTGATCGTTTTCCTCCAGCCCAAATAGACTGGAAACCACAGAGAAAATAATCAAAGTGCAGCATGTTTTCCCACAGTAGGAATGCATGTTAGCACTCTCTCCACGTCTTGATCCTCTGTTTGCGTGTGGGTATTCCTGGGGAGATGCGTGCAGGGCGGATCTCGCCCAGATGCACGACGTCTTCTGTTTTTTTTTAATCCCCCCCCCCCCGTGCCTCCAGCCACCCAGCGGCCGGACAGACGGCCGGCTGAGAGCCCCTTGGCCTCGGGGTGCCAGCTGCGGGGAGCTGAGAATTTGTATGGAAACATAGAAAAAAAGGGAAAAAAAAAATGCATGCACGGTTGGGCACCCAGCCAACAGCTACGCACCCGAAGTGGGGTTCTTGGTACGCACCCGCATTCATGGGTGCCCCCCACCCAGTGGGCTCACGCCCACCCATGGGTGCCACGGGATCCCCGGAGCCTTGCCCTAAGCACGCGTGGGCTCAGCCGGAGCGCAATGCTTGGGGGGAAATGGAAAAATAAAAGGGAAAAGGATGGGGGGTGCCCTCGGTGCTGCGACCCGAGCCCACTCGTGCCCTGGCACCACTACAAGGGGAGGAAGAGGAGGGGAAGAAGGCTCGCTGAGGAGCACAAAATGGTTTTGCACCCCCCCCAAGCCCTTCCGTAACCCCTCCTCTCCCCCCCCCCCTCCTGCAGCTGCGCGGCGTAGGTAGCTCCAGATAAGTGAAAGTGGTATTTTTATAGGCTGATAAAAGAAACTTATCTCGGCTTGCCCGAATCTGACAAAGATTCCCTAATTGGGCATTTGCCCACACCAGCTTCCCCAGCCCGGAGCTCGGCTATTTTCAGCCCTCCAAGGGGGTGTCGGGGCCCCAGCCCCCCCATTTCCAGCCCCAATCTCGGAATTTCCCAGCCCGACGACCCCCGCAGAAATCCCACCTCGGGGCTGCCCCAGCTCCCTGTGTCCTGGCAGAAGAAACCTCTAAACTGCCGACGGGGGCTCCCCATGACACCCGGTTCATTTCATCAGCTGTAACACTAAGTAAATCAATTAAAAAATCACGAAGAAAGGAAATGAATGGACTAAAGCTCTCTTATGTATGGGCAACGGGTGGGGATGCGCTGTTTTGCACGACTCTGCCTCCTCCTGCCCACCGGGTGCAGAATTTAAATAGAAATTTAAATAAACACGAATTTAAATAGAAATATAAATGTAAATAGGAATTTAATCTCTGTTTGCATATCCCAGGGCACCCCCAGACCTGCCATAGGGCTCGGCAGCCACTCTCCATCCCTGAGAGGATCTGCCAGTCCCGGCTCCGCTGCTCACATCAGCTCCACTTTTCTCCTCCTGTGCTTTTCAATCACCAGGCTACCACAAAACCCAAAGAGCACAGAAAACATCCTCAATCCTAAACAACCAGACCTTGCAGCCAGCTCACATCACAAGCCTCAAAACGAGCTGGGAAGTCACCCGCTAAACTTATTTCTCATTTTCCTCACCCCCCTCCCTCTTTTTTTTTTTTTTTTTTTTTTTTTTTTTTTTCTGGGGAAGGGGGAAGGGTTGGGGGATTAACGGCCCATCTGACCTACCAGTGGTGTACGCACATGAATCAAGCACAATCAAAGGGCCCAGTGTCAGCATTAGCTTGACCCCTACGACTGGCGCAGGACTCAGAGCACAGCGAGGCCTGCTCTGGCCGCAGCACCAGGAACCTTCCCCGGGTTATTAATGCTTGCAGAGGGCTCTGCCTGGCAGCCTGGGTTGGGGTTACAGCCACACGGGGTGCAGGGAAGCACTGGGGACTGTCCCTGGATAGACCCACTCCAGCAGCACCGGCAGGGTGGCCCCACTCGGCGAAGCCCGAACACATCTCACCGCATCAAACTGTCCGCTTGGAATCACGGAGAAGTGGAAATTGGGTGGGTTTGTGGGTTTCTTGGTTTCTATTTTTTTCTTCAGGAAGTACAGCGAACTGTGTGCTCACACTTTTTGTCACTCCATTTGCCATGCGTGCTTTCCCTGCGGTGGTTTGGAAGGAGATGATGCTCAGGTTCCCCTTGGCCACTCTCTGGCTGGGAGAAAGACAAACCCCATGAAAACAGGCAAAGATCTGGCCCCAGTGACTGGGGACCCACAACAAGCTCCAGATCCAGCCTTGAGGCTCAGCAGGTTCTGAACACGGAAGAACTGAACCTTTCCAAAGTCCAGACAGATACCTCAAAGCCAAGCCAGCTTTCACAGGTATTCATTAAAAAGGGTGACACTCAAGCGCGTCCTTTAATACGTTTTTTTCACAGAGAGGAATGAAGAGTGCATCAGTTCCAAAATCAAGTCCCCAGTAGCAGAGCAGCTTGATACTGACGCAAGAATTTTGGAAAATAGCTCATGATCCCTCTTCTCACTGAATTTTCCCCCCACCCAAGAGGAGCACTCAAATTAACCAGAGATCACCAGCAGGGAAAGCCGTGTGGCCGCTGCTCTGCGGGAGCAGGCTCTGGAGGGGATGCGCACGGTCCTGTCAAAGCATCAAGTTCACCCTCCATTTAAATGTCACGTTTAATGGAAATAGTGCGACCTCCTCTTCTCCTCACCCAGTCCAACCTGGGCTATTTTTATTTCTTTTATGCTTGCTTGTACTTAACACTGACTTTTGCTTTTAGCCTCTTCTTTCCAAATACACATGCATATATATATATATATATACATATATATAAAACCCTCCTATTAAAAATATTGATGTCAACACTCAGCAACACTTGGCTCTTTGACTGTAATGGCTTAGCTGTCATTAAATCTTGTCTTTTTTGGTTTTGCCATGATAACTGGGCAAGGGAAGAGCTGGTGGGATTTGGGAAGGGCAATGTGGGCTGGAAGGGCTGGCACAGGGCTGTCCCTTCCCCTGCAGCAGCTCCTAGAAGGATTGTGCTGCTCCTGGCTCTCAGCAGGCACGAGAAGGGAGCCTGCAGCAAGGCTCCCTTCAAAGCCAAGCTGCCAGAAAGCTCAGCCTGCTCAGCAGCCAGCCTGAGCATCCTGACAGTGAATTCAGAAGGAAGCAGGCCCTGGATGCCAACTGAGAACAGACTGGGGGCCAGGAGGAGCCGTGAAGTTGCACCTCCACTTGAACCAACTCCTGTCTCAGAGAATCACCACTGGGCAGCCAGGCACACACAAACCACTGCTGCTCACAGTGCTGCCTCTGCCAGAGGTTTTCTGCCAGCAGATTTTGGAGGAGAAGCACGCTGCTGGACCAAAAGCCACAGCCCTGCCTAGGCTGCCTGCAAGCCACTGTCCTGGGGACAAAGCTGAAACAGAGAGGAGGTCACCGGGCGGAGCAGGGAAGATGTTCAGTAGGGCTGCATCCTCACTCTATGGAAGTCCCCAGCTGGAGACCCCCTGCCCCAGCTTCTTGTCCCACAGCTGCACCAGGGAGTGCTCACAGCACCCACGGCACTGGAAATATCAGTCCTCTGCACGCCCCACCACCATCAGGATACAACCAATCTTTAGGTGGCCACTTTAACACCACTGGGCTGCAAATACCTACAGCCCTGATGGCCCTCCATAACCCCGAGTGTAACAGCCGTGGCTCGTCCCATTGGGTAGGTCCTGAGTTGGTTTTGGTGGTGTCTGTGCAGTCCCTAGTGCATGAGTGTCCTTATTACACCTGGAACCAGCACACGTCCCATGCTCGCAGGCAGTACCAAAGCAGTTTCCTGGTGAGCTCTGGGCACAGGCCCAGATGTCAGCACCAATCCCCACATGTGCCAAGGGCAGTTGTGCCTAAGACACCAGCCAGGAGCTTGGAAAGTCCAAGCCCAATGGCTCTGTGCCGTTTAGGGCCATGCTTTGAAGAATAGTGTGCCCTTTCATAAAACAGCAGCTTAGGAGCTAAGAGATTAAGAAGCATCTGCTCGTGCCTTCCCAGCCCTGGTCTTGACTCTATCCAGAGCATATAGCTGGCTACATCAGTAATGCTGGAGACTCAGCAGCCCTTTAATTTGGGTAAGCCTTCCTAGAAAACACTCTAAAATCTGTATCCTTCTACAGACACTGTTAAACTGCAGCCTAGGTAGCTCTCACGGCAATTACTGCCATAACCAAGAGTGGAAAGTCAAATCACAGAGAAGGAAAAAAGAGAAACTGGGTTGGGACTGCAGGAAACAGAAGCAAGTTTGCCCTAAGAACAGGTCCTTCAGTATCCCTCAGTTAGATTTAAGTGGCACTTAGGACTTTTACAAGCTCTGTGCATCACAGAAAATTTTGTGTGAAGCAGAGAGGAGCTGCACTGTGCAAAACCCACCACAGCAGATGTACCAACACCAAGCAGGGCTCCTCAGGCCAGGACCTCAAGTAAACCCTCCACAAAGCTCTGTCACCCTTTCAAAAGGCTGAGATTGATTGTAAGCCATAAATCCAATACACCCTAGCTGTCTGGGGACCCTGGCGAGAGAAAAAAACAGCTCCAGCTGAGCAATGCCTCTTGCCCTGAGCTATCTGGGGTACCTGCAGAGGGGCCTCCAACCAGGTTGTGGTGGGATGGAGCCACCTTACTCATTGCTGCATTTCTGCAGAATAAAAAAATAAAATAGCCTTTCAATTTCTACTTCTACGGGAAGTCCTTAGTGCACATTTGGCGCAGTTTACAGGATGATGATGACAATGTGTTTCTCCTAAATAAAATCCATTTTTAAAGACTACATGTGCAATTACTTTGGGTTTTGGCCCGTATTCAGGAAAGAATTTCCCCTCGGGTCAGATTTGGCAGGGGCTGGTAAGGTTTTCTTGCTTTCCTCTGTAGGGTGGGCCATGGTCCACTTCCTAAGATCATCTGGACATTTTCACCTAACAATTTCCCTGCTACTGCCGGGACCTGGGACACTGGCAATGCCCTTGATCTCTCCTGCATGTTAGAGTTTTTGTGGCTTTTGGTCTTTTGTACTAAGGGTCTTAAATTTGTTATAGGGTGTTGGGAAGTGTTTTATGGCCTGCAGCGTATGCAGTGGATGTTCTGGGGACCCCTCTGGATTAAGCGGCTATTACATGGTCACCTGTAATTGTGAGCGCCTGTGCTCGGTGATGCAGGTGGTCCCTCCCCGTGCTGTCACCCCTCCCTTACCTTCCAGTAGCAGGGCTCTGACGTCAAACTAAGGGGGAACTGCGCATGCAGCAAAGTCACGTGTGACATCTCTCCTCTCTTTTATTTGAAGTGGGATGCTTATAAACCAAGGTGATGGGGGATATTAGGATAATAAACAAGGTTGAAGCCCTGGGAACTGGGAAATTACAAAACCTGGGCTCCGCTCCTGTCTTGCTACTGGCTGGCTGCATGGGACCCTTCCCTCCTTCACACTCCCTTGGCTAGGCATTTAGCCCACCCTGGTTACACCAGGATCCCTCTGAAATCAAGAGAGAGACTGGGGAGGGTGTTTTGTCCAGTCCCAAGACACCTCCTAA